>NC_141693.1:77203518-78403518 GCF_964263255.1 Lissotriton vulgaris
TACAGGCATTCAAAGGATTCATCAGAAGTTCATTACTGCAGCTTGCCAGACGCGTTTCAAGTCCATCACGACCCTTCTTCAATGGCAGCAGTGGGATTGCTTTACAAAACTGATGTCTTGCGCCTACTTATTCGACATCCGTCACCCCAGTGGGCGTGGCCTCTTCACAGGCCTTCTGGTCCTTGTAGTTGGCGCAAGATTCCTTCAGTGACTCCGTTTTGCTCTGCATTCTTAATCCTAATTTTACCACAGTGGGGGGATGTGCACCTTCAAATACACTGCTGCATTCTCGCTCCTTCGTGTAGGAAAAACCACCTCATGCGCTGGCGCCGTTTTTGAAAACCAGCGAAGGGACGCTGTGTTAGCAGCTGGGCTTTTCCGCGACCGAGGCAGGCCGCAATACATAATTCGAAAAAGGTTCCCCTTGAGGAAAAGCCACTCCAGGTAGGTTATATCATTCCTTTTATTGCACACGAAGGCTGCATACAGGCATTCAAAGGATTCATCAGAAGTTCATTACTGCAGCTTGCCAGACGCGTTTCAAGTCCATCACGACCCTTCTTCAATGGCAGCAGTTGGATTGCTTTACAAAACTGATGTCTTGCGCCTACTTATTCGACATCCGTCACCCCAGTGGGCGTGGCCTCTTCACAGGCCTTCTGGTCCTTGTAGTTGGCGCAAGATTCCTTCAGTGACTCAGTTTTGCTCGGCATTCTTAATCCTAATTTTACCACAGTGGGGGGATGTGCACCTTCAAATACACTGCTGCATTCTCGCTCCTTCGTGTAGGAAAAACCACCTCATGCGCTGGCGCCGTTTTTGAAAACCAGCGAAGGGACGCTGTGTTAGCAGCTGGGCTTTTCCGCGACCGAGGAAGGCCTGTGAAGAGGCCACGCCCACTGGGGTGACGGATGTCGAATAAGTAGGCGCAAGACATCAGTTTTGTAAAGCAATCCCACTGCTGCCATTGAAGAAGGGTCGTGATGGACTTGAAACGCGTCTGGCAAGCTGCAGTAATGAACTTCTGATGAATCCTTTGAATGCCTGTATGCAGCCTTCGTGTGCAATAAAAGGAATGATATAACCTACCTGGAGTGGCTTTTCCTCAAGGGGAACCTTTTTCGAATTATGTATTGCGGCCTGCCTCGGTCGCGGAAAAGCCCAGCTGCTAACACAGCGTCCCTTCGCTGGTTTTCAAAAACGGCGCCAGCGCATGAGGTGGTTTTTCCTACACGAAGGAGCGAGAATGCAGCAGTGTATTTGAAGGTGCACATCCCCCCACTGTGGTAAAATTAGGATTAAGAATGCCGAGCAAAACGGAGTCACTGAAGGAATCTTGCGCCAACTACAAGGACCAGAAGGCCTGTGAAGAGGCCACGCCCACTGGGGTGACGGATGTCGAATAAGTAGGCGCAAGACATCAGTTTTGTAAAGCAATCCCACTGCTGCCATTGAAGAAGGGTCGTGATGGACTTGAAACGCGTCTGACAAGCTGCAGTAATGAACTTCTGATTAATCCTTTGAATGCCTGTATGCAGCCTTCGTGTGCAATAAAAGGAATGATATAACCTACCTGGAGTGGCTTTTCCTCAAGGGGAACCTTTTTCGAATTATGTATTGCGGCCTGCCTCGGTCGCGGAAAAGCCCAGCTGCTAACACAGCGTCCCTTCGCTGGTTTTCAAAAACGGCGCCAGCGCATGAGGTGGTTTTTCCTACACGAAGGAGCGAGAATGCAGCAGTGTATTTGAAGGTGCACATCCCCCCACTGTGGTAAAATTAGGATTAAGAATGCCGAGCAAAACGGAGTCACTGAAGGAATCTTGCGCCAACTACAAGGACCAGAAGGCCTGTGAAGAGGCCACGCCCACTGGGGTGACGGATGTCGAATAAGTAGGCGCAAGACATCAGTTTTGTAAAGCAATCCCACTGCTGCCATTGAAGAAGGGTCGTGATGGACTTGAAACGCGTCTGGCAAGCTGCAGTAATGAACTTCTGATGAATCCTTTGAATGCCTGTATGCAGCCTTCGTGTGCAATAAAAGGAATGATATAACCTACCTGGAGTGGCTTTTCCTCAAGGGGAACCTTTTTCGAATTATGTATTGCGGCCTGCCTCGGTCGCGGAAAAGCCCAGCTGCTAACACAGCGTCCCTTCGCTGGTTTTCAAAAACGGCGCCAGCGCATGAGGTGGTTTTTCCTACACGAAGGAGCGAGAATGCAGCAGTGTATTTGAAGGTGCACATCCCCCCACTGTGGTAAAATTAGGATTAAGAATGCCGAGCAAAACGGAGTCACTGAAGGAATCTTGCGCCAACTACAAGGACCAGAAGGCCTGTGAAGAGGCCACGCCCACTGGGGTGACGGATGTCGAATAAGTAGGCGCAAGACATCAGTTTTGTAAAGCAATCCCACTGCTGCCATTGAAGAAGGGTCGTGATGGACTTGAAACGCGTCTGGCAAGCTGCAGTAATGAACTTCTGATGAATCCTTTGAATGCCTGTATGCAGCCTTCGTGTGCAATAAAAGGAATGATATAACCTACCTGGAGTGGCTTTTCCTCAAGGGGAACCTTTTTCGAATTATGTATTGCGGCCTGCCTCGGTCGCGGAAAAGCCCAGCTGCTAACACAGCGTCCCTTCGCTGGTTTTCAAAAACGGCGCCAGCGCATGAGGTGGTTTTTCCTACACGAAGGAGCGAGAATGCAGAAGTGTATTTGAAGGTGCACATCCCCCCACTGTGGTAAAATTAGGATTAAGAATGCCGAGCAAAACGGAGTCACTGAAGGAATCTTGCGCCAACTACAAGGACCAGAAGGCCTGTGAAGAGGCCACGCCCACTGGGGTGACGGATGTCGAATAAGTAGGCGCAAGACATCAGTTTTGTAAAGCAATCCCACTGCTGCCATTGAAGAAGGGTCGTGATGGACTTGAAACGCGTCTGGCAAGCTGCAGTAATGAACTTCTGATGAATCCTTTGAATGCCTGTATGCAGCCTTCGTGTGCAATAAAAGGAATGATATAACCTACCTGGAGTGGCTTTTCCTCAAGGGGAACCTTTTTCGAATTATGTATTGCGGCCTGCCTCGGTCGCGGAAAAGCCCAGCTGCTAACACAGCGTCCCTTCGCTGGTTTTCAAAAACGGCGCCAGCGCATGAGGTGGTTTTTCCTACACGAAGGAGCGAGAATGCAGCAGTGTATTTGAAGGTGCACATCCCCCCACTGTGGTAAAATTAGGATTAAGAATGCCGAGCAAAACGGAGTCACTGAAGGAATCTTGCGCCAACTACAAGGACCAGAAGGCCTGTGAAGAGGCCACGCCCACTGGGGTGACGGATGTCGAATAAGTAGGCGCAAGACATCAGTTTTGTAAAGCAATCCCACTGCTGCCATTGAAGAAGGGTCGTGATGGACTTGAAACGCGTCTGGCAAGCTGCAGTAATGAACTTCTGATGAATCCTTTGAATGCCTGTATGCAGCCTTCGTGTGCAATAAAAGGAATGATATAACCTACCTGGAGTGGCTTTTCCTCAAGGGGAACCTTTTTCGAATTATGTATTGCGGCCTGCCTCGGTCGCGGAAAAGCCCAGCTGCTAACACAGCGTCCCTTCACTGGTTTTCAAAAACGGCGCCAGCGCATGAGGTGGTTTTTCCTACACGAAGGAGCGAGAATGCAGCAGTGTATTTGAAGGTGCACATCCCCCCACTGTGGTAAAATTAGGATTAAGAATGCCGAGCAAAACAGAGTCACTGAAGGAATCTTGCGCCAACTACAAGGACCAGAAGGCCTGTGAAGAGGCCACGCCCACTGGGGTGACGGATGTCGAATAAGTAGGCGCAAGACATCAGTTTTGTAAAGCAATCCCACTGCTGCCATTGAAGAAGGGTCGTGATGGACTTGAAACGCGTCTGGCAAGCTGCAGTAATGAACTTCTGATGAATCCTTTGAATGCCTGTATGCAGCCTTCGTGTGCAATAAAAGGAATGATATAACCTACCTGGAGTGGCTTTTCCTCAAGGGGAACCTTTTTCGAATTATGTATTGCGGCCTGCCTCGGTCGCGGAAAAGCCCAGCTGCTAACACAGCGTCCCTTCGCTGGTTTTCAAAAACGGCGCCAGCGCATGAGGTGGTTTTTCCTACACGAAGGAGCGAGAATGCAGCAGTGTATTTGAAGGTGCACATCCCCCCACTGTGGTAAAATTAGGATTAAGAATGCCGAGCAAAACGGAGTCACTGAAGGAATCTTGCGCCAACTACAAGGACCAGAAGGCCTGTGAAGAGGCCACGCCCACTGGGGTGACGGATGTCGAATAAGTAGGCGCAAGACATCAGTTTTGTAAAGCAATCCCACTGCTGCCATTGAAGAAGGGTCGTGATGGACTTGAAACGCGTCTGGCAAGCTGCAGTAATGAACTTCTGATGAATCCTTTGAATGCCTGTATGCAGCCTTCGTGTGCAATAAAAGGAATGATATAACCTACCTGGAGTGGCTTTTCCTCAAGGGGAACCTTTTTCGAATTATGTATTGCGGCCTGCCTCGGTCGCGGGAAAGCCCAGCTGCTAACACAGCGTCCCTTCGCTGGTTTTCAAAAACGGCGCCAGCGCATGAGGTGGTTTTTCCTACACGAAGGAGCGAGAATGCAGCAGTGTATTTGAAGGTGCACATCCCCCCACTGTGGTAAAATTAGGATTAAGAATGCCGAGCAAAACGGAGTCACTGAAGGAATCTTGCGCCAACTACAAGGACCAGAAGGCCTGTGAAGAGGCCACGCCCACTGGGGTGACGGATGTCGAATAAGTAGGCGCAAGACATCAGTTTTGTAAAGCAATCCCACTGCTGCCATTGAAGAAGGGTCGTGATGGACTTGAAACGCGTCTGGCAAGCTGCAGTAATGAACTTCTGATGAATCCTTTGAATGCCTGTATGCAGCCTTCGTGTGCAATAAAAGGAATGATATAACCTACCTGGAGTGGCTTTTCCTCAAGGGGAACCTTTTTCGAATTATGTATTGCGGCCTGCCTCGGTCGCGGAAAAGCCCAGCTGCTAACACAGCGTCCCTTCGCTGGTTTTCAAAAACGGCGCCAGCGCATGAGGTGGTTTTTCCTACACGAAGGAGCGAGAATGCAGCAGTGTATTTGAAGGTGCACATCCCCCCACTGTGGTAAAATTAGGATTAAGAATGCCGAGCAAAACGGAGTCACTGAAGGAATCTTGCGCCAACTACAAGGACCAGAAGGCCTGTGAAGAGGCCACGCCCACTGGGGTGACGGATGTCGAATAAGTAGGCGCAAGACATCAGTTTTGTAAAGCAATCCCACTGCTGCCATTAAAGAAGGGTCGTGATGGACTTGAAACGCGTCTGGCAAGCTGCAGTAATGAACTTCTGATGAATCCTTTGAATGCCTGTATGCAGCCTTCGTGTGCAATAAAAGGAATGATATAACCTACCTGGAGTGGCTTTTCCTCAAGGGGAACCTTTTTCGAATTATGTATTGCGGCCTGCCTCGGTCGCGGAAAAGCCCAGCTGCTAACACAGCGTCCCTTCGCTGGTTTTCAAAAACGGCGCCAGCGCATGAGGTGGTTTTTCCTACACGAAGGAGCGAGAATGCAGCAGTGTATTTGAAGGTGCACATCCCCCCACTGTGGTAAAATTAGGATTAAGAATGCCGAGCAAAACGGAGTCACTGAAGGAATCTTGCGCCAACTACAAGGACCAGAAGGCCTGTGAAGAGGCCACGCCCACTGGGGTGACGGATGTCGAATAAGTAGGCGCAAGACATCAGTTTTGTAAAGCAATCCCACTGCTGCCATTGAAGAAGGGTCGTGATGGACTTGAAACGCGTCTGGCAAGCTGCAGTAATGAACTTCTGATGAATCCTTTGAATGCCTGTATGCAGCCTTCGTGTGCCATAAAAGGAATGATATAACCTACCTGGAGTGGCTTTTCCTCAAGGGGAACCTTTTTCGAATTATGTATTGCGGCCTGCCTCGGTCGCGGAAAAGCCCAGCTGCTAACACAGCGTCCCTTCGCTGGTTTTCAAAAACGGCGCCAGCGAATGAGGTGGTTTTTCCTACACGAAGGAGCGAGAATGCAGCAGTGTATTTGAAGGTGCACATCCCCCCACTGTGGTAAAATTAGGATTAAGAATGCCGAGCAAAACGGAGTCACTGAAGGAATCTTGCGCCAACTACAAGGACCAGAAGGCCTGTGAAGAGGCCACGCCCACTGGGGTGACGGATGTCGAATAAGTAGGCGCAAGACATCAGTTTTGTAAAGCAATCCCACTGCTGCCATTGAAGAAGGGTTGTGATGGACTTGAAACGCGTCTGGCAAGCTGCAGTAATGAACTTCTGATGAATCCTTTGAATGCCTGTATGCAGCCTTCGTGTGCAATAAAAGGAATGATATAACCTACCTGGAGTGGCTTTTCCTCAAGGGGAACCTTTTTCGAATTATGTATTGCGGCCTGCCTCGGTCGCGGAAAAGCCCAGCTGCTAACACAGCGTCCCTTCGCTGGTTTTCAAAAACGGCGCCAGCGCATGAGGTGGTTTTTCCTACACGAAGGAGCGAGAATGCAGCAGTGTATTTGAAGGTGCACATCCCCCCACTGTGGTAAAATTAGGATTAAGAATGCCGAGCAAAACGGAGTCACTGAAGGAATCTTGCGCCAACTACAAGGACCAGAAGGCCTGTGAAGAGGCCACGCCCACTGGGGTGACGGATGTCGAATAAGTAGGCGCAAGACATCAGTTTTGTAAAGCAATCCCACTGCTGCCATTGAAGAAGGGTCGTGATGGACTTGAAACGCGTCTGGCAAGCTGCAGTAATGAACTTCTGATGAATCCTTTGAATGCCTGTATGCAGCCTTCGTGTGCAATAAAAGGAATGATATAACCTACCTGGAGTGGCTTTTCCTCAAGGGGAACCTTTTTCGAATTATGTATTGCGGCCTGCCTCGGTCGCGGAAAAGCCCAGCTGCTAACACAGCGTCCCTTCGCTGGTTTTCAAAAACGGCGCCAGCGCATGAGGTGGTTTTTCCTACACGAAGGAGCGAGAATGCAGCAGTGTATTTGAAGGTGCACATCCCCCCACTGTGGTAAAATTAGGATTAAGAATGCCGAGCAAAACGGAGTCACTGAAGGAATCTTGCGCCAACTACAAGGACCAGAAGGCCTGTGAAGAGGCCACGCCCACTGGGGTGACGGATGTCGAATAAGTAGGCGCAAGACATCAGTTTTGTAAAGCAATCCCACTGCTGCCATTGAAGAAGGGTCGTGATGGACTTGAAACGCGTCTGGCAAGCTGCAGTAATGAACTTCTGATGAATCCTTTGAATGCCTGTATGCAGCCTTCGTGTGCAATAAAAGGAATGATATAACCTACCTGGAGTGGCTTTTCCTCAAGGGGAACCTTTTTCGAATTATGTATTGCGGCCTGCCTCGGTCGCGGAAAAGCCCAGCTGCTAACACAGCGTCCCTTCGCTGGTTTTCAAAAACGGCGCCAGCG
Organism: Lissotriton vulgaris; assembly: GCF_964263255.1. Taxonomy (NCBI): domain Eukaryota; kingdom Metazoa; phylum Chordata; class Amphibia; order Caudata; family Salamandridae; genus Lissotriton; species Lissotriton vulgaris. Next base: position 77,211,023 of record NC_141693.1, read on the forward strand.
CATGAGGTGGTTTTTCCTACACGAAGGAGCGAGAATGCAGCAGTGTATTTGAAGGTGCACATCCCCCCACTGTGGTAAAATTAGGATTAAGAATGCTGAGCAAAACGGAGTCACTGAAGGAATCTTGCGCCAACTACAAGGACCAGAAGGCCTGTGAAGAGGCCACGCCCACTGGGGTGACGGATGTCGAATAAGTAGGCGCAAGACATCAGTTTTGTAAAGCAATCCCACTGCTGCCATTGAAGAAGGGTCGTGATGGACTTGAAACGCGTCTGGCAAGCTGCAGTAATGAACTTCTGATGAATCCTTTGAATGCCTGTATGCAGCCTTCGTGTGCAATAAAAGGAATGATATAACCTACCTGGAGTGGCTTTTCCTCAAGGGGAACCTTTTTCGAATTATATATATATATATATATATATATATATATATGTGTGTGTGGGTGTATATGTGTGTGCGTGGGTGTATGTGGGTGTATGTGTGTGGGTGAATATGTGTGTGTATATATGTGTGTGTGTGGGTGCATATATATGTGTGTGTATATGTGTGGGTGTATATGTGGGTGTATATATATGTGTGTGTGTGGGTGTGTGGGTGTATGTGTGTGTGTGTGGGTGTATGTGTGTGGGTGTATATGTGTGTGTGTGTGTGTATATATATGTGTGTGTGTATATGTGTGTGTGCGTGTGTGTGTATGTATATATATATATATATATATATATATATATATATATATATATATATATATATATATATATATATGTGTGTGTTATGTTATGTTAAAATTTGTTAGAGCGCAAACAGCTGCCCCAGCAACGGGGCGTCCCGGCGCTAAACCATGAAATAACAGCTGAGGGGGAAGGGAAGGAGCAGTGAGAGACCTTGGACATAGGGAACAGATGAGTTGTAATTGCCTTACGGAAGGCAAGCAAGTTATTCAGGGAATGAATGTGCAGTGGCAGAGAGTTCCAAAGTTTGGCCCCCAAAACTTTGAAGGAGCGGCCACCCATTCGGCAGAGCTTAGTTCGAGGAACCGATACAAGGTGTTGACCTGAAGAGCGCAAATTGCGCTGAGGAGTGTAGGGTACCAAGAATGGGCGAAGGAGTTCAGGACATTCAGATTTAAGAATTTTAAAAGCAGTGGTAAGGGCCTTAAAATGAATCCGAGATTCGATTGGCAGCCAGTGAAGTCTTTGAATGGTAGTTCTAACGGAGCATCTACGGGGCAGGCCCACCCACGGTGTGGGTGTATATATGTGTGTGTGTTTGGGGGTGTATATATGTGTGTGTGTATATGTGTGTATATATGTGTGTGTGTTTGGGGGTGTATATATGTGTGTGTGTGTGTGTGTGTGTATGTGTGTGTGTGGGTATATATATATATATATGTGTGTGTGTGTGTGCGCGTATATATGTGTATATGTGTGTGTGTGTGTGTGGGTGTTTATGTGTGTGTGTGGGTGTATATGTGTGGGTGTATATGTGTGTGTGTGGGTGTTTATGTGTGTGTGTGGGTGTTTATGTGTGTGTATATGTGTGTGCGTGGGTGTATATGTGTGTGGGTGTATATGTGCGTGGGTGTGTGGGTGTGTGTGTGGGTGTATATATGTGTGGGTGTGTGTGTATATATGTGTATATGTATGTGTGTGTGTATGTGTGTGTGTGTGTGTGTATGTATATATGTGATTGCGGCCCACAACGCAGAGGAAGCCCGGACCTAGATTGCTCCGAGGCCCCGGGCAGAAGTTGCGAAGGGCGGAAGCAGAGGCTGCGGCTTCACCAAGGCCCGGACTAGGGCACTACTATCGACGCTGTGAACATCCGGAGGGCTCCGGGTGTGCCCGCACCACAGCACCACAGCAGCCTGAGCGGGGCCCGCGAGGACCGCACGCAGTGACTACCTCCCCCTCCTCCATACCTACGAGGCAGCGGAGAGAACTGGTGAGCGAGGGGGCCTGGTGGCGGTGGCGGGGCTGTCGTACGGCCTGACTGCGGGGTGGCGGGAGGGAGCGGATTTTGAGACCTGCTGACCCCTGCCCCCCACCCCTCCCCCCCTCCCTTAAGATAAATCCGGCGGCGGGATTCCAGCTTGGCGGTGGCCCCGCGGTGCTCAAAGCTCAGAGACTGAACTGGCCATAAAAATACCGCGCACACCCAGCGCGGCCTACATCAGCCCCGGGGCCCGACACCTTTTTTGCAGCTTTGAGCCCGCTTTCAATTGGGCGGCGTTGTCAGGCAATTGCGATTGGTATTGGAGCCAAATGGGGAGGTAACAGCGCTGGACAAATCAGGTGGGCGTGACATTCTATTAGTAAAATTGCCGCCACCTGAAGCCAAGCATCTACACCCGCGGCGCTGACAAAGGCTCACAAGAAGTCGAAATGCATTCGCCCACAAGCGGGTGATGCGGGATGCGAGTTTCCTTTGCCTGCCACAGAAGAATAAAGTCTGTTTCCACCCTTTCCCCTCGTGTTGGCCTCTTCACTGTCCTAGATGGAGGATGTGACGGAAGGTATATTGTTAGTGCGGTTTCCAGCACTGCGCCAAGAGGTCCCCGTCTCTGCAAGTTGGCCCTGACCTGTTGGTTGCCGCTTCTGCGATGTTTGGAACTGCCCGAGGTACCGAGATTTGGCAGGGCCCACCTCCTGATCAGAGTTAAGTTACAGCGGTGTTGGAGTTACTCTGCTCCACGTTGGGCATCAAAGCTCCCGCCTAATGGACACCGGAGTCAGGAGGGTTAAGACGGTGAGGGGACCGGAGGAGACGGCTTGTTCGACGGTGTCAGGGGACGAATTTCTTCTCATCCACACAGCGTTTTCCTACCCCAGCGCAACATCGGCCCATAAACAACAAGAGAACTGCATTCTGGGTCTGGTAGTCGCTGGACATATTGCGACGTACCAAAGACAATTGCGATTGGTATTGGAGCCAAATGGGGAGGTAACAGCGCTGGACAAATCAGGTGGGGCGTGACATTCTGTTAGTAAAATTGCCGCCACCTGAAGCCAAGCATCTACACCCGCGGCGCTGACGAAGGCTCACAAGAAGCCGAAATGCATTCGCCCACAAGCGGGTGATGCGGCCCCCAGCCCGCCCCAGCGTTGTCTGGGGCAGAAGTGGGCTGGGGGCAGCATTTCAGGCTTGCGTGCACTCCCGTCACGGCCCTCGCCCGCCACAACATTGTCTGTGTCCTGGACAATGTTGTGGCGGGCGGGGTCCGGGGCGGGAGTGCACGCAAGCCTGAAATGCTGCCCCCAGACCCTGAGTCTTACCGCAGTTGTTCCGGGCCAACCTCCCGCACCGGCTCCCTCCCGTCCCGTGTCCCTGAAATGCTGCCCCCAGACCCTGAGCCTTACCGACCCTGAGCCTTACCGCAGTTGTTCCGGGCCAACCTCCCGCACCTGCTCCCTCCCGTCCCGTGTCCCTGAAATGCTGCCCCCAGACCCTGAGCCTTACCGCAGTTGTTCCGGGCTAACCTCCCGCACAGTCTCCCTCCCGTCCCGTGTCCCAGAGCCTTACCTGAGCCGCCGCTCCTCCCCGAGCTCCTCACTTCACCGCCGCTCCTCCTCGTCATCACGTACGACGGATTACAACAATGTATTGGGTGTGTGGATTGGCGCTGTGGTTCCAGAGTTTACCTTGCCAAAAGGTTTGTGTTCTCTGTTTATAATAGTAGTATAGATATGTATATCGTATATATATATATATATATATATATATATATATATATATCGTGGCTCATTTGCTTAACAGTGTGATTTACTGCAGCAACAACACTACGAGTTTCAGGACTCCTGGCTCCTTGGTCACGAGTAAAGGGACCGTTGTTCCATTCTCATTTAAATGAAATTTACACCACGTGATTATTAGACAGTGAAAAAAGACAAAATGACTGTTTTTTTAAGACAAGCATATGACTGATTAGCCAATGCATTATACTTAATTAAATGTTTTCAACATATTTGCACAAAACATTAGTTTAGCACCTGATTGTGCATTAACTAAATTTGTTAAATTAATTTGTGACAAATTAGAAATTCTCTATAACTCAAATATGAAAATGACAATATTGTTTCTACAATGTAACTACAGAGTCTCAAACACTGCACTGTTGAAAGGAGCGTCAATTGTTCCCCCGTGTGTATTGCTCAATAAAGTTATTTATTGAAAAACAACATTGCCGTTGTAAATGGTCGAGGGAAAGAGCAGAAGGTTACTGACCCCTAACCTGCTATTACAGCAGAATATGAACTGCTTAGACCTGCCCCCTCATGATAAAATGGAATAGCAAATGCATCACCCGTGATCTCGGGGATATTCAAAGAAATCCAACTTTATCGACAATTTCATGCCCATGTCGAACAGCCAACTCTCAGTATGTTTCGACATATTGTCGCCCTTATTGCTATCCCTATATTGTTTTAACAATTCAGCCCCAGTGAGGAATGGCTGCAGCCAATTCCCACTAAGGAGAATTTCTAATTTGTCACGGAATAAAGGGCTGAAAGAGAAAGGGTTTCTCATCTTTTTAGGGGATTTAGGCTGGTGAGACGGGTGGGGGCAGGAATAACTGCTGCAGGACAAACCTGACACGTGAGCGGCAGCTGGCCACCCTAGATCACGGGAAGGGGGCATTTTGGTTGCTGGTCAGTTGCCCACAGTGCCCCTGTCCGGCCCCGGCCCCGAGTATGTGTGTTCTGCTGCAGTGCTCCAGTGCGGCGGTTCCACAAATCGGATGTGAAGTGTCTCAAACATATGGCTGGTGGAGGGTTATTGCAGGGGCATCCAGCGGCATCGTGCACTCTGGATGTAAGGCGGACAGGCAGATTTCGATACCGCTAGCATAGCTTTGCTCAGATGCCAGCCTCGAAGAACACGCCAGAGGACTTCGAATGACCAACAACCAGCTGTTGACACGAGCACCAACAACCAGCTGTGGACACTAGCACCAACAACCAGCGGTGTGGCACACACGCTCCCCTCATAAGTCATAACCCTATGAGAGAGGGAGTCATCGGCTGTCATTCATATAGTGGGATGTTGTACCATCAGCATATACATTAAGATGATAAATGAATACTGGAAGAGGTGCTTAGCTCGGTTATCAGAAACGAAAGTAATTGGATTAATTGTATTTAGAGTCATTCGCTAAGAAAGCATTCAATTCGTAAGTGCTGTACCATTAATTTACTTCCAGTACCTGTACGAAAACAAATGTTCAGAGTGTTCTGGTTTTAGCCAGTAGATGGCCGTCTAGTTCCACATAAATATCAGAAGCAGACAGGGTTTGCCTGTTAATTCAGCTCTTTTAGTAAACTGCGAGAAAGGGCAGCAATTGTCACTGTTAGTCTACACGTGCAAGAACCTTAGACAAGGCAATAAGATAGGACAAAATCAGGAAAGAGGCCAGAAGATGAGTGACGCTGCATTACTGGTACGTGTGTTGGTAACCGTGTTCTCGGTGTGTACAATCAAGACTCTAGTCTAACAGCTAGCTTTGTGTGCTCCTGTGCACACGGAATGAATGCATCGTCCCTGTGCGCCTCAATCCCTGTTCCCTATGTAACACAGGAAAAAAGGCTGAAAGTCCGATTCACTCGTCCAGCGCCCGCTCTCTCCTCTCCGCCCGCCCTGGAAAGCAGAGACGAAACCAAACTCGGGCGAACAGCAGGCCGTGAAGTGCTTGGCTTGCCAGGGACCGGGTACGGAGCGCAAACCTGCCAACAGTCTTAGGACATTTCCCGTTTTAAAACCTGTAACGCAAGATGAACTTACTACGACATGAAGCCCTAATCAATAACCATGTCTGCCCGGTCCGCTGCTCCTCACCGGCCGCTCGCCACCGCTCCTCCCCCGCGCCATGTCCTGACGTCAGCACGCAGGTCACGGCCAGCGCTTCTTCTCAGGGACTACTTTTTTTTTAATGTAATTTTTTTTAAATATAACATATTTTTTTACTTTATATAGCCTATGTCCATCTGCACACCCTGAGGATTACAAAGCTGTATCGGGTGTGTGGATTGGCGCTGTGGTTCCCGAGTTTACCTGGCCAAAAGGTGCAAGTTCTCTCTTTATAATAGTAGTATAGATGTATATGTATATATATTACCTACTGGCGTGTCGCCAGTAGGTATATATAGTTAGGATTTTTTCCCTATGGGATTTTTGAAAATTCTATGTCTAATAACTTTGGCGTTTGTGGACGGAATCGGCTGAAATTTTCAGGAAAATGGCACATTTTGTTTCTGAGCAGCCCCTGAAAATTTGGGGGGGGTTTCCTCAAGGGGGGTCCGAGAAAAAAGGGGGGTCCCAAAACGCGTTTTCCCCATGTTAATTTCCATAGGGCGGTTGGCCTCACTTTTAGCTCGAACGGCTGAATGGATTTGCACGAAACTTGGCAAAATTGTAGGGACTGTTAGCCCGATGTGCCTTTGCTAGGTCTCAATATATGTGCTCCAGTGGATTTTGAGAAATTAACGTTCAAAACAAGATATATATCTGTAATAGCGCTCCGGGCTGCGCTCCGGTCCGCTTACCGTATTTTCCGGCGTATAAGACGACCCGGCGTATAAGACGACCCCCTACTTTGCCTGAAATTTTTAGGTTTTGTGCTATACTCGCCGTATAAGACGACCCCCCACTTCCAGCGCAGTCCAACGCAGTCCTGCATAGCCATTCCGAGAATGTACCGGTATTTTGAACTTACCGTATTAGTCTAGTCCTCCTCCCTGTGGGTGAGCAGTAAGGCTTTATCAGTGGGCAGTGGGTACCTATAAGGGTTTATTTTACAAACTCAAAGACTGAACGCAAACAAATTGGTTGTATAAACAATCTTGCTTTACTCGGAATATTTTTATTTAAAACCATATCAAAAACTGTCACTTCTGAATATACCGGTACGGTACGGTAAACATAAATTAGTGCATGAAACAGTGCAAGTGGATTAAACTTTCCATAACTTTCCATAAATCCAAGCGATTTCTACAGGATTTACAATGTTCCCTTTAAAAGCCTTCAAAATCCTCCTCTTCGTCATCTGATCTCATAAGTAAGTCAATGAGATCTTGTGGTACATCTGTAAGGCAGTCATCGTATGGATCTTGTACCAATTCCGTATCAGATGATGTGGTCTCTTCTTCGGCATCCTCTTCACCTTCCCACAGATAGTCGTCCTTCATACCATCTAATGAATTTGATATGCCACACTTCTTGAAAGACTTTATTACAGTTTCTGCATCAATGTCGTTCCAGGCCTTTATAACAAAGGTGCACAAAACATCCAACTGTGGAGCACGCATGTTTCCTCCTTTTGTGAATGTTTTTTCACCGCTAACCATCCACTCATTCCACTGTTCTCGGATGCGATCTTTAAATGGCTTGTTTAGGCACACATCCAGTGGCTGCACCAACGATGTCAATCCTCCAGGTATAACTGCAGCATCTGTTTTTAGTCTTGCCAGCCTTTGCTTGGTGCTGGGAGTTAAATGAGCCCTGAACATATCCCACACCAGTAGACTACGTTTTTGTAGAAGTCCACCTGGTCGCCTGCTCCATACGTTATCAAGCCATAGCTTTACCCCCTTCTTCATCCATCCATCCTTTCTCATTCACATTCACATGCACAAAACAACCAACAGGAAACTTGAGTTTCGGCATTGTTTTTCTTTTCAAAATAACCATTGGTCTCAGTTTGCCACCATCAGCTGTGCATGCAAGTACCACTGTGAAACTGGACTTCTCATGTCCTGTTGTTTTTATTAAAATTGTCATTTCGCCTTTTTGATGGACAGTTTTGTTGGCAATCATATCGAAATTCATTGGAGTTTCATCCATATTTCCGATGCTACTTAGCGCATAGCCATGTTCATTGCGCAGCCTAATAACGTAGCGATGGAAGCTATGCATTTTGGCATCAAGATCCGCAGGTAATTTCTGGGCAATTTTTGTCTTTTGCCGCAATACCAGATTATGCCTTCCCAAGAATCTGGTACACCAGGATACAGTGGCCTTAAATCTGTGGCTGAGATCTGGATTAGATTTGGCCCACTGAAGTGCAACCAATCGGATTTTATTTCGGGTCACGACATACCCGCTTTGCCGATGCTCGGCCACCATGTCTGCTACATGCTTTTCGAGTTCTGGCCAATGTGGAGTGCCTCTTCTTAGTGCACACTTGCCCCTTGGCATACTCCGTAATGCTTTCTCATTTGCTCTCCAGGCCCGAACCATCTTTTCTGTCACTCCATATTGTCTAGCAGCAGCACAGTTATTATGTTCCGTGGCAAAATCCACAACTTTAAGTTTGTAACTGGCTTCATATTTCCTTCTTCTTGCCACTGCTGGAGCCTTGCTGAGTTCTTGACTGCCAGCCATTTGCACTGGATGCGCTGCTGGAGCCTTGCCGGGTTCTTCGCTGTCTGCCATTTGCACGGAATGTGCTGCTGGAGCCTTGCCGGGTTCTTCGCTGTCTGCCATTTGCACGGAATGTGCTGCTGGAGCCTTGCCGGGTTCTTGACTGTCAGCCATTTGCACTGGATGTACTGGTGCTGTACAGTATGAACAGGTGCAGAGACTGTCTTCAACACCACACGTGTGGTACGGCAGATACGCTATCTGCTCACCAGACTGCCTTTCCTCTTCGCAACAACCAGCCAATCACGGCAAGTGCTCTACTGCCTTCGGTAACATTCGGGAACATTCTACAGTCCCCTTTCTATGCCACGCCCATGTCAAGGGGAGAGGTGCGCGTGCCAAAACGTGCCAAACGTGTCAACACACTGGGCGCTGCCATCTTCGGCGCTGGCTGCCCATTACCATATACCGTGTTTCGGACGTCCTGCTGCCTCGTCCTGCTGCCTCGTCTGCCTGGGGATATGCAAGCGGTTGGAGGCGCGTGTACAGCGGCAGCGGCAGTCGAGGTAAGACTCATGGCGCCATTTGCTCGCTTGTGAAGCGGTTTGACACCTTCGAGTGAAGTCCTTGCTATGAAAAAAACGCTCGCTTTCGATACTTCATGGCGCGGGGCCTGGGTGTGGACGTTGCCAGGGCCGGTGGCTGTATTTTTTAACATAAGGTGTGTTGTTTCTTGTTATTTCCTATTGTGAAGCGGTCTGACGCCTTCGAGTGATGTCCTCGCTATGACAAAAAAACGCTCGCTTTCGATACTTGCACAATTCATGGCGCGGGGCCTGGGTGTGGACGTTGCCAGGGCCGGTGGCTGTATTTTTAACATAAGGTGTGTTGTTTCTTGTTATTTCCTATTGTGAAGCGGTCTGACACCTTCGAGTGAAGTCCTCGCTATGACAAAAAAACGCTCGCTTTCGATACTTGCACAATTCATGCCGCGGGGCCTGGGTGTGGACGTTGCCAGGGCCGGTGGCTGTATTTTTTAACATAAGGTGTGTTGTTTCTTGTTATTTCCTATTGTGAAGCGGTCTGACACCTTAGAGTGAAGTCCTCGCTATGAAAAAGCGCATGAAAACATACCATAAAATTTTGTACCCAGCGTATAAGACGACCCCCGACTTTCCAGAAAATTTTAAGGGGTTAAAAAGTCGTCTTATACGCCGGAAAATACGGTACTTTTCAAGAAACGGAACTGATTGGCTCTCCGGTGTCTGTCAACATTCTAAACAGTCCGGAGCGGCCGCCATCTTATCTCTCGGTAGGATCGAGAGAGAAGAAGAGGTGAAAAACGAAGGGGGAATTTAATGAAAGGGGGCAAGGTAGACCCCTCTTGACCCCCTAGGAATGTTGTTGGGGTTATTAAAGGGTTTCGTGGGGAAAATAAAAAAATAATTATTTTTCACGGTAGAAGCGCTTCCCGGGCCGCGAACTGGGCCGCAAACTGGTAGCGAAACGGGAATTCGCCATTTTGTGCTTCGTTTTAATTAAATTACTAGGTATAAGGGGGTGCGGGAGACGTATCCTAATCCCTTATGTTTTCTGAGGGTGGCTGAGGAGGCTCATATATGTTGATATGTCTTCCAGCGGCTGTGCGTGCGCCATCTTGTCTCTTGGTAGGATCGAGAGAGAAGAAGAGGTGAAAAACGAAGGGGGAATTTAATGAAAGGGGGCAAGGTATTCCCCTCTTGACCCCCTAGGAATGATGTTGGGGTTATTAAATGGTCCAGTGGGTAAAAAAAAATTGATTTTTCACGGTAGAAGCGCTTCCCGGGCCGTAAACTGGTAGCGAAACGGGAATTCGCCATTTTGTGTTTCGTTTTAATTAAATTACTAGGTATAAGGGGGTGCGGGAGACTTATCCTGATCCCTTATGTTTTCTGAGGGTGGCTGAGGAGGCTCGTATATGTTGATACATGTCTTCCAGCGGCTGTGCGTGAGCTTTTTTTTTTTTGCTGCGTGACGTCTGTTAACGTTCGATTTGATGGAAATCAGGAAGTGTTGACCGCCAATTTGTCAGTGCGATAAAATATTTTGTTATAAATGAATCCTTATTGATAAACATTGTCTGCGCCATCTTGCCTTTTTTCCAATGCCACAATTTTGTCATGCACGGCAGCCATTTTAGATGCCAGGCCAGTCCCAGGCTATCACCTAGCCCTGCGGATGTAGTTTATGGCCCCAGCTGTAGAGAATCCAGATATGCCAACCCTCCCGATTCAGGCGTGAGACTACTGATTTCAGTGCTAGTCTCCCGCCTCCCGATTTCTGCAAGCTAAAACCCGGGGGCATATTACCAACAACTAGCGATAATTTTTGTCTCTAACTTGTTTAGAGACAAAAATTATCGCCGCACATCGGCGATTTTTATCGCAGATAAACCTTGCTATTAGCAAGGTTTATCGCAAATGCGATAAAAAACGGCCGCAATGCATGAATATCGCTGAAAAGTCAGCGATATTCATGCATTATCGAGCAAATGCTCTTAGCCATGTTATCCACCTCCCATTGGATAACATGGCTAAGAACTGCTCAGGGCAGGTGTTAGCTTTTGGAGATATTCGCGCTTAGCGTGAATATCTCCAAAAGTTGGTAATAGGAGATAGCGATGTCAGGGACTGTTTCCAGTCGCTAACATCTTGGCACGCCCACTTTGCATGTCATTAGTGATAAATATCACTGACATGCAAAGCGGGGCCCAAGATGGTTGCTATCTCCTTTTAGCTGTCACTAACTGGTGTTAGCGACAGCTTGGTAATAGGGAGATAATTTTATCTCCGCTTTCTTGGCTTTTAAAGCCAAAAAAGCGGAGATAAACCCCCTTGATAATATGCCCCACGATTCCCCGGGGGTTTCAGCTGACAGGGCTTGGTATTGTGTTACGTGGTAATTCTTCCAGGAAACGTCAGAGGGTCAATGCAGGGGTTCTAGAAGGGGTGATAAACCATTTAAGCCTCATGAACAAGCGCATGGTCTTTTAAAGATCTGTGAAGTACTCGGGGCGGCGGTGTGTGTGTGCCCTCTTTCAGGAGCGGGCGGGGGGGGGGCACTGCCAGCAACTTGCCAGGCCAGGCAGTGTTCAACACTTGCATCACCCTTTCTCTGCTTGCTATTGCGCTCCATGCTTCGGAAAGGTAAGAAAAAGAACGTGCATTTGAGTTTGAAATGTCCAATCCTGTAGCAGTACACTTGCAAAGCCCACACATGACAATAACCCGATTCAAGGCCCCATTCACCCGATTTTTTAAAAATATATAGCACTCCAACAAAGTAGGATTATAAAACTTTATTAACTTTTAAATATAACAAACGCAACAAAAACTGTAAATACATTTAAACATTTTTTCACAAAAAAAGCAACAATGGTCAGAAGCTGTCTTTTGTGCGAATAGTCCCAAGGCAGCACAACGTGCTGAGTTCTGGACGGCACCCAGGTGATGTCACCTGGGTGCCGCACTGGTTTTTGGTTTCCTTCAATGCAGCTCAGAAAAACAGCGTGGGGCGTCCCGGGTGGTGCGGGGGGAGGCCTCGTCAGTAGCGGTCTGTTGTGCGAATAGTCCCAAGGCAGCAGAACGCGCTGAGATGTGCATGGCACCCAGGTGATGTCTAGTAAACTGCCGCACTGGTTTTGGTATCCTACAATGCTGCTCCGAAAATTGGCGTGGGGCGGCCCAGGGGGGGGGGCGTGGGGGAGGCGGCGTGAATGGGCCTCCCCAGGTGGCGGCCATCCAGCTGAGTTGCGCCCGCTCTTGCGGCTACAGCGTCTCGCTCACCATGTAGTTCACTTCCGCCCACTCTTGCAGTGCAGCGATAGGCGGCTGCCACAGGACTCTTAAAATGGCGAACGGCTCTTCGGTTTTGGGCCTGGTCCACTAACATGGCCCTGGGACACCTTGGAACTCGGACGCTTGCCTGCTAGGGCTTGGGCTCCATTCTCGAAAGCGTCCCCTCAGCCGTGAAGATTCTACAAAAGTCCTGGGGGCCCTCGACTCCTGCAGGCTTCCGGTGGGGAGCGGCTGCCATGATTGCTCGCGGAATGACCACGACGGAGCCACGAGATGGTGGTGCTCTCATGCTGACGCCAGCTTCAGTCTGAATCATCCAGAAACAAGGTGGGGCTTTCATCGTTTGGGAAAACAAAATGTTCTAAACCAATGAAGTGTTATTTTTAGGTCATATGACCAAGCCTTCCATCTTTAGGAAACCAAAAGTAAAATGAACCAATGAAAAGTTTTATAAACAAGTCACATGACCTGTTATGCGGCATAGGGCTACAAAAAGCGTAGAAAATCCGTTGGCACGTGAGGCGGCGTCAGTAGCGGACCGATGTGCGAATAGGCCGAAGGCAGCACAACGCGCCGAGATCCGGATGGCACCGAGTTAGTGTCCAGCAAGTTGCTGCACTGGTGTGGCTATCCTACAATGCTGCGCCGAAAGTCGGCTTGGGGCGCCCCGTTGGCCTGTGAGGTCGCGTCAGTCAGTGGGGGCTGTGCTTCTCCCCCAAGATGGAGGCTCCTCGGCTGCAGTGGGGCGCCCCTTAGCGTTTCACTCGCCGTCCAACTGAGTTGCCTCCGCACTTGTGGCTACAGTAGGCCGAAGGCAGCACAACACGCCGAGATCTGGATGGCACCGAGGTGGTGTCCAGCAAGTTGCCGCACTGGTGTGGCCATCCTACAATGCTGCGCCGAAAGACGGCGTGTCCAGCTGAGTTGCGGTCACTAGTGCGGTACAGTGACTCGAACGCGCCGAGATCCGGATGGCACCGAGGTGGTGTCCAGCAAATTGCCGCACTGGTGTGGCCATCCTACAATGCTGCGCCGAAAGACGGCGTGTCCAGCTGAGTTCCGGTCACTCTTGCGGTACAGTGACTCGAACGCGCCGAGATCCGGATGGCACCGAGGTGGTGTCCAGCAAGTTGCCGCACTGGTGTGGCCATCCTACAATGCTGCGCCGAAAGTCGGCGTGGGGTGCCCCGTTGGCTTATGAGGTGATGTCAGTAGTGGACCGATGTGTGAATAGGTCGGAACCAGCACAAGGCGCCAAGATCCGAAAGGCAAGTCCTGGATGTTGAGTGCCATAGTTGAGAGTTCTGAGCAGTGCTTGTAAGACTGTCTGAAGCTTATTTGCACCTGCTGCAGCTTCACTATTGCCCTGGTGTGGCCAAAGATCGCACATGACATAGGCGGCCGGCTCCCGAGGTCCGGCGGAACTTTTTTCCTTTTCCTTTCTGCTTCTTGTCCCACAATCCGTTTTACCTGAAGACACGACCAGGTCCCTGAATGTGTGCAGGGGGACGTTATTGATTGAATCAAAATGGCGGCTTCACACGAAGCTGACTCAAGCGTTGCTGTTGATGCTATACAGACAAAAATTGGTTTTCAGTTTGTACATTCTTCAGGTTTTTTTTTTCCATCCAAGGCTGATTGAGAGTTTGTAGAAAAATGGCTTCAGATTTTCCACATACTACTCTTCAACATTCTTCCTAAATGTAACAATGTGAGACTCACTAGGAGAACGGCTGTTTATCTTTCCTTTCAAAATGCTGCCAACAATATTTTCTGAATGGAAGACACCATCTTGTAGCATAAAGGGCCAAAAGGGGTTCTGGTCTGGCCGATGGTTGGTGGAGACATTTTGACTATATCTTGGACCTGCCCGGCCTCGCCCAAAATGGCGCCGGTATAAATGGGACTCGTAACTCCTTGTTGTGTACTGGTCGAACAACCTTGATATCACGAGATATGAATGCAGTTTTGATGCTCATGGCGGGCGGGGACGAGAATTGATTGAATATTTTGACATCCCTATTGATATTAAGTTCTGATGTGTTATTGATTACTGTAGTATTGAAAGTTCGAATTAACGTCACCCATGGTACTTGCCCGCAAATGTATATCTAGATGATTTTTTTGTAAGTGGCCCTGTCGTAATTTAATTACAAAATGTACGTCCACCGATTCCGCAACTGTTAGACACCTTAGTTCTTGCAACTTAATGGCCCGCTCGTTACGTTCCTCCATAATGTAAATGTCTCCTCATCATATACGATTTCAGTTTGCTCCGTGGCCGGCCCACGTGGTTATAGGCCCGTATTTGTATACTGACATTTTCACAATAAAGGTTTTTAAAACAAAACATGGTAGTAGTATTTACATTGGTAAAGTTTTTACTTTTAGTCACTGTTTTTGAATCAGTAAAAGGCAAGTGAAATAAAGCAGTCCAATTACATGACGGATAAAAGGTATAATACGCAGGAACGCAGTAAAGATAAATGGTCAAGGGCAGTTGTGTTTTCCACTCCTGCAACATAAAGTGATCGATAAGAATCTGATAATCAGGCGTATCGGCGACTAAGACAGCAGGCCGAGTCTCTTTTACTCAACGGCTCCGTCATGGAACGAAGAAACGCCCTTTTTCTCGAAAAAGGAATATATTTTACTTGCAGGACAGTTGTAAATTTTCCGGGAAAGTACATTAGCCTGGAATATTATAACATATATGTTTAGAAAAAAAAAGTTCGAAATCAATAAAAAGCGTATTTTTTAGGTCATATGACCAAGCTTTTCATTATTAAAATAACAAAAGTAAAATGAACCAATAAAAAGTTTTAGTAACAAGTCACATGACGTGTTATGCTTACGTTACGCGCTGCGCGCCGCGCCCCGGATCACTTCCGGGTGCGCTAACGCGGCGTGTCATATAACGCATTACGCGACAACGTAGGTCAAGAATATAGTCAAAATGTCTCCACCAACCAGCGTTCGGAACACAACCCCTTTCAGCAGTTTAAAAAGTTCTGTTAAATGACAACAGAGGGGACAGGCAACAAGAACCATCAGTCAAAGAGGGGAGGGCAAGTTCTTCTCTACCGGGTCATGTTGGGGCGCTACCGGAACTGATCGAATTGGTAGTCTACAGTGTTTCTGGATGTTTCAGACTAAAGCTGGCGTCAGCATGAGAGCACTACCATCTCGTAGGTCTGTCGTGGCCATTCCACGAGCAAACATGGCAGCCGCTCCCCACCAGAAGCCTGCGGTAGTCGGGGGCCCCCAAGACTTTTGTAGAATCTTCACGGCTGAGGGGACGCTTTCGAGAATGGGACCCAAGCCCTATCAGGGAAGCGTCCGAGTTCCAAGGTGTCCCAGGGCCATTTTAGTGGACCACGCCCAAATCTGAAGAGCCGGCCGCCATTTTGAGAGTCCTGTGGCAGTCGCTTATCGTTGCATCGCAAGAGCGGGAGCAACTCAACTACATGGTGAGCGAGACGCTGTAGTCGCAAGAGCGGGCGGTAAACAGCTGAGTGGCGGAAGAGGCACAGTGTAGCAAAAGCGGGCGGAATGGCAACTAAAACGGTAAAGGGGCGCCCCACTACAGCGTGTCTTCAGGTCAAACGGATTGTGGGACAAGGTCCAGAATAGAAGAGTCATCAAAAGGCAAAAAGTTCCGCCGGACCCCGGGAGCCGGCCGCCTATGTCGGGGGCGATCTCAGGCTAAACCAGTGCTATAAGACTTGGGGAGGGGGTCGGAGCCAAGCGTCTTCTCCGAGTCCGTGCCATCACACCGCCCCTCGGGGGCCTCCGTCAAGCGGTTTAGGGAGGTATCATATCACATTGTTTTCAAATGCAGTCAGGTCCACAAACGACCCTCACTTACTTTGAGAATAGTGAAGCTGCAGTAGGTGGAAATAAGCTTCAGACAGTGTTACAAGCGCTGCTCAGAACTCTGAACTATGGCACCCAACATCCAGAACTTTTGCCATTTGAGAATGGCAGTGACATCGAAGCAACTCAGGTACCAAAACCATTAACGTACTTTCACGTATGAAAATCTAACTTGGGGAGGGGGCAGGGGCGAACCGCCCCCTCCCAGTCTGCGCCACCACACCGTATGTTGAAAATCTGAAGCCATCGTTCTACAAACTCAACCAACCTTGGATGGAAAAATCTAGAAAAATGTACAAACTGAAAACCAGTTTTGGTCTGCATAGCATCAGTAGCAACGCTTGCTATCAGAGTGCATGAGTTTCATGCTCGATCGATTGAGCTAGCCGGATCGGGCAATAAAAAGTATAAAATAGTTATGTAAATAGTTATTTAATAAAATGTTTTACCCTGTTTCTTTGCTGGTGTGTTGTATATATTTTTAATATTTGCATAGGGTTTGTCGTTATTTTGGGCGGGGTGGGTGACGGAGCCGAGCTGTCTTGCCGCCCTCATGGTGTGGAGCTCAGTTCATCTCACTATTTTCGTATTTCTCATGAAGGGTTGTTCCTAATATTTCTATTTTAGCGAGGTCAAAAAGAGATCCAATTAGTGGCCTACTGATTTTGCTCGATTACTTTTATTTTTTTACACAATTTTTCACTATCTGCAAAGACTAAACAGAGTATTGCGACTTTGTGCTTGTTTGTAAATAGAGAATGAACCAAAGAGAATCAATTGTAAAACAGTAAATGCTTGGATAACAATCAATCAAATGGAGAGACAAGCAGGCATGACGGATTACAACGGGGGTAAAGGCCTGCGTTAACTACTCTTCACTATCTGCAAAGAGAGAGTACTACTAAGAGAAAAGAGGGGAGGGGGGGCAGCGTTCAAAGCACATCAGCGTGCATAAACACGAAAAAGTTTTTACCGATCACGTACTTGACATTTGACAGCTTTTGATATTTGCTATTAAAAAAACATTGAAATTCACAGAAAAAACCATAGGTTTTAGGCCATATATAGTTAGGAATTTGCATTTACAAAACCTTGAAAATTCACTGAAAAAACCATTGGTTATAGACCATATATAGTTAGGGATTAGCCTTTTCAAAACCTTATTTTACTCACACAAAACCATTGAAATTTCATATATAGTTAGTTGCACTAACTATATATTGCGCACCCGCAATCCACTGCTGATGATGTCACATATTACATCATTCATGACGTGGTTAGTGACATCACTGATGACATCTCAAATGACATCACTGATGACATCACTGATGACATCTCAAATGACATCACTGATAAAATCACTGATAACATCTCATTTGACATGACTGATCACATCACTGATGATATCATTCATGTGATAATACCATGAACCTCTTCAGACTCTAATATAACCTTAGATACAATCAGTGTAAACAGACAGTCACAGACTGTCACTCATCCATGGAGTTACTCACACACCTAGACAGTTATGCAAAAAATCAATCACACCTCCATTTTCTCAACTATACAGTTATACACACCTTACTTATTCAAACATATACTAACACATATTTACTCTCTTATACAATCCCTGATACATGTTCACAATGATCCATACAGCCACTCACACATTCACTGGCTCTTATGCACAGTTATTTATATATGTCAACTCTCACATGTACTGTGTTTTACATATGTACTTACTTTGACATGTAGCACTGAGATATCCATTCACTCACTAATACACTCATGCACAGTCAACCGCCCATACAGCTGTTTCCACATGCACTTTTGAACCCATACATATAGTGAATCAACTACTCACACATCTATGTACAGAGTCACACACCTCCCAGCCACCCATACACACACACTCAGTTTCCCATACAAATACTTGGAAACCAATGAATAACCCATATAGTTACTCATATAGCTACTGATCAACATATGCAGCAGTTTGTAGAACAACAGATATAATGATGCACAAATTAAGACAGTTTAGTCACTAACCCATGCACTCAGTGAGACACATTTAATCACTCACTCATACAGTCAGTCATGCACCTACTAAATCCTTCATCCAGACACTTATACATCCACTCATTCTTCAATATGTAAGACATATTTTAACTTTACAGAAACATACAGTCACTGGATGTTGTCATCAGTGATGTCATCAGTGATGTCATTTGAGATGTCATCAGTGATGTCATCAGTGATGTCACTAACCATGTCATGAATGATGTAATATGTGACATCATCAGCAGTGGATTGCGGGTGCGCAATATATAGTTAGTGCAACTAACTATATATGAAATTTCAATGGTTTTGTGTGAGTAAAATAAGGTTTTGAAAAGGCTAATCCCTAACTATATATGGTCTATAACCAATGGTTTTTTCAGTGAATTTTCAAGGTTTTGTAAATGCAAATTCCTAACTATATATGGCCTAAAACCTATGGTTTTTTCTGCATATATATATATATATATATATATATATATATATATATATATATATATATATATATGTATATGTATATATATATATATATGTATATGTGTGTGTGTGTGTGTGTGTGTGTGTATATATATGTGATTGCGGCCCACAATGCAGAGGAAGCCCGGACCTAGATTGCTCCGAGGCCCCGGGCAGAAGTTGCGAAGGGTGGAAGCAGAGGCGGCGGCTTCACCAAGGCCCGGACTAGGGCACTACTATCGACGCTGTGAACATCCGGAGGGCTCCGGGTGTGCCCGCACCACAGCAGCCTGAGCGGGGCCCGCGAGGACCGCACGCAGTGACTACCTCCCCCTCCTCCATACCTACGAGGCAGCGGAGAGCACTGGTGAGCGAGGGGGCCTGGTGGCGGTGGCGGGGCTGTCGTACGGCCTGACGGCGGGGGGCGGATTTTGAGACCTGCTGACCCCTGCCCCCCCCTCCCTTAAGATAAATCCGGCGGCGGGATTCCAGCTTGGCGGTGGCCCCGCGGTGCTCAAAGCTCAGAGACTGAACTGGCCATAAAAATACCGCGCACACCCAGCGCGGCCTACATCAGCCCCGGGGCCCGACACCTTTTTTGCAGCTTTGAGCCCGCTTTCAATTGGGCGGCGTTGTCAGGCCCGCCTTCCCATTGGCCTCGACGGTACTGCTGATTGCAGAGGATTGCCCCCCCCCCCACAGATTCAAGGGGGGGATACTGGGTACAGGGGTCACAAAGGCCTATCCGTCAACGTAACCCGGCGGTGGACACGCAGCAAGGCCAAGTGCGACGCGACTCCCGAGAAGGCCCCTAGACCCATCTTGAGTGGCCATCATGTCTGGTAGGGGGGCCAGGAACCAAAACTCCCAGGCACAACTGGACAAGTGCGCCTATTCGAAGGACTTTCCCCCGCTTCCAGCGGGACAGGGAGCAACAGGGGGTGCCGCAGGGACAGATGCAAAAGTGACCCTGGAAGATATTATGGTGGCGCTTACCAACGTGCAGACCACGGTAGGCTCTATATCCACTGACGTCTCCCTTCTCAGGGCGGACTTTCAAAAAATCACAACTAGAGTCACAGAAGTTGAAAAGACGGCGAAAACCCTGACCACAGACACAGCAGCCTTGCAAAAAACTGTAACACGCCTAGAGGAAGAAAATAAAGTGTTGTTCGACAAGCTGGATAAGCAAGAAGGACTATTGCGACGCAATTACTTGCGCATCCTTGGCATTCCAGAAAGTGAGGGCTGGCAAGCGATGGATCGCTATGTCGAGGACCTCATTAAAACGCGGCTGCAGCCTAAGGGACTATCCACTTTCTTTTCCGTAGAACGGGCACACAGGGTGCCGGGTGGCAGAGACAAGCCAGGAATGCCCCCACGGCCGGTACTAGCCCGCCTGTTCAATTTTCGGGATCGCAACATAATCCTCCAGACAGCACGCGTCTCCCCACAAATTCGCGTGTTAAACTCAGCAATTTCATTTTTCCCAGACTATACGGCTGCGGTGTCCCGACGCCGTCGCAGTTTGGAATGGAATGGATGTGGATTTATAGAGCGCGAATTGCTGCCCGAAGGCGTCCAAGCGCTAGTTTCATTGAAGTGAAGAAGGTGCTGAGGGCTCGTGAGGTGCCTTACTCGATACTATTCCCCGCTAGACTGAGAGTCGTGGCGGAGGGAAAAACTTGTTTTTTTGAGACACCGGGAGAAGCGTATGAATGGCTCGAGGGATGGCGGACGGCAAGCGGCACCCAATGCAGAAACAAGGATCACCACCGCAGGACTAACGATGAAGCGGCAAGCAGTCAAGATCTTTTTCAACAGGAAGACGACCCCTCGCAAAGAGTGGATGCAGACGTCTTGGGCAAGGGATGAACTGAGCCAGTAGGCGGCGCACTTAAAACACTTTTCCCCCACTAATTGAACATTTTGATTATACCGCTCCTGGACGCTGGGCTGGAGCAGACCCTACCAGGAATGGGAGGGTGTACCCTCGCATGTACCTCTCACCCCCTACCACGCAAGTACATGTTCTGGGTTGGCAAGAAGCACTCTGCTGAGTTGGGGTGGCGGGCAGTTGAAAGTCCGTTAGGCAGGGAGGTGGGTGGGCTCCGGGGTTTGGATTCTTCTTGTTTTTTGGTTGTAAATTTGTTTAACATTGACAAGGCAGCATGGTCTCTACAACTTAACTGGTTACGGCTTGATATGGCACACTCGCTACCCCCATTTACATCCAAAACCCTTGATGGCTACAGACACACAACACACTAATCTCGATGGCGTGACCCCCTATGAAGCCAGTGACGCCACTTACACTATTGACGTGGATTGTGCACGGATTGGGCGACGAAATTAAGCGTGGATTGGTGTTAAGGTCCCTAAAGCGACAGGCCCCCACTTTGGCTCTCCTACAGGAGACCCACCTCACAGGTTCGGCATGCAGGGTGATGGATAGATGGGGGTTCAAAATGATAGTGCATTCGGAATTCACCACTGGGTCAAGGGGCACAGGTATTTTAATCCAAAAAAACTCGGTTTTTAGTCCTACACACCAAACACGACGATCAGTGGCGCTTTGCAGCGGTGCATGGTCAATGGGAAGGCAGACTGCTTAATGTGGTGTCGGTCTATATTCCTCCCGCGCTGCACACGGTGGCACTCCCGGCCCTTAGCGAATTTATATTAGCTCTTCCGGAGGCAGACCTGCTCATCGGAGGTGACTTTAATGCGGCAATGGATGTAGGGATGGACCGACACCCAGTGCGGCAGCAACCGTCTGACGTTTCCCGCCTACAGAGTTTTGCAGATGCGTTGGGCCTAATAGATGTGTGGAGACGACGGCACCCAGGGACGAAACAATACACTTTCCAATCCTCTGTTCACAACAGTCTCTCACGCATAGATTATTTTTTGACTTCGGAGTCCTGCCTACCACACATACCTGACGTAGCTATAGGACCTAGGGGGGTATCTAACCACTCACCGATAGTGTTGACTTATGTCTCACAACACACCACCCACAAACGACTATATCCCATCTACCCCGGTTACTTCTGTGTCCCTCAGGTGCGAAAGGAGTTACGCCGGACCACAAAGCATTTCTTTACTGAAAACATAGCCTCAGTTACCTCCGCAACCACCCTCTGGGAGGCATACAAGACAGTATTGCAAGGGCAGGCCATAGCCGCGATCACAGGTCACAAGCGATCCAAACACCAGGACCTGACGACTTTAGAACACGAACTACAATTAGCAGACACCGCACACTTCAATGACCCCACACCCGAAAACGCTCGCATTCTAGATTTAAAACAGCAACAACATAGGGAATATCTAGACTTTCCTGTTTTCAGTTTCTATTTTTGGTAAATTCTGGTGGGGTTTTTTCAGTGATTTCAAGATCTTAAAAAACTGTTTTTATCAGTGTTTACACATTTTCGCGCCACTAAAACAACAGAAAGTGTTTTACCGGTGTTTATGGAACGTTTTGCTTTTATTATTACTTGCCTTCTGCACAGAAAGAACATGGTATATAGACAGTGTACGTATAGTGTATATGAGGTCCAAATAGATTTTTGCTAATTAACCTTATTGTAGTACACCATACAATACTTTTTCAGCGAGTCTTTGGGTTATGTGCGCTCTTTCTTTCTTTCCCATGTAAACTTCTGTGAAAAGGCCTTCTCAGCATTCATAGCCCCTTGGGCTGAGAACCATCAGCTAAGGGACACAGTTGGGCTGACTCTTTCTTTGATGCCACATAAAGCACAAAATGATAAATATGTGTGTTTTAGTTCCTGTGCAAAAGAAAACAGTGCACCAGACTGGACTAAAAAGTCAATAGGATCCCTCATTAACTCTGAAGAATGTAAAGATGCTTTCAGCATACCATCTAACAAGTGGCAAGGTTCTCCTACAGGGAATCACTTCAGCTCGTGTATCAATTTTGACAGGTCATCACACAACTTTTCTATATATGTGGCTGAATCACTGCAAATACAAACAATATCACTCCAATCTTTGTTGAACTCGGAAAGAACCTTTTTTACATGTTTTCCAAAAATCTGGTGTCATGTTTTAACCCCTATCCCAGATGCTTGATGATATATATTTTCTTGTCAATATACCTTGCATTGAATGTTTAAAGCCCGAGGTGTTGGCAATTCACCTACTATCAATACTGACCCACTAGAAACTATTATCTGATGTATCAAGAGTTTTTACCCGTTCTCTGTGGGTAAGTATGATGACACATATTAGGAAATATTGTTATGAAACCAGCCATTTTACCTATCAGTGAAAGAATCCAATGCAGACAAAATATCAAATATGAGTTTGATATTTCCTCATTTTCTACAGTTTATAAAAATAATTAAACCAGACCAGCATGAAACTAAACCCTGCATATTTAGACGAAAGGCCACAAAACTGAAAAAAGTAAAAGGAAGAAGAAACAATATTATAGTGGCATCCCTAAAGAACAAAATTCAAGCAGAATAATGTTAGCCAGTCTTTCTTACTGATAGCTTGCATAACAAAGTTACATTGTATTGACCCCATCAAGAAGAAAAAAATGACTCTTTCACTCTATTTTTCCTTTCTTTGAATGGCATTTAGTTTGTGGCTGTGCATGTGTTTTTTCAGTGTTTATATGTTTTCACCGGTGAGGGCTATTTTTCTTTCAGTGGGGCTTCATCAGTTATTATAGGTTTAAACCTAAAACCCCACAGCCTAGGAATATCTTATGCAAGAGACGAAGGCGTCCCTGGCAGCGACTAGGCACAGGATATACGAAGTGGGCGACAAAGCAGGAAAGCTACTGGCCTGGCTTGACAGGAAAGAACGCTGCTCTAGAACGATTGCATGTTTACAGACGGTGGAGGGCCAGATAGTATCAGAACCCGGCGCCATAGCACATACACTAGCAGAACATTTTCGGGCAATGTACACCTCCTCCTTAGGCGCCACGCTGGCGGACGCAGTGGAACTATTGCAAACCATAGAGATGCAGAGCCTGGACTCGGAAGCTGTGGCAGAGTTGGAGTCGGATCTAACATCAGACGAAATAGGCACGGCCATTAAATCCTTGCAGTCTGGAAAAGCATTAGGACCCAACGGAATGCCAGTGGAACTTTACAAGCGCTTCGCGGAATCCTTTGGCCCGCACCTACTTGCAATGTATAATGATAGTCGTGACCAGGGTATGTTACCGCTTGACCAGAGAACGGCCACGATCGTGGCGATTCTTAAGCCCGGAAAGCCCCCTTCGGAATGCCACTCATATCGTCCCATCTCACTGCTCAATGTGGAAGCTAAGATCCTTGCTAAATTGCTCGCTAATAGGCTGCAAACTCACTTGTAATGTAATGTAAATGTAAATTGATATTTGTATAGCGCACTACTCAAGTTCAAGTTCAGGAATTTGTATAGCGCACTACTCACCCAGAGGGTCTCAAGGCGCTTGGGGGAGGGTGTGCATTATTTATCGAATAGCCAGGTTTTAAGTTCTTTTCTGAAGGAGATGTGGTTCTGTGTAAGGCGGAGGTGAGTGGGTAGAGAATTCCAGGTCTTGGCCGCCAAGTAGGAGAAGGATCTTCCGCCCATGGTGGATCTGTGGATGCGCGGAACTGCGACGAGGGCTTGATTGGAGGATCTTAGTTGGCGGGTGGGTGTGTAAAAGGACAGTCGTGTGTTGAGGCATTCGGGTCCTAGTTTGTAGAGGGCCTTGTGTGCGTGGGTGAGGAGACGGAACGTTATTCTCTTGTTGACGGGAAGCCAGTGGAAGTCTTTCAGGTGACCGGTAATGTGAGCTTGGCGAGGAATGTCCAATATGAGTCTGGCTGAAGCGTTTTGAATGCGTTGGAGTTTTTTCTGTAATTTGGCTGTGATTCCGGCGTAGAGGGTGTTTCCATAGTCCAATCGGCTAGTGACCAGTGCTTGGGTGACAGTCTTTCTTGTTTCGGTGGGGATCCAACGGAAGATTTTTTGAGCATACGAAGTACGTTGAAGCAAGACGGCGTTGACTTGTCTGGTCATCGAGAGGGAGGAGTCTAGGATGAAGCCTAGGTTGCGTGCGTGGTCTGTGGGTATGGGCGCTGAGCCCAGGGCCGATGGCCACCATGAGTCGTCCCAAGCAGAGGGGGATGATCCTAGGATGAGGACTTCCGTTTTGTCTGAGTTAAGTTTTAGGCGGCTGTTTTTCATCCATTCGGCTACTTCTTTCATGCCTTTGTGAAGATTGGTTTTGGCGGTGTTAGGGTCTTTGGTGAGGGAAAGGATCAGCTGGGTGTTTTCAGCGTAAGAGATGATGTTAAGGTTGTGTTGTCGCGCGATGGATGCGAGGGGACTCATGTAAACGTTGAAGAGGGTGGGGCTGAGTGATGATCCTTGTGGTACTCCGCAGATGACTTCGGTGGCCTCTGATTTGAATGAGGGAAGTTGGACTCTTTGGTTCTTCCGGCGAGGAACGAGATGATCCAGTCCAAGGCTTTTCCTTGTATGCTGATGTTGCTGAGGTGTTGTATGAGGGTGCTATGACAGACTGTGTCGAAGGCGGCGGAAAGGTCGAGTAGGATGAGGGCAACAGTTTCTCCGTTGTCCAGTAGTGTTCGGATATCGTCTGTCGCTGCGATAGGGGCAGTTTCGGTACTGTGTTTGGCTCGAAAGCCGGACTGTGAGGTGTCGAGGGAGTTGTTGGATTCAAGGAAGGCGGCGAGCTGGCTATTGACGGCTTTCTCGATGACTTTGGCAGGGAATAGGAGGAGGGAGATGGGGCAGTAGTTTTTAAGTTCAGAGGGGTCTGCTGTGGGTTTCTTCAGGAGGGCGCTGAGTTCTGCGTGTTTCCAGCTATCTGGGAAGGTAGCGGAGTTGAAGGAGCAGTTGATGACATCACGGAGATGGGGTGCGATGATGGAGTCTGCTTTGTTGAAGATGTGTTGGGGACAGGGGTCGGTTGGCGAACCTGAATGGATGGAGTTCATTAGGCGGATGGGGTTTTCAGTGGTGATTGGGTTCCAGGCGCTAAGGTTGTTAGAGGGCGGTTTAGGTTCGGAGGTGGGTGGAGTGGACTGTTCTTTGAAAATGTTCTCAAAACTGTTATGTATGTCGGCAATTTTGTTGTAGAAGAAAGAAGATAACGAATCGCAGAGGTCTTGGGAGGGAGTAATGTCGTTGGAGGCTGCGGTGGGGTTGGTGAATTCTTTGACGATGTTGAATAGTTCCTTGCTGTTATGGGCGTTGTCGAGTCGGTCCTTGAATGCGGATTTCTTGGTGGCTCGGATCAATTGGTGGTGTTTGCGGGTGGCTGTCATGAAGGTGGTCAAGTTGTCCGTGGTTGGGTTTTTTCTCCATGTTTTCTCTAGAGTACGGCATAGTTTCTTGGATTTCTTAAGGTCATCGTTGAACAAGGGGGCCTTTTTGCTGCCCTGTTTGGTTTGGTGGTTTTTCAAGGGTGCTAATTCGTTAACGGTGTGAGTGATCCATTGTTTGAGTTTGGTGGCGGCTTGGTTTGGGTCTGATGAGAGGGTGGGAGGATTTTGGTTTAGCGATGTGAGGAGTTGGTCGGTGGTGATTTTGTTCCAGTTTCTTCGCGGAATAGGTTGTGGGGGGTTGTGGGTCGAGGTAGTTCTGTAGCTGAAGTGAACACAGCTGTGGTCCGTCCAATGGGGAGCTGTAGAGTGATCGAAGGAGATGTGCTTGCTGAAGGTGAAATTGGATCTAGCGTATGTCCGGCTACATGGGTGGGGGTATCAACAAGTTGTTTGAGTCCGAGATTGGCTAGGTTGTCCAGAAGGGTGGTGGTGTTGCTGTCGTTTTTCTTTTCCAGGTGGAAGTTGAGGTCTCCCAGTAGAATGTAGTTCTCGGAGGATGAGGGCATGTGGGCTGATGAAGTCAGTGATGTCTTCGCTGAATTGTTTACGGGTTCCTGGTGGCCTGTAGATGAGGGTTCCTCTGAGTGTGGTCCTGGGGTCGGTGTGGATCTGGAAGTGTTCGGTGGTTGTAAGGTTATCGTCGAAGCTGGTCGTGATTCTGATGGTGTTCTTATGGACGATGGTGATGCCTCCTCCTGTTTGGTTGGTGCGATCTTTTCGGGTGATCTTGTAGGTGTCTGAGATGGCTATGGCGATGTCGGGTGTTGATGATGCGTTCATCCAGGTTTCTGTAAGGAAGGCGATGTCCGGTGAAGCGGTGTCGAGTAGATCCCAGAGTTCAGTGGCGTGTCTGTGGACTGAGCGGGTGTTCAGCAGAATGCACTTCAGGTGGTTGGAGTCGGAGCTGTGTTTGGAGTTACTGGATTTGTTGTGGGTCTTGATGCAGGCGAACTTGCAGGAGTAGCAGGCGAAGGGACCGTGGGTGTGTCCTGGGGCAGCGTCGTAGCATTGAGGTGTTCGTCCGGGGTTAAGGGCTAGGAGGGTGGCGGCGTCATACGTTATGCGGGAGGAGTGCGGTTTGTGGGGGCCAGGGGGTCTGGCGCTGGGCGCGGTCCAGGTGCGGACGGGCGTAGACGGGCTTACCTTTGGCGCACATTCGGCGCGCATGGGGCGCGACCGCTGCGCGTAAATGCTGCGCGGAAAGGCATCTGTCAGATGTGGATAGTGGGAGGGGGAGGAGGAGGGGCGAGGGAGGATCAGCTGGGAGGCAGGGCGGGCTCCCAGGCACAACACCAACAAAATGGCAGAGAAAACGAAACTGCAGACAGGCACAAAGACAAATGAAATATTGAGACAATGTGAGCAAAAGCGCAACAATGAAAGGTTTCCTAATCAATTAATGCAAATATCGCACAAATAGCGTTACACCAGCGTGAATTAAGCACAGTGCTAAAGTCGGCAAAAAGCGCTGAAATAAAATTCTAATTTATGCCAATGCTAATCGCGCTACAGCGTTATGGAGACTGGGGCCAGCAGATTTGAAAAGTAGCAGGACTAGGTAAGGAGCGCAACACAACGATACCAAAGAGAGCAGAGAGCAGGGAGCGTGGGGAGCGACCGCTACCAACAGCGTCGGGACGGTGCGGGACTCACCCGCAAGGGCCTCAAGGCGCTTGTACGAATACCGCTGTGGAACCCATCCTGGCTTTCCCTGTGAGGTGTCCACTCCTAGGCACCCCCAAGGTGGAGGCCAGGCATCCTTAGCGTTGTGGGGGCCGTTGTGGAGATTACGCAAGCTATTGCCCAGAGTTGCAGAGTGGGACTCCATGATTGGAATAGGCACTGAGGCGAGAATTATCAGGTCGGTGGAATTTTTGAGCCCAATACCCGCCGAGGCGGGGAATTGAACCCAGGTCCCGGGCTAGACCTCTGCCTAAGGGTCTGCCGCTCTAACCATTGAGCCACACTTCTTCACTTGCCCGACTTAATTCATCCGGACCAGTCCGGCTTTATGCCCCACAGACACACTGCACTCAATCTTCGACGTCTGCATAATGTATTGGCTCGAAGGGATTTACTAACTGAACCCTCAGCAGTCCTGTCATTGGACGCACGAATGGCGTTCGATATGGTGGAATGGGGATATCTCTTTGCGGTGCTTCGGCGCTTAGGTATCGGCCCAAACTTTTGTGCGTGGGTCCGGCTCCTTTATACGGCCCCAGTGACGCATGTAGCGGCCAACGGTCACCTGTCGGAGACAATACCGTTGACGAGGGGGACCAGGCAGGGATGCCCCTTGTCTCCACTCCTGTTTGCATTGGTGTTGGAGCCCCTGGCGGCTAGGGTCAGGCAAGCCCTGTTAATGCGAGGTATACGTTGGACGGAGGACTGGGAGGACCGCATCTCCGTCTACGCTGATGATATCCTGATATATCTCACAGACCCAGAGAGCTCGTTGCCAGCGCTCCTTGAGATCTGCCGCACTTTCGGACCCATCTCCGGATATACAATCGATTGGTCTAAGTCAGTTCTCCACCCCTTGAGTGGTCCAGTTCCTAGACTCCCCAGGGATTGTCCCTTAAAGCTCGCACGAGACTCCTTTAAATACTTGGGCATTGTCGTTACAACTGACCCGGCCGCATTCCACGACAACAATTTAACCCTACCCCTGGAGCTCCTGCGAAGAGATGTGGTCCATTGGTCAGCTCTACCCCTGACATTACTGGGGAAAGCAGCATTATTTAAAATGATGGCCCTGGCTCGCTTCTTATACGCACTGGAAAATACACCCTTCCCAGTGTCTTTGCGATATTTTAAGCAGGTGGCTGCACTGGTGTCCACGCTCCTTTGGGGTAACAAACCACTGCGTATTGCGCAGACAAAGCTACACCGTAGCTGGTATGATGGCGGTATAGCGCTCCCCAATGTCCAATTTTACTATTGGGCGGCTCATCTTAAGATTATTAACCAATGGCTTCACGTCTCCCACACAGACCCGGCATTCATGGCTGATCGAGCGCAACTCGGGACGGACAATATGTTAGCGGCCCTATACAACTCAAAACGTGCACAGTTGCTAGAAGGACCAACGCGACACACAGTCACATTATGGTACATAGCGCAGGCTCGTCTAGGGTTGAAAGGTGTCATTACCAAACTTACCCCACTCTGGGACTCGAAACTGTTCAGCACACTTCGGAATAGTAAGGGATTCCGGCACTGGGATGCCATTGGTATCTCCACAGTGGGCGACCTCTGGGAAAGGGGAACGGTCATTCCCTTCGATAGACTGCAGCAACAGTACAAACTGGCTCCCACTGAAAGATTTCGGTACCTACAAATCCGCCACGCTCTCATGACACTCCTACTACAGGACACTGAGATACCTGAGGCCTCCCCCCTGGAGGATAGACTCCTTACAGACTTGATGCAACAACGAGCCACATCACTCACGTACCGTAAGTTGCTCAACAACATTCCTGATCCCACGACATTCCTAAAAGGTAAATGGGTCACGAATATTCAAGACAAGAACGAGACAGAATGGCAGGAGGCCCTGGCCTCGCCGCGAGAGGTGGGAATCCCAGCTAGACTCAGGTTGGTGCAACTAAAAAATCTTCACCGTTCCTACCTCACTAGGCCTACACTTCATAAAATTGGCAGAACACAACACCCATACTGTTTACGCGGATGCGGGGAGGAGGGTACTTTTTCCCATACTGTTTGGGACTGTCCATGTATAGTGGATTATTGGCGCAAAGTCCTTCGTACGATATCCCAGACCCTACACGTCTCTTTACTACCTGAGCCGAGAAGATGCCTCCTTAACATATGGGAACCAAATGATCTGACGAGACATGGTCAAACTTGGGCGACACTGGGCTTCATGGTTGCAAAACGTAACATAGCACAAAAATGGGGAGCCACTGACCGACCATTATTGGAGTCTTGGCGTAAGGACATAGATGTCACAATGATCACGGAAAGAACAGTATATGTAAACAGGAACTGCCCTGGGAAGTGGACAAAAGTATGGGCGGCCTGGAACACTTATAGAGGGGACATATGCGAGCCTATTGCTGATCTAGATCATGATGACTCTGATGATGATGAATCCGGGGATGATTAAGCGGGTGGGGTTTGGGTTGTTGTATCTTGGATTATTAATACTTACCAGAAATGAGAGTGTGCAGTGGTATAGTCATTGTCGGATTGTTGTATTGAAGATGATATGGACCTTTTTATATATGAAGACAGCTGCTCCTTTCCATGTTGTAAAACCAATAAAAACATGTTTTTTAAAAAAAATTGTGTTGGTCACATATTTATTGAATAGTACACATGCCTATTCAAGGCTAAATTGTTATTAAAAACCCCTAAAATAGAGAATGAAAAAGTTGGAAAAAATTTAGCAACACTAAGCGAACACATTAGGCAATAAGATAAGTGTATAGACACAAGACATACTCAGCGATAATGAATTGCATAAAAGTGTATATATGTATATAATCTTATTTTCAATCTTATCTTATTTTCATTAATTTCAATATTGAGATTGTATAGAAGAATATATGTCCTCTTTAATTCGAGATTAATAGAAATGTGACCAAGTAATAATAATAGCTGTGAGTTTGCCCATACAGGACTTAATTATTTCCGAAAATCCATGCATTTTGAATGAATTATGTTGGTATTCAGTGCCTTTTTAACTGATAGTAATGAGTGAGTGCATCATTGATGTCATTGAATCTAGAGGGAATGACGTAATTTGACGACCATGTTTCTGTTGTTGAACTTTATTTATAATTTGAACACATCAATTGCATGGTTACAGTTCGAAGAATGCGCTACGCCGAAACGCGTCCTGTAGTGTGGTGAATAAACCACAATTGCTACAACCGATGAGTGCGGTCTGGTCTTTTACGAGGCAGTAAAGGAATTGGAGCGAACAAACATATCTATTTATCTAACTATCTATCTCCGGGATCGCGCAAGGGACTGCAAGCCCCGCATCGGCCTATAACGGTCAGCGACCGGCGCAGAGGTAAATGGAGTGTGGTGTGTACCCCCACGGCCCATTGGTCCTAGATTCCCTGCCTCTGTTCTGCCACAGCCGTCTGGGGCCCGGAGGGTGTGGGGGCGAGCTCCTGTCGGGTAGGCAGAAACTAGCAGCCTTAGACTGATGGGAGCTCTACTCGCACCCCCCTCCCCCCCCTCAACATGCACTGGCTTCGCAGCCATACTAGGCTGTGGCAGAAAACGAGCCATATAGGTCCCACTAGTCGGTACAGGGATTACCATTAATGCGCTGTTCAATAGTAGCTCCAAGCTTACAAAATCACGAGCTGGCTCCCAAACCAACTCCACAACAACCCTTCCTGGCTGCCCCACATAGGAGCCCAGAATTCATGTCCCACCCTTGGCCATTAACCCTTCCACCGGCCCATGAAGATAAAGCCTCAGCCCGTGCATTCTACACCTAAGTGATGAAATCTAGGACAATTCCCCTAACAAGAACAAGCAAGAAGAGCCTCTCTCGAGGAGGGCCAAGGAAAATACTAAAGAAGCAGCAGAAAAATGCCAGAGCCCTCGAGTTGCCTTCCTACAAATAACTCCAAATCAAATATCACAAGCTAACAACGATATAGCTCGGACCTACCCAATTTTTGCCAAACGTCTGTCCCAAACAAACCAATATTACCAGTACCAACTACACCCGATGTAAAAGATGTGACGGGCACTTCATCTTACCCAATTCTGAACGCGGTAATTGTACAGCCTAAAAGGCCAGGCAACTAACACGAAGCCTGAGCAAACCATTCAATCATGCCTGTCCAGGGAACAAAATCCAACTACCAGGACACCCATTACTCGGGGTCCATCATCTCTGGCCTACCATTCCAAGGCCCCACTCTCAGCCCAGAAATAAGTTATCAAGACGTCTGTTTGAATCCCACCTCAAGTTTTGCTCAGACTGGACCAAGAGCTGCACTCATGGAGAATCAAGCCAGCAAACCTACTCACGAGGTAATCTTCACCCCCAGATATTGCATCGAGGGCCACTATATCTTTTTAAATGGGGAATATACTTGGTTTATTTAAGCATATACCCACATTGGCCCAAATACAATCTGACGAACTAGCCTGGGTCAAGTTCCTGAGCCTACCTGGCAGTACTCATGGGGAATCGACCTCGATCGGACTGAACCACAATATTTGGGAAGGGGTAATGCCAGAAGAGATATCGGTCATGGTGGAATGGGGCATAGACACCGCACTCCCCGCACCAGAGAAATATCTTTACATGTTTAAAGTACTCCTGCCAACGAACGTAGTGTACTCTGTTCTAAGGGAAACGTCTGGCAGCGATCCAGGGAACAATTTGACAGCAAAGCGAACATCCTACAACGCATACAGGATAACAAGCAAACTTGATTATAGGACAGTTCTCCCATGAGCCGATGCAAACTCTTGGACAGTGCAATCTGACCCGATATGAAGGCCTGCTCTCACGACGGCAACATTAAAATCACAAAGGCTGACTGCAACTAGATCAGCACCAGAACTCTTGGGATCAACTCGCAACTATCAATCATATGCTAGAACGTAGCTGGTCTTAAAAAGCTTCTCAGTACAAACTCGGCAAATAAATACCCTCAAAAAATGACATCCTTTGTTTACCAGAGACCTGGGCTACTGAACCTTTAATTCTTCTAGGTTTACATGAACTTCACACCGCAGCCATAAAACGCAATAGCTTTGGGCAAGCATCTGGCTGCCTTTCATAACCAAGCTCACAGGATAGACTACTTCAATTGCAACCAACACCACATACCTGCAAGCAGCCCTCATCAGTGGGCTAAATAGCAACAACAACTCATTCTGTCTACTGTTAATTAACTGTTATGATAACCCTGCCACTCATCAAAAAAAGAAAACCAGCATTGTCAACAAAAATGGATCCCTTATTAAACAAATACGTTTCACGTTTCCCAGTTATTGTCAGTGACCTGAATACTCCGGAGCTGGGGAACCCGCAAACCCACCCCCTATCTTCCATAGAGTCTGCCCTCTTGCAGGGCCTCTTTCAAAGGTGCAGCCTGGGCTCGTGCATGCCATTAAAGCGGTTGAGCATCCCCTCTGGTTCCCACTCAACTAGTCCACAATTGATTACATTGTCATTTCAGATCGCTTGCTCCAGAGTCCAATTCAACAGCAATATGTACCGTCCACCTCCCAGGGCACTGGGAAGCACTCCTAAAACAAGCCCTATGGGGTGGCTCTAGAATCATCCAGACGCAGGCCACCCACGTACAACCACTAACCTACATATCAAACCAAGGGAATTATACCTTCTCAAACGTAGCCTTTCAAAGGTCCTGAAGGCAAGGAAAAAAGGGAACAAAAACTTGCGCACACACACAATCGCCCTTCCCGCAGAGCACAGTAAGAAAGTTTGTCAGATAAGATCGTAGAAGACTGAGTCCGAATGGCTGGAAATATTCACTCTCCTCAAAGAAAGGGAACACATTCAACTTTGGAAATACATCAACCAACACAGTATCACCGGTCAGTCAAAAGAGATTGGAGTGGCAGGCGACGAGTGGGTTAAGTACGCAAAACAGCTATACTTTAACTTTCAGAATACATCATACACCAACCCACAACAATCTTCTTTAGTAACACGCCATGGTCCCCAAAACACCTAACATTGCTGAGTTAACTGATTTAATCAAACAAATAATGACCGATAGAGCCCCAGGACCTAACGGGGTCCGTGTTCAAAGCCTCGCATGAGTACTGATTGGGACAGCTTACACCATTCTTCAAGCACGCCTACGCCACCTTAATAATTCCATCGTCATGGAAAGGTTCCATCCTCTTCCCAATTTACAAAAAAGGGGACTACACGAAACCGGGAAACAATCGCCTCATTGCTTTATCAGACCTAGAAGCTAAAGCGTATGCAAGAATACTACTGAAAGAACTAGAAGCCTGGGTAAATGATAACATCCTTCCCCTCTTTCAGTCAAGATTAAGGCCCAAAGGTTCTACCACGGATAACATCCTAGCACTTGGTTACCTGGCATATGAAGCAACACACAACCGACTCAACCATCTCTCTTTTGCGGTTTTGGGGACTACAGCTTGACTGGGTGGATCGAGGAAAACTGGGGGAAAATTTAGACTCCTGGGGTATCCCCAGACAGTTACTAAACGCAATAACTGCACTACATCAGGGAACCTGGGTCCACATAAAGACCAGCTAATCTACTGCAACAGCAAAGGTGCTAACCAACAATGGTCTGAAACAAAAGGCTGTTCCTCCCTCCCCCCCGAACACACCCTATATTTTTATCTTTATACAACAGACCTGGGCAAAGCCTAGGAAAGTGCATGTCTAGTAACATCGAAGTTGGGGATAATGTGGCTACAAATTCTTCAGTATGCCGATGGCATCGCAATAATGGACCATATGCAGACCGGCCTACAGAAAGCCCTTAATGCACTCCACAGGTACAATCAAAAGAACAATCTCATAGCGAACCAGGAGCAGACCAAGATACTCCTCTTTGAGAAGTACCCTTGAAAGAAAACTGCCCAATGGCGCCTAGGTGATAAGCAAATTAAAACATGCACGAGTTACAACTATCTTGGAGTCGGGCTAGCAGACAGGGTAAAACCAGTGGTCCATCTCAAGCATCTAATAAGCAAGGGGGTCGGCATCATTTACAGTTTAAAATGTTTAAACCAGCAGCTACATAATCAAACCGCAGAACCCATCCTGAAAGTCTTGAGACAAACTCTTCCCCTCCCTTTTCCTGGCGCATTCAACTGGTTCCTCATGTATTTCCATATTTCTGCTTACAAGAAGGTTCCAATGCTCCCCCGACAGGCCAGGAGAGCCAGAGTGAGACTGGTGCTGGAACTCACTTGTCTGGATCTCATGTTTAGGGGACACAATAAAATATTACACCAGCTCTCTGCATGCCTCCCCACCTTCATTGAAAGCTCAAATCAAAACAATCTTCGAAGAAGTTTACTTGAAATAGAAGTTAAAAACTTGCTAATCTAGGACATCCCGGTCACAGCCTGGAAAAAGTCAGTGAATGCACAGGTTAAGAACATTTCATTTAAAAGGGACCTGGAAAGCTTAAGCCTCCAGCCTAATTTCTCTAAACTGGTTGCCTCTTATATCCTGGGGAAACCTCTCCCTTATTTTGAGCAAGCCTTGACAGTTCAAGTTCAGAAGAGAATCTCATACATGAGACTTCTTACACTACTTATCGTGGACTTTTATCGTGGGCTCAGCAGGACAACTCAATCGCTTGTCGTCTATGTAGATACCAAAGCAAATCCTGCCTTCACTTACTGTGCTGTTGTCCAAAGATGGCTAGTGAGGGACATCACTTGGTAATCCCAGTTTGCAGGGCGCATGGCCTTAGACACTGCAGAGAAGTCTCAGACCTGTGTTTCTCTGCCAACACAGCAAAAACCAAGGCCAGACTAAGGAAATTCACGGACGCCATTTGGGTTGTTCTTACAAATACTACAAAAACTACCAGCAGCAACTAGCTGGCCACCAAGCCAGAGCTACAATGATTTAATGGCCTGCATAGCAAAGAAGGAAACTCAACCGACCAAGACTAGAAGACAAACCGTGCACGTCGGATTAGCCAACTCGCGCATCCCGAGTCAAGGAAAATACCTGCAAACGTTGTGTTGAACCGTTTTTACACACAATTAATGCTGGGACAGTTAACACAAAGGTTGTAAGTAACCTATCACTATAAAGGAACATTAATCTACTGGGTTAAAGGACCCGCTCGTATGAGAAAATTTGGTCCATAGATGCAGTTGTTTTCCCTATGCACTAGCACTTTAGATTCAGCCTGGACTGCTGCTTTTACGATTTCATAGATTTTAGCTATCCCAGATATCTGACCTAGAACATGCACGTTGGCTACGAACTTAAAATCTTAATTTTATCCTCTTTTTTCTTCTTTTATTTTTCTTACCCGATACTTGAAAATGAAGCATATTGTAATGATTTTAACTAATTGAACAATAAAGAACCACTTAGGTACTGGCTAGTACAGTGTGCCTTGGTGTAGCGTTATCACTCTGTACCATCTAATGCAGTGTACTCACTAGTACATTATACCATAAAGTAGCTATGTACCATCTTATGCAGTGTACTGACTAGTTCTGTATATCTTATAGTATAGCTGTTACTTTGTACCATCTAATACTGTGTACTGACTAGTGCAGTATACCTTCAAGTGGCTCTGTTATGATATGTTAGGTAATTTTAAAGAGCGCATAGCTGCCCCAGCAAAGGAGCATCCCAGCCCTAAAAGCAACAAAAGGCAACTGACAGCAAAAATTGTTTTTAAAAAGAGTGAAGACTGATAAGCTAAAAAAAATAAAATCAACTGGTAAACAGAACGGGAGAGAACTGCAAGAGAGGTCTACCGTGAAGGGAAAAGATGAGTCTTAAGATCCTCATGGAAAGCCAGATAATAGTCTATGCTTCTGATTGCTCAGGGAGAAGACGTTCCAGTGTTTAGCTGCCCATGAGCGAAAGAACACCCACCGGCGCAAACTCTATTAACCCCGGGAACAACTACCAGGTGTTGGTCCATCGAGCGTAGATGGCGGGTGGAGGTGTAGGAGGAGAGCAAGCCAGCTAGGATGCCAGGGGAGGAAGAATTCAAAGTCCTGAAAGCAGTACAAGGGGACTTAAACTCCATGCATCTAGCCACTGGCAACCAGTGTAATCTGCGCATAGCACTAGAAGTAGTAGGCATGCAAGACGAGTTCTAGCGGCTGCTTTTTGGACCCTCTGCAGTCTCGTAATCTCTTGTTAGCCCCCAAGTAGAGTGACTCTGTACAATCTAATATAGTGTACTGACTATTCTATGATACATTCCAGTAGCTCTGTCAATCTGTACCATATAATAGTGTATGGACTAGTACGGTATACAGTGTAGTAGCTCTGTCACACCTTACCATCTAATGCAGTGTACTGACTTGTACAGCAGACCTTCTAGTAGCTCTGTCACTCTGCACCATTAAATGCAGTTTACTGACAAGTACAAGATACGTTCTAGTATCTGTTACTCTGTGCCATCTCATGCAGTGTACTGACTAGTACAGTATACCTTCCATTAGCTCTCTTACTCTGTACCATCTGATACAGTGTACTGTGTAGTACAGTGCCCTATCTGCTGCAGTGTTTGTGTAGTACAGTGTACAGTCTAGAACTGTCTCTCGTAGTGTTGAACACTGCATGGTGCAGTGTAGTGTGTAGGAGAATGTCCTGTCTATGTAGTGCTGTTTGGTGTAGTATGCGCTTTAGATAAATGTACGCTTTAGTGAAGTGAACAGTCTAGTGCAGTACGCTCTCTAGCACCGCTTGCTCCTTCCTGATGTGGCTTATATTAATCATATGTAAAACAGAAAGCTGTAATTACAGCCTTTTTTCTGTCTAATCTCTAATTATGAATCTTTTCTCCGCAGTGATGGTGACTCTGGATCCTGACACAGCTTATCAACAGCTCTTCCTGTCTGAGGAGCGGAGACGTGTGAGATTCAGAAGCACAACACAGCCTGCGCTAGACACCCCCAAGAGATTCACCTACTACCAGTGTGTGCTGGGGAGCGAGGGGTTCACCTCCGGCAGACATTACTGGGAGGTGCAGCTGCTGCAGGAGGGAGGAGGGTGGCATGCGGGGGTCGCCGTAGAGTCTGTGAACAGGAAGGGGTTCTTCAAACCGTTTCCTGAGGCGGGAGTCTGGGCTGTGCTGGTGCGTAATGGTCAGTACAAGGCTCTCACCACTCCAGAGACCTCTCTATCCCCTTCTAGGAAGCCCCAGAAGCTGGGAGTGTTTCTGGACTACGAGGGGGGGCGGCTGTCCCTGTACAATGCTGACTCCATGGAGTGTCTCTACACCTTCCCGCAGGCCAGCTTCACAGAAAGGCTTTTCCCGTACTTCTGTCTTTGGAGAAAAACTGAGCTTAGGCTACTGTGAGCTGCAGGGAGCTTCAGCCTCTCATCCTTCCCTCATGCCCCCTTCTGCAGTGATAACATGTGACCAGGAGCACAGAGACCCTTATAAAAATAAGTTTCCCTTTGGGGATCAGTCTCTTGGGAGAGGGTAGTAATTCTAGTGTCTGGAAAAAAAGGTTTCTTTCATGTAGATTTATTAATGCATAGATGTCAGCCAACCCCGATGTGAAGAGCCCACACCTCAACTGTCGATCCCTAGTTTAAACACCAACTTACCGAAGAATCTTCTTCACAATTGTGGTATTTTAGTTACCAACACCTTGGTAACATGATGCCACATGTTCTATAATGGAATTGGGGTGTGGGTGCAACAATTGGAAGGTTGTTAGTTTGTGTGAAGGCTCCATACAGCTGCTCCTAATAAATGCCTATCACCCCAATGCCTGCTTGTGTCCTCTTCTACAAGCTGGCGATGTCTGGGAGCCTGTAATTTCATTCGTATTCTGGATGCCTGCAGCATTGAGCGTTGGGAGCAAGCAGTATTGAGACATTGCGGGTTTCAGAAAAGAGGACCCTTCCGTGCGTTCCAGTAGTGAATGTCCTTGGCATAGTGTAGCAGGACGGCTACAAGCAGGGAAAGTTCACATGCTGCATAATTGAAGGAGTGCAGGTCTGGCGTGAAGGCTCGTGCAGCTAAACTGTGCATGCTCAGTGCACGTGACGCTGAACTGCTGCCCCCGTAGTGCAGTTTGCGGGCGAGTCAATGACGCACGTGCTGCGTGCGCACGCACGGTCCATTAATGCATCATGATCTTGGGAAGGCCTGATGCTGAGGAGGCGGCGGCGGCCGCTGAATCCTGAGTAAAGAAGTGTGCATCATCACTGATTCGCACTTTGTGAACTACAAGCGGCATGTTTTGAAAAGGGTGTGCACTTTGTCGGTGATTCGCACACTATGGGGCTGAGAGAGGTATGCTAAAGTGCGCGTCACAGTGATTCGTACACCTAATGACTGCATAATTACAGTGCCATATTTATATTCCAGCATACGGCTAGTGCACATCCACGGTGACGTGCACACCTTATTATGTTATATGCTAACTGGTTTACATATAATAACTGGATTTTTTGAGTCTTTGGGTAACATTAGCCCTCTCATTCCTCAGCTCTGCTATGTTATTAGGTAGTAGTAAGTGTCTGGCTGGGAATCACTTTGCAGGTTACACGGCAGAAGTATTTTGGTGTATTTAGTTGTAGGCTGGCATTTCTTGCTCCTAATAAATACCTATCACCAATACCTGCATGTGTCATCTATTGCCATGACAACCAGAAGCCTCTTGTGAAACCGACCCCTACATATCTTTCCCTATACACTTTTTTATACAAGCCTAGAAAATGTGTGCCATGTGAACCACACACCAAACATAAGATGACATGTAAGATATGATAAAGTCTCTGCAGAATTCAAAAATGTGTATTTCTTTCACACCTGGAGCTTTGACATTAATCAGTCACATTGCGCTGCATCGAGAAGTACCTACTAAAAGTTATTGTTTGTATACATGACCTTGGAGACCATTCCTGCCCCTGTGACAGTGCTATTATTAGTGAACTAAGGGACAAGACAGTTGTCAAATGAACCCTGTGTGTAACCCAGATTCAGGGCAACTATAGGACAGTGCGACCGGTGCAGCCGCACCTGCGATGACCCGAGAGAGGCGTTGTGTTCAGAAATAACTTTTTCTTTTAAAAGCATCTGCTCTTTCCTTGTGTCCATCAGGTTCCATGCAACAATAAGAATGCCAAGATAACCCAGGTGATTAATGTTTCGGCTGGAGAGAGAGATGGGAGTTTTGTCTTGTCACAGTTTTGACTCTTCATAAAGTAGCACAGAGGGTTTAAATGCCTGCTGCAAAGAAAGAGTACATGCTGATCACAGAACAGCAATCCTCATTAGTTTGTGTAACATTTCCTATAGACTGATTTACACACACAAGATTCATTGCCTCTCTTGGACTTGGCCCTTTTTGCAGGGTCATCCCTGAACTGTTTGCCTTCCTCCTTTATTTTGTCTGACCTGTTGTTTTTGGTTTTATGACTCAGGGCACTTTACCACTGCTGATCAGTGCTAAAGTGCATATGCTCTCCCTATTTTAAATTGATGTATGGATTAGTGATTCCATGATTGGTTGATTTGGTTTACTTGTCAGACCAAGGCTTTTAAATCAAATGCTGCTGGTGGGCTTGCAACACTGGTTGTGCCACCCACAGAAGCAGCCTGTAAAAGTGTCTCGGGTCTGCCATTGCAGAGCCTGTGTGCAGTCTGGCACTGCCATGCTGACTGGGCAAGTGCACCCATTTGCCAGTCCCTAAGCCTCCCTTTTTCTGCATATTAATCACCCCCTATGGTAGGCCGAAGGGCAGGGTGCATTGTAGGTGAAAGGTATGACATGCCCTGGTGTGTGTGGCATGTCCTAATAGTGAATTACAGCCATATTCGTTAATCACTATTGCAAGGTTACCTGTTCCCCATAGGCCAGAATGGGAGGTTTGATTATTGCATCTTCTAATCCTAACTGACACAGAAAACCAGGTAGAAATTTTAGTCAAGTATGCCTGAACTCAGAATGATAAAATACATCTTTTAGTGAAGTTTCTAACATTCTGTGTTTGAAAATACAACTTTTAGAAAGTAGGTATTTCCTTGCCTAACTATCCAAGCCTGCCTCTGCTAGGTTGTGTATTCCTTGTCTGAAGTTTGAGTGACAGGGGCTGGGGGAATTCCAGGAGACAGGGTGAGTCAGCACAGGGCTGAATAGAGAGATCTGCATGTAGATGGGTGGAAGAGTTGCAACTGGGACCTGAAAAGGGCTGTGCCTTCCCTCCACAATGCTGGCTCCACCTCCTGTGGTGCGTCTGATGTTCCTGGAAAGGAAAGAAGGAATCATGTCAACAAAGTGCTCCAGGACTGACCAGAGCAGGTTTGGACTAGGCAAAGGCCGCTCTGCCTTCAGAGAACAAAGGGAAAATTAGTATAAAAGAGGGGACCCAAACCCCAGAAGTATAGGTCACTTTTGGGAAACAAGAAGAACCTTTGGTGAGGAGAGGAACCAGAGAAATTGAGGAGGAGACTATGCCTAAGCTGAGTGCTGTTTGGGGGATTGGCCTGCAGTGGTTGCCTGACTGCCAAAGAATGGAGAAAGGACTTTGTGCTACTTTCAAAACCACTTGTAAAGGACTTCCAAGGGCTTGAGATGGAGCTAACCTCCTTCTGAAGTCTCAGGGACAGCAGACTTCACCAACCAACTCCCCAGAGTTCTTTTGAAGTGCCTGCTATTGTGCTGGGCCTCCTGAGGGACTGCGTGCCGCAAGGAACTGGAAGCGCAACTCTTGAAAAAGAAGCGTGTCTCCGCCGCAGCAGCGGTCGTCGCATCACTGAAGAAGGGTATTGCAGCTGTCTGCTTCGCTGAAGCGCCTTGCGTCGCTGGAGAAGAGTGTTGCCATTGCAGCAGATGCCGTTGCATCAACGGAGAAGCCTGTCGCCGCTGTCGCCGCATCACTGAAGAAGGGTGTCGCTGGTGTTGCAGCGCCGAAGCATCTCGCATCACCGGAGAAGAGTGTAGCCGTCGCAGAAGACGCCGTCGCATCACCGGAGAAGCGTGTCGTGGCTCAGAAGAATCGTTGAGTCGCCGCACGGCCATTGGGCGTGCACGCATCGTGTCGCATCAAGAACACTTCATATTTAGGTCTAGCGCCAGGCGGGACACTCCGCAGCAGTATTCGCGCAGCGCAAGACATTTTGTGGGTGACAATCGGGGAATCTGAGCTTAT
Organism: Lissotriton vulgaris; assembly: GCF_964263255.1. Lineage (NCBI taxonomy): Eukaryota > Metazoa > Chordata > Amphibia > Caudata > Salamandridae > Lissotriton > Lissotriton vulgaris. The sequence continues at coordinate 77,252,815 of NC_141693.1, forward strand.
CTAAAAATCGCACATGCTTGTGCGTTTCCTTTTTCAGCTACCCCATTGGCCTTAGCGTGCGTCTTTTAATGAAACACTCCACGCTATTGGCCAAAGTCGGGCGCACTGCCCTGCCCACTGCCTATTGGTGTCTATTACAAGCTTGGTGCGGGTAATAGACATCAATAGGCCGTCACGTGGTTTTGCACAACGCACTTACGGGTAGAAGCTGAACCTGTGCTCTTCTCGGCCTGCCCGGCCCCCTTGATTTCCCCAAACAGGCGTCTGCAGCCTGTAAGCCTCCTTGCATCCAAATACAATCTGATTTCCCTTGTAGAGATAACATGGAGCGGGTTTTACAGCAGTAGCTATCCACACCATCGGCAATGGCAGACACGGGTAGCTTAGCCAGACAACGCTGGCCATGGTGACTGCAGTGTATTACAGTTGCAGCCTTGAGATCGGACATCTCTCTAATCTTCGAAGTACAAAAAGGTGTGTTTAATGGGATGAGAGTAAACCCCTCTTCGGGTTGTACATAGGAGTGGGTTTGGTTTTTACGCGCAGACGAGGCGACCCAGTTTTCCTGTGGTCCTGCGATCCCTAACTCACCTTGAAATATACGCAACCTCTCTCTGATTCCATTACCGCACGGTTGAGAACCTTGATCTTTTCCACTGCAAATGCTGTGCTGCTTTACCTATTGAGTGTGCAGAGTACGCCAATGCGTGATTAGTGTTTTGTAACTGGAAGAGGTTTGGCTCAATTATCTGGCTGGTGTACTGGTCAAGCAGAATTTCTGAGATGTAAATGTGCTGTACCAGGGAGCTTGATGTCCCTGGGTGGTATATGCCGAATTGCAGATAGGTCCGTCCTGGTTTCCCTGCATGAATTAAACTGCCCTGGTATCTTAATGATACATCCGTCGCTTCACAGTTGCGTCTCAAATCCCTAAGGGCCGCAATGTGAGCTTTTCAGAATCCGTGAGCGGTGTTGGGTGGAGCAGAGGGGTGTTTCCTACTAGAGCAGTTACCGCGCCATCATGGAGGAAGTTGGCCTTTAGACCACTTGCACCATAGACTTCTGAGACCAATTGGTCGGCAGTTAATGCACTTTCTGCTTAGTAAACCAATCTTCAACATGGCATTTGACCATTTTGCCATCGGGCACAGCCCTGAAAGCCATCCGGTTTTCCCTGAGTCGCTTACTAACAGAATTCCTTCATACACCATCCTGGCATTGCCCTCCACAAATTTATCAGACTAAAGGTGTGACGTTTCTGAGCGTCGTGTTGTGTGCCCTACGAATAACTCACGTTGCTGCGTTGTGTTAAATAACCGGGGTGCTGGTAATTTGCCCCCGGACAGAGCCCATCCATAGTGAGTTGCACGGTGTAGGCTAACAGACTGCTGGACTTTTTACTGATAGGGAAGGGCAGGGGCCCTGCTGTTCCAGTGCTCGCTTAGACAATCTGCCCATGGATGTTCGCAGGGGGGAGGGAGGAGGGGCACTTGCCCCCCCCCCCCTGCGCACGCTCATCCCCGAGGGAGGCCTGACGCCGGGGCTCATCGTGAGGCAGGACATCATCCAACCATCCGTAAAGAGAATCCCTTTTACAGACGCCTAACTTTTAGGCATTGCAGGGAACAGAGCTGTTCCTCTGCAAAAGGCCTCAGCTCCCAGGTGGGACCGCCTCGCACTCCCCTGATTACAAGAGAAGCCCCATCCCACCCATTATGATTCTGTGTGGGGCTGATTGCCACATACAGAATGACAATGGGTCAGTCTGGGCGGAACAGCATGTGGTGGCCTCCTCCTGCCTCAGTCCAGGCAGAGCATTCTTTCTCATGGAAGTGCAAAAATGCTCATGTTGCTGCTACCGGAGAATCCAGTTAACCAAAGGAAGGCGGTAAAAGAAGTTGAAAGGAAAGGATTATAGTTCTAGTAATATAGCAGCCATGGTTGCTGCTTTTTTATTTTATGCAACTAACAACCATAGACAAAGCCAATAGTTCTGGCTTGTTGTAGGTGTAACGTTACTTGTTGTATTATATATCTGGATGCAATGACAGCAGCAACAAAAATACCAGTTGGGCGGCACATTATATTAAGCACAGATTTTTAGCTTATGGGTTTTAAGCCACGCATTTTATTACATCAAACACCCTTTTGGAGAGACCCCCTTAGTTTGTCATCCCACTTAGCTCTGGAAACACCATGTCACCCCACGTCAAGGCACTGTGCATCATGCATGACTCATAACTTCCACTTTTTCAGATTGCCTATGTGCTGGGGCATAGTGAACCCTGCTCCAACCCACCCCTTGCTTTTAGGAACTACAGAGAGGGTGGAGTTCTTGATAGGTCTCATAATTAATTTGAAAAGGTGAGTGAGTAAGTGAAGGGATGGGTGGATGGATGGCTGGATAGATGAGTGAAATGATGGATGGATGAGTGAAAGGGTGGATGACGGGCGAGTGAATGGGTGGACGGATGAGTGAAATGATGGATATATTGAAGAATTGATATGTGAAAGGGTGGATTGATGTATTGTATTGTGTTGTATTGTAATTGCATTTTATATAGCGCTTACTACCCCTGACGAGGCGTCAAAGCGCTTTTTCGGCGAGTAGCACGCTACTCCGGGACCCTTTGAGTATTAGTGTTGAATTAGTATAGTGAAACATGCAAGTACATTTTAAGTGGTGGATAGGTTAGTCAGTTATTTGAATTTGGAATGATAGTAGAAGGATAGAGTAGGACAAAGGTTTGTATTTATTTATTGCTTATTGACACACGTAATTCAGAAAGCCTATAAAGTATTAGTGGTGAATTAATATGGTGAAATATGGAGTAATTTATTAGTCTGCTACTTGGAGTGAGAAGGATAGCGGAGGCATAAAAGGGGAAGAGAGATTTGCATTCATATAGCACTTGTTACCCCTGATGGGTGTTGAAGTGCTTTTCTGGTGAGTAGCATGCCACTCCGGAACCCATAAAGGATTAGTGTTGAAAATTAGTGTACTATAAATATGAAGTAATTTGAGTAGTAGAAATGTTATTCAGTTATTTGGGCAGTATATTAGTATAGTTGAATTTGGAATTTGAGAAGTGAACATGTTAGTCTCTTAATTTTGATTGGAAAGGATAGTGGAGTGATAAAAGTGAAGTTTTTTTTGTTTTTTAGGTCTCGGCCTAGCGTACACTGCGCAGCAGTGTCGCGCAGCTGAGATTTTATGTTTACAGTATGGGGGCTTGAACCAGCCCCTCTTCTCCATTGGCTGGCTTCCTAAACAGAGGCCAGCCATTGGAGGAGAGGGGCGTCACTCAGTGCAAGACGGGATTTGGGGGGGATGTTTTTGGTGTTCTTTCTCTTTTCTTTCTCTCCTCTTCCCATTGGCTGGAATTTTACATTCCAGCCAATGGGAAGAGGAGAAAACGAAAACCACGCCCCGAATGCGAAAAGGACGGTGCTTTCTCCGAGGCATTCCTGCCTCGCCTCGGAGAAAGATGGTGGTGTGCATGGCGTTGTCCAACCGAGAGGCTTGCCCAACAGACAGACTCCCCCCCCCCCCTCGAGCCGGTAAGTTTTCCGCCCCCCCCCCTCGTTGTGCTTGCTTTCCTGCCCCCCCCCCCTCGTTGTGCGTCTGTTCCCTCGTGCCGCCCCCTCGTTGTGCAAATTCACCAGTTAATGCATGAAGTGCAGACTGCTCAAGTTGGAGTGGGCAGTAATTCCCTCTATGTAGTTCACACATTATCTCCTGAAATTCCGAGGTACGTGCGTGCCCTTGGATAGTGCAAACGTAAAAGGAAGCACGCGTCGGGCTCTGAGGCGAAGCACCACAGCTGTCCATGGATGGGCCTGGTCTGCCTCCACAGAGCTCCAACGGAAGCCGCGCTGCCTCGGTCTCCTGCAGGCGTCTGTCATCTGCTTGAGGAGGTTGGCAGCTGGTGGCCGTCCCTCGGCAGGCCTCCCTGGCTGCACAGTCACTCAGCACAGCCGGCAGGCTGCGGGGGAGCTGGCGGGCTCGGCCGGCAGCCTCGCCCGCTTTAACACGCAGCCATCCATTACCAGCCAAGCGTCTCTCAGCAGCTCCGCAGTACCAGCCCCTGCGATGCGATCGATTGAGGAAGACGTCGGGAATACAGCGGGGAAGAGAGGCTTTCCGTCCATTAGGGCCGCAGCTCTGCGCCAATTAGAAGGAAGGGGAAATCATTACTCAGCGGCTGGCGGCGGCCAGCCCTGAAGTACTTGTTTTCCATCTAGCGCCACTCATTCCTCACAAACCTTCTCTGCCTCCCCCATGACACACATCAGGTAAAGAGGCCTGGGCACGAGAGGCTTAACGCCGCAATAGCAAGCCACGAGCAACGCGTGAAGCACGGCGATGCACCGTTAACTGGAACTGAATTGTGTGGTCTTGTGTTGGTTGATTGGCGCCTACGTGGTCATGGCAGGATGCAATACAAAAGACGCGGGGTATGTGAAATTAGGGCAGTCCTTTAAAAACTGTGGGGCTTATTTACAAGCCCGTTGCGCAGCCGTTATGTCATTTTCCCCCCTGTTAAAAGTGACGCGCCGGCGGCACAACGGGCTTGTAAATAAGCCCCTGTGTACCGCATACATTTTACTTAACTGCCAAATGGTCAATAACTTGTCTTGTGGTGACATCCAGTCTTGGGCGTTTGCCATCGAAATCCATTCCTGGCTTTCCATACAGCCGTATTTAGCGTTGTGGGACTAACAGGTTTCAGGTTTTCCTTTTAAATTACAGGCGTAGCCTGCCTGTCACAGCGTGGCGATTGCTATTGAGCTAAGACCAGGGTTGGCAGAGTGCCACCCTTGACTCCGGCCACTTTCTAGTTAACAATATCCATCAGACCTACACACAGCATGTCATCCTTGGGATTGGTGAGAGCTTATAGGCTCTTGTGCCCTCTGACTGCAGGAGATCTAAACACCCACAAACAGGGCACACATTCTTTGTGACTTCTTGACACAGCGTGACAACTGTGCCGCATAAATGTTGTGCCGTGGTGCGACTGCACATCCTGCATTCTTGAAAGTTACGTTCCTGGTTATACCGATTCAATGTACAAAGTCTGTGCTAATGAAGCCTTTCAAATCAAAGTGCACCTGCTGCATTCCTTAACGCTACATAATTAAAGCCACCTTTAACGCAACATAATTATAGCCGCCTTTTACTACTCAACGTGACACCCTAGCCTCTTGATGCTTCTAGGCTGAGTAGAGTGTGCAGGTTTTAAAAAAATATATATTTTGAATAAGTACTGCAAGTCGCAAGGGGGTTCTACCAAATGTAATTAAAGAACCGGACAGCGGGAACTATTCCTATATTGATTTATGGAAGTGCAAAGTTACTTTCAATATCCTCTTTTACATATGGTAGATGTGCTTAACATACGGTCAGTCCATGCCCTCCCACCTTGCAACATTTCATATAGGTTCAGTTCTGCAGAATAAATGTGAAATCCTACATTATAAATAAACAAACATTCAATTTATGTCTTGTGACAGTCATATTGTCATATTCCGCTCGATATTGTGTGTTGAATGCTTGTTGGACTACACGTCCCAGAAACCCTAGGGCTAGAGTCTCTTCTCTGTCCTCGCTTTCTATTTCTATATAGGCTCTGTCTTCACGGAAGCGGGTGCTTGTCACTAGAATTCTGGACGCCAAGAGAAAGACTTGCGAATCCCGAGGAGCTTGTTATGAGGTAGAATTCAATTTTCTGAAGTAAAGCGCAGCTGCGCTGAATTGTGAAGCTTCAAGAGGAAGAAGATAAGTGGTTATCGTTTTCCGTGGTTTCTGTGGTATTCGAGTGGGACCCAAATACGCGAGAAACATTTTTGTTTAAGTGGCGTTTGTTCACGCCTGCACAGAGACGGATAGTTAGTTAGTAAAGCGCATGCCGGGCTGGATTAGATAGGCTTTGCTTCGCGTTGTAAGGAACGTGTGTCCATTGGAGAACATTGAAAATAGTGGGAGAAGAGATAAAGCCGCTTTTGTTTGAATTGCTATTTGCGCTGCAAAACCGAACATAAAGAAATCTCTGAGTTGGTTACTCACAGAATCGGAAACCTATCTGGAGCAGATAAGTACTGTTGCAAATGACAGAGTGGTTCTCAAGACTCCTTGTAGTAATTACGAACTGCTTTGAGAAGCAGAATTACTTTTGGTTTTTACTTTTCTTTTCCTTTATTTTTTCTATTTTGGTCTTTTGAATATATAAGCGACGGCAGTAGTGTTTAATAGTAAGTTACTACACACACTTAGTCAATTAAATAGAAAGAGTATAGGGTGTATGTGTGTATGACCTGTGCTCTTGTTTCTTGCAGGGTCCTGGGTTAGGAAGAAGTGAATTCTCAACGCATGCTACAACCCTTACCTGCTGATTTACACTGCAGCTACTTTATGGTGGAGAGGTGTGGCTCACTGGTTAGAGGCGGCAGACCCGGAGGCTGAGAACGGCCCGGGACCAGGGTTCGATTCCCGACGCGGCAGGGTCGAGGACCAGGGTCAGCGGTCTGATAATTCTCGCCTCGGTGCCCACTTTGGGCAGTGATCACACTCGGTAACTCTGGGCATTAAGCTTGCCTCATCTCTACAACGGCCCCCCACAGACGCCGGGGATGCCTGGCTTCACCTTGGAGATACCCAGCATGGGACCATCTCACAGGGAAAGCCAGGACGGGTTCCCCAGCGGTCATTCGCGCCAGGATACTCCGGTAGTAATTGAGCGCGCTACAAAACACCTTACATTTACATTTACATTTACATTTATGGTTTCTTTCTCCACTTTCCCCCTTCCCCTGGCTGTGATACCCTTGTTAGAGTTGTCTGTATTACTCGCAGGAGGTACTTCGCACGGGGGAGGTAGGAAATAAGCATCAGACATCGCTCCTGCTGTATACGGTTATATGAGGTTAGTCTACTTATGATCAGTTTCTGACACATATATTGGAAGAATAGGAAATACATTACATTTAAACTAATTGTATTTTTAGCTTAAAAGTGCTTGTGTTGCATACAGAGAAAGAACTCCGTGCGTTTTTGCATCAAACCAGGATCTACATCATAATCATTACAAAAATTACACATCTGCTATGCATAATTCACTTTTCCAATGTATGCCGCATGTATGTTTTTAGGTCTCGGCCTGCATAGGCTGCGCTTCTCTGTGTGTGTGTTTGTGTGTGTGGGGGCTCTGTGTGAGACTGTGTGGCTTTGTGTGGGTGGCTCTATGTGGGTTCAAATGCAATAGGTCTCGCATTTGTGAGCAATTTAAGCGATTGGCATTGTAAATAACAATGCCATTTATTTATGTTTTAAAAACAAAAACATAAATAAAAATCTCATGGCAATGCCAATAGCTCTAACTTTAACAATGCCGAGACCATTGCATTGTAAATTCTTGTTAGGTCTTAGCAGTAGGAAAGGAGTTTTGGAGGGGAGGAGTCAGAGGGAAGAGTTTAGAAAGGTTTCTCATTTAGCAATACCCATGTCAGCAGTCACGGGAGGTTTCCTCCTCATACCTCCTCGGTGGCTACTACCCTCTCATTCCAAACTTAAAGAGTAATTAATCCTTTAAGCTGGAGCGCTAGTTGGCATCGTAGAAACTCCAACATGGCTGCCAACATTCTGACACTGCAACAGCTTACTGCTGTTTAGCAGTCTAGTCTTTTAGGAAATTACATTCTGAGGTGTGCGCCAACATTCTACTGTGCACTGAGAAATTTCCTAGTTCACACAAAGGAAAGTTTCAATTCTATTAAGGACGCGGAGGCGAGGATTTTGCTAGTCCTTTCTTCATTTTTATTGACAGCAAGTTAGAAGATAAAAGAAAAAACATTAACCATGAACTACCATCAGAGTCCATAACACCAGCATAAAGGAATCCCACATCGGTAGTCCTTCCTCTTTCGCTGCTGCCGGTGAAAAGAAGTCTCCTACCCTTCAGTCCGTTTTCTGATCGGAGCCTAGGGAAGAGAAAAAATAATTATATCTCGTCCAGAACAATGCTGAAGCATCTTACACATTGCAATGGAAGAGGGCAAAAATAACTGCAATAGAAGCAGTAAATATGCAGTAAAACATATCAGTCAATGTACACATCATTTATAAAAAAGAAAAAATACTTCCCTCGAATGAAGAACTAAGCTTGGATTGCATAGGATCGGGAGGGAAGGCTGGAAAAAGCCAGGGTGGGAAAATCCTCGCCTCCGCGTCCTTAATAGAATTGAAACTTTCCTTTGTGTGAACTAGGAAATTTCTCATTCTATGTGAGGAAGCGGAGGCGAGGATTTTGCTTGTTTAAAGCTTACTAACCACCAAAGATGTCTCCTCATGGATTGGTTTAAAATAAAATTTCTTAAAAGTTGAATCCGAAGACCAATCCGCTGCGTTCATGATATCTTCCAATCTGCCCCCAACCTGGACAGCCTTGGAAGCCATGGCGCCTCTAGTGGAGTGAGCGCCAAAATTTGAAATGTTAATCCCAGCCTTAGCGTGCGTCTTTTAATGAAACACTCCACGCTATTGGCCAAAGTCGGGCGCACTGCCCTGCCCACTGCCTATTGGTGTCTATTACAAGCTTGGTGCGGGTAATAGACATCAATAGGCCGTCACGTGGTTTTGCACAACGCACTTACGGGTAGAAGCTGAACCTGTGCTCTTCTCGGCCTGCCCGGCCCCCTTGATTTCCCCAAACAGGCGTCTGCAGCCTGTAAGCCTCCTTGCATCCAAATACAATCTGATTTCCCTTGTAGAGATAACATGGAGCGGGTTTTACAGCAGTAGCTATCCACACCATCGGCAATGGCAGACACGGGTAGCTTAGCCAGACAACGCTGGCCATGGTGACTGCAGTGTATTACAGTTGCAGCCTTGAGATCGGACATCTCTCTAATCTTCGAAGTACAAAAAGGTGTGTTTAATGGGATGAGAGTAAACCCCTCTTCGGGTTGTACATAGGAGTGGGTTTGGTTTTTACGCGCAGACGAGGCGACCCAGTTTTCCTGTGGTCCTGCGATCCCTAACTCACCTTGAAATATACGCAACCTCTCTCTGATTCCATTACCGCACGGTTGAGAACCTTGATCTTTTCCACTGCAAATGCTGTGCTGCTTTACCTATTGAGTGTGCAGAGTACGCCAATGCGTGATTAGTGTTTTGTAACTGGAAGAGGTTTGGCTCAATTATCTGGCTGGTGTACTGGTCAAGCAGAATTTCTGAGATGTAAATGTGCTGTACCAGGGAGCTTGATGTCCCTGGGTGGTATATGCCGAATTGCAGATAGGTCCGTCCTGGTTTCCCTGCATGAATTAAACTGCCCTGGTATCTTAATGATACATCCGTCGCTTCACAGTTGCGTCTCAAATCCCTAAGGGCCGCAATGTGAGCTTTTCAGAATCCGTGAGCGGTGTTGGGTGGAGCAGAGGGGTGTTTCCTACTAGAGCAGTTACCGCGCCATCATGGAGGAAGTTGGCCTTTAGACCACTTGCACCATAGACTTCTGAGACCAATTGGTCGGCAGTTAATGCACTTTCTGCTTAGTAAACCAATCTTCAACATGGCATTTGACCATTTTGCCATCGGGCACAGCCCTGAAAGCCATCCGGTTTTCCCTGAGTCGCTTACTAACAGAATTCCTTCATACACCATCCTGGCATTGCCCTCCACAAATTTATCAGACTAAAGGTGTGACGTTTCTGAGCGTCGTGTTGTGTGCCCTACGAATAACTCACGTTGCTGCGTTGTGTTAAATAACCGGGGTGCTGGTAATTTGCCCCCGGACAGAGCCCATCCATAGTGAGTTGCACGGTGTAGGCTAACAGACTGCTGGACTTTTTACTGATAGGGAAGGGCAGGGGCCCTGCTGTTCCAGTGCTCGCTTAGACAATCTGCCCATGGATGTTCGCAGGGGGGAGGGAGGAGGGGCACTTGCCCCCCCCCCCCTGCGCACGCTCATCCCCGAGGGAGGCCTGACGCCGGGGCTCATCGTGAGGCAGGACATCATCCAACCATCCGTAAAGAGAATCCCTTTTACAGACGCCTAACTTTTAGGCATTGCAGGGAACAGAGCTGTTCCTCTGCAAAAGGCCTCAGCTCCCAGGTGGGACCGCCTCGCACTCCCCTGATTACAAGAGAAGCCCCATCCCACCCATTATGATTCTGTGTGGGGCTGATTGCCACATACAGAATGACAATGGGTCAGTCTGGGCGGAACAGCATGTGGTGGCCTCCTCCTGCCTCAGTCCAGGCAGAGCATTCTTTCTCATGGAAGTGCAAAAATGCTCATGTTGCTGCTACCGGAGAATCCAGTTAACCAAAGGAAGGCGGTAAAAGAAGTTGAAAGGAAAGGATTATAGTTCTAGTAATATAGCAGCCATGGTTGCTGCTTTTTTATTTTATGCAACTAACAACCATAGACAAAGCCAATAGTTCTGGCTTGTTGTAGGTGTAACGTTACTTGTTGTATTATATATCTGGATGCAATGACAGCAGCAACAAAAATACCAGTTGGGCGGCACATTATATTAAGCACAGATTTTTAGCTTATGGGTTTTAAGCCACGCATTTTATTACATCAAACACCCTTTTGGAGAGACCCCCTTAGTTTGTCATCCCACTTAGCTCTGGAAACACCATGTCACCCCACGTCAAGGCACTGTGCATCATGCATGACTCATAACTTCCACTTTTTCAGATTGCCTATGTGCTGGGGCATAGTGAACCCTGCTCCAACCCACCCCTTGCTTTTAGGAACTACAGAGAGGGTGGAGTTCTTGATAGGTCTCATAATTAATTTGAAAAGGTGAGTGAGTAAGTGAAGGGATGGGTGGATGGATGGCTGGATAGATGAGTGAAATGATGGATGGATGAGTGAAAGGGTGGATGACGGGCGAGTGAATGGGTGGACGGATGAGTGAAATGATGGATATATTGAAGAATTGATATGTGAAAGGGTGGATTGATGTATTGTATTGTGTTGTATTGTAATTGCATTTTATATAGCGCTTACTACCCCTGACGAGGCGTCAAAGCGCTTTTTCGGCGAGTAGCACGCTACTCCGGGACCCTTTGAGTATTAGTGTTGAATTAGTATAGTGAAACATGCAAGTACATTTTAAGTGGTGGATAGGTTAGTCAGTTATTTGAATTTGGAATGATAGTAGAAGGATAGAGTAGGACAAAGGTTTGTATTTATTTATTGCTTATTGACACACGTAATTCAGAAAGCCTATAAAGTATTAGTGGTGAATTAATATGGTGAAATATGGAGTAATTTATTAGTCTGCTACTTGGAGTGAGAAGGATAGCGGAGGCATAAAAGGGGAAGAGAGATTTGCATTCATATAGCACTTGTTACCCCTGATGGGTGTTGAAGTGCTTTTCTGGTGAGTAGCATGCCACTCCGGAACCCATAAAGGATTAGTGTTGAAAATTAGTGTACTATAAATATGAAGTAATTTGAGTAGTAGAAATGTTATTCAGTTATTTGGGCAGTATATTAGTATAGTTGAATTTGGAATTTGAGAAGTGAACATGTTAGTCTCTTAATTTTGATTGGAAAGGATAGTGGAGTGATAAAAGTGAAGTTTTTTTTGTTTTTTAGGTCTCGGCCTAGCGTACACTGCGCAGCAGTGTCGCGCAGCTGAGATTTTATGTTTACAGTATGGGGGCTTGAACCAGCCCCTCTTCTCCATTGGCTGGCTTCCTAAACAGAGGCCAGCCATTGGAGGAGAGGGGCGTCACTCAGTGCAAGACGGGATTTGGGGGGGATGTTTTTGGTGTTCTTTCTCTTTTCTTTCTCTCCTCTTCCCATTGGCTGGAATTTTACATTCCAGCCAATGGGAAGAGGAGAAAACGAAAACCACGCCCCGAATGCGAAAAGGACGGTGCTTTCTCCGAGGCATTCCTGCCTCGCCTCGGAGAAAGATGGTGGTGTGCATGGCGTTGTCCAACCGAGAGGCTTGCCCAACAGACAGACTCCCCCCCCCCCCTCGAGCCGGTAAGTTTTCCGCCCCCCCCCCTCGTTGTGCTTGCTTTCCTGCCCCCCCCCCTCGTTGTGCGTCTGTTCCCTCGTGCCGCCCCCTCGTTGTGCAAATTCACCAGTTAATGCATGAAGTGCAGACTGCTCAAGTTGGAGTGGGCAGTAATTCCCTCTATGTAGTTCACACATTATCTCCTGAAATTCCGAGGTACGTGCGTGCCCTTGGATAGTGCAAACGTAAAAGGAAGCACGCGTCGGGCTCTGAGGCGAAGCACCACAGCTGTCCATGGATGGGCCTGGTCTGCCTCCACAGAGCTCCAACGGAAGCCGCGCTGCCTCGGTCTCCTGCAGGCGTCTGTCATCTGCTTGAGGAGGTTGGCAGCTGGTGGCCGTCCCTCGGCAGGCCTCCCTGGCTGCACAGTCACTCAGCACAGCCGGCAGGCTGCGGGGGAGCTGGCGGGCTCGGCCGGCAGCCTCGCCCGCTTTAACACGCAGCCATCCATTACCAGCCAAGCGTCTCTCAGCAGCTCCGCAGTACCAGCCCCTGCGATGCGATCGATTGAGGAAGACGTCGGGAATACAGCGGGGAAGAGAGGCTTTCCGTCCATTAGGGCCGCAGCTCTGCGCCAATTAGAAGGAAGGGGAAATCATTACTCAGCGGCTGGCGGCGGCCAGCCCTGAAGTACTTGTTTTCCATCTAGCGCCACTCATTCCTCACAAACCTTCTCTGCCTCCCCCATGACACACATCAGGTAAAGAGGCCTGGGCACGAGAGGCTTAACGCCGCAATAGCAAGCCACGAGCAACGCGTGAAGCACGGCGATGCACCGTTAACTGGAACTGAATTGTGTGGTCTTGTGTTGGTTGATTGGCGCCTACGTGGTCATGGCAGGATGCAATACAAAAGACGCGGGGTATGTGAAATTAGGGCAGTCCTTTAAAAACTGTGGGGCTTATTTACAAGCCCGTTGCGCAGCCGTTATGTCATTTTCCCCCCTGTTAAAAGTGACGCGCCGGCGGCACAACGGGCTTGTAAATAAGCCCCTGTGTACCGCATACATTTTACTTAACTGCCAAATGGTCAATAACTTGTCTTGTGGTGACATCCAGTCTTGGGCGTTTGCCATCGAAATCCATTCCTGGCTTTCCATACAGCCGTATTTAGCGTTGTGGGACTAACAGGTTTCAGGTTTTCCTTTTAAATTACAGGCGTAGCCTGCCTGTCACAGCGTGGCGATTGCTATTGAGCTAAGACCAGGGTTGGCAGAGTGCCACCCTTGACTCCGGCCACTTTCTAGTTAACAATATCCATCAGACCTACACACAGCATGTCATCCTTGGGATTGGTGAGAGCTTATAGGCTCTTGTGCCCTCTGACTGCAGGAGATCTAAACACCCACAAACAGGGCACACATTCTTTGTGACTTCTTGACACAGCGTGACAACTGTGCCGCATAAATGTTGTGCCGTGGTGCGACTGCACATCCTGCATTCTTGAAAGTTACGTTCCTGGTTATACCGATTCAATGTACAAAGTCTGTGCTAATGAAGCCTTTCAAATCAAAGTGCACCTGCTGCATTCCTTAACGCTACATAATTAAAGCCACCTTTAACGCAACATAATTATAGCCGCCTTTTACTACTCAACGTGACACCCTAGCCTCTTGATGCTTCTAGGCTGAGTAGAGTGTGCAGGTTTTAAAAAAATATATATTTTGAATAAGTACTGCAAGTCGCAAGGGGGTTCTACCAAATGTAATTAAAGAACCGGACAGCGGGAACTATTCCTATATTGATTTATGGAAGTGCAAAGTTACTTTCAATATCCTCTTTTACATATGGTAGATGTGCTTAACATACGGTCAGTCCATGCCCTCCCACCTTGCAACATTTCATATAGGTTCAGTTCTGCAGAATAAATGTGAAATCCTACATTATAAATAAACAAACATTCAATTTATGTCTTGTGACAGTCATATTGTCATATTCCGCTCGATATTGTGTGTTGAATGCTTGTTGGACTACACGTCCCAGAAACCCTAGGGCTAGAGTCTCTTCTCTGTCCTCGCTTTCTATTTCTATATAGGCTCTGTCTTCACGGAAGCGGGTGCTTGTCACTAGAATTCTGGACGCCAAGAGAAAGACTTGCGAATCCCGAGGAGCTTGTTATGAGGTAGAATTCAATTTTCTGAAGTAAAGCGCAGCTGCGCTGAATTGTGAAGCTTCAAGAGGAAGAAGATAAGTGGTTATCGTTTTCCGTGGTTTCTGTGGTATTCGAGCGGGACCCAAATACGCGAGAAACATTTTTGTTTAAGTGGCGTTTGTTCACGCCTGCACAGAGACGGATAGTTAGTTAGTAAAGCGCATGCCGGGCTGGATTAGATAGGCTTTGCTTCGCGTTGTAAGGAACGTGTGTCCATTGGAGAACATTGAAAATAGTGGGAGAAGAGATAAAGCCGCTTTTGTTTGAATTGCTATTTGCGCTGCAAAACCGAACATAAAGAAATCTCTGAGTTGGTTACTCACAGAATCGGAAACCTATCTGGAGCAGATAAGTACTGTTGCAAATGACAGAGTGGTTCTCAAGACTCCTTGTAGTAATTACGAACTGCTTTGAGAAGCAGAATTACTTTTGGTTTTTACTTTTCTTTTCCTTTATTTTTTCTATTTTGGTCTTTTGAATATATAAGCGACGGCAGTAGTGTTTAATAGTAAGTTACTACACACACTTAGTCAATTAAATAGAAAGAGTATAGGGTGTATGTGTGTATGACCTGTGCTCTTGTTTCTTGCAGGGTCCTGGGTTAGGAAGAAGTGAATTCTCAACGCATGCTACAACCCTTACCTGCTGATTTACACTGCAGCTACTTTATGGTGGAGAGGTGTGGCTCACTGGTTAGAGGCGGCAGACCCGGAGGCTGAGAACGGCCCGGGACCAGGGTTCGATTCCCGACGCGGCAGGGTCGAGGACCAGGGTCAGCGGTCTGATAATTCTCGCCTCGGTGCCCACTTTGGGCAGTGATCACACTCGGTAACTCTGGGCATTAAGCTTGCCTCATCTCTACAACGGCCCCCCACAGACGCCGGGGATGCCTGGCTTCACCTTGGAGATACCCAGCATGGGACCATCTCACAGGGAAAGCCAGGACGGGTTCCCCAGCGGTCATTCGCGCCAGGATACTCCGGTAGTAATTGAGCGCGCTACAAAACACCTTACATTTACATTTACATTTACATTTATGGTTTCTTTCTCCACTTTCCCCCTTCCCCTGGCTGTGATACCCTTGTTAGAGTTGTCTGTATTACTCGCAGGAGGTACTTCGCACGGGGGAGGTAGGAAATAAGCATCAGACATCGCTCCTGCTGTATACGGTTATATGAGGTTAGTCTACTTATGATCAGTTTCTGACACATATATTGGAAGAATAGGAAATACATTACATTTAAACTAATTGTATTTTTAGCTTAAAAGTGCTTGTGTTGCATACAGAGAAAGAACTCCGTGCGTTTTTGCATCAAACCAGGATCTACATCATAATCATTACAAAAATTACACATCTGCTATGCATAATTCACTTTTCCAATGTATGCCGCATGTATGTTTTTAGGTCTCGGCCTGCATAGGCTGCGCTTCTCTGTGTGTGTGTTTGTGTGTGTGGGGGCTCTGTGTGAGACTGTGTGGCTTTGTGTGGGTGGCTCTATGTGGGTTCAAATGCAATAGGTCTCGCATTTGTGAGCAATTTAAGCGATTGGCATTGTAAATAACAATGCCATTTATTTATGTTTTAAAAACAAAAACATAAATAAAAATCTCATGGCAATGCCAATAGCTCTAACTTTAACAATGCCGAGACCATTGCATTGTAAATTCTTGTTAGGTCTTAGCAGTAGGAAAGGAGTTTTGGAGGGGAGGAGTCAGAGGGAAGAGTTTAGAAAGGTTTCTCATTTAGCAATACCCATGTCAGCAGTCACGGGAGGTTTCCTCCTCATACCTCCTCGGTGGCTACTACCCTCTCATTCCAAACTTAAAGAGTAATTAATCCTTTAAGCTGGAGCGCTAGTTGGCATCGTAGAAACTCCAACATGGCTGCCAACATTCTGACACTGCAACAGCTTACTGCTGTTTAGCAGTCTAGTCTTTTAGGAAATTACATTCTGAGGTGTGCGCCAACATTCTACTGTGCACTGAGAAATTTCCTAGTTCACACAAAGGAAAGTTTCAATTCTATTAAGGACGCGGAGGCGAGGATTTTGCTAGTCCTTTCTTCATTTTTATTGACAGCAAGTTAGAAGATAAAAGAAAAAACATTAACCATGAACTACCATCAGAGTCCATAACACCAGCATAAAGGAATCCCACATCGGTAGTCCTTCCTCTTTCGCTGCTGCCGGTGAAAAGAAGTCTCCTACCCTTCAGTCCGTTTTCTGATCGGAGCCTAGGGAAGAGAAAAAATAATTATATCTCGTCCAGAACAATGCTGAAGCATCTTACACATTGCAATGGAAGAGGGCAAAAATAACTGCAATAGAAGCAGTAAATATGCAGTAAAACATATCAGTCAATGTACACATCATTTATAAAAAAGAAAAAATACTTCCCTCGAATGAAGAACTAAGCTTGGATTGCATAGGATCGGGAGGGAAGGCTGGAAAAAGCCAGGGTGGGAAAATCCTCGCCTCCGCGTCCTTAATAGAATTGAAACTTTCCTTTGTGTGAACTAGGAAATTTCTCATTCTATGTGAGGAAGCGGAGGCGAGGATTTTGCTTGTTTAAAGCTTACTAACCACCAAAGATGTCTCCTCATGGATTGGTTTAAAATAAAATTTCTTAAAAGTTGAATCCGAAGACCAATCCGCTGCGTTCATGATATCTTCCAATCTGCCCCCAACCTGGACAGCCTTGGAAGCCATGGCGCCTCTAGTGGAGTGAGCGCCAAAATTTGAAATGTTAATCCCAGCCTCAGACATAATCCACCGGACCCATCGGGCAATGGTGGGAGAAGAAACTGCTTTGAAAGGCTTCTTAATCGCAATTAGTAATTGTCTTTCGCCCGGGGGGCGAAATTCCAAAGTTACATCCTCATAAGTCTTGAGACAACGAACAACACAAAGTTTAGGTGACTCCGGAAAGGCTGGATAAGACACTGACCTGGTATTACACTTTGTTTGTCTAGAGACAGTAAAAGAAACACCTTCTGGGTAAAAACTCTGGCAGAAACATCAAGAGCGCGAACATCGGAAGCCCTTTTGCAAGAAATGAGACCAAGGAGAATAGCCAATTTAGCCGAAAGCTCCTTGCGTGAAAGGTATTCGTTATCCTGCCAGGAAAGAAGGAAGTGTAAAACCACATTTACATCCCAAAGACCAGAATAACGCGGTTCAGGAGGACGCGACAGTCGGATACCCTTGAGAAGTTTGCAAACCCAAGGATGCTCTCCCACCGGAGAACTATCCACCAGGGCATGACCCGTAGAAATTGCTTATCTGAAGGAATTGATGGTACAATAAGCAAGTTTGTCTTGAAAAAGCTTAGCAAGGAAGTTAATTACTTCAGTCACAGGAGAGCCCACGGGATCCAAGTGTTTTGCCACACACCAACGAACCCATCTGGTCCAGGCAGATCGGTATCGCTTGGTGGTACTCGCTGAATGAGGAGTTCAGCGTCTTTCGAAAGTGAGTCATTAGACCAACGTCTCCTGAAATCCTCCAGGCCTTGAGACGTAGATGGCCTTGGAGAACCAGAGGGTGTGAAAGACCCAATGGATCCGTCAGAATGAGATCGGATAAGGGGAGCTGAATAGGACTGTCCCAAGATAATTCCAGAAGAGAAGGGAACCAGCATTGAGCTTTCCATATAGGAGTGATCAATATGAGAGAAGCTCGTTGTCTGCGGACCTGGGCTGCTACCACTTGAATTAATAGGAACGGGGGAAAAGCGTAAGCTGGAAACCGGGTCCAGTCCTGTAGGAAGGCATCTACTGCTTCCGCACCCGGATCCGGCTTCCAGCTGTAGAACCTGGGAAGTTGGGCGTTCCTCAAGTGGACTTGTTTGCGTCCAGATGGAAGGCCCCAAAGCTCTGAGATCATTTGAAAGACGGCAGGATCCAGCTTCCAATCGCTGGTATCCCGGAAATTCATGGATTGCCAATCCGCCACAGAGTTCATTTCGCCGGGAAGATACTCTGCCAAGACCGAAATCTGGCGAAGAAGACAATAGTTCCAGAAGTCCTTCGCTAGATCCGCTAGGACTTTGGAGTGGGTGCCGCCCAGGCGATTGATATACCTGACCGCAGTCGTTTTGTCCATCAGAAGGAGGACACAACAAGAACTTTGTTCATTGTGAACGAGCGAATGGCGAACGAACCCGCAAGGAGTTCCAAGCAATTGATGTGGAGATGAAGTTCCTCCTCCGTCCATCTGCCTCCCACCGAAAGGGAGCCGCACCGGGCTCCCCATCCTTGGCGGCTGGCATCCGACTGGATCACAAGATCAGGACGGGATCCGAAAATCACCTTCCCGTTCCACGCATCCATGTGATCCAACCACCAAAGGAGCTCCGATCTGGCCTCCGTGGATAAAGAAATGAGTTCCGAATAAGTGAGGCCTTTGTGGAGATGAAACGCTTTGAGTCTTTGGAGAGCTCTGTAGTGAAGCGGGCCTGGAAAAATGGCCTGGATCGACGAGGACAGTAAGCCCACTATCCTGGCCAGGAGACGTAGAGAAATCCGGTCTCGACGGAGGACTTTGCGAATCTCCTTCTTGATCTTGGAGATCTTTTGAGAAGGAAGATGTAACGTCGCATCCGTAGTCTTTATCAGAAATGCCAGAAAAGTAATTTCCTGTTGAGGGATTAGCTCTGATTTCTGGGCGTTGATGATGAACCCCAGAGAATGAAGAGTAGTTATGGTCACCTGAAGTTGATGGAGGAGGAGATCCTTGGATTGATTCATTAAAAGAATGTCGTCCAAGTAAATTATCAGACGAAAACCCATGGTACGAAGATGTTCCACTACGGGACGTAGGAGTTTGGTAAAGCACCAAGGTGCTGAGGAAAGACCAAAGGGGAGAGTAAGAAACTCGTAGATCTGATCTCTCCACATGAACTGTAGGAAACGGCGATGTGGAGGTTAAATCGGAACTGAAAGATATGCATCCTTCAGATCCAAACGTACCAACCAATCGTTCTGCAGAAGGAGATCCCTCAATAGATGGATGCCCTCCATCTTGAAGTGTCTGTATATGAGCCATTCGTTGAACGAACGGAGATTGATGACTGGTCTGAACCCTTTGTCTTTTTTCTCGACCAGAAAGATGTTGCTGAGAAAGCCGTTTGGATGAAGAGAGGAAAGAGATAGCGCCTTTTTGCAGCATAGCATGAACTTCCGCGTCTATAAGTTCTTGGTCTGCGAGAGAAAAAACCAACGGTCGAGGACGTGAGAGTTGAACAGGGGAGCCGTAAAACTCTATGTGAAAGCCTTGGACCCTTTCCAGAACCCAAGGGTCTGACGTGAGATGTAACCAGGCCTGAAGAAAAGGAACCTTGACGTCCGTCGTTCCATCCGTTGTTCCTTTTGAACTGACCTGTATTGGGGCCTTGCTGGAACTGGCGGCCGGAAGAGCGACCCCTGCCGGCCCCGCCAAAAACCTTTTTAGGGAACATTTTCTTCATTGAAGCTTGGGCCTTGTCTAAGGTAGAAAAAGTAGCCACAAATTTGCCAAGTTCCTTGACAAAGGGATCACCAAACAAAGTACCCTGCGCTACTGAACCTGCTTCCAAAGAGGATAATTCACCCAGTTTAGGATCAATTTTAAGCAAAAGAGACCTACGACGCTCTGCAGAGAGAGCACAGTTGGCGTTGCCAAGGAGGCAAACTGCCCTCTGTGCCCAACCTGCCACGTCGTCCACTGGTAGAGGCATACCTGATTCTTTAGGGCGTTGGGCAAGCTCAATGATTTTAGTCAGAGGTCCGACAACATCTAACAGCTTGTCTTGACAAGCCTTCCAAGACCTGTCAATTCCCTTCTTAGGATCTTTAACATATTTAGCGAAAAAAGTACACAACTTTGGGTCTATTTCCGGAGTGGCTGCCACCCTATTGGGAAGAGAAGGGCGAGGACACTCAGAGCGTAAGCGTAGCCTGACATCCTGAGAAAGGGGCTTTCTAAGTTTAGCGGCCACATGATCAGCCGTAGATTTTTCAGGGACCCACTCCGAGGAGCGTGGTCTATAAATAGAATTAGGATCAAACATATCCGGTGCAACAAAGTCACCTTCACCACACTCAGATTAGATTTAGGGTGCCAAGACCTACTAATGTCAGACATATCCTCAGAAGATGCATCGTCATCTTCTTCTTCAAAGTCTTCCTCGTCATCAACTCCCTCCAGGGGAAACCCTTCTTCCGGGTCAAGGTCTTGGGTGGAAGTACCACCTATATTCCCGGGTGAGTCGTCCCCCCAGAAGGGTGTGCTTCTTAGCGTGCACGCACTCTTATGGAAGACCTCAGCAAGTCTACTGAAGCCTTCCATGTGCCCCGCGTCACGCTTTCTGGCCGTGCGTGGAGGTACAGAAAGTACTCCACTGGGCCCAGCCCCACTGTCCCCCAAAACACCTGAGCCAGATTTAAAAACATGGGCTGACAGTTTATTGACACTATCCTGTAGAGGTGCCAGAGCCTGGGCGATAGCCGAAGACAGGAGTCTGTCAACCTCTACAGGAGGGCGCAATAAGAGCTGAGGAGGCTGTTCACATTCAACAGGCATACCATCTAGTTCTTGACGAGTCTGCATTTGTGCAGATGACCAGGCACCCATACACTGAAATACGCCCAGGCTATATAAAAGGGGGGTTCCCCACACAGGTACCCACAAACAATTTCAGAATAAATTGTAAGACTAAATTGCCAATTAAGTGACTGACTCGAAAAATACCGTTTTTTAATTTTTGTCAGAGAATATTCAGTCACACGATCTTCCTGCTGCAACAAGCAGCGTCAGTGTGGGGAACGAGAGAAAAACAGAAAGAAATACGAAGCACTTATGCTTCAGCGCGTGTTCTCCTCAAACGCAGGAAGCGCTGAAGGAAAAAGCCGGTCAGCGTCTGAAGAGACAATGCTACAGACCGCGCACGCGCACTACAAAGACGCTCGGGCCAAAGTGCCTACCGCGTCTAACAGACAATAATATAGCCTACAATAGGACAACAATCGAAAACAGGCAAATACGCTGTCAACAATTACAAAATACCACTGCCACGCCACAAGAATAAGTATGAGGAAAAATAACGACTTATCTTTGACGCGGCAGCAATGAAGAAAGAGGAAGGACTACCGACGTGGGATTCCTTTATGCTGGTGTTATGGACTCTGATTGGCTATTGTATCACCATGACTACCGCTGCCATGTTGGTTAGGGTAGTTCATGGTTGATGTTTTTTCTTTTATCTTCTAACTTGCTGTCAATAAAAATGAAGAAAGGATTAGCAAAATCCTCTCGCCTCCGCTTCCTGACATAGAATACACTGTGGAATCTACTAGAAGAGCACCTGAAATTGAAAGCGTCGTGGAAGATAGTCAGGGTAGATCGAAATATCCGGGTTTAGTTGTGTCGGTTATTTTAAGGCTCTAGAACAAGGTTAGTGTTGAAAATAATGTATTTCTAAAGTTCAACAAAAGACTGATAATTTCCTAATTCAAGTGACAGTTTAATGTAACTTTAATTAGGCAAAAGAGAGTTCGTTTCAATGAGGGATTGGTAAATCTTTGAACCTAAAAGCAATTTCCTTTAGACTTGAAATAATTCCTAGTTCAAGAACTTCCGAGTTAATTAGACCCGGGCGTGACCTTTCTACACGCTGCGTCGGAGTTAATATTCCAAAGCCTCTCTGAACAGAATAAATAATAGAAAGCCCAACTCGTTTCCGTGCTGAATTGGGTTTTCACTTCAGGAAAATAAAATAGACTTGCACACATTTTCTTTCCTGCCGCTCGTTAAGTTTGAAGGCAGAAAGATTTATTAGCAGTAGACAGACTTGGGCTCTGCAGTTCCAAGAGCGTCTAAATCTTAATGAGAAGAGTTTACACGTGCATCTTTCATTTCACACAGTGTTTAACTGTTTAGGAGAGTGCCACAGAAAATCTGTCAAGAATCTAAAGCACATTTGCAGACCCTGTTCCCTTCTAAAAGGCAACATTTAATCAAGATATTTATAGCCCTTCATTCTAACTAAACATCAATATAAAGGCTGGTGATATCAAAGGTTAACAAGGAGAGAAAAGGAAGACTTGGCACAGAATCACAGACCCCCAATTAAAGTCTTCATTTCTACTTGTTTTTGTGAGTATATCATAGGGAAGAAAATCCAAATTAGTAGTAACTAATAGGAAAGAAAGTTAACACACACTTACCTTGTTTTCTCTATTGACCAAACAGAACAGAGTAGCAGCTGAACAACCTGTAAGGAAATGAACAAGTGAATAGAGTGAAGATGTCTCTAGATTAAACACTAATCATTAAAGAGAAGTAAGAATAGAGGCAAGCAAAAAACTATTTCCTGGTAAGATAAGTTATTCATACACCCAAAATTAAGTAAGTTTATTGTGAACAGTTATAGTTGACAAGTAAATGTTTTTAGCCTAAACAAGAAGAAGAACAGACGAAGCAGTACAGGCGGAGTTTTGGAGCAGTCTCCTCTCAATCCCAACCCCTTTCCCCCCTTAGTACTTGCCTTGCGAAGGAATATAAAAAAACATACCTAGCAAGGGGTTCTGAGAGGGGCATTGGGACTTAGCGTCATTCTGCTCCTGTGTGGTAAACCAGTTGTAAGAACAGCCTTGATAACCCAGCCCACACCATCCACAAACAGAGCAACACACTCGCACCAAATGTACACCATGCACAACACTATGCACAGATTAATGGACCAGCATGCACCACAAACCCAACCAAACCACATCTACACACCCTACTATCCCAACTACCACACATATCCACCATAACCCACAAAGAACACAACTCTATCCTATACCACTAACCAATACACTCATCACTAACACAGCGCCAATCAACACCATACATAACTACATCCCATTCAGTCAAACTCTCCCTGCTGTAATTACACCTAACTGACCACCTTTTATCACTAACAAACATATAATGATCCTTCCATCAGTTGTCCAACAAACACTCTCCTCTCCCTTCTACCATAATACCATTTACACACAACACACACTGCACACCACCACACTTTGTAACTCTTGCAACAAACCAGTCTAAGATAAACACACTCACCTCTACTTCATTCCCTCCTACAAACGACATACACTCTACTCATAAACACATCACCACCCCCTCTACATCACAACCTCCTCTCACAAACAATACTACACAACCAAATCCAGTGCATGAAACATATACATCAGCACCCCTTTTCACTACACCTCAAAAGCAAAACATATCACACACACCAGCACAACAAGATCTTCAGAGCACAACACCTCATAATACTTACCATCACAAAATACATACATATACCCACCTTTCAAACCACACAAAGGAACAAACTCCAATGCCAAGCTTTCACTGTTCCACCACACCTAACACAGATACAGCAAAACAGCACCTCTCTTCTAACAGCCTCTCATCCATTGGACAATTTAGAACATTCCGACATGACCCACATGCTGCACCACCTCCCCTGACTCCTACACCTTCCGCCTTAAACACCCGCAAAGAAAATAAACAACATGCCACACTTGCTCCAAAAGGTTGAGAACCTAGCTAAATTAGATTAAGGGCAGCATTTCTGGCCCGAGTACCAACCAGGCTCAAACAGGCAACAACCCTTGGCCTCGAAGCCCGGGCTGAGACTCCCTAAGCCTGGCCTTTTTTATAGCCCCAGTAATCAGGTGACCCCTTCAGCCAATGGGAACCCTAGCCCTATCCAATCACAACACTAGGCCTTAAAATCTAGAACCAATATGAGACCAGGACCTTACAGCCAATCAGTTCAAAAACCCTGATCTCTACGTTCAATAAAGGCCTTAGCCCCACCAGTAGTCCCAACCCAAGTCCAATCAGCCAATGGTACAGGTAGCCCTAGTCCCTACTTCCAATAGAAAGCCTCACCCTACTCTGAGTCTCACAACTAGTCCAACAACCAATCACACCAGAAGCCTTAAACAGCTACTTCCAAATAAAGCTCTAACTCTAGCCCTAATCCCACCCTACTCCCAACAACCAATAACATAGAAAACCCTAGTCCCTACTTCCAATAGAAACCCTAGCCCCAACCCTACAATGGTTGAATCACAGACCCAGAAACCAATCGGATCCCTCAAATACCCAACCAATGAGGACATTAACCCTAACCCAATAGAAACATCAGATACAACCACGAATCCGTGTACACATGTGCCAACCACTAGCAGACCATATAAGGTCCCAGCGACCTCAGACAAGGTTTGCTGGCCAGTGAGTTGGAAGCTGCTTCTCCTGTTAAGAATCTCCTAGGGGACAGACAGGCTCAATCCACACTTTGCACTTCCGCAGGTAAAGGCTTCACTAACTCAAAATCTAACAATACTGTTTGAATAAAACTTTACTATCCCTGCAGGCCAAAAAACGAAGTGCACAGGCCCCAGATATCTGCTGTGAATTGCAAGTTACAATTTTGAATCCCTGAAAGGCCACCTCAGCCTTCGAACGTAACTTGAGTAACAATATATGGGATAATAGTAACTCCTGATACTTACTCTGTATATGCCCTGCTCGCAAATTTCACATTACTGGAGCTCTGTTGAAATGTAAGTGACCTTAATACCATGCAATTAGGAGTTGAACTCCATGAAATGGCTGGATGGATGAGTTAATGGATTTATGGGTCGAAGAGGAGATGGATGGATAGGGTGAAAGGGTGGATGGATGGATGATGGATGAGTAAAAGGGTGATCCTCGGCGTTCAGATGGAAGCAGGGGGCTACCAATACAGAGGCGACAAGTGCAGGCGCCCTGCAACCTACTCATCACCATCACATGAAGGAAGAAAAGAACCCGATCAGCTTGTCGACCCAAATTCCAGAAAAAAACTTTCAGACGCCATGGAGAGGCAGCAGCATTTGCTGTCTGCGAGTCTATCAAATTAGATTTGTACAATAAACCTATTTGAAAAGGAAACTGCATTAAATGTCTGCCCCTCACGGTCACCACTCTGCGTCTTCAAACACTCGTTCATCCCTCTTTTAAACCTCACGTCAACTCGTCTCGCTCAAATTTTGGGAGGGTGGGCTAATTCATCCAGCCAAAGCCTTGTGCAGAGTGGAGATGCAGGGGCTCTAAGTAGGGGTGAAAACCCAACAAAGCCTCATTACCAAGTAAATG
The DNA here is from genome assembly GCF_964263255.1 of Lissotriton vulgaris. Classification (NCBI taxonomy): domain Eukaryota; kingdom Metazoa; phylum Chordata; class Amphibia; order Caudata; family Salamandridae; genus Lissotriton; species Lissotriton vulgaris. The sequence continues at coordinate 77,278,188 of NC_141693.1, forward strand.
GTCTTTTAAAGACCTGTGTGAAGTACTCTGGTGCGGCTGTGTGTGTGTGCTGTGCTGGAAAGCTGTCTCAGACAGGCACACGCATTCTTATAACATTCACACCCCTCAGAATGACAAATCACCACTTCTAGCTGCCTCGTCATGGGGTGGGAGTGGGAAGATGTGCACAGCGGGGGGAAAGGGATGGCCAGTGCAGGTGACGCTTTTCTTTTGTATAGGAATTTCTGCTGGCATCATAGCCCAGGGTTTGCTGTCTGTGCACTTGTGTAGATGTGTATTCCATACTAGTGCACAGACAGCACCCACCACTCCCCCCCCCCCCCTCCCCCCCGGAAACATTTCTGCGGATGCCCATGAATCTGCCTGCTGTGTACATGTGACTTTGTGGCAGAGTCTGTGTTTTTCGCGGAAGCCTAGTCTAACCTGGCTTTTTTAATGTCAGTCCCCCGGGGCACAAGCAGGCATCCACTTCTGTCTTTTTCCTCCGATCAGCTGTCCTGACAGAAGTGGATGCCTGCTTGTGCCCCGGGGGAACTGCAGGACAGCCGTTAGCATTTGCAATGCAATAGGTCTAGCATTTATGCGAGTTTGAGCTATTGAGATTGCAAATGACTGCCTTTCATTTATATTTTAAAAATGATGTCAATAGCTCAAACTCGCATAAATGCTTGACCTATTTCATTGCAAATGCTTGTAATATCCATGTGTAGTTCGAATAGGTCGGTTTCATAACTCTTTCTGGAGGATAGTGAATTTGAATCTAGTCTGCGTTCTTCTCTGTGACGAATCCAATGGCGTAGCATGGATGCCGAAGAAAGCAAGCAAAATTCCCAACCCGTTTCCAGATATTGTACTGAAATATAGAAATGTTTGGAGTGCAGAAGCCCCCTTCAACCATGCCCCAGCTGCCTGGGCCCTGGTGCCACTGCATCTGCTGCACTGTTGAGAACTACGCACCCCGGCTGAGTACAGATTCTAGGAGCTTGTCGAAGGGGAGCTATTTGTTGGGTTTGCCTTGTCCTGCACATCCGCCTGCTTACAGCCGTCGTGATCATGTTTATCATTTTAAAATGTGTGTTGTTTTTTTTAACTATATCGGATTTTTTTTTTGTAACATTGTCCTGGCATTACAGCTTTCTGAGGTAAGTCTTGTTGCATATGAAAAGGCTTTTGTCCTCAAAAGTAGCAGAGAACATAACCGAGTAGATCTTGTAGCACACGACTGCACTCAGAACAAATAATGAATATGAAGGTCGTATGAAAGAGTCAGCAGTATAGAATGTAGATGTTAAAGCTTTCACTGCTGAAGGAGGGACGACGTGGTTTCCTTGCCTGCTTTCCGCCCAAGTGGTTTTGTTGCTGTCTTCTATCCACTCCTCGCGGCCCCCGCTTCGCGGGAGCCGCTCGAGGCTACCATCAGCGAGGACTCCCTGAGAACGAGAGGAGCCGTGCAGAGACTCTTTCACCCCTGCGGGACTGCGAGGACCAGCGGGCGCTGCGCTTGTAGACTCGCCCCAGCTGGTCCTCTTCCTGCCCGCCTGGATTAAAGAACCGAGGGCTGGGTGTTTAGTGTATTGCTGCTGAAGGAGGGACGACGTGGTTTCCTTGCCTGCTTTCCGCCCAAGTGGTTCTGTTGCTGTTTTCTATCCACTCCTCGGCTACCACCAGCGAGGACTCCCTGGCAACGAGAGGAGCCGTGCAGAGATGCTGTCACCCTTGCGGGACTGCGAGGACCAGTGGGCGCTGCGCTTGTAGACTCGCCGCAGCTGGTCCTCTTCCCGCCCCCTCCCGCCTGGATTAAAGAACCGAGGGCTGGGTGTTCAGCAGCGATGCTGAAATAGGGACGACGTGGTTTCCTTGCCTGCTTTCCGCCCAAGTGGTTCTGTTGCTGTTTTCTATCCACTCCTCGCGGCCCCCGCTTCGCGGGAGCCGCTTGAGGCTACCATCAGCGAGGACTCCCTGACAACGAGAGGAGCCGTGCAGAGACTCTTTCACCCCTGCGGGACTGCGAGGACCAGCAGGCGCTGCGCTTGTAGACTCGCCGCAACTGGTCCTCTTCCCGCCCCCCTCCCGCCTGGATTAAAGAACCGAGGGATGGGTGTTCAGTGTATTGCTGCTGAAGGAGGGACGACGTGGTTTCCTTGCCTGCTTTCCGCCCAAGTGGTTCTGTTGCTGTTTTCTATCCACTCCTCGGCTACCACCAGCGAGGACTCCCTGACAACGAGAGGAGCCGTGCAGAGATGCTTTCACCCCTGCGGGACTGCAAGGACCAGCGGGCACTGCGCTTGTAGACTCGCCGCAGCTGGTCCTCTTCCCGCCCCCCTCCCGCCTGGATTAAAGAACCGAGGGCTGGGTGCTCAGCAGCGATGCTGAAATAGGGACGACGTGGTTTCCTTGCCTGCTTTCCGCCCAAGTGGTTCTGTTGCTGTTTTCTATCCACTCCTCGCGGCCGCCGCTCGAGGCTACCACCAGCGAGGACTCCCTGACAACGAGAGGAGCCGTGCAGAGATGCTTTCACCCCTGCGGGACTGCGAGGACCAGCGGGCGCTGCGCTTGTAGACTCGCCGCAGCTGGTCCTCTTCCCTCCCTCCTCCCGCCTGGATTAAAGAACCGAGGGCTGGGTGTTCAGTGTATCGCTGCTGAAGGAGGGACGACGTGGTTTCCTTGCCTGCTTTCCTCCCAAGTGCTTCTGTTGATGTTTTCTATCCACTCCTCGCGGCCCCCACTTCGCGGGAGCCGCTCGAGGCTACCACCAGCGAGGACTCCCTGACAACGAGAGGAGCCGTGCAGAGACGCTTTCACCCCTGCGGGACTGCGAGGACCAGCGGGCGCTGCGCTTGTAGACTCGCCGCAGCTGGTCCTCTTCCCGCCCCCCTCCCGCCTGGATTAAAGAACCGAGGGCTGGGTGTTCAGTGTATCGCTGCTGAAGGAGGGACGACGTGGTTTCCTTGCCTGCTTTCCGCCAAGTGCTTCTGTTGCTGTTTTCTATCCACTCCTCGCGGCCCCCGCTTCGCGGGTGCCGCTCTAGGCTACCACCAGCGAGGACTCCCTGACAACGAGAGGAGCCGTGCAGAGACGCTTTCACCCCTGCGGGACTGCCAGGACCAGCGGGCGCTGCGCTTGTAGATTTGCCGCAGCTGGTCCTCTTCCCGCCCACCTCCCGTTATATAAAGATAGCGTCTGACGCGCACGCGGCAAAGCGCGGAGCGAAGCCCGGGCAAAGGGCGGGACGTTTGAGGCCGTTCGAGGACAGGAGAGACCAGGACCGGGCTACCCCCCGCTGGTCAGACCCGTTCCATCGTCCCACTTGCTACAGCCTTGGACCACTAAGACACAGGGATGTGTACCAGGGAAACAAGGAGCAAATCCGCACAGGTTGTGGCTGGAACCGGCAAAGGTACCATCGATAATTACTTTGTCAAAGCTGGTTCACTTTTGATAGACGAAATTGCTGTACTTGAAAGACTTATCTTCCAAGAAATTGATTGGGTAAGGAGATCATCAATGGGCCCAATGGCTCTGGCTAAGACTCCTGAAGGAAGGCCAGAACTTCACAGCTTTAACCAGGAGGGTTCAGAGGCAAACCAGTCAGCTACTAACCCAGACCTCACTATGGAGGCCTTAAACGATCTTGAGGCTATGAGTCTCATGATTCTACCAACGGCCCAAATACCACCTGTCCCACTCCCAATCTCTAGCAAGGACTTGGCTATACCCAGCACTAGTGAGAACCCCTCTGACCTCCTAAGGGGAGCAAGGGAGGGAGCCATCCAAAAAAGGAAGAAAGGGGGACAAACCAAAGGAGGTAGCAAGTTAAAAACATCTAAGCGCAACCCTGCTAAGGATGCTGCTAGCTCTGGCGGCAATACCTCAGGACAATTATCTAAGATTGGTGTGGAGGCCCAACCAATTGTTACTGTACCCGCTGATACACCCTCTCACCCTATTAACATCTCTACAGAATCTTCTAACGAGGATATTACACTCGCAGATATAGGCACACTGTTCAGGTCAGTCCTCAGCCCCCTTGAAGCAAGGCTGATAAAGATCGAAGCCAGGTTGGTTAACATTGAAAAATCCACAGTCCAGCTGGCAGACAGTCTTAAAACAGAAACCAAGGGAGTCAAAGGGGGGTTAGATCAAAAGTCCAAAAAGAGTACAGACCCCATAACTCTAACTAAGAAAACTGGCCCATCCATTCCTCAATATACACAACATAAACCTAATCAAAATAAGATCCCGCAACCCCTTGCTACTGCAAACAAAATCACACCACCCACACAAATTCAGGCACCGGCACCCCCACCCCCAAATACATCTACAAAACCCTCAGATAACGCTAATCCCTCTGACAAAACACAGAGTGATACAAGACCTCCAGACAACATGCAAAATAATTCTCGTAAAATCAAACCTGTGAATCTACCACCTGAGGCGTCCCCCTACACAGTGATCCTGGCGGGTGTACCTGAATTATCTCCCACTGCCACAGAGACGACTGCCTCACTTAAGAACAAAGTTATTAACTGGTTGTCTTTAGATAGACCTCTTCCGCAAGGTACAACCAGCGATGTTCTCATGGTGAGACGCGTCGCCTGGGTGGGCAATCTGAGAAAGACAATCAGAGGTGACTGCGTTGTGGTTAGTTTTAGGGAACCAAGGACAGCTTCGTACATCTGCAGCTGGGCCCCCGATGATCAAGGGAACCTCATCCAAGCTCTCCCTCTCTCATCCTTTTACCCATCAAGCATGTATGTAACAGAAGATCCAAGATGGGGGGTATCATCAGGAGTTATTGGGAGAGCAATAGTGCAGGAAGGAGGGAGCCTCATTACCACAGGAGCATGCTGCCTGAATACTTACCAACGTATGGTGATGAGGAGGGGTGGGAGTATAGCACTAGGAGGAGGGGTGGAAGATTGAGAGGAGTCCCAGGGCCACATAGAATGCACCACCCTGCCTACCTTCCAACTTCTAACAGGTACAGCAGCCTCGAAATGGTTGACTGACTGCTCGACCGCAAAGTTAGGGCCGAGGATCATTCTCATCTAACAGACCATAGTGCGGATAGATCCACCCCCTGTGAACAATCCCAGCCTCCAATAGAACTAATAACTGTTCCCAACGAACCCAGCCACTCCCAAGACCCCGGAAACCCTACAGCTGATGCATTGGGCAATGGTAGCAATCTAGGGGCTATACAGGGTGAACTGCCACAAAACACAATGGTAAATCCAAATCCTGTTGCCATAGTGAATAACCCCTCCAATACTGAGTTACCATCTCCAAGACCTCCAGTGCTTAACATGATTTCATGGAACGTAGCTGGCCTTGGTAACAAAGTGGAATGCCCGGAGTGGCTGTCGTTCATTAGCTCAAAATTATCTGTCTCTTCCAGGAAACCTGGGCAAGAGAGGAGTACACATGCCCGGGGTTCGCAGTGTTCTCAAAAAAAGCTAAATGGGGGGGAAGGGGACGTCCGTCAGGAGGGTTGGCACCCTTGATTGCCTCCCAACTGGGCTGTAAGGCTAGGTGCTTAGCTGTTGACTCTGAGGATATTCTACCTGTCCTGCTAGAATGGCCAAATTTCGCTAAATTGATGGTTATAAATGTCTATTCGAGACCCGCTGTTATATCATGCGAATCGAATACCATTGAAGAACTTTCAGCTTTTCTGAGCGAAATCCCAAGGGACCTCCCCCACGTGGTCGCAGGGGACCTGAACTCGCACTACGAGCCACTCTCTGGCCTGCTTGATGGACCCTCCCTAGAGGAGGACTCAAGATGGCTGATACCAGCCACAGTGGCACCCCCACCAAGAGCCTGGACTCACCTTGCACTTCAGATAACCGCACTGACCCTCAACCATGGTCTAAGAGCATGTAACGGGCGCACAAAATCAGACAACCCAAGTAAATGCACTTTTAATAAATTAGGAAGCGAATCTAGACTTGACTACGTTCTAGTCCAATTGTCAAGTTGGTCGCGAATTATTGACTTTAGGGTACTGGATAGAGAGGACAGTGACCATAATGCCCTCGAACTTGAATATTCCATGCCAGGCATCGAGGACACGGGACTGGACAAAGAAAATACAATCACAGGATTACTCCTTGAGAATAATAGGAGGAGAGTGAGGTGGGGGAAACTGGCCACTAGTGGCGTCAAGTTACCTAGACTCTATGCCAGAATTACTCCAGTGCTCGAAAAGGCATTTGCTCTTGCAAATGAATTAGATAACGGGGAAAACAGAGAGCAATTATGGCGAACCCATGAAGATCTAATAAATACCCTGGAGTTAGACCTATTTGTCAAAGGAGCAGGCAAAACTAATGGGACACACAAAAAGTCCTGGTATAATGCCACATTCCGGGACGCAAAACGAGAACTCCTACTCGTAATAAAGGTGCGGGGATGCCGGGAGATGATACAAGCCAAAAGACGGGCCTATAAGACATTGTTGGCAAATGCTAAGGCCGAATGGGACCAAAAACACTGGGAGGATCTTTCTGGTGCACTAGCCGCTAAAGACTCTCGCAAATTTTGGCGAAAATCTCCCCTCGGCAATCGAACCCAACATTGCCCCTGGCATATGGCAAGAGCACTATCAATCCCTATATGCAATGGAGGATGCGTTCCAGAGCACCCCCCATTGCATTATTCCGAGTAACCAGGAGGGTGAACCCTTCACGGAAAAAGAAGTCCGTGCTGCAATTGCGGGGTTGGCAGGAGGAAAAGCTCCAGGGCTGGACGGGGTCCCAGGAGATCTTTTTAAGCAGGAGCCAGGGATTTGGGCCCCGTATCTCCTGCTGATATTTAATGCGGTTCTCAAGGGTATGGAGGTCCCCGATACTTGGCTGGGCGCAGAGGTGGTCCCAATATTTAAAAAGGGATCCCCTCTGCTCCCAGCCAACTACCGTCCAATAAGCCTCATCGATGTTTCACAGAAGCTTTTCGGTAGGCTAATAATGGATCGGTTGCAGAACTGGTTGGAGGAAACAGATACTCTTAGTCCATATCCGGCAGGATTTAGGAGGGGGGTCTCTAAAATCGACCAAATATTCAGATTAAACCTCATGTACTGGAGGACTGCACTTATCGAGGGCGGCACCTTGCACACGGTTTTCGTGGACCTACGTGCCGCCTTCGATTTAGTGCCAAGATCAAAACTGTGGGAGGTAATGGCAGAGCTAGGCGTCCCGAAAGACATCCTTGCAATCTTGATGAAACTACACCATAACAACTTCGCAAGGGTCAGGTATGGGAAAAGTGGCAATCTAACTGAAAGATTCCCCGTCCGCAGAGGGGTGAGACAGGGTTGTGTGCTTGCACCGACCTTGTTCTGCCTCTTCGTGAACGGGGTAATCGCACACCTGACCGGGATTGCCAACACTGATGCCCCAAAACTGACTGGCAGCAGAGTGCCCGCAATAATGTTTGCGGATGACACCCTGCTGCTGTCCAAAACCCCGATGGTCATACAGAGGGTGCTTGATGGCTTCCTGGAGTTCTGCACAGAAAGGGGTCTCGAAATTAACCCGCAAAAAACAAAATTCATGATCTTAAATCCCAAGTCCTCCAAGCGCCCAAATCCTTTGCTTGGCTTAGTACGCTTGGAAAGGGTTCATACAATAGAGTATCTGGGGATAACTCGAAACCAAAACCTTACGTGGGGGGCTCACCAGATTAAAGCGAACATGAAGTTGGCCCAGAAGGTGGGTGGTATCATGAGAATTGCGACTAAGTCAACATACCGCACTCTAAGCCCCTCTATCCAAATATATAAAGCCCAGGCGCGGGGGGAGCAACCTACGGGGGAGAGATGTGGGGCTATACCTCATTTTCCAACTTGCTTACCACAGAAAATACATTTTTAAGGCAGCTGACCGCTCTCCCGCCAAGTACCCCACTCCTGCCCCTGAGATTGAACCTGGGTTTGAGGCCCATCACGGAGGAACTAGGGCTCAAACCTTTAACATTCTGGCGTTGCATCTGGAGTAGCCAAGATCTCACCTCCTACAGATCTGATCTGCAGGAATTTCTATCCTTACCTAATGCCACCAAGACCCCTTGGTTAAATTACATCAAGAGAACATGTGAGACCCTTGGACTACCGGAACTGTGGTCACACCCAGAAAGCACAAGTACCAGGATCCCAAGGAAAGCGCTCTCTAGAGCATACTATGATAAAATGCTTTTCCGAGTCCTGGACAGTGCACAAGAGGGATCTCTGACACATCGTTTTATTACAACTAAAGACTCATACAACCTTGAAAGTGTCTTGGATGGCATGACTCCTTTTTTAACAAGAAAATTATTCCTGCAATGGAGGTATGGGACCCTTCCTCTAATGTCTTTCACCAAAGCATGGTCTGGTCGGTCCCCCACAGAGATGTGCCCTGCTTGTGCCCATACTAAGGAGAACGAAGTACATGTTATTTTTTTCTGTCGAGCTTACCAAAAAAGCAGGCAATTTTGGCTCGTCCGCCTGCCTAAAAACCTGGGATTTAGAACATTCCTACCTGTATTCAGAGTTCTAAAGACAGACTTATCCCCGCCAACTGTGTTTGCCCTAGCTAAATGTTTAACTGCAATGTGGCATGCCCGATCCCGTTACATAAAGATGGCAGGAGACTCTTGAAAATTCCTTTCCCTTGATACACTGTCACCGTTGTTTTAAGATTTTTTTTTAAACTTATGTATTTTTTTTTATTTCAAGAAGATTTTATTGAGAGAGATAATGATCCAAGTAATAAAAACCAAGTACAATAGAGGTGATACAATCTGACATAAGTAAAAAAGAGAGAATATACATCACTCAAGAAGTAAGTAAAATAGATGTAAATAAAATTAAAAAAGACAAATCAATGCGAAGTTGAGAATATGAACCAATATAGGCTGTCAGTGATCAAAAGCAAAAACGCATCACTCTCTAAATTGAGGATGGGGACAAGGGAGGAGGTAGAAGAAAAGAAAGAAAAAAGGAAAGAAGGGAGAAAAACACAGCAGAAAGAAAGAACGGGATGAGAGGACAGGAAAGCTGAAAGAAGAGAAAAAAGAAGGATTCCCACATGAGCGACCCAATGTAACACAAAGAACAAAACAACAATTAGACAGACGAATCAACAGGGAATGGAGGTACTAAACCTTTCGAGGAGAGTTCCATATAGTCATCCAAGGTTTTCCAAACCCCTTTAGAGATGGAAGGCGATAGGTGTGCTAGATCTACTGAGGTGTGGGCACTGCGTAAGAAGGATACCCACGCCCACCACGTATGGTAAGAGACAGACGAAAAGGATTTCCATTCCATAAGAATGATTTTAACCGCTACAGTTAAGAGACGATCTAACAGTTGTAGTTCTATCGGGTCTAAAGGAAGAGGAGTAGGAGCAGCCAAGGGGCCTAGTAAGACTATAGGAAAGGAAAGTTGGAGCTCAATATTAAAAATAAGGGATAAATGTTGCTGAATAAGGTCCCAGAAAGGTTTAAGTAAGGAGCAATGATAAAACATGTGGAAAATCACCAGTCACCAAACCGCAACTCCAGCAAAGGTCGTCATCTTTAAGGTTGAGCGAGTGAAGACGCGCAGGCGTCCAATGGAGGAGATTGATCGAGAAAAATTTAGATTGCATTAGGGAAGGAGCTATTTTATTACGGAGAGCCAATTTACCAATGGATTGCCAAGCTTCGGATGAGATATGATCTGTGATGTTGTGATCAAAATGGTGCGACCATTTTTGTTGTGCCACCGTCTGATCAGGAAGCGAAGTGGAAGACAAAAACTTATAAATTTTGGAAGCAACATGACCAGCTTTGAGCCAAATGTGGAAAAGCGAAGTGGTGGAGGAGGAGGGGTGAAGACGAGTTTTAGAAACAGCAAGCTTGATTTTAAGAAAGGTATAGAAGTCAAGATTTGTTAAAGAGTGTACATGTGCCAAGGTAGAGAAAGGTAACGGATCGCCAGAATCACTATATAAATGTTGGACAAGAGAGATTCCCTTTGCAGCCCAGTAAGACATGAGGGCGGGCGAAATAGTAATCTTGATTTTGGAGTTTCTCCAGATAGAAGACCACCTAGTTTTATGCAAAGGAATTGCCATCTTCCTATCTAATTTCTTAATCGCAGTAATTGTATCAATAATGATAGAGCGGGAAAACAGAATATGCAAAGTGGATGTAGTACAGAAAGAGGCAAGTGGTAAAGGTGATGCTAATTCCTGTTCTATGAGTATCCAAGAGGGGACATGACGAGTTGGAGGAGAAAACCAAAAAGCACCTTGAGAGGCCAAGAAAGCAATCTGGTATTTCTCCCAGTCCGGAAAGTTACATCCACCCATATCACAAGGTCGACGTAGATATTTGTATGCTAATCGAGCTCGTTTACCATTCCATGAAAAGTTAGAAGTGAGAGCATCAATTTCTCAAAAAAAGGAATCAGACAGTTTAAGCGGCAACATGGATGAGACGAAATTGATTATCGGCGTGATCATCATTTTAAGGGTTTGTAAACGACCCCACCATGAAATATGTTTTGGAGACCATGTATCCAGAAGACGACGTACTTTGGTAATAGTCTGAGATTCATTATAGGCAACGGTGGCATGCAGAGTAGAACAGAAATAAATTCCCAGATATTTGAGATGTGTAGACTGCCATTTAAAACCAGCCGAACCCATATGAGCAGGAAAGCAATACGCATTTAAAGGGAACATCTCCGTCTTATCTTTGTTTAGAGTATATCCCGATACCGTTGAAAACAAGGAGATGGTGTCAGAAATAGCAGGGATGGCCAAGGCGATATCATCTGAAAAAATGAGAACATCGTCAGCGTATGCGGCAGTCTTGAGACAGTGAGAACCAAAAGAAAAACCTTTAATATTAGGATGTAAATCAATCAACCGAAGAAGAGGATCAATAGATAATAAAAATAAGAGTGGGGATAGGGGACAACCCTGTCTTGTGCCCTGGCAAAGATTAAAAAATGAAGACGTAGCACCATTGACTCTAATGTTAGCTTTAGGTTGGGAATATAAAGACATTACCATATTAGTGAAAGAATCTCCAAGGTTATGTGCACAGAGGACAGCTCGAAGGAATGGCCAAGAGACCTTATCAGAGGCCTTTTCTGCATCAAGGGCCAAGGCCGCTGCCGGGAGTTGGGACCGTTTGGCAGCACCGATAATATGACAGAAAGTGCGGATATTGTCCCTTGCCAGACGACCCTTAACAAAGCCAGTTTGGGAGGGATGTACAAGGAGGGGAATAAAAGATTCTAAACGCTTAGCCAGGATTTTAGCAAAAATCTTTGCTTCCATGTTTAGGAGCGAAATAGGCCGGAAGTTTTTAGGATCCGAATGGTCCTTCCCTTCTTTCGGGATCACAACTATGGTGGCTTCAGCAGCCGTACCAGAAACAGAGCCATCCTGAACAAAAGAATTAAAGACAGAGTGTAACCTAGGGACAAGCAACGGAAGAAAGGTTTTATAAAATAATATTGGATATCCATCCGGGCCAGGGGCTTCCCCAGAACGGGTGGCCTTGATCGCAGCAACAATTTCCTCGGGAGAAATAGGTTCGTTCAGGATGGAGCGATCTTCCTCAGAGACTGACTGAATCGGAATCGATTTTAAAAAATCTCGACACTTTTCAAAAGAGGATTGGTTAGAGGGGGTATATAGTTTGTTATAAAAATCACGAAAAACTTCAAGAATCTCCTCCGTTTGAAACTTTTTAGAGCCAGTGTGATCTGTAATAGAAGAAATTTGCGAGGACTTAAAAGAGAAATCTTGAAATTTTAGGGTAGCAGCCAAAAGTTTCCCAGCCCGATTCTTCAAAAGTAACTTCTTGGACTTTTGTGCTTGGACACCAATATGAGCCCTTTTAGTAACAATTGTATTATATTTGTATTTTAGGAGCTTTATTTGCTGTAGACTAGTCGGATCTTTGGTGTGTCGAAAGGAAGCTTCTAGAGTTTTGATTTCAGATGATAAGTCAGTAAGCTCTTTTTTAATAGCCGAATTACGTTTGGACATACATTTAATAACTTGACCCCGAAAAGTACATTTAAAAGAATCCCAAAGAGTTATTGGGGAAGAAACAGAGTTCTCGTTTTCACGGAAAAAAGTATCTATATCCGTAGAAAATTCCGCCACTTGAGAGGAGTCATGTAACACTTCAGTATTTAATCTCCATGAACGACCACGTGGTTTAGGAGTAAAGGAAGATAGCGTAAAAGTGACCGCGGCATGATCAGAGATGACAATGGGGTGTATAAGCGGAGAAGAAGAAGAGGAGACAAGAGAAGAATGAACTAGGAGATAATCAATACGAGAAAAGGAGGAATGCGGCGAGGAGAAGAAAGAGAAATCACTACCAGTGGGATTATGAAGACGCCAGATATCGTGAAGATGAGAAATGGAACACATGTTAAGCATTTGTTTGTGTGCTTTAGGAGGACGAAACTGAAATGCAGAATTCCTGTCTAAAAGAGGGTCCATTGGTAAATTAAAATCGCCACCAACAATGAGATTGCCAGCATGTGGGGTATTATGCAAAATTTTAGTAATGGATTTCCAAAACGCTGGATCATCAACATTCGGAGCGTAAATATTCATAACATACAAATCATGCTGTCCATCCGACAGTTTAGATAAGAGCCAACGACCCTCAGAATCATGCTCAGAAGAGAGAATTGATAGACCGGAATTCCTTGAAATTAACGTAACAACTCCATTCCGTTTGCCAGAGGCATCGGAACATGAAACATCCGACACCCATTCCTTCTTCAAAAACAGCGCTTCTCTGCTAGTGATCTTGGATTCTTGAAAAAGAACTAAATCTGCAGAGAGGGACTTACAGTAATCCAAGATTTTAGACCTTTTCCCCGGGTGATTCAAACCCTTAACATTAAGGGATAACACATTTAAACCTGGCATGTAGAAAAGCAGGGATCAAAAGAAGACAACACTGATAACAGAAAAAGAACGAACGTGAAAAATATAAGGGACCAACTTTTAATCAAAAGAAATTCTGTGGGAGCATCCATGTGGGAGAACCAGAAGAAAGAAAGAAAAAGAAGTGATGAAAATAGAATAGAAAGGAGAGAGAGAAGAGGCAGGAGGGGAGGTCTAAAAAAGACCCATATCATGCAAGGGAGAACGTGGAAGAAGCAAGTAAGGGACCCGTACTAGGAGCATAAGTGGGTAAAAAAGATTAGCCCAATACTAAAATACAGCGACTGATAATAAGAAAAGCAAGGAGCAAATAACCCGGAAAACATTATTATAATGCAATTCCTAAACTGATAAAGAAGAGAGTACTTCAATGCAGAATGGAGTAATAATATACTAACGAGAGTAATATCTATACTAAGCAACAATAGTAGAAAAAATAATAACAGTGTAATTATGTACAAAAAAGCTAACAAGCATATAGCATTAAGTGAATATAATACATATTATAAAAAGTTACAACATAGTTAAAGAATAACGTATACCTGCATTTGATTACACTATGAAGTCGACTAACAGAAATAAGAAAAAGAGGAGCGTGAGAAAATAGAAAAAGAGTATTGTAGATAAAAAAGAGGGAGAGAATAGAAGGAAGAGAACAAGTATAGTAAATATCAGAGCAAATAAAGAAGAGAATTGTACATCAACTATAATATAAGAACATCCTAGCAGGAGATATATGTGAGTAAAAATGCAAGTGAAATAAGTAAAAATACGCTAATTATATACGAAAAGTCTTAAACAGTAGATAAATGTAAGGCAGGTAAAATGCATAATTAAAACAATAACATCATAAGTGAAAACAAATTATGACATTAATAGAGAAGAATATGAAGCTAAATGACCGAAGTAAGAAAACAGAGAGGTAAGGGAACTTGGATGAAAAAAGAGAATGGAAAAGATTCGGAATAAAAGAGGAATGACAATGTTGAAGAAATAATCAGGAGGAATTGAGAAAAGGACGGCAGATAGGAAGTAAGAAGAGAAAGAGTGGAAGGATAAGAAAAAGTGTTGACGTAGGATAAACAGGATGAACATATAGGTAGGTTGAATATAAGGAAGAATGAGAAAAACGATATCAGTATGGACGAAAGATGGGCAACGTTAGGACGAACATTGTCAGAAGGATAGACCGATATGTAAATTAGCTGGAACAAGAATGATTGAAGACAAGTGAGAGATACAGAATAAGTTGATTAAAAGAGAAAGAATAAAGAACAACCAGCAGGAGAAAGTGGAGGAAGATAAAAGAAGAAGAAAGACAGTAAAGAGATACTAAGAGGTACCAAGAGAAAGAGAGCTATAAAAGGAACGAACAATTGTGGAAGCCAGAAAGAAGAATAGAACAAACATGAGTGGGAACACAAGAAAAACAGAAAAATATCATGAACATCCATGGGAGTTAAGGTCGGCCAAGAAGCTGACCAGGAGAGAAGAGGAGATCAATACTACAGAAAGATACATCCAGAGAAAAAGAAGGAGACAGTTCAAGTGCCCGAGGCACCAGGAGCCTGTGAAGTCGCTTTTTGAATCTCCATCTCGATCTCCAACTGGTTGTCCAAGAAGGTAGTTAGATCAGCCGGCTCCTCGAAAATTCTAGAACGTCCTTTATAAGTGATGCGGAATTTCGATGGACCAGAAAACGAGAAGGGAATACCCATCTCAGAAAGACGTTTTCGAAGATTCAGGAATCCTTTTCTCCTGATAACCGTATCCCTGGCAAAGTCCTGAGAAATGGATATCCTGTGACCGTCCCAAAAGACTTGTTTAGCTTTCCGCATATGAGATAGAATCAGTTCAGTATGCTGATGTCGCAATGGTTTAAAACTTATTGCTCTCGGCTGGGTAGCTGTCTTAGACTGAAACGTAGGAACACGGTGTGCTCTTTCAATTTCAAAGTCTCTGTGGAAAGAAATTTGTAAGGTATCCGGAATCCAATGAGATAAGAACTCTATCATAGATGAAGATGACTTCTCTGAATCTTCCGGCAGACCAAAAATGCGTAGGTTAGATCTACGATTACGGTCCTCCTGCTCAGTTAAGTCTCTGCGCAATGCCGCCATGGAGCGCTCCAAGTGGTTGAGGGATCTGGAGTGTTTTTGTACACCATCCTCTGCAGAACTGATTCGTGATTCAGTCGCGGATACACGAAGAGAGAGGGCCTTAAAGTCATTCCTGATAGCAGCCACCTCCACTTGTAATAAATCCGTGTTTGTTTTCGTGGACTGCGCAATAACATGTACTTCATTGAGGCGCGCTAAGATTGTGTCCAGCGTTGAAGCGGCTTCTGACTGAGGAGGATCAGGCGTAGGAGACAGTGACTTAAGCCTTTTCAACGACGTGCCAACATCCTTTGAGTCTTTATTGGTCGAAGAACGCCCCATAATTGCAGCCATAAAGAAGCAGCCTCCAGAAAAAGTGCACAACCACTTGAGGAAAAAAGAGAGGAAAAACTGCGCAGACTATACCATAAAAAATATAGATATAGCACACTGAACTCAATGGGCGCTAAAATATGAACAGCGGCGGACTTATATGCAAGGCAGACAAGTAGCAAAAAATAACACAGCTACAAAAACGCAGGGGAGCACAGTAATGAGCTCGTAGGAAAAAGCTTCATACCCACATGAGAAAGCTGCCCTGAGAGAAACAACGCGTGGACAGCTTAATCACCAGCCAAGCAGCAAAGATACAGCAGAAAAAAAAGTAAAAACGTTACCAATTGCAGGCATCATTATGAAGACGAAAGGAACATCCGCTACAAATTGCAATTTTGTAGCCCAGGCGGCGCTTCTGAGGAGAAGAGAGATTAGCGCGAAGAGAGGGAAGATGACGGCCGCTCGTGAGGTAAACGAGCGCCTCTGAGGAAATCAGCAGAAGTCATGCAGCCGGGGGCCAGACGCACATAAAAACATCTTCAGGCAGCACTCCTCATGTTCCGGTGCCGAATGGTGTATTTTCCGCCGGTAGGGGCAGCTGAACACGGAGAAAGCAGCTCAACGGGCCAGACTTGCCACTGAGCTCAAGCGCGACCCGCCATACTGCAGCGGCGCGCAAGCCACGCCCCCCTTTTAAACTTATGTATTTAATACTAATGAAATATTGATGCTTCGGAATTTTAAATGACGTGTTATATTGTATATCTTTTATGATCACCTGATCGAATTAAAGATTTGAAAAAAGATTATATTTTAAAAACGATGTCAATAGCTCAAACTCGCGTAAATGCTTGACCTATTTCATTGCAAATGCTTGTAATATCCATGTGTAGTTCGAATAGGTCGGTTTCTTAACTCTTTCTGAAGGTTAGTGAATTCGAATCTAGTCCGCGTTCTTCTCTGTGGCGAATCCAATGGCGTAGCATGGATGCAGAAGAAAGCAAGCAAAATTCCCAACCCGTTTCCAGATATTGTACTGAAATATAGAAATGTTTGGAGTGCAGAAGCCCCCTTCAACCACGCCCCAGCTGCCTGGGCCCTGGTGCCACTGCACCTGCTGCACTGCTGAGAACTACGCACCCCGGCTGAGTACAGATTCTAGGAGCTTGTCGAAGGGGAGCTATTTTGTTGGGTTTGCCTTGTCCTGCACATCCGCCTGCTTACAGCCGTCGTGATCATGTTTATCATTTTAAAATGTGTGTTGTTTTTTTTTAACTATCTATTGGATTTTTTTTGTAACTTTGTCCTGGCATTACAGCTTTTTGAGGTAAGTCTCGTTGCATATGAAAGGGCTTTTGTCCTCAAAAGTAGCAGAGAACATAACCGAGTAAATCTTGTAGCACACGACTGCACTCAAAACAAACCATGAATATGAAGGTCGTATGAAAGAGTCAGCAGTATAGAATGTAGATGTAAAGGCTTTCACCTCCATAGTTTGCCTAATGTATTTTGGCTGGTTTTGCGTGACCTTTCCTTAGCTGGTCAGATGGCTGCAGGAGTTAAACATTCACTACTGATATCTGCTGTGAATTGCAGGTCACAATTTTGAATCCCTGAAAGGCCGCCTTCGAACGTAACTTGAGTAACATTATATGGGATAATAGTAACTCCTGATACTTACTCTGTACATGCCCTGCTCGCAAATTTCACATTACTGGAGCTCTGTTGAAATGTAAGTGACCTTAATACCATGCAATTAGGAGTTGAACTCCATGAAATGTTAAATTATTGCATGGAGTCCGCCTTTGTGGTTGTCAAACTACACTTAATTTGCCATGTTATGGGATTTTACCACCTACATGTACCAGCAGGCCAGCTGTGACTTGTGAGTGTAGCGGGCGGGGGGAGGGGGGGGGGAGGTTTTTGGGGGACTAAGAAAGGGAAGCTTTTTTTCTAGCAAGGGAGTATTGTATGACCAGTTTTGCCCACATAGTAAAATTGGATGTGGAAACCCCCAAACAAGTCCTAATCAGATTGAGCAAAATTAATGCATCTTTGCCCACATGCATCAAACTCCCGTTTTGCGTTTCCAAATTTGCGAATTTTACCCAATCGCAAATATGGATTCGCAAAACGGGATGCATCATAGAAAGTGCAAAATATTTCCGATTCGGTAAAAATCGCAATTTTTACCGAATCGCAAATATTATGTGACTTCAAAATTGCAAATTCGCTATTCCCATTGATTCCTATGGGCCAAAAGGCCCATAGGAATCAATGGAAATTGCGAGTGGCACTTAGAAAATTTCATGGGTGCAGGGGGGGGTCCAAAGGACCCCCCCCTGCACCCCTGAAATGTATTTTAAAATGGATGTTTCACACACACATGTCCTAAGGACATGTGTGTCTGTAACATGACATTGTTTAAAATGTAAATTAGTACATTTTAAACATTTTTCGCAATTTACCACGAGGTTCAACCTCGTGGTAATTTGCACTTCCAAACCTTGTTCTCGCAATTTGATTTCAGAATGATGCATTGCATTTAAGGAATCGCAAATTTGCGATTCCTTAAATGCAATCGCATTCTGGAAAGTCGCAAAATCAGCGAATTTCATTCAAAAATAATGATGCATCTGAAAAAGCACTTTTGCATTCGCAAACGGCCGATTTTAAGGAATTGCACCGTTTGCGAATGCAAAAGTGCTTGATGCATGTGGGCATAAATCCTCTGTGCCTTCTCTGCTCCTGGCATGCTCTGTTTTGCCTTTTCTGCTCGTTTCTTCCCTCTTCCCACCGTTTCCTTCCTCCTGCTGTTTCCCTCAACTGAGTCAGCACCCTAACGCCCAGATAGTCCCATGGGGTGACCTCGCGGTTCAGAGGAGATGACCCCACTGTCAGTTTAGACGTAGGATTTTGCGAATCAAGATCCCGAGCATCGGCGCTGCATCAGAAGTATGCATTCTGGACGCGTGCGCCCGCAGTGCGCATACAATGACGTCCTTGGGTCGGGCCACGTGCTCCGGAACAACTCTCCACTAAACTGTAATGTTTCTTGCCTTATAATTTGTGCTGGTAACTTCCAATAAGAAAGGATATGGTCGACAATGTCATGACCATTTGCTCTTATTTTTTCGTGGTGCAGCCCTTCTCTAATTAAATAAATAGTTTTATTAAA
This sequence comes from Lissotriton vulgaris, assembly GCF_964263255.1. Lineage (NCBI taxonomy): Eukaryota > Metazoa > Chordata > Amphibia > Caudata > Salamandridae > Lissotriton > Lissotriton vulgaris. The sequence goes on from NC_141693.1 coordinate 77,296,754, forward strand.
AAGAAGTGTATTCTAGTTCGTCCTAGGAGTATGCATACTAGTACAGGTAATCATTAAAACATTGTATTCAGGACAGTCTTTGGATGACGCGCAACGGTACTCTTCAGCATTATTGCTATATTCAAGTATTAGGACCACGAGAACCATCATTTTTCAGCATTAACAAGTTTTACATAGAGTTGATGTTTCTAGACTAACTCATTTGTACGCTTTAATACTGAAAATCTGGAAGTAAACCCCCTTCTTGAGTGTTGATTCAGTCAATATGGTTTTGCACACCCGTCTTTGACACCTTTGCACTTCTGTCCTTCCTGCTCTATGGGTAGTCCCAGACCTCCTAGACTGCGATTTGCCTGGAGCGGGTGGCGCTGTGGAGGTCGCTCAAGGCACTCTTAGTAGACCTGTGCTGACTTACTTTTGCTTTTCTCAAATGATGCTGCCTTGTGCTTCTAGATCTTCATGTGTAGGACAGGCCTGAGCAACACTTCACTGGATTCTGCTTAGCAGCAATATATCGTGCTGCTAAGATTCCACTCTGTTGGACTCCCTGTAACAGACACTAACCTCCTCTTGTAAAAATTGAATACCAAATGTGGTCTCTACATCCTCAAGACAGTGTGGCCCATGTCCACCACGTAACCAGAGTAGCATTCACGCATGCGGCATATCGTTTTCACTAGGAAACGCCAACAAATGCAGACCAGTCAAATAGTCCTTCTTAGCACTTGATTTACATCTATTTTCCACGGTAGTGCTGATGGAAATATTTCAAAAATCAATGTTTCACAAAGCTACCACGCAAGCTGCAAAGCACAGTGGATTCTACACTTGAACGCCCAAACCTGCCTACCTTTCAGCCAATGCATTACATGTTTCACTCACCAACCTTTCTTAAAAGAATGTTTTAGCTAGCTAAATGGAAGATAAATGTCTAAGCGTATTGTTAACTTGGCTGGGTTGAGGTTCCGTGACGATCGTAAGTGATGTTTTCGACTCGCACGAATATGGTCGAGTCTGGTATCTATGACCCGCAAATGACGAGTTTAGTGGGTGTACGCAGTTTCGCTGTGCTAACTGTGAGAAGTTGGCCCGATATGCAACGTTCGCTATTCTAGCGACCGCTATGTATCGTTCCAACGACCCTTATGGTGTTTGGTTGTAAGTCAACCTATAGACCAGCTATCCTAGTAGCGTGGATACGAGCAGTCTAAGGCTAAAGACTCGAGAGGGCGCGTTAAGCCAGCTGTTTACCACACATGTACCCCTTGAACACCCAGTGAAAGGACACCACACAAGTGTTATGAAAATAAACAGTATATTTATTAAGAATCACAACAGCCCTGTACTCTTTGTGAGGACAGGGTACTAAGCACAAACCAAATCTCTTTAGCAAATACTTCAAGTGCACAATTAAAACAAGTGTCCGAGGACACGGAAAGATTAAGGTCTCGGGCGGACCCGATAAGGCAAGTCGGAAGCGAGGGACTCGGGACCCTAGAGTAAAGAGGCTATGCAGGCACCGAAATGCCGAGTTACCTAGCCACGAGGGCTGCGGCTGCACAAGTCTTACAGGCGTCGCGGTCTTCGCTGACGAGCCAGGAGCCGGAAGAAAAGGAGTTGCTGGCCGGCGACCAGTGCTGAATAGTTCGTAGGGATCCAAGCCTGGATCAGAGATTGATGATACCTGAAAGCAGAGGGGACCAAGTTCGTACTACTAGCCAGTAGTCAGAGGGTACCAGGAAGGCACCGGTTGGCCGTCACCTCGACCAGGTGAGTGGGCGACGCTAGGCTCTGCAGTCTCACGGACCAGGAGGCGTTGTCGGCGACCACGGTGGAGGTGCGAGCTGTCCCACGAAGGATGATGCTGTCGGCGTCGCTGGGCCCAGGATGGGGCAACAAGCCTTGGCAGATCTCAGGGCCACGTGGTGGGCCTAAGATGGCGTCTTGAGTGGACCAGGAGGGTCCGGGGTGCTTCTCGCAAAGATGGAAGCAAGGGCCAGTCTGGAGCAACCAGACCAGCAGTGTTGGTTGTCGGTCGTCGTCAAGGAAGGGCACAAGCCAGCGGCTAGTGACCAGACAACGGGCTGAGCAGCGAGCAGAAGGGCCCCACGCAGATCGTGGAGATGCCGGGGGGCTGCACTTCGGTGCTGGAGCGGCTCAGGGTCGGGGCTTCTCGGACCCCAGAGCACTCACCAGAGAGTTACCTCGATGGTCGTGCTGGTTTTAAGAGCGTGCAGGTTCTGATGATGGCCGGTCCCTCGAGGTCTCGTCGCACCCACAGATCACAGCTGAGCTGATGACGTGGGTAGAGGTCAGAGGTGCCAGGGAAGCCGGTTCTCGTCGAGCTGGGCCGTCGGATTCCTTGAGGAAGGACTTACAGCAAACCGCAGAGTTCTTAGATGGTGCCCGCTGATGCAGGGTGACTACTCCTTAGTCACAAGGGAGAAATCTTGAGAAGAGTCTTGAATGTCCTTTCGTAGAAAGTAGTTCTTGAATCAAAGATGATCTAATTTGGAAGGGTCCCCGCTCCGGCCTTTATCCTAAAGAAAGGGGTGGGTACATGACTAGGTCCTGCCCTAAGGGTGGGACCAGGAAGGGGGGTAGTTACACCCCTCTCCCCTGCCGGACTTTCCCCAGGCCAGGGCTGTCGCCCCTGGAACTGGTTCTAACCGGCAGATGCGTAGTGAGCACCGGGGTGCCACTCCGCAGTCACCTTCTCGCAAAAGCCCTACCTACCCAGAATACACAAACCCTGTCTGGGACGGTGCGAACACCGCCCTCGACAGGAAACCCTTTGTCCAAGCGCTCCTCGCTGGAAGGACTCCCAGCAGCAGGAGGTCAGACTCGTGTCTGTGGTGGCAGCATCCATTTTGTGGAGCTGAGGCTTCAGTTAACTTTAACCGGGGTTCACAGTTACGTACATGTCGTGTCCCTCTAGAAGGGTGGAATGCTAACCTCGTCGCCAGAATTGGTGAGAGGGCAGCACCCCGATTCGTATGACACCTTACTCGACATGCCTGGATAACGCGACACCGGAGTTACCGATATGGTACGCGTTATCATGGAACAGCCATTGGGTCTTGATTCCGCAAGCTGCAACCGGGCTCGGCTCGGGCCTGAACCTAGCTCACACGAGCCCACGCACTCTGCCTTTAGGATTGTTAAGGCCTGCCATAGGAGTGACTGATAGGAACTCGGGTGTCCGTTGTATGGTTAGATATAGAGCTACTATACCTAAAGCGAAGGGTGCTTACACGTCTTCGTCCCAGCAGTCGTGCAGCCAGTTGTGTCAAATTTAGGAGGCCAGCCAGGGGTGGCATAATACATGCTTCAGCCCCTGGCGGCCCTGGGTACACCTATGCCCTGCGTTACGGGGTCTGATAAGGTGGCCCAGTACCAATTGGTAAATGCACCTAGGGTACATATCGTAATTTAGAAAGAGAACAGCCAGGCTGTGGGTCTGATTAGCAGGCCCACAGCCAGAGAAAGTCGTAAACCAGTGAAACAAAAGCAAAAAATCTGGGTGATCATAGGATTGCAGACCCTACTCTCCTACACTAACCTAAACCGTTCGTTTGTTTCGTGGGTTTCTACATCCGAGCCCACGGGTTCCATCTTAGATGCGGCATCCATGTTGTCTCTTGCCCTCAAGTAGCCAGCGAACGGACGCTGTCCGCTTCGCGACCCTGGGATTCCCAAACTCTTGCGGAAGACACGTTTCCTTTGAAAGTGTCTTTATGATGAGGGGAATGATACTGTAAGGCAGATGGCCCCGTTCGAGGCTCATCTTGCCGTGCCGGTCTATTGTCTTAGCCGTGCATCTCATTAGGCACGTCCCTTTGATGCTTGCAGCTCGTGTTTCCCGATACCACCCCTTTACACCCTTTCCGATCTCCCCCCTGTTTCTGCCTTCCTCCGCACCTGTTTCTGTTCCTCCTTCGATCTGTTTACTGCTGATTGGAATGTACTAATGGTGGGAAGATGGGTTTTTACAATTGGGAACCACCAAATGTTTCCGTACTTATGTTCCGGGCCCTGAATACATGAAAGCAACCTCTTCTGGTGTTTATGATGGGAACCAAGTTGTAAACCTTTGTGTATCATGTTAACCTATGAGAGAAATGTGTATAAAAGGAGCGACCCACAGTAGCAATTCGAATCAGGCTCCGTGAACCTACATTATGTACTTCTCGTGACTTCTGTGTTCCCTGCAGTAATAAACCTCGAATCTTTGACGCCGAAGGAAGTGTCCCGTGTCTCTGTCATTTGTACGCCGGAACAGGTTACCCACGAAGGTTTCAGGTGTTGTCCCCTGGCACCGCTGGGTCTTAGAAGATTCCCGCCTCCTGACGGCTGCGACGGACTGCTGCCCTGACTGTAGACCTGTTTTGGCGCCTGGCGTAGACCTTGGTACAGCGAGACGATTGACGGGCCTTCCTGGTGACGCCATCGATCTTTGAGTTAAGTATTTGTGGGTCGCTCCCAGAGTCCTTAGTTGTGGGTGCTTAGTTGTTGCATGGTTCCATTGCATTTGTGGTTCTTAGTACTTGGTTCTTTGTTGTGATATTTGACGTCTGCAGTCGCCAAAAACCGAGGGTTTTTGCTCTTTGCGGGGACTTGGTAAATCCCGTAACCCTTGAAGTTTGTGAAACTCGGCTAGTGTGCACGATGCCTGGCCGTAGTACTTTGTTCAGTTGTTTTGGTCGTTGTGGTGCGGATTCCCGACAGGAGGACTCGTGTCCGATACCTCCAGTTGGAACTCCAACTTACGAATTATATAGCAAGCATGGGTTAGGTCCGATTACCTTTAATGAATATTGGATTCGCTATACTAGAAAGGACGGTGTCCTTAGTTGGCCACCTCATGGTAGTTTCGAGACCCCGATTTTAGATAACCTCGAGGCTAAATTGTTTAAGAAAAAAATCAAGGCCGTTCATGTTTGATGCCTTTCGGTTGTGGCGTAAAGAAGCCAAACAGAAAGAAATCAGACAGACAAAACGCAATCAGAGAGATGGAGTTGCTGCCATAGTGAAGAAAGCAGAACAGTTTCAGCGAGATTTGAGGAGGCTTTCATTGACCATAGTGGTCAAGACATGGGTACTGAAGGAGGTCAGCGATTGTTTGTGGATAAGTTTGTTTCCAATTTACTGCCTGACTTAAGCAACAAATTGCGTAATTCAGAAAGTGCGTGGGCTGTTTCTACTTCTGCTCAAATATTGGCTACGGCCCAATATTATGAGAATAGGGAGAAAGAGGAGAATGATCGTGCTGACAAGAAAACGAAAGAACTCAAAACTAAAGTGTTGTTGCAACAGGCGTATCCTCCGCGTTCGAATCAGAATGACTCGCAACAGCGTAATCGATCGCAGTCTCAGTCTAATAGGTCACAATCACGAAATGATTCCTCTTCGCAGAGATCTTCGTTAGGGTACAATCAGTGTGCCTATTGTAGGAACGAGGGACATTTAAAATTCGATTGCCCAGTTCTAAATGAGCGTAATAGTGGTAATTCGTCTAGAGGAGGTCGTGGTGGTTCTCAACAGACATAACGTGGTAAAGGTTGCGGTGCTCAAAACGATCGTTCCACTAACACTTCTGACTCCAATAATTGTTTTGATCAGCGCGGATCGTCGCAAGGGCGATCTGCTCAGTACAGTGTGGATGATTATTACGTCGATCAGGATGCTGACGACGGTAATTACTAGGACAGCCATAGACAAGGAGAGGGAGTAATATCAGTTCCGGTCGATCAGAGAGGGCCTTACGTCGCAGTTGCCACCTCGGGCGTCGTTGAGCCTTTTCTGTTGGACACTGGTGCAGCGAAAAGTTCCATAATGCATTCAAAACTCCCTGGCGCACCTTTGTCTGGCTTAACAAATGTTTCCGTTGGATTCTCTGGCGCCCCTGTTAGCAATCCGGTTTCGTGCCCTTTGCCACTTACAATTGGGCCTCGTGAGCTGAAAGCTCCGTTGATTTTGACCACTGGTTGTGGTGAAAATCTCTTGGGTCTGGATTTGCTAAAACGTCTATATGCGACTTTGTATTGTTCTCCTGCAGGAGTAAAGCTTACTTTGGGTGAGAGAGTAATCTCTCCAATGTACTTGTCTCGCGATAAGCTTCCACCGGAATTGAGTTCTCTTCCTGCATCTTTGTGGGCAACAGGTCCCAATGACGTGGGCCTGCTTGACATCTCCCCTTATGTTGTTCACTTGAAATCTAATGTGCGATTGCCACGTATTCCCCAGTAGCGTATCTCCCTTGATGGTGAACGAGCATTGTTAGCGATCATCTATGACCTGATTGAGAAAGATGTTATTGAGGAGACTCGAGGAAACGTGTGCAACAGCCCTGTACTGCCCATTCTGAAACGTACTGACCCTTCGAAACCACCTGTTTATCGTTTTGTTATCGATTTACGGGAGGTAAATAAAATTGTGATTCCTCAGTTCCCTGTTGTGCCTGACATCACGGCGCTACTGACTCTGATTCCAGCCTCTGCATCTTGGTTTTCAGTGATCGATCTGAAGAATGCGTTCTTCAGTATTCCGATTGCTGAAGAGAGTAGAGACCTTTTCGGTTTCTCTCTTGGTGGCCGCAGCTTCCGGTTTAAACGTGCTCCTCAGGGCTACTGTGAGAGTCCATCGATATACAGTTAAGCCTTGAAGGGCCAACTGGATGCGTTTGTGTTGCCGGCTGGTGCAGCCTTGATCCAATATGTTGATGACTTATTGGTGGCTGCAGATACTCAGGACATTTGCAAAATTGCTACGGTATCGTTGTTGCAGTATCTCTGTGACTTACATCACAAGGTGTCTCCTTCTAAACTTCAATATTGTTGTCAAGAAGTAACCTATCTAGGTCACTTATTGTCAAAGGAGGGAAGAAGGTTGACCCCAGAGAGAATTGCAGCGATTGCCCGAATGACTGTGCCAACAACTCAGAGAGATGTGCGTGCCTTTTTAGGTATCACGTCATACTGCAGGCAATGGATTCCGAATGTTTCATTGCTAGCGAAACCATTGGTGGCTCTTACGTGCAAGGATGTTCCAACTCCTTTACCATGGACGGAAGAATGTCAGAAAAGATTTTCTGAACTACGTGACGCGTTGTGTTCGGCTCCTGTGTTAGGTACCCCTGACTACAGCAAGCCGTTTACATTATACGTTCACGAGAGAGAAGGTTGTACGTTGAGTGTTTTGACGCAACCTTTTGGTGGTAAGCAGCGTCCATGTGCATATTTTTCCTCGACCTTGGACCCGGTGGCTAGAGCATTGCCGAGTTGTTTGAGAGCAACAGCGGCAGCTGCGGTGTCCATTCGACAATCTGCAGGATTGGTCATGGATAATATACTTACGGTGATGGTTCCGCATGCAGTTGACACTCTCTTGAATCGTACGAAAACTCAGCACTTGACGAGTGCAAGGTTGTCTGGGTACGAGTTGACGCTTTTGGCAATCACATTCAGATAAAACGTTGTAATGTCCTGAACCCGGCGACTTTGTTGCCCATTAGCATGGAGTCAGATGAAGTAATACCTCATGACTGTTACTTACGGACTGAGGAGGAAACAAAAGGTCGCGTGGACCTTAAAAACACTCCTTTGGAAGATCCCGATGGGACCTTGTATGTGGATGGTTCATGTTTTAAATTGCCGAATGGTGATGTGACGACTGCGTATGCTGTGGTAACTTTGAATACTGTTGTGGAAGCTGCGAGATTGAATCAGAACTCTGCCCAAGCTGCAGAGCTGATCGCTTTGACTAGAGCGTGTGTGTTGTCGAAAGGGAAACGGGTGAATGTGTTTACCGACAGCCAATACGCTTTTGGCGTCGCCCATAGCTTTGGACGATTGTGGAGAGAGAGAGGTTTTATGACATCCCATGGTACTAAGATTCAGCATGGACAGCTTGTGAATGATCTTTTGGATGCACTTACGTTACCTAAGCAGGTGGCGATTGTCAAATGTAGTGCGCGTCGTAAGGTGACGGATGATGTCGGTCGTGGTAATGCGTTTGCGGATGAGACCGCTAAGGAGACTGCCCGGAACCTTAGCACTAGAATGTATGTGACGAATTCGGTTAGGTGGCCTACAGAGACTAGTATGTGCGAGGATACCATCGAGAGTGTGAAAACGATACAGAATGAGGCCACTGAAACTGAAAAGACAAAGTGGAAAGAGAGTACGGGAAAGTTGGATGCGAATGGGTGTTGGATTGATTTGTCGGAGCATAAGAGATGGATATTGCCAGATGCGTATGTGCTAGCTGTTGTGACGATGGCACACGGGTTAGCACATATTAGTGCGAAAGGTATCTGCAAGTTGTTGTCTCCTGTGTGGAAGAATGATGGTATCACTAAATGTGCTGAGAGATTGGTGAAGAATTGCATAATATGTAGGATGTACAATCCTGGTAAGGGAACCCCTACGCCTCCTGGCCATTTTGCTCCCCCTTCATGTCCTTTTGAGGTGATTCAACTAGACTTTATCCATATGGAGCGATGCAATAACCTGAAATACGTTTTAGTGGTGGTTTGCGCATTCTCCCGATGGATTGAAGCCTACCCTCTCAAAGACAATACAGCTCTGTCCACTGCGAAAATCCTACTGAAGGAATACTTTCCTCGGTATGGAATGCCACGGATTGTATGGTCTGATAACGGAAGTGAGTTTGTGGGGAGTGTGATGAAGAGTGTGTGTAAGGGCCTTGGAATTACACAGAAATTCCATAGCGCCAATCATCCCCAGTCAGCAGGTTTAGTTGAAGGGTACAATGGCACCCTCAAACTAAAATTAGCGAAGATTCAGGCTACGACTGCTCTTTCGTGGCCTGACGCCTTGCCTTTAGCTTTGTTGTCAACAAGGGCGACTGTACACTCCCGAGTAGGGCTCAGTCCCTATGAAATAGTGTTCGGCCGTCCTGCGAATGTTTGGGGAGTCCCTAGACCGAGTGTGTTTTCTGATCTTGAGTACCCAATGTTGATTGATTATCTTCATGATCTGACTGCTAAACTGAGGTTAATTCACCAACAGGTCTTTGAAGCACTGCCGACGCAGACGGAGGGTCCAGGCCACCAGCTCCAGCCCGGAGACTGGGTGGTGACGAGGAACTTTGGAAGAAAGCGCAACCTCGAACCTCGCCTTACTGGACCCTACCAAGTCCTCCTTGCCACGAGAACTGCTGACCGTCTGGAAGGCCGGAAGAACTGGGTGCATGCCACCCACACCAAAAAGGTACCTATACCTTTAGCAGCGGACTCGTGGGTGAGGAAAGGCATTGCTTCGTCTGAAACTGAAAGATTGGAGACCTTCGTACCTTTTAGCGACGCCCAACCTGTCGAAGAATCCTCAGTGCAGCAGAACAACATTGTTGAACATTTGTCACCACAAAGCTCAAGATCTGAACAATTGACTGATCAACAGAACTCTGTTCTCTCATCGGATCCATTGTTTGACGAACAGACACGTCCTGGAAAGAGCCGATACTTTTTGCGATCTAATACCAAGGACAAATAAAATTTGCTTTTGTTCCTCGACATTTACGTTACCCCATTGCCACGATCAGTCTAAGCACTCGTACAACTGTGATTTTGTAAATATTGAGTTTTTTCCACATCTGTGTTTTTGCTTCCATAGCTGAGAGACTTTGTACATATTTGTGAATTAAGATACCTTGCTTCCAGGTGTACCGTAGGGCCGCGCGTGTACTTCCTTCTGGTTAGTAGGTCTTGACACTAGGTCAGAGGCCGTCGGTTCCTGGGAACTCCTAGGGATTGACTACTGCTACACAGAACGAAGTGCGTCAAGAAACGTTGCGGACGGTTTTAGAGGATGGCGTTTTCAAAGCTTGTGGATTTGGAAAAAGCTCAGGCGCAAAGATTCAAACTGCAACAAATTACTCGTACCAGATGCTTTATGTTTCAGGTGCTCCTTCTGTTTCTAATTGTTTCCTCGTTATTGGCGGGTGGGGTGTATTATATGATACAGTACTTCCTACCTTCTGCCATACCTACTCCTACTTTTGAACCTAAATCTACCACCACTGTGTCCCCTCATTCCTTCCATATTCTACCCCAACACGAACAGGCTAGACGTGCGGAATTCAGAAATAATTCCTTCATTCAGCTCCTTCATCAGCATCAGTTAGTGGTTAATACTACTAATTGTTGGGTGTGTGGGTTAATGCCACATACCACGGATAAGGAAATTGCATACTTGGTCCTTCCTTATAGTTCCCAGGGTTCAGCTCGAGCATTTCAAACAATGTTTCGAAGTGCACTAGATTCCTACCCCAATCGAGAGCCACGTCTTTCCCACTTTGGTCCTGGTCCGTATCACAAGCCTTTGGCTATAGCGATCGCTGATTTAGATAGGGATATCTATGAGCCGTCGATCATCCCAGAGGAAGAGGTGCGAGCCTATAGGGACCTGAGTGAGGCTGAGTATAGTGCGCTCGTGGGTGAAAGACAGCTTAGAAGCTCGCCTCCGGTATGGATCGTACCCCACCTTGGTAATTTCTGTCTAAAAGGTCGTGGCCGAAGACCGAGAGCTCATCTTGGAGAGAGTGCTTGCTCCGAGACGTATGTCTTGCAAATGCTCTTGTCCCCTGTGTTTCTGACTGCCAAGGGTACGTACTTTGTTTGCCATGATCGTGCGTATACGTGGTTGCCCTCCAACTTTGCGGGCACATGTTACATTGCAAATTTGTTGCCTCCGACGTTCACCGTAGATGCAGATTACCACAAGACTAGAGTTGTGAGGGGCGTGATTAGCGAAGAGGACACTGCCGGTCAAGAGGCAGGAGACTTTTTCAAGGGTTTCTTTCCGTTTTGGGGGCCTATGGTCAATAGTAGGAATCTGAGACAGTTGACCCGAGTAGTGGAATCAACAGCTAATATCACTGCCAGTGCCCTTGGTAATATCACCGCAGAACTTCAGGCGGATAGGCTCATGACGTTACAAAACCGTATGGTTTTAGACGTTGTTTTAGCAGATCGAGGTGGAGTATGTAAGGTGATCCATTCGAGCTGCTGTATTTTCATTCCAGATAACGCTCTGACTGTCTATCAAGCCATCTCAAAGTTGCATAAGATCTCTGAGTCCATACACGTGGACGTAGGGGATTGGACGCTACTTGGGTGGTTTGGGGGCCTAATGTCGACTTGGGGTTGGAAGATTCTGATGATCATCGGAGTCGTTGTAGCATTTCTGTTCACGTGTTGCCTTTGTGTGCAGTGTGGTCCTGCCTTATGTGGCCTCTGTGCTACGACGTGTATAAGACAGCCGCCTGTTACCAAAGGAGCTCAGATGGATAGAATTATGTTGCAGCAACATCTAGATGGTCTGATGAATATCGAATATGATTCTGACTAGTGCTTGCCTACATGAGGGCAAAAGGAGCGTCTGAGGTTCCGTGACGATCGTAAGTGGTGTTTTATACTCGCACGAATATGGTCAAGTCTGGTATCTATGAACCGCAAATGACGAGTTTAGTGGGTGTACGCAGTTTCGCTGTGCTAACCTAAACCGTTCGTTTGTTTCGTGGGTTTCTACATCCGAGCCCACGGGTTCCATCTTAGATGCGGCATCCATTTTGTCTCTTGCCCTCAAGTAGCCAGCGAACGGACGTTGTCCGCTTCACGACCCTGGGATTCCCAAACTCTTGCGGAAGACACGTTTCCTTTGAAAGTGTCTTTATGATGAGGGGGATGATACTGTAAGGCAGATGGCCCCGTTCGAGGCTCATCTTGCCGTGCCGGTCTATTGTCTTAGCCGTGCATCTCATTAGGCACGTCCCTTTGATGCTTGCAGCTCGTGTTTCCCGATACCACCCCTTTACACCCTTTCCGATCTCCCCCCTGTTTCTGCCTTCCTCCGCACCTGTTTCTGTTCCTCCTTCGATCTGTTTACTGCTGATTGGAATGTACTAATGGTGGGAAGATGGGTTTTTACAATTGGGAACCACCAAATGTTTCCGTACTTATGTTCCGGGCCCTGAATACATGAAAGCAACCTCTTCTGGTGTTTATGATGGGAACCAAGTTGTAAACCTTTGTGTATCATGTTAACCTATGAGAGAAATGTGTATAAAAGGAGCGACCCACAGTAGCAATTCGAATCAGGCTCCGTGAACCTACGTTATGTACTTCTCGTGACTTCTGTGTTCCCTGCAGTAATAAACCTCGAATCTTTGACGCCGAAGGAAGTGTCCCGTGTCTCTGTCATTTGTACGCTGGAACAGGTTACCCACGAAGGTTTCAGGTGTTGTCCCCTGGCACCGCTGGGTCTTAGAAAAACCCAGTCCTTCAGTGTTGTCGCCTCTGGATCTTGAGGTGGGGGCAGATAATGTAGAGTACTTTTGACCGGATGACTGGGGAGAACTTGGTGATCTGCAGGGAAGGGATAAGGTAGCTGAGGTACACAATTTGTATATCTGACTTTTTTTGTACTATCTTACAGTACTCTTGATTTCATGTCAGTTAAAGCAAAGAGCAAATGTGCGAATAAGACCAGGTGACACATCTGACATTTATACCTGCATGTTTTAAGTTTGTAGCTTTCTAGGGTCACATACTCCTTCTTTCTATTTCTCTCCCAATGAGTTCTGGTACGTCCTGATCGCAACAATTATACTTTAGCCACCTATTTGAGGCACGTCTATAACTAGCCTATGTTGGAAATGCTAAAACAGTGATGTCTGTGCCTTCAACAGAAAAATACTGTAGATGCAATTTTTTAATCCCTGTGTGTAACACAGGGATTAAACGCTCAGTATTTTACTTGTAGTATCTTTACAACTTCAGAGTCTCAGCTTATAAAACAAGCATTTGCAATGCAATAGGGCTCGCATTAGTGAATGTTTGTGCTATTGGTGTTCCATTATTATTAGGAACGCCAATAGCTCAAACTTTAATAATGCAAGACCTATTGCATTGCAAATGCTTGTTATTTCATTGCACCGGATCTTCTCCGCATCACGGCGCTGCTGGTTGCATCGCCACGGAAATGCAGTATGAAACAGACGCATCACCTCCCCTTGCAGAGAAGAACCAACGCATCCCCTACGCAGCAGTAGGGACCCGACGCATCCCCTTTCTTGCGTGTAAGGAACCGACGCATCACCTTCCCTGCAACACTTTCATTGTATAGCGTTACGCATCCAAAGGTACATTGAACTGTGTTGCATTTACCATCTTAAGAGAACTAAGCTGTTTCTACCATTTTAAAAGAACAGTATTGTGGATTTTTGTTGTTTGGTCTTATGTTAAGTCTATATAAAAATACTTATTTTTATAATACTACCTGTGTGGTGTCCATTTGTTGGGTTTTCACTGTATTACTGTAATAGCAGCCCGCCCCAGCGTTGCCTGGGGCAGAAGGGGGCTGGGGGCTGCATTTTTAGCCCGGGGCAGAAGGTGGCTGGGTAGCATGTTGTCGAGCGGTGCATCCGCCCCCTGCCCCGACTCCCTCCCGCCCCCCCGCCTCCCGCGTTTCACCCGCCCCCCCGCCCCAACTCCCTCCTGCCCCCTCCGCCTCCCGACTCTCTCCCCCCTCCCGCCCGACTATGTCCTTTCCTTAACTGACCCGCCGCTCCTCCTCTTCATGTCGCCGCCGCTCATCACTGCACCACTGCACCGCCGCCCCGCCGCTCCTCCATGACGCCGCCGCTCCTCCTTCGTCGTCATGATGCACGTCGCGTCGCGGCCAGCGCTAGGTCCCGGCCGGCGCTACTTTCAGGGGACTACTTTGTTTTGAAAATTAATTTTTTTTATTTGCTTTTTAAAAAAAATTATATAGCCTATGTCCATCTGTATCGGGTGTGTATATTGGCGCTGTGGTTCCCGAGATTACCTTGCCTAAAGGTGCAAGTTCTCTCTTTATAATAGTAGTATAGATATAGATAAACCGTAAAATAAAATTGCCTTTTTCAAAATGAAACAAAACTTACAGGAAGATGGAAAATAATGATTATTTTTGTAAACTTCCACTTTATTGATCGGTTCAGCTGCACCATTTGCAGTTTTGCACCATATGGTCCATGGTAAATCCAGCCATGGAAATTTCAGTGGTGCCCCCTTCCCTGGAAGCCCTAAGCAGGGCGTATTTTGCTTGGCTAATCCTGCCCTGTGCTTTATAAAAGATGTGATTGCTTTGGCCTCTCTGCCTAGGATGCATGCAGCATGGGGGGAAGGCAGGTGTGAGAGACGCAGAATATCCATGAGAGGAGAGAGGAAAGATTCCCCAGGACGGGTCATTTAATGTTATTGAAAAGGGTGTGCAGCGCTGGTGTTTCGCTTCCTCTGGCGCGCGTTTCATCCAATAACAGAAATGAAGTCCGTCTGCTGTTTTCATTAACTTGCAGTTCCATTAATATTCAGCAGCTGCGTCTCCCGGTGGGACCTGGAATGTATTAAAAAATGGAAATCTCCTCAGGTGCAGACCTCCTTTCACCCCCTGTGGTATAGGCTGTGGGAAACACTGAAAGCAGTGTCACTGCATGACATTTGCATCGGGGCACCCCCCTGCCAAGAAGTTGACAGAGCTCAGTGGGTTAACACGCCAGCTACCACACTGCATATATCTTCTAAACCACTGAGGCAACGTGAGGCAGAGTCAGCTCAGCCTTTTACCATACCAAGATTTACAAAAGAGGGCCTGCAAACACCAAAATGGTTATGTAGCCCCAGAATACCAAGTGAGCTTTAAAAGCTGAATGAAACCACGTTCCTTATCCTCCGGCGTGATGGGGTGTATAAAAAACATATCAGCCCTGAAAGCCACATCAAACGTTTTAAGGCTAGAAAGGAAATAATGACTTTGGTGTTTCAAAAAGTACCTAATCCCACACTTATGCTTGGTGTTGTCACGCACTTTCTGGAATCACTCGCTTCTCTCTCTGTAGCTGACGTTGTGACCCCTCCCCTCCCCCTGAAGTTGTTGTTACACATGTTTCCTGCCTCCCAGAACTTGCAGCACACTTCCCCTTCCCTCTCCCTTGTTCCCTCTCTCTCTGCACTGATCCTCTGCTGGGCTGTGCACATCCCATAGCAGGCGGGACTGGCGCAGCAGCGCGTTCACCTGAAGAGAGGCAAAACGCGGAGAGATTGCCTCTGCGTTTTGCCGTTTTTTCACCGATGGTCAGTGTTGGCAGCTCCAAGGGCGTGAGCTATAAAATACGAATAAACAGACTCTCGCTAGTAAGAGCGATAGTTTCCTTGCAGGCATCAGCCAATACCTTATAAAAACGGGGCAGATATAAAACGAAGAAAAAGTAGTCCCCTTTGCTGAAACAATACTAAAACGCCCATGTTCTTTCCCGATGTCATCACGCAGACGTCGCGGCCGGCGCTACTTGCAAGGGACTACTTTATTTTTATTCCTAATTTTTTAAACAACGTATATTTTTTATTTTTATATAGCCTATGTCCTTCTGCTTGCCCTGGGGTTTTCAAAGATGTCTTGGGGGTTTGGGATGGTGGTGTACTTTTCGAGTTTACATGGCTCAAAGGACACAGTTCTCTCTTTATAATAGTAGTATAGATAGATTATTATTACTTTAGAACATGTGGCAAGTCACTCATGCCAGAATGTGCACATTTTAAAAATGGCTGAACGTCCGTATAATGATAGAGGCAGTTGGGACCATACTGTAGTTTTGCTATGGACCGAAGGGAGCAATGGAATGATGGTATGCATCCACGAAGCTGTGGGACACTGCGATATGAATACTCCCAAGTATTTAAATCCATCTGCAGCATGGGATAATTGCGCGGCCCAGGTCTGACACTTCTTGTCGCCGCACACAGGGAAAAGTGTAGATTTGGAGGAGTCTCCCCGAATACTCTAGGGATCTGGAGGATAAGGGGTCCAAAGGACCACAGACCTATCAGAAAGAAAAGCGCATTATCCATGTAGACTGCAAATCTGTCAGAGTATTTTCGTGAGGATTATCACTCGAACCCACGAATCAGCAGGTCTTGTCAAACCCATACGGCCAGGAGTTCTATGGCCAGGGCGAAGAGCAGTAGAGATAAGGGGCAGCCCTGTCACGTGCCCTGTTGGATGGAAAAGGGGGTTGACCGGTTTCTCACCACCCAGACCGAGGCCGAGAGGTCTGTGTACAGCAACTGTATGTGTGCTCAAAATTGAGGTCCAAAATTTATGGAACTAAGGAGTTTGAAGAGATATGTCCAACTTAAGGAGTCAAACGCCTTATCCATGTTGGCCTACAGAATAACCGCCGACCAAGCTCAAGGGCCCTAACAATGGCGTTATAAGCCTGTCTGATGTTGTGCCTGGTGGATCGCTGTGGCATAGAACCAGACTGATCTGGGTGAATGAGATCTTGAATGCATGATCGAAAGTGATCAGCGAGGACTTTGCCAAGGAGTTTGGGCTCGAAATTGAGCAATGAGATCGGGCGATATGATGCAGGATCTTCTGGGGGCAACCGGGTTTGAGAAATACTATGATTTCCGTATGCCGCCAGTCAGTGGGTAGAATGTGTTGCTCAAGAGCTTCCTGGAGTGCTGCTAAGAAATGTGGGCCAAACGTTGTCATATGTGACTGCAAAAAGTTACAAGGGAATCCGTTGGGACCAGGCACTTTACCGGGGTGAATGTTAACGCTACTCTTAGCTCGTCTAGTGTTATGGGGCCATCTAATCGGTCCCTTACCTGATCAGAATGTTTGCGGGGGGATGTCTGACAGGAACTCGTCATGAAGGCTTTCGATATGAGCGCCTGTTGTTGGTACTGCGAGGCATAAAATGTTGCAAAGACCTGAACTACAGACTCTGGGGAGGTGCATAGGTACATGACACTCCGTCTGCATCCCGCAGTGTCGGCTCAGGAATAGGGGCCATCTTGGCCTGGCATAGCTGGTGCAACATTTTGCTGGACTTGTCGCCCCAATGATAAATCCTGTGCTGAGTTGCAACCACGTCTCTTGTGCCTCATTGGTAAGGAGTTGGTGTATTTGTTGCTGTATTAAAAGAAGGTTGCGCCACGATCCAGGAACTGTCCCTGTCGCCATTTGTGACTCTAGTGATCGCTGGCGATCGTCAAGGTCCAATATTTGAGCTAGGCATTTACGCTTTTGCCAGTTCGGAGGCTTATATCCACGCCCCCGACTCGAAGGCTTAAGAGCCTCCCACAGGATAATCCTCGACAGGGCTATGTCTGAATTGACCAAGAGATAATCGATGATGGCCTGTAGAAGGACACCTTGATAATTAGGGTGTCTAAGATGCCAGGGAGACATACACCATCGGTAAGGCGCCCGTTGAGTTTTCGGATGCAGCTTGAGCTGAACAGGCAAATAGTCCAATAGTACCCCGGGTAGGATGGACGTGTGCGATACCCTATGAATATAGCTATGGGGAAGGAATATGTAGTCCAGTTGTGACCGTGTATCCTGTACCGCCGATGTATACGAGAACCTGCTCGTCGAGGAATGGAAAGCGTGCCGTGCCCGACCACCCTAGTGTGTTAGCCAGAAAATGTAATTTGGATTTGTTGGTGTGGAGTTCTTGCCTTGTAGACTGCCAGCGATCTTGGGGTGTCATCACATCGTTCCAATCCCAGCCGAGGATTATCAGGCCCTCCGTTAGTTCCCGGCAGCTTGTTTCCTTCCCAGCGTAAGAATTGGCTTGGTAGTTTGGTTTGGCCTGTTCCCATCATGCACTGGGACAGGAACGGACTAATTTGCATATAGCCAGGTTCTGAGCTGGGATGGTGCAGTGAGCTAAAAAACGGTGTTGGATCCAGCCCTGATCTCTTGACTGGGTGAGAGTATTCTGCTTAATTCAGAAACTCTGTCCATCACCACCCCTTGTTGTTAAATATTTTGTCCACCCTAAGCGTGGAAGGGTATACTCAGATGTGAGTCCCTTGCTCATTGCACCATCAGGATTCAAGCAAGCCGGGCCGACGACGGCTGAAATGCCAGAAACCGGTCCCCGGTAGCTTGTTTCCTTCCCAGCGTAAGAATTGGCTTGGTAGTTTGGTTTGGCCTGTTCCCATCATGCACTGGGACAGGAACGGACTAATTTGCATATAGCCAGGTTCTGAGCTGGGATGGTGCAGTGAGCTAAAAAACGGTGTTGGATCCAGCCCTGATCTCTTGACTGGGTGAGAGTATTCTGCTTAATTCAGAAACTCTGTCCATCACCACCCCTTGTTGTTAAATATTTTGTCCACCCTAAGCGTGGAAGGGTATACTCAGATGTGAGTCCCTTGCTCATTGCACCATCAGGATTCAAGCAAGCCGGGCCGACGACGGCTGAAATGCCAGAAACCGGTCCCCGGTAGCTTGTTTCCTTCCCAGCGTAAGAATTGGCTTGGTAGTTTGGTTTGGCCTGTTCCCATCATGCACTGGGACAGGAACGGACTAATTTGCATATAGCCAGGTTCTGAGCTGGGATGGTGCAGTGAGCTAAAAAACGGTGTTGGATCCAGCCCTGATCTCTTGACTGGGTGAGAGTATTCTGCTTAATTCAGAAACTCTGTCCATCACCACCCCTTGTTGTTAAATATTTTGTCCACCCTAAGCGTGGAAGGGTATACTCAGATGTGAGTCCCTTGCTCATTGCACCATCAGGATTCAAGCAAGCCGGGCCGACGACGGCTGAAATGCCAGAAACCGGTCCCCGGTAGCTTGTTTCCTTCCCAGCGTAAGAATTGGCTTGGTAGTTTGGTTTGGCCTTTTCCCATCATGCACTGGGACAGGAACGGACTAATTTGCATATAGCCAGGTTCTGAGCTGGGATGGTGCAGTGAGCTAAAAAACGGTGTTGGATCCAGCCCTGATCTCTTGACTGGGTGAGAGTATTCTGCTTAATTCAGAAACTCTGTCCATCACCACCCCTTGTTGTTAAATACTCCATTAGTTCCTCCCACAACTGTGTGACTTTATGTGAGAATGGTTGTCCCATGGGGGGTGGATCATAGATACTTCCTATAGTTAACTGCTCCCTAGCCACTGTTCCTGTGATGATAGTCTTTCAGCCGAGGTATAGCCAGTGTTTGGAGATATGTGGCGTGCAGTGGTGTATGAGGACCAATGTACCTCAGAAGCCATGTACAAACCCAGAATGGTATACTGTAGTGTGGCCAAATCTATTGATGCATGGGGTTTTTTCCCTACAAAATGGGACTCCTGGAGTAGGAGTAGGAGTATGTCTGCTTCATAGCGCTTTGCTAATTGAAGCACTGCACCCCTCTTGATTTTATTTGAGCCCCCTAACGTTCCAAGATATTATGTTTAGTTCCCCCAATTCAGGACTAGGCGTATGGTGTAGTCTATCTCTGCAATTACTGGTCCGTCCGTGTGTGGTCATGGTGCGTGGTCGGTGTCTGCAACCTTACAAAGTATAACCAACAATTCCCATCTCTCCTCCCCCCACCCCTATACTTCCATAAACAAGGAGTACCTGTCGCGGTAGAGACGTCCCTGGGACCCCAACGGGGGAAGCCCAGGGAACTCCACCAATCTCACCCAAACGTCCCAACCGTATAAAACATAATTCCAACTGTCTAGGGACGAGGTCGTTCTGTATGTGGTCTTAAGCCAGTGTAGTGGATCCCATAGTTATTAACTTAAGAGCAAGAGTATTGGCATCACGCCAAACCATCAGTCCCTGTGTCCATTTCAATTGGTGATCATTCTGCCGCTTCCTCCTGGTCTCGCCAATTAGATTGGGATCTGTGCCGTCTCTTCGAATTGCCTCTGGTCTGCCTACCTCTGTGCGAGCCTTGGGAGGAGTCCTAGTCCAATGGCGGCAGGTAGTGCTGCTTGAGAAGTGTTGTTTCATTGGCCCAGGAGAACACCGCATCTGGGGAGTCAAAGAAGTAGGGATTTGAGTTAAATATCACTCTCAACTGGGCAGGATACAGCAGCATATAAGTAACATTGAGTTCCCTGAGTCTATGTTTCGTTGTTACAAAGGATTGTCGTTGTTGTTGTTGTTGCTGTATGAGCCTGGTATAGTCCGGGAATATCATGATTGGATGCGTGTAGAAGAGCATTCGGTCCTTGTGGTTTCTCGCAAACTGGAGTATTGCCTCCCGATCAGCATAATTGAGTAGCTTGGCAATCACCAGTCGCAGGCGTTCGCCAGTTGGGGGCTTCTTCGTCAGTGCCCGGTGGGCTCTGTCGACTACAGAGCAGGCGGAGATTAATTCTCCGGCAACAGGGACTTGAGTCACTTTGTAAGGAAGTTGTTCATAGATGAGACTTCACAGCCCTCTGGAAAGCTGACCAGACGCACATTGTTTCACTGAGCCCAGCCCTCTGCATCTTCAACACGAGACGCCAGTTCCTTTGTCTCCACTGTGAGCTTAGTCACCTTCTTTTGGTGAGACGTAACCGTGTTCTAAACAGTGAAACTCGGGTTTCAGCTTCTGTGATGCGGTCTACCACCTTGCGGATATCTTGGTGTAGGAATGAAACCTTGGATCCTACAGAGCCAATCTTTGCATCGAGTGCTTCCCGCGACTAGGTGATTGCTGCTAGTGGGGTCGCATTGTCCGGGGTAGGGCCTTCCGACCCATTCCCACCTGAGCCACCAGCAGATGTAGTGTAATGATCTAAAGGTGCTCTGTTTTGAGGCGGCACTTCCTGACTTGTCTTTGCCCATGGTGGAGGGAAAGGGCGTATGAAAGGAGGTGCCACACGGGTGATATTGCAAGCATCTTTTTTCTCTGCGGCATGGCTGCTTCTCCTGTAGGTTGCAAGTAGCCCAACCAGGCCTCACGGACCCCAGCCTCCCGGACCACACCAAGCCTAGCCTGGCCACCTTTGCAGCCCGGGAAATCCAGCCAAGTGGGCCTCTATAGGGACCAGACTCGCCGGACCTCCGACCTGTTAACCTCCCAGAGGGTCACACTTCACATACGCAGCTGCGGTTGTCATGTGATATGTCCCAGTGTACAGAAGGAAACTGTTGCGGTATTGCCAGCCATGGGTCAGCGGTGCCCAGCAGGTATGTTGTGATTTGCCACTTTACCTTAGGATCTATGACCCACAGCTGATTAATTTATGACGTGATACCAATCCCCGCCGGGAGTGTTCCAACAGACTCTCAGGGCCTTTGGTAACTGGTTCCTCCCCACCCGGCCCACGGGTATGGCCTGAATTGCTCTCAAAAATCAGCCCCCTTTGTGATGTCTTTAGTCCCAGCTACAAGGCAGTGGTCTTGGAAGGGGGGCAGGGGGCTTAGAATATATCTGGCATTAAGGGGGAATTTGTGCTTAGTCGATTTTACTGTGGAGCGCAGGAACACCGCCAGATTTCAGGCCGCTAAGCGCCGAGCCAAGCACGCCTGGTATCAGCTAATCTCAATGTACGGCGGTGTTCTCACAGCACGCCGCACTATGCTGGTATCTCCGGGCAGACCTGCGCAGCTCCTCGTCGGTGCCCCTGGTCGTGTCAGCAGACGCCCTTGCTTGGAGCCGGTGTCACAGACGCTTCGATCCGCCCGTTCTCAGCAGCCCAGGGATTAAACGCAGGGTTTCTATGTCGCCTCTCAGGTTCCGGCGTTACATCAGCGTCTCCTGGCACAGTATTGCACTGCGTACGCCAGTTGAAGGCTGCTACCACCCGACCTTGCTCCCGCCATCATATCTCTTCTCCATGGGATGATTGTGCAGTGATATTGAGCCTCAGCAACGCTTGGTACTGTTGTGTCATGAGGATCGCGGAGACATGCAAACTCACTGACGATGTTTCAGGATTATTCAGGGCAGCCCAGGGCTACAATAACGACAGCAGCCGGGAGTGTGCTGTAAGGGATCTCCCCATCATACGCCCAACTGGCCTTATGTACCAGCGTCCCCAATTTATTGTAACTGGGGTCACATGACCCTACGTGGCGTGCCTGTTGCGTCACAGGCACAACATAACATTCTTCCACAACAAACATAAAACCAAATACTAGTTCACAGACTCAGCACTAAAGATTCTTGGCACGGTCTAATAACTTCAGGCTCAATTTGAGCAACATTTTAGCCATGTAATTGAGAACAGTCTTACGTGAAATAGTCTATCAAACAGCGAGTGGGCTCAGTATTCTCTCGCAGACGGTACTGGGACTGGCCATGCCCCAGGGTCTCTCGTACCTCCACACCAGACTGCACAGCATCTTGGTCACCCACGAGGCCGCTTAGCTCTTCTTCAGATGCCTCATTTACAGGCCCATTGTCAGGATACTGCCAGGTGCTTCAACTGGACTCCCTGATGGTGATCCCTCGGCTCTCATGTCCCTACTCGCCTCTGCGGATGCCAGGGTGCCCGGGTCACAGTTCACATGGGCCGGCTCTGATGGTGACGCCACCGGCTGGTACTTCTTAAAGTATGACACATTTCTGGTCACAATCTCTCTTCCTCGCATTGCAATGATTCGGGTACCCTTCACGTCCACAACAGTCCACTGCTTCTTTTCATAGGGCAACCGGAATTTGCTACTGGTTATCCTGTTTTTGAGTAGCACCAAGTCACCTTTCGCTAGCTGCCCAGGTTGCACACGCCGCCTTTGACTGACTTGAGCATGGGCCCGTAGATGTCGAGCATCCACTTGAGCGTTGTCAGGCACCTCGGGCGCCACTGGGGGTGATGTGGGATTGAGTCAGATGCACCAGGGCCACTCCCGTGGTAGTGTGGACGTCTGACGGTAACTTCGTAAGAACGGGAAAATGGCTAGTTAGACGGATTGACCCTTGTCGTGGGCAATGCGTATCACTTTGTTTAAAGTCTGCATAAACCTTTCTACTTTCCCATTAGCTTGGGGCCATCTTGGGATGATCCTCCGGTGTCGGATGCCCAGAGCAGCGAAATAGGCTGCCAGTTGCTGCCCTTGGAAGGGGGGTCCATTATCTGTTCTCAACTCCTGGATGAGGCCATGGGTCGCCATCATTTTTTCAAGTTTAGGAATCACTTCAGCAGTGCTGGGTGATGCTATGATTTCGACCTCAGGAAACTTGGAGTGATCATCAATAGCTACGAACATGTGTCGGCCATCTGGAAGGCTGCCAAAGTATAAACTGAATATGTGTGGCTACACATCGCCAAGTGGCTGTGCCCCCCTGGGCACTACTTGTGGCCTCTCATGCAAGGTTTCTATTTTTAACCAATTTTGTCAAATAAAGTTCTTTCAAATAAAGTTCTTTTGGCGTTTTTATGGTTTTGCAAAAGCTTTATTCACTTGTTATGATCTTCATTCATTCATTTTCATGGCTGTCTCATTATTTATATAAACCAAACCAATTAATCAGAGGGTCCAAGGGCGAGTTTAATGACCCACACTAGGTACATGCCCCAAAACCATATAACTCATCACACAAAGAGTACCTAGAGGTCAAAGCAAATCTGTCACTCAACTGTGGATACAAACCCCAACACCATACAAATAACACAGTGGGAACAAACAGTGCTGCCACAAATTATGTGATTTAGACACATTAGGTAATGAAAGGATGTAATACATCAATATGGAACCCTTTTTCTGAATGTGACATAATGTTGTCATTTGTTGTTTGTTCTACATGTTGCTCCTGTGGATGTCGTGTGTCCAACATGATGCGGTAATAGTATGTGGTTGAACACACAACCTGAACATTGCAGGTGATATCTTTTTATTTTCACTTACAAAAGCAGTAGTTAATTTACAACGGGTCCTGAAGAAGGCATGAAACTTTCGCAATTGGGCCTAATTTTTGTAGGGCTATAGGTCTTTTGTATGCTAATCCCAGTGCGAGCATTTTGATGAACGGTACATGTACTCAGCCCTTTCAGATTAGTAGGGGAACAAGACAGGGTTGCCCCCTATCCCCCCTACTTTTTAATATCTATATTGAACCACTTGCACAATCTTTTAGGGATGATCCATGAATCTCCTCATTTGAATATGGAGGTTGGGAAAAAAGGGTAGGGCTCTACGCCGACGATATAGTAATTTACACTAGTGATCCAGCAACTGCCTTCACCATAGTGGTCGAAAAGGCCAAAGAATTTGGACATATATCGGGCTATGATATTAACGCTGAGAAGACTGAGCTCATGACGTGGAACATTGCTAATCCAAGCGTTGTGGTGACACCCTCAATTCGTTACCTCGGAGTTAAAATCACGCAAGATATAGACAACTTGGCTAAGGCTAACCTAGATCTGGTCTTCCAAGAATGTAGGGCCCTATTGAAATCCTGGGTGGGTCTTCGACTGTCAATTTTTGGGAAAGTCAATATAGTGAAAATGTCTATCCTCCCGAAACTGACTTTTATTTTTAATTCCATCCCTTTGGCTTTTGATTCTAAGCAACTTCATAAATGTCAGCAGGAAATTAATTCCTTCATTTGGGGCAATAAGGATACAAGGCTGGCCTGGAAAAAATTAAGGAGGAGGAGGGAAAAAGGAGGGCTTGCTCTGCCAGACTTGCAGTACTATGCGTGGGCATTCCAGCTTTCCCACACAAGAATGCTCTTGAAGTCACCAGATAATTCTTCAAATGGGAGATT
Organism: Lissotriton vulgaris; assembly: GCF_964263255.1. NCBI lineage: Eukaryota > Metazoa > Chordata > Amphibia > Caudata > Salamandridae > Lissotriton > Lissotriton vulgaris. The sequence goes on from NC_141693.1 coordinate 77,321,262, forward strand.
GTTTAAGGCAATGCTGGTGGGGGCAAACCTTCCGTTAGACGGGTTTCTATTTAAGTTCGGGGACTGAAAGTTTTTTAAAAAGGTGAGGCTTAAGACTCTTTTAACAATATTGAAGTCCTGGGTGCAAATTAAACGTAGAGTGGGGCTGGCATATTTCTCCAACTATGCTCAGATATGGGACTCTCCTGGGCTCCCACTGTGTTTGCAAGACTCCCTGGCAGCCCCCCTAATTGAAGCTGGGCTCTCAAGATGGGGTGAACTGGTATCTGGAGGCATCTTGATAGAGTGGGAGGAGCTTAAGAAGAAAGTAGGGCCAACTTTTGTCAAGATTTAAGTACATCCAAATCAGCAGTTGGGCCAGAGAAGTAACTAGGAACAATTCTAATATTGGGAGACCCAGCCCCCTAGAACAGCACTTAGTCGAAAAACAGACAGGAGGTAAGGAGGTTGCTTTTTGGTATTGGTCCATCTTGGAGGAGATAGATGGAGATTTCAACCTCCCAATGGAGCTATGGGGAAGTGAAATCGTGTTATTGGACGAGGATTTGTGGATAAAATCCTTTTTTCTTTTGTATAGACTTGTCAAACCCGCCTGGCTGAGACGAAACCATTTGTTCACTTTACACCGGGCATACCTCTCCCCTTTACGTCTATCTAAATATCAGGAAGGGAAATGTTGTAACAAATGTCAACTTCCAGCAGCCTCAGATAACCACATGTTTTGGGAAAGCCCCCACATAATTGCTTATTGGAAAGAGGTTAAAGTCACCCTGGATTCAATTCTCAAGACCAACATTCCTCTTACGCTATCATTAGTCATTTTTGGCTTTGATCAGAACATCATCTGGGTTGCGCGGTCTTTCTTATTCTATGCTATCCTTCTGACAAGACGGCTGATATGTATACTGTAGGAAGGTGGATATCTGACTATGGTTACCCCCAAACTTTTTGCCTGGTGTTTAGCTGGTTTTTGACTTAGTTGGCCTGGGATCCTGCTATTCAGGGCCCCAGGCTGATTGCTCTCTCCTTAAAATGGACTCCATGTACCTTAGGTGCATAACACAATTGGAATTGGTTCACCTTATAGGCCCCTGTAACAGTGTACCATAGGTACCCAGGGCATAGGTGTAGCCAAGGCCTGCCAGGGGCTGCAGCATGTATTGTGCCACCCCTGGCCTGGCCTCCATATTTGACACAACTGGCTGATCACTCAGCTGGGGTAAGTTGGTGTAATCACCTCTTACTTAGGTACAGTATGCCTGTGCCTAACCCTAAACTGGACACATATGTTCCTATCAGCCACTCCTATGGAAGGCCTCATCAATCCTGGAGGCAGAGTGCTTGGAAATATGTGAGATGGTGCTCTAGCATGAGCTGAGCCTGTCTGCAGCTGTCGGGAACAACTCCCTAAGCTGTTCCGGGATATTGCCATACCATATACTCTTAAGTGCATTATAATCCTCGCGGTTAAATGCTATCTTTGGTTTGGCTTTATCAAAACATGTCGAGTAAGGTGTCATACGAATTGGAATACTATCCCCTCGCCAATTCTGGCGACGGGGATAGCATTCCACCCTTCTAGAGGGACACGACATGTGCGTAGCCTTAACCCCGGTTAAAGTTAAACAGAGCCTCAGCTTCACAAAATGGACGCTGCCACCACAGACACAAGTCTGGCCTCCTGCTGCTGACCGAAACTCGGCGGATGGTGGCCTGGACAAAGGGTTTCCTGCCTTGGGAGGTGCGAGCACCACCCCAGACAGGATTTTGTGTATTAGGTAGGACAGGGCTGAATAGAATCAGACATGCCCGGGGCACACAAGGTGTCCCCGTGCATAGGCCAGTCCAAACCGGTTCTGGGGCCTTCCAGCCCCAGTCCTGGCGCGGAGCTGGACAAAGGAAAGGGGGTGTAACCGCCCCCCTTCCTGGTTCCTCCCAGAGGAGGGACCTAGTAGGTGATCCACCCCCAGTTTGGGAATAAGAGGGGGAGCAGTGCCATTGCACAGCAGATCATCCCGAAATCAACTTTAAACAAGAAGAAGACTGGACTTCGACATTCTGCTGCACAGAAGACTGAAGAGAATCTCCCTTGTGGCCTAGGAGTGGCCACCCTGTGAACACAGGTACCAACCAGCAACTCGACGTCTGCTTTGCCACCGCCTCCCGCCGGAGACCGAGCCCAGAGCCCGACAAGAACCAGACTCCCAGACCTCTCAGAGCCCGATCCACAGTCCCTGCGAAGAAGGGACCCGTGGAGGCACCGAGTGACGTGGGACCGGACCTCTTGAAAGACACTCGAAAAGCTGACTGCGCAGCTTCTGAGGCATCCTCGACGTTGTGCTTTGGGGATTGAGAACCCCCACCACCGAGCAGCCCTTGCACCGAAGATCAGCCCCCCAGCATCTCCACGATCTGCGTGGGGCCCTTTTGCATTGTGCCACTCGACGCGCCATCCCAGCCACTAGCCACGTGGTCAGCGGCCATCTTGGCGACGAACCCGAAGATTTAAACAGCAGGTCTGGTTGCTCCAGACCTACCCAAGCTCCTGTGAAAAGGAGCACTCGCTCTGACCTTGCTGGTCCGAGTGAACAGCATCTTTCAACTTCTGCGTGGCTTGCATTTGCCAAGGCCTGTTTTCTCCGATCAGGTCGCCGACACCGCCAACAGCGAGAAGCCTACGTGGGACAGCTCGTGACCGACTCCTGGACGTCCTCGACCCTGGGTATCCACGTGGCTGCAGAAAGAAGCTACCCGACAACGCCTGTTTGCACCCGACATCGCCTGGTTCCACTCTGGTTCCACGGTAGTCACTGGCTAGTGACTTTGAACATTGTCCCCTCTGCTTTCAGGTCTTCACATCTTCAGATCCACCCTTGGATCCACCGGAACTCTTCTCATCGAGCCGCCTGCAGCATCTTCAGCTCCAAGCACCTTCGACCAGCGTGACGAAACCCGACACAACTTCGACCCTGTGCACCCGCTTCCTGTGGGTGAGGTAACTCAGCTCCGCCGGTGCTCCTGCACTGGTACACATCCCAAGGGCCTGTGTTTTAAGTTTCAGCTCCGTAGGTCACTCGGAAGGTTCCTAACTTTTAACTTTGTGCTTTTTACGCACCATAGACTTTGTATTGAGAAGTGCGTGCACTTTGAACACTGCACCCGAGTCCCGTGGGCCTTTCCCGACTTAGTTAACTCCAGTCTCGAATAGCTCCAGCGATTCCCAAGGCCCTAGGCCTCTTCACTTTCCTTTAGGTATCCCTTATACCACTTTCTTAGTATATGGTTTAGGTGGCCCCTAGGGCTCATCCATATTGTGCAACTTTTGTGTATTTTAAACTGTCTTGTGATTTAACGCTTGTGCTTCTGTGCTCATAAAGAGTCCAGGGGATTTTAATAGTTAATAAATCAATATATATTTTCAATATATATCTGTGTGGTGTCCCTTTCATTTGGTATTCAAGGGGGTTGTGTATGGTATAACAGCTGGCTTCACATGCCTTTCAGAGTTTAGCCTAAGACTGCTTTGTCCACGTTACCACTAGGATAACTGGTCTACAAGGTTGAATTACAACCATCATCATAAGGGTTGCTTGGCATGGTACAAAGTGATCACTAGAATTAGTGAGCATTATATACCAGGCCAACTTCTCACATTGGTGAGCAGCGGATTGGGATCTGAGCTTGCTGTTGTTTTACCATTACAATCTTTGAGATTATCATTTGAAAGATCACACAGGTACCTGCTAGGTACATATAAAACAAGACTAGTATACTTAAGTTCTACTGAACTTAGTTGTTGTAGAGCAAAGGGAGTAGCACACCCTAGCTACAACTACTAGATAGGTTTAGTAGGTAAACACCAGTGTAGGTAGATTGCAACACATCCACCCACACTAGAGCAATGTCGGGAACAGAGGGGTCCAGTGGACTTACTCCTGTTGAGAGTGACCCTCCAAGGGCACCATCCCAATTTGCTATTTTTCCCTTTAAGGAATTAAGACAGCTTTGTGTCTTAAGGGGTCTGAAGACAGGGCCTTCCCCTACTACAGACCACCCAAGAGAGCTCTTGGATCAGTCTGAGGCTCTAAAGACCTCTAAAGCAAACCCCACAGGGAATGCTGAAGGAGGCCATCCTTCAGAGGATGACACTGTAGACACCCCTACCCCTATCATCCTAGTAGATGAGGAAGCCTCCACCACTGGAGCTCCTCAAGTAGATGTAGAGGAGGAGGAAGAAGAAGAGGAGGAGGAGGTGGAAAGCAGTGAGTCAGATGATGACAGAGATAGTCAGGTGCTGGTCAGTAGACTGAACCAGGCTAACTTAAGTCAACTTGGGAATGAATCAGGTAACAACCCATTCAGACCCCCAGGTGGACTTAACCAGGGCCATAGGAGGAGGAGGCATCACTCAGGTGAATCCAATACCTCCCATGTCTCTAGAGGCTCTCATGGTCACTCCAGAAAGGAGATGACTAGCCCTCAGAGAAGGGAACATGAGGCCAAGATGAGAGAGGCTGAGCTTAGGATCCAGAGGCAAGAGTTAGAGGTTGCCCTGGCTAAGGAGAAACTTGCTAGAGCAAGACAGCCTAGAGAGAGTGGATTAGGATCCACTGGTGGCAGCAATATCCAGAAGGATAAAGACAGGTCCTTTGATACAAGAAACCTGAGTAAGATTGTGCCCCCCTACAAAGCTGGGGATGATATCCACAAATGGATGACTGCACTTGAGAGAGCCTGCATGGTACAGCAGATCCCTCAGGAGCAGTGGGCAGCAATCTTGTGGCTCTCCTTTGAAGGTAGAGGCAGAGACAGACTCCTCACAGTTAGTGATGAGGATTCTAGAAACTACATGGTCCTGAAGAGTTCTCTGATTGATGGGTTAGGCTTAACCACTGAACAGTACAGGTTAATGTTCAGAGATACCCAGAAGACACAGACTCAGGACTGGTCTGAATTTGTTGAGTGTGCCACTAAGGCTCTGGAGGGATGGTTGCTGGGAAGTAAGGTTACTGACTATACAGGATTGTATAATTTAATTATGAGAGAGCAAATCTTAAGTAATTGTCAAAATCAGCTTCTACATCAGCACCTGGTTGACTCTGATCTGACCTCCCCACAAGAATTGGGTAGGAGGGCAGACAAATGGGTCAGAACCAGGATCAGGCCTAAGAACCAGGGTGGTGACCAAAAGAAAGAGACTACCAAGCCTCAAGAGAAGGGTGGGGATAAAAGTAAGGAAAAGACTTCCCCAGGGCCCCAAAACTCCAAGAATGGGGGTGGGTCCCAAGACACTTCTACATCCCAGAAAAAGCCTTATTGTCATACCTGTAAACAGGTGGGGCATTACAAAACAGATAGCTGTTGTCCCAAGAATGGCAATAAGGAGAATATACCTCCAGGTAAGGCTCCAACACCTCCTGTCACTGTTAGCAGTGGTCCCCCAGGTGGTGGGAGCACCCCCAAGAATTTGGGTGGGTTTACTTTTGGAGGACAGGTGGACTCTGGCCTATCCAGGTCCCCTAACTCAGATACTCTTGTCTATGAGACTGGCATGGGGTTTGCCAATTTCACAGCTTGCCCAAACACTTTGAGCAAGTATAGACAGGAGCCCCTCATCAATGGCTTGAAAGTGGAGGCCTTCAGAGACACAGGGGCTAGCATCACCATGGTGGCTGAATGTCTAGTCCTCTCAAGGCAACTTTTACCTGATGCCAGATATCAGGTGACAAACATTGATGGCATAGAAACCAATCATCCCATGGCAGTAGTCAATCTTAGCTGGGGAGGTGTCACTGGCCCAAAGAGAGTGGCAGTGTCAGCAAACTTGCCTGTAGATTGCCTACTGGGTAATGATTTGGAAATCTCAGCCTGGGCTGAGGTTGAACAGCAAACCCATTCTAGAATGGTAAATCTCCATGGAAAGGTTAGTGGGGCTGTAATGGCTACAGCCCCAATTCAAGATGTCCTTCCTGAAAAGGTTGGGAGGGCTGAGCAAACCTCAGCCCCATCTTTAGATAACTTCCCTCCTGGAAAGAGTAGCAGGGCTGTACTAGTAACAGCCCATACCCAAACTGAGTCTCCTCCTGAAAAGGTTGGTGGGGCTGTGATGGCCACAGCCCAAACTCAAACTGATACATGGGTAGTGAAGCCTGAAATGATGGATCACTCCACCCAAACAGAGAGCATTGAGGAGGAAGAGAAATCTCCCTCCCACCAGACTTTAGGAAAGGATCAGCCTCCTCAGGGAACTGATCTTACCCCTGATGAAGGAACTGTCCCAGAGGTTGTTAGGCCTGGCCTAACAGAGCCTCTGATGGCAGTGGACCCTTCTCAGGTGGGACCCAGTCTGGAGCAGGTAACCTGCCCCTCTCTACCTTGCCTTACTCAGCCCAGGGCTGCAGAGGACAAGAAGGACAGTGAGACCCAAAGGGCCCCCTGTCAAATAAAGCACCCCCATCAGCAGATTAGGGGCACCGAAACTAGTAGCCCTAGTGAGGTGCAAGCTTTAAAAACTCCTGAGGGATCCCCCTTAAAAGTAGTTAGGGACCTCCCCCAGATGGATATTGTTGGGCACAGCCAAACCTGGGACCCTAAGGGCCCAAACCTGACCTGTCCCTCCAGTAAGCCAAACAGAGGGACCCAGCCTCCAGCTTTAGGTAGCCAGAGGTTGACCCTGAGAGCACAGTGCAACTCAGTCAGAGAAAGAAAGGCACACATGGTGGAGAGTGATTGGAGGAAGCTGAGCCCTACAGAGGAAACTCACTTCAGTACTCCATCTCAACACCAGCCTTTGACTTTGCAAGGACACACCACAGGTAGAGATTCCCTATGGTGGAGACCCTCCGATACCCTTAGGGTGAGGGATTGCTTAGTGGACCATGAGACAGGGGGTTACCAAGCCAGAGCTGGTACTTCCTTATATGGCCACTTAGGCAATATAGGCTTACCTGGTCAAGGATAGCCTTATCTCCTTTCGTTTGGGGGGGGTTATGTAGGAAGGTGGATATCTGACTATGGTTACCCCCAAACTTTTTGCCTGGTGTTTAGCTGGTTTTTGACTTAGTTGGCCTGGGATCCTGCTATTCAGGGCCCCAGGCTGATTGCTCTCTCCTTAAAATGGACTCCATGTACCTTAGGTGCATAACACAATTGGAATTGGTTCACCTTATAGGCCCCTGTAACAGTGTACCATAGGTACCCAGGGCATAGGTGTAGCCAAGGCCTGCCAGGGGCTGCAGCATGTATTGTGCCACCCCTGGCCTGGCCTCCATATTTGACACAACTGGCTGATCACTCAGCTGGGGTAAGTTGGTGTAATCACCTCTTACTTAGGTACAGTATGCCTGTGCCTAACCCTAAACTGGACACATATGTTCCTATCAGCCACTCCTATGGAAGGCCTCATCAATCCTGGAGGCAGAGTGCTTGGAAATATATGAGATGGTGCTCTAGCATGAGCTGAGCCTGTCTGCAGCTGTCGGGAACAACTCCCTAAGCTGTTCCGGGATATTGCCATACCATATACTCTTAAGTGCATTATAATCCTCGCGGTTAAATGCTATCTTTGGTTTGGCTTTATCAAAACATGTCGAGTAAGGTGTCATACGAATTGGAATACTATCCCCTCGCCAATTCTGGCGACGGGGATAGCATTCCACCCTTCTAGAGGGACACGACATGTGCGTAGCCTTAACCCCGGTTAAAGTTAAACAGAGCCTCAGCTTCACAAAATGGACGCTGCCACCACAGACACAAGTCTGGCCTCCTGCTGCTGACCGAAACTCGGCGGATGGTGGCCTGGACAAAGGGTTTCCTGCCTTGGGAGGTGCGAGCACCACCCCAGACAGGATTTTGTGTATTAGGTAGGACAGGGCTGAATAGAATCAGACATGCCTGGGGCACACAAGGTGTCCCCGTGCATAGGCCAGTCCAAACCGGTTCTGGGGCCTTCCAGCCCCAGTCCTGGCGCGGAGCTGGACAAAGGAAAGGGGGTGTAACCGCCCCCCTTCCTGGTTCCTCCCAGAGGAGGGACCTAGTAGGTGATCCACCCCCAGTTTGGGAATAAGAGGGGGAGCAGTGCCATTGCACAGCAGATCATCCCGAAATCAACTTTAAACAAGAAGAAGACTGGACTTCGACATTCTGCTGCACAGAAGACTGAAGAGAATCTCCCTTGTGGCCTAGGAGTGGCCACCCTGTGAACACAGGTACCAACCAGCAACTCGACGTCTGCTTTGCCGCCGCCTCCCGCCGGAGACCGAGCCCAGAGCCCGACAAGAACCAGACTCCCAGACCTCTCAGAGCCCGATCCACAGTCCCTGCGAAGAAGGGACCCGTGGAGGCACCGAGTGACGTGGGACCGGACCTCTTGAAAGACACTCGAAAAGCTGACTGCGCAGCTTCTGAGGCATCCTCGACGTTGTGCTTTGGGGATTGAGAACCCCCACCACCGAGCAGCCCTTGCACCGAAGATCAGCCCCCCAGCATCTCCACGATCTGCGTGGGGCCCTTTTGCATTGTGCCACTCGACGCGCCATCCCGGCCACTAGCCACGTGGTCAGCGGCCATCTTGGCGACGAACCCGAAGATTTAAACAGCAGGTCTGGTTGCTCCAGACCTACCCAAGCTCCTGTGAAAAGGAGCACTCGCTCTGACCTTGCTGGTCCGAGTGAACAGCATCTTTCAACTTCTGCGTGGCTTGCATTTGCCAAGGCCTGTTTGCTCCGATCAGGTCGCCGACACCGCCAACAGCGAGAAGCCTACGTGGGACAGCTCGTGACCGACTCCTGGACGTCCTCGACCCCGGGTATCCACGTGGCTGCAGAAAGAAGCTACCCAACAACGCCTGTTTGCACCCGACATCGCCTGGTTCCACTCTGGTTCCACGGTAGTCACTGGCTAGTGACTTTGAACATTGTCCCCTCTGCTTTCAGGTCTTCACATCTTCAGATCCACCCTTGGATCCACCGGAACTCTTCTCATCGAGCCGCCTGCAGCATCTTCAGCTCCAAGCACCATCGACCAGCGTGACGAAACCCGACACAACTTCGACCCTGTGCACCCGCTTCCTGTGGGTGAGGTAACTCAGCTCCGCCGGTGCTCCTGCACTGGTACACATCCCAAGGGCCTGTGTTTTAAGTTTCAGCTCCGTAGGTCACTCGGAAGGTTCCTAACTTTCTAACTTTGTGCTTTTTACGCACCATAGACTTTGTATTGAGAAGTGCGTGCACTTTGAACACTGCACCCGAGTCCCGTGGGCCTTTCCCGACTTAGTTAACTCCAGTCTCGAATAGCTCCAGCGATTCCCAAGGCCCTAGGCCTCTTCACTTTCCTTTAGGTATCCCTTATACCACTTTCTTAGTATATGGTTTAGGTGGCCCCTAGGGCTCATCCATATTGTGCAACTTTTGTGTATTTTAAACTGTCTTGTGATTTAACGCTTGTGCTTCTGTGCTCATAAAGAGTCCAGGGGATTTTAATAGTTAATAAATCAATATATATTTTCAATATATATCTGTGTGGTGTCCCTTTCATTTGGTATTCAAGGGGGTTGTGTATGGTATAACAGCTGGCTTCACATGCCTTTCAGAGTTTAGCCTAAGACTGCTTTGTCCACGTTACCACTAGGATAACTGGTCTACAAGGTTGAATTACAACCATCATCATAAGGGTTGCTTGGCATGGTACAAAGTGATCACTAGAATTAGTGAGCATTATATACCAGGCCAACTTCTCACATATACATTGGGTAGATACCATCCCCCCGCACACTTCGCCTGGCTAACGTCACTCTATGAAACATCCAAGATAGATTTGACTAGATCCTGTAGTAACCAGTGCCTCACCTTTTGGAAACTCTTGATAGATTGGAAGTGAAGCTTTTTTTCGGCTCGTTGGGGTTTTTCCCCCCCCCCCCCAAAGGTCCGATGATTATGCCCATCTACTCCATGGCTCAGTATAGTGGTTTGCCCCGACTCCGTTATCTATTTACTGGCCTTACAGGCATGAAGTTGCCTAGAGGAGTGTTAACAAGGTGCACCATATCTCCCGCTAATTCGTAATAAGTTCTGCCTAGTTCGCGAAGCGGCTCAATTATCAGGGCCTTGCTCCCGAAGGCAGTGAGGTGGTTGGTGTGTTTTCCTTGCATCTATGGAACGAGTGTCGGGCAGATGAGGATAAAAAAAAAAAGAAAAAAAGAAAAAAAAAAGGCATGAAACTATTTTATTAACATGCTGAAACATGTTGACCACTACTGATCACAGATATTATGTTAAATCTGTGTTTGCACGTGGTTTTTAAATTTGGGAGACGGAGATACCAATAAACCACTAACATCTACCCTACCTATCCAATTTTAAGTTATTTTCCACTCACTCCTCACTTATTTTCACACTGCTTTTTCAGTAGTCACATCAACATTGAAAATTTCTAATAACCTCCCTCTATTGACATATTTCATTCACATTTACAAACGGTCATGGTAACATCTGGCCGGCCGCTTTGTTTTGTTATGCCTCCTGGGCAAGGAGTACCCAAATGATGTAAAAGAGGGCGGCACAGTGTGGCTTCTGATGGGAATTTTTCCCTATGCCCTTGAGTCCTAACTCAATAATTATCACACTCAGTTTGCACTGTTTGTTCCCACTGTGTTATTTGTATGGTGTTGGGGTTTGTATCCACAGTTGAGTGACAGATTTGCTTTGACCTCTAGGTACTTTTTGTGTGATGTGTCTCATTATTTATCCAAAGCATTTTGGGTTACAAACCCTTCATCAGGGAAAAGCTTTAAAGTGTTGATCGCGTGTAGCGTTGTATGTCAATCCTTGTCGGTTAGCGAAACAGGAGTCTAAACTGACACACCACCAGGGGGACTGAGGTCTCGGTTCCACAATTATTGGAGCCGGCCGAGGAGCGTTTCCAGTTGCTTGGCATGACGGGCAGGAGCGAACCGTGGCTTCTACCAGCTCGTCCATAAGGGGGAACCGCACCTTGGTCCGGAGCCGCAACTTGGTCTTGACCATCCTCTGGTGCCCAATGCGGGCCAGCTGAACAACTCTGCCAGTGAGAGCCATCGGGATTACCAGTCTATGTCCCCTCAGTCCGTGGACTCCCTCTATAAAAACTCTTTTTAACACATCGTTTGATAAGTTCCTGTATCTCTTATGTTTAATTGAGAGATGTCTTAAGCTTTACCATAGAAATCCCATAGAACTCCCCGCTTGGAAACATGTGGAGACCTTGTGTATTTATCATTTTTTACTAATGTTTCGTGAATTAGTATCAGGGACATCCACCCTTGGGGTCCATTAGATTCGTGATCCCTGGTCTAACTTAGAATTTGTATATACACGCTCCGATTTAGCCTTTTCACTAAAATAGAATAATTTCTCAGACTGAGAACGTGAGAATATTTGTAACTTTGTTATGAATGTTGATGGATGAGTTGTGGTCGTCCCCAAGTGGTTCCCTTTTTCGCTATTCTTCGGAAAGCATATATTTGATACCTTTAGAAGCAACAGATTGTACTCAAAGCCACACTGCAGCTAATGAGAATAATTTCTAGTTGATGGATTGTATAATTAATCAATTGTGTAGGCAACTTCAGCCTTTTTATGAATGTGTATTATGCTTTATTGTTTCAGTTGGCTGTTTTGTCCCATACCATTTGGTCACTCATCGCCCTGACGAAGGTGCGGCCTAAGTGAGCCGGAACACCGAAAGGCACGTTGGTGTAATTTTCTCCATGGGCTGCATCAACGATATCATCTATGATCCTTTTTCCACCCTTATGCTCCTGTTTTACCCTTTTTACTCTTTGTCTATGAAGTGTTGACCATTGTCATTATGATTTTTGGTACTGATGTAATGGATGAATCACGTTGCGGTTTGATTGTATGAATGAATGATTTGTGGAATGACAGTAGTTTCTGGATATGATTGTGGCCATGAATGTTTAATGAATGTTGTTTGTATGGGACTTCTCTCTTTAGTAATGAACCCCACATGCTATAAAATGTATGTGGGCTTCAATGTGTGTAAATGAATTTGTATTTTTTTTTAAAGAATTGCTGGAAAAAATAAATAATTATGAGAATAAAAATGACTAAAAATGAAAAAAATCAATGTGTTCAGGAGCTAAATATTTTGTGTGGCTTTGATTATATTAAGTGTTGCTCATTTAAATAATATAGGATCATTTAGTAGGACCATCATTCAACATTGGAGGCATGGTTTTGCTTCTATTTTTATGTCCCCTCAGTAGACATCCAGATGTGTCTTCCGCTCTGGGTACAAACTGTCCATTATACTCTGAGCTTCTACAGTCAGGATTTTCCACTCCTCTTTTGCTCTTTGCCAGTTGCCATGCTTCAAAGCCATCTTGGCCCATCGTAAGCAGTCATCCTTGTTCGTCTCTTCTCAAAGGTCATCCATGGAGAGGGGGAGGGGGCATAACAGGGCTGTGACCCACCTGACCTATTCCCTGGTGTCAGCAGAGTCTTCCTTCTCCTGCTCTGTAGCTGCTCTAGGGTGCTTCGATAGATAGTCAGCCGGATTCCTGGACTCCTGCTGATACTCCACCCGGCAGTTGTAAGTTTTGGAGTTGCAACATCCATTTTTCAATCCGGGGTGGCGGTTTAGTGGATGTCCCCGAAAAGAGAGCCACCTGAGGTTTGTGATCAGTCGCCACCACAAACTGCTTGCCATATACATAGAGATGAAAGTGACGGCACCCCCAATGTATGGCAATGGCCTCCTTCTCTATCTGGGAGTACCTCTGCTCCATGTCTGTGAGGGACAAGCTGGCAAACACAACCGGAGCCCAGTCTTCTTCCGGCAGCCGTCGGTCTAGTAACACGGCCCCTAGCCAAGTCGGACCGGCGTTGACGACAAGCAGTGTCCTCTTCCGGCGATCAAAGAAGGCTAGCTTGGTCGCCTCCAAGAGTGCATCCTTGTTGTCTCTAAAGGCCTTAGCTTGTTTGTTATCCCACTTCCAGGGCGTCTTGTCCTTCGTGAGTTCCCTCAGTGGTTGGGTGAGGGTTATAAGGTCATGAATGAAACGCCCGCAATAGTTCACCATGCCAAGGAAACTGCGGACCTCGGTAACATTGGTGGGGGCAATAGCGTCCTTAATGTCACAAACCTTTTCAGGGTTAGGATTGACTCTTTCAGCAGAGAATGTGTATCCGAAGAATTATAGTTTGTTCGTTACAAATTCGCTTTTCTCCTGGTAGAGGGTGAGTCCGGCATCTTGTATTCGGCGAAGCACCTGAGTTAGGCGTGAGTTATGTTCCAGGATTGTCTTGGCATGCACCATAATGTCATCGCTGACATTGATGACTCCTGGTGTGTCCATGATGAGTTTGTGTATTATGTTTTGGAAGACTTCGGCTGCACTGGACACCCCGAAACACAAGTGGGTGTATCTCCGAAGGCCCACATGAGTTGAAAATGTGATTATGGTGCGGGAAGCATTATCCAGCATCAGCTGATGGTACCCAGATTTCACGTCCAACTTGGAAAACCAACAGGGTCCTGCCATTTCCCCGATTAGGTCATCTATGGTTGGGGTGATGTAACGTTCCCTTTTGATGGCTGCGTTCAGCAGCCTCATGTCCACACAGATTCTTACTGCGCCTGGTTGCTTCGGCTTTCTGATGACAACTATTGGGAGAACCACGGGGTAGGCCCGGTCACCTTTTCAATGATGCCAGCTGCTTCCAACTTTTTCAGTTCTTTCTCCACAAGAGGATGCAAGTGGAATGCTATCCGCCGGTGGTGCAAGGTTACAGGTTGTACCGTGGGGTTGATGTGGAGATGCACTTTGTTGGACCTGGCCTCGTGGCGTGGTCCCACTCCTCCCGCATGGCGGATCCTGGACTACCTCGACCCCTGTTCCCCGGCCAAGAACGGCACCTTCCCCCTGCCACGAGTGTCGCCCCTCCGGGCCGCCCCCCAGTTCTCCCCCGACGGAACTCGACCTCATCTCGCCAACCCTCTCGGCTGGTCCGGACCCTTTCTCGGATCCTCATCTCCGGCCCAGCCGCCATCTTGGACCCTCCACGACCAGGCCTAGTGGCCTCGGCCCGACCCCAGCTGCAGGCCCAGCAAAACCCCAACATCGAGGCACCACAATCCTACCAGGGGGTAAAGAGGCCGCTGGACAAGTCAATGGGGGGAGACGTTTTGATGGACCCCCATTAGCCTGGTTTCGATCGCCACCAGCCTCCCTGGGCGCTGGCGCCACCCCCTGCTGGGTGTCTGGACTCGCACATCCCGGACCCTCCGACCTCCAAGTGCGAGGGTCCGGACATCAAAGGGCCCCAGCCCTATAACTGGGGCAGCTCCAGAACAGGAAGGCAGTTGTATCCTGGAGTCGAGAGACACCGAGACAAACTCATCTTCTTGCACCCATTCCTGGAGTCCTGCTGGCGCTGCCGCGGCTCATCTTCGTGAACCATCCTTGGAGTCCTGCTGGCGCTGCCGCGGCTCATCTTCGTGAACCATCCTTGGAGTCCTGCTGGCGCTGCCGCGGCTCATCTTCGTGAACCATCCTTGGAGTCCTGCTGGTGCTGCCGCGGCTCATCTTTGTGAACCATCCTTGGAGTCCTGCTGGCGCTGCCGCGGCTCATCTTCGTGAACCATCCTTAGAGTCCTGCTGGCGCTGCCGCGGCTCATCTTCGTGAACCATCCTTGGAGTCCTGCTGGCGCTGCCGCGGCTCATCTTTGTGAACCATCCTTGGAGTCCTGCTGGCGCTGCCGCGGCTCATCTTCGTGAACCATCCTTAGAGTCCTGCTGGCGCTGCCGCGGCTCATCTTCGTGAACCATCCTTGGAGTCCTAATGGCGCTGTCGCGGGTCATCTTCGTGAACCATCCTTGGAGTCGTGCTGGCGCTGCCGCGGCCCATACCAGAGAACCCTCCAGCTCGAGGATTGAGAGCTGTGCGTCAGGCATCCCTGTACCAGACCGGTACTAAGACTGTCCCGCTACCCCCTTCCCACAAAGACTAAACCTAAGAGGGATCCCCGTATCCCGTTCCTTCTGTATTGCGGCCATAACCTGCTTAAGAATACCTATAAAAGTGCTAAGAACCTATTCTTGTGTGGCGTCTATCTGTAGGGGGGTGGTTGCTCGTCTGTACGATCCGAGGAGAGGGCCCTCACGAGGAGGCCTCTCCCCCCTTGCTCGGCCGACCCTCAGGTTTCCCGTCTAACACACTTCCTTGCCTTTAAACTTCCCGATCCCTTCGAATACCTTTGCGAACTCCTCTAGGATGTGCTAGACTGTTTCCTGGTGCACTCCAAACTCAAATGTCACAACTCCCAAGTTCTCCTCAGCTCGGCAGCCTAATAGCATGCCCTGCCCATCCTTTGTTATGTACATGTTGGTAGTGACGGAATGGGTGCCATAGGAGATCAGGGTCTTGAATCTGCCTTGTATCTTCAGGGGCTTGGCCACAGACAAACACGGTGATGGCCGTGGGGCTTAGCGGTGGTGCCGGCTTCATGGGCTCATACAGAGCGGAGGCTATGATGTTAATTGTGGCACCGGTGTCTACCACGGCCAGGACGTCCTGAGGGCCCACTCGGATGTTGCATTGGGCAGCCGCCATGCCTTCCTGGTGGTCGTTCCAATCATGTGCACCTTGTGTACCATGCGCTCCTCTTCATCTTCATCATCCATGTCACTGGGTCCCCTCTCTTCTTCTGGTATCAAAGTGACTAATTTGTCAGGGCTTCCTATATCTTTTCGATCTGCAGACTTTTTCGAAATGGTTGAAACGCCCACATCCGGAGCATCTTTTCCCCTTGGCTGGACATTCCACTGATTTGTGAGGTGGTCCTCCACAGTACCCACAGGTTTCCGCCTGCCCGGGGGATGCAGCTCCTGCGTCTTTCTTGTTCCACCGATTTGCTGGCTTAGCCGTCGCAACATTCACCAGTTCCATCTTGACTGGGGACTGGAGAGCCGCTTCCATGTGCGCCGCATGGGCCTTCGACAACTCTTTGGTGCGCCCCAATGTCGGTATGTCCGGTAGCGGCTTCCCTGACTCCTCTAGAATCCGTTCGCGGAACTTGGCAGACTTGCATCCTTGAATAATCTGCCCCCCTAATCTCTTCTGTTTCGTCGCGGAACCCGCACGTGGATGCTAGGTTCTTGAGGCGGGCATGGAAGGTGCTTGCCGGAATATGAACCGTTCGTAGTCTTGATTAGCCATCGGTTTGAAGTGTCCGTTGAGAGCATTTGAGTGTGTGGTGAGTTTTTGGCATGGCTTCTGCAAGCGACTTGGTTATATTGTGGATGTCCCTGCCCCCCAGATGCAATAGCATAGCTAGTTTCTGATCCTTGTGGACCTTCGTGGCCTCAAAAAAGATAAATAAGCGCTCCACCCAGTCTTTCCACTTTGGGGCAAGTGACGAAGGAGAACCTTCCACTATAAAGGGCGTATCGGCAGAATTGTGGACATGGTGACCCTCTGCTGCCTTGTGGTGTCACACTCCTGACACTGGGGTTGTGAATGTTACACTCTTTGCCCTCTAGCACTTCTGGTGCACACAATGCTGCACCCTGCTTCTCTTGTGCCACCACCACTGGTTTAATTATTTAATTATTTCATAATTAATGCCCGCCTGCTAGGTAGCTGCTGAGATTATTGTGCCATCGCTGTGTTGCCTTGACTGACTTTAGATTTCGTGTCCTTTTTGCACACTTTGCATTACTTTGCCTGCTTGCTCCGTCCCGCCGGACATTTTGTTGTTGTTGGTATTATTGTGGTCGCCCTGCACGAGTCTCCGCCCCGCTCCCGCCTTCCCAGCTGACCCGCCCTCGCCCCTCCCCTTCTACCATCCACTTATGACAGATGCATTTGCGCGCAGCGGTTACGCGCAGCGGTCGCGCCGAAGGTGCGCCAAAGGTAAGCCCGTCTACGCCCGTCCGCGCCTGGACCGTGCCCAGCGCCAGACCCCCTGGCCCTCGCAATGCCCAGCCCTCCCGCATTACTTACGACGCCTCCACCCTCCTAGCCCTTAACCCCGGCCGCTCCCCCAACTGCGTCCAAGCCGCTCCTGGACTCACCCATGGACCCTTCTCTTGCAACTCCTGCAAGTTCGACGGCACCAAAACCAGCTCCTCATCCACCAACACCAATCAGAGACCTGACACCAACCACCTAAAATGCATCCTGCTCAACACCCGCTCGGTCCACAGACACGCCATCGACCTCTGGAATCTACTCGACACCATCTCACCGGACGTCGCCTTCCTAACAGAAACATGGATGAATGCCTCTTCAGCCCCAGACATCACCATTGCCTTCCCGGAAGGATACAAGATCATCCATAAGGACCGCATCGAGCAAACAGGAGGAGGCATCGCTATCGTCCATAAGAACTCCATCCGCATCTCAACCAGCTCAGACGTCAACCTTGCCAGCGCCGAACACCTCCACTTCCAGATCCACACCGACCCCAAGACCACACTCAGAGGCACCCTCCTCTACCGGCCTCCAGGACCCCGTGCACAATTCAGTGACGACATCACTGACTTTATCACCCCACACGCCCTCCCCTCCGAGGACTACATTCTATTGGGAGACCTCAACTTTCACCTGGAAAAGAACAACGACAGCAGCGCCACCACCCTTCTGGACAATCTTGCCAACCTCGGACTCAAACAACTGGTCACTACCCCCACCCACATTGCAGGTCACACACTCGACCCTATCTTCACTTCCAGCAAACATGTCTCCTTCAGTCACACCACAGCTCTTCACTGGACGGACCACAGCTGCGTTCACTTCACATACAATAAGACCACAATCCACAACCATCCTCAACCCACCATGCGAAGAAACTGGAACAACATCACCATCGACCAGATCTCCTAATCGTTTCTTCAAAACCTCCCTGTCCACTCCTCAAACCCCGACCAAGCAGCCATTAACCTCACCCATTGGATATCCAACAGCGCCGACATCCTAGCACCGTTGAAAAAACGTCAAAGCAAACCAGGCAGCAAAAACGCCTCCTGGTTCAACGATGATCTTAAGAAATCGAAGAAACACTGTCGCTCCCTCGAGAAGGCCTGGAAAAAAGACCCAAACACCAGCACCAGGGACGCCTTCAAAAACGCCACCCGCATACACCACCAACTAATCCGGTCTGCCAAGAAAGCCGCATTCAAAGACCGTCTAGATAACAACGCCCACAACAGCAAGGAATTATTCAACATCGTCAAAGAATTTACCAACCCATCAGCCAACTCCAACGACATCACTCCCTCTCAAGCCCTCTGCGACTCCCTAGCTTCCTTCTTCCACAACAAAATCGTAGACATCCACAACAGCTTCGACAACCGACCCGAAGACCAACCCACCCAACCTTCTGCAGGACCTTCACCCCCCTTGAACATCCTTAATGACTGGAACCCAATCTCCACTGAGGACACCATCCGCCTGATGAACTCCATCCACTCAGGATCCCCAACTGACCCATGCCCTCACCACATCTTCAACAAAGCAGACTCCATCATAGCACCACACCTCCGAGATGTCATCAACTGCTCCCTCAACTCCGCCACCTTCCTGGAAAGCTGGAAACACGCAGAACTCAGCGCCCTTCTGAAAAAACCCACAGCTGACCCCACCGAACTCAAAAACTACCGCACCATCTCGCTTCTTCCATTCCCGGCCAAAGTCATTGAGAAAGCTGTCAACAACCAACTCGCCTCCTTCCTCGAAGCCAACAAATCCCTCGACCCCTCACAGTCCGGCTTCCGAGCCAAACACAGCACTGAGACCGCACTTATCGCAGCAACAGACGACATTCGAACTCTACTGGACAATGGAGACACAGTCGCCCTCATCCTCCTCGACCTCTCCGCTGCCTTCGACACAGTCTGCCATAGCACCCTTCTACAGCGCCTCAGAAACGTAGGAATCCAAGGAAAAGCACTGGAATGGATCACCTCGTTCCTCACCGGAAGAACCCAGAGAGTCCTCCTCCCACCATTCAAGTCAGAGGCCTCTGAAGTCATCTGCGGCGTGCCACAAGGATCGTCACTCAGCCCCACCCTCTTCAACGTATACATGAGCCCCCTTGCGGCCATCGCTCGCCAACACAATCTCAACATCATCTCCTACGCGGATGACACTCAACTGATCCTATCACTCACCAAAGACCCTAACACCTCCAAAACCAACTAACACGAAGGAATGAAAGAAGTAGCCGAGTGGATGAAGCACAGCCGTCTGAAACTGAACTCAGACAAAACAGAAGTCCTCATTTTAGGCACCTCCCCCTCCGCCTGGGATGACTCTTGGTGGCCAGAAGCCCTTGGAAAAGCACCCATCCCGACGGACCACGCACAGAACCTGGGCGTCATCTTGGACTCCTCACTCTCGATGACCAGACAAGTCAACGCCGTTTCATCATCTTGCTTCAACATTCTTCGCATGCTCAAAAAAACATTTCGCTGGATCCCCACCGAAACTAGAAAAACGGTCACCCACGCACTGGTTACGAGCCGCCTGGACTACGGAAACACACTATATGCCGGTACCACCGCAAAACTCCAGAAAAAACTCCAACGCATCCAGAACGCTTCAGCCAGGCTCATACTAGACATCCCGCGTAAAGAACACATCTCTGGTCACCTGAAAAACCTCCACTGGCTCCCCGTAAATAAGAGGATTACCTTCCGCCTCCTAACCCACGCACACAAAGCACTTTACGAACTTGGACCCGAATGCCTCAACACACGACTGTCCTTCTACACCCCCTCCCGTCAGCTACGATCCTCCAACCAAGCCCTTGCCACTGTACCTCGCATCAACCAAACCACCATGGGAGGTAGATCCTTCTCCTACCTGGCAGCTAAAACCTGGAACTCACTTCCCACTCACCTTCGCCTTACTCAGAACCACCTAGCATTCAGAAAACAACTTAAAACTTGGATATTCGACAAGTAATTCCCCACCCTTCCTCTAGCGCCTTGAGACCCTATGGGTATGTAGCGCGCTATATAAATCTCTTGACTTGACTTGACTTGGCTTTGGCTGCAGAAGGCTCTGTTGGCTGGCTCTCACAGCACACTGTGGTCTTTTCCCCTCCTTTCCCTTGCAACAGCCTCAGCACGATGATACGATGCGCATGGGGACTACTGGTTACAGCCGCGAGAGTTCTTAACACGTGGCTGCCCAGCTGCTCGAGACAGGCGCGCACGTGTGCAGGGGGCGTGTGCCGCTGCGTCACCGCGGCACTTCAGTGGAGTGGCTCACACGCGGCAGGAGGCTTTGAAGGCACTCACATGCGGCATGAGGCTTTAAAGGCGTCAGCGGCTCACCCTTGTGATTGTCGGTGGTCTGGAGGATGAACGTGGCCAAGACTTCTCCACTGTTCGCCGCCGCTCGACGCACTCCAGATCTTTGTACTGGGGTGAATGTATGACATTGTTCTGCATTCTGTCCAACTGTTGTTTTTGCATCTGTCACCCCAAGTAGGATGGGTATGCTCAGACGTGAATGCCACTGGATTCAAGCTATCTTGGCTGATGAGGGCTGAAAGCCCGAAACCGGTCCTAGGCAGCTTGTTTCCAGTCCTGGGAGTACCTGGCTTGGCAGTTCGGGCTGGACTGTTCCCATGAGGCACCGGGTCAAGACTGATTTGCATATGACTGGGTTCAAACTGGAATGACATGGTGGGCAAAAAAAGAAGGATTTAGGCCCAGATATCTATACTGGGTGAATGTATGACATTGCTCTGCATTCTGTCCGTCAACTTTTGTTTTTGCATTTGTCACCCCAAGTGGGACGGGTAGGCTCAGACGTGAGTCCTGTGCTCTCCATGCCACTGGAATCAAGCTATCCTGGCTGATGAGGGCTGAAAGCCCGAAACCGGTCCTAAGATGCTTGTTTCCAGTCCAGGGAGTACCTGGCTTGGCAATTCGGGCTGGACTGTTCCCATGGGGCACAGGGTCAAGACTGATTTGCATATGGCTGAGTTCAAACTGGAATGACATGGTGGGCAAAAAAACGATGGATTTAGGCCCAGATCTCTGTACTGGGTGAATGTATGACATTGTTCTGCATTCTGTCCATCAACTGTTGTTTTTGCACTCCTGGGCTCCAGTGCACCGTGGCACGTGCACCGCAGGGTAGGTGAAAGACCCTTGAGGCCGCCACTAGGTGCGAGAGTAGGCCACACCCACCCTCGGCGCCAGCTGTTGTGTTGTGAGGATCGCTGCGACACGCAACCTCACTGACGATGTTTCAGGATTATTCAGGGCGGCCTAGGGCTACAATAAAGACAGGAGCCGGGAGTGTGCTAGAAGGGTTTTTGCCGTCGTACGCCCAACTTGCCATACGTAGGAGCGTCCCCAATTTATTGTAACTGGGGTCACATGACCCTATGTGGCATGCCTGTTGCGTCACAGGCACAACACAACAGGTACCTTCTTCTGTGGTGGCGATGCCGGATTTAGCTCTGGCATACTGTTGCATACCGGATACTGGCGAATATCAGCTAGGGCGGACGGAGCTTCTCTAGGGCACATCCGCCATGTTAGGCTACCAAGCCACGCCCTATGATGTAGAGTTTTGATCTTGGTGCCATCACTACTTTGTCAAAATCGCCTTATCTGGCTGTAGTTCAGGATCAGAGGAGTCAAACTGTGCAAAAAGGTGTGGCACTCAATGAGTGAGACCAAGACATGAGTCGCACCCAGCGAGCAAAACAGTGAGTGACATTGTGCTCTGTGAAGTGATTCTGAAATCCTGTGAGTGATAATGTCTTCCAGGAAGTGAGACTCACGCACAAAGAGGGAGACTGAGTATGTTACAGATGAGTGAAACGATTCACTATGGCATGGGAATTACTTCAGATTGTTGAGGCTGTTCTCCAGGAAGTGAGAGGTGCAATTATTGAGCTCCAAGATGTGAAACTGTAACCGAATATTTGTGTCAGTCCTTCAAGGCATTTTGTGAGACCGGCTCCCAGTCTGAGAAATGGTGCAGCAAGGTGTTACTTGCACTGAGTGAGACAGACTGTGTTCTAAGGTATAGGGCTCACACCAAGTGAGTGAGGCTGTTCCAGAACAAGCACGTTGATTAGAAAAAGCTGTCTCTCTCCTTAAAAATACACTAACAACGTAGTTTACGTCATTTGATGCCTCTGAATGTGAGCGGCATCTTTCAATGGGAGGCCCTCGGTTCACAGGACAAGCGGTGCTTGGAAATCTAGACCTTTTTTATCAATTCAAATAGAATTTTTTTATCACAATCTGAAAATAAGCAGATTAATTTGAAACTAACCTTTCATCGCGCAATAAGAACAACCACACAAAATATTTACACTTAGCATAAAAAGTCACATTATTAGGCCAGGCAACATAAATTAGAATCTTGCTGCAATAAACATTATTGGAACATTTTGCTATCCAACCAAATATTCCCAACAAGACATCGCATCAAGAATATCCCATGAAATGCACAATCCCAATCAACCTTTCATACCCCCCCTCCCCACCCCAGAGGGAAGGATAAGTCCGCTCCAGACCATCCAAGAAAAAACGCCACCCAGGATAACCAAAGAGTTTTCCTGGTCCCCCCCCTCCTTAAACAAAAATTACGTTTGTTGCCACAGACCTTAGTGGATATTAAAGGAACACCAACGATTCTTGCACCAAAAATCCGCCAATAGATCTCTCAACTCCATTAAATAGTAAGTAAGGCCCATTTGTGACAAGTGCACCCCTTCTTCCCTGAAAAGATGATATTCCGCACCCATGATATTATCATGAGCTAAAAACTTTATACCCATTGCAGGACAAATTATTTTCATTTCCCGATTGAGTTTCCTGCGAGCTCTTTTCATCGCTGTGTGGTTGCGAGCTCCATGTCTACCCAGTTATTCTTGAGCACCGCCAAGTCCAATTTCATTTTCTTCAAAAGGGATAAACCAGACAATGCCACAAGATCATTTTCCCCCAAATTAATTATTAATAAATCAGGGAAACCTCTAGCAGAAGACCGCTCAGAGAGCATAGGAAATAAATCATCCCACTTCATCCCCCCTTTCCCCTGCCATACAACTTCATTTCCCTTCCTAGGCAAACTAAGAGCTCAGTCATAAATCTGCTGTTGGGCGAAGTTGGCTGACCACTTTACAAACGAATGGCCCACTATCCATGTCCGCCTCTTTGATGATACTGAACTTTTAACACGACCTAGGCGCGAAAAAAACAAAATTAGTCCCAATAGTAAATAACATCTCATTTCCTTACATAACGTGTGCAGCAATCAGATTTCCATTTCCCAATCTTTTTTATGTCTTCCAAACCCCAACCCAATCTGTAAGCTTCAGTCGCTGCCCCTATCCAAAAAGAGTGAGTCCCAAAAAGTGTGTTTTTTTTTCCCAACAATGACAAAGTTTTACGTAAAACTGCCAATAGTTGTCCACTAGTAATTTTGCTCCCATTCTTGTGAATGAATATGTCCCCACGTTGCAGGCCTAAGGGAACAAGAAAGGACTCCCATTCCTTCACTAGACAACAATCCTGCACCTCGCTACCCTTTAAAAAGACACAAGTGCCTTTACCCAGCTGATCAGTTTTTGACTTCCTCAAAAGAATCCTAACCTTCCCACTTTGCACTTGAATATCCTCTACCTGTATGCCCTTCTGATCCCGCAAACCTAACAACTCGGAAGCTCTAAAAGCACCAAAAAACAGCCAAATCATACAAAGTCTAAAACGTGAAACCTCCCACAAATCATAACAGCACACTGTTAACTGCTTTAAAATTTGTTGCAAAATGTGAAAAGTGATTAGCTCACGTAACTCCGGAGAAAAAGAGCATTCCCTCCTCAGACCCTTCAACATACGCCTTAATAAAACATCCCCCGTAAACTCCTGTCCCCACCACAACTGACTATGAAACGAAATGCTAGCCAGTTTCCCTGAGATTGTTGTATGGGATACCCCAAATTGACCAAATGCAAAAAACAAACCATAGCATAACTTCTCTGACACCTTCTGTAGAAAGATCCATTTTGTGTAACTTAACATAACTTAAAAACTCCAACCAGGCCTGACGATAACTGTGTCTAGTAGAAGGGGCTATAGATTTTTCCAACAGATCAACGATTTTCATTCCCCCAGCGCCCAGATGTCTTTCGGGATCAAAGTTTTGCAGCCATCCGCCCCCAGTGCCAAACTAGGAAATTTCTCCCAATTGAATCGAGACAGAGCATCCGCAATTGAGTTATTAACACCTGGAATATGTCTCGCTCGAAACACAATGTTTAATCTGAGACTCTGCAGCATAAAAACATGCAACAGGTGTAATACACACACATCTTTTGCCTTTTGCTTGTTAATTAACTCCACAACAACCATATTGTCCGTATGAAAAAGAACATTTCTATCCTTAAACTCCTCCCCCCAAACTAAAACAACCACAATGAGAGGGAACAATTCAAGAAAGGTTATACTTCGGCCCTGTTGTAGCCAATGTGAAGGCCATATTTCTACACACCAACGATCCTCCCATAAAATGCCGAAGCAGAAGCGTCTGAAAAAATGTGAAAGTGCCAGATGGTATCATCCTCCCAAAAATATAGAGAGACTCCATTAAAATCCCTTAAAAATTGCAGCCAAATGAGTAAATCCTCCTTAATCTGCATGGTGAGCCTGATCCTTTGATGAGGAAGAAATGCCCCAGACATCGCCATCCCCGAACGTCTACAGAAGGTCCTGCCAGCACGCACCACACGGCAAGTGAAATTCAAATAGCCCAATAGACGCTGAACCTGCCTGAGCTGAATTTTTTCCTTGTCAATGATCTCCAATAAAAAGGACCTAATCTCACTCACCTTAGTCGCTGGCAACCTAGCCAAAATAAGTTCCATGTCATTTCAATACCTAAGAATGTAAGTTTGGTACCCGGACCCTCAGTTTTCCCCGGAGCCAAAGGAACGCCGAACTCCTCAGCCAATTCCTGGAAAATGTTCAGGCATCTGTGGCATTGATGTGTTTGGACTTTGCCAATAAACAAGAAATCATCTAAATAGTGACCTACCTGTTTGTGACCACATTTTTTTCCCAAAAACACCACTGAAGAAAAGTACTGAACACTTCAAAAAGTGCACATGACACCGAACAACCCATTGGGAGGACTCTGTCTATGTAAAAAGAATCATTGAAAAACATGCCCAACAGCTCAAAATCCGATGGGTGAATGGGCAGTAAACGAATCGGTGACTGGATATCACATTCAGCAAGTTCTGCACCACTCCCAGCTATGCGTACCATCCTCAGTGCATCATCAACAGATGTGTAAGACACATTTTGGTCTGACGGGGAAATGAAGTCATTAATAGACTGGCCCTCCGGCCACGATAAGTGATGGATTAGTCTAAATTCCCCTGCCAATTGTTTGGGAACCAAACCCAACAGAGATATCCTCAAATTCTTCAAAGGACAGTGCTTAAATGGGCCTGCTATCCTGCCCTCCTGTATCTCCAAATCCAATTTCTTCTGCACCACTTGAGGCAACTCCTTACCTGATTCAAAATTGTCAGACCATATATTATAACGGGACCCTGGTAACCTATCTTAAAACTCTCCTTGAAACCCCAATAGAGTTTTGAAGCGGATTCCGCATCAGGATACCCTTCCAACCACTGTGTTATGACTGATAACTTCATTGGGGTATGAGCCCTTTGAGATAAACTCCGGAAAAGCTCCCCTACCTCTTGGGGATTTTCCCTGATCCCCAAACCTTTGGTTGGCAAAACACTGGATGATGGCATGTTTCCCACCGCACTGTGAACATTTGTGCTTAAACCTGCAAAATTCGCTGATGCAGTAACCTCGATTAAAGTTCCAACAGGATCCCGTAACTTGTAGTTGTCCTCTACCCACAACACCTGCCCCAAATTGAGCTGGGCGAGGCAGAAAGGGCCAATAGGTAATTGGGAGCCCGCTTGCGGTATGCGTTGTTGCGGGCGTTTGAGTCGAGGTCATCCACTGAAGCCACAGTTCCTGATCCACATCCCCCCAAGGCTTATCATGGAAAAGAATTACTCTAGCCCTAAACTCCTCATCATAGTTGAGCCATGCGAACCCCCCGGACTGTAAGTGTGCTTTGCGTATGATATCAATATACTTAAACATTGCGACATCCCTGTCCTGATGTTTTTCACAATAGACGCTTGCATAGATTAAAAATGCTATCGTCCAATTTTTTATATTTTTTGGAACCCTGGGACGCCTCGAAAGCTCCCACTCTTATTCCTTGGACCCCTCCTTCTCTTGAATATCCCTATGAAGGAGCTTGAATACGTCAACAAATTTGTGGTCCCAAATCCTCTTCTTAGTTTTCTCAGCCAAATGCGTTCTCAGCGCCATGGAAAAACCTGTGTAAGGTATTTTTTTTATGTATGGGGTGAATGGCACCTGAAACTTGCCCAGATGAGGATTCAGACCCATCCAAAACCTGTCTATCAGTGCTAACCTGTTTATCAGTGCTTGTCGCCTTATTTGATCCCACAGCACCTGATCCCACTCCCACCTGTTCTGCAGATTTACCAACCGTCTCCCCCTCCCCGAAACCTGAACCTTCCTTCACTGAGTCATCACCCACCCCCACTGAACGTACACTGGGTGTGTCTGTCAAAGGTTGCGGCCACGATGACCACCACTGAGGCCTTCCTGATGTCAATTGAGTAGCCTGCTTCTGAAACTCCTTTGGATCCTCTCGCCTTTATTGCCCCCGAAGCCGTTCTTGCTCCGCTGTCTTGTCCGCTTGTGACCTCTGAAAAATACTAGCAACAACAGATGACCCCGCTTGTTCTTGACCCATAGCTCTTGCATCAAAAATCCCATCATCAAATAGAAAACCTTCATGTATATGTTCATCCACCAAACCTTGACCAGCATATTCATCAGGTATGACCAAATCAGTATTACTCCCACTCAGCATTTCCCCGTCTCCCACCCCGCCATCATAACAATCCCAATTGGTCACAGCAAAAACCGCCTTTGATCCGCTCTGTGAAACAACACCCTTACCAACAGCCGCACCCTGCTTCGCCTTCTCGTAGTTGGAAACGCCCGCCACCATCTACGGGACCTTGTAGGATGAAGACTTCCAGCCGCTCGTGCCAGACGCCGCTACCAACTTACCACCATCCCGAACCTGCGTGGCACTGCCCGTTGCCGAAGATGAAGAAGTGGCATGATCCACCCAGACCCATTGCCCTCGAGTTGGCCCTAATCCAGTGTCAAAACAAATCTGTGAGAAACAAGGAGGAGAACGAGATTCTGAAAAAATTGTTTCAAATTCTGAAGCTTCAGAGCTTGACATAGGGTATGTATTGTGAGACATTCCTTCAAAATTAGCAATGTTTGTGAGCACCTTGCCAACGACGTGCGCTCTCTTAAAAGCTGACGTAGGTGTCGGCAAAACCAAATTTTCCTTCACCCCAATGTCATAACAACCCCCTCCTCCCCCTGCTTGACAGGGAACTTGTTGTAGTATGAAATCTACGATGGATCGCACACCGCGAGCCTCTCCTCTGGATCGACCCTAAGCACTCTGGTATGTGAAGTGCATGTACTTGTTGTTCCCAAGATCTCTAGACCCGAGACATGGCCCAGGTTTTGGGATAGTTTCTCTCATCAGTAGAGAAAGAATCTGGGGTGGATGAGAAGGCCGCCAAGTAACCGTCAGAGACCTCGATGCCTCTCCGGCGCGCAGGTGCGTCTCCAAAAGCGCGTCAGCTTGTGGTCTCATGGGAGCCCTTTAACAGAAATCTACGATGGATCGCACACCGCTAGCCTCTCCTCCGGATATCCCTAAGCACTCTGGTATGTGAAGTGCGTGTAGTTTGAAGAGTTGAAACAAAGTTCGTAAGTGGTTCACCAAAGTTGGTGCAAGTAAGTACTTGTTGTTCCCAAGATCTCTAGACCCGAGACATGGCCCAGGTTTCGGGATAGTTTCCCTCATCAGTAGAGAAAGAATCTGGGGTGGATGAGAAGGCCGCCAAGTAACTGTCACAGGCCTCGATGCCTCTCCGGCGTGCAGGTGCGTCTCCAAAAGCTCGTCGGCTTGTGGTCTGCGATCCATTGCGGTTGATTCTAACTTGTTGTAGTAAGGCTTCTGGAGGCAGTACCACCCCTGCCCTGTACTCTCCTCCTAGCACGACCCATGCGGAGAGAAGATAACGCCCTCAACTGACCTGAAGACTTGTCAGGAAGCGAATGACATCTGGTAGCCTGTGACCTGCTGACTCCGCTGCGGCACGCCGCACGACCTCTATGTTGCAGCGTCGATGGTTCCACCTCAGCACGACCGACAGTCCCTTGCGACCGGCTCTTTGCAGGTAAACAAGCTGCCACTGTTTCTGAAACTCCTTGGGCTGCCATCCGCTTCGGGCGTCTCCCCACCACCGCTAAAACTGTTGAAACACTAGGCTGCAATAGGTCCTCACGACCTGCATCATAAATAATGCGCAGTGCCTCCTTCACAGCCTCTTACTCTGCCATCCTGAAGCAAAGCCTGAAGAAAAACCCACCAAAAACTATCAGAAAATGAGGGAGAAATGGCAAGGCTTGTGTCACAAAAACCGACAGCCTCCCAATCTCCTCACAGAAAAAAACACAATTTTACCTAACTGCCGCCTGCTCTGCTCGCGCTGCTAAGCCCCGCCCCCGCCTGCCTAGAGCCCTCACGTGCTGTGTGGACTGTTCCACCACGCGAAATTCCCCAAGGCGACAGCGGCTTGTGCCACGACCCCCTTGGGACCCCATTGTCTGTTTCTTAATTGTTGTCACTTCAGAGGAATTCCCCTCCTCGCCCCTTTATGCTCAACATTTTGCTAATTGGGTGGCTCGAGAGAGGGATCCCTTTGTGTGTCTTCCCTTTCCGCACCCCTCGCACAATGAGCTGACCCTCTC
This sequence comes from Lissotriton vulgaris, assembly GCF_964263255.1. Lineage (NCBI taxonomy): Eukaryota > Metazoa > Chordata > Amphibia > Caudata > Salamandridae > Lissotriton > Lissotriton vulgaris. Next base: position 77,350,216 of record NC_141693.1, read on the forward strand.
ATTTGTTATCTCGTGCAAGCTACACAATTCAGTGACATTGCTTGTTTTAATTGTTGCTGGCACAAAAGGTTAGCTAAATTCAGCAACTATAATTTTTCTGCAGATTGTTAATTTCCTTTTTCTGTCACTGTCTTATTCTTGGAAAGCCTCCATATCGTGTTTCGGTTCAAAGCCTGTCCCTCTCTCTTGACGTCTCTTTTCTATTCTCCTTTTCTTGGTTTGCTGGCTATGTGCAGTTTTTTTCATGTCTCTACCCCTTCGCTCTCCAACTGCTTGAATAGTGTAACCCTTTCAGAAATAATGTGAAAACCACGTTCATTTACTAGTTTGGGATTTTCTTTAGTTCGGTGAAGTCATAGGCTGTCAAAGCGCTTTACATGAAAATTAGTAGTAAATAGTACGCTTGAAGAAGTACAACACAATGTTTCAGTGGCCGGGAGGTGGCAGGGGGGAGGATTTGGAACAAAGGTGATCCAAGTATCCCTCGTATCAAGGAGCTGTTCTAGGGTCCGACCCATGCTCAAGCGCGGATAGACCACATGGAACAAGTTCTGGTGATATCTGTGAGGTGTAGTTTTGCAAAGTTCATATCTGTACTTGCTATTCCAACAATGCTGGAAGAAACATGGTTTCATTAGTTTGAAAACAGAAATACCATTTGGATTTGAAAAGGAAAGCAATGGGCTTGCTTGCACACAAAAGCCTTGCTAGAATATTTGGTATTCTTAAACCTGGGAATTTCGAGCCGCAATATGGGTTTTACTACTGGTTGTCTGGGATACTCTGAGCACCAGCGTTTGCCGGCCGGGTTGCAGGCTCAGTTAAATTGAGATTAAAACTGAGTCCAGTGCACAGAATTCTATTGATATAATATGATTGAATGTGTTTTGAACTACTCACAAAGTACATTGAAAGGCTGACTTCGAATGAGCAAAAGTTGGTAAAACAGGATTACCTGATGAATCGATGTCAGAAGGGTTAACTTTCTTACTTATCTTTTATTTTAATAAACTATTGCTTTTTTAGGTCTCGCTGAGCCAGCTCGCATGCGCTGCTAGCGAGACATTTAGTAAAGGGTAAAAAAAAAGGTGCTACCTACTAGAGTTTTGCTGGCCTGAAGCTTGAGTGCACGTGTGCGTGCACGCACAGCCGCCTTTGTCTCCTCCGTCACGGGTCATTAAGTTGCTTTCCCCTCTGCCTCCGTCCGATCACTTTACCTTTCACTTTCATGGCTTGTTTGGTCATTCTATCAGTATTTGTCCATACTTGTTTGAGATGCATTTTAAATGCGGGAGCGTTTGCACCAGTGGCGTAACGAAACTTGAGGGGGCCGCCCTGCAAACTACATGGAGGGCCCCCCCCCCCTTCTCCGTGCCAGTCTAGTAACTCTCAGGCCAGCGACCCGCCATACTGCAGGGGATGTGGGCTATTGTTACGCCCCTGTCACCAATACAGCCATTGCAAGTAACACTGGATGGTGGAGTTAAAGGTTGGGCTTAGTCTGCCAGCAGGTTATCATAGGTGGTGGTCCATTCAATACAGGGTCCCTGCCATCAGTACACCGGGGAAGTTTGCCCAATTTTAGGAGGGTTTCCTGATGCAGACTCCTGTCATGATATACAACATCGGGCCCACTCATCGCTCAGTTTTGAAAAAAGTGCATCCACTGCTCCTTCTCGTTTCTGTTTTAAATCATTAGACAAAGCGACAATGCAGTATTTCAAAAGCAGATGTAAGTACAAAGAGCACATTTTGATAATACATTTTTGTTAGTAGACAATAGCAATCTTAAGAGGCATTGCATAGCTTCATACACACTGTGACCCCAATTCCATCACAGTCTCTCTCTCTCTCTCTCTCGCTCAGTCAGTCAGTCTCTCTCTTTCAGTCTCTCTCTCTCTCTCTCGCTCAGTCAGTCAGTCTCTCTCTGTCAGTCAGTCAGTCTCTCTCAGTCAATCTCTCTCTGTCATTCAGTCTCTCTCAGTCAGTCTCTGTCAGTCAGTCCGTCTCTCTCTATCTCCTTGTCAGTCTGTCAGTCAGTCTCTCTCTCTCTCTGTCAGTCTCTCTCAGTCAGTCCCGCTCTCTGTCAGTCTCTCTCTCTCTCTCAGTCTCTCTCCCTGTCAGTCCCTCTGTCTGTCAGTCTCTCTCACAGTCTCTCTCTCTCTCTCTCTCTCTCTCTGTCAGTCTCTCTATCTCTCTCTTTCTGTCAGTCTCTCTCAGTGAGTCAGTCTCTCTCTCAGTCAGTCTCTCTGTCAGTCTCTCTCTTAGTCTCTCTCTCTCAGTCAGTCAGTCTTCCAGACAGTCTCTCTCTCCCTCTGTCAGTCTCTCTCAGTTAGGCATTCTCTCTCTCGCAGTCAGCCAGTGTCTCTCAGTCAGCCTCTCTCTCCCTTAGTCAGTGACTCTCTCTGTCAGTCTCTCTCTATGTCAGTCAGTCTCTCTGTCAGTCAGTCTCTCTGTGAGTCTCTCTCAGTCAGTCTCTCCCTGTCAGTCAGTCTCTCTTTCTCTGTCAGTCTCTGTCAGTCAATCTCTCTCTCAGTCAGTCTCTCTCTCTCTGCCAGTCTCTCTCTCAGCCAGTAAGTCTTGCTCGCTCCCAGTCAGTCTCTCTCTCTCCCAGTCAGTCAGTCTCTCTCAGTCAGTCATTCATTCTCTCTCTACCTCAGTCAGTCTCTCTCTCACTCCCTGTCAGTCCCCCTCTCAGTCATTCTCTCTCTCTGTCAGTCTCTCTCAGTCAGTCAGTCTCTCTCAGTCAGTCTCTCTCGCAGTCAATCAGTCTACCTCTCTCAGTCAGTCAGTCTCTGCCTCTCTCTCTGTCTCTCTCTCCGTCAGTCAGTATCTCTCTACCTCAGTCAGTCAGTATCTCTCTACCTGAGTCAGTCTCTCTCTCTGCCAGTCAATCTCACTCTCAATCAGTCTCTCTCTCTCTGTTAGTCAGTCAGTCACTCTCTTAGTCAGCCAGTCTCGCTCTCTCTCTCTCTGTCAGTTTCTCAGCCAGTCAGTCTCTCAGTCAGTCAGTATTCAGTCTCTGAGTCAGTCAGTCAGTCTCTACTCTCTCTCCACTCTCTCTCTCTCTCCATTCTCTCCCAACTCTGTCCACTCCATCTCCACTGTCTCACCACTCTCTCTCCACTGTCTCTCTCTCCACTTTCTCTCTCTCTACTTTCTCTCCACTCTCTCACTCTCTCCAGTCTCCCTCCACTCTCTCTACTCTCTCTCCACTCTCTCTCCACTCTCTACACCCTCTCTCCCTTCACACTCTCTCCCTACTTTCTCTCCACTCTCTCGTTCTCTCCACTCCCTCTCTCCACTCCCTCTCTCCACTCTCTCACTCCACTCTCTCACTCCACTCTCTCACTCTCTCTCACTCTCTCTCTCACTCTCTGTCTCACTCTCTCTCCACCCTCTATCTACTCTCTCCACTCTCTCTCCACTCTCTCTCCACTCTCTATCTCCTCTCTCTCTCCACTCTCCACTATCTCTCTTCTCTCTCTCTCGCCACTGTCTCCTCCACTGTCTCCCTCCACTCTCCTCTCTCTCTCTCCACTTTCTCTCTCTCTACTCACTCTCTTCTCTCTCTCTCTCTCTCTCCATTCTCTCCACTCTCTCTCTCCACTGTCTCTCTCTCCACTTTTTCTCTCGCTCTCCTCTCTCTCTACTCTCTCTCTCCACTCTCTCTTTCTCTCTCCACTCTCTCTCTCCACTGTCTCTCTCTCCACTGTCTCTCTCTCCACTTTCTCTATCTCTCTCCACTCTCTATCCACTGTCTAGCTCCCCTCTCTCTCCAATCTCTCTCCACTCTCTCTCTACTCTCTCTCCTCTTTCTCTCTCTCCACTCTCTCTCTCCACTCTCTCTCCCTCCACTCTCTCTCCACTCTCTCTCTCTCTACTCTCTCTCCACTCTCTCTACTCTCTCTCCACTGTCTTTCTCTCCACTGTCTCCCTCCACTCTCTCTACTCTCTCTCCACTCTCTCGCTCACTCTCTCCACTGTCTCCATGCTCCCTCCACTCTCTCGCTCTCCACTGTCTAGCTCCACTCTCTCTCCACTCTCTCTCTCTCTCTACTCTCTCTCTACTCTCTCTCCACTGTCTTTCTCTCCACTCTCTCTCCACTGTCTCCCTCCACTCTCTCTACTCTCTCTCCACTCTCTCGCTCACTCTCTCCACTGTCTCCATGCTCTCTCCACTCTCTCTCTCTCTCCACTGTCTAGCTCCACTCTCTCTCCACTCTCTCTCCACTCTCTCTCTCTCTACTCTCTCTCCACTCTCTCTCCCTCCACCCTATCTCTCTCCACTCTCTCTCTCTACTCTCTCTCCACTCTTTCTCTCCACTCTCTCTCCACTCTCTCTCCACTCTCTCTCCACTGTCTCTCTCTCTACTCTCTCACTACTCTCTCTCTCCACTCTCTCTCCACTGCCTCACTCCACTCTCTCTCTACTCTCTCTCCAACGTCTCTCTCCACCCTCACTCTCTCTTCACTCTCTCTCTCTACTCTCTCTCTCTACTCTCTCTCTCCACTCTCTCTCTCCACTCTTTCTCTCTCCTCTTTCTCTCCACTCTCTCCCACTCTCTCTCACAAAGTAGTATGCGTTCCATGGGCATCCGCAGAAATGTTTCCGGGGGGGCACATTTTTAACTTCATCTCCATCCCCCTTACACCCTTCTCCCCTCTGCCTTGCAGCACCCTTCTCGCCCTCCCCCTTGCACCCTTCTCCCCCTCCCCCTTGCACCCTTCTCCACCTCCGCTTTACACCCTTTTCTACCTTGCACAATTCTCCCCTCTGCCTTGCACCCTTCTCCCCTCTGCCTTGCACCCTTCTTCCCTCTGCCTAGACCCTTCTCCCCTCTGCCTTGCATCCTACTCCCCTCTGCCTTGCACCCTTCTCCTCTCTGCCTTACACCCTTCTCCTCTCTGCCTTGCACCCTTCTCCTCTCTGCCTTGCAACCTTCTACCCTCTGCCTTGCAACCTTCTCCCTCTCTGCCTTGCACCCTTCTCCTCTCTGCCTTGCACCCTTCTCCCCTCCCCGTTGCACCCTTCTCCCCTCCGCCTTGCACCGTTCTCCCCCTCCCCGTTGCACCATTCTCCCCTCTGCCTTGCACCCTTCTCCTCTCCACCTTGCACCCTTCTCCCCTCTGCCTTGCACCCTTCTCCCCTCTGCCTTGCACCCTTCTCCCCTCTGCCTTGCACCCTTCTCCCCTCCGCCTTGCACCCTTCTCCTCTCTGCCTTGCATCCTACTCCCCTCTGACTTTCACTCTTCTCCTCTCTGCCTTGCACCCTTCTCTACCTTGCACCCTTCTCCTCTCTGCCCTGCACCCTTCTCCTCTCTGCCTTGCGCCCTTCTCCTTGCTGCCTTGAACCCTTCCTCCCTCTGATTTGCACCCTTCTCCCCTCTGCCTTGCACCCTTCTCCCCTCTGCCTTGCGCCCTTCTCGCCCTCCGCCTTGCGCTCTTCTCCTGTCTGCCTTGCGCCCTTCTCCTCTCTGCCTTGCGCCCTTCTCCCCTCTGCTTTGCGCCCTTCTCCCCTCCGCCTTGGGCCCTTCTCCCCTCCGCCTTGCGCCCTTCTCCCCTCCGCTTTGCACCCTTCTCCCCTCCACTTTGCGCCCTTCTCCTCTATGCCGTGCACCCTTCTCCTCTCTGTCTAGCGCCCTTCTCCTCTCTGCCTTGAACCCTTTTCCCCTCTGCCTTGCACCCTTCTCCCCTCTGCCTTGCACCCTTCTCCCCTCCTCATTGCACCCTTCTCCTCTCTGCCTTGCACCCTTCTCCTCCCTGCCTTGCACCCTTCTCCTCTCTGCCTTGCACCCTTCTCCCCTCCGCCTTGCACCCTTCTCCCCTCTGCTTTGTACCCTTCTCCTCTCTATATTGCGCCCTTCTCCTCTCTGCCTTGAACCCTTTTCCCCTCTGCCTTTCACCCTTCTCCCCTCTGCCTTGCACCCTTCTCCCCTCTGCCTTGCACCCTTCTCCCCTCCTCCTTGCACCCTTCTCCTCTCTGCCTTGCACCCTTCTCCTCTCTGCCTTGCACCCTTCTCCTCTCTGCCTTGCACCCTTCTCCCCTCCGCCTTGCGCCCTTCGCCCCTCCGCTTTGCACCCTTCTCCCGCCCACATTGCGCCCTTCTCCTCTCTGCCGTGGACCCTTCTCCTCTCTGCCTTGCGCCCTTCTCCTCTCTGCCTTGCGCCCTTCTCCTCTCTGCCTTGCGCCCGTCTCCCCTCTGCCTTGCACCCGTCTCCCCTCTGCTTGCACCCTTCTCCCCTCCTCCTTGCACCCTTCTCCTCTCTGCCTTGCACCCGTCTCCCCTCTGCCTTGCACCCGTCTCCCCTCTGCCTTGCACCCTTCACCCCTCCGCCTTGCACCCTTCTCTTCTCTGCCTTGCTCCCATCTCCCCTCTGCCTTGCACCCTTCTCCCCTCTGCCTTGCACCCTTCTCCCCCTCCGCCTGGACTCCAAAACGTAAGCTGATCACTTTCTTCAAACAAAATAATTTTGACCTAATAGACAAGCTTTTTATTTTTAGTAAATGCATGGCAGGTGCTCTACTATCAGTTTGCAGTTTTCATCCAGTATCCACATGTAATCTGGCCATACAAGGAAAGTGCCACCATCCCAAGTCAAGGATACACACTAACTATTAAGAACTACCAACAATATATAGCCCAAACAAGGGTGGGCAGAGAGCACATCACCCTCACACGCATTCATGTTTAATGAGGATGCTTTTCTCTCACAATAAAATTAATGTTTGTACAAATGCCATTTTGACACCTCTATGTGCTGTACATAACGATTGCCACTGTAACTCAGCTTACCAAACTCAGAGGGAAGGTTTACTTGGTACACCGAGAGAATAACAAATGACTTGGAGGACTTAAACAGATGTCAGGGTGAGCGTGAAACTGACTACGATAAAGCAAGCAATTAAAATTGTATTTTGTTTAAAAGAACCATGACTTGTCGGAAAACACAACTTCTATTATGTATAAAAGTTCTTAAAAATGTCACAGTGATTACAAACTATATTACACAGGCACGTATGTTGGAGAAAGGACCTACAGGCTGTCTGAACAGACATAATCTTCCCTTCCTTGCAGGCCCTTTATCCCATTCCACCGGGACCTCTGTTTCACCTTTCAACAATAAAAAGAAACGTACTCACTGTCTTGTTTCTTGTCCCAAACTTGGTGGCTGAGGAAGTGCTTCTGCAGCGTTCTTTCTAATAATTATAATTCACCATGGGCCAACCTGTGTGCAAGGCACACAGCAGAACACTACGTCTTCACCACATGCCAGCTCTCCACATTTACCGAGGCCCACTCAAGAGGGGTGTGCAAATCGCTTTCACTTTCGCATGTTAGACATGCGTAGTCGAGCCGGGTGAAATCATCCAGAAAATGTAAGCATGCTTTTAAAATGCTGATGTGGAAACACAGAGCCAGCTTCAGCATTGTAATTGTGTCTTTAGATAACGTGTAGGGGGGAGTCAGGGAAGCAGTTTTTTAACCCTTTCGATGCTGATGACGAGCTCAGCTCGTCATCACCCACGGGTGTCGTGTGCTGATGACGAGCTGAGCTCGTCATGAATATATGGCATCCTAAATTTTTCAGCACAGGACGGGAAAACTGCCAGCAGCCATGTGGTTAAGGGTGCCACAATCACATTAAGAGGTCCCCAGCCCATGTAGGCCCCCAAACCCTGACAACCCCCCTCCACCACCCCTCACCCCTCACAGCCCTGGCCTCCTCCCTTCTCAAAGGAATAGTGCCCTGAGGAGAATGCACTATCTTAGGGCCCCCACCCCCTCCTCTTTCCGGGCCTGGCTCGTGGCTTTGACTGAAGAGAAACAATGGAAGTTGATACTTTGTTTCTCTTCAGTCAAAGGTCAGCAGCGCGAGGAGCGAGGAGCAGGAGCAGGCTGCAGACAGCAGCAGCTGCTTTAGAGAGAGAGAGACAGCTCTCTACCGAGAGCTCAGCTGAGGGGCCCCCTTCATCTACTGGAGACTGGGGCCCCCCCCCCGCACCGCGGGGGCTGCGGGGGTGTTTGTTACGTCCCTGGTTTACACCTTCTTGTTAACAACAACACTTTTCATTTTCACACAGAACCATACACACAAACACAAAGCCACACACAGACAGAACCAAACACACACAGAGCCACACACACACAGAGCCACACACACATACACAGAGCCACAGACCACGCAGCTCTTGGTGTGTCCTATCTGCATTGGCAATTATCACCCTGCTCTCTGTATTCTTCCCCCGGGTGTTTTTTACTTTGCAGCAAGTTTGCAAAGAAAACTAGTTGAGCAAAAAAATCTCCAAAACATGTTTTTTCCCCTCTCTGAGCTTGAAGGAATCAGTGTGGCGGGGCTGTATTTTTTCACGCTATAACCGGGGTTTTTGGTGAGAATGTCCTTTGGGTCGCTTTTGGTGTTGCAGATGGGTGATTTTCGGGAGTGACGGGGGTAATCAGCTGTGATAGAAGGGCACATGGATGAGACATGTGAGGGGAGAGTATTCAAACAGCGTAACATGGTCAGACATCCACGAGAAAAAGGAATGCAGGCAAGCAAGATGGGGAGGACAGGCCCATGGGAAGGGGCATGCAGGCAGTGGCGAGGGTAGCAAAGCTTCAGGCAAGAGAGGCGGGGAGTACCCATCATGGGTAATGGTGACAAAAGAGATTTGAGAGAGGGCTCTGCTGGAAGGGTATGCAGGAAAGCGTGGGAGGTTAAAGGGCATACAGATAGGAGTGAGGACGAGGAGGTCGACTCATTAACAAGGGTACACACATACTGAGTGGTAGTTGGGGAGGAGCCTCCCGACAAAGAGGGTCATGCAGGAGGGACGGGGTGAGGGGTCAGTTACCTTCTCCCCGGATCCCTGCTGCTCTTGCGGCCACACCTCACGCCGGGCTGCTCTCCCCATCGAGGCTGCCTCCTCCTGGAGCCCGGGCGACAGTCACTCCCTCCTTGGCCAGCTCCGGTGCCCGCGATCCTCAGCCCCAGACTCCCGCTCCCCTATGCTCAGCTCCTCAGTGCCCGTCCATCGAGCAGCCAAAATCTCCTCTGCCAGCTACTGGCTGCGCTGCTCCTCCTGCTGTCAGACCCCTCTGCTCCGCTGCCCCCAGCTGCGCTGAGATTGTTGGCACGCAGCTCCGCTCCGCAGCCCCTCCTCGGCCCCGCGCCTCACACCGGGCCACTCTCCCCATCGAAGCTGCCTCCTCCTGGAGCCCGGGAGACAGTCACTCCCTCCTTGCGGTGCCCGCGATCCCCAGACTCCCGCTCCCCTGTGCTCTGCTCCTCTAGCAAATCACGCAAGAGTCTGTTCGCCAAAGATGTCACTCCTAAACAACGTATTCAAAAGGAGTAATATTAGCGGCCATGTTAAAGCAGTAATACTTTATAAAACCCTGCACACTCCACACAGGCGTATGTGGCAAAATTACATATCACAAATTTAAAAAAATATATTAAACTATCTTTGAGGCTATTTTACAAATATTCGGGTTTTAAAGAAGAAAACACTTTAATAATCATTGAATGTTTTATGTTGTTGCATTTTATTCTTGCCCGATGTCATTATTGTAGTTTGTCTCCCGGTCATGTTTTTCAAATAGCCTAATCCACTATAGATGATGGAAAACGGAACAACAAGCGCTTGCCATGACACAGCCTTTTGTCTCTAAGCCCCGTCCTCTTCAGACTGGGCGCCCAGACTTCCTGCTGACTTAAAAGGTTTCTTATCTTCTTTATGGGGCCATCTGGACCCATAAAGAAGATAAGAAACCTTTTACCACAAACGTAAGTCAAGGAGCCCAGTCTGAAAAGGACAGGGCTTAGCGAGAAAGAAGAACGTCACTAGGACCTCTTGTCGAATGGCTGGCCACCGTTTAGGAGGCCAGCCAATGGAGAAGAGGGGCGGGGCTTAACCCTCGCTAGTGAAGTACACTCTAACACATAAAATCTTGCGAGCTCGACTGCGCATGTGCGCGGTACGCCACGCGAGACCTAAAATCGAGTCTGGGAAAATAATTTCACTCCGTAGTCTCTACTACTTTCAGAATTCTTATTGATTACGAAGTCAAAGGTAAACACCTGCATCATTTAGGTTGGGAAGTAATGGCCCATGTAAAACGTCAATATTTGTTTACCCGGCCCTGCTGATTTTTCACATGATGCCACTATAGTGTGTTAGGAATTTGAAGAGGCGAGACACTTTTGCTAATCAAGCTACCGGGTCAGTGGTGGTCCCCCATGCTACTGTTTCAATCTGACTCTGTGTCTCTTTTTAAACCCCTGGGCATCTATGAAAAATGGTTTATGTGAGTTGGAGGCAGCTCAGCTTTAATTTCACTGAAAGACCTGATAACTGTGACTTGTTTCATTTTTTTTTTAAATATCTCTTTTCTCTATTGCTTCCTCACTCGCCAGTGCTCACCGCTGCTGTTCATCGGTGGAGTTTACTTCATCCCTCTACCCACCGCTCTCCCTCCCCACCCAAATTAAATGTAATATTTCAACATGTTTAGGAAGTCCCAGCAGCTGCACTTTGCAGCTGGCCTGTTTCTTTCATAAAGAAAATGTGCACCAAAGTACATTTTCAGAAACAGTAAATGGGAAATTTACGTCTGTGTTTTGATGCATGAGTGCGTTTTTGTTGTTGTTGCTGTTTGACAATACCCATGTTTTTCTTGTTTCATCTCTAATGCTGAACAGCATTGAATGGCTCGTCCTTTTAAAGCCGAGACCTACTAGCTTTGCTAAAAGCATAGGAAAAGTCAATAGGCGTGTGTACTGACGAAGCTAAAAGGCCAAAGCCCGTTGCGTCTCTGCGGATGAGCGCGGCAGCACTTCTGATTTCTTTTCTCTGTGCTGTTCGTTCCCTGAAGTTATTTTCTCCATGCTTGATCAAAAGCTGTTAACCTTATCTATTGTCATCCCCTTCCCATTACCTGCTTAAATTGTCGGGTTAAGATGTCAGCGTTGGTCAAGCGTCAGTGCACGAGGCCCTAACTGGAGCCAGCTGTTGTGGCTCGCGCTCTCAGGAGCCGTGATTGGGAGCTACTTAATTCCCTTTTGAGGCGGGTAAACTCAAGAAGTACAGCACCAATCACAACACCCAATACAGCATTGGAAAGGGGAGTTGCAGCAGTTGGACATAGGCTATACAGGTGGCCACCATATACATTAGAAACGTCAAAGAACTTTAGGGGTAAAGTAGTCCACTCGCCTCGAAATAGACTTGTCAATTTACTTTTTATGCATGTAGATGTTTTGGTTGCTCACAATTTTTACTACCTCATGTATTTTGTTTGCTCACGATTGTCACTATTACCCTTACTACCTCATGTATTTTTGGTTGATCGCAATTTTTACTACCTCATGTATTTTGTTTGCTCACAATTGTCACTATTTCCTTACGTAACGTAACGTATGCTTTTGTAACCTGTTCTTTTGTAATGTTTCTCATTATGTTTCATTTCTGTTCCTTTTGTGAAGCGCTCTGACGCCTTCGGGTAAAGTCCGCGCTATATAAAAATGCATAAATAAAATAAAATAAAACAATGGCAATATGCGCCATACGTTGTAACACTCAGGGCTCCGTGATTGGCTACAATAGCGGACAAGAAACAGTAATTAGAATTTCCGGTGCGGACCGGAGAGGGAACTGTGTACAGAATGCAAGTTGGATAATTGAAGGGCCAGGATAGGCCCGGTATTTCGGATGAAGACGCCCGCTGTCCTGCATGTTAATTGTCAGACTACTACAGCGCACAGGAAATAATACGTAGAATTTCCGGTGCGGACCTGAAAGGGAACCGTGACGGAACGTAAATTGGTTTACTGAAGGTCCAGGATTGGCTCGTTCTTACCAGACGATAATAGCGGAGCTGTCCTGGAAGTTGGTTGGTAGACATGGAAGTTCAATTTATGAGAAAAAAAAAATTGGACGGACCACATAGGAAGCAAGGGAGGAGTTAACACATTGTGACGTGAAGGGATACCAGCAAGGTGATTGGTTGACAGCAGTGGTCGAAGTGGGGACAAAAAAGTAGGAGCACTGTGGGCGGACACGCAGGGGGCGGGATTAAGCGGAGGATTGGATTAGTGGGCGGAGTTGGAGGTGTGGCAAAACACTGTAAAAAATACTGCAACAGATGGCGCCAAAGAATGCTGCGTAATATGCCTTTTCTTCGTGGATAGTTTACTCAATGCTGCCACATAATTTGGAACTGGATTACTGCATAATTCTAGTGCGCTATATTGAAGAAACCTCTACCTTGCTAAATGTACATAATATTTTTTTTAACTATACTGTTAAGGGAGTAATTGAACTATGTTTATGCTTTTTGACACGCTTTTTGCTGATGCTGTTCAGCATTGGCAAATGGAAAAAATATTATTTGCCAATGCTGCGGGCGCCATAAAAAAAAAATGACCACAGATGCACGCAGGACCTTCAAAAAGGAAAAATGCAAAATTAATGCAAGCATTCAATGATTGGCAAAGCCAATAGGCATTACCTCCTCGTCCTGTCTTCCTCGCCACAGTAATCACATATGAGCCTCTGGCTCCACACAGAACTCCAAGTAAAAAAAAACAGCGCTCTAGTCTCCCTCTCCCTCCTCCAAGATGGCCCCCAGTGGCTCCAGCCAATCCCATAAAGGGATACAGAAGCACCAACACGACCTGTTCTTTTTTTCTGCACCTCTCCAAGTGCTGTGTTCCCTGCTGGTCAAGTGAGTGGGGCTGGGTCTGCTTGAGCGACCCCTTCTGTCCTACGGTATCTAGTTGGGGGAATGTAGTTCTGTGTCTTTGTGCAATGTTTTCGAATTAATTGATGTGTTTTGTTAATTGGTTTGTTTTTCCCCCTTCTTCTGCCTTTCGTGCCTCGTGTCCTGCATAGCGGACTTTCGTGGCGTTTTTTGTTTGCGGCTGTATTTTCATTTATTTTCGCGGGACGACTGGTGTCCTGTCTGCCGCTTCTTTGTATTTCCTTTTCTCTCCCTTGTCCAGCCGCGCGTCCTGCAGAGCGGGCGTTGCGCGGCCGGGGGCGATATGCATGCAGGTGCAATGTGCGTGGGGGCCGGAGGCTTCCGTTCGCTTTTACTTGCCTGCTGTCGGTTTGGGCATCTGCCTGTGTTCCAGCCTCTGCATGTCAATGCTGCATATTGGGCACATTCTGGGCTCGGCTCGGCGCACGACGGTCTGGGACTGTTTTTCTGTGTGCGCGCGGCTCTTCGGGCTGAATTTATGCATTTTCGCTTGGGTCTAGTGTGTTTTGTTCGGTTGCTTAGCAACCTCAGGACCTTTATCTGCCGGCTGTTCTACTCTTTGCCTGTGTTTGTTTTGGGCACGAGTGTAGCTGTCATAGATGATTCCTCTGTTCTTGGTGCTCCTGCTTCTTTGGATGTCGCTTCTGGTTCGGTGGTGCAGATTCCTTCTATGGAATTGTTACAGCAGATGATCAATTCTGCTGTGTCTGCTGCATTACATGGTCATGTGCCTGTTCCTCCTCCAAAAAAGGCGAGGGTTGATTGCGCTGCTGCTGCTGCTGATTCTGAAAATGAGAATGAGGAGGAGGTTGATGTCAGGGGTCGCTTTGTGCAGGGTGCCGACCTTATGGAGGTGCTGGGACACATTCGCGAAAACTTGGTGTTTCCTGCTTCTGTTGTGCCTCTGGAGGACGATCTGTTTTTGCAATATCATCGTCCTGAGCCTGATTCTTTGCCTCTCCATTCTTCTGTATTGAAGGTCCTGGAGAATGAATGGAATGATGCGGACAAAGGTTCCTTTCCTCGTTTATTGAGTAAAAGATACCCACTGCAGGATTTTGCTGTGAAATACCCTGCCTCGGTGAAGGTTGACTCTTTGTTGGCCAGCATGTCTTCGCATGGGACTGTTGTTTCAGAAGATTCTTCTCCTGCTGACCCGGTTGACCGTAAGGTGGATGGTGCTGTAAAACGCACTTTTGCGGCTGCAAATTTTTCTATCAGGGCGGTGGCCTATTCGTCTTACACTATCCAGTCCTTGCTCAAGGATTTTCAGTCTCTGTCGGAGTTGTTAGACCAGGGGGAGGATGTTTCTTCTACTCTGGCGATGATGGAGCAGCAGGTTCGTCTGCTTTCGGATGTCTCCTTTGATTCACTAAAGGCGGCGGCTTCGGCGGCCGGGTCCTCTGTGGCTGCGAGGCGTCAGTTATGGCTCCGTTCATGGAAGGCTGATGCTACACAGAAAAACTTGCTTATGAAGATACCTTTTTCTGGGGTTAAACATTTTGGTTCACCTCTAGACGAGATGGTGAAGAAGACGGCGGAGGATCGTAAACTACTTGCTCCTGAACGTCCTGGCAGGTTCCGTGCCTTTGGTTTACAGAGGTCTTTTGGTCCTGCTAAGAGAGGTCAGGCTGGTCAGCCCTTTCGTGGTAGGGGGCGTGGCCGGGGTGCTCCTTTCTTTGATAAATCCCGGTTCTCCGGCACTTCTACCTCCTCCACTCCTGCTTCCAAGGCCTGACTGGATCGCTCCTGGTGTAGGTCCGGTTGGGGGTCGCCTGACTTGCTTCATAGACTCTTGGCGAGAGACTGTGTCGGACCAATGGGGGCTTCAGGTGATTTCGGAGGGTTTACGCATTGGATTTGCCCAGACACCCCCAGACTGTTTCAAGGCCACTTCTTGTCCCAGAGATCCTGTGAAAAAAGTTAGCGCTTTTGGAAGGCATGGATTCCCTAGTAGTCAAACAGGCGGTGATTCCGGTACCCTGCGATCAAGTGGGGAAGGGGGTGTATTCCATACTTTTTCTGGTGTCCAAGCGCACCGGGGATCTTCGGCCTGTGATGGACCTGAAGTGGGTCAACACTTTCATCCCTCACCGGAAGTTCAAAATGGTTTCACTTCAATTGATTCTTCCTCTGGTGTATCAGGGCGATTTCCTTGCATCAATAGACTTGAGGGATGCTTACCTGCATATTCCGGTTCATCCGCACTTTCAGAAGTTTCTCCGGTTTTGCGTTATGGGTCGTCATTACCAGTTCCAGGTATTGCCTTTTGGGCTCTGCTCTGCTCCCAGGATCTTTACTAAGATTCTGGCTCCTCTTATTGGATTTTTACATGGGGAGGGCATTAGTGTTTTTCCGTATCTGGACGACTATTTAATTTCTGCTTCTTCTCTTCCAAAGGCGGAGTTGCATGTCCAGAGGGTCTGCCATGTCCTGGAGCATCATGGGTTCCTCGTGAATGTGCCGAAGTCCTCCCTGGTTCCTGCGCAGGAATTGACTTTCATTGGGGCTCTGTTCAAGACTCAGTTGGGGATGGTTTTCCTGCCCCCTCCCAGAATTCTGTCCCTGATGTCTGCTGTCCGTGCCCTGTTGGTGGGGCATTCTCATCCAGTGAGCCTGTGGTTGAGGGTTCAGGGCCTGATGTCGGTATCATTGTTGACGGTACTGTGGGCTCGCCTCCACATGTACCCGGTGGTGTCCCACATTTTGTCGCATTGGGACCCCTGTTCCCTCGATATGGAGGTTCTGGTTCCTATGTCGGAGGATGTTCGGGTGGTCCTGTGTTGGTGGTTGGACGACGGCCATCTATCCAGGGGCCGCCCCTTTCTGATTGTTCCCACCCGAGTGGTCACTACCGATGCCAGCCTGCTGGGGTGGGGTGCTACTCTGGGGGATTCAACGACTCAGGGGATTTGGCCTCAGTCAATGTTGTCTTGTTCCTCCAACTTCAAGGAGTTGAAGGCTGTCCTTCTGGGTCTGTTGGATTTCTCGGATCTTGTTCGGGGTCACCACGTGCAGATCCGGACGGACAATCAGGTTGTCATGTCTTATGTGAACCATCAAGGGGGGTGCAGGGTTCGCTCTCTCAGTTGCCTCAGCCGTCGAATTTGTTGTTGGGCGGAGTTGAACCTGGAGTCCCTTTCTGCCATTTACCTGCCTGGCGAGGAGAACACTGTGGCGGATTGTCTGAGCCGGGTTTTTCCTTCCATGTGGTCCTTGTCCCTCACGCGCTGGATGTTCAGGAGGTTGCAGGTGATGTTTGGGTGTCAGATTGTGGATCTGTTTGCCTCCCAGGACAATGCCCAGATCCGGTGTTTTTGCACGATTATGCCTTGCCGGGATGCCTGGAGGGTGGACGCGCTTTCGTTCCTTTGGCCGAAGGGTCTGTTGTATGCATTTCCCCCTGTTCTCCTGATTCCTGCTGTGTTGCAGAAGATCAAGAGGGAGGGTTCCTTTGTGCTTCTGATTGCTCCTTGTTGGAGGCGACGCCCTTGGTTTCCCCTACTGTTGGAATTGGCTGTGTCTCCGGGGTGGACCTTGCCATTCGTTCCTTATCCTCTACTGGGTCCTCTGCTTCCTCTGCCTGTGTTCCGTTCCCTGGGTCTGCGGGCCTGGCTCTTGAGAGGGATTCTCTGATTCGTGAGGGTTGTTCTGTGACTGTGGCTGGGGTCATTCAACAGTCACGGCGGCCTTCTACGCTTAAGGCCTACGCCAAGCACTGGGATAATTTTGCTTCTTGGTGTGTTGGTCATGGGCTGTCATTGGAGTCTTTGGATCTGGCTCGCATTCTGGATTTTCTGAATGATGGGTTTGTGTTGGGCTTGGCCATTTCGTCTCTTCGAGCTCAATGGGCCGCCATTCGGGCTTTTCATGTCCTCCCCTTGGTTTCGATTTCTCCATTGGTTGCTAGACTGTTTAAGTCTCTTTCTTTCCAACGCCCCCGTCCTATCATGTGTCCTCCTCCTTGGGACCTTCCTTTGGTTTTACGTTCCTTGCAGTTGGCTCCTTTCGAACCTTTGGAGTCGGTGCACTTGAAATTTTTGACACTCAAAGTGGTCTTTCTTGTGGCGATTGCTTCTGCCAGGCGTATGGGTGAGTTGGGTGCTTTCCTTCGTTCTGCCCCATTTTTGTTGGTTTTGTCAGACCGTGTGATCTTGCGCCCTCATCCTACCTTTGTTCCTAAAGTGCATTCTTATTTTCACCGGTCTGCTGAGGTGGTTCTTCCGGTTCTTTGTCCTGATCTGTCCTCGGCTGAGGACTCCCTTTTGCACCTCTTGGATGTTCGTCGTGCCTTATTGATTTATTTGTCACACACGTCTTCCTTTTGTAAGGTGGACAGCTTGTTTGTCAATTTTGGTTTGTCACGTCAGGGCCTGAAACCCTCCCTCTCAACGATCAGTCGTTGGATTAAGGAGGCCATTATGTTGGCATATGCTTCGGTTTCTGAGGTCCCCTCCCTTCCTGTTCAGGGTCGTTCCACCAGGTCTGTTGCTGTCTCCTGGGCTTCTTTCAAAGGGGTGTCCATGGAGGATGTTTGCAGGGCTGCTACGTGGTCGTCCCCGCATACCTTCATGTCCCATTACCGCCTCCAGGTTGGGGGTGGGGGTTCTGTTTCTTTTGCCTCTTCTGTTTTGTCAGCGGGGGTTCCTTGAGAGGTTTTTCCTTTTTGTTGCTATACCTCTGCATATTAAAATATGTTTTCACTACACTGCTGGTGTGGTCTATTTCCTTACATGAAGCTGATTGCTTTGGTATCGGCTCATATGTGATTACTGTGGCGAGGAAGACAGGACGAGGAGGTAATGCCCCGGTTACTTACCGGTAATCTTCATTACTCCGAGTCCATGTCTTCCTCGCCACAGTATAGTTTCCCTTCCCTCCCGGCCCTGGTGGTGGCTTCATGTCTGCGGCTTGGTTCTTCAGGTCGTGTTGGTGCTTCTGTATCCCTTTATGGGATTGGCTGGAGCCACTGGGGGCCATCCTGGAGGAGGGAGAGGGAGACTAGAGCGCTGTTTTTTTACTTGGAGTTCTGTGTGGAGCCAGAGGCTCATATGTGATTACTGTGGCGAGGAAGACATGGACTCGGTGTAATGAAGATTACCGGTAAGTAACCGGGGCATTTCCTGGCCGCCTGAAATGCCCATGCTTCACATAAATACACCTAGAAACGTACGTAGGCCCAGAAAGATGTGCACATTTTAAAATTCTAGCCCCAAGCAGCCATGTATTTGTAATTCCCGTGTACGTTCGCCTCGGTTTTCTTTTACTAAGACTCTTTTACTAAGACTCCACCCAAAACTTTACTGCCATATTAATTTACCCACTGGGGTAGGACATACATTAGCAAAATGGCAGGCAATTGTACAATATTTGGTGGTAATTTGCAGGACAATGAAATCGACACAACAATGTAGTCTTTCGTTTATCTTTATGAGACTACTTGCGGTGGCTATTCATCATCTTTTCTACTCACTAAAAACAGCATATGTCTCACTGCCACTGAGATAGATTGCTATGTAAGCATTATATTGGGAAATTATAAAGCCTGAGTATTGAATGTTATGAGTACTGGCATGATTTCGCTGTTTTTTCGGATGACGACAGTATGATTAAAAGAAAGTCGCATCCGAGTTTACCAACCATCTCCACGTCGCCATCGGACGAGAACGAAAGAACCCCCGCTGTCTGGAAGCACCTCGGTTTTTGAAAAACTTCTCCGGGACTCTCCCGCCTTGAATCCATTCTACACTAAAGAGTGAATGATGCAAAACCCCCTTAACCACCATCCCTCGGTATCCAGACGCGATGGATGGCAATGTATTAGCAACTATCAGTGTTTGATCGCCTGCCATACGAAATCCGGCGGCAAAGAAGAACGATTAACACTAGTGTTGGACATCTCCACAGTTATTTAAAGGAAAGAAAAATAGGATTCTCTCTTCGGCTGAACAGAAATCCCTTTATACCAGACTTGGAAAACATGGACCCTGTGAACTCTTTGTTCTTTTGAAATACCCTTGACCCCAGCTTGTTTGTTCCCCTCCATGGCTGTATCTGCTCGCCCTGACTAAGGTGCCTTACACCGAAACGCGCGTCGGCGCTTCTTCTAAGAACGGCAGTATTTGAGTCCCTGTGGACAACAATTTATCATCTAACCTGCCTTCTTACTTTTACACCCCCGTCCATGCAACTATAACTCCATTCTTTAGTTGCAAACCATACCAGTTACATCCAAAAGATTTTTTGAAGTCATGTGAGTCCGAATGATCCCCTGAAGGTATGAATGTTTGTTGAGTCCTTAGAATTGCCCTGGAGTGAGTGGAACATTGAAAAGTATGAAAATGCCTTGTTTCTTATGTGATACGAAAAATTGCACTGACCCCATCTTTTGAATCCTGTGTATGTATTTATTGAATGTTTTTTTAGAAATGTCAGACCTTATAAAAATAAATAAATATATATTTTCTATAAAAAGTATCGATTCATTCACACATGTTTGATGTCTCTGGCTCCGATGCATTGTTGACACTGCTTCCCTTATAACATTTGAGGATCCCTCAGAGGACCTTAGGTATTTATTTTGGCAGGGTGTCGCTCTTTCTATTTGCATCCGAGTTTACAACCTTAATATAAAGTTTCTAGAAATGTTATTATTAGTTAACCTGTTCTAATTATCGAATGCGCTTTATATTGGGATCGTTATTACTCGTTTTGAACAGATCATACGTAAATATCATATGAAGTTGGACATAAGTGCTCGTTTCACCCCTACAAGATGAACAAAACATTACAAACTAACTTTAGACTATGTAGTCCACTTTTTATGTCACTTCTTTGTCTGCACGTTGAACGCATTGAGTAAAGTGTATATATGTAGAAACCTAAAAGCAATGAATTCACCCGTGACCAAGGTGGTTTCGCCGAAACGCGATGTGTTTGTTTGCTGCTTGGAATTATGAAATAAACTTTTCCCAAGCTCTTGGATTGTGCCGTTATTTCGGAAGGAGTGCAGAAGTGCAATTTGTACAGTGGAACATTACATATATATATATGTGTGCACCCCTCCGCTAAATAAAACCTAGCGCGTTTGTAACCCTCAACCTCGAGTGCTGTCGTATTCTTTTCCAGGAGTGGGAAGGACTTTGGAGCGTCAATATATATATATATATATATATATATATATATATATATATATATATATATATATATATATGTATGTATATTGGACACGAAGTGACAGAACATACCCACATGGGATTACTATTGCGCACTACAAGCACCAGAAGGCTCCCTGAGAGGCTACGCCCATCGGAGCAGGTGTGAGGATTTAAGAAGTGCGCAAGGAACTTTGCTCTCTGCTGCCGTGTTGCCACTGACGAAGGAAACAGTTTGTATTCCTGAAACGCGTATGGCAAGTTATGACATTGTGCCGCTTTCCTGTTAAAATGCCTGCTTGCAAGTTTTCAAATTAAAATAGTTGGAACGAAGTGGACTTCTGGTGGTTGAATCCTTGGTGGCTTACCTGCAACGGATGGATATATACGGCTGTTGCCCAGCCGTGGATTTCAACCCACTGCTTTTGCGGGTCCATGCGACGCCACTGAGTGTTGCAGAAAATGGAGAGAAGCAGCTGGCGCCGAGGCAGGATCGGTGTCAGCTTATGTTCCCGTTTGAATTCTACAAAGCGAGGTAGTAATTTTCACCGGACTGAGCACAAACCCACTTGGGTAATTATTTTAACTTTATTGACACGAAGTGACAGAACATACCCACATGGGATTACTATTGCGCATTACAAGCACCAGAAGGCTCTCTTGAGAGACCACGCCCATCGGAGCAGGTGTGAGGATTTAGGAAGTGCGCAAGGAACTTTGCTCTGTGCTGCCGTGTTGCCACTGACGAAGGGAACAGTTTGATTTCCTGAAACGCGTATGGCAAGTTATGACATTGTGCCGCTTTTCTGTTTAAATGCCTGCTTGCAAGTTTTCAAATTAAAATAGTTGGAACGAAGTGGACTTCTGGTGGTTGAATCCTTCTGCTCCTCATGAATTGGATGAGGACTCTTCTACAGAGCAGGAGAAGTTACGGGAAACCCGCTCTATGTTGGGGGGGCAGAGCTAGCCGACATCGATGGCGGACGTCTGAGAGCGGAGCTCCCTTCCATTGCCCCACTACAATCCTGTAAATAATCCTTCTCGGCGGATCCAAAAAGCTACCGAGCGGGGGGTCCACCTGCTGATCCCGGCGGAATCGCTTGAAAAACTTTCCGGTCCGACACGGGGATTACTGGCTCAGGAGCAGCAACAACGGAACTCCTGCGGACCAAGGCCGTCATCCCCGGGCTAGCCTGAGACGCTCCCCGGAGTGCGTCACCCTGCGTGCGGCGAGACCACCTACAGGCATCCCAGTCGCGCGGACCTACTCCAGACACAAGGCTAAGGCGGCGAGGTACGGACCCCGGAAACCCCCGGGGGGGGGCGCGACTGCAATTTGTGTCCAGAAGAGTGTTGGGAGATACAGAGCCACCGATTTCCTGACAGTTTGCGGCGCTGCCCTGGGCCTGGTGGTAGCGGCGCGAGAGCCTGGTCTGGCATTACTCCTCAGCCCCCGCAGCTCGGGGCTCATGGAACCTCTGCAACCGGCATAGCGGTGGGAGGCTGGGTTGCTCAGGGTGTGTCGAGCGTGCTACTGACCTGGGAACCTAGGACACCGTTCTGGCCTCACAACAGACGTGCATGGTGGATGTGCACCCTTTGTCCCTTGCAGGGGAGGCCTGATTGCGGCGTGCTAGCACCGCCATTTGACTGAGGAGCAGATGTATGAAGCCTGGAGAGGGAGCAGGCCCCTGAGAGGCCACAGTGGATAGCAACCAACACAGTGTGGGAGCGAGGTGTCCGGGCCCTCTCGATTGACGACTGCCCCCCCCCCCCACTGCCGCCATCTTGCGTTACAGTGTCTGGGCGGTAGGCCTGCCGTCATACAGTGCTCGCTTGCTGTGCCGCCTCGCGGATTGCGACTGCTCTAGCCCTGACTTGGTGCTGGGGTAAGGATACACCCAGATATGGCACGACCCTGAGAATACACAGCTGCGCATAGTGGAGTCGCTGGTCCGTTGGGTGGGACGGAGAACACTGTGTACTGTATAATACTGATACCCCCCCGGGGACGGCAGGTGCGCTGTCCAGTGAGGCAATTGGGAGCGCTAGCACGGACACACCCGGTCTGCCACGACACTTACATCAGCGTTGCTGAAACAGGGGGCCCTGCTCTGAACTGGGGGGCGATCGGCCTGTGGACCCTGTTGGCTGGACGGGTGCAGCAGACAAAACGATCCTTCCCTGGACTGTGCAGCGGTGTGCTGTCTGGAATCCGAGGGTACATGATACCCGGAAAACTGAGTAACACTGTAGGTTCTGCTATAACTGTAAGGGAGAGTGCAGCAGAGTGTGGTTCACGTTGGTACAAGGGAGCAGAAGAGCACAGGCCGGATACTTGGAAGAGATCGACCAGATTTTGATACGACCCTGGTACTGTGCAACTAGCGCAGTTAATGTCCAGCAGATCCACCATGGGTAAGGGTGACAGGACTCAGACCAAACTGTCATTCGATCAACGTAGAGCAAAGGGGCCTGATGCTCAGCCGTTGGAAGCATCCCCGCGCCGAGCAACACCAGAGAGCTCGATGTGTGCAGATATCAGAGAAATGCTGGTGTCCATGGAAAAAGGTCTGCAAGACAGTATGGCGTCAATTGGTACCAAAATCGACGCACTCACGTACCGCATGGATCGCATGTCGGAGTGCGTGGATAAACATGCAGAGCGCCTTGACATGGCGTAGAGGAGACTCACGGAGGCAGAGGAAGCGCATACAGAATGGGATATAGATCGCAAACAATTCGGCAGGCTGCTGCTGGTCATTCAGGACAAGTCAGAGGACTTGGAAGCACGCTTGAGGCACTCGAACATTCGCATAACGGGTGTGGCAGAGAAAACGCAGACTGGCAGGATGGAGCTCTTTGTAGAAAAACTCTTACATACACTTTTGGGGGAGGATATTTTCTCTCCAATGTTCATCGTGGAAAGGGCTCACCGTACGCTGGGGCCTCGCCCAAAGCCGGGCGCGCCTGCGAGGCCAATAATAGCAAAACTGCTGAATTACAGAGACAGAGACACGGCCCTGCGAGTGGCAAGAGAGAAAGGGAAACTGCAATTTGAAGGAATGGCCATATCCCTTTACCCGGACTTCACTGCAAAAGTCCAGGAGGAAAGACGGCACTTCGCTCCGTACAAGAAGCAACTACGGGAACTAGGCCTGGATTACGCGATGCTGTACCCGGCGAAACTCCGGATCAACAGGCAGGGCCATTCGCACTTCTTCACCGACATAAGGGAACTGCAGAAATCCTTGAAGGAATGGTCCAGGGAACAAAGGAACAACCCGAACACGCAAACTGAAGAACCAGCGGATACTTCACTTTTGGATGAGCAGGAATAATCGGCCTGCGGAAGCCCGGCCCTCATATCTGTCACATGCCCTGCGGGCGGATGTGGGGCTGAGAATGGGGCATGCTCATGCATTGATCCTGAAGAGTCGGGTGTGCAGATATTGGCAGACTGCACCGCCCCAGGAGAAAACACTGTGTAGAGAACACTGGGTGAGATCCTACCATCATATATATGTTAATGGGTAAAAGTATTACTGTTTTCTTACTACATTGGTGATTGCTGAGTACCCTCTGGGACTGCTTCATGTCGCATCTAGCTGTTGATGTGGGTGTCAGTGGGAGGGTCTTCCTTTATTCTTGCCTGTTCCTTATTTTGGACTTGGTTGATAGCATACAGAGCGGGTTGTAAGCAATGGCACCCTCCACAATAGTGTTAAACAGCAAATAGTACTTGCCCTCTGAGAGTGCAGAGCGATTAATGGCAGAAGTGGGGAGCCGCCCATTGGACAACCGCAGAGTAATGATAGTAGCTCACACTGACAGACACTCTAGGGGTAATGGCACAGGGGCAAGCTCGTAAAACAAAATGCCGATTTGTGGTTATTTGCTTTTTCTGGTTACCTCTGCCCTTGCGCTATTTGCTCAAAAGGCCCCCAGGGGGCCTAGTTTTGGGACAGTTTTGGGGATTGTTAAGGGGCTTTGTGGGGAGGGGGAGGAGGGGGGGAGTGAACAGGGACTGACTGGCCAGGTTGGGGGTGGTCGGCTGTGGGAGGGGGGTGTGCGCTGTCTGACCAGGTTTGGGGTGGTCAGCTGTGGGGTAGAGGGAGAGGAGTTCAAGGTAGGGATGGGTCCTGGGGGGGTGCTCAAAGGTATGCCATGCAATATGTTTCCTGGTCCTGTCTACTGTGTGTTTGCAGCGCTCGGCTCGAAGCTACTGGCGCTGCCGTACAGAGTCAACGTAACACTGTCTGTGACTCATCGATCTCATCGCTGGAATGACCATCACAAATGATGTGAATGCAGTGCCGGATCTGCAGGAATTGAACGCCTTGACGTGGAATGTAAGGGGGCTAAATGATTATCGTAAGCTGTGGAAGGTGCTCAGCTATTTAAACAGACACCGGATTGATCTTGCCCTGCTTCAAGAAACCCACTTTCCTCTTGCCAGTGGGATGCTGTTGGCCAAAGGGCTCGGGGGACATAGTGTGGCTGCGGGGTTCACAACACACTCTAGAGGGGTGATCACATGGGTCAATCCCAAATCTAAGCTTAAACTCACGCCCCTAGTAGCGGATCCGGAGGGTCGATATGTTATTGCCAGGTGTGTTGGTAAAAGGCACGATCTCATAGTGGTGAATGTTTATGGGCCTAATTATGATAACCCTGAGTTTTAGGCTGCATTGGCGGCACATTGTAGAACCCATGTCAATTCTAGAATGCTATGGGGAGGTGACTTCAATTTTGTGTTTGACCCGTACATGGATAGGTCGGCAGGGCCGGCCCGAAGACCAGCAGCCTCAGCCTTGCACATGCAGTCAGAACTGGTTAAATTAGATCTAGTGGATGTATGGAGAAGTAAGCACCCCACAAAAGGTGGATACACACACTACTCAGCCTATCATAATCTCCACACAAGAATAGACTACTGGTGAGCATCCCAGGCTGTGCTTAATAGCATAAAGAGGTGCACTGTACTCCCCCGCACCCTCTCCGACCACTCCCCTATACTCCTGGTACTAGTAGTCCAGGGGAAAACAAATATTTGCTAAGGTCCTGGCCATGCGACTGGCGCTTTTAGTGCCAGAACTGGTAGCACCGGAACAGGCTGGTTTTGTCCTCAATAGGAATCTAACGTACAATATTCGTACCGTACTGGGGACTATGCAGCATTGTCGTAATTGGCATGGCCGCGTTAGCGATTAGCTGAAACTACACGTTGTCCTCCTTAAATTGGCTATCTATGAAAACGCCATTTTGAATGTTGCGGCAGCCATCTTAGACCATAAGCGGCCTCGTGGCCGGCGTGCCCTTTAGTCCATTGTCCGTTTCACTGACCACTTCAGTCTGCCTAGCAACAGGCTATTTTTAGTACTGGTCAAGCGTGCACATGCGCAGTCCCAACTGACCAGTGAGTCTTTAGGAATGTGCGCCAAACTGACCAGCGGAGTTGTACCCCCTCCAATGAGCTGGCTGTATTCCCAAACATGATCATATATGTCCCTAAAATGTGTTCTAACTTGTGCCGCCTATCTTTTATTGCCCCAAAACTGTATATAAATCGGGGTCACACCGGTGTTCGGTGTGATACCTCTTGCATTACCGAAGGGTGCTGTTTGAGTGTACCACCACCCCATGGGGTCTTAATAAACTTGTTCTTTGCCTTTTACAGTTTCCGTGCCAACAGTTCTTGAGTGTAAGTGGGTTATCTGCGGAGCATGTAGGCCTTGGGAACCCTGATTACTTCAAATTGGCGACCACGACCAGGGACTCATCGGCAACTCGGATGCCCGAAGGAGAGGTCGTGACGAAGGCTTGGAAACTCGCCATGGACGCGCGCTGCCACTGAGTGACCCGAGTCTTGGCTCCCACGGTGTTTCTTCCTTTCCTTCCGATCTGACCTTCCAGGTGGCGCCGGTCTCCGACTGAGTTTTCGAGTGTCTGTGTTGCTGGGAAAGTGACGTTTGGCTGATTTGATTACAAGACCTTGGCAGTTGGAATCTGGACATTTGAGAATTTGGGTAAGAATTGTGTTCGGTAAGGTAGTCTTCGGACGCTTACTGAAGTTCTATGATTTGTGATCGGTAAGGTAGTCCTCGGACGCTTGCCGAAGTCCTACGCTCTACATTTTGATTTGAGTTAGCTAACATTGTGTTTTTGTGATCTTTGAACTTATATGTGTAGTGCACTTCACATAGGCAGGCATGTAGAGATGTTTCTCTAACTTTGTTTTTTTTCCTCTGAGCGGCACATTTGTGTGAAATACTGTAAGTGCCATTTTGTGTGGTGTCACGCTTTCGTGATACTTTTTGAACATGCCTGTTTTCAGCACACTCCGAGGGATGTGCTGTCTTGGAGATGGTACCACAATTAGGTTAGCGGAAGCACAGCCGGCTCCCCCAGAAGGAACACCAAATCGCGAGATGTACATCAAACTTGGCCTTCCCCCTATTATGTACAGCAAATTATGGCATAAGTATACAAAGGCCGATCCTGAATTGCAATGGCCTCTACATGGGTCGTTCGATTTACGAAAAGTACAGTTTGTGGAGCAATGTTTGTTTCAACGCAGGTCTAGACAAAACATGTTTGATTGTGTGCGAATGTGGGAGAAAGCGGTGCGTGAGCGTATGAAGTGTGAAGTTGCCTTGGCGGACAAAGAGCAGCGCAAGGCTGCTCGGGATAAGGCTTTACAGCTTGAGGAGAAGGAGGCTCAGGAGAAGAAAGAGAGGGAGGAACGGGAACGTAAATTGCAAACGACTGGTCAATTTCCTATTCGCCGACCGCTTTATCCTGTCCTTAATAATGAAATTGATGATTTTTCAATGCTAGATCGGTCACCGCCTCCGTACGTTTCGCCGACGGCACCAGCTGCAGATTCAGAGGATGATGGACAGGATAAGTCGGAACAGAAGGGGGTATCTGCTCTCAGGTTTACTGCGGAGAGGTCCGCACATTTACGCAGTTGGGCTCGTAAAGTGAATAAGAAATGTGTTTCTCAGGATGAGTTGCTTGCGGAGAAGAGGGCGTGGTCGGATCTTGAATTAATGTATTTTCTGTCTAGTTTGGCGGATGAAGTTGTTGCCGCGTATCGTGAACTCTCAGACACGTTAGAACCTAAATCGTTGTCAGTGTATCGTGAGAATTTGGTTAAAGGTGTATTTGATCTTGCAGATGTTGACGACCTATTCAAGCAACTGATCCGGCTGCGAGACGAGACAACCAGATTGCGGGAGGAGCGGAAAAGGAGGCAAAAGGAGTCAGAATCGGAGAATAACGGGCAGATTAAGGAGTGTTCTCTCCGGGGTTCAGATAAGAGTTTTGCATTGCATGTTATGCCTATGCGTGAAGCCGCGCCCTTGTATGTTCCACCTAAAGGGGAAGGTACAGATGATGATAAATCGTCAAAGGATGCGAAAGGGTATTTTGTATATAACTGGGTATACACGCCTTGGAATAGAGCAGATGTTATGGCATTGAAAAATTCTCTACCTGATCTTCGGAAAAATCCGGCGGCATTTTATGAAGGGGTGGAAGGGGCTATTTCGTCTTGTGTGATGACTCTTGTTGATATAGATTTGTTCTTTGAGCTAATTCTACTACCTGATATGTGGAGACAAATTCGTAAAAATAATGATGAAACAATATTGGGGGGCACATGGAAAGAAATAAATGCTGCCGATTTAGATAGGGAACCGGCATGTAAGCCTTGTCAGTTAATTCTAGATCTTCCGGCAGCTATCTTGATTAAATAAAGACGCTTGTTCCCTCTAAAAAGATCGATTGGACTATGCTAACTTTGTGCAAACAGAAACCCGATGAAACGGTTTCAGATTTCTTTACACGTTTCGAGGAGGCATTCCATGATTACAGTGGTCAATCTTTAACAGACGATACGGGTCGGCATCTGTTTGTAGATAAGTATGTGGCTAATCTCCTACCGGAGATTGCAAAACGATTGAAGTCGAGTGAAAGTTCCTGGGCCACGGTGACCCCTGCGTCCTTGTTAACTATGGCTCAGTATTATGAGCGGCAGGAATTGGAGGCTAAAGAAAGTGTTGAGAAAAAGGCGAAGGAATTGAAAACGAAGGTGATGTTGGCGCAGGTTCGGGGAACACAGGGTAGAGGGAATGATAGAGGTAGATGAGGAGGAGGGAATACGTCATATGGTCGTACGGATATAGCGGAGGATCAGTGTGCTTATTGTAAGGAGTTTGGGCATTGGGCTGATGATTGTCCGGTACTTCGTGAGCAGCGTAGTCAGCGTGGTCGAGGAGGTGGTAGGTCGAGAGGAGGTTATACGGGAGCGAGAGGTGGCGGAAGTGATCGTGGAAGAGTTGAGGAGAGGGGCCGTGGCCAGGATGAGCGAAACACGTTTGATAGACGAAATCAATATCAGATTTCGGAGGGTGAAAATGTGGAGCACCAGGATTATGTGCATGCATAGGACTGCGTAGGATGGGGTAAGGAATCAGTTGAAGTGCCGGTAGATCAGCAGGGTCCATATGTGACAGCGGGTATTCTGGGTTCTACTGATCAATTTCTAGTCGACACAGGAGCTACACGTAGCGCTTTGTCGAAAAACTTGGTTCCGAGGGCTCCCCTGTCTGGCGAAATGATTACATGTGTAGGGTTCGATGGCACACCCTCCCCTAGCCCATTGTCAAAGCCCCTTGCACTATGTCTTGACAAGTATTTCAGTTTTGGTCAATTTTTGTTATCGCCCCATACACCAGATAATATCCTAGGTATTGATTTGCTTAAATATTTTCGAGCAACGATACGTTGCGCCCCTGAGGGAGTGCGGGTTATCCTGAATGACAATTATCCTGACCCCGACAGGTTTTACGCCATCTTAGATATTCCAGCTTTGGCCTCTCTACCGCATACGCTATGGGCGACCTCAGATACGGATGTGGGAGAGATGCGTATTCCACCAATACACATTACTGTTAAGGAGGGGGCCCCTCTACCACGAGTGCCACAGTATAAGATTTCGAGGGAAGGTGAAATTGCATTGACACATATTGTTCAGGATTTAATTTCTGCAGGGGTTGTGGAGGAGGTCCCTTATAATGTTTGCAACAGTCCTATTCTTCCGATCCTTAAGAGAGATACTGACGACAAAGTCTATCGCTTTATTATTGACTTGCGAGAGATCAACAAAATTGTCATTCCCCAATACCCGGTGGTGTCTGATATTACGACCTTGCTTACATTGGTCCCACCCACGGCCACCACGTTTAGCGTAATTGATTTAAAGAATGCGTTCTTTTCCATCCCTGTTCATCCTGATAGCAGATACCTGTTTGGCTTTACGCTAAATAATAAATCGTATAGATTTTGTCGTGTTCCCCAAGGTTATACTGAAAGCCCTAGCATCTACAGCCAGGCTTTGAAAAGGCAGCTAGATTCCTTTAAATTGCAGTCTGGCGTTGCTCTCATCCAGTACGTGGATGACCTTCTGCTTGCTGCTGACTCTTATGTACAATGTGAAGAAAGTACACTTGCGTTGCTTTCCTTTTTGGCACAGAACAATCATAAGGTTTCGAAGAAAAAGCTTCAATACTGTAGACCTCAGGTGACCTACCTCGGTCATCTGTTGTCTAAGGAGGGGGTGTGCATTAACATCTGATCGAATTCAAGCGATTTTAGATACACCAGTCCCCCGCACGCAGAGAGACGTACGTGCCTTCATAGGGTTGACGTCCTTTTGTAGACAGTGGATCATGGGTTTTTCACACATCATAAAACCCTTGCTAGCGTTATTGTCCAAAGCTACACCAATGCCCCTAGAATGGACAGATGAATGTCAGAAGGCTTTTGAACAGTTGAGGCAGGCCCTTTGTTCCGCACCCGTGTTAGGTACACCAGACTACACGAAACTTTTCACATTGTACGTGCACGAGAATGATGGGTGCGCGTTGTCAGTGTTAGTGCAACTACACGGGGATAAGCAGAGACCATGTGCATACTTCTCTGCCATTCTTGATCCTGTAGCACGAGGGTTGCCTGGGTGTTTTCGAGCGGTAGCAGCAACGGCAGTAGCCATACGACAGAGTGAGGGAATAGTGTTATCACACAAACTGCTGGTGTTAGTTCCTCACGCAGTAGATGCTCTGCTAAACCAAACAAAGACCCAATACCTCACGAGTGCACGGCTAACAGGATATGAGCTGACACTTTTGGCGCCACATATTACACTGAAAAGATGCGCTACTTTGAACCCTGCCACTTTATTGCCCTATCCGGCGGAGGAGGGTCAGGAAGAAAAACATCACGATTGTGTTTTCCTGACTGAGGAACAGACAAAGGGTCGTGTCGACTTACAGGATGTGCCACTTCCAGATGTGGATGGGGAACTGTGGGTTGATGGATCGTGTTTAAGGCTGCCAGATGGTACGACTTCCGCAGCCTATGCGATCACGACACTTAGGACAGTGGTAGAAACAGCTAGGATACCACAGAAGTCGGCTCAGGCAGCAGAGCTGATAGCCTTAACAAGAGCCTGCGAGTTGAGTGTTGGCCTATGTGTGAACATATATACAGACAGCCGATACGCCTTCGGAGTAGCACATGACTTCGGGCTACTCTGGAGAGAGCGTGGGTTTTTGACATCTCACGGAGAACACATTATGCACGGAGAGCTAGTGCGTGATCTCCTAAACGCGTTGCTTGGCCCAAAGAAAGTAGCGATAGTAAAATGCAGTGCCCACAAAAAGATCACGGATAAAGTGGGCCAAGGAAATGCCTTTGCAGACAGCATAGCAAGACAAACGGCTATGTCCCGAACTAGCTCCCCCATGTATGTGGTACAATCGCAGGCTGAGCGATGGAGTGATGCTAGAGCAGAAATATTGGATATTCAAAAATCAGCTACTGAACCTGAACTTGCGGCATGGGCAGCAGATGGGGTACTAGATGACGAGGGTTGTTGGAGAAGCAAAGACATGGAGAAGTGGAAATTGCCTGCGGCTTACTTGCAGACGATGGTCCAGATGACACATGGACTGGCGCATGTCGGAGCTCTTGCAATCACTCGGCTGTTAACACGAGTTTGGGAACATCCTGAGATTGCTAATACTGCGAAGAGAGTAGTGCAGACCTGCCTGGTTTGTTTACAACACAATCCTGGAAAGGGGACCCATACTCCGAAAGGAGGGTTCATTCCACCTTCTGCACCATTTGAGGTACTCCAAATGGATTACATCCAACTCGAGCGCTGCAACAACCTGAAGTATGTCCTAGTGGTGGTATGTGTTTTTAGCAAATGGGTTGAGGCCTTCCCCACGAAAGACAATACGGCTTTGACAACAGCTAAGGTGTTGCTTAAGGAATTCTTTTCTCGCTTTGGAGTTTGCAAATTTCTGTGGAGCGATAATGGGCCTCATTTTGTTGGAAAGATTGTGGAGTATGTACTGAAGGGGTTAGGGATTCAGCAGAAGTTCCACGCTGTATTCCACCCTCAGTCGGCAGGTCTGGTTGGGCGGTACAATGCTACGTTGAAACTTAAGCTGGCCAAAATTGTGGCGTCTACATCGTTGAAGTGGCCAGACGCTTTGCCGCTAGCACTGCTCTCCCTTAGATCAGTACCCCATTCCCGAACTGGCCTTACACCCTACGAGGTGGTGTTTGGGCGCCCCATGAACATCTGGGGGGGGCCTAAGCCGCGATTAATACATGATGTGCCTTGTGTTATGATGAACGACTATTTGGCACGATTAACAAATGATTTGCTTTCTATTCATCAACAGGTTCGAGAAGCGCTCCCTGACAACTCTACTGGAGAGGGCCATGATCTCCGCCCTGGTGACCACGTGATGATCCGGTCATTTGAGAGAGCGAGTAGTCTGGAGCCCAGGTGGAAGGGTCCTCCTTGCTACCCGAACCGCTGTACGAGTGACCAACAGGAAGCGGTGGGTGCATTCGACACACTGCCGCCGTGTCTCTCCGGATCTGGTGACTCCTGCTGTGCTGACCGACTACAAAGAGATCTTGGAGAAAGAAAAGAGCCCAGCTGTGACGTCGGCTGAAGTTGAGGGAGCCTTCACGGACCACGCTGCTGCCGGACGAGAGCGCTACAACCTGCGTCCTCGATAAGAAGATTTTTTGGGTTTTTTTTTTGTTAATGACTGGTTGGTTACCGCTCCAGGTTTGTTAAACGGAAACCGGGAATTCCAAGGGGGGGGGGGGATCAGTTCTGCCAGTGTAGCGACACCCGTCTTGGCCCAGAGAAGAAAACAACGGCTACCTCGGAGTTCAGCACCGCATTTTTCTTTTTTTTAGGTATACACGCACGTGTATCTGAGACTCTGTGAACAATTTGTGTTATTTGAGACTTTGCACGAACATTCCTGAAATGGCATCAACGGCATCACGAGATAAACGAATATTGGGTGCCTTTCTCTTTGTTCTGACTATTGTGGTAATAGCTGTGATAGCCTGGGTAGTTGAACTTGTGGTGCCTGTACGTGAACATTTGCTGCCGACAACCCCGGCTCCATCTGAACATTTTCACTTTACATTACCCTATCATGAAGAACGACATCGGCAAACCTATCTGAATAACAGTTTTATTCAGATTCTTCATCACACACATAATATGACCAATACCTCAAATTGCTGGGTGTGTGGGATGTTGCCAGGGCACCAGAAGAGAGGGGGCACCCCACTCATTCCACTCCCGTTTTCGCACAATGGATCATGCAACGCCTGGTACACCCTCCTCTTTACTTTGAGATGGCCAACCAAAGGGGGGTGCTTTTCCGTTTGAATAAAGTATGCACCCATGACAAGGATGGGTTTCCACGGGCTGAGGGTACTCGATTTGAATGGGAGGAGTACAGGCCCGACAACGTGTCTGCCCCACGTGTGTACAGCAATCAAAGAAATATTAATGTATCCAGCGCACATGTCATTAATGTCATTGCTACTAAAGCCGATTCGTGCATTAGGAATAAGGGTTCGATTGCAGTGGGGAAAAGCGAAGGTAACACTACTCTTACTTTTGATAGCCCGAATGGCATCTCATTTGTAGCATCACGAAACACGTACTTCATTTGTGGAACGAAGGGTTACCATCAGCTTCCATTGGGATGGTTGGGCACGTGCTATGTATCGTTTGTGCTACCTCCTGTATTCATTGCCCCACCAGTGTATCACAATGATTATACCTTGTATCATGATTTTGTTCTGAACAGGGTTAAGCGGACTGTTGTTCTGGATGACATAGACCAGACCGACACTGCCTTGCAACAGTATG
The DNA here is from genome assembly GCF_964263255.1 of Lissotriton vulgaris. Lineage (NCBI taxonomy): Eukaryota > Metazoa > Chordata > Amphibia > Caudata > Salamandridae > Lissotriton > Lissotriton vulgaris. The sequence continues at coordinate 77,383,408 of NC_141693.1, forward strand.
TGGACTTTAATTTGGGACTATTTTCCTTCGTGGGGGCTGCATTGAACAGTCGGAAGATAAGACGACTGACACGTGTTGTCGAGGCTGTAGCGAATGACACTGCCATTGCCCTGGGAAACATCACTGAGGAACTACAGATTTCTAGAATTGTTACGCTCCAAAATAGGATGGTGCTGGATGTAGTTTTGGCTGACCGTGGGGGGGCATGCAGAATTATCGGAAGCAGCTGTTGTGTATACGTACCGGACAATTCTCCATCTGTTTATGATGCCATATCTAAGCTCCACAAGATCGCAGCTGAGATACATCCGGACAATGGAACTTGGACACTTTCAGGATGGTTCTGGTCTATGCTTACTACCTGGGGCTGAAAACTGTTGACGATTCTATGTATAATCGTGGGAGCAATGTTTTTTATATGCCTATGTATTCAATGTGGCCCGGCCTTATGTTCTATGTGCCTATCGGCTTGCATACCATCAAGACGAGCTCTTGCTCATGACAAAATGATGCTTCATAAAGAAGTAACCCAAATAATGTTAATAGACATCGAGGACGAACATCCTGATTATGTTCACTATGAGGTAGATTCAGCTAAATGCTAAAAGGGTCGTCTGTCGTAATTGGCATGGCCGCGTTAGCGATTAGCTGAAACTACACGTTGTCCTCCTTAAATTGGCTATCTATGAAAACGCCATTTTGAATGTTGCGGCAGCCATCTTAGACCATAAGCGGCCTCGTGGCCGGCGTGCCCTTTAGTCCATTGTCCGTTTCACTGACCACTTCAGTCTGCCTAGCAACAGGCTATTTTTAGTACTGGTCAAGCGTGCACATGCGCAGTCCCAACTGACCAGTGAGCCTTTAGGAATGTGCGCCAAACTGACCAGCGGAGTTGTACCCCCTCCAATGAGCTGGCTGTATTCCAAAACATGACCATATATGTCCCTAAAATGTGTTCTAACTTGTGCCGCCTATCTTTTATTGCCCCAAAACTGTATATAAATCGGGGTCACACCGGTGTTCGGTGTGATACCTCTTGCATTACCGAAGGGTGCTGTTTGAGTGTACCACCACCCCATGGGGTCTTAATAAACTTGTTCTTTGCCTTTTACAGTTTCCGTGCCAACAGTTCTTGAGTGTAAGTGGGTTATCTGCGGAGCATGTAGGCCTTGGGAACCCTGATTACTTCAGCATGTGCGCCAGGAAAACACTGCACTTACAATTTTCCTAGACATGGAGAAGGCTTTGGACTCTGTGGAGTGGCCCTTCATGCTTAGAGTCCTAAGGAAGCTGGGACTGGGGGAACCCTTTCTCCAGATGCTGGGGGCTTTGTACTACAAATCCACAGCGAGACTGAAGATAGGAGACAAAGTCACAGACCCCTTTAACATAAGTAGGGGCACGAGACAAGGGTGCCCACTCTCGCCCCTCCTATATGTGCTCGTGGCGGAGCCTCTAGCGTGCGCGATTAGGGAATACCACAGTCTGGAGGGTATTAGCTTCCCAACATATAAAATTGGTATTTCTACATACGCTGACTATACACTCCTTTATATCCATGACCCAGAAACGAACCTCTCGTCCGAACTGAGGGAAGTTGTTCGATTTGGTGCCCTCTCGGGGCTGAAAGTGAATTGGGCCAAATCAGTTGCATTTCCGCTGACGCCGGTAACCCTGCCCTTTGAGATGGAATACCCATTACAGTGGACCACTGACTCTGTCAGATATCTTGGGATACAGCTCCACACTGATCCAGACATACTGATCAGGGAAAACTATGGGGTTGCATATGCCAAACTAGTTGAGGATGTGGACGCATGGTGCAAGCTCCCGTTGTCCTTAATGGGCAGGATAGCCATTATGAAGATGGTGGTCCTGCCTAGATTCCTGTTCCTGTTTAATACTATTCCGGTGGTCCTGTCCAAGGCCTTTTTCAGACAACTGACGCATGTGCTCATTAAACTGGCATGGGGAGGCAAACAGCCCAGAGTCCAGTGGAAAACCCTAATGCTCCCTAACGAAATGGGGGGTCTGGGCGCGCCAGACATGGAGAGATACTATAGAATTGCGCAGGCAGCCCACCTACACACATGGATACATGGGGACCCTCGCATCCCGCACGTAACCCTTGAGCGTTTGTTTGCGGATTCTTCCCCCTTGCCAGCCACTACCTGCTTTCCGGTAGACCACGCCATTGATCAACTAGACTCCATCAAGACCACCAATCATGCTTGGCACGCGTTGACACAGGCGCAGAACTGCGAACTTCTGTATTCCCCTCTGATGCAGATGGACTGGGCGGTGTGGCTAGTGCCATTGAAAGTAAAGGGAGTCACCAGAGCGCTGCGTGCACTGGGAATTATAAAAATGGAGGACTTATTCGTAGATGGGGTGGCTAAAACCTGGGAGCAAGTCGCCCCCTTCGCAGACAGAAGCTTCGCTTTTACTGCGTTTTCAATTTCATAGGGTCCGAAGTGCATTACTAGACCTTTTGGGCCCTGATATGGAGGAACCCCCAGAAGTCCCTGAGCTCACATACGTAATTGACACACCGTCATCTCGCAAGCTGGTCACCAATCTCAATAAACTAGGTGTCAAACATAACCAGTTCCAGCACTCCAAGGCTAGGACAGAATGGCAGCGGGATCTGCAATTACAAATAGACGATGAGACTGGAAACGCCGCTCGATATTGCAGTGCGGCAATTTCGAGCGGCGTTTCCAGTCCCGATTCATTCGGCACCAATACCACGGAGTTTTTACCACCCGCGGTTTGGAGTTTCATTACCCGCAGTTCAGAGACGGACACGTTCTGGTACTGTCTAACCGACGGCGCGGTCCTTCGACCGATCCCTTTACATTCAACTAGCAATTTTGAAAATATATCTAACAGAACACGCCCTATATGAAAGAACCTTTCTAGATGACATCGTTAGTCCATTTGCAACTCTAATAATTCAGGTTGCCTGCCCCCCCCTCTCTGGTCCTGAAGAAGACCCCACAGCAAGGGCACTACTAATCCCTGCATTGATTAGAGGGTCGAAATGTCGACAACCACCTTCCTTGTGTCAACTTCACGCCACCATTATAACATTGACTGTATTTTGTGAAGTATGCCGTCTTGATTTAATTGCCGAATATTTGGCCATTTTGGTTTTGTATAACATTGTCAATATAGTTTTGCTAATTGACAGATTTTACTGTCACTAATACCTTTCATCTCCACATCCTCACCTGATCACCACTTCCCTCCCCTCTCCTCCCTTGGGGCACTGTACAACCGCTAACTTTGACAATTTGTTGTGTATATTCATTATACCTTATCCCATTGTGAATTAAACAGTGTGGATCCATTCAGTGTTTTGGAGATTAATTTTGTGATTTGTGTATATCGTTCTACGCTCACACTGGGACCCCTTCCTCCTAGTACCTTCAGAACCCAGGTCCCAGTGACTATGTTTGGGTAAACCCCCTTATTCATACACCAAGTAGGTGAAGAGGCACTTGTACGCATTGTTCATGATTTAATTGAAGTGGGGGTTGTGGAGGAAGTTCCTTACAATATTTGCAACAGTCTTATTCTTCCCATTTTGAAAAAAGATACTAGGATTTACAGATTCATCATTGATTTGCGAGAAGTTAACAAGATTGTAGTACCACAATACCCAGTGGCTTCTGACATAACAACACTTCTTACTTTGGTTCCTACGACAGCGACTACATTTAATGTAATTGACCTTCTTTTTCGATTCCTATTCATCCTGATAGCCGATATTTGTTTGGTTTCACTTTGAATAATGGATCGTACACATTTTGTAGCATTCCTCAAGGGTATACTGAAAGTCCTAGTATTTACAGCCAAGCATTGAAAAGACAGCTTGATTCTTTCACTTTACCTGAAGGACAGGCTCTCATACAATATGTCGATGACATCTTGTTGGCAGCCGATACGCCCGAACAGTGTGAAAAATGTACTCTGTGTTTACTTTTTTCTTGCTTCACACCACCATAAAGTGTCACGGAAGAAATAATAATATTGTAGACCTAAGGTTACCTACTTAGGTCACCTTCTGTCTAAGGAGGGGCGTGCACTTACACCAGATAGCTACATTGCAGAGAGGTGTAAAAAGGGGCGTGGCCTCGGACCACCACTCTGCAACGCAGCCCTGTGGCGCTTACTGAAGGTTCCTAGTGGGCAAGTTGGCCCCCAGGAACCCGTACAATTCAAGGGTACTTAATCCCCTAACTTAAAACGCGCCACAGGGTGCATTGGCACACTTGTCACATCAGGCCCCGCCGCCTCCCTGTACCGCTGTGCAAACGCGCCCTGTGGTGCATTTTAAGTTAGGGGATTAATTCCCGTTCAATCCTGAGGGTCCCTGGGAGCCAACTGGCCCACCAGGTATCTCCAGTAAGCGCCACAGGGCTGTGTTGAAGAGAGGTGGTCTGAGGCCACGCCCCTTTTTACACCTCTCTGCAACGTAGCTCTGTGGCGCTTACTGGAGTTACCTGGTGGGTTAGTTGGCCCCCAGGGACCCTCAGGATTCAAGGGGAATTTATCCCTCAACTTAAAACCCACCTGGGGGTGCATTTGCACAGTGTTGAAGGGAGGGGGTGGGCCTGATGCGACACGTGTACTTATCCAATCACTCCGCCAAAACCCAAGCACTTATAAATTCCCCATGCACTCTCCTTGCAGTACTCTAATAATCCAGAAACTACCCATGTACTCATGCAATGACCCAGACACTAACACATGCACTGCTACAATACCCTAAGCACTACTGATGCTGTCCAGCCATCTCCTTGTCACTACCCAATGCACTCCTCCAATCACCCAGCCAGCACCATGTACTTACCCAATCATTCCACCAAAACCCAAGCACTTATAAATTCACCATGGACTCTCCTTGCAACACGTCGGCTGTATCTCAATCATCCTGAATGTTTTAAAGACTCCATTGAATAAAGGAAGACATTTTTTGAAGAATATTTTGTGGACATGTATTTTATATAATCCGTTGTCCAATTTGTTATGTGGTGCACCTGTGATGATGAGTAAAAATTGTTCAACTCCTGTATGGGAATTACAGTGTGACAGTGGGTGTTTTTCAGTGTGCACACTTGTTTTCTGGGTAATTCCACACCACTTCTATATTGATTAGGGATAGCAGGTTAGGTGCAGAGGCCCATGGAGTTCCACTGTTTAGTCTATTTCTATTCTTCCAGTGCATGCATATCTCCTAGCCAGGGACTGCAGGAAGTGAAAAGCTGCCTCTCTTAAGTAAGTGTAAAGAGCTAACAAGGTTTGAGCCTTTGTTTCCCCTCCGCTTAATTTACATCAGGTGTGAGCCAAGAGACTTGAACAAAAGGAGGCCTGATGACCCCTCAGATTCCGCCTTTGTTATGGGCCCAGCAGGAGTCTTAAATAAGAAAGCCCCGTCTCCGCCTGAACATTGTTGCTTGTTGGAGATGGAAAGCAGACACTATGCAGGTGCTGCTGAAAGTGTCCCAGTGTTTGAAATTACACCAGGATGAGTTCAGAACATTATTTAGTGGGGCCCAAATTCTTGGCAGGGTGGACCGCATTCACCCTGTGAAAAAAGTGGGTGGACACTATCCACCCACGTGTACCCCTGATTCGTGCCCAGAGTACAATTATGAGTGACATTTCAACAGTTTTGAGTGACACTTTCTTGAGAGCAAATTCAGCCTTATTCTACCCAGTAAACTAGAACCCCATTCCCAATATGAACAAACCTTTCCCACACAGTGCATTCAAACACTATACAGTAATTAGAGCTAACTCCATTCATATCCACCAGAACCAACCTGCTCCTTCGCAGTCCATCTTACCCACATTCACATCTGTAGTGTTCAGCTCACCTGTGCCAAGCAAGATTCAGGCCAGGTTGAGATGGTGTTGCTTTGCTGATTTTTGCAAGAGAGAAGCCGGGCCTGGCCTTTCAGGACTGGTCTCAGATTGTACGGTGCTTTGTTATGGGTATTTAACAAAAGTGGTAGCAATGGATACATTATGACATTAAAAGACTTTTAATGGAGAATATGCTTTTGAATACTGTATCCTTTTTATGTTTGTTGTAAGCTGCAAACCTTTCTTAAGACCCTTCATGTGGTGCTGTATGTGTAGAAATACACTGTCTTTTCACTTTATTAAGCAGATGTTTGAGTGACATTTGCACTGATATTTGTCGCTGCACCCACACATGCGGTTGGGTCTTTGGCGCATGTAGGCTTGGCTACAGCGCACGGAGACCTTATCCTGCCGCACACAGAAGAAAAATATTAGAGGGAACATTGGTTACCACCAGTACCCGTCAGCATAAAGTTGGGGGCACAGGAGGACTTTCTGCTCCTCTGTTAGTTCTTTCTGCACATCTCTTCCTTCTTCCTGCACTTGTCTTCATCTTTTTAGACTTCTATTGCCTCTTTCTGCATTGGTCTTGCTTCTTTCTGCGCTTTTCTTCCTCTTTCTTCACATGTCCTACCTTTGTATGCATAGTTAGAAATTAGCATTTAAAAAACCTTTGAAATTCACTGAAAAAACCATAGGTTTCAGGGACGTTATAGTTAAAAATTTGGATTTTAAAAACCTTAGAAATTTACTGAAAAAACCACAGGTTTCAGGGACATTATAGTTAGCTGGACATTTCACTTGTACAAAACAAGAGAAATTCTGCCATTATAGTTAGTTCAGCTAACTAGAACTCGCGCCCCCGCAATGCACTGCTGATGACATCACATATTACATCATTCATGACATGTCAGTGACATCACTGATTGGGGAGTTGAAGGTATTTTTGGGCGTCACACTTAAAATGAGGGTAGTGCATAAACCAACCTTGCTGTCCTACTGGTCTGCTCGCACGGTTTGGTTAACCCCCATCTTCGCACCAAACATGAACAGAGAACGCTTTTTGATATTGCAGCGCATGCTGCATTTCAATGACCATTCTGCTGCATTGCCTCTGGACCATCCAGACAATGACAAGTGATTCAAAATTCAGCCTGTTGTAGAACATTTGTCTGCCAGGTTTCCAGAGGTTTATACTCCTGGAAAGAATATACCCATCGATGAGTCCTTGATCTTGTATAAAGGGCGGCTGCTGTTCAGGCAGTACATTCCAAGCAAACACACTCGCTATGGCATCAAGCTGTACATGCTGTGTGAGAGCTCAACTGTCTATGTGTACAGCTTGAGAGTGAATACAGGGAAGGACACAACACTAAACCCTGTGGGGTGCCCTCCCACAATAGGAAAGATTGTATAGAAGCTTGTCCAGCCACTCTTTCACAAAGGTTATAAACTTTATGTGGACAATTTCTATACAGGAGTAGAGCTGTTCAGTGAGCTCTACAAAGCTGGCACTGTGGCCTGCGGTGCAATTTGTTGTCGCTGCAAAGGATTCCCGCAGGAACTTGTTTGTAAGAAGCTCCAGAAATCCCAGAGCACTGTGTTGCGTTCCAACAAACTGCTCGCAGTCAAGTTCTCAGATAGGCGTGACGTGTATGTGCTCACTACAATTCATGCTGAAAGCACTTCCCCCGTCACGGTTTGGGGTCAGATGGCCGAAGTCCACAAGCCCACCTGTATACTTGATTATAACAAGTTCACAGGCGGAGTGGACGAGAACGACCAGGTTCTTCAGCAATACAATGCGAGTCATAAAACTCGCACTTGGTATAAGAAACTGTTTACTCACCTGATCCAGATGGCAACATACAATGTGTATGTTATTCATCGTCAGACCAGATCGTCTTTCCTTGATTTTCAGTTGTCTATGATCGAAAGTCTCACTGCTACAGAAGCAGCAGCCCCCACTTCATGTGTTCTGGAGGACGTGGCAAGGCTGCAGGAGCGACACTTTGCTGATGAAATTCCTGCAACACCCAAAAGAAGCGACCATGATGGCATTGTAAAGTGTGCTTGATGCAGGGAAAGAGGCAGGAGACTCTTGTTTACTGTCCCCAGTGCCCAAGTAAGCCCGCCTTCTGTTTTCCTACTTGCTTTATGTTGTATCATACTAAAGCAAAACACTGGGAAACTGACTGAGGTGGAGCTGCCAATAGGTAAACCTTTCAATTGGTGTGAATGGATACCTACTGTCTGTGGGCCGCTCCTTGGCTAGGCAAGCAGCCACAGAATATTTGCTCCTCTACTTCAGGAATTCATGGACTTCGACACCTTTATCTGATTTAAGAAGGAGTGGTTTCTTACCTGTAACTACAGTTCTGTTTTAGGTGTATTTCTGTGATAGTCATAATCATGTGAATAGCTCCGCCCATGTGCGTGGACCCAGATAGCGATATATCCTCTTAACTTGTCATCTTCAGCCTTTCTTCAGGAAGACCTGTAGGGACACATCTATACTAATATATTAGATAGCCCAAACCTTTGAGGCGGGTAATCTCAGGAACCACAGCACCAATCAAAACACCCAATACAGCGTTGGAAAGGGCAGTTGCAGCAGAAGGACATAGGCTATGCAGACGCCCACCATCTACATTTAAAAGGTAAAAGAACCGTGCCAGCAAAGTAGTCCCTTGTGGGCGTGTCTGCGTTGTGCTGTGGGCATGTGCTGGGTCTTGACAAACGCTGGGGGCATGTGGTACGTTCCTCCCTTCATGCCATGTCTCATATCGTATGCTGGGGGCGTGGGCATGCGCGTGATTACGGAGAAAAAAAAGCGAGCGTTGTGCATAACATTTCATTGTTTTTTCTTTCCAGGTTCTGTACATTCCAGCTCCGGGTGTGCTTGCTCCGCGCTCCCAGTGACGTGCACCTGCTTTACTGTATGGAGGTCAGGCATGGCGCTATTCCCAAGGGCTTGAAGGAGCGCAAACAGGGGCCATTGTGCAGGAAATGTAATCTCGCCTTAACTTCCGGTGACGCCTGAAGCGCACACTGGAGATTTTCCACTTCTGTTGCGCACAGGCCTCGCGCCACGCACATCCGGACACAAGGCCCGCCTCCACGGAAATAGCAAGAAAGGGACTATCCCTCCCCCGGGAATATGTGATGATATTCCGCAAAACCAACATCCCGCATACCATCATGCCGCAATTTTTATAACGCAGGACTATTACTCCGCGAAGACATAATTTCTAAAACTTTTACAACGCATATGCCTTTATCACACATGTCATTATACATTGTAAAAGTACATTATTAAAACATCAAATATATGTTTGTATATATGTGTATTTATATATATATATATATATATATATATATATATATATATATATATATATATATATATATACAAACACATTTTTTTAATTTAATTAAAAACATTTATTCTTTTAAATTGCATTATTTATATTATTTGTATTTATTATTTTATTGTATTACCCTTTACACCCTAAAAACTAATCCCACCCTGCTCCCTTTAAATACCCCTGTACACCATAATCATAACCCACCCTTACTCCTTAAAATGCCCTAACACCCTTAAACACTAATACCCCAAATACCCAAACCTAGCCCTGAACCCTTAAAATACCCCTGTACCCCAAAACCCAAACCTACCCCTGAACCCTAAAATACCCCTGTACCCCAAAACCCAAACCTAACCCTGAACCCTAAAAATACCCCTGTACCCCAAAACCCAAACCTACCCTTGAACCCTAAAAATACCCCTATACCCCAATACCCAAACCTAGCCCTAAACCCTAAAAATACCCCTGTACCTCCAAACCCATACCTATCCCTAAACCCTAAAACTACCCCTGTACCCCATAACCCAAAACTATATCTGAAACCTTAAAATACCCAAACACCCCAAAACATATACCTCGGTACTCCAAAACATATACTCCTATACCCATACTTACCTTATCCAAACATTTTTAAAAAAACATGCTTTTACCATTCATGCATTTACAACAAATTTCGTTGTAAATGTATGCTTGGTAAAAGCATATAAAATGTAATGTCATGTGTTATAATGGCATTGCAGAGTCATGGTACTTTCCTAATGAAAGTATGCAGAGTGATGGTATGCAGAAAGAAAGTTGCGGAATAATGGGTGTTTCTCCCCTCCCCCCCCCCCGGTAATTACATTGGTGGCACATCTCCAGCAACATACTCATATTTTTTCACCACCCATTTGAAAAATGCACAGGTCTCTCTCATTGATGGCCAGCACTGACATACACACCTCCCGCCGCAAGTTCTAGAATTGCGAACTTTAGAGCTGGGGAGCTACGCTTGAATCTCGGCATCAGCTCAACATCCGGTGATTCCAGGCAAATTGCTTTGTCTCCCCGTGCCTACCACAAATTAATGTGTTCTTCTGTAATGTAAATTGGGCTCATGCCATGTTGTTGAGTTCGCGCTATATAATATTGCAAGGAAAAATAAAGTAGGGAAACTCAAGTTCACACACTACTGAACGCGCACTCTTAAGTGCATCAGCAGTGCACTGTGAATCGGAGCGTTTCAAAGGCCTCTCACAGATAAGAAATGCTATCAAAACGAAATCCTACAAAACAATATACTAATGGCCGGCAGCAATTCATACCCGGACAACTGAGTAGTGCGATATACAAATTTTAAACTTGACTAACTTGACTTGACTTGCATAATCAACTAGACTACACTAGCCATTATTTCATCTTGAAGTGAAAAAAGATAGCCAGTTTAACTTTAAATTTTGTAATTTGCTGAGTTTTACACATAGAAAACTCTCCTTCACAAAACTCCTTTTTTCATGATAGAGATGAAAAGGAATGGATAGAGAAGCCCCCAAAGGCTGCCATTATGTGTCTGCAAATGGGTACCGTGCCTTTAAGAGTCTCCAGAGACCCCCGGCATCCCATGAGCCAAAGCCAGAGGCATTTACTTTCAGTTCATTTTGCAGGCGTAAAGAAGCAGAGCCTACTGAGTCTTGGGGACATCTGTGTCTGCCAGCTGGTTGCTTATGACTATCACAGAAATACCCCTACAAGAGAACTGGAGTTACAGGTAAGAAACTACTCCTTCTCTTGTAGGGGATTTCCGTGTATAGTCATAATCATGTGAATAGACTAGCAAGCCCATCCCCAACACAACTGACCAGCGGTGGCAGAACAGAGAACAACTGCACTATTGTGCAAATAGATTTTGAAGTGAAGCCTGCCCAACCTGAGCATCTGCCCTAGCATCAGTGTCTAGGCAGTAGTGCTTAGTAAATGTGTGGACTGACTTCCAAGTGGCAGCCTTACAGATTTCCGAAATAGGTATGTTACAAAGTAAAGCTGCTTTAGCTGCTTTACCTCTGGTAGAGTGAGCCCTAGGCTTACTACTCAAAGGCTAGTTAGCTTTCTGATAATACAGCTGAATACAGGAAACAATCCACCTAGAAATGAATTGTTCGGAGGTAGCTAGACCAATTCGGACTGAGCCATAGTATACAAACAGCTGGTCTGATCTTCGGATATCCTTAGTCTTGTCCAAATAGAATTTCAAGACCCTCCTAACATCAAGAGTATGAAGCGACCTCTCAGCAGGAGGAGACGGATTCTGAAAAAATGTAGGCAGTGTAATAGTTTGGTTTACATGAAACTCCGAAACAACTTTAGGAAGGAACTTAGTTTGCGTCCTCATAACTACCTTGGAGGAATGAAAGACTGTATAAGGTTCTTTACAACATAAAGTCTGAAGTTCGCTAACCCTGCGGGCAGACGTAATGGCTACAAGGAAAGCCGTCTTCCAGGACAGATGCTGAAGAGTAGCCTTATGAATGGGTTCAAACGGTTCCTTCATCAGTCGTGTAAGGACTACATTCAGCTCCCAGGGAGGCAAAGGACGCCTATTGGGAGGAAACACTTTCTTCAATCCTTCAAGAAAATCTCGGATGACTGGGATTTTAAACAAGCATTTACAATGCAATGGTCTCGGCATTGTTAAACTAGAGCTATTGGCATTGCTCATGACATTTTTATTTATGTTTTTGTTTTTAAAACATAAATAAATGGCATTGTCATTTACAATGCCAATAGCTTGATCGCTCGCAAATGTGAGACCTATTGCATTTGCACCCAAAGAGCCACACACACACACAGCCACCCACACACACATACAGAGCCACCCACACAGTCATTCACATAGAGCTACCCACACACACACACACAGAGCCACCCACACAGAGCCACCCACCCACACACACAACCACCCACCCAGAGCCACCCACCCACACACAGAGCCCCCATCCACACACAGAGCCACCCACACATAGAGCCACCTATAAAAAAAGCTACCCACACCGAGCCACACACACAGACAGACAGAGCCACACACACAGAGCCCAACACACACACACAGAGCCCAACACACACACTGAGCCCAACAAACACACAGAGCCCAACACACACACATTGCCACACACACACATAGAGCCCAACACACACACACAGAGCCCAACACACACACACAGAACCCAACACACACACAGAGCCACACACACACACACAGAGCCACACACAGGGAACAGAGGCCAGAATAAAATGCTCACAACAAGGGAACAGGGGGCAGGAAAGCGCTCACAATGAGGGAACAGGGTGCAGGAAAGCAAGCACAACGAGGGAACAGGGGGCAGGAAAGCAAGCACAACGAGGGGGCAGGAGAGCAAGCACAACAAGGGGTAGGAGAGCAAGCACAACAAGGGTGCAGGAGTGCAAGCACAACGAGGGGGCAGGAGAGCAAGCACAACTAGGGAACAGATGGCAGAAAAACAATCATAACGAGGGAACAGAGTCCAGAGAAACAATCACAACGAGGGAACGGACACATAACGAGGGAGCAGGAGAGAAAGCACAATGAGGGGGCAGGAGAGCAAGCACAATGAGGGGGCAGGAGAGCAAGCACAATGAGGGGGCAGGAGAGCAAGAACAATGAGGGAACAGACGCCAGAAAAACAATCACAACGAGGGAACAGACGCCAGATAAACAATCACAACGAGGGAACAGACGCACAACCAGGGGGCAGGAGAGCAAGCGCAACAAGGGGGCAGGAGAGCAAGCACAACAAGGGGGCAGGAGAGCAAGCACAACAAGGGGGCAGGAGAGCAAGAGCAACTAGGGGGCAGAAAAGCAAGCACAACGCGGTTACAGGGGGGGGCAGAAAAGCAAGCACAACGAGGGAACAGGGGGGCAGATAAAGAAAGCACAACGAGGGAACAGGGGGGCAGAAAGGCAAGCACAACGAGGGAACAGGGGGGGCAGAAAAGCAATCACAACAAGGGAATGGGGGCACAAAAGCAATCACAACGAGGTAACAGAGGGGGCAGAAAAGCAATCACAACGAGGCAAGAAGAGGCAAGAAAACGGGCACAATCAGGGAACAGAGGCAAGAAAAGCGAGCACTCACCGGCTGGGGCGGGTCGCACTGGCTCTCGGTTGCAGCTCGTTTCACTCTGCGCTGTTCATTCTCATGGTGTCAGACATAACAGCGGCGGCCGCCATCTTGGATCTGCAAATGGCTAGCCGCGCTTCCTCTTGGCGGGGGGCTTGACCGGGCCGGCGGAGCAAGTCTTGGAGGCGCGAGGGCCGGCGGCAGCTTCCCTGGGCCTGGGGCACCAGTGCCCGGCACGAGGAGTAGCCGTAGACGTCCTTGCTGCGCAGGATGACTGGCGAGAACTCGTGGCGCAGGCTGCAGAGGAAGTTCCAGAGCTCCGTGTCCGAGTTTATGAAGTTCTTGGACTGCGGCATGGGCGGCGCGGACGCGGCGCTCCCTGCGCTCTCCCTCCTGACGGAGCGCCAGCCTGCCGGTGCGAGGGACGCCGAGGAGCAGCGAGTGTGGAGCTGGGAGGGTGAGTTCTGTTCCTGCCTCCTCTTATCCCATCGCCCATGCCTTGGAAAATGAGAGCTTTATGTGGGGGTGAGGGGTGCTGGGGGTCAGTCCTCCTTCCTGTACTTGAACACGACCACGCCATGAACATGACCACGTTTCTCCGAGGCGAGGCAGGAATGCCTTGGAGAAACGCACGGCCATTTTGCGACTGGGGGGGCGTGTCTTTCTCTCCTCTTCCCATTGGCTGGAATGTAAACTTCCAGCCAATGGGAAGAGGAGACAAAGAACCTAAAAAACACAGCCCCGAATCCGGGCTTGAACGGAGTGACGCCCCTCTCCTCCAATGGCTGGCCTCCGTTTAGGAAGCCAGCCAATGGAGAAGAGGGGTGGGTTCAAACCCCCATACTGAAAAACAAAATTTCTCGCCAGCGAGAGTGCGCAAGCGCAGCCTACGCAGACCGAGACCTTAAAAGGAAGTTTGTGAAGGACATTTCCTATACGCAGTTAAAGCTGCTAGATGAACTTTGATCAAATGGAACTGAAGGCCAGATTGAGCCAAGTGTAGCAAGTAAGGAAGGATGACATCTTCTTTACGGGAGGTAGGATCCAAGTCCTTAGAAGCACACCAGATGCAAAATCTCTTCCATTTATATGCATAGGACGTGCCTGTAGAAGGTCTTTTGGCCTCTTTCAATATCTACATACAGTCTTGAGCGAGATTCAAATGTCCGTACTGTACAAGACGTTGGGGTGTACCATCTGTATGCCAAACTTCGTCAGAAGGTCAGGCCTGCACAGCAGATGGAGATGTGGCAGGAGAGATCGGTGGAGTAGGTCTGTTAACCACCACTGACGGGGCCACTCTGATGCAATGAGGTTCATCTTGGCCCGTGATTGTGAGAGCTTGATCAGCACCGTCGGAATGAGGGGAATTGGCAGAAAAGCGCAGAGAAAGCCGTCAGTCTAATTGATCCATAAGGCATTCCCCAAAGTCCCTGATTGGTAAAACCTGGAGGCGAAGTTGCGGCATTTGCTGTTTTTTGCGGTAGCGAAGACATCGACTTCTGGAGTCCCCCATCTTTCGAACACGTCTTGCACCACTTCGTGGTTTAATACCCATACGTGGTTTTCGTGAATGAGTCTGCTGAGCGCGTCTGTTTGAGCATTCTGAACACCGGGAAGGTGAGTTGCCGCGATGGTCAGGTTCCTGGCTAACAGCAAGTGCCAGATGGCCTGGGCTTCTTGAGACAACACTCGAGATCTGGAGCCCCCCTGCTTGTTGAGGTAGAACATTGTTGTTGTATTATCCATCTGGACAAGCAGGGAGCTGGTGCGAAACGACGGCTGGAAGGCTTTCAACGCCAAATGGACTGCTTGAAGCTCCAGGACGTTGATGTGGTACTTGGTCTCTTTTGGGGACCATGTTCCCTGTATCTGAAGGTGGTCGGACTGAGCACCGCATCCGTGGAGAGAAGCATCTGTCACCATCGTTTACATGGGTTTCTCTTTGTGGAAGGGAATCCCCCGGAGGAGATTACATGGAGAACGCCACTAGCGGATGGACTGCCGAGCCTGTTGCGACAGTTGAATCCTGTCTTCCCAATCCCCCAGTGTCTGGTCCCACTTTACTCCATACATTCCTGCAGTGGTCTCATATGGAGGCATGCATTCGGAGTGAGGAAGATGCAGGAAGCCATCGAGCCCAGGAGAGACAATACTTTCTTCACAGTTGGTGAGGGCATGATCATGAGAGCTTGAGCCTTCCGAAGGATCGATAAGTGTCTCTCCTCCAAAGGACACATGTTTGCTGAGTGTGTGTCGATAGTGGCTCCAAGGTACTGAAGACATTGTACAGGAGTCGAGACAGACTTTGTGAGGTTGATGTGTAGTCCCAAACGAAGTATGAGATTGGAAGTCCGATTGAAATGCAGTTGCGAAACGTACGAGACTTGATCAACCAGTCGTCCAGATACGGATAGACGAATACGTTGTTCCTGTTCAGATGCGCAGCCACCACTGCCATGCAATTGGAAAATGTCTGAGGCGCTGACTTCAGGCCGAAAGACAGCACAGAGTATTGATAATGGTTGTTGCCCACTGTGAAACGCAGGAACTTGCGATGTTTCCTCGCTATGGGTGTAGTGTAGTTCCTATACTTCCAATAGGCTCTGCGCTTGGAGTAACATATACTATAGAATTGACGTAGTATTTAGGTTGACTAGGTCTCTATCGAATATATTAAACTTAATTTTGTGTGTACCAGCTAACTCAGAGGTCACTAGAAACTTCCTCGAATTCACAAGAAGGGATTAGTTTCTGACAACGCCATAAACATGACAACTTTGTTTCCCAAGAAGAAGAAATATATCTCTAGAGTCGCAGAAACAATAGATAAGTATTTCACTCAGTCAATCGTGCATGCTTCGTTTTACCAGAGGTGCAGAGAAATAGAGAGACAGGTGTTTTCAATAAAAGTATTTATTGAACAGTCTTCTTTCTCATGCAGAAGAAATGAACAGCTACAATCGTAATACTGGTTGCAAAGTATAATGCGTACAGTAAGAAGAGTACTATAAAATAATACTGTAAAAGCATGGCATGGTTTCTAAGCCATAAAATACATACATGTATAAATAAAGACTAAAACAGTACTCAACTGGTGCTTTCTAAAATACGCCTACCCCAATGTACCGAACCTAGGTCTAGTACGAGGGAAGAAGTGCGTATGGTGTAGCATAGGTTTAGTATTTATGCCAAGAATCTATCCAATATTTCTCTTAGGGTCTAATCAGCTCTGTACCTTGGTTTTAGAATGAAGGCGGTATGGTACCTCTCTCAGGACTCGATTTCCCAACACCCCGCAAGGGGAGCTTGGAAAGACTGGAGCTGGATTTCTCGGCAAGAGAAAAGACAGCGTCTCTCTCAGTGTGTCTGCTAAAGGGTCGGTTTCCTTCAGCACTTGCTGCAGCGAGCTGTGTCGGGCAAGTAGATAGTCGAACTGCTCCAAACCACCGTGTGTTTGCTAGGGCAAGTGTGGGCATATTTATACCTTGAAGGTACCGAGTTTGACGTATGGTTGGACATAATAACGTCATCAAAGACTTGCAGTTCTTTGAAAACTCAATGAGTTCTTGGATAAATCAATATTCAAGCAAGGGGAAGTCCCTGACAGTTGAAGGCGAGTTTTCCAAGAAATCGTTGTGGATTTTCGGAACTAGTGGAAGTAGCCATGCCGTATTTGGACTGCATGGGCTAAGTCTAAATATGGTAATGATTTCTATGCCTATATAAGAATAGGGTGATTTATACCAATATATGGGCATGAATCTGGAAAATTACACTAGGGTCCAAAAATCCTACACAACACCCACTCGACTTTAATATGTTCAACATTACTAAATAATAAGCATCTAAAACATTTCTAAAGCATCTGTTTACAATCCCACCCAAAATACACAAAATGCACTTTAAATGGTTGCACACGAAAAATGAGCATTAGAACTGTACGCATTAAAGCAGTGTTTTCATATGATGCATATAGAACGTACCATTAACGCTAAACGTTTGAGTCATAAACATTACGAAATGGCTTTGTATTACAGAATAAAATGGTCGAGACCATTACATAGCTGAATACATAAAAAAAATTGTTTCGAGGACAAGGCCAAATATTGTCTTTTAGGAAGTATTCAAAGAATTCTTGTTCTCTAAGAATAGTTCTACTTTAAGCAGATTACTTTGTGCCAAAAAGAAAAAAATGTACATTTTTGAAAAAAGTTAAATCAATTTGTAGAAAAATAGAGTTCCCAAAAGTGAAGGTCGAATTCAGAGTTCAGAGAACGCTGTGTGCTAGTTTCAAAAGTTATTCTCATTGTCAGGAGAAAACATTAAATCTTCTAAGCTGGCAAAGAAATAGTCTACCACAGTCGGTGAAAGTTGGACTACTTCATTAAGTAGATCAATTGTACACAGATGAGAAGCATCGCTGTCAGTGTCATTCGCATTAGCAATGTTCTTAGAAGATGGTACCTGTGTGCCCGTTGGTCCACATATCTCACCTTCAGCTGGAATTGCCGGTGAGACCTCAATGAATGCCGTCATCATTATTGGCAGCCACTGGGGACAACACGATGCGTGAGCCGTTACCGAACCAAGCAAAGCGTCAAACATCCGTTGGCAGTGCTGCTGGAAGTGTCAGACAGACATCTAACACGCATTCCTCTCCGCAAAGCAGGCAACGAAGAACAGGTAAGATGCAATCTTGCCAGATTGGTCTGAACGATAGAAACCATGTGGTATTCAGATCTCTTAAATGAGCCAAGCCAAGAATCTGTGTAATTCGGTCACGATACTGCATTGCCAGGAGCATTTGTTCCATGGTAATCTGGGTATCGCTGGTGACTGGACTTGCCATATCGGAGCAGAAGGAACAAAAATAGAATTCCTGCTACGAGTCCCAAAAAGAGAGGCAGGCCGCCGAACACAGAGAGCACGAAATTTGGAAAAATGCGTAGGACTGCTTCAAAAGGTGCTAACAGTCCCGAATACCTGCCTTAAATACATGTACAACACCACTGGTATCAGACATGTTTAAGATATGACCTAACATTTCTACGAAATGTATGGGGCAGTTCCTTGATAATAGTTCATGTATCTCCGCAGAGGACCTTGCGATTTGCAGATCATACGTCTCTTTGGACGAGGTCAGTGGCAGTTTTTTGTAAAAGAATGGCTTTCATTCTGCTTAAAGTATCAATTCGTATAGAAGAGATGTTCAGTGAAGGCGACTCCCCGTCTGACTTAGTTTTAGGAAACAATACTTGCATAAAGCAAGTGACCCTGGCTTACACAGTTACGAGATAGGCTTTTCCTTGCAACATGCCACAACAGCTGTGATCATTCAACATTATTTAGCTACCGTTAGATAGCTGCCTAAAAACTGGATCTATCACTGCTGCTGGAGAACCTTGCAGGTGACAAGATAAGTTGTTAGCAGAACCATCGCAGGCTCCATGTAAATGAATACCTTGACATAAAAGTGTACCGTTCAGTGAGTTTTTGCAATTTTCACCACTAAGAAATACCTCCTTTCCCCCACTCCAACATTTGTGTGTGTATGGTAAATCCCAGGTCAACTTAATGTATTCTTTACCCAACCTTTCATACAGGCCTGCTGGTATGTGTTTTAAGCAATATTGAAACTGGAAAATCGTCACTGGTATCGTGATGGTGCCATGTATTATCCATTCTACGACTGGTTTCTCAGAAACAGTTAATGGTAATCTTTCCAGTTTTTCTATACTCAGCACCGTATAGTCTGCTCCCCTTTGTGCCAAAGAGATTTGTTTATCTGTAAGGTTAAAAACAGTAAACAATGACGTAGTGTTGATTAGACGCCATGGCACGTAGCCTGAAAGGAGATTTTGTAACGTCCAGCCTAGCAGCATTATAGAACGTAATTGAGACTATCCATGTTGTAACATGAGCAAGTCTTGTTCCATTATGTCTATGGCAGACAATACAATGCTGTCCAAAGAAATAATTCTGGAGGACAGAGTTGTTAACCATTGTCCACTACAGAGAGAGCTTTCTCTAAATTAATACAATCAATTTCTCGTATTCTTTCTGCAGTTTCCATTTGCGTGACTTTCCATGCTTCATTGTAAGTAGCGTACATACCGGCGTATATGAAACGTTTATGACGTGATTTACGAGGTCCCATTAAGAAATCTCTCAAATCAATGCCATCTTTAAGTAAAGTTAAGTGTTGTTTAATTTCTGGTAGTGTGGATTTCTGTATCCACTCAAGGTATAGTTTTCCTACACTGTAAGTTGTTATTATTCCTGGATGTTGTCTCTAGGCATATCTTTGATCTGGCCTAGTTACTGTAAACCCTTGTGTTTTGTTCAGGAATCTATCTTGACTGTTATTTGTGTCCGTGGGCCAGATTAACCATTTTTTCCAATCAGGATTAGTTCTATTCTGTTGTAAAATGTAGTTTACGTCTATCTCCTCATCTGTAGTGCTGTTACTATTAGGTGTGGGCTTAGGTATGGACGGTTTGTTTAAATCTTTTATCTTAGCCAGGCCAAGACAAGATGTCTGTTGAACAGTATCATTTAAATACATAATTTGTTCTGGGATGATGCAGGCTCTGAACAGGGCTTCTAAACCTTGTACCTGCCAGTCTTTTGTGCCCCAGACAGTTTTCGTCCCAATGTTGTCTTTCCAAAAGTCAAAACCTAATGTAGACAGTTGAGCATAAAAGGCTGCAGAATTCAATTGCTTATTATTGGTCAACATACTTTTTATCCCCGTCTTATTAACATTTTTAAAGAAAAAAGTTTTTGGATTTGTGACATTAAAGCCTGAAAAGTATGTACATTTTTCATAGAATGTTTGAGCTACCTTTTGGTGGCGTTGGACAATGTTCCCATTGATTATACGTTAAAACATTTCTAGGTTTTGCAGATTTGTGCAAATAATGATGACCATAATGATTAAAACAATACATTTGTTCATAATCTGATGAACCTTCTAAGAATTCATGTTTTGTAAATTTTGCTGACATTTCTAAGTCTGCCATCATATTATTAACAGTCTCAAAGTCCCAATCATCAGAAAATTTACTGGCTGAAACAAAGTCACTTAAAGAAACCTTAAATTGATGTGGAATCTTCAGCAGCTCTACAGGACCATAGATGTCGTAATCAGTACTGTCCCATGCTATACCACCAGGTATAGTGATGGCTGTGATGTTCACTGTTGACAGGTCTCTTTGTTCACGATGAGATGATTTGTGTGGCTTCAGGAGCAAGTTGATGTTCTTACTTGCTGTGTCCTCTTTACTATATTTTCCATCTATCAGCTTCCCCAAACTTAAAACAAAAATGAGCCACAGGAGGAGAAAAAGTACACCTAACCCAATCCAAAATTCAACCCATCGTGAAACCAGATATGTTTTTTCAAGGTAATGAAAGAGTTCTGTTATTTTTCCTTTGAAAATTTTATCCACTGGCTTTTTTTCAGGCTCGCTGGGATCCTCAGAAAACGTATCAAAGTTGATGAAATAGCCAGAAGCAGTTCTGTCAATTGTTGGAATTGCATCCGGATTGCTTGAAATTGCTGGAACTGCTTTATTCCTTGTCATATCAGTTTAGTCGGGTGCTATCTCATTGTAGACAGGTGTTTCTTGACTAACTGTTATTTAGGTCTCAAGAGGTACAAGTTCCATGGCTTTATTGCATAGTCCTTCTTTTCTCACTGCAGGTTTATCAAAGGTGATTAGTCTCTCAGTTTGAACCTCTTGGATCGTAGTCAGATTTGGTTGTCTGCTACATCTGCTGAGTCCACTTGGCCTACTACTTATTATCGGCCACATGTTGTGGTTTTACTAGATCGATGGACACAATCCGGTTCTCCTTTCTTCCAACAAGGGGCGGTAGTAACACTGATCTTGTTCCGAGGATTGCTAAAACAGGTACTGGTTTTCTGTTAGAAGGCCCAAATTCCTTCTTCACCGCGATTTTCTCTCTGACTAGATCCCCAATCTTTGGGATCCAGACAGGCCTTGCTGTGACAGGTGGTTTTCCTTCAGTGGTCGTTGGCTTTTGTATTGTGTTGTTCAGACTTTCTCTTGTTTCTTTTAAGTCCTGTAAAACAGCCAAACGGTCTATGATATCAAATGGTTTTTGTTCCACCACTGAAGTGTGACGATCGAGGTCTTCGATAATCATTCTAGCACCAAAAAGCATTTCATATGGAGTGATTCCCCCCAGAGAAGATCTTTAAATTGTTAAGACTACGTTGGACACTTATTAGTTGTTTGACCCACCCATCAACCGAACCTAATACCCTAGTTGTTATAGATTGCTTTATGTCTCGGTTTTTTCTTTCCACAACCGCATTACCCTCAGGATAGAAGGGACTAGAATACCACAATGCAACGCCCAAGCTGACCATGGCTTCTTTGTAAGCCTATGTGCTAAATGCAGGACCCTGGTCAGAATGTAGCGTGCCGATTGCATATGTGCTGATAAAGACTCGCAAATCTTTTAAAACAGTTCTGGCGTCAGCCGAGCGCTGGGGCTATAACCAAATTAATCTTGTGCAGGAGTCCACTGCTACCATGATATATTTGTAGTTACCATCCCTCTGTAAGGGACCACAGTGGTCCAGGTAAACACACGCTAATGGTTTATCTGAAATAAGAAGAGGAGTCTGTGCAGGACGTTTTACAGTTGAAACCTTCATTTTCTGACAGATTTCACATTCCAGAACATAGTTTCTAGTTTGTTTCCTCATGCGTGGCCACCAGTATCTCTGTTTTAATAATGACACTGTGGCGGTAATACCTGCATGTGCAGAGGTGAGCCCTTCATGTGCTGCTAAGATTAGTCCTAATCTTTGTTCCATGTTTGGAATTACCCTATCCCCGCTCCAGGGATTCGGGCAAAAGGAACATTATTTGCATCAGTTATATAAGAGTACTTGAGTGGAAAGCCTTTTGGAAGTGTTTTACCACGGTCTTTTACTGAGGCGGTATACAGCTTGCATTATTTCGCTGTCAATTTTTGTTTTTGAACGAGTAAATGCAGCTACGGAAGCCGTTTGCACAGCTGCCTTCGCGGCTTCATCAGCCAATGAATTCCCTGCAACGTGAACGCCATCACGCTGATGACTCAGTGTATGGATCACGTGAGTCTTTTGTAGTTCTTTCTGTCATAGAAGTACTTGTTCCCAAAGCAACTTATGCTTGATTGTGCAACCTTTTGCGTCTTTGAACCCGTTTTGAACCCAGTTCTGCAAGTATTCATTGTAAGATTGAACGCAGTAATACGAATCACACAATATGAGTGTGAGGAATTCGCGATCAGTATTTTCAAGTGCCATCTTGAATGCTTGTAGTTCAGCTCGCTGAGCTGTACAATCTCCTAGCGATTGAGTTTTTGTGACCATGGGTCGGAATTTTCCATTGCGCCAGCAACCTTTAACAATCGCACACGTGGCACCATAAGCCTGTTTACCCCCAATTGCGTGTTGTACTGATCCGTCTGTATAAATTATATAGTTGTATTGTTCTAGAGGCAGAATCTCAATAGGCAGAGGACATTCATGTTCGTATTGTAGAAATTCTTGTGTTTTCAAGTAGGGGTCAAAAATGTATTCAACGTCTGTTGCAGCAAGAGAATTAACCCATTGTATCCATCTAGAATGTAAAGCCTTAGCATTTGGAATGCTCGCTTTCATCACTGCCTCTAGAGCAGGTACAGGTGTAATGACCATAATGTGTTTCCCTGTGTGAGGGCTCTTTCTTTTGCTACGGCAGTTTGAACCGCCGTCGAAATCTTTTCTGTTGAAGTGAATTTCATTTCAGCTTGTGTGTACAAGTGTGATTTATAATCTATTGGTACCTTTTCGCCTTCATTAAAGGTTAGGTATGTGAATCCGCATCTCCCTGGGATGATTCGGATTACAAGATTGCGTACGTTGTCGCGTGTCTTCAACTGTTTTTGATAACATGTCTGTTTACAATGAACACAACATTTCTGTGTGTTTTTGTGTCCAATTAGTTGATTTGAAATCAGGTTTGATTAGTTCGTAGAGAGGTTTAACCCTTCCTCCGTAGTTGAGAATGCAAATTCTTCCGAAATTCAGGAAACCTAGAATTTACTAAATTTTTCAGCGTTTTTGGAGGTTGGAGCCGCGCACACTTTTCTAAAAAGTTGGCTGCCAGGCTTTTGCCTTCACTTGAAAGTTCATATCCCAAGAATAGGACGTTGAGATAGGCAATTCGTGATTTCTTAAAGTTGAATTTGTACCCTTCAGAGGGGAACACAAGTATAATGGTGTTCACTCTGTTTAAGTGCCTGTCCAAATCATCGTCAGTAAGATAGATGTCATCGACATAAGATAATGCCTCATCATCATACGTTTGTAGTAACTCTGTTACTCTGGTTGAAAATAACCCTGGACTATTTTTGAATCCCCATTGTTGTAAAAGCAGTCAAGTACCTGCTTTCAGGTGCAATATTTTGACAGAAGAAACCGTTTGAAATATCTACTGTTTTGTATTTTTTGCGCACAATGTTATTCATCAGTGCTGCACTGTGTGAATTTTGTACTGCAAAGGTTTTGCAACAGGTGTTTAAACTAGACGATATGTATTGTCTGGTTTGGAGACAGGAAACAAAGGATTGTTCATGGACGAGGTGCATGTTTCAATCACCCCTTGGTATTCAAGTTGATCTAAGATCTCTCTGACCTGTTTTTTAGCTTCTTGCTTAACTGTATACTGCCTTTGTGCAGTTGGTTGAGTTTTTAACTGTATTTTATGATTAGGAGAATCCTCATCCCATCCCACATGATTTTTATATAATGCTGGAGCCTGGGCCTCTGCCCATTTTCTGGCATATGTATATTTTTTATGAATTAAAACATGATTTGAGAAGGCTGGCATAATGATCTCTTCGCCATGCGAGCACTCCCTGACAAATTCAGGTGGCCAGTCTTTTTCAGCTAGAAGAATGTCATAACCCTTTGATAGCTTCTCATAAAAGAGCAATTTAATTTTCCTAGATATGTCCCCCTCTATCCGGAGTGTTAATTCATATAACTTATGGGGCACACTAACCCTGGTGTCGGCAGTTTCCACTTGAATGCATTCATTCAAGTGCACTGTCTCCAGATGTTCCTTCAGGATCTTGCGAGCTATGGTGACTTCTGCTGCGCTGTCTAGCATTGTCTGGGCTCACTCCCCGTTCTTGAGTTGTGTCCTCAAGATCCTCGGAATTTCTGATTTTTACCCTTGCTACCTTCTTCTTGGTGAATTGCTGTTTTTCTTATTTTTTGGAACGTGTTGATCGTCTTTGGACTTCATGCGTTCTTCCTTGTGTTCTGATCGTCCTATTCTTTCGGATTTCTGTGAGGAAGTCTGAAAGGTACGAGAGGAACGTGTATCAGTATCTTGATATCTATCAGGTTTTCTCAAATGATCCCTATTCCTGAGGTTATACCTCTTTTCAAAGGGCTCCCGTTGAGGAGACTTTCCTCTGGACTGAGAATGATTTTTTTTGGGAAGTGTTTGTTTAGTGTTCTCCCATTTCTTTTTAGGAGTAGGGAGATTATTTTTAATAAAGACCTTTTCAGGATTTTACGTTAGTTGGGGTTTTACTGGTTTCCTACCCAAACTGTCTCTACCTAGTTCTTCATAGGATTTTTCAATAATTCTGGCCAGTTCATATGGTTGCTCAGTACATCCATTTCTTTTAATTTTTGGCGGATCGCCACGGATGCTGCTTCACCTTTAATGTTAGCTAATAATATAGCCGAGACCTGTTTGAAATCTTTTAGTAATTTCATACCAAGATTCAAGGCAGGTTCTTGTCCGTATTCATTTTGAATCTGTCTCAGTACGTCTGGTATTACCGCCATAGACGGAACACTATGTGCTTTTGTGTAGATTCAAGCAAAGACTGTACCCCAAGTGTCACAGTCCTCCACGTGTGGAGCGATCCCCATTGGTAAACAGATTGTTAGAATTCTGCGTTTCTCATGAGGTGTACTATCGGGAAATACTACCTCTATTTGAGTAATTTTTTGAGCTAACCAGAATGGAATTTGTTCCCTTTTTGCAGGTAATTTACCAATGACTGATTGTATAGTCTGTGGTGTAATTTTGTTTGTGTTCCCCTGGTGAGGGGTGTGCTGTGGAATCCTTATAGCAGGTTGGACTGTTAAGGTCCGCATGACATATTGTACCAATTGTCTATGAATTTTGATTAACTATTTCAGCTGAACTAATAATTCAGGACCTGTCATTCTTTCAATTTCGGGATGTGGTGTATAGCTGGCTAGTACCGGCCATGTTGCTCCTGGTCTACATAGTGGACCGAGCCTGGTAATGTGATTTTGATGTTGCAGGGTGCCTTTAAACCAGAGCTGATGCTCTTGGTATGTTAATGGAATTTCAATATCCTCGATAGGAGCATATTCCACTGGAGGTTCCTCTATTTTGTAGTAGTGGAACTCATTTGCTATTGGATTTGCTGTAGGAAACAGAATCCATGAATGCAATACCTTTGTCTGCAGGTATTCATGTGCCTCTATAACAAATATTACCTTACCACCTCTCGATGATACACCATTTGTTATAAGCTTTATAGTGATTGGTTTTCTTACGTTTACCGGGATGATTATAGCATCCGGGTCATCTTCATTAGACCCTGTATCGTTTAGAACTGCTTGGGCTTCTGCTGCAGCTCTAACCCTCTCTCTTTCATCGTAACTCATTTTGTTGACCGAAAGTTTTGCAGCGCAAGTTTCAAGGAAACAAAGATAAGGTGCACAATATTTTGGATCGCTGTATCCTTCAACGTTGAACAAACCATAAACTAATACATAGGATTTTTCGTCCTACTCAGTTTTGGTGGATATTTTATCCTTTTACCCACTCCAGACGTCTATTGGAGTATTTTACGGGAAAAAAGGGGTCTCTGTGAAAAGCACGACTGAGTTACTCTAGTATCTAGCGTTAAATTAGTGCCTTACCAAACGTTGGGCACCATGTTGTGTAGTTCCTATATTCCCAATAGGCTCTGCGCATTGGAATAACATCTACTATAGAATTGACGTAGGACTTAGGTCGACTAGGTCTCTATCGAATATATTAGACTTAATTGTGTGTGTGCCACCTAACTCAAAGGTCACTAGAAACTTTCTCAAATTCACAAAAAGGGATTAGTTTCTGACAACCACATAAACATGACAACTTTGTTTCCCAAGAATAAGAAATATATCTCTAGAGTCGCGGAAACAATAGATAAGTATTTCATTCAGTGAATCGTGCATGCTTCCTTTCACCAGAGGTGCAGAGAAATAGAGAGCCGGGCATTTTCAATAAAAGTATTTATTGAACAGTCTTCTTTCTCATGCAGAAGAAATGAACTGCTACAATCATAATACTGATTGCAAAGTATAATGCGTACAGTAAGAAGAGTATAATAAAATAATACTGTAAAAGCATGGTATGGTTTCTAAGCCATAAAATACAAGCATAAATAAAGACTAAAACAGTACTCAACTGGTGCTTTCTAAAATACGCCTACCCCAATGTACCGAACCTAGGTCTAGTACGAGGGAAGAAGTACGTATGGTGTAGCATAGGTTTAGTATTTATGCCAAGAATTTATCCAATATTTCTCTAAGGGTCTAATCAGCTCTGTACCTTGGTTTTAGAATGAAGGCGGTATGGTATCTCTCTCTCAGGACTCGATTTCCCAACACCCCGCAAGGGGAGCTTGGAAACACTGGAGATGGATTTCTCGGCAAGAGCAAAGACAGCGTCTCTCTCAGTGCGTCTGCTAAAGGGTCGGTTTCCTTCGGCACTTGCTGCAGCGAGCTGTGTCGGGCAAGTAGATAGTCGAACTGCTCCAAACCACCGTGTGTTTGCTAGGGCAAGTGTGGGCATATTTATACCTTGAAGGTGCCGAGTTTGACGTACGGTTGGACATAATAACGTCATCAAAGACTTGCAGTTCTTTGAAAACTCAATGAGTTCTTGGATAAATCAATATTCAAGCAAGGGGAAGTCCCTGACTGTTGAAGGCGAGTTTTTCAAGAAATCGTTGTGGATTTTCGGAACTAGTGGAAGTAGCCATGCCGTATTTGGACTGCATGGGCTAAGTCTAAATATGGTAATGATTTCTATGCCTATATAAGAATAGGGTGATTTATACCAATATATGGGCATGAATCTGGAAAATTACACTAGGGTCCAAAAATCCTACACAACACCCACTCGACTTTAATATGTTCAACATTACTAAATAATAAGCACCTAAAACATATCTAAAGCATCTGTTTACAATCCCACCCAAAATACACAAAATGCACTTTAAATGGTTGCACACGAAAAATGAGCATTAGAACTGTACGCATTAAAGCAGTGTTTTCATATGATGCATATAGAACGTACCATTAACGCTAAACGTTTGAGTCATAAACATTACATTTATGAAATGGCTCTGTATTACAGAATAAAACGGTCGAGACCATTACATAGCTGAATACATTAAAAAAAATTGTTTCGAGGACAAGGCCAAATATTGTCTTTTAGGAAGTATTCAAAGAATTCTTGTTCTCTAAGAATAGTTCTACTTTAAGCAGATTACTTTGTGCCAAAAAGAAAAAAATGTACATTTTTGAAAAAAGTTAAATCAATTTGTAGAAAAATAGAGTTCCCAAAAGTGAAGGTCGAATTCAGAGTTCAGAGAACGCTGTGTGCTAGTTTCAAAAGTTATTCTCATTGTCAGGAGAAAACATTAAATCTTCTAAGCTGGCAAAGAAATAGTCTACCACAGTCGGTGAAAGTTGGACTACTTCATTAAGTAGATCAATTGTACACAGATGAGAAGCATCGCCGTCAGTGTCATTCGCATTAGCAATGTTCTTAGAAGATGGTACCTGTGTGCCCGTTGGTCCACATATCTCACCTTCAGCTGGAATTGCCGGTGAGACCTCAATGAATGCCGCCATCATTATTGGCAGCCACTGGGGACAACACGATGCGTGAGCCGTTACCGAACCAAGCAAAGCGTCAACATCCGTTGACAGTGCTGCTGGAAGTGTCAGACAGACATCTAACACCCATTCCTCTCCGCAAAGCAGGCAACGAAGAACAGGTAAGATGCAATCTTGCCAGATTGGTCTGAACGATAGAAACCATGTGGTATTCAGATCTCTTAAATGAGCCAAGCCAAGAATCTGTGTAATTCGGTCACGATACTGCATTGCCAGGAGCATTTGTTCCATGGTAATCTGGGTATCGCTGGTGACTGGACTTGCCATATCGGAGCAGAAGGAACAAAAATAGAATTCCTGCTACGAGTCCCAAAAAGAGAGGCAGGCCGCCGAACACAGAGAGCACGAAATTTGGAAAAATGCGTAGGACTGCTTCAAAAGGTGCTAACAGTCCCGAATAACTGCCTTAAATACATGTACAACACCACTGGTATCAGACATGTTTAAGATATGACCTAACATTTCTACGAAATGTATGGGCAGTTCCTTGATAATAGTTCATGTATCTCCGCAGAGGACCTTCGATTTGCAGATCATACGTCTCTTTGGACGAGGTCAGTGGCAGTTTTTTGTAAAAGAATGGCTTTCATTCTGCTTAAAGTATCAATTCGTATAGAAGAGATGTTCAGTGAAGGCGACTCCCCGTCTGACTTAGTTTTAGGAAACAATACTTGCAAACAGCAAGTGACCCTGGCTTACACAGTTACGAGATAGGCTTTTCCTGGCAACATGCCACAACAGCTGTGATCATTCAACATTATTTAGCTACCGTTAGATAGCTGCCTAAAAACTGGATCTATCACTGCTGCTGGAGAACCTTGCAGGTGACAAGATAAGTTGTTAGCAGAACCATCGCAGGCTCCATGTAAATGAATACCTTGACATAAAAGTGTACCGCTCAGTGAGTTTTTGCAATTTTCACCACTAAGAAATACCTCCTTTCCCCCACTCCAACATTTGTGTGTGTATGGTAAATCCCAGGTCAACTTAATGTATTCTTTACCCAACATTTCATACAGGCCTGCTGGTATGTGTTTTAAGCAATATTGAAACTGGAAAATCGTCACTGGTATCGTGATGGTGCCATGTATTATCCATTCTACGACTGGTTTCTCAGAAACTGTTAATGGTAATCTTTCCAGTTTTTCTATACTCAGCACCGTATAGTCGGCTCCCCTTTGTGCCAAAGAGATTTGTTTATCTGTAAGTTTAAAAACAGTAAACAATGACGTAGTGTTGATTAGATGCCATGGCACGTAGCCTGAAAGGAGATTTTGTAACGTCCAGCCTAGCAGCATTATAGAACGTAATTGAGACTGTCCATGTTGTAACATGAGCAAGTCTTGTTACATTATGTCTATGGCAGAGAATACAATGCTGTCCAAAGAAATAATTCTGGAGGACAGAGTTGTTAACCATTGTCCACTACAGAGAGAGCTTTCTCTAAATTAATACAATCAATTTCTCGTATTCTTTCTGCAGTTTCCATTTGCGTGACTTTCCATGCTTCATTGTAAGTAGCGTATATACCGGCGTATATGAAACGTTTATGACGTGATTTACGAGGTCCCATTAAGAAATCTCTCAAATCAATGCCATCTTTAAGTAAAGTTAAGTGTTGTTTAATTTCTGGTAGTGTGGTTTCTGTATCCACTCAAGGTATAGTTTTCCTACACTGTAAGTTGTTATTATTCCTGGATGTTGTCTCTAGGCATATCTTTGATCTGGCCTAGTTACTGTAAACCCTTGTGTTTTGTTCAGGAATCTATCTTGACTGTTATTTGTGTCCGTGGGCCAGATTAACCATTTTTTCCATTCAGGATTAGTTCTATTCTGTTGTAAAATGTAGTTTACGTCTATCTCCTCATCTGTAGTGCTGTTACTATTAGGTGTGGGCTTAGGTATGGACGGTTTGTTTAAATCTTTTATCTTAGCCAGGCCAAGACAAGATGTCTGTTGAACAGTATCATTTAAAAACATAATTTGTTCTGGGATGATGCAGGCTCTGAACAGGGCTTCTAAACCTTGTACCTGCCAGTCTTTTGTGCCCCAGGCAGTTTTCATCTCAATGTTGTCTTTCCAAAAGTCAAAACCTAATGTAGACAGTTGAGCATAAAAGGCTGTAGAATACAATTGCTTAGTATTGGTCAAAATACTTTTTATCCCCGTCTTATTAACATTTTTAAAGAAAAAAGTTTTTGGATTTGTGACATTAAAGCCTGAAAAGTATGGACATTTTTCATAGAATGTTTGAGCTACCTTTTGGTGGCGTTGGACAATGTTCCCATTGATTATACGTTAAAACATTTCTAGGTTTTGCAGATTTGTGCAAATAATGATGACCATAATGATTAAAACAATACATTTGTTCATAATCTGATGAACCTTCTAAGAATTCATGTTTTGTAAATTTTGCTGACATTTCTAAGTCTGCCATCATATTATTAACAGTCTCAAAGTCCCAATCATCAGAAAATGTACTGGCTGAAACAAAGTCACTTAAAGAAACCTTAAATTGATGTGGAATCTTCAGCAGCTCTACAGGACCATAGATGTCGTAATCAGTACTGTCCCATGCTATACCACCAGGTATAGTGATGGCTGTGATGTTCACTGTTGACAGGTCTCTTTGTTGACGATGAGATGATTTGTGTTGCTTCAGGAGCAAGTTGATGTTCTTACTTGCTGTGTCCTTTTTACTATATTTTCCATCTATCAGCTTCCCCAAACTTAAAACAAAAATGAGCCACAGGAGGAGAAAAAGTACACCTAACCCAATCCAAAATTCAACCCATCGTGAAACCAGATATGTTTTTTCAAGGTAATGAAAGAGTTCTGTTATTTTTCCTTTGAAAATTTTATCCACGGGCTTTTTTTCAGGCTCGCTGGGATCCTCAGAAAACGTATCAAAGTTGATGAAATAGCCAGAGGCAGTTCTGTCAATTGTTGGAATTGCATCCGGATTGCTTGAAATCGCTGGAACTGCTTTATTCCTTGTCATATCAGTTTAGTCGGGTGCTATCTCATTGTAGACAGGTGTTTCTTGACTAACTGTTATTTAGGTCTCAAGAGGTACAAGTTCCATGGCTTTATTGCATAGTCCTTCTTTTCTCACTGCAGGTTTATCAAAGGTGATTAGTCTCTCAGTTTGAACCTCTTGGATCGTAGTCAGATTTGGTTGTCTGCTACATCTGCTGAGTCCACTTGGCCTACTACTTATTATCGGCCACATGTTGTGGTTTTACTAGATCGATGGACACAATCCGGTTCTCCTTTCTTCCAGCAAGGGGCGGTAGTAAAACTGATCTTGTTCCGAGGATTGCTAAAACAGGTACTGGTTTTCTGTAAGAAGGCCCAAATTCCTTCTTCACCGCGATTTTCTCTCTGACTAGATCCCCAATCTTTAGAATCCAGACAGGCCTTGCTGTGACAGGTGGTTTTCCTTCAGTGGTCGTTGGCTTTTGTATTGTGTTGTTCAGACTTTCTCTTGTTTCTTTTAAGTCCTGTAAAACAGCCAAACGGTCTTTGATATCAAATGGTTTTTGTTCCACCACTGAAGTGTGACGATCGAGGTCTTCGATAATCATTCTAGCACCAAAAAGCATTTCATATGGAGTGATTCCCCCCAGAGAAGATCTTTAAATTGTTAAGACTACGTTGGACACTTATTAGTTGTTTGACCCACCCATCAACCGAACCTAATACCCTAGTTGTTATAGATTGCTTTATGTCTCGGTTTTTTCTTTCCACAACCGCATTACCCTCAGGATAGAAGGGACTAGAATACCGCAATGCAACGCCCAAGCTGACCATGGCTTCTTTGTAAGCCTATGTGCTAAATGCAGGACCCTGGTCAGAATGTAGCGTGCCGATTGCGTATGTGCTGATAAAGACTTGCAAATCTTTTAAAACAGTTCTGGCGTCAGCCGAGCGCTGGGGCTATAACCAAATTAATCTTGTGCAGGAGTCCACTGCTACCATGATATATTTGTAGTTACCATCCCTCTGTAAGGGACCACAGTGGTCCAGGTAAACACACGCTAATGGTTTATCTGAAATAAGAAGATTAGTCTGTGCAGGACGTTTTACAGTTGAAACCTTCATTTTCTGACATATTTCACATTCCAGAACATAGTTTCTAGTTTGTTTCCTCATGCGTGGCCACCAGTATCTCTGTTTTAATAATGACACTGTGGCGGTAATACCTGCATGTGCAGAGGTGAGCCCTTCATGTGCTGCTAAGATTAGTCCTAATCTATGTTCCATGTTTGGAATTACCCTATCCCCGCTCCAGGGATTCGGGTAAAAAAAAACATTATTTGCATCAGTTATATAAGAGTACTTGAGTGGAAAGCCTTTTGGAAGTGTTTTACCACGGTCTTTTACTGAGGCGGTATACAGCTTGCATTATTTCGCTGTCAATTTTTGTTTTTGAACGAGTAAATGCAGCTACGGAAGCCGTTTGCACAGCTGCCTTCGCGGCTTCATCAGCCAATGAATTCCCTGCAACGTGAACGCCATCACGCTGATGACTCAGTGTATGGATCACGTGAGTCTTTTGTAGTTCTTTCTGTCATAGAAGTACTTGTTCCCAAAGCAACTTATGCTTGATTGTGCAACCTTTTGCGTCTTTGAACTTGTTTTGAACCCAGTTCTGCAAGTATTCATTGTAAGATTGAACGCAGTAATACGAATCACACAATATGAGTGTGAGGAATTTGCGATCAGTATTTTCAAGTGCCATCTTGAATGCTTGTAGTTCAGCTCGCTGAGCTGTACAATCTCCTAGCGATTGAGTTTTTGTGACCATGGGTCGGAATTTTCCATTGCGCCAGCAACCTTTAACAATCGCACACGTGGCACTATAAGCCTGTTTACCCCCAATTGCGTGTTGTGCTGATCCGTCTGTATAAATTATATAGTTGTATTGTTCTAGAGGCAGAATCTCAATAGGCAGAGGACATTCATGTTCGTATTGTAGAAATTCTTGTGTTTTCAAGTAGGGGTCAAAAATGTATTCAACGTCTGTTGCAGCAAGAGAATTAACCAATTGTATCCATCTAGAATGTAAAGCCTTAGCATTTGGAATGCTCGCTTTCGTCACTGCCTCTAGAGCAGGTACAGGTGTAACGACCATAATGTGTTTCCCTGTGTGAGGGCTCTTTCTTTTGCTACGGCAGTTTGAACCGCCGTCAAAATCTTTTCTGTTGAAGTGAATTTCATTTCAGCTTGTGTGTACAAGTGTGATTTATAATCTATTGGTACCTTTTCGCCTTCATTAAAGGTTAGGTATGTGAATCCGCATCTCCCTGGGATGATTCGGATTACAAGATTGCGTACGTTGTCGCGTGTCTTCAACTGTTTTTGATAACATGTCTGGTTACAATGAACACAACATTTCTGTGTGTTTTTGTGTCCAATTAGTTGATTTGAAATCAGGTTTGATTAGTTCGTAGAGAGGTTTAACCCTTCCTGCGTAGTTGAGAATGCAAATTCTTCCGAAATTCAGGAAACCTAGAATTGACTAAATTTTGCAGCGTTTTTGGAGGTTGGAGCCGCGCACACTTTTCTAAAAAGTTGGCTGCCAGGCTTTTGCCTTCACTTGAAAGTTCATATCCCAAGAATAGGACGTTGAGATAGGCAATTCGTGATTTCTTAAAGTTGAATTTGTACCCTTCAGAGGGGAACACAAGTATAATGGTGTTCACTCTGTTTAAGTGCCTGTCCAAATCATCGTCAGTAAGATAGATGTCATCGACATAAGATAATGCCTCATCATCATACGTTTGTAGTAACTCTGTTACTCTGGCTGAAAATAACCCTGGACTATTTTTGAATCCCCATTGTTGTAAAAGCAGTCAAGTACCTGCTTTCAGGTGCAATATTTTGATAGAAGAAACCGTTTGAAATATCTACTGTTTTGTATTTTTTGCGCACAATGTTATTCATCAGTGCTGCACTGTGTGAATTTTGTACTGCAAAGGTTTTGCAACAGGTGTTTAAACTAGACGATATGTATTGTCTGGTTTGGAGACAGGAAACAAAGGATTGTTCATGGACGAGGTGCATGTTTCAATCACCCCTTGGTATTCAAGTTGATCTAAGATCTCTCTGACCTGTTTTTTAGCTTCTTGCTTAACTGTATACTGCCTTTGTGCAGTTGGTTGAGTTTTTAACTGTATTTTATGATTAGGAGAATCCTCATCCCATCCCACATGATTTTTATATAATGCTGGAGCCTGGGCCTCTGCCCATTTTCTGGCATATGTATATTTTTTATGAATTAAAACATGATTTGAGAAGGCTGGCATAATGATCTCTTCGCCATGTGAGCACTCCCTGACAAATTCAGGTGGCCAGTCTTTTTCAGCTAGAAGAATGTCATAACCCTTTGATAGCTTCTCATAAAAGAGCAATTTAATTTTCCTAGTTATGTCCCCCTCTATCCGGAGTGTTAATTCATATAACTTATGGGGCACACTAACCCTGGTGTCGGCAGTTTCCACTTGAATGCATTCATTCAAGTGCACTGTCTCCAGATGATCCTTCAGGATCTTGCGAGCTATGGTGACTTCTGATGCGCTGTCTAGAATTGTCTGGGCTCACTCCCCGTTCTTGAGTTGTGTCCTCAAGATCCTCTGAATTTCTGATTTTTACCCTTGCTACCTTCTTCTTGGTGAATTGCTGTTTCTTATTTTTTGGAACGTGTTGATCGTCTTTGGACTTCATGCGTTCTTCCTTATGTTCTGATCGTCCTCTTCTTTCGGATTTCTGTGAGGAAGTCTGAAAGGTACGAGAGGAACGTGTATCAGTATCTTGATATCTATCAGGTTTTCTCAAATTATCCCTATTCCTGAGGTTATACCTCTTTTCAAAGGGCTCCCATTGAGGAGACTTTCCTCTGGACTGAGAATGATTTTTTTTGGGAAGTGTTTGTTTAGTGTTCTCCCATTTCTTTTTAGGAGTAGTGAGATTATTTTTAATAAAGACCTTTTTAGGATTTTACGTTAGTTGGGGTTTTACTGGTTTCCTACCCAAACTGTCTCTACCTAGTTCTTCATAGGATTTTTCAATAATTCTGGCCAGTTCATATGGTTGCTCAGTACATCCATTTCTTTTAATTTTTGGCGGATCGCCACGGATGCTGCTTCACCTTTAATGTTAGCTAATAATATAGCCGAGACCTGTTTGAAATGTTTTAGTAATTTCATACCAAGATTCAAGGCAGGTTCTTGTCCGTATTCATTTTGAATCTGTCTCAGTACGTCTGGTATTACCGCCATAGACGGAACACTATGTGCTTTTGTGTAGATTCAAGCAAAGACTGTACCCCAAGTGTCACAGTCCTCCACGTGTGGAGCGATCCCCATTGGTAAACAGATTGTTAGAATTCTGTGTTTCTCATGAGGTGTACTATCAGGAAATACTACCTCTATTTGAGTAATTTTTTGAGCTAACCAGAATGGAATTTGTTCCCTTTTTGCAGGTAATTTACCAATGACTGATTGTATAGTCTGTGGTGTAATTTTGTTTGTGTTCCCCTGGTGAGGGGTGTGCCGAAGAATCCTTATAGCAGGTTGGACTGTTAAGGTCCGCATGACATATTGTACCAATTGTCTATGAATTTTGATTAACTGTTTCAGCTGAACTAATAGTTCAGGGCCTGTCATTCTTTCAATTTCGGGATGTGGTGTATAGCTGGCTAGTACCGGCCATGTTCCTCCTGGTCTATATAGTGGACCGAGCTTGGTAATGTGATTTTGATGTTGCAGGGTGCCTTTAAACCAGAGCTGATGCTCTTGGTATGTTAATGGAATTTCAATATCCTCGAAAGGAGCATATTCCACTGGAGGTTACTCTATTTTGTAGTAGTGGAACTCATTTGTTATTGGATTTGCTGTAGGAAACAAAATCCATGAATACAATACCTCTGTCTGCAGGTATTCATGTGCCTCTATAACAAATATTACCTTACCACCTCTCGATGATACACCATTTGTTATAAGCTTTATAGTGATTGGTTTTCTTACGTTTACCGGGATGATTATAGCATCCGGGTCATCTTCATTAGACCCTGTACCGTTTAGAACTGCTTGGGCTTCTGCTGCAGCTCTAACCCTCTCTCTTTCGTCGTAACTCATTTCGTTGACCGAAGGTTTTGCAGCGCAAGTTTCAAGGAAACAAAGATAAGGTGCACAATATTTTGGAACGCTGTATCCTTCAACGTTGAACAAACCATAAACTAATACATAGGATTTTTCGTCCTACTCAGTTTTGGTGGATATTTTATCCTTTTACCCACTCCAGACGTCTATTGGAGTATTTTACGGGAAAAAAGGGGCCTCTGTGAAAAGCACGACTGAGTTACTCTAGTATCTAGTGTTAAATTAGTGCCTTACCAAACGTTTGGCACCATGTTGTGTAGTTCCTATATTCCCAATAGGCTCTGCGCATTGGAATAACATCTACTATAGAATTGACGTAGGACTTAGGTCGACTAGGTCTCTATCGAATATATTAGACTTAATTGTGTGTGTGCCAGCTAACTCAGAGGTCACTAGAAACTTTCTCAAATTCACAAAAAGGGATTAGTTTCTGACAACCACACAAACATGACAACTTTGTTTCCCAAGAATAAGAAGTATATCTCTAGAGTCGCGGAAAACAATAGATAACGATTTCATTCAGTCAATCGTGCATGCTTCGTTTCACCAGAGGTGCAGAGAAATAGAGAGCCGGGCATTTTCAATAAAAGTATTTATTGAACAGTCTTCTTTCTCATGCAGAAGAAATGACCTGCTACAATCATAATACTGATTGCAAAGTATAATGCGTACAGTAAGAAGAGTATTATAAAATAATACTGTAAAAGCATGGCATGGTTTCTAAGCCATAAAATACATACATAAATAAAGACTAAAACAGTACTCGACTGGTGCTTTCTAAAATACGCCTACCCCAATGTACCTAACCTAGGTCTAGTACGTGGTTTTAGAATGAAGGAGGTCTGTTATCTCTCTCTCAGGACTCGATTTCCCAACACCCCATAAGTGGAGCTTGGAAACACTGGAGCTGGATTTCTCGGCAAGAGAAAAGACAGCGTCTCTCTCAGTGCGTCTGCTGGAGGGTCGGCTTCCTTTGGCACTTGCTGCAGCGAGCTGTGCCGGGCAAGTAGATAGTCGAACTGCTCCAAAACACGGTGTGTTTGGCAGGGCAAGTGTGGGCATATTTATACCTTGAAGAGGCCGAGTTTGACGTAAGGTTGGACATAATAACGTCATCAAAGACTCGCAGTTCTTTGAAAACTCCATGTGTTCTTGGATAAATCAATATTCAAGCAAGGGAAAGTCCCTGACTGCTGAAGGTGAGTTTTTCCAAGAAATCGTTGTGGATTGTCGGAACTAGTGGAAGTAGCAATGCCGTATTTTTTGCGACTGCATGGGCTAAGCCTAAATATGGTAATGATTTCTATGCCTATATAAGGATAGGGTGTGGATGTATGACGTTAGCACGCATACTTTTACCACGCATACCATTACCACACAATTTTTACAACACAGGACCCTTTACAACGAATACCTTTACAACGCATTACACTACAACGTAAGTATAGGTAAGTATATAATATTTTAAAATAATGTAATGAAAAATTATAAAAATACCCCTGTACCCCATAACCCAAACCTAGCCCTGAACCCTAAAAATACCCCTGTACCCCATAACCCAAACCCAGCCCTGAACCCTAAAAATACCCCTGTACCCCAAAACCCAAACCTGAACCCTAAAAAATACCCCTGTACCCCAAAACCCAAACCCAGCCCTGAACCCTAAAAATACCCCTGTACCCCATAACCCAAACCTAGCCCTGAACCCTAAAAATACCCCTGTACCCCATGACCCAACCCCAGCCCTGAACCCTAAAAATACCCCTGTACACCAAAACCCAAACCCAGCCCTGAACCCTAAAAATACCCCTGTACCCCAAATCCCAAACCGAGCCCTAAACCCTAAAAATACCCCTGTACCCCAAAACTCAAACCCAGCCCTGAACCCTAAAAATACCCCAAAACCCAAACCCAGCCCTGAACCCTAAAAATACCCCTGTACCCCAAAACCCAAACCCAGCCCTGAACCCTAAAAATACTCCTGTACCCCAAAACCCAAACCCAGCCCTGAACCCTAAAAATACCCCTGTACCCCATAACCCAAACCTAGCCCTGAACCCTAAAAATACCCCTGTACCCCAAAACCCAAACCCAGCCCTGCACCCTAAAAATACCCCTGTACCCCAAAACCCAAACCCAGCCCTGAACCCTAAAAATACCCCTGTACCCCGAAACCCAAACCCAGCCCTGAACCCTAAAAATACCCCTGTACCCCAAAACCCAAACCCAGCCCTGAACCCTAAAAATACCCCTGTACCCCATAACCCAATACCCCTAAATAAATGTTTTAAAAAAAAGATAAACTTACCTATACTTATGTTGTAATGGTATGCGTTGTAATAGTATCTGCGTTGTAGTGTAATGCGTTGTAAAGGTATTCGTTGTAAAGGGTCCTGCGTTGTAATAGTTTCGTTGTAACAGTATTTCGTGGTGAAAGATGCGTGGTAACAGTTACATACCGATTAATACCTATACATGGGCATGAATCGGGAAAATTACACTAGGGTCCTAAAATCCTACACAACATGGGCACATGAAAATATACGTCTTGCAGATCTATTGCGCATAGCCAGTCTCCCTGATGAAGTTGAGGGCAGATCTGATGCATGGACAACAACCAAACTTTTTCTCTTCGAACCCATTTGTTGGCTTGTCGTAAGTCGAGAATGGGTCTGAACTCGTTCTTGTCTTTCTTGCGTACTAGAAAGAATTGTGAATATAGTCCTGTTCTTTTCTGTCCCAGAGGAACCGGTTGTATCGCCCTTTTCTGTAAGAGGGTGTTGGCCTCCTTTTGCAACTCGCACAGCATGTATCGTGATCGAGTTGGAGGGATCGATGGAGGAGGGCTTGTAAAACCTATCGAGTATCCACTGCGAACAATATTCAGCACCCAATTGTCCCGAGTTATTTTCTGCCACTCTGCCAGATGTTCTTGGATACCTCCCCCCACCGGAGTGGACAACGGACGAGGGGGAAGAAACCCTTCAGGGCTTGGAACCAGCTGGAACCTTGTTCCCCAGTCCAGACTGCTGGTTAGATCGTCCTCGCTGTTGGCGTTTCTGAAATGGCTGAAAAGACCGCTGAAACTGCTGCTGTTGGTTGAACTGGCGACCCCGAGACCGTTGAAACCTCTGATAGGAATAACGCTGCTGGAAAGGGCTGAAAGTCTTTTGCTGTTCTTTCGGTTTTTCGAAACCTACAGCCTTCAAAGTCTCCATTACTGTCTTCATGCAGGCCATCTCGTCATCCACATGGGAGCCAAAGAGAGTCGTGCCAGAGAGCGGGAGATTGGAAATGCGTTGTTGTGCCTCAGGCTTCAGAGATGTGAGACGAAGCTAAGCATGTTGCCGTAGAGCAATACTGTGGCAATGACCGTGGGCTGCCAGGAGCGAAGTATCCGCTGCAGCGCTGATGACTTGATTTGAGACCATCAGGCCCTCATTCACAATCTCCTGGAAGTCTTCCCTCTTGTCTCTGGGTAGATCCACAAATTGCTGAAGGGACTCCCACAATCTATCGTAAAAGGCCCAGCAATGCAGTAGAGATGTCCGCCTTCATGGAAGTCACTACGGTGTTACAAGTATTTTTACCCACCGAATCCAGCTTACGGCTCTCCTTATCCGGTGGCAGCGTGGAAGTCAGGGCAGTAGCATGCTATTTCCGTGCCGCCACCACTATGACAGAGTGCGGAGTGGGGTCCAGCCGAAGGAAGGCAGGGTCCGACTCCGGGGGGTGATACTTCTTCTGTAACCTGGAAGGTGCAGATTTTATAGAAGGTGGGGTCAAGAACAGTTCCATAACCGGTTCCTCCAAACCTGGCACCAACAGAAGCAACGGCCATGATGTCTCTTCTGTAGAGTTTCAAATATCACAGAGGTCGACTGCACAGGAGTAGACAAGGAAATGTTCAGCTTTGATTCCCCTCTAAGCAGAACCTCCTGGAAGGTGGAAATATCATCAACCGGTGAAACCCTCTGCGGGGGAGTACCTCCCCGTACTCATGGAAGATGTATCCCTTGTATGTCGAGACCTAGACCTTTCGTAATAGTGACAACGTCATCTTGTGGAAGACCGGTGACGTCTATGTGAAAGATGTCTCGTGCTAGACCGTGTTCTTGGTCGTCGAGGTAGGCTGAGGAGCCACGGGCCCAGGCTGAGGAGGAGGTGGCGGTGGTGGAGGAATCAGTGGAGGAAGCGAGGAGGAGGAAGAGTAGCCGGAGGTGGAGGAGGAGGAGGAATCAGTGGCGGCTGAGGTATTCCTGGTGGGGCCCCCAGTGGAGGAGAAGCAGGAGGCGATCTAGATGGTGAGTAGGTACTTGGTAAAGAGACCAACCTCCTTTTTTATGAGCAGGCCGCGAGGAAGGCACCCTGGACTCCCCATCAGTCCCCCTTGACGTCGATCCACTGCTCAACATCGAGCGTAGACGTTGTCTGGAACGCGAAGTCCCTGTCGACGACGATAGGCTCACAACGGTGCAAGGCACGGAACGGAACCTCAACGTCGAGCGTTGGTAGCGACCCCTCGACGTCGACCTTCTCTTCGATCCTCTCCTCGATGTCGGCCGTCTTGCAGACGTCGATTTCCTCCTCAACGTCGATCTTCGCATTGACGTCAATGGTGATCGATGACGCTTCGGCGGCGACCGCTTATGAGACTCAGATCGATGCCGATGATGCCTCAACGCAATGTTTGTTGAGTCTACGTCAAACGCGGGAAAACCCGCAACGGCGATCTTGCCGTTCTTCTCCTCAATGTTGATCGTTGACGTTGCTTCAACCCATTGCCCTTGGTCGACGGTAATGTGGTTCTGAAATTCTCAAACCTGTCTGCATTTTAATCTTGCCCTCACGTAGGCCAGTGAAGTGGGCCCAACAAGCAAGTGGCTTTGCCTTCTGAGTTCATGCATATATTAATTTGAGTTTCTTTGACTCTGAATGAACTGCAGAGAGAGTAACCCTTTTCACCTGAAACTGACCTTTTGCAAAACCAGTTTCGCTAGCTGATCGTTGTCTGAGTTTTTCAATCACTGTTCAGGACCTTGTTAATCATTAGTTTCCTTGCGCATATGTTATCTTAAACAACATCTAAATGGTTTCTTTCCTTAAAGACTTTCTTTTCTGAAACTTGGGTTTTTGCTATGTATTCTGACTGCCATCTAGTGTTACTTTTTATGTAGGCTTCAGAAGTTAGTTTGTGAGCAAAGCAGTCTGACCTGTTGTGAATCACATATACACATTAACCCGGGATTTCTTCGTGCGCTGGAGTTAATTTTAGAAGCTGGCCTTTCACCTAGGAATTGACCCTGCCAAGCCAATTTCCCTGCAAGATCGTTATTTACCTTTTCCAATCACTATTCAAGACATTTGTGAACTTTTAAAGTTTCTTTATGTATTTGTTATCTGGCAAATTATCTGAAACAAATTTTTCTGACTATTTCTCTATTTCATGGGTTATGCTTTCAATTAAGGGTTTGTGCAGGCCTTCCAGATTATTATTTAGATATGCCTAAATGTTAACTTGTGGGTTGGGACACTGTAAAATGAGCTTTACTGTATGATGCTGTGTGATGTCATGTACTTTCTATTGGTTGGATTTTGGTGCAGGGGTGTGCATTTTAAATGTACATTTTTGTGTATAAATAGGGATGTCTCGCCTTAGTAAAATTGAGCAGT
Source organism: Lissotriton vulgaris (assembly GCF_964263255.1). Classification (NCBI taxonomy): domain Eukaryota; kingdom Metazoa; phylum Chordata; class Amphibia; order Caudata; family Salamandridae; genus Lissotriton; species Lissotriton vulgaris. Next base: position 77,425,622 of record NC_141693.1, read on the forward strand.
TTCTTGAGTTGTACACTGTGTTGTATTGCTGGGATTTCTGCTACTAGCTGCAGCTAATAAATTTGATCTCTGACGCCACCTAGAAGTATTCAGTGTCTCTGTATACCAAGGCAAGGGAACCTAGAGGACTCTGGGCGCGTCCCTGACGCCGCTGGATACTTGAAAACCCGGTTCTTCAGTTGGCGCGACCAACGCGGGCCGACTTCAGTGGTACCGGTCCAAGCCTGAAGATTGTGAGGAGCCACGTGAGGAAATTCTGGTGGAGGGCCCCCACTTCATCGACCCCTGCATGTCGGCGTGGACCAAAGGACTTTTCTACGAGGCTTCCCGCTTTCCAACGGCTGCGAAGGACTGCTGCCCTGACTGTCGCCTTGTCTTGGACCCTCCGATTGATGTGTGTAAAGCGAGACAATAGACCGTCTTCTGGTGGCGTGACAGATTTTTGGTTAAGTATAAGTGGGTCGCTCCCACGACTTTGTCTGGTTCCTTGGTTTTCATTTGATTGTTTTTGATTTGGCTGCTGCAGTATCCAAAGCCGAAGGGCTTGTATATTTACAAGTGTATCATTTTTTGATTCCCTTTGAAGTTTGAAACCAGACTAGTGAGCAAGATGCCTGGTCTTGGTAAATTTGGTAATTGGTTTGTTTGTGGTAGTAACAGGGATTCCCGATTGGAGGATTCATGTCCGATACCTCCGGTTGGAACTCCGACTTATGAACTTTAATCAAAACACGGAGTGGGCCCTATTACTTATAATGAAGTATGGGTCTGCTACACTAAAAAGGATGGTGTTTTACAATGGCCCCCACATGGTAGTTTTGAAACAGAGATTTTAGACAATCTAGAAGTTAAGCTATTTAAGAAGAAAGCCCGGCCGGCAATGTTTGACTCTTTCCGCCTTTGGCTTAACGAAGCCAAACAGAGAGAAATTAAGCAAGCAAAGAGAGATAGGAAAGATAAAAATATGTCAGTATTACAAGCTGCTAGGCAGTTTAAGGAAGATGGAGAAGAGCGTGCGAGTGAAGTCTTAGATAGACAGCGTTGCATGGCCATAGATAAATGTTATCCGGCATTGCCGTCTTCTCCGAAAGTGATGGAAGACCCTGAAAAAGATCCTTAGATCTCTCATTTACTGAGATTGCCTCCTCCCTATGTGCAGGGTGCAACTGCGCCTCCATTACCCCTAGCTGTCCCACCCTTTGTTGTTCAACCTCCTGCTGTTGTTCAGCCACCCGGTGCTCCACAGATGGTTTTGCCTTCTCCTGCGCAACCCATTCTAGGGTCGCCAGCCTTGCTACCAGCTTTGCCTCAAACTCCTTTGCCTTCTGCTTCTGCATCTTCGATTTCTATTGTTCTTGTTCCTACGCCTTCCTTGCCTCAGAATACTTATTCTCCTGTTCTAATGTCTGCTTCTTCTCCTTCTGTTCGAAAACGAATGACAGAAACTGTCTCTAATTTGTTGTCACCATTGTTTGGGTCACTGAATATGACCCGTGTTTCGGAACGTAAACAGAGTCGCAGTCAGTTTCCTAGTTCTGAAGAACGGACAGTGTTGGATTTGTTGGCTCGTAGGTGGATTTTAAATGCTTCGAGGTATAATTTGCCAGCAGTTATGGATGTTTTCTTTCAGTGGGAACCGCCTAAGCAAAGGTATGTTTTTGATGTAATGTGTACCTTTTTGCGTCAGGAATGGGAAGATAATGAGTTGGATCCGATTCCGCAGGATCTACTTGATGTTCAGTCAGATTTTGCCAAAGGGATGATAGTGGAATCTGATGTTACAGATGCCGTAGAGACGATACTTGCTTTCAGATCTAGTCTTTCGCCTCAGACATTGTATGAACCTGATTTTTCTGTTAGGAGGAAAGTGAAACAGTACCCTATGAGAGAAGTTCCTCCTGTATGGAAAGAAGCAGTTCAGGCTAATGTAAATCAGGGTATTCAGGCAGCTCCGGCTCATTTTCAGCGAGTATGGGTACATGTCCCTTGGAAGAGAGCAGAGGTCTTGGCTCTTAAGCAGACCTTACCTGACCCTCGTAAGAATCCTGCTGGTTATTACAAGGAGTTGTCCCAGACAGTTGAAGCGTGTATTATGAATTTAGCTGACATGAATATGTTGATGGGTAATGTCAACCCTTGTGGGCGAAGATTCGTCATGAGAATCATGCTGCTGAATTAGGTGATACCTGGGCGAATATTGTTGCCGCAGATGGTAGACAGGAGGGAGGTGCTAAACCTGAAGCTCTAGTTTCAGAATTACCAGGTAGAATTATTAATCTGATGAAAACGATAATGCCCGCTTTACGAGTGAATTGGGATAAGTTAGCAGCATGTAAGCAGAAGAAAGACAAGAGTGTATCTGATTTCTTCACTAGGTTTGAAGAAACATTTATTGATCATAGTGGTCAGGATATGAGTACGGAGGGTGGTCAAAGGTTGTTTGTGGATAAATTTGTCTTTATTTGCTTCCCGAACTTTCTAATAAGTTAAAGGACTCTGAGAGTTCATGGGCTGTCTCTTCGTCGGCCCAGATATTGGCTACTGCAAAATATTACAAGAATAGGGATAAAGATGAGAAGGATAAAGTGGAGAAGAAAACTAAAGAGTTAAAGACGAAAGTTCTTTTGCAGCAAGCTTATCCGCCTCGTCAGAATCAGCCTCAGTTTCAGCAACCTCCACAATTTCAGAGATTGTTACAGAAGCCCGAGCCTTATGTTCAGCGATTCTTTCCTGGCCCTAATCAGTGTGCTTATTGCAGAGAGGACGGTCATTACAAGAATAATTGCCCGGTTTTGTTACAGCGTGCAAATGGTGTATCTGGTCAGAGAGGTCGTGGTAGTTTTCAGCAAGCTCCTAGGGGTAGGGGACGTGGTGTGATCCCTCAGAATGATCGTTCCTCTTCCCTACAGAATTCTGCGAATTATTTTGACAGACAGAATGTGCCGATTGGTCAGTCTGCCCAGTATTATGTTGAGGATTACTATGTCGAAGGTGAGAGTTCTGGTTATAATGATAACTAGGACAGCCAAGGACAAAGTGAGGGAGTAGTGTCAGTTCCAGTAGAACAGAGTGGACCATATGTTGAAGTTATTACATCAGGTGTGGTTGAACCTTTTCTTTTGGATACTGGTGCGATGAAGTGTTCTATTATGCACTCTAAACTTCCTGGCGCACTTTTGTCTGGCTTGACCAATGTTTCAGTAGGATTTTCAGGCGCCCCAGTTCGTAATCCGGTTTCTAGTCCTTTGTCCCTTTCAATTGGCCCTTGTGAATTGGAAGCTCCACTTATTTTAACGACTGGTTGTGGTGAGAATCTGTTGGGTTTGGACTTGCTGAAAAGATTGTATGCGACATTACATTGTTCTCCTTCAGGAGTACAACTTACCCTTGGTAAGAAAGTGATTTCCCCAATGTATTTGTCTAAGGATTGTTTGCCACTGGAATAGCGTTCGCTTCCTGATACACTTTGGGCTACAGGTCCAAATGATGTTGGTCTTTTGCAGATTCCACCTTATGTTGTCACGCTTAAGTCAAATGCTAGGCTACCTCGTATTCCACAATACAAGATCTCGAGCGATGGCGAGAGAGCTCTTTTAGCGATTGTTTATGATCTGGTTGAGAAGGGTGTAGTTGAGGAAACGAGAGGTAATGTTTGTAACAGTCCTGTTTTGCCTATCCTTAAATGTACTGATGCTTCTCAGCCACCTGTGGACCGGTTTGTGATCGACCTTCGAGAGGTAATAAAGATAGTCGTGCCACAGTTTCCTGTGATACCTAATATCACTGCTTTGTTGACTTTGATTCCTGCTTCGGCAGCTTGGTTTTCTGTCATCGATTTGAAGAATGCTTTCTTCAGTATTCCTATTGCTGAGGAGACCAGGGATATTTTTGGCTTCTCATTAGGAGGCCGAAGCTTCCGGTTTAAGAGAGCTCCCCAAGGTTATTGTGAAAGTCCCTCCATCTATGGTCAGGCGTTGAAAACTCAGCTTGACGGTTTTGTGTTACCTGTTGGTGCTACTCTTATTCAGTACGTTGATGACTTGTTGATTACTGCTGATGATGAAAAGATTTGTAAAGAGGCTACTCTTTCTTTGTTGCGGTATTTGTCTGACCTTCATCATAAAGTGTCACCTTCAAAGCTGCAATATTGTTGCCAAGAAGTGACCTACTTAGGTCATCTCTTGTCGAAGGAGGGAAGGAGACTGACCCCAGAACGAATTCAAGCAATTGTGCAAATGAATGTACCATCCACACAGAGAGAAGTGCGTGCCTTTTTAGGTATTACATCATATTGTAGACAGTGGATCCCCAATTTTTCCACTGTTGGCGAAATCTCTGTTAGCATTGACTCTGAAAGATACTCCGCATCCTCTTCCTTGGTCTGACGAATGTCAGAAAAGTTTTTCTGAACTACGCGATGCTTTGTGTTCGGCTCCTGTGTTGGGTACTCCAGACTATAGTAAGCCTTTCACGTTGTACATGCACGAGAGAGAAGGTTGTGCGTTGTCAGTGTTGACACAACCATTTGGGGACAAGCAGCGTCCATGTGCGTATTTCTCCTCTACGTTAGACAACTCGGCAACGCCTTAGCAACTGGGTCTGAGAGCTACAGCTGCAGCGGCTGTTTCTATCCGACAGTCTGCTGGTTTGGTATTGGACAACACGTTGATCGTGATGGTCCCGCATGCAGTGGATACCTTATTAAAAAGGACTAAGATACAGCACCTTACTAGTGCACGTCTGTCAGGTTATGAGTTGACACTGTTGGCTAGTCATGTTCACATTAAAAGATGTAATGTGCTAAATCCAGCTATGTTGTTACCGATCTCTACAGAGACGGATCCTCAGGAACAGCATGATTGTTTTCTTCGTACAGAGGAAGAAACGAAAGCTAGAGCTAACCTTAGGGATACTCCCCTTGCGAATGTTGATGGTACCCTATGGGTAGATGGTTCGTGTTTTAAGCTTCCGAATGGTGAAACAACTGCAGCGTATGCTATTACAACTTTACATACAGTTGTTGAGACAGCACGCATACCACAGAATTCTGCGCAAGCAGCAGAATTGATTGCACTGACTAGAGCGTGCGTGTTGTCAGAGGGAAAGCGAGTGAATGTTTTCACCGACAGTCAGTATGCATTTGGAGTTGCCCATAGTTTTGGGCGTTTGTGGAGAGAGCGTGGGTTCCTCACTTCCCATGGAACGAAGATTCAGCATGAGCAGTTGGTGAATGAACTTTTGGAATCTCTCACTCTCCCAAAGCAGATTGCAATCATGAAGTGTAGTGCGCTTAAGAAAGTTGTGGACGACGTTGGTTGAGGGAATGCGTTTGCGGATGAAGTTGCAAAGGAAACGGCGAAAGATATGATGAGCCGTATGTATGTTGCAGGCCCAGATAATTGGGTTATGGCTGGTGGAATGTGTGAAGACACAATAGAAAGTGTGAAAATGATTCAGGCTGAAGCAACTGAGAAAGAAGTGAGTGTTTGGAGAGAAACTACGGGTATGTTGGATTCGACAGGTTGTTCCTCCTACGTATCCGTTTGAGGTGATACAGCTAGATTATATACATATGGAGAGATGCAACAATTTGAAGTATGTCCTTGCTGTTGTTTGTGCCTTTTCCAGGTGGATAGAGGCCTACCCCCTAAAGGATAATACTGCCTTGTCTACAGCCAAGGTTTTGCTGAGAGAGTACTTCCCTAGGTATGGTTTGCCGAGAATCGTATGGTTGGACAATGGGAGTGAATTTGTGGGTCAAATCATGAAGAAAGTGTGTGCTGGATTGGGAATAAATCAGAAGTTCCATGCAGCAAATCACCCCCAGTCTGCTGGACCTGTTGAACGTTACAATGGTACCTTGAAGCTGAAATTAGCTAAGGTACAAGCGAGCACTGGCCTTACATGGCCGGATGCCTTGCCGTTGGCTCTTTTGTCAACAAGGACGACTGTGCATTCTCGAGTGAGACTTAGTCCGTATGAAATTGTGTTTGGTCGTCCTGCGAATGTTTGGGGTGTGCCTCGTCCTAAAGAATACAGCAGTATTGAGTACCCTATGTTGGTGGATTACTTACATGACTTGACTGCTAAATTACGTGTTCTCCACCAACAGGTCCATGACAGTTTGCCGACAGCTACTACAGATCCAGGACATTCAATCCAACCTGGTCAATACGTTCTCATCAAGAATTTCCAGCGTACCAAGAATTTGGAGCAGAGGTGGACTGGACTGCATTTAGTTTTGTTAGTGACTCGAACTGCTGTTAGAGTAGCTGGCAAGAAAAACTGGGTGCATGCCACCCATACGAAAAAAGTTCCTTTGCCTTTACCGTATGATCAGTGGGTGAGGGATGGTATAGCTGATACAGATTGCGAGCGAGTCCCCACATTAGTGCCTTTTAGTGATGCTCATTTGACATGGACACGGTCAGAAGGCGAGGATGATGATGTTCTGCAAGCTGCTGTGCCTCCTCATCTAAAGATTGACACCACCAATCCAGAACTTTTGTTTACGGACCAAACTATGCCGACTAAATCACGTTACAACCTCCAATCTCGGAATAAATAAAGGGACTTTGAACATTATTTTTTTTTCCACACTGAGACCAAAAAGAAACAATTTCTCCAAGTATTTTGCATTTGACTTTTGTTTTTCTTTTTCTCTTGCTTTTTCTGAAATTGTATTATGGTTTTCTGTTAAATTTTTGATTGGTTATCATTTGCCAGTTGCAGGGTCACGTACGAGTACCAACGGTTCAGTTTGTGACCTGAGTAGTGGCAGTAGGTCTGCAGGACTTGCAGTGTCCCTACGACCTGCTAATAATCACAACTGAAGTACTCTGTCAAGATTGCGTGAGCGACATTAGAAAATGGAGATTGTATTGAGGAATGACGATAAAAAGCAAGAGATGAAAAACCGATATTATAGAATGTTGTTCTCTAAGTGTGGTATAGCTTTATCTATTTTAATACTTTTATGTATTCTATTAGCTACTATATTCTGGTTTGCTCCTTCTACACAATTGACGTCTGCACCAACTTCTCAACCTACACTTTCTTTTTCTACTGTTTCTTCACATGAGTTTCATACGTTACCTGAACATGAACAGACACGAAGATCAGAATTTGTGAACAATTCGTTTATACAGATGTTGCATCAGCATCAGCTAGTCATAAATACCACGAATTGTTGGGTGTGTGGTCTTAAGCCACATACTACAGATAAGGGAATGCCATATTTGGTTTTGCCTTTTTCGCCTAACGGGTCAGTTTGGGCACTCCAATCAATGTTTATCTATGCGAATGAAGAATCTCCTGTACGTTCCGTCAAAGACAATGCAAGTAATAATGCCTTGATACAGGGAATAGTTGATACGATTAGAGATATTGATGCGTATAATGCTATCCCTAGAGATGAGGTACGAGCATATGTCGGTTGGAATAAGACGACATACAGAGCTAGCTTGAGGGAGAAAGAAAGACAGCGAAGGTCTCCTGCTATTTGGATTGTACCCCACCGAGTTCATCTTTGTTTGCAAGGTAATGGTCAGAATCCGAGAGCTCAGCTTGGTAAGAGTGTATGTGTTCACACATACGTTTATACGTCCCAGAAATCTCCTCCGTTCGTGCCAGCTAAAGGCACGTATTTTGTTTGTCACGATAGAGCATACACATGGTTGCCATCTGATTTTTCTGGCACATGTTATGTGGCATTTTTGCTTCCCCCTACATACACTGCTGTTTTCGACTACCATAAGACAAGATATGGTAGACGTGTAATTGATGCGAAAGATACTGTCGCACAAGAAGCTGGAGACTTCTTTAAGGGTTTCCTACCCTTTTGGGGTCCTATGGCTAATAGTAGGAATATTTGTGAGCTTACGAGAGTGGTTGAGGCCACTATAAATGAGACTGCAGGTGCCCTTAGCAATATTACAGCTGAGCTTCAAGCGGATCGCCTTATGATATTACAGAACCGTTTTGTTTTGGATATTATACTTGCAGATAGAGGTGGGGTATGCAAATTGATTAGATCTAGTTGCTGCGTTTTCATACCAGATAATGCCCCGACAGTGTACCAAGCCATCTCTAGACTACATAGATCTCTGAGTCTATTCATGTGGACGAAGGAGACTGGTCATTGAGGGGATGGTTATGGGAGTCGTTGTCCAAATGGGGATGGAAGATTCTGACGTTCCTTGGTATGGCGTTTGCTATCCTTTTCTCGTGTTGTTTATGCATCCAGTGTGGTCCCGCCATTTGTAGTCTTTGTGCTACGATCAGTGTGAGAAGACCAGTTCCGAGAGAAGTGAAGGATAATAAGATGATGTTACAGCAACACCTTGATGACCTGATGAGAATAGATATAGACCTAGATTCAGATTGACATGAGTTTAGGTTATTGCCTACTGAATGGCAAAAGAAGGGTCTGTGGTTCTGAAATTCTCAAACCTGTCTGCATTTTAATCTTGCCCTCACGTAGGCCAGTGAAGTGGGCCCAACGAGCAAGTGGCTTTGCCTTCTGAGTTCGTGCATATATTAATTTGGGTTTCTCTGACTCTGAATGAACTGCAGAGAGAGTAACCCTTTTCACCTGAAACTGACCTTTTGCAAAACCAGTTTCGCTAGCTGATCGTTGTCTGAGTTTTTCAATCACTGTTCAGGACCTTGTTAACCATTAGTTTCCGTGCGCATATGTTATCTTAAACAACATCTAAATGGTTTCTTTCCTTAAAGACTTTCTTTTCTGAAACTTGGGTTTTTGCTAAGTATCGTGACTGCCATCTAGTGTTACTTTTTATGTAGGCTGTAGCATCCTGCTACTAATAAACACAGACACCATTTCTTATGTATACTGGAGCTTTATTGTGTTGCATCCATCCTGTCTCCTGTCCCTACTCTAACTAACTTCTTCCTGTGTCCAGTCCTCCCCTTCCTCTAGCCCCCTAGCTCCGCCCACACCCAGCTACTAGACTGCACTCAAACATTACATCTCCCCCCTTGTTAACGAAATGAACTTAGCGCCTAACATATTTAGAGTTCCTGGGTCAGCCATACAAGTCCGCGGGCTGTTCGCTTGAGATATATGGATGTATTTCAGTTTGCGTTGTGTGGCCTTCTGCCTCCTCGACGAGAGCATCTTTTATTACGAGAGTACATCTTTGCACTTGCGCGACTTCTCGTGTGATGTGCATATGTTCAGATTCATGATGTTTGTTTCTCAACTTCTGAGTGATCCACTCACCTTCAGTGTCTGAGGTGCCTATGGAGAGCTGAGTTTGATATCGATAGTCTGTCCTCCTTTGTGACTCTTGCTCACGTGACGCTCGGCCTCTTTTCCAAGGGGATGTTATTCTGGTTCCCTTCCGAGTGTCTGCATGTATTTTTACTTCTTTTTGCCTTGTCAGGTCAAAAACAACACTGTCCTCCTGTTTCGAGTCTGGGATGCCAGCCGGTGGGATATGAACTGTGGGGGTCATCTTGGTATGGCTTGGAGATTGATTTGCTGTCTCGGGTTGTCTCTCCCACTCCTGCTCGCGCCTAGAACAGGTAAACTCTGGAACCGGCTGGGTATTTGTGTGTTTCGTTCTCATCCGATGATGACTGGTCTCTCCTGACATGTCCGGCTTCCTTTGCAGATTGGTTGGTCCGTATTTATTTGGGTGCTAATGGCCACAATGTCGGGTTTCCTTTTATAGGACCAGGACCAGGACCTTCGAGTCAACCTCGCTGCCCCTATCCGGGGTGACGGTGTAGTATTTGTGTCGCGCTGCACCTGTGATCGATATGACAGGTTGTCTGGTGGAGTGATCGAGTGTGCATTGACGTTGGTGTGAGACGTGTCGCTCTTGACGGGAAGAGTGTCCCTTAGTTCTCTGATGTGTTCTGGTGCTTGGCGCCATGGCCGTTGTCGGGACCACGACTCCGTCGACTCAAAGGATCGGACCGAAATGCTATCTGAATCAGAGGGGTTCTCTGTCACTTCCCTCTGAGAATGTTCCTTTGAGAATGTTGCGCGTGGCCGTTGTCGGGACCACAATTCTGCCGACTCAAAGGATCGGACCGACGTGCTTTCTGAATCAGAGGGGTTCTCCGTCAGTTCCCTCTGTGAGTGTTCCTTTGAGAATGTCTTCATAGGTGGTCTTCGGAACCGGGTAGTCCGTGACGAGCTGCTTTTCACCTCGGAATTGTCTTTGAAATGCTTCTACGTGTGTCTTTGTTGGAACATCTTCAATGTTGTCTCATTTGGGAGGTTGTTTGATGATTCCGTGCTTGTTCCTTGTGCTTGATCCCAAGCTTTTGCCTCTTCGTCCTTCTCGCCTGAGGTTAACCATCTCCGCTCTGTTTCTTCGTTGTCGCGGGGCCCATGGATGCATGGATCTTTTCTTGCTTGTTGTTGTTGTGAGGGACCAGTCCGTCTTGTGCGATCTGGTTCTCCTTCCCGATTGTTTGGTGCTCTAATATCTCTGATCTGATGGTGGTGTGTTCTCCTGCCAGCTGTTTCCTCGGACTCATCTTCACTCCTTGGCGATTGATGTTCCGGCGTTAATTTCCGGTGTTGACCATTGCGGCCCCTTCTTCTATGGTTTGTCTTTCTCCCCCACTTGTTGTGCAGAATGCCATCTTGTCCAGGAGTGCAATCTGTCCCACTGGACGCTCCCTCCTCGTCAGAGTAGCGTGTGTCATACTTTGAATGACTCCTTGAGGGACTCCTGGGGGATGAATAACTCCTGGGAGTTGTTATTTGGATGGTTGACTCTGAGTAGTCTTTGGTTGATTCTGAGTAGTCGGACGCTGAGTAATCTGACTCTGAGTACTCCTTGTCACTTTCCTTGTCACTGTGTCTCTCCCGTTGTCTTTTCCCTGGTCTGCCTTCTCTCTCTCTCCTTTTGTGTTTGTTGGATTTCTGGGTTCTCTCTTCCCAGGTATCTCGAAGTTTTGCGCTCAGGTGCACATCCATCGATTTGTCTCTTGTCTGGACTTGCATTCCAATTTCGGCTTTCTTGATAATTTCCTTTAGCGACCAATGCCCTCTCAGTATTTTGTGCTTTGTTTCGGGGTTTTCACAGCCTTCAATTATTCGGAGCCGAACAGCATCCGCATTTGTAAACGTGTGGAAATGACAGCCTTGTACCAGACTTTGCAACCGAGTGATGAAATGTGGCAATGGTTCGCCTGGTTCCTGCCGTGCTGTGTTGAAGACCATGCAATTATGATCCACATCTGCCTGTGCATTGAGATGGGCACAGAGCTCCTCTTGGAGTCTATCATAGCTGTCCGCTTCTTCTTTGGAAAATGTTCTAATTGGGCATCGGCCCCCAGGACCCACCAGATGGAGGAGTAGCACCAGACATTTTCTTTCTCTTTGCTCACCGTTGGCTTTCAAGAAATTGTCCAATGCTTCCAGCCACCAGTGCCGTTTGAGGCCCTTGATCCAATCGTCAATCTGCGCCGCTGGGGGCGATACTTCAATGTGTGGAGTGAAACGTTGAGCTACGTCTCCTCCCGCCATGAAAGAAGGAGGTTCTGATCTGTCGTAGACGCGAGGCATTGTGCTGTTCACTTTTCTTCGGGTTTTCCTTTCGACTGTTGCAAATTCTCCAGTCACATTATCGATGAGATAGCCTAGTGTTTGTTGTGCTCGTTTCAGGTTTCAGCTGCTTCTGCTTGTGTTTTAGCTTGAGCTTGATTGTCAGTTCTTCCTTCAGTTCACTCGTGTTTGGTCAACATTGTACCCTTGAATTTATCCATGGTTAGTGACAATGTTGGGTTTCACTTGCTTGTTGTGTGTGTTCATTGGCTACTTCACACTTGCATTGGCTCGTGCTCGTTGCTGATTCCGTTGTAATTATTTATGCGTTGTCTTTATTTATGTTTGCTTGTTGCTTCTTTTATAGACACGTGTTACTTCATTACATTCGCCACTGCGCATTCGCTTGCGTTTCTCACTGTTCGCGTTTCCACCCGTGCTGACATTTGTTTTGTCAATGCTTGTTTGTTAAGTCACTCTTGTGTTTGCATGTGCTTATTCTGTTTTGGTTGCCAAGACTTGTTCGTTGTTGTCCACGCGCCGTTATCCACGCTTATGTATTTGCCTTACCAATGCCTACTTCTTTGCATTTACCAGTGCTTGTTTATTTGCACATACCAAGGCTCGTTGACTTGCACGTACTAATGCTTGTTTATTTGCATGTACCAATGCTTGCTTGTCTTTGCCAATGTTTGTTTGGTCTTTGTCAATGCTTGTATATTTGCATATACCAATGTTTGTTTATTTGCTCCTATCAATGCTCGTTGGTTCTTCGCCCATGCTTGTTTGGCCTTCGCCAATGCTTGTTCGGCCTTCACCACAATTTATCCAATGCTTGTTGGTCTTCTTTTGCCAATGCTTGTTTCTTTGTTCGTGCCAGTGCTTGTTTGTTCACTTTTGCCAATGCTTGATTTCTTGACGTTGCCTGACCTCAAGATGGCCGCCTTCCCACCTCACAAGGGGATGTCTCTAACAGCCTGACTCTAAGATGGCCCCCATTTTGGAAATCTCGCCCTCCACGAGATTTCATGCCATTCACTCTCCAGGCTCTCTCCAGGCTCACGTTCCCTCGGCACTCACCGGCAGCCGATTTCTTCATGCAGCTCACCCTCAGCAACTCCCCAGACCCTCCTCGGGCATCGGAGCAGCCAGACACGATCAGGGTGAGCTCCCGATTTCACTTTGTGGCGCGCATGCGATGTCCCACGCATCGGGGGTGAGCTTTTCTTCCGTTTGGCGCGAACAGCGCTCTTGCTTCCGGGCACACCCACGGGGCTTCCGCAGTGCCCCAGGCGCCTTCTCGTAACCAGGGTATTAGGCAGGATCGGGGTGGGCTCCCGATTTCTCCTTACTTTTAAGTCTCCGCTTTTCTTCGCCAGCAGAGTGCCAAATATCACGCATCAGGCATGAGGTTTTCCGACCTCGGATCTTCCTCGGGCTCCGCTTTCAGCGCTCTCAGCAGCGCTTGGCAGGCGATCTTCGTGGGGTAACGTCCTCCACGCTGGGGCACTCTTCTCTTCTCTTTGGGGCTTGGCAGAGTCGGGGTGGGCTCCCGACTTCTGCTCGTGCAGCGCTCACTAGGTTTGCACGCTTCCCGCGTGAGTCGCGTTTTGGCGCGAAGGGTGTCTCTTCTTCGAGCGTTTTAACGCTCGGTGCCTCGGCTCCCTCTTGGATCCCTCTCAACTGCTGGGGGAATTGGGTCACCTGCTGCCAGCTTCTCTCTCTGGGGCAGCTCCCTACAGCGGCGGTTTCTTCTTCTCGGCGCCGCCTGGGACAGGGCACTCTTGTGGGGTTCTGTGGGCTAGGTTCATGCCCATCCCACCTTCGTCACCAGTTGTAGCATCCTGCTACTAATAAACACAGACACCATTTCTTATGTATACTGGAGCTTTATTGTGTTGCATCCATCCTGTCTCCGGTCCCTACTCTAACTTCTTCCTGTGTCCACTCCTCCCCTTCCTCTAGCCCCCTAGCTCCGCCCACACCCAGCTACTAGACTGCACTCAAACATTACATAGGCTTCAGAAGTTAGTTTGTGAGCAAAGCAGTCTGACCTGTTGTGAATCACATATACACATTAACCAGGGATTTCTTCGTGCGCTGGAGTTAATTTTAGAAGCTGGCCTTTCACCTAGGAATTGACCCTGCCAAGCCAATTTCCCTGCAAGATCGTTATTTACCTTTTCCAATCACTATTCAAGACATTTGTTAACTTTTAAAGTTTCTTTACGTATTTGTTATCTGGCACATTATCTGAAACTACTTTTTCTGACTATTTCTCCATTTCATGGGTTATGCTTTCAATTAAGGGTTTGTGCGGGCCTTCCAGATTATTATTTAGATATGCCTAAATATTAACTTGTGGGTTGGGACACTGTAAAATGAGCTTTACTGTATGATGCTGTGTGATGTCATGTACTTTCTATTGGTTGAATTTTGGTGCAGGGGTGTGCATTTTAAATGTACCTTTTTGTGTATAAATAGGGATGTCTCGCCTTAGTAAAATTGAGCAGTTTCTTGAGTTGTACACCGTGTTGTATTGCTGGGATTTCTGCTACTAGCTGCAGCTAATAAATTTGATCTCTGACGCCACCTAGAAGTATTCCGTGTCTCTGTATACCAAGGCAAGGGAACCTAGAGGAACCTGGGCGTGTCCCTGACGCCGCTCGGTACTTGAAAACCTGGTTCTTCAGTGAGCATATTGTGGTCATACCTGCTATCGACGTCGTCGTCGCCGTCCTCGACTAGGACCGGCATCGTATTTCTGTTGTTTTTCTGCTGGGGAGACCCCCAGAGGTCGAAGCATGGGACTTGGTAGAGGACTTACCCTCTCCTTTCCCAGAGGCTGAAGCAGCTGCCTTCTGTCTCCTCTGCTCCATTCCTTGGAGCCAAATCATCTCCCTGTCACGCAGTGTGCGCCTGGAAAAGGTCTCACAGATGGAACAGGTGTCAGGCACATGAGACACAGGCAAACACAGAATACATACTCTGTGAGAATCAGATTTGGCCTTCTTCCTACTGCAGTCCGGGCACTTATCAAATAGAGATGGCATTTTGACAAGAAAACTGCAGAAATTCTGCCAAAAAACTACAGTAGAAGGTAGATACAGGCCAAAAACGTCGAGTGAAACTGCAAAAATCCAAATATAATCACTAATTTTGAAGAAATACCCAAAAAGATAGAGCTCAATGCTCCAGGGTCCTGCTAGCAGGAGCCGGAACAAAGAACTTAAAGTAAATGCCTCTGGCTGTGCCTCATGGGATACCGGGGGTCCCTGGAGACTCTTAAAGTCACAGTACCCATTTGCAGACACATAATGGCAGCCTATGGGGGCTTCTCTATAAATTCCTTTTCATCTCTATCTCTAAGTGTTTCGCCATGCAACAGTTGATGTTGTTGTATCAAGGATATTGTCTGCATAACTAAAAACTTATAAGGTCCCAAAAGCGAAACCTATTGGCTATGCCAAGGCTTGTTCAAATAGGGAAAAGGAGGTGTTTCTAGATGAAAGAGATGCGTTTTGAAATCAATGTATCAAAATAGTTCACCAGGCTTTCACCACAGTGTAACACACTTTGTATTATCATTGGGTATTCGAAGCAGTTCACCGATGTAACACAACCCTGGGGTACATTTAAGTGTTCTATGAGTGAGGTGAAAAGCCAGACATAATTAGTTCCACATCTCCAAACATATTTACAAAAGCCATGCAATGTTATTCTGGGACAAGTATAGAACTCTAGCGGGAGGGTGCGTGACGCACACCCTGGTCTAATAACTGTGAAAATATTATTGACAGCAAATGAAAGCTTCGCGTCTCGAGTGGCCGTTCCGGGAGAGCCAGTTAGATCTGCAGTGTATTATTAACCTGTGATAATCTATGACCATATGCTGTTCCTTTAACAGAAAGGAACATGATGCCGACATAAAAACCTTTCTGTTACAGTAATCCACGTTGTTTTGCAATCTTTTGCGTACCCTTCACGCCCTTAAACACTTCTAAGAAAGAGCAGCTGGCCAGCACATGACCCGTGCCCAAAGGCCTGCGTAGCCTTATGCCCGGTCATTTGATTGGAGTGAATTTAACCTTAGCACAAAATATACATTTTTATAACATTTGCTTTAGGGTTTAGGTCATAGCTAAAAAGTCTGCAGACTCATTTATAGCCAAAAGAATGGAGTCTTCATGCACACAAAATTGTATAATTACGTTAAAATAAATGCAGTAAATGTGTACTTTGCCATAGCAGTTAACTGACAGTAACTGGTAAAGCCTCATATCGTTATGCAGCCCAGTAATTCAATGCAGCTATAAATATGTTACTCTAGGGAAATACAAACATCCTTCAAGGGGCTTGAGGTGTTCATCAGTGAACAAAACTGAGACGCACATTAGTTTAATAGAGTCCTCCCCTTAGATTCAAAATAATTCGAACTACTCAATTTATTTTTATGTTTTAGTGCATGTTTTTATAGTTTACCATACACAAAATAAAAGGTATTGCAATAATCTGGTTTTGCAGCATTGTATGTTCTCCTTTCTACTCCAAAACTGTCCCTTTGCTAAATGCCCGAGCAGCACAAATAGGTATTTTCAATCGGGAAAAGAAGCCATTGTCATTGTCAAATGAAGCCATTGCCTACTTATTTGGTGCAATTCACAAACTGTCTGCACTCCGGAGCATACCTAAGTAGGCACACGTTTTCAACCGCCAATAAGAAGGCAGACACAGATTCCCTTTATAAGGACCTGAGCAAGTCTACACGTGGAACTTTAATAAGACCGCAGAAAATCTTCTGAATGAGCACAGTTGTGCATAATTGTGTGGGAAACCCAGGAGGCCTCCCCAACCCCCTTAGGTGCTGCAGCAGGCCCTGCTTGAAGAGAGTTAGAGCAGAGGCTTTCATTGCTCCAATATGGCTCAGGTTGGAAAATTGCTTATTTCAGGATTTATTCATTTACTATTCGATTTTCTAAAATAATTCCACATTTCAAATCCACTTACCCCGAATTAGACCGTGCCAGGTTATATGCACCTCCCTGTCAAGTGGCACGCATCACGCGTTAGAGTAACACATTTTAAGTTACTCCACGTGTTACTGCCTGACCTTAACCGCATGCGCGCGAAAGGGTTTTCCCGCTGCGTTCTGAAATTTGAAAATCGCGGGTAACGTGACAAAGCCAGCTCGTCATGCGCGCAACGCAGGTAACGCCCATGACGAGCTGGCTTTGTCATCCGCATCGAAGGGGTTAAATTTGACGTGCATGACAGCTGATGACTGCTGATTGTATGTTCCTTCAGAGTTTCATTGTTTCCTAATCCTGGCCCTGAAGGTTAGACTATCTCCAGGGCCCTTGCTGGATAGCAACAGTCCCAAAGGTCCCGGCTGACGCACGCTCGGTGCTCTGTGAAATCTCAGCTGCACTTTCTGTGACATTATCTCGAGCAGAGGTCGCCCCCCCTGCATGCTGCAACCCGACACAAACAGACTGAAGAACTGCAGTCAAAATCACACAACTGCCCCCCTAACCACCTGGGCCCGCTTAATCCCAGACCAGCGACCCCCATAAATACGGCACATAGGGTCGGCTGGGCTCTCCTATAATTCAGCTCAGCAGAAATGAGGCACTCCTGCCACACAAAATATTAACTAATCTTTTACTCTGGCGAAGCACGGACCTGTGGGTGAAGAGAGGCAATGTGGAATGGGATAGATTTGAATTAGGGTCCCCGTGCCATATTTAGAAACAATGATGAAGCCGGCAGCTGTTCCTTTCACCGTGTTGCTGAAGCACCGGGTGAAGCTGCAAGAGCCTGCAGGGAGGAGCTCCACTGTAAAAGTGTAGAATTTTATACTCAGGAGCAGGAATAGTGACCCTGCTGCAGGAGCATCAAGCACAGCTGCCCACAAATCAAATATATTTCAGCAATTCACGTATTTAGCCAGCAGCAATAAGCATTGTGGGATTTGTCATTTTTAAACATATGCTAAGTAGTGCTGACAAAAAGAAAAGTGCGCGCGCCTCGCCCTGAACGGAGGCAGCAGGGGGAGGGGAGAGAGGAGGGGGCCGGCGCCTATTTCCCTTACGGGAGCGAGCAGGAACCATCTGTTAATTAATAACAGTTGGTTTTAAAAGCTCGCTCCCACAAGGGAATCGCCAAACGTGCACGCATTGCCATTGAAAGCAATGCAACGCATGCACGTTTTTGCCTGAAAAAGTGAAGCGATGGCTAAAGATCTTTTTCCTATGCTGCGTAGGCGAGACCTAAAAAAGGAGTTTTGTGTTGGGGAGTTTTCTATGTGTAAAACTCAGCAAATTACTAAATTTAAAGTTGAACTGACTATCTTTTTTCACTTTAAGATGAAGTAATGGCCTGTTAGCCTAGTTGATTAGGCTGCAGTATTGAAAGGCAGAAGATGACAACTTAAGAAGATATATATAATGAAGTGCTCCGGGGTCCACACACATGGGCGGGAATATTCACATGATTATGACTATACACGGAAATCCCCTACAGGAAAACGTGGTAGTTGTTCTGTTCGCCAATTGATAAGTGCATTATAGTCCCCACGCTGCACATACTGGTGGACAGAACATGTGCCATGTTGTCACGGAGTACCGTGTTTGGCAAAAAGTTAAAGCTTGACTGGATTTTGAAGTGCTTGTTAAGGAACTTATGTATACTACAATACTACAAAAGGACCACCCTGATTGCCATAGAGAACCGTAGTAAGTGTATTAAGTCAAATATCTAATGGGACCTATTCACCAACATTGCGACTTGTTTTGAAAGTGTGCAAACACAATTATTAACTTGTATCATAACGATGTTATTGAAAAAGGATACAGGTCACAATATCTTGTATGAAGCTTTTTTCCCATCTTTAATTTAAGATGTGAAAACAATCATTATAGAAGCTATTGTTGCCTGAGGTGGGCCCGATGATGAAGCATGCCACCAACCAGGTTGGTGGGTGAGGGCTTCATGAACAAACTAACAGGTTTGCCAGCCAGCGTACTTCTTTGAGTCCCCCTTCCCCCCATAACCATAGCTAGTCCTTTTTTGATCTTTACAGATTTATATTTGTGGTAGTTTAATGGCCTTTTGTAAGGCTTTTTTTGTCAATACAGGTAGCTGGGGATTTTGTGCTCTAGCTCAGTAGTCACCTAAGCAAACCTTCACATTTTTTAGAAGTAGACACCGAGGGTAGTACATGGATGAATGGCTTGCGTGTCTCGCACAGTTTTTTTTTACCTGGCATCCCCTGCAAACTTAGCTCAAATTCAACATTTCTTCAAATTTAGGTGATGGAAAGTTCAGGAATCTGCGGCGACCTACAAATTTCCTCCCACCCAGCGTTCCCCCCGGGTCTCCCGATAAAAATGGTACCTCTCCCGTGTGGGTGCCAAGTACCCGCGACAGGCAAGGGCCCAAAATGTATTGGGGAGACATCGAAATTGCCCATCACAAAACGACCTAGTTTTGCAAGGGGGCCATCTAGGGAAACCTACCAAACCCACACATTTCTGAAAACTAGAGATACTGCAGACTTTTACCTTTGCGGAGGACTTTTTTGACAAGATAACTTCCATGTAGTTGAGCACTTAGGCAACACTTTAGAGGACCTAGTCGAGCATCACCCAAACCTTTTTCATTTTATCTTTTTATTATATTTTAAACACCACTGCTATGGTTCGCTATGGGAGGCCCTCGATACAAACAAATTAAACGAGGCTCTGACTAATTAATCGAAAGATACCCCTCAAGTACAGTTGTCTCCCGTTCCAATCCTGCTCTACGCAGACAACGCAGTTCTGCTGGCAAGAACTCTGCTGGCCCTCCAAACTCTCATTGTATAATACTCGGCCTTTATGTCCAATTTGGACCTTCATGTAAACAAAAAGAAAACTTTTATCATGGCGGTGGGTGGGGTCAAAAAGATCCTGATGAGAATCTATCTAGCTGGGGAATAAAATAGAACAAGTTAAATGTTTTAACTACTTAGGCGTTGTCTTTGATCTTAATTTAAGCTGGAAGGAGAAGATACAGAATGGAGAGAATCACACGAGGAAAACCACTGCCGCAATCTTCAGATTCTCAAAGAAATTGGGCTGCAAGCCGATACAGGAAATGAATAAAATCTATTTGGCCAAAACGACCTCAATCGCCAGTTATGGGGCCGCAATCTGAGGAACAACAGACGTGGAGACACTTCAATTCATCGAAGACAAATTTGTGAAAAGACTATTGTCTGTCCCGCTAGCCTGCAATAGTTTCAATACTCTTAAGGAAGCATGCTTGCCCTATATTGGTGAGGTCATCAAATTGGCCCCGTTATCACTATGGCTGTCAGTGGGGAAAAGGAGCACCGTAGACCTGAAGCAAAGGATTTTATCTAATGAACCTATTTTCAATAAGTCATCTACCCTATGCGATAGGTCGAATCAATCGACCTTGCACATTTTGTTCTACTGTCCTTTTTTGCAACAGAGGAAAAACAACAACATTCCAGTGTTAAAAAAAACTTATTTTCGTTATATCAATTAGAATCCCCATATGTATGCTGTGCATTGGCTTCCAACCAGCTGGCCGCCGTAAAAACCCGTAAGGCTTCTAGCGTGAGTCTAGGCCCATCCTAAGGGAGTTACAAGTGAGTACCCCAAAACCTTACCTGGCTAGTGGATTCTGGATCCAAAAATTGGACTTTGTGTTATTGTGTATGCCGTCTGGACCTAGTACTGATATATATATATAGTTTTCCCCCAATTAATGTGTCTCGCTCGTTTTTAATATTTTTTATAAATGCATAGAAACAGACGTAATGGAACCTTTAGACACGTGATACAGTCACTTTTGTATACGATTGTTGTGTTCCCTGCTTCTTAAGGACTGGGGCATTTAGTTATGTTTTTTTTTTTTTAATTTGGAATTGATACCTCCCGATATCATCGACCACCGCGGAGATAGCATATGCTTTGCACAACCCGAAATTTTATTTTAAGCAAATTTTAATATTTATTCTAAACTTTTACTCGTTCCGTATAAAGGGATGGAGCCAAATGTCAGCTAAGAGGTGGTGGTGTTCTTGTATGAGCACAAAGGTGCTTCGAAAGGAAGGGCTACAAGGAGCTGTTTAGGTAAAACTGATGTAGGCCTGCTATGCCAAGGAAGAGTGGGCAGCCCTGGTGGCATTGCCTTATGATCCCGGTTCCTTCTAGTGAGCCCTGCAGCAAGGTCACTTGCACATCTCATCTGTGCTTGCAGTTGCGATTCTGTGAAATTCCCCCTCCCATTCTGTGGATCTGTGTGGAAAGTGACCGGCATCAGTGGTGCCTCTGCCAGACAGAATCACCAAAACCTGCACCGGTGAAGACTTGGTGCTATTAAAGATCATCACCAAGCTCAGCAGTGTATAAAGCAACACTGGAATCATTGGCACTACAAGGCTTTGTGGCAGTGATTTGCGGTTTATGAAACAGCATCTGCGATGACGCTTCGATGCACAGTTTTGGGTTCAACAGTAAAGTCAAGCCCCAGAACCCCAGTGATGAAAAACTGTCATTGTTACTGCTCGAGGCATTAACTCCTGGTGGCTCTGTGACTCCAGAAAACGTGCAACACTAAGCATCACCTCAGTCCCAATCCTCTAACAAGTCACTACCCACCTGCCCCTACCTACTGCCCTTCTTACCCATACTACCTACCTGGCCATCATGTTGCTACTTACCTGCCTCACATCAGTCACAAACCACCTGCCCCCAGTCACTACACATCAACCCAGTTGTCCCCACACTTACCCATGAATCACCCATCACTACTCACCTGACCACCACACCAGTGCCCCCACAGCCCTCACTGCCCGCTACCCTCCCACACAACTTACCAAAACAAATTGAAAGGATCAGCCGCAGCTATAACGGCCTGAGAGAATCTGCGCAACAGGCGGCCCATTATACACTCTTCTCTCTGATGCCCAGAGCAACATGGCACACTGGCTCCTCAATCAATCAACCAGCCCACTGGCTCCTCAATCAATCAATCAACCAGCACACTGGCTCCTCAATCAATCAATCAACCAACCAGCACACTGGCTCCTCAATCAATCAACCAGCCCACTGGCTCCTCAATCAATCAATCAACCAGCACACTGGCTCCTCAATCAATCAACCAACCAGCACACTGGCTCCTCAATCAATCAACCAACCAGCACGCTGGCTCCTCAATCAATCAGCCAGTACACTGGCTCCTCAATCAATCAGCCAGCACACTGACTCCTCAATCAATCAGCCAGCACACTGGCTCCTCAATCAATCAACCAGCACACTGGCTCCTCAATCAATCAATCAACCAGCACACTGGCTCCTCAATCAATCAACCAGCACACCGGCTCCTCAATCAATCAGCCAGCACACTGGCTCCTCAATCAATCAGCCAGCACACTGGCTCCTCAATCAATCAGCCAGCACACTGGCTCCTCAATCAATCAACCAGCACACTGGTTCCTCAATCAATCAACCTGCCCACATGCTCCTCAATCAATCAATCAATCAGCAAACTGGCTCCTCAATCAATCAACCAGCCCACATGCTCCTCAATCAATTAATTAGCACACTGGCTCCTCAATCAATCAACCAGCTCACATGCTCCTCAATCAATCAATCAATCAGCACACTGGCTCCTCAATCAATCAATCAACCAGCACACTGGCTCCTCAGACTTCCATTGCCATACCTGTACTCTAAAACCCTGAACTGTCCGCCTCACCCATTATTACAGTCCCTATGACCCCTCCGTCCTTGGATCTCTAGGCACCCAGGATCCCCCAAGGTGTCAAGCTGCCAAGTGTTCCAAATCCATTTGTGATGTGCTGCTCCAGGCCAGGTTTTTTTCTTTGAATACTGGCACTTGTAGTCCTGTTTCACAATGGAATACAAACAACTTTACGTCTCAGAATTTAAAGAAAAAACCTGATCTGGACTGAAGCCAGGCATGGACCTGATAAAATTGTCAGGGCTGAGGATACTTTGCACACATGGAGACACATTGGGGGAGGTTGTGACTAGGAATCATGCAGCACATTTTTGGAGTTTCATTTTAAATCCCCCTCCTCTCAAACAGTCCATCTTAAAAGATATAACTCGCCCGGAGACTGCATTTATCAGTTGTGATCACTAATCTTCCCCCAAACATTTTGCCTTCATCCTTACTATTTCTGCTGGCTTTGGACTCTGTGCACTTTACTATGGATAACCAATGCTAAAGTTCATGTACTCACTCCTTAAAACATGGTCACATTGGCTTATCCACAAGTGGCATATTTAATTTACTTATAAGGCCATAGTAAAGTGGTGCTATTAAATTACCTGGTGAAACTCATGCAAGTCACACCCCCGGGGCTCCCCTGGTTGTCTAGTTTCATAAAATGTGCAGGTTTGCTAGGTTTCCCTAGGTTTCGGCTAAGCTAGGGCCCAAAATGCACAGCTAGTAACATTGCAAAACAAGCATTTGCAATGCAATAGGTCTTGTATTCATGCGAGTTTGAGCTATTGGCATTGTAAACAACGCCTTTCATTTCAGTTTTGGGTTTTAAAACCTAAATAAAAGACATTGCATTTACAATATTAATAGCTTAAACTCTCGCAAATGCGAGACTTATTGCATTCCAATAAAGTGCCTTCTCAACTGCTTGTTAGATTGTAAGTATCAGAGCAAGAGACCAGCCTGCAACGTCTTCAAAGTAGTGATAAATAGTGAAGTGAAGAAGATGTGCGAGTGTTGTAAATTGCACAGACACAAAGTGTGAACTGATAGTTACATATGATCCGCTGAGCTATAAACACTAACAAAGCGTTCCAACACCTTTCGCTCTGTGATTACACTGTCGCGGCTCAGGAGGAAGAGCGGGAGGGAGAGTAGGAGGGGGCAGATCACAAGTGACCTAACAGATTGGCATAGGGCCACCAACTGACTGGCATATGGTGAATTATCTCAAGTAGTAGCAGGTCTCCTTATTGTGCTCTATAAAATGCTCAGCACTCTATCGCAAGTACGAGCAAAACAAAACAGCAGCATTATTCCAAGCAACTCTAGATTGTCAGCTGTGATCAAACATCGACATGCTGTTTTATATGTAAATAGTAATGATAATATCACCAGAAAATGACAACCAAGCAACTGGGAGGGACAATAGTGGATGTAAACCCCACAGTACATTCGCCGTAGACTTGGTCATACTTTCTCATCTTCCAATAACTCAGCCTAAGCCCCACTTTACTTGAGGGAATTAACCGTGCACAAGCATAGTGATCGGACGCTCAAAGGGTGACTCCCGCCCCACCCTCCTCTCAAAGTTGTGAATTATGCTTCCCCCTGTGGATAGTGAGCATATATTTCTTTACCAGAGGGCAGCGGGCATTTTTACCACCTTATCTCAAGGACTGTTATTCTCCTATCTATCCTTCTGCCAAGAAGACTGATAATTACATTTTGAGCTTTGCTTAAGAAGTGTTACAGGTCCCGAGTTTAAGAGGGCTCGATATTAAAGAAACACATTATGACATGCATTGCAGTATAGTGATGATCACAAATGTTTTAGGCTTTTGTCACTTAAAATATTACCCATCACTTTCGCCATACACGGAGGAGGCATCTTCACTCCCACAGCATGACAGTAACCCAATCTTTTCTTACTCGAAGATGGTGACAATACCCCTCCGCACAGGCAAAAACACCACGGGCTTGGACATCCGGATCGGATTGAACTGGAATTTGCAGCCGAAGAACAGCGCAGAGTCGCTGAAGGACACGGACACGATGGCCCGTTCAAAGATGTGGATGGCGTCCACGTGCGAGACGATGCAGCCTCCCGGATGGTAATTGTTGATGAAGGCAATGTTAACCCCTTCACAGCTGGGCAAATTCCCCTACTGTGCTGGGGGGTGGGGGACGCACAGCGCCCCCGTGCTCATGACGAGCTCAGCTCGTCATGCAGCACAGTCATTTCTTTAGAACACTCGCACAGCAGGGGAATTATCCCAGTATGCGAGCGTTCTAAAGGTCATGACGAGCTCAGCTCATCATGAGCACACTAGCACCGTAGCTCGTCATGCGACTCAAAAGGGTTAACAGAGTCCTTGGGGATGAGCCGGTGCTGCTCCAGTTTGCGGATGACCAGCTGGTGCACCCAAGCGGGGATCTCATCCAGGTCGTACTTGGGGTATAGCCCTCCTGGCCGGGCCGGCACTTATGCAACTGAGCCCCATAAGTGTGGCCCTTCCCAAAATAGTACTTGTTGCACAGCGAAGCCCGGTCCACAGTGTGCTCCTTGTACAGCCCCTTCTCGGCGACGTGCACCACTTAGTCGATGAAGCTCTCAATGGGGGCGCTATCTTCTGTGCTTCACCCGGCGCGCCTCCCCGTCCCGGTAGTAGAGAGGCTGCTGAGGGGGCAGGCAGTGGCGGCTCCTCATGGCCGCTGTACTCGCTGTCTGACAGCTTCTTCTTGGAGCCCGGCTCCGGGCCTTTTATAGTAAGGCATCATGGACTGCAACTACTCCCGTAGGTCCGTGTATCTAGTGGCAGCCATACTGCGGGGCTCCCATCACCCAAAGGCGGCTGCAGCAGGGGGGAGCACATGGCTCAGCTCAGTCAATGGCGCGAGGGCAACAATATCAAGACCGAGCTGAAAGCCCATGATGAAGGACCACCTTTTCCTGCCGTGGAGAGCAGGGGCTTCAGGGGCAGATTGGGGTACGGAGTCCCCTATCCACCAAAAACAATGAAACACAGGTTATTTTAGGGTGCCAGGCTGTAGCGCAGCCCACAAATCCTGGTCTCCACCTCAACCTAACTTTCAGATGTGCTTGTGCAGTTTACTGTTCTGGAGGTCGATTACACTATGTGTAGTTTGCAAGAGAATACAATTGACTTCACTACTAGTGCCTCATAGCATTTTCATGGTGCTGCAAACCTACTGCACTTTGACAGCAAATAAGTTGTTTCTCTAAGGGCTGCTACTGCAGGGTGACCTTGCCTCTCTTCAAGTGGCTTTGGTTGTGTTCTGATAGCTTCATGGGCTTCTGCCCCTGCTGCAGTGATCTGTGCGCAACCAGTAGACCTGTGGTTCAATTTACCCACTCCACTGAAGCAATCGTAAACACTGCTTTTTACAGCGCTGAGAAGCCCCATGACTGTGTCAGTGAGTGCTGTAAGAAAATGTATCTGATGCATATTAGAGTGCTTTATGGCCTCTTCAAGGGTATGAAGTTAAATACAGTCTACATTCCAGTATGAGACGTCTATACCCTGGTAGTCTTCTTATATTATAACACAAGGACACATTTCACCTTAATACATTAGATTTTGTGAACTGTATTGATTAAAAATGAGAGTTTTTAACCATGAACTAAGTAACATTACTGCAACCCACCTCTGCCCTGATGACACTGGCGCAAGTGCTTAACTTATGCTGGGGGTTGCCCATGGGGGACCCCACCTGCACTTATTTTTGTGGACTAGTACTTATTTTGTTAGTGCCGCAGGCGGCCACCCCAGTATAGTTCTGCAAAAGTGAAAATGTCCAGTTGCTGCATGCCCTTTTGCCAAGGACACCAGTGCCCTGTGTTGAAGATGCAGCACCAATCCAATGGGCTTTAGGCTGTGGCTGAACTTGGGCAGATTGTGTTGCATGTGGCACAGGCACAGACAGTACCGTGTAGTAAAAAGGAGAGTGTTGTGCCACCTGCCCTGGTAGTCTAAGTGGCTAGTAGCACCTGAGTACCATGGTGGACCTTGGCCGGACTCTGGAGTTGGTGCAGTGGCACAGTGGACTCCCTGGCAAGGTGTGTGGCATAGACACTTTAGTTCCCCCGACAGCAACTACATTTTCGGTGATATATCTGAAGAACGCTTTCTTCTCGATTCCTATTCATCCTGATAGCCGATATTTGTTCGGATTCACTTTGAATAATCGATTGTACAGATTTTGTAGAATTCCACAAGGGTTCACTGAGAGTCCTAGCATCTATAGCCAAGCACTGAAGAGAACTCGATTCTTTCACTTTACCCAAAGGAGTGGCTCTCATTCAATAGGTCAATGACATCTTGTTGGCAGCCGATACGACTGAACAGTGTGAAGAATATACTTTGTCCCTGCTTTCTTTTCTTGCTACGCATCATAAAGTGCCACAAAAGAAATTACAATATTGTAGACCGAAGGTAATCTACTTAGGTCACCTTCTGTCTAAGGAGGGCCGTGCATTGACACCAGATCGCATTCAAGCAATTTTAGACACACCAGTACCCTCTACTCAGAAAGATGTTCGTGCATTCATTCGGTTGACTTCATTTTGTAGCTAATGGATATTAGGATTTCCCCACATTGTTAAACCCCCGTTAGCACTTTTGACAAAAGATACTCCAATGCCCCTCCCATGGACAGATGAATGTGAGAATGCTTTGACAGTTACGACAAGCTCTTTGTTCTGCACCAGTGTTAGGTACTCCAGATTACACGAAGACCTTTACACTTTATGTACACGAGAAAGATGGATGTGCATTGTCAGTTTTAGTGCAGACACATGGTGATAAGCAGCATCCCTGTGCATACTTTTCAGTAGTTCTTGATCCTGTTGCCCGTGCATTGCCTGGCTGCTTCCGTGCAGTTGCAGCAACAACTGTGTCCATACGCCAGAGCGAAGGGATAGTTTTGTCACATAGACTGTTGGTGCTAGTACCCCATGCAGTAGACGCACTTTTGAATCAGACTAAGACACAGCACTTAACTATTGCTTGTTTGACAGGAAACAAATTGACACTATTAGCCCCTAACATTACACTAAAGAGATGTGCAACACTAAACACAACTACTTTGTTACCATATCCGGCGACACAGCCTCAGTCACAGGAGTCTCACGATTGTATATTCCTTACTGAGGAACAGACAAAGGGTCGCGTTGACATACAAGATACGCCCCTTTCAGATGTAGATGGGGAACTGTGGGTTGATAGGTCCTGTTTGAAGTTGCCAGATGGTTAAACTTCAGCTGCATATGCAATCACGACACTTGAGACAGTAGTGGAAACAGCTCACATACCACAAAAGTCGACTCAAGCAGCTGAGTTGATAGCTTTAACACGAAGTGTGAACTTAGCACTGACTTGCGTGTGAACATTTACACAGATAGCCGCTATGCTTTTGGAGTGGCCCATGATTTTGGCCTACTTTGGAAGGAAAGAGGCTTTCTTACGTCCCATGGGATTCAGATAATGCATGGAGAACTAGTGCATAATCTTTTGACTGCACTAACATACCCAAAGAAGATGGCGATTGTGAAGTGTATTGCACACAAGAAAGTGACTGACAAAATAGGCCAAGGTAATGCCTTTGCTGATCGTGTAGCTCGTGAGACTGCAATGCAACAAAGCACTACTTCTTTGTACGTAGTGAAGTCTCAAGCTGAGCGATGACATAATGTTAGAGAGGAAGTACTAGATGTACAGAGATCAGCTTCTGTAGCGGAACTTGAGCAATGGGCCAAAGAAGGAATATTGGACGATGAAGGTTGTTGGCGCAACGAAGACATGGATAAATGGAAACTGCCTGTAGCCTATTTACAACGTATGGTTCAAATGGCACATAGGCTGACACATGCTGGAGTTCTAGCGATAACGAAATTGCTTACGAGAGTTTGGGAGCATCCTGAGATTGCCAGCAAAGCTAAGAGAGTCGTACAGTCCTGTTTGATCTGTTGGCAGTATAATCCTGGTAAAGGGACACAATCTCCTACAGGAGGGTTTGCAACACCGACTGCACCTTTTGAAGTTTTGCAGATATATTATATCCAACTTGAACGCTGTAATAATCTAAACTATGTCCTAGTGGTGGTATGTGCCTTCAGTAAATGGATAGAGCCATAACCTACAAAGGATAATACAGCTCTCACTAAAGCTAAGGTGATTATAAAGGAGTTTTCCCCAGATATGGGGTTTGTAAACTTATGGGAGTGACAACGGACCTCATTTTATTGGGCAAGTTGTTAAGCATGTCCTGAAAGGACTCGGGATCAAACAGAAATTCCATGCAGTCTTCCAACCACAATCAGCAGGATTAGTGGAAAGGTACAACGCTACTTTGAAACTAAAGTTGGCGAAAATACTGGCTTCTACGTCTCTAAAGTGGCCAGATGCACTACCCTTGGCATTGCTGTCCATAAGATTAGTGCCACATTCACGATCTGGGCTCACACCATATGAGGTGGTGTTTGGGAGCCCAATGAATATTTGGGGAGTTCCTAAGCCAAGCCCTATACATGATGTACCTTGTGTTCTGATGAATGATTATTTGGCACAATTAACCAATAGTTTGATCTCTATTCATCAGCAGGTTCGAGAAGATCTTCCTGACAGATCTACAGGTGAGGCTCACGATCTCCAGCCTGGTGACAAGGTGATGGTCAAAATTTTCGAGAGGTCGAACAGCTTGGAGCCGAGGTGGCGAGGTCCAGAGCAAGTCCTCCTAGCAACGAGGACAGCAGTTAGAGTGACGAACCAAAATAATTGGATTCATAGCACTCACTGCAAAAGAGTGTTGCCTACCCTGGTGGAACCTGCTGCACTGACCGACCATCAAGAGATTCTGAACACGGAGAAAAACCAAGCCATCCCACCTGACGAATCTGAGGAAGCCTTCCCTGACCACACGATTTCTGGAGCATCGCAGTATCAACTGAGACCAAGGAAAGAGCCTGCGTTGTTAAAGAGGACTGGTTGAGCTACCGCCCTGGGTTAGTGAAACAGAGTGCCGATATGGCAAGGGGGGTGGGGGGGGGGGGGAATCAGCCCTGCGTAGTGTAGTGACACCCGTCTTGACCCTCGTTGAAGAAACCAACGGCTGCCCAGGGATAAGAGGTCCAACATTTTTGTTTTTTGTTTTTGACAACGCAGTGATCATGTCTGCCGAAGGATCGAAAGTTGCTAAGATCTGCAGTAAGAAGATAATTTGTGCTATAGGGTTTGTGGGTGATATGGTGATTAAGGCTGCAACTACATGGTACGTTGAGAAGGCGGCTCCTGTTCGACAGCTTTTGGTTGCCACTAGTCCAGTACCAATGGATCATTATTACTTTTTGCTTCCCTACCATGAGCAGAAGCATCGACAATCATACTTAAATAACACGTTCATCTAGATACTGCATCACACTCATAATGCTACAAATACTACCAACTGTTGGGGGTGTGGGATGATACCTGCTCACCAGAAAAAGGGAGAACACCTTTCATTCCTCTTCCATTTACACACAATGGTTCTTGCCAAGCTTGGTTTGCGCTTTTGTTTGCCTCTGGACAGCCGTCAGTAGGTGGGATCAATTTCCACCTCAATAAAGTATGCTACCAAGATAAAGATGGCTATCCTCAAGCTAAAGGAACTAAATGGGAATGGGCAGAGTATCAACCTGATAATATTTCGGCAAGAACAATGGACCCTTTAACATTTCTGTGACTAGAGCGAAAGCAGGCTTATGTATTAGCAGTGTTGGGAGAATTGTAGTAGGAAGAAGTGAATGTACTGTGATTTTAATGATTGAAGGTCCCAATAACAGCAGCTTTATCGCATCGCATAACACCTACTTTGTATGTGGTAATAAAAGATACTATCAATTACCTGTTGGGTGGTCAGGGGTTTGCTATGTATCTTTCCTACTGCCCCCTCGGTTCTTGGCACCTGCATCGTATCATCATGATTTCCGACTGTACAATGATATTTCAAAAAACAGAAATCAAAGAACAATAAGTATGGACGAAGTAGACCAAACTGACACTGCTCTACAATAATATGTTGACTTTAATTTAGGATTGTTCTTCTTTGTGGGTGCTGCATTGAACAGCAGAAAGATAAGACGATTGACTCGTGTTGTAGAAGCTGTTACCAATCAGACAGCTATGGCACTTGGGAACATTACAGAGGAGCTGCAAGTTGCGAGGATTGTAGCACTCCAGAACCGAATGGTGCTAGATGTGATTCTAGCTGATCGAGGTGGTGCATGTCGCATCATTGGCAGCAGCTGTTGTGTTTTCATCCCGGATCACTCGCCTTCAATATATAATGCAATCTCTAAACTGCATAAAATCGCTGCAGAGATTCACCCTGAGACTGGTACATGGACATTTTCAAATTGGATATGGACACTCTTTATTACTTGGGGCTGGAAGCTACTGACTATCATATGTGTACTACTGATGATACTGTTTACATGCTGTATATGTATGCATTGTGGTCCTATGTTTTGCTCTATTTGCATCACGGCGTGTACACCTATCAAGAAGAATGTTGCAGATATGAAAGCCCAACAAATGCTAAATAAAGAGATCACAGAACTGATGGGCATTGATGTACAGGATGCATATCTAGATTACCCCAGATAAACTAATGGCTTCAGCTAACGCTAAAAGGGTCATCTGTTGTAATTTGGAAGCGATTAGGTTAGCATTAGTAGAAGCCATCCTGTAATTAGAGACTATCTTGACCGTTTTCGTGGAATCCATTTTGTATTTCTGGCAGCCATTTTGTCTGCCATGTGCTACCACATGCGTGTCATGTGCTCTGTCCTACCTTGCTGTCCTCTGCTCTTGAAATCTGCCTAGAGACAGGATATATTTAGCTTCTTCTGCTCCGCACATGCTCAGTTGAGCTTGCAACTGTCCTTGCAGCTGTTCCTAGATTGTAACTGTCAGGATGTGTTTACCAAGATTAGCAACCGTTACCTCTTCCCACTTGTTTACTGTGCATCTTCTGTATGACCATAATTGTACCTAACAGCAGCATTTGTACTTGTACCGCCTTCTTTTGAGCCCCTGTGTGGGTATAAAAATAGCATGCTCCTTCCATTCAGTGTGCTACGTCATACATTACAGAAGGGTGCGGAGTGAATGTAGTTCCACCTCATGAGGTTTAATAAACTTTGTATTTTCTATTACAGTTTCCGTGCCAACTTCTGTTCTATTGGTCTGAGGACTTGTGCAGAGAAGGGCGAACCCCTTGCACTGGCAGGCCTTGCTGAGGCCCACCACCACATACTGTGCAGTAAAAAGGAGAGTGCTGTGCCCCCTGCGCTGGTAGTCTAAGTGGCTACTAGCACCCAAAAACAGTGGTTGACCCTGAGCTAAGTGCCAGAGTCTGGAGTTGGTGCAGTGGCACGGTGGATTCCCTGGCAGGGTTGACCCTAGCGGTGGATTCTGTTCACTTTGAGGTTCCAGAATTCTATTGGGGGCATTTGTTTCTTTACCTGTTGGCTGCATTCTCAGACGCTGGTCGTCCTGCTTGCCCTCCTGTACTCCCGCCGCCGCGCCTACAACTCCAGCGGCCGCAGAGACGAGGACTATGATCCCCAGGGTTCCTAACGGCAAAAGCCGCCTACATCATTTACCGCGCCCGGAGGCGCTTTGAATCGCGCTCACTCCCGGTGGAGCGGGTGTTCCAGAATTCTATTGGGTGCATTTGTTTCTTCACCTGTTGGCTGCATCCTCAGACGCTGGTCGTACTGCATGCCCTCCTGTCCTCCCGCCACCACGCCTACAACTCCCGCCGCCGCCGAGAGGAGGACTCCGATCCCCAGGGTTCCTAGCAGCAGAAGCCACCTACGTCATTTACCGCGCCCGGAGGCGCTTTAAATCGCACTCAATCCCCGCGTCGCGGGAACGCGCGCGGGACGCCCCGGGAGAAGCCCGGGACAAGGACGGGACCGTCTGTGGCCGTCCGGGGCCAGACGAGGCCGGGCTGGGCAATCTCTCTAGGACGTTCTCCCAGTTAAGGTACCAGTCAATAATTCAAGTATTCCCGGGAGGCCGGGGGTAACTGGCTCTTCAGATGATTTTATAAGTAGAGCAGAACAATTAGTGTGTCGTGAGATAGAATTCGCCAAGCGGCGACTCTCACTAGATCCATCTAGTCTTCCAACATATGGGCAAATGCTTAGTAAGCCCACCAGCCAAATACCAGTTACTGTCACAGTCACTGTTCCACACCAGAACGAGGGCAACAACACACTGTCACCACAACAAAATCTAAATAATACCGGCTCTGGAACTTCACATAAAGATGCATATAAAGAAGCCGGAATAGCAGGGATTTTTACCAGATTGCGGACACAGAAGTCTGTAATAGAAATGGGAGCTAAACCCAAAAACGAGTTTAAGGATAAAAAACTAGCTGCGAAGAAAGGGAAGCAAAGTAAACCAGTGGGTTGCAAGAATGGGGATGATGAAGTGTACAAACATGAATTGGTCGCAATAAGATGCAGATCCTTGGGAAGTCAAACAGACTTTAATTATGACATAAACTTTGGTAAACCTAGTGGGGCGGAGGCAAATGAAGACCGTACAATGGTGGAAATTTTCAAAAATGCCCTAGACACAATACAATCCTAGATAGAAGAATGTCTAAACTCTAGATTAATAGTTCTCGATGAGAAGGTAGAACAACTAGATAAATTGTCTTCTAAATTAGGTTTAACTATTGAAGAGGGCAGGGGGCTGATTGAAGACGGTACTTGTCTGTTGAGTGAGTTGGAGAGCAGAAGCATGGATAGCCAGAAAGTGATTAATGGTGTAGACCACACAAACCATCCAACCCCATTCTGATACAGGATGGCAGCACTGGGGTTGATGGCCCGCTGGTAACCGATAGTAATATTGCCTCTGCACCCGCTGCAGTACTCACTACCAATAACCTAGAACATATAAGGTTGCAAGGTAGAGAGGGGACAGATTTGGTGCCAAATGAAGATATTTTAAGCCTCCCGCCTGCTGCATCTCCTTAAGTACTGCTATTATCGGGGGCCCCAGTCCTAAAAAGAGACCAAAAAGAATCTTGGCACAACCTTAGGAACAAAGTTGTCAATTGGCTTTGTAAATATAAAAAGTTCCATCCAAACAGAAGTGGAGAAATACTGATGGTGAGAAGGTTAGGGTGGGTAGGTGCAACACCAAAAGATATTCAAGGGGATTGTATAATCGTCAACTTTAGATACCCTCATACGGTCCGCAAGATACTAAACATTCATGAGGAGCTCTCTCTACAAAGCCCCGTGTTGAAAGCTTTACCACTGGGCTATTTTTATAGACCAAGTGGGCCTAAGCCAATGCAAAATCTGGGACCCCTAGGCTTTTTAGAGATTCCATTGAGCTCCTTAGAAACTCCAAACAGGTTAAATGATTTATTATCCCTAGAGGTGGTCGATTGACTACAATCAATGCATACGGCCAAAGCAAAGGATATGGTAGACATAGGTTCATCTATGGAGGGGTTCTTTATGTGTACTATGGATGGCGGGTACATACACCAATCTCAAATCCCCACCTTAAATCCACCATGTGCAATGTTGACACAGAAGGAAGGTAGTGGCACAGAACCAAGGGCAGCCGATAATGTACGTAGTGTTGCCAGCCCTATTGGCCATTCCTTACCAAGCAGTGCTGTTATTCCAAACGGTCCCTCTGAATTAAAGCCTATATCATGGAACATAGTGGGAGTGGGATCAAATACAACTGACC
Organism: Lissotriton vulgaris; assembly: GCF_964263255.1. NCBI lineage: Eukaryota > Metazoa > Chordata > Amphibia > Caudata > Salamandridae > Lissotriton > Lissotriton vulgaris. Next base: position 77,459,705 of record NC_141693.1, read on the forward strand.
CAGAATGGAACCACTACATAAATACTAGTGACATCTGTGTACTTCAGGAAACTTGGGCCACGAAAACCATACAAAAAGGATACAAAACTTATCAGATAGATGCAGTCCCATCGGTAAGGGGTCGACCCTCTGGAGGCCTTATCATTTGGGTCAAAGAGACTATTGACATAACCATTAGTAAATTAAGTATCGACTCCTTAGACATACTTGGAGTGAAAATAGTCACAAATGATAAACGGGTACTATACTTATATAATGTCTACAATAGACCATGTCATCTTATAGGGAGTCTCCCACAATCGAAACCTTGGACTCACTGTTAGACACATTGGATCCAGGAACAAGTAAGATAATATGTGGAGACCTGAATTGCAATTTCGAAACTATTGTAGGGCTGGATAAATTGCTAGAGGACGAAGACACTGCCAATGGAATACCATCACTATCCAGTGGTGGGACAGTTGCGGGCACTCTCCTAGCCCTCCAAATTACAAGGGTAATGGCAGGCCACGGGATGAGGGCGTGTAATGGGCGCTTACCATATGACAGCCCTAAAGCCCCAACCTTTTTTAGACATAACTGCTAGAGTAAAATCGATTACATTATCCTATCTTCGGATTTATAGTCTTTTGCTGTAGATATGGAAATAAGAGTAAGAACAGATAGCGTCCATCGCCCACTTGAAATTAGTTTTTCTAGAAGTCTACTATTGGGACAGAATGTCACAGAGAGAACGCGGTATGTCACCCCAGACAATATTGTAGTTAGCAATAACCGTTGTGCAGTCAAATGGGCATATATATTAGAGAATGAAGAGGTAGTGGCAAACATTTACAGTTCCCTCGCCAACCCATTTGGAACGTATAATATTTCTCAAAATGAACCTAGGATATTCTTAGACCTACATAAAACCTTTTTTAATAAACTTCTACTATTAATGACTAAAAGACTAAAAAAGATGGCAGGAGCAAATGATTCCCAGTCTGTAGGTAAACCTTGGTTTAATAAAGAGTGCCGCACCGTAAAGTCAACTCTAGTCCAGGCGATTAAAAATAACAATGTATTGGCAGTTAAAGAGACTAGGAAAGAATATAAGAGAGTGTTGGCTGAAGCCAAATCGTGTTGGGATCAAGAAATCTGGTCCAGTATGCTGTCAGCGGCCAAAATGAAGGACCAAAAATTATTTTGGGAAATAGTGGCAATCCAACCATAGGCACACTGAGAATAGAGAGGGTTAATTCAAAAATTGAGAATAGGTGGTGCACTGTGTGAGTTCAATGAAAGGTGTTGTCGTTTAAACAATAAAGTTCTGGGTGCACTGTCAGGGTGGTGTTATCCGTCCAAACACCGTTAAATCATCAGGTAGGTAGTGTATGCAGGAATCTGCCAATACATCCCCTGATTAGGCACTCCGGGGGCGATCAATGAATTGATTCATAAGCTTGTTAACCTTTTGATGCTTTTATGCAGCAAGTTTATTCAGTTTGATATTAGTTGCATATCAATTGACGACATGTAATCCATACAGGTAATTCTATGAACATTCATCTCCAATGCATTTCGGGCGGGGGGGCCCTTGGTCACGGAGCGCTGTGGAGGAAGGCAGAATGGACTGGGTCAGTGAGGGTGCTACGGGTCAGGATGCCGGTCTTATATGTGCTCTAGGTGGGGTAGTGCAGCAACAGGTTATGCGAGTGAGGAGACTGGTGTTCGGTGTACTACGTGAGGGTAGGGGTAGTGAAGAGGAAGTTAACGCGTGTGGTTCATAAGAACGCGCATAACATTTAGCGTGCTAAATAGCGTGCAGCAGCGGGAGCTGAGACTTACTTCATAGTGTCGAGTGGCAAAGCGTGCCGTCCATACACTTGTAAGCAATGCTGCGAATGGTGTCGGCGAGTGAACGCAGATGGATATCACTCGGTGTTGTGACGCGGGGTAAGGGAGAAAATAAACAAAGGACAAATGCCGGTTCGATACGATGGCGGCCATTTTGGAGTGTAGTGGGAGTAACGTGTAAGATACGCGAGGGGTCAGGGGAAAGGGAGCCAATGTTAGAAAACAGTTCTAACCAAGTAAGTCTCAGCTCCCGCTGCTGCACGCTATTTAGCACGCTAAATGTTATGCGCGTTCTTATGAACCACACGCGTTAACTTCCTCTTCACTACCCCTACCCTCACGTAGTACACCGAACACCAGTCTCCTCACTCGCATAACCTGTTGCTGCACTACCCCACCTAGAGCACATATAAGACCGGCATCCTGACCCGTAGCACCCTCACTGACCCAGTCCATTCTGCCTTCCTCCACAGCGCTCCGTGACCAAGGGCCCCCCCGCCCGAAATGCATTGGAGATGAATGTTCATAGAATTACCTGTATGGATTACATGTCGTCAATTGATATGCAACTAATATCAAACTGAATAAACTTGCTGCATAAAAGCATCAAAAGGTTAACAAGCTTATGAATCAATTCATTGATCGCCCCCGGAGTGCCTAATCAGGGGATGTATTGGCAGATTCCTGCATACACTACCTACCTGATGATTTAACGGTGTTTGGACGGATAACACCACCCTGACAGTGCACCCAGAACTTTATTGTTTAAACGACAACACCTTTCATTGAACTCACGCAGTGCACCACCTATTCTCAATTTTTGAATTCACTACTTTCCGCCCCAGGTGGATTGCACGCCTTTAAACATGCAATTTGAGGAAATAAGCAAAAGTACAGAAGCAAGAGCCCACACATTGGCCTATGATGAATCAGAAAAACAACGCATCTACTCGCTGATCGAGGAAGACATCACCCCCACCTCCACCAGTCGTAACAAGGAGCAATGCATTAAACAGTTACTTTACTTATCCAAACGTCACATTAACCAAAAGCTCCATGCGAGCACATTACTTCGATACCACCGGGCACTCAGGATCCCACGTGGTTTGCGCATAGCATTGAAGCCGTCTCTATGCAAAAATTCGAAACCTTTTCTAGAAAAATGGAATGGTATTTTGAATAAATGTAGTCCTGACCTGATACTATTAATCGTTGAAGAATTGGCCGGAATACTCAAAGAGTTGGAAATTGAGATGAAAGAAATTGATAACTAAATGAAAAAGTTGCTCACACCTGAAGAATTGACGTCTACCCTAGAAGACATCAAAAACACGCTTGACAGACACCAAAAAGAAATCAATGAGCGCAAAATTAGAAACTTCCGCCGGGACACGCTTGATTACAAGCTTGATGAAGTTTATTCTTGGGCCGACGTCTACGCCCAAAGGCGACGCAACAAACCATTTAACACCCAAACTGATACATCGTCTTCTGACTCCGACACCACCAGCCGCACATCTAGAAAACCCACCACCGGCACTAGACCTACACCCAACACTGAAAGAGCAAGCACGTCAACTACAAGTCAAGAACAAACACCGACGAGTCATTTTTTAGAGGTGGACATGAACGAACTCGAAGACTCAGGCGGAGCCAGGCCAAAAGAAAAAGAAAAGAGTCCACCCAACACCCGGAGCACGGTTGCCAAAAAGGACCTGAAACCAAAAAAGACAGTCTAGTGATTAACATCTCAGACACCCATGTCTCCAAGTATGAAATGAACCTCCTTGAACGAGGCACATCGTTCATTCCAACCACCACCACTAACTTGCTGGAACTGGAGGTCAGCACTTTCAAGTTCACTAGAAAGCTAAGATTAAGGCACTTCTTTGATAATGTATTACCCGTTACAACCAATACAACCAGTACAAGAGAGGATGAACTCAAAGGTCTACGACCCCCTAGCACTTATCAAGCCCCGTGCAGTCACAAATGCATTGATTTATTCGAAACATTAGTGCGTAATGACCTACAGAAGATCAACTTCAAAGCTCCTGGGAGAGCTTTCAACCTCACCAACAAAGACCGTGACACGCTTAAATCTCTGGCCAACAATCCAAAGATCAAGTGCACCAAGGCTGACAAGGGAGGCGCGTTAGTGATTTTGAACTCTAGCATGTACACACTAAAATTATTGGAACACATACAAGACACCATGACCTACATGGCACTCGACAAAAATCCCACCCTGGAATTTCAGAATCTCCTCAGAGAGATTGTTAATCGAGCCCACCAGGCAGGTACAATTGAAGAACGGACTAAAAACTACCTGTTACTCGAACATCCACGAAGTCCCACTATTTACATGTGTCCTAAAATACACAAGAACTTAACGGACCCACCCTTTAGACCGATAGTGTCCACGAAGGGATCCACACACGAGACCACAGGCAAACTGCTTGATAAGTACTTACAACCTCTCATCGTCAAAACTACCAGCTACATCAAAGATACCACCGACTTCCTAGTGAAACTATCAGCCATCGAAGTTCACAACACACAACCACTGATCCTCTGCACCGCAGATGTTAGCTCACTGTACACATCGATACCACATCTTGGGGGCATCGAAGCTATTGAACAGATTTTGCTCAACAGCGAGATCAATACACCCATGCAGGCCTTTCTTATGGAGCTTATGATTTTCATTCTCTATCACAGTTACTTTAAGCTAGACAACCAATGGTTCCTACAGCTATCCGGAAAGCCAATGGGAAACTGCGCTGCCCCAACGTATGCGAATGTATACATGGAGAACTTTGAAAAACAATACATATACACTGATTCCAAGTTCAAAGATTATGCTAAAATGTACGTCAGGTACATAGATGATCTGTTTCTCATGTGGTCTGACACCAAAGATTCATTGAATCAGTTACTAACAGAAGTCAATACGAAGGACCCAAGAATAAAACTCACATGGCACATTAGTGACACTGAAATTTCTTTCCTTGACGTTCACATTAAGATCACACCAGAGGGATTAATTACGGATCTACACAGGAAGAACACGGATCGCAATAACACCTTGCATTTTTCTAGCTTCCACCAAGGGTCCTTGAAGCAACACCTGCCATTTTCACAAATGCTGCGTGTTAAGCGCATTGTCTCTGATGAGCATACATACACTATGCGCATTAATGAAATGCGTGAACGGTTCCGTAACAGAGGATACCCTGAGCAAACTCTAAATGAAGCCCAAACTCGAGTTGATCAAATTACCAGAAAAGACAGTCTTTTGAAATCTGATAAGGAGAAAGATCAACGCATGGTATTAGTTTCCAAATTTTCTACTGCCAGCCCCGTATACAAAAAGATTATATGGAGACATTGGCCCATCTTACAAATTGAACCTGACTTTCAGGGCATCTTTGCAAAACCTCCACTTTTTGCTCACACTAGAAGCAGGAACATCAAAGAGATCCTCTCAAAACCAACAGAAACTACCAAACAACATTGTGGAACCAAACCTTGTCTCAATTGCAACCACTGCAATAGCGTTATCAAAGGCAATAACATCCAGCATCCAATGAAAGGTCATAACATTAAGCTTCAAGTTGATGCTACCTGCGATTCTACGAACCTGATTTATGCATTGAAATGCCCCTGTGGGAAGTTGTATATTGGTAAAACTGAACGCAAAATAAAAACTCGTCTTAACGAGCACAAATCTAACATCAGGCTGAAAGTTGAAAAATCCAATGTCGCGATGCACTTTGCCGAGGCTCGCCTCACCATCGCACAACTGAAATTTATTGTACTTGAAATCCTCACCAAACGTGAAGGCATTGATAATCACAAACTTCTGCTAAAACGTGAACTTGAATGGATCTATCGGCTACAGACCCTGAAGCCACACGGTCTTAATGACCGCATCGAATACAGTTGTTATCTGTAAAGCTTGTATACTACTTATTGTTTATGACCATGTTTTTGTTTATGTAACTTAGTAACTGTTTTCTAACATTGGCTCCCTTTCCCCTGACCCCTCGCGTATCTTACACGTTACTTTCCACTCATCCTTAGCTAACTCCTGCCCTGATCTCTCTGGCCTAGCCGCCTCGGATCAGTTGGCCACTATCGATGGGTGGTTGACCCAGGCTGGCGAAGACTTCGCCCCTCTAAGGCGGATCACGGTCAAGCGAGCTCACGCCGCTAACCGCTGGTTCAGTCCTGAGCTTAAGGCATTGAAATTGGCTGCCCGCAGAGCAGAGCGTGCATGGAGAAGAGAATATTGCCCCCTAAAAAAAACCACGTATCTCTCCGTGCTCAAGACATACAAGCAAGGTATTCTTGATGCTAAGACCCTGTTTTACTCAAACAGGATAATGGCAGCGGACTCCCAAACTAAGGAAATTTTCGCCACAGTACACGAGCTTGCCTCGTCCAATAGAGTCTCGGCTTCAATTCCCCCTTCCCAACCGCTCTGCGACTCACTCAATGATTTTTTCATTGACAAGGTCGCAAAGATCAAAGCCAATATCCCCCTTCCCTCCCCCACATTTACCAACCCTCTTCCGCCTGTGGCCACTTCCAAACTCACTTCCATCCCTCCCTTAACTAAAGCCACGCTCCTCCCCCTGCTCCATAAGGTAAAGTCAGGTTCTCCCCTAGACTTCGCCCCTGCCCACATCCTAAGAGACATCTTCCTAAACTGTCCCACTCCCTCCCTCACACTCCTGAACGACTCGCTTAGCAAGGGAGCGGTCCCCGCTGCCCATAAATCTGCGGCTATCATCCCCATCCTCAAAAAACCTGGTGCTGATCCCTCCTCCCCTTCCAATTACCGTCCCATCTCCCTCCTGCCTTACCTGGGCAAGGTTCTGGAAACCCACGTGACCAGTACCTTGAGCACTTATGTGGAGACCAACCACTGCCTCTCTTCTAGGCAAGCCGGCTTCCGCCCTCTCCACTCCACCGAGAGAGTAGTGTCCTCAGTGATGGACAGCCTGCGCGAGGGCATTGACACTAACTGTCCACAGGCCCTCATTCTTTTAGATCTGTCCGCCGCTTTTGACACGGTGGACCACTCCATCCTCCTCACCCGTGTCAAGGCGGCGGGCATCGAGGGCCTGGCCCTCGCCTGGCTCGAGTCCTTTCTGAGTGACAGGACCCAGGCGGTCCATCTAGCTGGATTCTCCGCCACCCCTCGTAAGGTTGCATGTGGAGTCCCCCAAGGTTCCTCACTTTCCCCACTTCTTTTTAATTTATACATCTATCCGCTCATTTTTATGTTACAGCAGCTCGAGGTCACGGTGTTTAATTACGCCGATGACCTCCAGCTAATTTTCAACCTTTCCCATTCCTCTTCTTCCTCCCAGAACGTCCAGTCCGTCATGTTATTCATCCAGGACTGGATGAACTGCAACCACCTCAAACTCAATCCAGACAAGACTGAGTTAGTCTTGACTGGAGGTGGTTGCAGCCCCTGGTCCCCTTCTCACTGGCCCTCTTCACTTGGTGCTCCCCCGCTTCCAGTCCCCAAGGTCAAAACCCTTGGTATTTTTCTTCATTCTTCACTTTCTGTTCATTCACAGATTTCTTCGGTTGTCTCGTCCTGTTTCTTTTCCCTAAGAACCATCAGGAAGATTTCTCGTTTCTTCTCTCTGCCTGCATTAAAAATCATAGTGATGGCCATGGTGCTCTCGCGCCTTGACTATGGTAACATTATTTACAATGGCGCTCCAGCATACGCTATTCACCGTTTGCAGCTAGTGCAGAATCAGGCAGCCCGCCTGATCCACGGCCTGCCCAAATTCCATCGGGTCACCCCCCTGATGCAGGCATTGCACTGGCTGCCGGTGAAAGAGCGAGCCTTGTTTAAACTTGGCTGTACCACCTTCCAGGCCAAAATGGGCACCGCTCCGGAGTTTATTTGCTCCGCCATCAAACCTTACACACCCGGCAGAGAGCTTCGATCTACCAACCTGGCCCTGTTAACTACCCCCCGTTTCCGAAAGAAAAAGGCCGGAGGAACGAAATTTGCAGTTCTCGCCCCTGCTTTCTGGAACTCCCTCCCGACGGAACTCCGGATGACATCCTCCTACACTGAGTTCCGCAAGGGCCACAAAACTTTGCTCTTTGCCCAAGCCTACAAGGTCTGATCCCCCCCGCTCCTGTTATCCCTCGCAGTCTAAAAGCGCCAAGAAACCGCTTGGTAGTAGAGCGCTATATAAACATTTTTAAATTCAAAATTCAAATTCACTCCAAAATGGCCGCCATCGTATCGAACCGGCATTTGTCCTTTGTTTATTTTCTCCCTTACCCCGCGTGACAACACCGAGTGATATCCATCTGCGTTCACTCGCCGACACCCTTCGCAGCATTGCTTACAAGCGTATGGACGGCACGCTTTGCCACTCGACACTATGAAGTAAGTCTCAGCTCCCGCTGCTGCACGCTATTTAGCACGCTAAATGTTATGCGCGTTCTTATGAACCACACGCGTTAACTTCCTCTTCACTACCCCTACCCTCACGTAGTACACCGAACACCAGTCTCCTCACTCGCATAACCTGTTGCTGCACTACCCCACCTAGAGCACATATAAGACCGGCATCCTGACCCGTAGCACCCTCACTGACCCAGTCCATTCTGCCTTCCTCCACAGCGCTCCGTGACCAAGGGCCCCCCCCGCCCGAAATGCATTGGAGATGAATGTTCATAGAATTACCTGTATGGATTACATGTCGTCAATTGATATGCAACTAATATCAAACTGAATAAACTTGCTGCATAAAACCATCAAAAGGTTAACAAGCTTATGAATCAATTCATTGATCGCCCCCGGAGTGCCTAATCAGGGGATGTATTGGCAGATTCCTGCATACACTACCTACCTAATAGAGAGGGTTAACACATTTGAATACCTAGGGGTGACCATCAAACAAAATTTGACTTGGGACACACATCGAACAAAGGCGAACATCAAATTAGCCCAGCTGGCGGTTGGTATCTCAAGGATGGTAAATAGATCAACCCACAAACCCCTCGGCCCAGTGCTCCAAATCTACAAAATGCAGGCCCGGGGGGCAGTCATACATTGGGAGGGGGGGGGGGGAGTTGTGGGGGCACATACCTGCCCAAAATTTGACAACCACTGAGAATAAATTCATTCGGCAGATGGTGGCTTTACCGCCAAGCACCCCACTCCTGCCGCTCAGACTAGACCTGGGCTTAAGAACCATTGAGGAAGAACTGGGATTAAAACCTCTAACTTTCTCGTGTCGAATCTGGAGTACCCCAGAACTCATGAGCTACAGGAAGGAGTTGCAAGAGATTTATCTCTATCAAATCCATCGACCATTCCCTGGCTCAAATATATAAAAAAAGATATGTGAGAGTCTGGGAAGGCCGGAATTGTGGCTGGACCCAGCTAACGCTTGTAGCAGGGTTTCCCGTAAATCCATATCAAAGGTCTACTATGAATTCAAACTAATATCATCATTACAGAATTCACGCATGGGGTCTCTAACACATTCATTTCTCAAATCTAAAGACTCCTATCAACGGGAACTCGTCCTTGACAAAATTAGCCCCGTTTTGACAAGGAAACTCTTTCTACAGTGGAGGTATGGCACACTCCCCCTTAGAGTATTTAGCAGTACCTGGTCCCTTCCCTCCACCCCTGAGCTATGTCCAGCATGCTCGTACAAACAGGAAAGCGATTTGCATGTCATTTTCTTCTGTAAGGCTTATCAGAAACCAAGAAAGTATTGGCTTGTTCCCCTACTTAAAAATCTGGGGTTCAGGCACTACTTGCCTGCCTACAGAATACTAAAAACGGACGCATCGCCTCCAATTGTGTTTGCGATAGCCACATTTTTAACTGCGATGTGGCATATTCGTACTCGTTGTATGCATTGATACAGACTCGGCACAGTTTTAATAATTTTAAACTGAATTACAGTGCACACAATTTCTGTCATTTTAAAAATCTAACTTGTGACCCATGATAGGTAAACTTTTTTTTATTGTCTGTGGTGTCTATCAGGATGGAACCTGTAAAGTCTTCTTCTTAATTATTGTCGACAGATTTGTAATAATCAATTGTACTGTTAAATTATTTGGATGTTATCGTTTATGATCTATTTGATCGAAATAAAGGAAATAAAGAAATAGTGGCAAAAGACAATAAAAAGGACAAGGGTTCACGAGAGGTCTTTCTTGACGAGGCCACTTGGATTGATCACTTCACCAATTTATATGATATCCCGGAGGGGGCTAAGCTTCGGCAGGTTACATATACATCGCCATCTGCACCTATCGAGAGCATGCCCATAGTCTTTGATCAGCAAGAGACCGAACTAGCTATTGCTTCGGTTAAAAATGGGAAGGCCCCTGGGCTTGATAAAATACCAGGTGACTTATTCAAACAAGAACTGCATGTCTGGGTACCATATATAAATCACTTATGTAATGTTATCGCTGTTGGTGCTGAAATTCCAGAGACCTGGAAAGGGGCGGAAATGATTACCATTTTTAAAAAGGGCGAAAGAAATGACCCTGCTAACTATCGCCCAATAAGTTTACTAGATATAACACAAAAAATATTTGCAAGGCATATTTTAAATCACATCAATACATGGATGGAAGACGAGTTAGTGCTCACAAAATATCAAGCAGGGTTTAGAGCTAAAACAGGTACCATCGATCAGGTCCTAAGGTTTTGTTGTTTATGCTGGAAGTATGTCACTTGTATGTAGCATTCGTTGACCTTAGGCGGCGTTTGATTTGATCCCATGAGAATTGTTATGGGAGACACTAAAATGCCAGGGGCTACCAGCTGACTTACTGAAGCTGGTATAAAATTACACATGAACAATTATGCAAAGGTTAGGTGGGGTCCAAACGGGAAACTATCACAATCTATACCAATAAAGAGGGGAGTCCGCCAGGGATGGTTGTTGGCCCCGACACTATTTTCCCTGTATGTCAACGACATCCAGTCTTGTATGGAGGAATGCGATAATGACTCCCTAAAATTGGGGGGCGAACGGGTTTCGTCCTTCCTTTTTGCGGATGATACAATCCTTATTTCTCAAACACCCCGGGGCCTACAGAATCTACTGAACAGGTTTGAGACATACTGCAGCACAAAGGGCCTAGAGATTAATGTAAGGAAAACAAAATATATGGCTCTAAATGCCCATAAAAAATTTAGGAATTATCTCACATTAAATGGCCAAAAATTGGAATATGTCCAGAATTTTACTTCTTTGGGGGTTTCTTTAGACTCGAAACTATCATGGAGAAGCCAGATAGAAAAAAGCAAAATAGTTTTTAAACAAAATTCCCTTCCTATATTGAAAAGACATGGTAAAAGCCTGAACAAAGTAGTCTCCCCGGCTTTAGAGATTTTTAAATTTAAGGTACAATCAGCTGTAATATACGGGGCAGAATTATGGGGACCAACATGTAGAAACTCCTTTGAAATATGAGAGAATAAGTTTTTGAGGGGGTTGCTAAAACTACCAGTAAATACCCCGTTGAATCCCCTTCTTTTGGACCTGAACATGAAACGCATAGACCATCATGCAATTTTGATACCGCTGATGCTCTGGGTCAGATTGTGGACGACCGTAGAGCCGTTTAACTATAAAGAAGGTCTAAAAGAAATTATGGATCTTGATTGTTGTAATAAAGTTCATTGGCTTAAACATGTAAGATCCTGGTTGTTAAAAATTGGTCTAGCACACTTTTGGAATGAACCAGTATCCATGAACTCGTCCTCAAAGAAAATTTTAAAGCTATCATTCTGGTCATATGTGAGCCACGAGTTAGTGAATGTAAGAACATATGGATCACTGACTAACAATTTTTTACTGTTCAAAGATATAGCGTCTTTTGAACCTTTTTTGGACGAGATTCATCCACCACTAGCAATGTTGATCTATATGAAATTCAGATATGGCACGCTTAGGACAAATGTCTGTGAACAGAGGTGGCCCAGGAGTAGTAACAACTTATGTACTTTATGTGCAAACCAGACAAAGGAAGATGATTTACATATATTGCTTTTTTGCCCAAGTTATGCAATACCAAGGAAAAGATGGACATTGCCCCTTTGTCCTAACATAGGTTGTAGATCCTACAAAGAGGCTGGAAGAATCCTAAAGACTAATACCAGTCAGGTGGTAGTCTTTGGTGTCAGTAGATTCCCCCTGACCGTTAGTTTTATGAGAATGAAATTGGGTCTGAACCTTTGATGTTATAGAATTTATATATCAGGTGTAAACCTCTATGTAATATGGTTGGACTATTTTGAAGTAGAATACTATTAACATTTTTACATCATATATCAACTGTCTTAATGATTGATCCCCAGATTTTTATTTTTCGAAAATAAGTTTTAAAATGTATGCCCTTTAGTTTGTATCTTATTTAGCTTGTATTTTATTAACTATTTAAATGTTTTAATAATATTATCCGCCCCCGGAAACGGTGTCTAGGACGTATATGATATGAAATGCCCATAAACTAATAGCCCTGTTATGTGACATTATGATCTATTTATTGTACTTTTTCTTAAATTGTATTGCGATTGTAATGCATTTTATGCATCATTTATGATACTTAACGTACCGAAATAAAGATTTATTGAATTGAGGTAAGACAGCCCACCGAGCTTGCCATGGAAGTTCCAAGTGTTCTCCTGGCATAAAGGCTCCCCACAATTCCCCTGCTAATCTGAAATCCCCATCTATTTCCTCCTTGATGCTCCAGTACCATATTGAGACCTCCTTCTTTCCACTTGGTCTGCCCGCAAGCTGTTCTTCTAAGACATTCCCGGTACTAATAAATTCTTTCTGGCGCTGGACCCAGCTTTGAAGTTGTATGTATTTAAATTTCGTGATGCCCCTTTCCAAAACCATACAGAGCGTTGTCTAGGGTAACAGTACCCCATCTTGTACTAAATCGCCCCATACGTTAACTCCAGCCTCCCTACGTTGCAGTGCTAATTTATCCTAAAGGCACTCTAGTGCTCCAGGAGAATCCCACAACGGGGCTAGAAAAGTAGCCGAGACCGGTCAACCTTCTAAAATGTGCCCAAGTTCTAGCTGTAGCCTCCAGCACCTTCAGCCATATCTTTTTTTTTTTTTTTTATTTGGGGTCTCCATATTTAAACATAAAGCCCTCCTGCAGTTGTGAAAACATAAAGCCCTCCTGAACCAAGCTGGCACCTTTCAACATTGCCGAAAACATGGCCACACAACAACGCAAGCTAGTATATTTAGAGGCATTCTGGAGTGAGACAATTGAAAGGCTTTAGTAACTTGTATATCCCTTTAAGGTGGGTTGGAATTGGAAGTATGGGGATGTCATAAGAAAGTCTGTACCAAATAGTATGTACTAGAATGTTATTATTCATTCCTGAGCTGATCCTTTACTGAGCTGCATGCACTTATTACTTCTGTACTTAAAATAAAGGATTTATAGAAATTACTCAATAACACTAGACTTAATTTGGCGACGAGCGGGATTTGGAGGAAAAGGAGGTCAGCGCATAATTACACACGGATCCACGAAATTGATTTCAAAAGCAGGACGACGCTGAGCCTTTTTGGGATTTCTCTATCATGTTTCATATGCGTCTATGCTGAAATAAGTAATCGTGATGGATCTACACAGAAAATTTGGATCACGCTGGTGTGTTTAGTAAGTGAATTTTTTTTTTCAAAACAAGATTACACATACCGTCTGTTAGAATCAACAAAGGTAAACAATTATCAAATAACACGCTGCTGGCCCTTGACGCATGAGAATCAATCATCGTCTGCGTGTTCCCACAGCTTTACGTCGCAAAGCACGGGAACACATCCATGAACAAAGAAAGGACTGCACGCTTCGACGCTTTCACGTTGAGCCCACACACATGGAAGCCATATATATTTTTTTTAATTCTCTTTTCCACTGCCGGTGAGGAAAAACGCTCCGTGAGGCGTGGAGAAGTCGGAAAAGCTCGGTCAAGCCGAATCCCTCTAAAATATCACTAATAATGGAATTCGCCTTTTTGGGAAATCTCATTTTACGGTATTTACATTTAACTATTTCCTTCCTATTTTTCATTTAGAAGTGCATGCAGCACTATACTAAAATATGCTTGAAGTTGTATAGGAGAGAGATTTAGCGCTTCATTCTTCATTGTATCCACTAAGCACTGTTATTCATTGAAACTATCTGCATTTCCTTCTGGAACCATTGTGGTACTGTTTACCCTGGGATTAGCTATGTTTTGTAAGACCTATATTTTAATAGTAGTCTTGTTACTTTTGATTTGACTTGTTCTAACAATCACTAGCCACATCAGATATGTCTACAAATGGTACTGATACTACTTCTTCAAGAATAAACGCTGCAGGAGATGTCACGTTGTCAAATATGCACATCAATTCACCCAAAGAATTTATACCAACACCTGGAGAACCTGTGGTATCGTGGTTAGACTAGAAAGAGTATTTTATCAATTACATTGCAAACTTAAAAGATATCAGTGGACCTTTCTCACTGGAGAGGAAAAAAAGGTTGTTATATACCTTAAGTACCAAAGGGTTACGTGTTTTTAATGAATTGCGTAAACATGAGAGAAGTGAGGGTGATATGGATCTTTTTTAAATGGCCACTGTAGATTTAGATGACCACTTTTCCCCTTCAGTATGTATTGCTGTCACAAGACACACTTTCTTTCACAGGAAGCAGGACAAGCAGGAAACAATTGAAGAATATGTATCTACATAAAAAAAACTAGCAAGTAAGTGTAGATTTGCATAACTACACGACGAGTTCATTCATGACCAGGTTGTCATGTACACCAAGAACAAAAGCTTACAGGATAAGTTGTGGATAGAAGGCGAAGGGTGTTTGAAGGATATTATTGCAATGGTAAAAGAAATCTGAACTCTCGGAACGTTGTGCAAAAGCTACACTTTCTAAGGATAAAAAAAGAATCTGAAGAAGTTGTGGGGAAGGTCGTAGAAAAAAGTAAACATAAAAGTTACAGAGGTGCGAAGATGAAAAGAAAAAAGGGAGACAATACTGAGCAAAAAAATATCGTCATTTAATTTGTTACAGATATGGTAGTTACTCGCATTCTGCAGTGTACGAGAAATGTCCCGCAAAATCTGCAAAGTGCTTGGAATGTGGTTTAATTGGGCATTTCTCTAGGGTTTGCAGACGTAATCCTAAAAAAAAGTGTTAAGGAAAAGTTGCCTGTGTACAAGAAGGGGATGATGAAAGTCGCTCAAGCTCTAGTGACGATGATGTGCAGGTTAACTGTGTACAGAAGAAGAAAGTGGTACTAAATATCACTAGTAGTTCTTCAAAACCCTTGTGTCTGGTCTCTCTTGGGGCCTTACAGTCCAACTAGCCGCAGACTCAGGGTCCCCCTTCACCATTGTTTCCCAAGATGTATGGAAAAGTCAGTTCATCAACAATATTGGTGAGTGGTTAGAACCGAATGATATTTCTGCTTAGAGTTTCACAGGGGAAAAAATAGACATGTTGGGTTTTAGAACCTTAATATTTCCATTCAAGGGGAGACAATCAGCTGGGAAACTCTATGTAGCTAAATAAGGGCCATTTGTTCTGGGGTGGAAAGACCAAAAGTTGTTAAACATCATCCTTGATCCGAATAGTAAGGAGCAGGTTTTAGTATTGTGTGATAGTGAGAACACCAGGAAGTGGGTGCTTCAAGAGTTCCCAGAAGTTTCTGTTAACAGTATGGGAAAAATCAAGGGTTTTACCTATCAAATTAGTCTAAAAGAGGGGGCTGTTCCGAAAATACATAAAGCAAGAAATATTCCATTTATAGTTAGGGGGGAAGTTAAAGGGGAGTTAGAGAAAATGTTAAGTAACAACGTCATTGAACCTGTGTAAGCAGCCAAATGGGTTTCTCCATTGGTCGTTGCTCGAAAATTCAATGGGAAGGCCCTTTTGTATGTGGACTTAAGATATTTAAATAACAATATTTGATTGACCAGTTTCCCCTTCCCAATTGACGAAATATTATCGTTGACAAGTAATGCCAAGTGGTTTTCCACGTTGGACCTTTCTGCTGCATATCACCAAGTAGTGTTAGACAAAGGGAGCAGACATTTTACCACATTTTGTACACCTTTTGGCTTTTACAGGTTTAAACTGATGCCTTTTGGGTTGGCATTAGCCGCTGTGGTGTTTCAGAGGCTAATGTCGAACTTATTTGGTCACATTTGTGAGGTCGTATTCTTTCAGGAAGACATTCTGATAATAGGAAAGGACAGATCACAGCATGATGCCATCCTTAGAAAAGTTTTAACTATTCTTAAAGACAATGGGTTAATTGCTGAAGGCAGCATATGCAAATTTGCAGAAAAATCTGTTACATACTAAGGTCATGAAATTGGTAGAACAGGCATTAAACCTAAGAGCAATTTGGTGGAAGCCATCGTCAATGCCCCTTCACCCAAGTCAAAGGATGAACTTAGATCTTTCCTTGGTTTGGCAGAATTTTATTCGAAGTTTGTTAACAACTTCTCACAGAAAACCTATGATATGTGGTTATTAATGAAAAACAAAGCTACCTTTGTATGGAACGACGCTTGTCAAAGGTCTTTTGATAGCATTAAGGGAGCTATTGCTTGTGCCCCTACACTACAAGGATTCAATCCTCTCGCAAACACGTTTGTCACTAAGGATGCCAGTGGCACTGGTTTAGGGGGTGTTTTATCCCAAATGTCTGAGCAGGGTAAAGAGGTTGTTATAGCATTTGCGTCACGTTCTCTTTCTCCCACGGAAGAGAAGAATTCAGTGATAGAACGAGAAACGTTGGCTTGAGTGTGGGCCATGGAGCATTTTAGGAAATTTATTTGGGGAAGAAATTTATTTTACGTTCTGATCATAAACCGTTGACTAAATTGCCTTCTACGGAGGGTCTTTCGAGAGCTTCGGCAAGAATTGCTAGAATGTCAATGAGACTTCAAGATTTTGTGTACAAAGTGCAATATGTCCCTGGAGCTAAAAATGTTATTGCCTTTTTTCTCAGTAGACTTTCTTTACCTCTTAAGGAAATTGATTCCGATCCCTGGTGTGATTTTTGTGTTGCTGGAGTGTTTACCGACACTACTGAGTTATGTAAGAATGATTTGGAAGAAGAATATAAGGAGGATGACATTTTGTTAGATGTAAAAAACAGGATCACGAACGGGTGGTCTAACGATTGCCAACTTAAATTGGAGTTAAGAGCATTTTGGGAGGTACATGACGAATTGAGTGTGGATGGTGAATTTATTGTAAAGGAGAAAAAATTGTGCCACCTAAAGGTATGCAGGCAAGGATCGTTTCTATTAGCCATGAGGGACATCCGGGTGTATCTCGCACTAAAGGAAACATAAAAGCATTGTATTGGGGCCAAGAATTGATTCACACATCGAAAGATTTATTTATTTATTTATTATAACGTTTTGTATAGCGCGAACAAGACCCGTGGGTATCAGAGCGCTTAACATGAGAGAGGAAAAGGGTTAACATATATATAAACAGTTAGCGAGCAACCGCTGTGAGGTAGATGATATATATATTCGTAACACATGTGAACGTTAGCGTAAATAAATATGCTATGACTAAATTAATAACAAAAACATGTATATATAACAAATATGAGGTAGCTCGGTATAGGTTCATGAAAGATGCTGTTCTCCTGTTCAATCAAAATAACCATTACTAGTGGCCTTTAGGTTGTTCTCATATCATAGGATACGTATTCCATTATAGTATTGCCTATGCCTCCCTTTCTAATGGTGTACATGATCTGTACTAAGGCAGTAGTATATCAGAACCATGAACAGTGTTCTTCACTAAGTAATGTATCTATTCATCAGCAGGCTCTTCACTTCCCGCTTGAATGTTACCAGATTCTGGATCTTCCTGATGTTTGGAGGGCGTGAGTTCCAAATTCTGGGGGCAGCTCCTGAGAACGCTCTGTCATAGGTTTTTTTCTTTCGGAAGAAGGCTGGCCGTAGTAGCAACTCCTCAGCACTCCTAGCTGGTCGGTTGCCACCGGACAACTGAATTTTCTTGGCTAGATATCTTGGGGTGTTGTCGTGTAATGCTTTGTGTGTGATGCATGCTATCTTCATTTGGATTCTTGCTTCATACGGTAGCCAGTTTAATACTTTCAGGTGCGGGGCTATATGATCATATTTCCTGGTTCCAGTGATAAGTCTTGCCGCAGCGTTAAGGCAGGCTTTCAGTGGTGCTGTGGACGTTTTTGGTAATCCAGCCAAGGTGGTGCAACCATATTCAATCCTCGAGATAACTAAGGATTGGATTGCCAATTTGAGGTCAGACTCTGTGATGAATGGTTTCAATTTTCTTAAGTAGTTCAAGTGAAAGCGGGCACTTTTCGCCATTGAGTTAATGTGGGCTTTCATGTCTAGATTCTCGTCTAGGGTGATTCCTAGAGATTTAGCTGAGTTGACAAGGGTTGGGGTGCAGTTTAGCGCAGTCACGACTTTCGTCCATTCCTTTATTTCTGTATGGCTCCTTGGTGGAGAAATTAGTAGGAACTCTGTTTTATGTGCATTCAGCTTCAGGTGGTTTGTGGTTAACCATTGGAGTGCCATTTTTAGTGTCTCATTCATTAATTCCTAATCTTTTAGGGATGCGATCTTTAAGTATATTTGCGTGTCGTCAGCATACATGTGATAAGATATTTGAGATTTTTGGAGAATTTCTGTGAGTGGTTCGACGTATAGGTTAAACAGATCTGGGGATAGTGTCGATCCTTGAGGGACTCCAATTGAGATAGGGCACGGAAGTGAGGTTGATTGGTTAACCAGGAAGCGCTGCGTTCTGTTCTGTAAAAAGGAATCAAACCATTTCAGCACAATTCCCGATAATCCCATCCTGTCCCGTAGCCTGGTCAGTAATGCTTCATGATTTACCGTATCAAATGCCGATGACAGGTCTAGGAGAATCAGTAAGCATGCTTGATTTTGGTCAAGGGCCTGTAGCGCGTCATCAATAATATGGAGAATCGCTGTTTCCGTGCTGTGCCCTGCTCTGAATCCTGATTGACATTCGTCTAGCAAGGAGAATTTGGTGATGTGTTGGCTCAGTTAGTTCTGCACACATTTCTCCGTCAGCTTGGCTAGTAAAGGGATGTTGGTCACTGGGCGAAAGTTATTTGGATCGGATGCATCCGCTGTGGGTTTTTTGATTATGGGAACGACTTGACCTGTTTTTAGGCAGTCGGGAAGGATCCCTTGTGAAAGTGACGCATTTATTATTTTGGTCCATATTGGAATCAGGATGTGATTGATTTCTTTTACGCATTTTGCAGGCAGAGGGTCTTGGTAGTGGTTGTTCGGTTTGATTCCTGAGAGCATCTTAGCAATCATGTGTTGGTCGTACAGTTCGAATGTTTCCCAACTCACCTTGTTTTTTGCCATGGTGCAATCCGTTGTGCAATCCGTTGTAGAGTCGGCATCGTTTGTAGACAGAGGTTCGTTGGGAAGGTTCAACGCCGAGTTTCTAAGCTCTACTTTGAGTGTTTTGGCCTTTTCCGTGAAAAATGTGGAAAATTCATCACAGCTTAGAGGTGTTTTTGAATTTTCTAGCACTGATTTGGCTAGTTTGTTTGATTGCTCCTTTAGGATTTCAAATAGTTTTCGTGGTCTGTTTTTGGCATTATCCAGTTCTGCTCTTATAAATTCCTTTTTTGAGTGGATGATCTTTTTATTATATTGGTTCCTTATTTTTCTGAGGGCTTCCAGTTCAGCAGATGATGGGTGTTGCCTCCATTTTCTTTCGGCCATTCTCAATTTGCATCTATCTTCGTTTAGTGCTTCGTTAAACCACGGGTTGTTAGTCTTCTCTGAGATTCTTTTCAATTTTAATGGCATGGTGTTATTAACGATATTTTCGACAGCTGCTATGTAGTGATCCGTCAGCTCGTTAACTTTTTCCAGGTTGTTGGGTGGCTTTAAGTCTCTTTCGCAGCTTTCGACCAGTAGTTCCATATTTGCTTCTTTTGTGTCTCGGGTCCTTTTTTTGGCCTTGAAAGGTTGCCTGGCCCTACCTTTTCTCATTGTGGGTATCATGAATGTTATGGCGTGATGATCAGACCAGTCACATGGTGTTATGGAGTGGATTGTTGCAACTTTGTTCCTTGAGATAATCCAGTCTAACGTCGCTCCTTTAGAGTGTGTGGGTAGTGTGCACGCTTGAGTGAGGTTTAGTTCAGTGAGGAAACCTTTAAGCATGTTGACCAGTTTGTCATTGCAGTTCTCCCAGTGAAGGTTGAAGTCGCCTAGAAATATGTTATTGGCAGCGTTGTTAGATTTGGCTGTTATGATCTCCATTAATTCTACTATAAACTTTGCGTTATCTCCTGGTGGGTGGTAAAATGTATGCAAGTTGCATCGTTGAATGTTAGTTGATCTTATGTTAAGACCAAGATACTCACAGGATTCTAGCGGGTCGGCCTGAATTTGTTTAACCTCTATGTCAGATCGATGAATACAGGCTATCCCTCCCCCTAGCTTTTTGTGTCTATCAAGTCTCAAAATGTTGAATTGCGGTGGTACTAACAGATCCATGGTTGGGGATGAAGATTCCGTAAGCCATGTTTCTGTAAGGATTGCCAGGTCAATGTCCTTGTTGAGGATGAGGTCCGCTATGTCCGATGCATGTTTGGTTGCTGATCGACAGTTGAGTAGTAGACAGGTCAGATGTTTTTCTTTTGTACTAGTGTTCGCATTTTCGGCTTCGTTTGGTGTTAGCTGTATGTGCTGTAAGTTGTGGGGGTTGGATGTTCTATTGTTATTTCTCGATGTTCTGTTAGCGTCTGGTGGTATAGTTTTGATTCTCTCCTCTTCGTTGTGGTCCGATAGATCATATGTTCGGATTAAGGCCAGCGTTTCCTCTTTAGATAATGATTTAGTCCTGTCTGGTCTGTTGTCTCTCTGTTTTAAACGCATGTCCGCCTCGTTACTCTCTCTATGTGAAGAATGTACAAGGTTTTGGATATCCGTGACTTTAGAATGAATGTTCACCGTCATCTCTTCAATTTTTTCTATCGCCTGTACGGTATTAATAGTGGCTTGTGCTAGCTTGCTCACTAGTTTCTGAAGCTTATTAAAGTCCTTCTTGTTCTGATGAGATTTCTTAAGGGCGGCCGATCTGTACATCCGCTCTACTCTTCTCCTTTTTGGATCAGTTCTTAGTTGCGCTGCCGTTTTCTTTATCTCCTCTTTTTGATTGTCGGTTCCAAATCTATTAGGTGTGTCGATGGTGCTGGATATGTTCAGAGTTGCTAGGAGCATGTTTGTGGGTGAAGGTCTGCATGTCGCTGGTGTTGTACTAGCGAGAGGTATAGGGAGGTTGATGGAGTTAGATAAGTCCTGTGTTGTTGGGAGTTCGTTTGTTGGTGGAGGTGTGTACGAAGTTGGTATTGTGCTGGAGAGGGTGTGGGATGTAGGAAGGCTGTGTTAGTTTGTGTTAGTTGTGAATGTTCAGACAAAGCACAAAAGACACTCAACCCTCCTATGTCTTCACTTGCTTGTCCTAATTTGCCAGGGGAAAATGTCGCCTTAGATATCATGGGACCCATGGTTTAGCAAGATGGTGTTACCAAGTACCTTTTAGTGTTGGTTGACCTTTTTTCAAGGTGTAGTGAGGTTGATCTCGTCATGAAGGTAGACACTAAAAACGTAATTGGTTTCTTAGAAAGATGTTACTTGAGAGAGGATTTTCCAGCATACATTTTAAACAACAATGGAGTTCAATTTAAATCATATTTAATGAAAAAGTTCATGGATAATACGGGCATTGAACAGAAATGTACAGATGTATATCATCCTAGAGGTAACTCGGTTGTTGAGAGAGTTAATAGAGTCTTGAAAGGTGTCTTACAGTTAGCAAAATAGGCAACAAGAATTGGGATGACGAACTTAACAAGTTGATATGGTCATACAGAGTAACTGTCCATGATACGGTTGGGGAAAGTCCTTTTGGATTAATGCGTGGAAGGTTTCCCCATTGCAGGATTAATCCCGGATGGATGGGTTGAAGCAAAAAGTACGACTGGGATTGTGAGCTGGTGAAGGAAGCCATCATCAACTCGCAGTGTAAAAATAAACTTTATTTTGATGCCAAACATGGTACAGAGGAAGTTTGTATAAAGGTGGGACAATGTGTCAGAGTTAAATGTGGAAAAAAGTTGGGCAAGTTACAGTCTAGGTTTTCGGATCCTAGGATTGTGACTAAAGTCATGCGAAACACGGTTGAGCTGGATGATGGTAGTGTCCATCATATGAGTCGCATTTCCATTTCAGATGATTCTAGTGTTAGAAAGAAGACTTGTAGTATGGAAGGGAGGAAAGATTATTGGTGGATGGATGTTTTGCCTTCTGTTGAAAAGGGAAAAGATGTGACCAAGGATTCTGTTACTGATTCTGGCACCCTTTCTTGAGTTCAGGATTCTACTTCTCATTTGTTGGATTTTGTTCCACAGAACAGGTGTAGTGCGCCAAGGTTAGAGAATGGAGTGAGTATTGAAGTTTGTCAGGAGAAGTGTAGTAGAGGGTGTGATCTGGGGATTAATACTGCAGGGATTGAATCCGATGAACAGGTGAGAGTAAATGAATCTGGTTTGTCTAATGGAGCCTTGGTTGAAGAGAGCAATGAAAAGAATAAATCCAGCAAGTGTGGAAGACGTATAGTAACTCCAAAGAAATTTGAGGAGTTTGTTCGTTTTTCCTTTTTTTTAAATCTTTTTTTTGTTTTATATGAAGGGAGATGTGTAGTAACTTGTTTATCCCTTTAAGGTGGGTTGGAATTGGGAGTATGGGGATGTCATAAGAATGTCTGTAGCAAACAGTATGTACTAGAATGTTATTATTCATTCCTTTAGTGAGCTGCATGCACTTATTACTTCTGTACATAAAATAAAGGATTTATAGAAATTACTCATTAAGTGGGATTACTACAAAGGCCAAGGCATAATACTGCAAATCCGGCAATGAAAGACCTCCCTTCTACGCCTCAACTTCTTCCAGGCAATTCTCTTCTCCATAGTCAAACCCGCCTGGATGAGAAAGAATCACCTGTTTACCCCAGAGGCGGTCAAAGAGGACGGCAGGACCCCCTGTCAGATGCAAAAAATGCGATCTTGAGAGAGCATCTGATGTGCCTATGTTTCAGGATTGTCCTGCTGTCATGGATTTTTGGGTGAAAGTCATTGGCAACATTTCGACTATCCTCGGCACTCAAGTCCATTTGAATCTCTCCCTAATAATCTTTGGGATTACCAGTGAAGTTAAGGGCCCAGCAAGGGCAAATGCCATACTCTTAGCTAGTAGAGACATTTTTAAAAGTTGGATGGAACACTCGCCTCCCTTGCATGCAGATTGGCTCAAAACTAGACCTGAGAAGGATCCAGTCTGGAAAGAAAAAAAGCACACTGGGACTTTTTATTAAGATGGTTAGGGGTAGAGGTGTAGGCACACTTCACGAATTTAGTTTAAATAATCACTCTTTCTTTCTATAAACTGAAATAGGTCCTATGATTAATCCTTTCGGGATCTTTCTAGACTGTGTTGGGCTTTCATCGTTCTCTGTACTGCCAACATCAGCAGTCCCCACTGAATACTGGACCAAATTAGAAAGTGACCATGACTGTTAGTGGGACTGTGGCCCCCCAGTAAGCAGGTGGCCTAGAAGGGAGGAGAAATCCCAAATTCGTAGTAGGCAACTGTAGTATGTCGCTTTAAGTGCTAGAATGCTGGTTATGTTCTGGAACTGTTTACTTCTGTTGGGGTTCGTGGGTTTCAGTTATTGTATGAAGATTCCTGTCTAACAAGAGTGTGCATGATGAGCGTTTGAGAAAAGTAATGAGTATTCTCCAAAGTAAAGGTTTCACGGCTGAACCATCAAAGTGTAAATTTGCAGAGAAGAGCGTCACTTACCTTGGGCATGAAGTTAGTGCCTCGGGGATAAAGCCTAAGTCTAGTTTGGTAAATGCCATCAGAGATGCTCCTGCTCCCAAGTCAAAAGAAGACCTTAGATCATTTTTAGGTCTTGCAGAGTTTTACGCAAAATTTGTTGACAAATTTTCTGAAAAAACTCACACCATGAGGTCTCTTTTGAAAAACAAGGTACAGTTTAATTGGTGCAACGTGTGTCAGAAATCTTTCGAGAAGATAAAATTAGCTATTGATCAAGCTCCTAGTTTACAAGGTTTTGATCCCATGGCCGATACTTTTGTTACAACTGACGCCAGCAGTAAAGGTTTAGGCAGTGTCCTTACCCAGGTGAATGAACACAAGGAAGAAGTTATCATTGCATTTGCCTCGCGCTCTCTCACTCCTACTGAAGAGCGTTATTCCGTAGTAGAAAGAGAAACACTCGCCGTTGTCTGGGTGTTGGAACATTTTCGTGAGTTCTTATGGGGACGGAAGTTTGTGGTTCGGTGTGATCATAAACCATTGATTAAGTTGTTAATGACTGATGGTCTCACCAATGCCACTGCTAGGATAGCTAGATTATCAATGAGGCTTCAAGATTTCTTGTATGACATTCATTAGGTTCCTGGTACAAGGAATTTCACCGCTGATTTTTTGAGTCGCATGTCTTTGCCTTTGATTGAGTTGGATGGGGCACTCTTACCAGCACGCAGGCAGTCCAGCTAAGCCTGCCACACCAGCGGGACGCCATATCGCTCCTGGGGCCCTGACGCTGTGGTCTCGCCGCCCAGGCTCCATCGCGGCGGCTGGAGACTACAGCTCCCAGAGGGCTGAGCGACAACTTCCGGCCACTTCCTACCGCAGCGCGCCCGGAGGCGCTATTAAAACGGGGCTCTTCCTCGACGGAGCTGGGGCACTCTTACCAGCACGCAGGCAGTCCAGCTAAGCCTGCCACACCAGCGGGACGCCATATCGCTCCTGGGGCCCTGACGCTGTGGTCTCGCCGCCCAGGCTCCATCGCGGCGGCTGGAGACTACAGCTCCCAGAGGGCTGAGCGACAACTTCCGCCCACTTCCTACCGCAGCGCACCCGGAGGCGCTATTAAAACGGGGCTCTTCCTCGACGGAGCTGGGGCACTCTTACCAGCACGCAGGCAGTCCAGCTAAGCCTGCCACACCAGCGGGACGCCATATCGCTCCTGGGGCCCTGACGCTGTGGTCTCGCCGCCCAGGCTCCATCGCGGCGGCTGGAGACTACAGCTCCCAGAGGGCTGAGCGACAACTTCCGCCCACTTCCTACCGCAGCGCGCCCGGAGGCGCTATTAAAACGGGGCTCTTCCTCGACGGAGCTGGGGCACTCTTACCAGCACGCAGGCAGTCCAGCTAAGCCTGCCACACCAGCGGGACGCCATATCGCTCCTGGGGCCCTGACGCTGTGGTCTCGCCGCCCAGGCTCCATCGCGGCGGCTGGAGACTACAGCTCCCAGAGGGCTGAGCGACAACTTCCGCCCACTTCCTACCGCAGCGCGCCCGGAGGCGCTATTAAAACGGGGCTCTTCCTCGACGGAGCTGGGGCACTCTTACCAGCACGCAGGCAGTCCAGCTAAGCCTGCCACACCAGCGGGACGCCATATCGCTCCTGGGGCCCTGACGCTGTGGTCTCGCCGCCCAGGCTCCATCGCGGCGGCTGGAGACTACAGCTCCCAGAGGGCTGAGCGACAACTTCCGCCCACTTCCTACCGCAGCGCGCCCGGAGGCGCTATTAAAACGGGGCTCTTCCTCGACGGAGCTGGGGCACTCTTACCAGCACGCAGGCAGTCCAGCTAAGCCTGCCACACCAGCGGGACGCCATATCGCTCCTGGGGCCCTGACGCTGTGGTCTCGCCGCCCAGGCTCCATCGCGGCGGCTGGAGACTACAGCTCCCAGAGGGCTGAGCGACAACTTCCGCCCACTTCCTACCGCAGCGCGCCCGGAGGCGCTATTAAAACGGGGCTCTTCCTCGACGGAGCTGGGGCACTCTTACCAGCACGCAGGCAGTCCAGCTAAGCCTGCCACACCAGCGGGACGCCATATCGCTCCTGGGGCCCTGACGCTGTGGTCTCGCCGCCCAGGCTCCATCGCGGCGGCTGGAGACTACAGCTCCCAGAGGGCTGAGCGACAACTTCCGCCCACTTCCTACCGCAGCGCGCCCGGAGGCGCTATTAAAACGGGGCTCGTCGCAGACGCGCGCGGACGGCGCCGGGCGGAGCCCGGGCAGAGGGCGGGCCGTCTGTGGCCGTCCGGGGACGACGAGGGACGGGACGGGCCACCCCCCTTGGCTCCAACGCTTTCATCTGAGAACTCTGCCAGGTACTGTACTGCTTGTTTGCGCAGGGAAGCTGTATAGGGTATTGAAGCCCTCTGAAAGACATTAGTCCTACCCTTTGACCTCACGCAAGAGGAGTGGCAGGAATCCACGCAGCATAGATTTGTTGCGAATAGGCAGGAATCTTCAGGGGAATCATGTCTACCCATCCTAACACTCGTTCAGCTGGGAATAAATCAAATAAAAAACCCACCCTGAAACCATCCAGGGGGGAAACAACAAAGGAGGGAGCCCTTGTAAAAGGGAACAAACCAACGGCAATTGACTTAATGCTAAAGAAAGTGACAGGTGAAATTGAACGCATGGAACGGAGTTTATCCTCCTCGCCGAACCTTAATGCCATTACTCAAACACCCTCCAGAGATGTCCTAATAGTAGATAGCCCAAATACTCAGGGCAGTGTATCTCAAATAATTAATGATATAGAGGACATCCCCTGTGCACAAACATCAGGTCTAGAAACCTCTGAGCTTAATGATATAACCCTTAGGAAAAAAAGGAAGCGACTGGGGAGAAATAAGGGACATCAGAGACAGAGGAAAGCACCAGTAAGAGACAATTCTCCAACATGCACCCAAGAGCACACAATAGCAGCAAATGTCTCGCAAGTAGAACCTATACCACCAGGGTGGATTGACACGGTAGTTATGGATCTGAAAAAACAATTAGAATCATTCATCACGGCACAACTAAAGCCTATTATAAGTAAGGTGGATAAAATAATGTGTGAGCTCGCCAAACAAGCTAAGGTTCTAGAACACACACTTATTAAAACTCCCCCCGACCCACCCCAATTAATTGAGGAAGTCACAAATGATAAGGCATACCCAAAGAGAGCGCAAAATAACAATTGTGTTAGTCACTCCCAGCAAGAAATAGTCCAGATTCACGAGGCCCCCAAAACTGTTCAAAACCCCAAAGGGGGTATTAATGATAACTCAAGAGGGAGACATAACCAAGGGGCAAATAATACACAAAGAGAGAAACCCACCCCACAACCTTTAATGCAATGGAGACAAGACGATCACACCCAGAGGGAAGGGAATTATAATTACTGTCACACAGACCCTGACCCCTTTTATAACAACAATGCTCCACACATAGATCTCCCCCCCGAGGAATGCCCTTTTGTAGTTATCTTTGCAGGGGTCCCGGAAATTAGACCAAATGAGCGAGAAAGCCAATACCAACTGCTGCCCAAAATCTCCAAGTGGCTGAACATCCATAGGCCCTTAAATAATGGGGAGAGAGGAGAGATAGCAAGTGTAAGAAGGGCAAGCTGGATTGGAGGGAGAAATAAAGACATCAGAGGTGACTGCATAGTTGCACACTTCACGGATACAAGTTTGGTTGAGTATATCTTGAAGAATTCCAATAGGAACCAAACCAGTACCATCTGCGCACTCCCACTTGGGTATTTTTACCCTAGGTTTAGGAATAATAATCGAGGGGGTGACGAAGGAGGGTGGACGCGGGTTAGAGCACAACGCCCACACAGATCGAGACTAGCAAGCCGCCCTGAACAGCCCTACCCCCCCCGAGATTACGCACAATGGTCAAATAGATTCGCCCCATTCCAATCACTAGAAGATATTGATTGACTCACACCCCCAGAAAATACTAGCGACGTAAGCCTGGCTACCAGTGGCTGTTCTGGCCCAGAAACACGGGGTGTACGTGGGACTGGGGAGAGCACCCAAACTGGGAGTCCAGACTTACCGCGGAGGCAGGGGGGAATCAAATTATCTAAAATAGATTCTCCAATAGTTGGGGAGGACATATTAACTCCAACACCCAAAATAAAAGGCAAGGACAAGATGGAGGGTCTGACCATCCTTTCTTGGAATATCGCAGGGCTAGAAGCCAAACTCAAAAGTAAGGAATGGTTAGAATTTATAAAGTGTTTCCATGTCATAGCACTCCAAGAAACTTGGGCAAAGGACTCAGGCCCATGCCAATTGGAGGGCTATAAGTGCTTTTTTAAACCCGCCCAAGGATCAAACTCGGGTAGAGCAAAAGGAGGCCTAGTAATCTATGTAGACTTAGATCTGAAAGGTAACTGGTCATACCCAGATTGTCTCTCAGACAATATACAAACAGTCAGACTTCTTCATAAGGGGGAGAGTCTACTGTTTGTAAACTTCTATAACTCCGGACCAGTGGAAGGGAACTTCCCAATACTAGCGGAGCTGGAAAGCAGACTAAGTGAGGAACTAGAGCAAAGGACAACAGGGCCAGAACCAATTGTTCTGTTAATGGGGGATTTTAATTGTCATTTATGCCCCAAATTACTACCCCCGACCCCTGACTGGTCAGCTTGTCCATTAGAAAAGGGTCCCCACTTTACTCATTGTAAAGAGGGAACAACCTTGATGAAGTTAATAGAAAATTTTGCCCTCATTCACGTCATGGATTTAGCGCCGCTCAAGGTAGGCGAATCCCTAATACCGACATTTAAGGGTAAAGGTGGGGGGTCCATAATAGATTATATAATGATCTCAGCTAGTGCAAGAGATCAGATTTTAAACACAAGAACAGAGTGGAGTCCCTTCAGTGACCATAATCCCATTATAATAGAAATAAAAGGGAATGATTTAACTAAAAAAGATCCAGGGTTGATTCACCAATCAGAAATTCAACCTATTGCCCAAGGGAGACGCTTAAGGTGGACAGTAATCAATCCCCAGGAATTTTATGTCAAACTAGTGGATGAAGGGAAAGCCCATTTAGGGACCTGTTTAGAACATACAACAGAGGACAAAGGAGTAGTAGAGGCATTTGAGAACTTGACCAAAATAATTGAGAGACTCCTGACAACCAAGAAACCAGCAATGCAGCTATCCACGCCAAGATGGTTTGACTATCTGCTCCAAAGCGCTAAGAGATTTAAAACTGAGCCTGAAAAAAACCCCAAGAGACAAGGTTGAAATCACTCGCTGCAGAAAAAACTATAAAACCCAGGTAAAGATCAGGAAAGGGACTCTTCAAAAAGAAGTTTGGGCAGACCTAAGGGAGGCTGGCGAGAACAAAGACTATGCCCAGTTCTGGAAAATCATAAATAGACTATGCTTTCGTGATTCAAACTCCCCAGTCATCAGTTCTAACATCTTACCAGAACAGTGGATTGCGCACTTTAAATCCCTGTACAATCAACAGGAGATAGACACTGGTGATGGAATATGGAGGGGACCAAGGGCAGACAAACTAGAACTATCTTTGGATGAAGTACTCAAAGCAATCTTGGGTCTAACGCGAAATAAAGCTCCGGGTCCGGACGGGACCCCCCCTGATCTTTTCCTGAGTAACACTGACCTATGGGCCCCAATGGTAACAAGAGTATTGAATGCAGCAATTAAAACGGGACTGCCGAGATCATGGTCCACTGCGGCGATTGTCCCGATTTACAAAAAAGGCTGTAGGGACAGCCCGCAGTGTTTCCGTCCAATCTCGCTCATTGACGTTTCCGCCAAGGTACTAGGGAGGGCACTTCTCAACCGTCTACTAGATTGGACTGACACCAATAACACCCTGGTGGACACCCAGTATGGGTTCAGAACAGGCAGGTCAACCACCGACCAATGCCTCAACCTATACTTGCTCTCCGCTAAGTACACCAAGGCATCGGATGGCACCATTTACATGGGGTTTATGGACTTAGCAGCCGCTTTCGATAATGTTAACCGAGCCAAACTCTGGACACTCATGTCAAACCTAGGCATTGACCCGGATCTCATTAACATCTTAAGGGAGCTACACTGGAACACCACGGCCAAGGTCCGCTACAGTGCGGGGGGGGTGAGTACTGATCCCTTCCTGTGCTCGGGCGGGGTGAGGCAGGGGTGTATCCTGGCGCCATTCCTGTTCTCCCTCTATATAAATGGCCTGGAGAATGACCTCATAGCATTGGGAACCGACTGCCCTAAGGTAGGCACGCGTCATCTGCCAGTACTTTTGTACGCCGATGACGCGGTTCTCCTAGCCCGAACGGCGGTTGGTCTGCAACTGTTAATCAAGGGTTTCTCGGATTTCATGAGGAAATTGGACCTCTCTGTCAATATGACAAAATCATTTATCATGATAGTGGGGAAGAAACCTCAAAAGAAATTTGTATTCAAACTGGGGAATCATGTCCTGGACACTGTTAAAACATTCCCATATCTGGGCCTTTTATTTGACGAGAAGTTAAACTTCGCCCCTTTGATCGAGGAGAGGGCGAGGAGACTAGTCTCAGCTAATGGGGCCATACTGAACTTTGCACGTCGAATGGGTCGTTGGTCCCCAGAACAAGTGATGACTTTGTACAGATCAGTGAGTATCTCAAAGACCACTTACGGAGCAGAAGTGTGGGGCTGCAGAGATGCAAAATTAATTCAAAGTGAGGAAGATAAATTTCTAAAAAAACTACTAAAACTCCCGCTGAGCACCACTGCAGCAATTACGCACGAGGAGCTGGGAACCACATATATTGCTGATATTATTAGACTGAGACCTATAATGGCCTGGCTCAAAATATGGACAAATCCCAAGGCAGAATTATCCAGACAGATCATCCAGGATTGCTTGCTGAAAGAGAAACACCTTCAAATCCCATGGCTGAAATACGTCAAAGATACTCTGGGGGATATTGATGAACAAATGCTATTCTTGGACCCTACCAGGGTGGATATATACGCTAGACATTCTGTACAAAGCCTATTGTTGGATAAATTTAATGGCAGGAGGAGGGAGTTGGATTTAACTAAATCCTCGGCAGTTGCCCACTCCCTGGTCTCTAATCAAGTTGGCATGGAACCGTACCTCTTTTTAATGTACAGTCAGCACGAGAGGTTTTTAATGACTCGTTTTAGGCTCAATTTGTTGCACCATATTTTAGCTTATCCATCAGGTTTTACACAAACAATTGAGCAGAAGGGTGCCTGCGGCTGCGACAATAGGTCTCCGCAGGATACCCTTCACTTTGTTTTATTGTGTCCTTTTTATAAAACACCGCGCCAAAGATTTCTGGTGGGCGCCTTGAAGGACTCAAATATTATCCATGCTAAAGCTGCCTTATTGTTCCTGCAAAGAGCCACTGAAACGCGAACCCTATTTGCTGTTATAAGTTTCCTTAAAACTGTTTTTAAACTGAGAAACACAAGGGGATGATGAATTGGTGGGTTAGGGAGGTATCTGAAATGTTATAGGGGGTCCTGTATCACATTTGCTCACAGGTTTTTATCTGTCACAAAAAATCCTTCCTTTTTTTTTTTTCTTTTTTAACCGGATGTCTTTTTCTCTGTCTTCTTTTTAACAATTGTCATGTTGCTCAGAATGTTCCTTCTTGTGATTATGTATTATGATGATTATGTATTTTCATGATGGTTTTTAACCTTCGAAACAAATAAATGATTTGATTTGATTTGATTTGGATAAAAATCAGTGGGATGACTTTTCTATTGCTTTTGTTTCTTTTGACACTGCTCAGGGTAGTTTCAGCAAGGAAGAGTGGAGTGATGCAGAGATTCCGATCAGATCTTGAGTGTGGTGAAACAACTAATTGTTAAAGGTTGGAAGGGCATGGATAAAAAGATTGTCAATGATGAGTTGAGAGGATTCTGGGAAGTTCGGGATGAACTCAGTATCTCAGATATGTTGGTTGTTCGTGGTGATAGAGTTGTTCCACCCAAAGTCTTGAGGAAGAAGATTATTGACCTTTGTCATGAGGGTCATTCTGGGATTACCCGTTCCAAACTTCGTGTAAAGGAACTGTATTGGTGGCCTAGGATGGACGTTGAGGTTGAAAGGTGGTTTAGGTCTTGTGTCCAGTGTGAGGTTTCTGATAAAACTTTTAAAACCTTTAATCCACCTATGGCGTCACCGGATTGTCCAAAGTTTCCTTGGGAAGTTTTAGCCATTGATTTTATGGGTCCTGTTATGTGGCAAGATGGTGTACAGAAATACATTTTAGTTTTGATTGACACATTTTCAAGATGGCTAGAAATTAGTGTTGTCAACGTCATCAACACTAAGACCGTGGTTAATTTTTTAGAAGAGATTTTCTTGAGGGAAGGTTTCCCCAAGTACATCTTGTCGGACAATGGGGTACAATTTAAATCCCAAGAAATGAAAAATTACTTATTGTCTTCTGGTATTCAACAAAGATTCACAGCCCTTTATCATCCTGCTGGTAATGGTATTGTAGAAAGGGCTAATCGCAGTATTAAAGGCATGTTACAATTAGCAAACAAAGGCAGTTTATCATGGAGTTGTGAGTTAAAAAAGTTACTTTGGGCTTATAGGAACACTGTTCATGGTTCTACGAACCAGAGTCCATTTTCTCTAATGAGAGGCAGAATTCCACATTCTAAAGTCAATCCAGGTTGGATGAATAAAGGTGGCATGGTTAAATGTGATTTGTCTAGAGTGAGGGAGGATATTAAAAGCTCTCAGATGAAGAATAAAATCTACTATGATTCTAAACATGGTGTCAAAGAGGTCAATTTGTCCAAGGCCCAATGGGTTCGTGTTAAAAGTGCTAGGAAAACCATCAAGGGTGAGAGTTGTTACAGTGAGCCTAAGTTGGTTGTCAAGGTTATGAATAACACTGCTTTGTTGCAAAATGGTGAGGTGTGGCATTTTAGTCGTCTCACTCCTGTATCGAAAGGGGACAACAAAGTGGAGGAAAGTCATTGTTCACCCTGTTGGTGGGACATTAATGTTGAGAGCTCTCAGTGCAGGGATTTCTCATCTGATTTTCCTCAACCCAGGAATGATTGTTTGAATTCTGAGTGTTTAGATCCTGATGTTCACCTCTGATTCCTCTCCCGAGTGTGATTTACAGGTTGGTGAGAGTGTGTTACCTGGTACTTCCCGTGTACTTCCTGGTATTTCCAATGATTTATCTGACAAAACTATGTCACCTAGTACTTCCAGTGTCCCTAATGATACTATTGCTAGAACCTCAAGTGGAAGGATTGTCAAAAAACCCAAGAATTTGGAATTGTTTGATTGTACTTGATTGTTTTTTTTTTTGTTTGTTGTTTTTGTTTTTGTTTCAATAAGAAGGGGGATTGTGTAGTATGTCGCTTTAAGTGCTAGAATGCTTGTTATGTTCTGGAACTGTTTACTTCTGTTGGGGTTCATGGGTTTCAGTTATTGTATGAAGATTCCTGTATTCCTGATTATGTACCTTTGCTTTCTCCTGTGCTGGGGGTTTAAATAAAGAACCTGACTTCTAAAAGATACCGGTGTTACTTTCAATTACTACACCGACGTGAAAGGGTGAGGTCACGGAGGTCAGAGGTGAATGAGGACAAAAAAAAAGGGGAGAAAAAAAAGACAGGCCACGGAGCTGCCCAGCAGCAATAAGCAGTTACAATGGCCCTCTCACAGCCACTCGGGATGGGTCCACACCACAAACAGTCACAGGATATGCTGAAGAGATGCTCTTTGTGTAAAAAAAAGTCTGACCAATGCACACTCAAGCCTCTATTCCTGCTCTGCCAGCGCAAAATCAGACCTTCCGTAATGAAAAGGAGACAGAGCCAGGCTAATTGAAACACCCTGCAAAAAAAATTACAATTGAAGTAAGAGATCAACGGGTCTCCTCCTTTCTTACCAAACGTATGAAATCAGACTAAATTACAACCAACCTCGGAGTATTAGTCTCTTGAACCAACAAGATGTGCAGGCCTGAGAAGGGAGACAGGCAGGGGCGCAGCTTTGTTGAAAGTGAGCCCATATTACTATCGATGCCCGGGCTGCCGGCGCAAGACGCCTCTTAGTTCCCATTCTGAATAGTTATTAAATAAAGAGATGGGCGCTGGAAGCAGGAATCACAAGAACAGGATTTATTACTCATGAGGAGAGCCTGTCATTTCGGACACGAAACACAGTGTCTTTCGGGAGGTGCTCTAACAAGTGAGCTGAGACATCGTCTTTTATACTTTACAAAACACTTGGCATTACAATCAGGACATTGTGACACAAAGAAAAGACATCCCCATAATCCTCGTGTCAATCCCACCCCACATATGTTTACAATAGAGACCCTTGAACTGCCGATAAGAGAAGGGGCAATGACGCAGCTGAGTGTTCCGCTGATTATTAGGATATGTGCGCCTGATCGTATCCCAAGGGGTGGGGAAGCCAGGATCAATAGTGGGTTCTTTGAAGAGGAGTGACTCCATACAATAAGGGGCAATAAACAGTATCTTCTGGCTTAGGCGTTGGCCTCGGACATGTTTGGACAGTCCATCGCGGAGGGAGGGTTTACTAACAGAGGGGTTATTCATGAAAGGAAAGGAGGTGCTGGTCAGGTGCGGCTGTGACTCCCAAGGACAGGGCCTTGCAGAAGAGGGAGGTTTATGACTTGTCCATGCAAGGGAGGAGGGGAGAGCCAGGGTGCGCACAGGGACAGAGTCGCACAGAGAGAGAGGTCTTATGACCCGCACATGAGAGAACGGGGGCAGTCAGATACAGCTGGGGGGTGGGGGGGGGTATGTCAGCTGAGGCAAGGGATGCTTCTTCAAGAAGGAATGGGGGACTTTGCGTGGGTCAAGCAGGAGGGTCGCTTTTCGTAGCAGGGTCGCGCGGAGGGAGAGGGTTTCATGATCTATACATGTGAGGGGGGGGGGGTTCAACTACGCGCAGGGGGGAAGCCGGGGATTCCGATGAGCGGGCAAAGAGGCCATGGTGCCTAAAATGGCTATCAGGTATATGTGGGCACGGGCTTTTACTGGCGGAGTGGTGTGGTTGACGTACAGGGGAGGGAATGGGAAAGGGCAAATGAACACTGCTTATGTACATCACTTTTCCTAATTTCCCACAGTCGCCGCTTTTTACATGACAGAGTTCATTTTCCTAATTGGTGGGGGGTGTACATATAAACAGGTGCTGTTGAAGAATTAGCATCTGTCAATACTAACATATGGCATATATTCATGGACAGTTGATGTGATTGGCAGAATGTGGCACATAGGAAATTGCATTTTGTTAAGTTCCTATCATTTAAACGCACTACATAGAATAAATGCTTCTGACTTTCTCAAAAATGTGACCAATGAATATTTTATCAAAATAGTCGAGGGTGAAGTCCAGTTCAAATAAGATCTCTTCGTCACAGTGTCTTTTTAGCAGTGAGCCATCACTGGTAGGCTCTAGTCCGTGTCCTTTTGTTGGCGTTGTTGTGCACCGGCGGTGGAGCTATAGGTCCAGCTCGGATCCATCCTTACGCGTTGCAGGGAGCGGTCAGTCCTCTGCTGTTAGACCACAGTCCTGTTCCCTAACCAATCCTTTTAGTGGCGCCTTATGCTCGGCACCCATATTCCTGCGGCGTACCTAATTTCCACCTGGATGCTGTTCTTCCTTTCGACAAGAAGTCATGTGGAAAAGAGGGTGTGTGGTTTCGATAGTCGATGGGAGTGAGAGGGCGGAGTGGGGGCAGATTTCCCTGGGACACACCAAAGGGACCAAGGGCGCAAAGGGTAACAAGCAAGCAGGCCCATCAATCTGGCTTGAAAAGGGGGAGCGGAGACTTCAGGCACGCGTGGGTAGGTGGACAAAGGGCTTCAGGACAGCCTTTCATCCTTTCGTTTTACCACATTGGAGAGTGCTGCCTCGTCCCGTATTCCCGTTGTGCTGTGGCTCCACCTTTGGTAGAGGTCGCGTGTATCCCATGATCGGCGGCCAGGCTGTGTGTCACGTCCGACCCTCCTCCTCCAGTGATCGTATATCTTTGAATAGGTACAAAACAAGCTTTAGAGAACTGACAGGAGAAGACATTTATGCATGCGAATTCCTCCTTCAATCCTACGCACTTGGGCAAATAGTTCATCGGTCACAGTCAGAAGTGTATTATCAAGCAGTGCATATGTCGGCATTCCTACTGAGCTCATGCCAAGCTTATTCATCGTCTATTCATGACATAAAAATAGATAGAAATTAGACTCCTATCAACTGCGCATTTCGTTACATTCATCCTTCCGGAACCTCCAGCGGAGATTTGTCTTTCAAACCCGGGCCTTAACAGTCTAATATTTCCCTCCAAAGCTGGCTATCCCTTTCAAAACTGGGGTGGGGGCGCTATCGTCGGGGGTCAGGGTAAAAACAACGTTTTCCTGGGGGACGACAGTTACTCATGGTCACTATGTATATATCGGGGACAGCAGCTGGGGTCAATCAAGTGGGGCGGGGATGCTTCGGGCATTCGCGCTTGGGTGCAAAGGGGGTGGGGCAATCTGGGCCAATCTAGACATTGGCGCTTGTTTCTAACAACAACAAAAAAATAGGGTGCCATTGACATATAGTTCCCTTTTTAAGAGGGCCAGATTAGGGGGGGCCTTAGTCGTCTCACCTGTCCTTTCTTTCTTAGCCAATTCGAGTTCATTCATTTTGTAGAAAGGAGAGGTAGTAATATGGCAAATCACAATCATTTTATTTTCTGTCAATTTCGCTGAACACCTTTGTGTTCAAAGAGTATCCAATCAGACTGGTGCCAGCGGGGCACAATTTTTATCACAAAAAGGAAGATGGAACAGGGGGACTCTCGCAGGGAGTGAGAGTCGTCCGCAACCTAAACGGGCCATTCAGTACACGTATGACATGTAGAGAGAGAGAGAAAGAGAGAGGGAGAGAGAAAGAGAGAGAGATAGGCAGATAGATAGAGGGGGAGAAGGAGAGAGAGAGATGTGTACGAAAAATGGGTCATTTAGTGTGCTCACAACACAGAACAGCAGGGGTTAGGTAGCACGGAGACACGAACAGAGGGGAGGCATAAACTCATACAGTACATACGCACAAAACTTCAGACGAAGGAAGACAGTACATATATTACATACAAAGAAAGTCATGACAAGACATAGATCAGTTATTGGCCAAAAAGAAAAAAAAATCTCCTTGCGTATGCTGCGCATTTTTAATATCCTATTTATCCATGGGCTGAGCTCTTTTTACCTTTCCTCCTTTTCTTCTCGTTTGCTATTTTTGCGAGCGCTCCCAATTGCCAATACTTACACCTCGGTCAGCCGGTCAGAAATTAACCTGGTCGGGCAATTGCCCATAAGTGGATCTTAAACCACTTTTGAGTTTCGTATTTTGGTTGGAAGTTCTCCAGGCTGAGGCAACAGAGGGTATTGATCAGGAGAACAGTCAG
Organism: Lissotriton vulgaris; assembly: GCF_964263255.1. Lineage (NCBI taxonomy): Eukaryota > Metazoa > Chordata > Amphibia > Caudata > Salamandridae > Lissotriton > Lissotriton vulgaris. Next base: position 77,497,038 of record NC_141693.1, read on the forward strand.
ACATCTTGGTTATATCTATAAGAGTGTGAGAAGGAGGTGGTACATTTCGAACATTAACAACATTCCGACCTTCCCAGACGGGTGCTGCCTGGGTACCCTTACCTCAGGACTTTTCCTAGTCCTTTCCCTATCTAATTAAACGTCATAATCGCGTTATCTAGTGTGTTAATTTCGAGTCAATTTCCGTCATACAGTACCCGTTAAGTTTCTATGTCAGTCCATCCTCCCAGTCGTTCTAACGTGCTAATTTCGAGTCAATTTCCGTCATACAGTACCCGTCGATTTTCCATGTCAGTCCATTCTCCCAGTCGCTATGCTCTAATGGAGGAACAGTCATATCTAAGTCTAGCATAAGTACTATGCGCAAAGCCCCTCCTTCCTTTATCGTCGGTCGTTCGATCATCGCTCTTCCATTCTTCAGCCGACGTTCCGATGCGACCTGCAGAAAGGAGGAGAAGAAGGGGGTGGGGGCAGCATTCAAAACACACCATCGGGCATAGATCCGAAAATGTTGTTACCTACCACATACTCGACCTATCTCCACGGGGTGCATTGTTTACCATCTCGGCGTTTAAACCCAGAGGGACAGGCGGTGTTAGATAGATAATCGTTGATGGTCTGCGTATCTACATGAATCACCTGATCGTGGCTTTTTAGGTCATGTGCAAGGGTGGTGGTCAAGTGGCATTTCTTCGGTATCGTTTTAAGGGCGTCTGAAACACTTTTCCGACTGTCTGTGACACAGAATGTAGTGGCTAAGTACCGGGCCCCTTTAGCCTTCAACCTTAGTCATACTATACGTTTTTTATGTCGGTGACAGTAGCCATACATTTCGATAACATTCATAAATACAAACGCTACGATCATTTTTGCGTGTTCAAGAAATTTTAATGAAAAGGTTGGCACACAAATACGGGCCTACAACCCAGTGGGCCGGCTACGGAGCAGACTGGAACTGGGCATAAGAGGAGCGAAGTCGGGGCCATTTGTTTCATAAAGTGCAGCAGTGCAATGAAAAATCATATCGAACTTTCTTAAGCGGCAAGTATAATGCGTGTCAAGCGTTCAATAATATCATCTCATTATTCTACTATTTGCTCAATATCTAATGTATATCAATTCATTGTTTAAATGCTCAATGAGTGCCTAGTTCATACCGATTCATAGCTGTCAACACATAATTAGTACCCACTCCAAATCAGTTCATCATCCCAACACATCATCAATGTTCATCTTATATCGCTTTCTTTTCCAAGCACATACTCAATATCCTTCTTATCTACTTTCATTGTCCAAAAACTGCATACATATCCCGGGGCATCAAAGCTGAGCAATCAGGGTGCAACAAGGTTTATTTAAAAAGTCTCATTTTGTGTCGGCGCCATTTTGGGCGAGGTCAGGCAAGTCCCAGTATAGTCAGATTGCCTCCACTGACTCGTAGTAGGACCAGAACCTTCCGTTGGTAGTTCAAAAGTTTTTCGCAATGTGGTAACAGTCTAACAATATGGACCATCAGTCAAAGAGTGGGGAGGGCGGCAACAATTTTTCCTACCGGGTCATTCTGGTGTTCCACCGGAACTGAACAAGTCTGTACCTTGGCTGTATTTTAGCCATTTCCAAACTGAGGCTGGCGCCGGCAGGAGTGCGCCGATGTCGCGGCTCCCAGTAAGGGGGACGGGGCGCCCATGCGGAGGGGTCGGGGGGCCCCCCGGCTCTCATAGAATCTTCAAAGTTGAGGAGAGAAGGCATGGGGCGTGTGCCCGTCCCGGGCAAAAGACCGCTTTTCGATGTGGACCCTCTTTAAGCAAGAGCATTGGGGTGTCGCTGGAAGCCTCCACCTGGAGGGAGGTGGGGGAGGGTCGTTCGCGCCGCCTCCCCCTTCCAGCGACCCCGCGCCGTTCTTCGGCTCCAGCGCTTCGGTATTGGCCGCGCCAGCTATTGAAGATGGGGGGGGAGGGGGGTGTTTGGGGGTCGGTGGCTGAGGCAAGACATCCCCCCCCTTTTTTGACATGTGGCGGAACTACCTGAAACTCTCAGGCGTGGTCATGTGGCGGGACTACCTGAAACTCTCAGGCGTAGTCATGTGGCGGGACTACCTGAAACTCTCAGGCGTAGTCATGTGGCGGGACTACCTGCAACTCTCAGGGTTGTCCGACCTCGCCTTGGCTCCGGTCCTCGTCGATGGCCAGATCAGGCAAGAGAGGGGGTGGGGGGTGGTCGGTGGCTGAGGCAAGACAGCTCCCCCCCCCCCCCCCTGTGGCCTGCAGGGCAGCAGAAGAGGGGAAAGGGAGCGACCTCCACGATTCCTCGGGCCGTCCACCCTACAGCCTCCCCTTCCGACTGCGGCCAGCCGAGCCCTGCACGCATCGAGGCCTCGCCTTCCGGATGGGCGTAACCGCGGACCTGTTGCACTTCGGGAGCTTCCGGAATGGGGGTAGGTACCTATTGGTTTGTTCCTATTTCATGTGACCGTTATTTGGGCGTGGCAGGCAATGAGGCAGACATGTTTGGAGCAGGAATAGGCAATGGAGCCTAGCTACCTCGTGGCTGTCTTGCTGTCAAACCTTTCGCCGTTTTATATTTCTCATTACGAACTATTCCTAATGTTTCTTATTTTTAGTGAAGTCGGAAGCTCATCAGGGGGTTACTGACCTTCGCGTGTTTCGAGCTAAAGTTTTCTGTTAGTAGGGTACGGTGATCACTTCATTTTTATATGTCCTTCCATTAGGGGTACTCCTGGACGGACCAGGTGAGTTACCTCCAATAAATGGTCCGGGTGGAACTAGATTATCAATCAGAGGGGAACACATATCCTTCGTTAGGGTATCATCCTGGACGGACCAAATGACGTACCTCCACTTACTAGGGTAGCCTCCTGGACGGACCAGATGGGTTACTTCCAATAAATGGCCAACAAGTGGGGGCATGTGTCCTCCATTAGGGTAGTCTCCTGGACGGACCAGGTGAGCTACCCCCCAAATAATAGTCAATCAGTGGGGAGTGGGTAGGACTGACGGATTACAACGGGGACAAATGTCTGCATCACCTACCCTTCTCTATCTGCAAAGACTAGACAGAATATTTCTATTCCACGTTGTTTGCAAACAGAAAATACCTCAAACAAACAATTCCTTGGACAACAATGTCCAGTCAATCAATCAATCAGTGGGGAGAAAAACAGGCATGACGGATTACAACGGGGACAAACGTCTGCATTACCTGCCCTTCGCTATCTGCAAAGGGAGACAGAATATTTCTATTCGTCTCTGTTTGTGGACAGGGAAGATCTCAAAGAGCAACAATCGATTATCTAATCGATTTCAAACAATCAGTGGGGAGAAAGGTAGGCATGACGGATTACAACGGGGACAAAAGTCTGCATTACCTACCCTTCTCTATCTGCAAAGAGAGACGAACGTTCCTATTCGCCGCTGTTTGCAAAGAGAGAATGTCTCGTTCTCAAGAAGAGAACCAATATTTCAAGTAGCAACCAAAGCTAAATGAACCAATAACCAAACAATATCAGTATTCAAATACCGATTCCAATACAATCAATCAATCAGATGGAAAAAACCATCCTACCAATCAGGCGTAAAACGCCCTACTTAATCTTACCCGGACCGGACCATATGGATATTTCTTTATCTTCCTCCTCCAGCGCCCGATCGTTCTCTTACTCCATGTAGCATTCCTGTGGGATTCCAGTCAGGACAGTAGGTCACTCGAGAGAGGTCCGTTCAGAATCGGTGAAGTTCATTCGATCGGCAGCCGGGCGAGGGCCCTCTCAAGGCAGGTATACTCTGATCATTTAGATGTTCACTTCTTCGTCTGGATCTCTCTTACTGGACCTTATGTCACTGATGGACCCCGCGTTGGGACGCCAATTGTTGAAAGTGATCCCATATTACTATCGATGCCCGGGCTGCCGGCGCAAGACGCCTCTTAGTTCCCATTCTGAATAGTTATTAAATAAAGAGATGGGCGCTGGAAGCAGGAATCACAAGAACAGGATTTATTACTCATGAGGAGAGCCTGTCATTTCGGACACGAAACACAGTGTCTTTCGGGAGGTGCTCTAACAAGTGAGCTGAGACATCGTCTTTTATACTTTACAAAACACTTGGCATTACAATCAGGACATTGTGACACAAAGAAACGACATCCCCATAATCCTCGTGTCAATCCCACCCCACATATGTTTACAATAAAGACCCTTGAACTGCCGATAAGAGAAGGGGCAATGACGCAGCTGAGTGTTCCGCTGATTATTAGGATATGTGCGCCTGATCGTATCCCAAGGGGTGGGGAAGCCAGGATCAATAGTGGGTTCTTTGAAGAGGAGTGACTCCATACAATAAGGGGCAATAAACAGTATCTTCTGGCTTAGGCATTGGCCTCGGACATGTGTGGACAGTCCATCGCGGAGGGAGGGTTTACTAACAGAGGGGTTATTCATGAAAGGAAAGGAGGTGCTAGTCAGGTGCGGCCGTGACTCCCAAGGACAGGGCCTTGCAGAAGAGGGAGGTTTATGACTTGTCCATGCAAGGGAGGAGGGGAGAGCCAGGGTGCGCACAGGGACAGAGTCGCACAGAGAGAGAGGTCTTATGACCCGCACATGAGAGAACGGGGGCAGTCAGATACAGCTGGGGGGGGGGGTTATGCCAGCTGAGGCAAGGGATGCTTCTTCAAGAAGGAATGGGGGACTTTGCGTGGGTCAAGCAGGAGGGTCGCTTTTCGTAGCAGGGTCGCGCGGAGGGAGAGGGTTTCATGATCTATACATGTGAGGGGGGGGGGGGTTCAAATACGCGCAGGGGGGAAGCCGGGGATTCCGATGAGCGGGCAAAGAGGCCATGGTGCTTAAAATGGCTATCAGGTATATGTGGGCACGGGCTTTTACTGGCGGAGTGGTGTGGTTGACGTTCAGGGAAGGGAATGGGAAAGGGCAAATGAACACTGCTTATGTACATCACTTTTCCTAATTTCCCACAGCTTGGCCAGTAAGACTTCTTAGAGCTTCAGAAATTCCGACTGTCACGCTGTGATATCATGATGATTATTACATGAGAAACAGCACATGAGGGGGGCTTAAAGACCAATGGAAAGGGAAATGAGTGGGGGCACTCAAATTACAGTATTTTGTAAAATACCCATGTTTGAGGAACTTGAAAACAGAAGTGTATGTGTGTTTTGTTTCAGTGGATATTTAAAAATCCGACAGACACCATACCATACCGGACTGAAAGCTCCTGTATCCAACTGTTTACTAAATATTACATTAATTAGGGGTGTAAACACGAACCTCTCCCCCACATCGAAGATACCCCCTGACAGGTGGGGGAAAGAGAGTAGGGCAAAATGGAGAGGACAGCCCCCCTAAATACAGCAGGAGAGAGAAGGCAGATCAGGGGTCTCATTACATAAAGTGCCCTGGGGGAGCAACAGGCATTTTCTCCCGCTCTGCGTACCCCTGGGGAACTTTGGTGTTACAGACTGAGCCACAGAGGCTGGCGAGGCCCCTTCTGTAATACCAATAGCGCTAGCGCACATAAAGAGCCAGCGCTATCTTCAAGGGGGCATTCCCTCATTTGCATGGGGGCGTGCCACATGCAAATGAGGGAGTCCCTTTCCTTCGGCGTCCCTGCCGTTTACTAATGTTGCCACAGAGGCAAAGAAGCACTGACAGTGCTTCCCCTGATGGCAGCCCTCTTGCGGGAGAAAAGGGGGTCCCATGGACCCCCTAGACACCCCCTTGCAGGCGGGTTCCCGCCTGCACTGTGAAAACACAGAGCGGCTGCTCCCTTTTTCACCTGAAGGCGCTGCCCTGGGGGCAGCACGAGTTCGGGGCTGCCCTGAGGCAGTGCATTCATCGTAATAGAGGGCATTTCATTTACGCTGGGCGCACCTTTTTAAAGGTGCGCCTGGCACAAACAATGAATATACCCTTAATGTGTAATGTGGTCCTGGTGTGAAGGGGAGAGAGAGAGAAATGGGACATTCGGGGGATGAAAGCAGGCATGGAGATAAACAAAAGAGCTGAAAATGGGTAGAGAGAAAAGAGCTGATAAAGACTACAGTAGAGACAGTAAAGAGTTGAGGTGGAGAGGAGAGGGAGCAGGGCATGGACAGAAGGGTCGAAGAGTGGACAGAATGAAGATGAGGGACAAAACAACAGTGGGAGAGAGGTGACGGGCCAGAGAAACACAAAGGAAAGAGATAAGGGCTGCATATGAGTAAGGTTGGACAGTGGAGCAAGGACATTTCCCTAAGAAAAATCAACAGCCTGTTCTCTTTCAGAAAGGAGTTGAAGACTTGGCTCTTCTCCCAATAATATTCTTTCGGCCCTCTGCGAGTTGCTGTGTTGTGTACTTTTTTCCAGTTCTCTTTGCCAAAGCGCCGAGACACTCCATGGAGTAGCCGTGCGCTATAGAAGAGACCTTATAACATAACATAACAGAGCAGAGTTGCATGGGTTGGCCATTAGGCCTCATCACCTCCATGAATTAAGAAAGGTCACAACTGCAGGCGGTGCCCCGGGGGCTTCTGAAGACACAACAAAGCATGGCACTTCTACTGCAAATCTCATCATGCATGGAGGATCACTGTGGTAAATGGTTAGAATAAATGGTACAAAACAGCAAGAGTCTACTACGTGGGTGTAAGGGGCCTTTATTACTGGGGTGCGCGCTTAGTATGAGGGAAGCTTGCTTGTCTGCTTTTGACCTCTGTCTCTTAAGTTGCCAAAGGCTGAAACAGATAATACGACCGTAAAAAAACAACTGCTGAGAAGTGGTATCCTACACAAATACATGTTTTCTACTGAGATCTTAATTATTCTGAAGGCAGTGCATGCTTGTATCTGTTTGGGGTTCTATCTGGGTTAAAGTCCTGCACACTGTGCTGCTGCTCTATGTGTTACCCTGAAATGCAAAGTTTTCCAAGACTGACAGTGTGCTGTAAAATCCACCATTTCAAGCTGTTTCGTTTCAAAATGCTCTTGTGGGGAGAATATCCCCACACACCTCTATATTCGTTTGGCTCGCTCGCACATTTTCATTAGGCCCCACCACATTTAAAATCTACCAGCCACACCTGCTTACGTGTGTAAATCAGTCTAAAGGAAATGTTACACAAACCAATGAGGATTACTGTTCAGTGATCTGCATGTACACATTCTTTGCAGCAGGCATTAATCCTCTGCTCTTTATGATGAGTCAAAACTTCCACCAGACAAAACGTTCATCTCTCCAGCAGCAGAAACATTAATCACATGCGTTGTTTAAATTTTTATTGTGGACAAAATACTGCTGGACATACAAAGAAACAGCAGGTGCTTTTTAAAACCAAAGTTATTTCTGAACACAGCACCTCTCCCAGGTCAGTTGCACCAGTCGCACCGCCCTAAAGCCGTCCTGAATCTGACCCAGCACACGGTAAGCAGAGCCCTATTGTGAAACAGAGACCCTGAGGGACAGCGGCAGAGCGCATGAGCTCAGAACTGTGGGACACGAGTCAGTGCGGTAATACTGGGACAATGATTTAATAATATTGATAATTCACAGGCTGCCTGTTTACTGGGATCTCTGTCACCATGAGAACAATCCTGAAGGGGGGCACTGTGTAGACTGCAGGGGCAAAGGAGCCCTTTACATCTGAAATAAACATCCTAATAACTGACCCCTCCCAAGGACTCATCCCCAAAAGGAGCAAAGAGCGTATTTGCTTGTGCTCCTGGTTACATCGTTATCCCTACAGAAGGGGGTGGAAGGGAGGGATGAGGAGCTGAAGCTCCCGGCAGCTCTCACACAAGCCTCAGCTCCGCACCTAACCAGAGATGGAAGAACGGGAAGAGCCTCTCTGTGAAGGAGGCCTGCTGGAAGGTGTAGAGAAGCTCCATGGAGTCAGCATTGTACAGGGACAGCCGCGCCCCTTCATAGTCCAGATACACCCCCAGCTTCCGGGGCTTCTCACGAGGGGACAGAGGGGTGTGACGGGAGGTGAGAGCCGAGTACCGACCATCACCCCACTCCACAGCCCAGATTCCCATCTCAGGGCACCATAAGAAGTCTTCCTTCCTATCGACAGACTCTGCTGCGACCCCCACCTGCCACGCTCGTCCCTCCTGCAGCAGCTGCACCTCCCAGTAATGTCTGCCGGAGGTGAACCCCTCGCTCCCCGCCACACAGTAGAAGAAGGTGAATCTCTTGGGGGTGTCCGGCAGGGGTTTTTCTGTGTCTGTGTCTCTCACACGTCTCTGACCCTCAGACAGGAGGAGGTTAGGATGAGCTGTGTCAGGATCCAGAGTCACCATCACTGCAGAGAAGAGATTCAGAATTAGAGATTTAATGACACACATAAATACTGCAATTAATCAGCCTCGGCCCGTGCAAGTAAGAGTGGTGGGGCCAGGAGGGGGGATTTCGACAGACGATGACGAGGGAAAATTAAATAAATATTAAATCCACCTACCTCACCCCACCGCTCTTACCTGCATGGGCCTGTTAGTATAGATTAGAGAATCGCTTATGCAGTGTCCTATGTAAGTTAGCATTTGTGGCACCATTTACTAATTAGACGCCATTTTAAGTACATGAGTCAAACTGACCGTTCCCCATTTGCGAGAAAAGGCCTTGCTTAGGTTTCGTTTCAGTGAATGTTGAAACTGTCTTGTTAATGACTCACTGTTCCACTACTGCATACCCTCTCATTAGATAGAGGCTCTCTCCCACTTGTCTGGTGGCGGGTGCAGGGTGAATCAGCCTTGAGCCGCATTAGGTAACGTAAGATAGGGGGATCAAAACCTATTTTCTTTTGTATTTTACTGTTAAGCTACATCTGCTTGGAAAATTCCACTATGGGCGTGTTTTAATCCAGTTACAAAATGTATAATATGTATCTCTATAAGATTTTAGTCCCTCTGCAGCACTCCTAGCGACTGGGCAGACTGGGCTCCGCTCTGAGTATACATGAATAAACAATAATTGGTTTGTATTCTCTACTGCCTGACCTAATCTTCATTTGGTAAGGAAGGCTGAGAGGTGGTCTAAAGGGACCCGGGTGGCCCTAATCGGGTCACTTCCTTTAGTTTTCACCTGAACAGGGACTCCTTTAGGTGAGTAGCCCATCCCCTTGGCCGCTGGCAGAGGGGGAGGACGGAGACACAGTTGGGTTGGACTGACAGACCAGGGATCCCTGCACCAAGAGTTTCTGATACTCGCAGCTGGCCCTTCTGTCCCGCTAGACGGTGCCTCGCCCAGTGGTCATCCTGACTGGAGTCCTGAACAGCAAAACCCTTGATCTGACGGTTTGGTACGAGGAGTCGGCAGTGAAGAATCGATTAGTTTGTGAAACTGATATCAGGTGAGTTTGTTTTGGTTCTTTTTGGATAAGGCACTATTTTGGGTTCAAGTTTGATATGGTCTACGGTATGTTTTGATAAAGTGAGTTTGCAAGCTTTTGCCAGGGAAAATAATAATTGTGTTCTGTTTGGAAAATGCCTGGCCTTAGTAAAATAGTGACTTTGTGTTGTCGTTGTTGTTCTGCAGAAGCTCGGTTGGAGGAAGCTCAACCAGTGCCCCATGAGAACTGTCCTAATTCTGATATGTATGTAAAACATGGCCTAGGCCCTATTATGTTTAGAACTTTATGGCACAAATATACGAGGGACCATGCTGAGTTGCAGTGGCCTTTGACCATGTACTTTTGATGAACAAAAAATTTGTTTTTTAAACAATTGTTCCAGTAAAAACCCAAGTAGACAGTCGATGTTTGATGCTCTTCGAACTTGGCAGAAAGAGGCTAAGCAAAGGCGGTGGAAAGTGGAGAAAGATACGCGAAAGGGAAGGATGCAGTCTTTTCTCAGAAAGCTGTTGCGTACGATAGAGAGAAGCATGAGGCGGCTGTGGAATGTCAGATATGAAATTTCAGTTGAATGTTGACAAATCTTATGGGGCGAGAGAGGATGATGATACTTTTGTAGAGAAATTGTTAGATAAAAGACCCCCGCCTCATTATGCCCCGCAGAGGATATAAGCCATTGTTCCCTTACAGTCTGAGCAGCCTGTTCTGTCTGTGTCGGCTGCTCCTGTATCTACAGCTGTTGTTTCAATGGCTTCTTCTTCAGAACCTCGTGATCCTATTTTGTCTTTGACCCTTTGATTACTATGACTCCTAGTGTTTGTTGCTTCTACTCCTGTACCTCCTACTCTTTCCCCTCCGGTTGAGGCACCAGCAACAATTGTACCTGTTGCCTCTGCTGTTACTTCATCCATGACTCTTGATCATCCTGCACCCCTAAATGTTGAGACGCCAGTGAGTGGGTTCGGAGATAAAGATTGGGCGAAAATTAAAAACAGACTTGTCCAGCTAGTCCGATCTGGAATAGGAAATGAGGAGAAAGAAGTGGTAGCTAATCAGGCTGCACAATGGGTTCGTAATGCGATTCATAGCGTGGAGGAGATTTGGCAAGTTATGTCAGATTTTGAACCCTTTATACAGCAACATGCCCTTAAGCATATGTCTGTTAAACTGATTAGTCTTTGGCATCAATGCATTGGGACAGAAGCAAATCAAATATTATTTGATATTAAGGATCGTGCATATGTTACTGACCTGGAGCACAGTCAGGTATTTGGGAATGTTACAACTCTAGTTGCCTAAAGGGGTAGACTCTATGAGAGGAGCCCTATTCAAGAAACTCAGTTTCCTATGTGTGAGATCCACCCGATTTATCACCAGGAAATCCCGGAGTTAACAGATCAGCATGGTGTTGTCACTAGACGAGCTGTAGCGGTCTGTTTCCAGGAGCAATAGGTCTACACTCCGTGTAAAAGAAAAGAGGTTTTAGCTCTTAAGGCTCATTTGCCTGATCCTAGGAAGAATCCCGCGGCCTATTATAAGGAGTTGATGGAGGCTGCCTCTTCTACTGTTATGACCCTTGCTTATATTTAAATGTTTTTTGGTCATCTTGTTCGGTTGATGTTTGGAGACAGGTTCATAATCCGGACCATGTCGCAGAGTTGGGTGGCACTTGGGATGCGATTAAAGGATGGGATCAGGAAAGGAAGCCGGATGATAAACCTTGAGCTGAGATACTGGCTTTGCCATGTGATGATATTACATATATGTATTCTCTTATTCTACCCAAGAAAGTACGTTGGGACAAAATGTCGGCTTGTAAACAAAAGAAGGATGAAAGTATGTCTGATTTTTTCACTCTGTTTAAAGATACGTTTTTGGATTATAGTGGGCAGGATATGTCTATTGAAGGGAAAGTGCGCTTGTTTGTTGACAGATTTGTAGCTAATCTTCTCCCTGCAGTTGCTGCTCGTCGGCAGGCGTCAGAGTTCTTGGTCCACTTCCTCCCCTTCTGTTATTTCAAATATGGCTCAGTATTATAAACATCGAGATCAGGAGGAAAAGGATAGGTCAGATAAGAAGCATAAGGATTTGAAGACGAAGGAGTTGATGCAGCAAGTGTTCAGGGGAAGAGTTAGAGGACAAGGTGGTCCTCCCGGACAGCTTCCGCGTACTAGTAAACAAAAGAAGAGAGGTTAATGTCTCTTATAAGCCACTTAGATGGAGCAAAAAGATTCAAGATATTCGCACCCTATTTGGGTTTGAAAGAAAGCCCTCACACACCGACCTAGTCAGTGTCATGCTTCATCATCGGGCCCCACCGAAGAGACCTAATGCCTCTTCGGTGTGCTGCGACGCCAGAAGACTGCGGAGCTGGTATTGTGTAAAGGGTGTGTTGTGAGGATAAATTAAGCTTAAAAGTGTCTAAAGGGTATCTAAAAAAAGTTTATTAATGATCCCTAGGACACGAATACAAGAGTTCTATGTGTCTGAATTGTAAAGCCAAAGGTAATGGTTGGTTTAATTCAGATTTAATATGTCAACATGTTTCAGCCTTAGTGTTGGTTTTATTTTACCTAGGCATTCGTCAGGACAATGATAAACCCCGGCGGTATGGACTCTCTAATCGTCCACCCTGACCTGGGGGCGTGAAAGTGAAAAATAGTAAAAAAGGTGTTTAAAGTGCATAAAAATAGGAAGAGCAAATGCTCATTCCAAAAAATCACTCCTAGTTTTGGAGTGTCTCGGCACTTTAAAGATTGGCGCTATCTGCACCATGGGTCTCAGGAGGGGGGTTGGAGTGTCCCTGGCACATCGCCCTCAGCACTCGCAGCCCACTTGTACACCTCGTACTACCTCTACCGGACCCCGACATTTGGCTCATCATGGTCAAAGTTTCCATTTCTAAATTTCAGCATTGTCGACCGTAGGTCACCTATTTAAGCCACCTCCTGTCAAAGGGGGGTAGGAGATTGACCCCTGAGTGCATCAGCACCATTGCTCAAATGCCCGTTCCACACACTCAAAAAGATGTACGTGCTTTTATAGGTATCACTTCGTATTGTCGACGGTGGATACCTAATTATTCCCTACTAATTAAGCCTTTGCTTGCACTAACAACGAAGGATGTACATAAGCCTTTACCTTGGACGCCTGAATGTCAGCAGTCTTTTGAGCAATTGAAAGCTGCACTTTGTTCGGCTCTAGTGCTTGGTACACCAAACTATAGCAAGTCGTTTGAGCTTTATGTTCATGAGATGACTGACTGCACGCTTTCTGTACTAACACAAATGTTTGGGGATAAGCAGAGGCCGTGTGCTTATTTTTCTGCTGTGCTTGACCCTGTCGCAAGGGCATTCCCGATTTGTCTGAGAGCGGTCACGGCTGTGGCCACTTCAATCAGGCAATCGGCTGGACTTGTGTTTGATACGGACCTCACAATTTTGTTACCCCCAGCTATGGAAGCACTTCTGAATAAGACAAAGACAGCACCTCACCAGTGCACGTCTTACTGGTTATGAATTGACACTCTTTGCTAAGCATATTACAATCAAAAGATGTGCCACTCTGAATCCAGCCTCGTTACTATTCCTCCCTTCTGAGAATGATGCAGTCAATAAGCATGAATGTATCTTCCGCACAGAAGAAGAGACGAAAGGACGGTAGACCTGATTGATGTTCCCCTATCTGGCCCCCATGGGGAACTATATGTCAACAGCTCTTGTTTTAAGCTACCAGATGGCACTAAGACAGCAGCCTATGCTGCCACCACATTGCGCACGGTGGTGGAGACGTCAAGGGTCCCCTATCAGTCAGCTCAGGCTGCTGAGCTTATTCGTGCCTGCAAATCGAGTGAGGGACTGGTTGTCAATGTCTATACTGACAGCCAGTATGCTTTCAGGGTCGCGCACAATTTTTGGCGACTCTGGGCAGAGAGCGGGTTTCTTACCTCCCATGGAACTAAAATTCAGCATGGACACCTCATATTGGCTTTTGTCCGCTTTAACACTCACTAAGAAATTGGCTATTGTCAAATGTAGTGCGCATGGGAAGGTTACTAATGATGTAGGTAGAGGAAATGCTTTTGCAGATCAGACAGCTAAGGAAACGGCTCGAACAAAGCTGAAACATGTTTAGCAGGGCTAGCTAGGTGGGTTCCTGTAGTTGCTATGTTCGAGAATACTCTTGAGTGTAAAGGAGATACAAAGTGAAGCCACTATGAAAGAATTAGCGGCATGGCAAGCAAGTACAGCTCAGTTGGATGAGGAAGGATGTTGGATTGATAAAGCAGGGAAACAGATGGATGCTGCCAAATGTGTATGTTTTTCCTTTGGTTACGATGTCACATGGTCCAGCTTATATTAGTACAAAAGGCATTTGTAAATTGTTAGCCCCTGTATGGCAGAATGACAATATTGCTAAACCATCGGCACAATTAGTTAAATAATGCATGGTTTGCATGATGCATAATTCAGGGAAAGGCACCCCTACACCACCTGGTAATTTCACACCACCAACTTTTCCTTCTTAAGTCCTTTAAATGGACTATATAGAATTAGAGAGATGCAACAATTTGAAGTAGGTCTTGGTGGTTGTGTGTGCATTTAGTAAATGGATTGAGGCTTACCCCACTAAGGATACTACAGCCATTACAACTGCAAAGGTACTTCAGAAGGAGTTCTTTCCTCGTTTCGGCTTGCTTAGAGTTATTTAGAGTGACAATGGAAGTCATTTTAATGCAAAGGTGATTCAATTGATTTTTGAGGGTCTTCATGTTAAACAAAAGTTTAACGCTGCTAATCATCCACAGTCAGGGGGTTTGGTGGAGTACAACGGTACTCTCAAACTAAAACTTGCAAAAATACAGGAGAGCACGGGGTTGCAGTGGCCAGATGCTTTACCATTAGCACATTTTTCAACAAGAACAGCAGCACATTCTAGGACAGGATTGCCTCTCTATGAGGTCGTGTTTGGGTGTACCGCAAATGTCTGGGGTGTCCTGCATCCTCGTCGATTCTCAGATATTGACTACCCTGTGTTAATTGATTACCTTGGGCAGTTAACAGAGACTTTATGTTCTATTCACCAACTGGCGCATGAGTCCCTATCTGATCTACCTGAGGGTCCAGGCCATGATATCAAGCCCAGAGATGATGTGTTAACTTGCAATTTTCAGAGGAAGAAAAGTTTGGGACCCCGCTGGAAGGGGAAGTACCTGGTCCTATTGGTGACCCACACCGCTGTGAAAGTTGCTGGCCGTAAGAAATGGACCCATGCTAGCCATTGTTGTAGGGTCCCTCTGCCACTACCCTATGACCAGTGGGTCAAGGAAGGAGTGCCTGATGAGGAGTGTGAGCAGGTGCCTCGATTTGTCCCTTTTAGTGACGCCCAGCTCACATGGACGCAAACTGACAAGGAAAACAATGATTTTCTGAACGAGGCTGTCCCACCAGTTGTCTGTTCAGCGACCCCACAGTGCCGAGGGTTATAAGGTATAATTTGCGCCCTCGGCTGAGGGACACGAAGTCTAAGGAAAAAAAGAGACTAGGGATGGACTGCATAAGGTAGGGTGTACAGAGTCAAAGTAACAACGAGATTATCTGAAGAAGTTAGGGAAGGATTTCTGTTTTGCTTTAGAGTAGTTGTTTGAACATTAGTTAGGAGAGACTGAAGTATACCCTGCAGGTATGCCATATGGACCGACGTAGGATACATCAAGAGCTTAGGACAGAGCAAGCTCCCCCGCCGGTGCTGAACAGCGCCAACGTATTGATGGACAATAGGAGCCTGTAACAGTTAGGCTCTGACGGACATTGGGAACTTACATATTTGCAATTTGGCTCTTTTTATCACTCGTTATGCATCCCTTTGGTAGTCAGGTTGCTGAGGAGGAGCAGCCAGTGATTTTTGTTGTTTTTCGCCAAATTTGATGTGGACCCCCAAAAAGAAAATAATATGTGTTGCCTTTGTGGTTTTATTGCTCATAATATTATGTCGAGTGTCATGGGTTTTGGAAAACGATCAGGATGTGGCTTTGCCAAGTAAAAGTGAAGTTATTCCCAGGACTAGAAACAAAAGAACAATTCCTAGTCCATACTAATATAATAAAGAGAGAGCCCAAACCTTTGAGGCGGGTAATCTCAGGAACCACAGCACCAATCACAACACCCAATACAGCGTTGGAAGGGGCAGTTGCAGCAGAAGGACATAGGCTATGCAGATGCCCACCATATACATTTAAAAGGTAAAAGAATCGTGCCAGCAAAGTAGTCCCTTGTGGGCGAGTCTGAGTTGTGCTGTGGGCGTGTGCTGGGGGCATGACAAACGCTGGGGGCATGTGGTACGTTCCGCCCTTCATGCCATGTCTCATATCGTGTGCTAATCCCACCCTGCTCCCTTTAAATACCCCTGCACCTCATAATCATAACCCACCCTTACTCCTTAAAATACCCAAACACTAACCCATCTTAACCCTATAAATATACCCTGTACCCCAAAACCCAAACCTATCCATAAACCTTAAAAATACCCCTGTACTCCAAAACCCAAACCTAGCCCTGAACCCTATAAATACCCCTGTACCTCAAAACCCAAACCTGCCCCTGAACCCTAAAAATACCACTGTACCCCAAAACCCAAACCTACCCCTGAACCCTAAAAATACCACTGTACCCCAAAACCCGAACCTACCCCTGTACCCTAAAATACCCCTGTACCCCAAAACCCAAACCTACCCCTGAACCCTTAAAATACCCCTGTACCCCAAAACCGAAACCTACCCCTGAAAATACCCTTGTACCCCAAAACCCAAACCTACCCCTGAACCCTAAAAATACCATTGTACCCCAAAACCCAAACCTAGCCCTGAACCCTAAAAATAACCCTGTACCCCAAAACCGAAACCTACCCCTGAACCCTAAAATACCCTTGTACCCCAAAACCCAAACCTACCCCTGAACCCTTAAAATACCCCTGTACCCCAAAACCGAAACCTACCCCTGAAAATACCCTTGTACCCCAAAACCCAAACCTACCCCTGAACCCTAAAAATACCATTGTACCCCAAAACCCAAACCTAGCCCTGAACCCTAAAAATAACCCTGTACCCCAAAACCGAAACCTACCCCTGAACCCTAAAATACCCTTGTACCCCAAAACCCAAACCTAGCCCTGAACCCTAAAAATACCCCTGTAGCCCAAACCTAGCCCTGAACCCTTAATACACCTGTACCCCAAAACCCAAACCTAGCCCTGAAACATAATACCCCTGTACCCCAAAACCCAAACCTAGCCCTGAACCCTTAATACCCCTGTACCCCAAAACCCAAACCTACCCCATAACCCTAAAAATACCCCTATACCCCAAAACCCAAATCTAGCCCTGAACCCTAAAAATACCCCTGTACCCCAAACCTAGCCCTGAATCCTTAATACCCCTGTACCCCAAAACCCAAACCTAGCCCTGAACCCTAAAAATACCCCTGTAGCCCAAACCTAGCCCTGAACCCTTAATACACCTGTACCCCAAAACCCAAACCTAGCCCTGAACCCTTAATACCCCTGTACCCCAAAACCCAAACCTACCCCATAACCCTAAAAATACCCCTATACCCCAAAACCCAAATCTAGTCCTGAACCCTAAAAATACCCCTGTACCCCAAAACCCATACTTATCCCTAAACCCTAAAACCACCCCTGTACCCCATAACCCAATACTATATCTGAACCCTTAAAATACCCAAACGCCCCAAAACATATACCTCAGTACCCCAAAACATATACCCCTATACCCATACTTACCTTATCCAAACATTTTTAAAAAAAACATGCTTTTACCATTCATGCTTTTACAACGAATTTCGTTGTAAATGTATGCGTGGTAAAAGCATATAAAATGTAATGCCATGCGTTTAATGGCATTGCGGAGTCATGGTACTTTCATAATGAAAGTATGCGGAGTGATGGTATGCAGAAAGAAAGTTGCGGAATAATGGGTGTTTACCCTCCCCCGGTAAGTAAATTGGTGACACGGTGGCCCACACCTCCAGCAACATACTCTTTTTTTTTCACCACCCATTTGAAAAATGCACAGGTCTCGCTCATTGATGGCCAGCACCGACATACACTTTTAGACACAACTCCCGCCACAAGTTCTAGAATTGCGAACTTTAGAGCTACGTTCCAATCTCGGCATCAGCTCAAAATCCTGTGATTCCAGGCTAATCGCTTTGTCTCCCCGTGCCTACCACAAATGAATGTGTTCTTCTGCAATGTAAATTGTGCTCATGCCATGTTGTCGCGTTCGCGCTATATAATATTGCAAGGAAAAATAAAGTAGGGAAACTCGAGTTCACACACTACTGAACACGCACTCTTAAGTGCATCAGCAGTGCACTGTGAATCGGAGCGTTTCACAGGCCTGTCACAGATAAGAAATGCTATCAAAACGAAATCCTACAAAACAATATACTGCTGGCTGGCAGCAATTCATACCCGGACAACGTCGGGACGGGTTGCTAGTAATATATATTTAGACACCCACAAAAGATTCTTTGGAGAAGGAACAGCTTGCTACCCAACTGACTCGGTTACGAGTTTATGGACTGCATATCCATTGTCACCTCTAAATTATACATATAATCGCCCACCGCAATTTACCGAAGTGAATGGAGAATTTGGTTTAGCCTATCCAAGACCTTGTTTATAATACAGGAAACCAGAAGGAACGGTTTAACCAGGTTATGATACCGATACATATTGCGACAATGTCTATATGGAAGAACAGAATATCACTTAGATGGGTCGGCACTACAAGGAATTAGTAGTCACGTGGGAGGCTGGTTATTATCCTGCTTGTCGTCCCATTGTGAATAGTTCAGAGACCTCCTTATATGTCAATTGCTCAGGAATAGTGTTGTACAAAACTACGATCTTTTTAGCAAATGATAAAGATCCAAGTACAATTGGAATGAATTCTAGATATGCTGCAGTAGATTATGAAGTTCCGATCTATGCCCATCCTGGGTTTTACTTTTTGTCTAATGGTACATACTCTAATGTCCATAATGGTACAAATGATGTGGCTCTTGGGATGGTGTTGCGTTTGTGTGTGCCCTGTAAATATGCTAAGCCTAATACTCGTTGGGTGAAAAGGACTCTAACCAAAGAATTTCTGTGAGGGAGTAACTGACTTGGGACGTCAATATTTATAGCAATGGGATCACCTTTGAGTATATTCTGTTGTCAATTGTCATTTTAGGTGGTACCTCCATGGCTAGTGGTGAGAAAGCCAGAGAATATTTTGGGTGTAAATTGAAGATTTCAACCAACACTACTGTGGCAGCTTTACACAACATCACCACTCAGAGCGTATGCGTATATGTTCAGAGCAGACTAGATACACAGTTGATTTTATTCTGGCTAAGTCTGGTGATGTACGCGCTGTAGTAGGGCATAAGTGTGTAGTCGGGATCAAGAATATGGAAAAGATTATTACCCAGCATATTCTAGACATCCTTGAGAATGTCAAGGGAATGGAAAGCGGGAATTGGGATTGGTCTCTTTTTGGTAGCTGGGGCTGGATTCTTGAACAAGTGGTTTAACTAATTGTGGTGTTGGTGCTCTGCAGTGCCCTTATTCAGTGGCTTTCTTTTTGTTGCTCCAATTGTACCTATATTCTCACCTCTAAACTGAAAAATTCAATTCATGATACAAATGCTGCATTTATGGTGCAGACAGAAATTGATGACATTATGAATATTGATATGCATTTTTGAAACTTCTTTCCTCCTGACTGCCCCCTGTCCTGGTGCTGATAACATGGAGTGCTCATAACAATTCATTATTAATATGATTTATGACTGCTTGCTTGCTTTTTATTGCTGTTCGAAAATGTTTAGCTCATGCCGAAAGGAAGGTCTGTCAGAATAGATTCAAAAATCGCTTACGCAGTGTCCTATGTGAGTTAGCATTTGCTGCACCATTTTCTGTTTTAGACGCTATTTTAAGTACATGAGTGAGACTGAACTTTCCCAGTTTCCGAGAAAAGGCCTTGCTTAGGTTTTGTTTCAGTGAATGTTGAAACTTTGTCTTGTTAATGAATACACTGTTCATCTGCTGCATACCTTCTCATTAGATAGAGGCTCTCTCCCACTTGTCTGGTGGCGGGTGCAGGGTGAAACGGCCTTGAGCCGCATTAGGTAATGTAAGATAGGGGGATTGAAACTTATCTTGTTTGTATTTCACTGTTAAACTGCATCTGCGTGGAAAATTCTACTGTGGGAGTGTTTTAATCCAGTTACGAAATGTAAAATATGTATCTCTATGCTTATTGATTTCAGTCCCTCTGCAGCACTCCTAGCGACTGGGAAGACTGGGCTTTGTTCTGAGTATACATGAATAAACAATAATTGGTTTGTATTCTCTACTGTTTGACCGACTCTTCATTTGGTAAGGAAGGCTAAGAGGTGGTCTAAAGTGACCCGGGTGGCCCTAATCGGGTCACTTCCTTCAGGCGCCGACTGCAATTAAGGCTTTCTGCTTTAGCCAAGATTAAATTATACCATATCTGGAAGGAGCACGCTGTGCTAGAGCGCGCCTGGCACTAGATTACTCACTACACTAAAGTGCACATTCATCTATAGCGCACACTTCACCAAACAGCAAACTGCGCTACATAGACAGGACATCCTACTACACACTACTCTGCACCATGCAGGGTATTACACTGCCAAACGAGGAATACTGCACTACACCTAGCTATCATACATGAAACATACTTAATCGTCCATACCCAAACTACACTGCATCACACATGATGCACACTGCACTACACCACACTATCACATATGAAGCATACTACACCATACTACCACACGACGCATACAACACATGAAACATACTACGACTCACGATGCATACTACACTGAACATGACCCAAAATACACCACACCGCAAAACCACACATGAAGCACAATACACTAGATTACACTATCGTCCATGAACCACACATGGCGCATACTATACTACATCACACTACTACACATGACGCATACTACACTATACATAGGGGAAACTACACTACACAACTCTACCACACATGGTGTATGCTACATTACACCACACTATCACACATGACACATACTACACTATATCCCACTACCATACATGAAGCACTACCACACGAGGCATACTACACAGCACTGCACTACAACACAAAGCATACTACACTACATCACACTACTACAAGAAGCATGCTACACTACATACCATTACCACACGAGGCATACTACACTACCAAACAAGAAGCATATTACACTACACAACATATGAAACAAACGACACTAAACCACGCATGTTGTATACAGCGTCACAGGACACTGCACTACACCATAAACTGTACTAGATCAATCAATCAATCAGAGAACTTGTAAAGCACGCTACTTACCTGTGAAGGTCTCAAGGCGCTGAGGGGAGTGGGGGGCAGGGGGGAGGGGGGTAGGGGGGGCAGGGGGGCGGGGGGCGGGGGCGGGTGGGGTAGCTGCTACTGCTCGAAGAGCCAGTTCTTGAGGAGCCTTCTGAAGGTGAGCCGGTCTTGGGTCTGCCGCAGATGGGTGGGGAGGGTGTTCCAGGTCTTAGCTGCGAGGAAGGAGAAGGATCTGCCGCCAGAGGTTGTTCGTTGGCGGCAAGGGCGAGGCTGGCGGAGCGGAGGTGTAAATGTTGAGTCAGTTGTTCAGGTAGGCTGGTCCGGTGTTGGAGTGCTTTGTGTGCGTGGGTGAGGAGCTTGAAGGTGATCCTCTTGTTTACGGGGAGCCAGTGCAGGTTTCTTAGGTGGGAGGTGACGTGGCTGTGGCGGGAGACGTTGAGGATCAAACGTGCTGAGGTGTTTTGGACGCGTTGTAGTCGTCGCAGGTGTTTGGCCGGGATTCCTGCATAGAGTGCGTTGCCATAGTCCAGCCTGCTGCTGACGAGGGCTTGGGTCACTGTTCTTCTGGTTTCGGTCGGGATCCACTTGTAGATCCTGAGAAGCATGCGGAGGGTGTTGTAGCAGGAGGAGGAGATGGCGTTGACCTGCTTAGACATGGAGAGGGAGGAGTCGAGGATGAATCCTAGGTTGTGTGCGTGGTCCGTGGGTGTTGGGGCTGTTCCCAGTGTGGTCGGCCACCAGGAGTCGTCCCACACAGAGGGGGTGGGGCCTAGGATCAGGACCTCCGTCTTGCCCGAGTTCAGTTTCAGACAGCTGTTCCTCATCCACTCGGCGACGGCCTTCATTCCCTCGTGGAGGTTGGTTTTGGCGGTGTGCGGGTCTTTGGTGAGGGAGAGGATGAGCTGGGTGTCGGCGTAGGAGATGATGTTCAGTTCGTGCTTGCGGGACACATGTGCGAGGGGGGCCATGCAGACGTTGAACAGGGTCGGGCTGAGGGATGAGCCCTGGGGTACGCCGCATATTATGTTGGTGGCTTTGGATCGGAAGGGCGGGAGGCGGACTCTCTGGGTTCTGCCGGAGAGGAGGGACGTGGTCCAGTCCAGGGCCTTCTTCTGGATTCCGGCTTCTTGGAGGTGTGTTCTTAGTGGGAGGTGGCAGACCATGTCAAAAGCGGCTGACAGGTCCAGGAGGATGAGAGCTGAAGTTTCAGCGTTGTCTAGCTGGCGCCTGATGTGGTCTATGACGGCGATGAGAGCAGTCTCGGTGCTGTGGTTGCGTCTGAATCCGGATTGGGAAGGGTCTAGGATGTTGTTGTCCTCGATGTAAACAGTTCACTGAACCGGCTAGAACATGGCACAAAATAGTACACATTACTAGACAATGCACTACCCAGGTGAGTACACTACATTATACAATTATGTCCTATAATGTAAACTGTACTATAAATAATACTATACTAGTCACCACAGCCCACTAGACAGCACAATGCTGTACAGAGCACAGAACTGCAGGTAGTACATGGCTTTAACAGCACTATACACTACAGGGGATGCTAAACTATGAAACACTACATTAAAGAGTACACTTCACTACAACACACACTACACTAGAGAGTATGCTACACCAGACACAACACAGTTACAGAATGCACACTGTATTATGCGGAACATTGCACATGACCACACACTGTGTGCATTAGCCATACACAGAGCTCGATAGCACATTTTCTGAAACAGTGTACTATACACTTCACTAGAGAGTACACTGTATTAAATATCAGATAGTGCTAGATAGCACACTGTACTCAAATTAACTAGAGCTTTAAACGGGCCTCTACTGTCATGCACGGAGTGCCTGCATTTTTGTAATCTAAAAGGAACAGCACCAGCACTTCTTTAATGTGAACGGAAAAGCAGCAGCACTTTTTAGAGAGTAGAACTATTTATAATAGAGTAAAAAGATACTCAGGGATAGTAACTTCACTAGCAATATACAGCACACTGTACTAGATGGTGCAGTGTAGCCGACAGCTACTAAAAGGTACACTGTTCTAGTCAGCACACTGTATTATGTATCTCCCATTACGAAACTACATGCTACACTACACAGCACAAGCACACTGTACTGTACTAGGCGGTACACCTTACTATATAGCGGTCTACACCAGACAGGACAATGTCCTAGTCTGTACACTATACTATATGTCATGCTTCACTAGAAAGCACAGTATAGTACATGCTATATTACACTGCACTAAGCAGCACATTTCACTAAACAGTTCACTGCATACCGTAGCAAAGTACACCCGACCGCACACAAATCAAATCAGGTGTATGTTAATGGCGACCACTCACCCGTAAGTATCTCAAGGCAATGGGCGTGTGTGGGGTGAGGTGGGTGGGGGTGCGCAGGTTCCAGTCTATTAAGGAGGGGGTCTGTCGAAGAGCCAGGTTTTGAGGTTTCTTGCGAAGATGGGGAGCAATGTTATCTGTCTGAGGTGGAGCAGAAGGTCCTTCCAGGCACTGGCCGCGCGGAAGGAGAAGTAGCAGCCTCCCGATCTGGTCTTTCTGGTGTGGGGGACCACGGCGTAGGAGAGCTGGGCTGATCATAGGGTCCTTTGGGGTGCGTGGAATTTGAGTCGGCTGTTCAGGTATGCTGGTCTGGTGCCGTGGAGGGTCTTGTGAGCGTGGGTTAGCATCTTCAAGGTTACTCTAGCTTTGATGGGGAGGTAGTGGAGTGTACGCAGGTACTGGGAGATGTGGCAGTGGCTTGGCAGGTTGAAGACCAGTCTTACGGCGGCGTTTTGGATGTTCTGTAGCTTGCAGGTGAGGTTTTTGTTTATTCCGGCATAGAGTGCGTTGCCGTAGTCGAGCCTGCTGGTGACCAGGGCGTGAGTGATGGTCTTTCTGTGTTCGAGGGAGATCCATTTGAAGGTCTTACGTAGGAGGCCCCCCTGAGGGCGGGGGGCCACCAGGTGTCGTTCGAGGCGTCTGGGTTTGAGTTCATGATGAGTACTTCTGTTTTGTTTGTGTTTAGTTGTAGGCAGCTGTTTTTCATCCATTTGGCGACTGCTTCCATGCCTTCTCAAAAGTTGTGTCTGGCGGTGTTGGGTTTGTTGGATAGGGAGAGGATGAGTTGGGTGTCGTCTGCGTATGACACAATGTTGAGTCTGTAGGTTCGGACTAGGGGGAGAGTGGAGCCATGTAGACGATGAAGAGCGTAGGGATGAGGGAGGACCCCTGGGGGACTCCGCAGGTGGTAGGTGTAGGGTGTGAGAGGAAAAGGGGGAGACTGTGTCGAAAGCCGCTGAAGCTAATGGATAGCTTACAGTGCTAGACAACACGCTGCACGTAACAGAAGAATGGTCTAGTCTAGATGTTAGTACTAGACAGCAAACTGCACTAGACAGTATTAAGTGCTAGGAAGTTAGTACAGCATACTGTACCAGAAAGCACACTGTACTAGATAGCTTACTATACTAAAAAGCACTGTGCACTAGACCGCACGCTGCACAAGAGAGCACAGTGTACTAGAGGGTGCATTGTACTAGATGGGACATTGCTCTAGGCAGAACAGTGCATCAAACACAATAATGTACTAGACAACACATCGTACTAGAAGCCACACTGAAACGCACAGCACACTAGTAGACAGTATACTGCACTAGTGACCCTACAGAACCTGATGGTATACTGTACTAGGCAGGGAGCACACAGTACTAGATGATACTCAGCACTAGAACACACAGTGCACTAGTTGACACACTGCACGAGACAGAATACTGTACTAGGTAGTACACTGTTCTAGCCTATACACTATACTGCATAGCATACTGTATTAAACTGCACAATGCAGTAACAGCAAACTGTACTAAAATGCCCACTGATGGTGGAGTGAGCTAGACAGCACAGCTCACACGCCAGAAGTCTGTAGTAGGAAGTTAACTGTGCTACAAAGCATATCATATTAGACATGCTATCTAGTACATTGGGTACACTGTACTAGGCTGCCCTGGAGGGCATAGTGCGCTAGACAGCACACCTCACTGTACAACACACAATACAGAACACTACATCAGGCAGTGGGAAACAACCTTTACAAAAACAACGGGGCACATTTACGAGAATAGTGGTGCAGGGCAGAGCAGCACGTAACGTCGCAGCATCTTACCTTGCAGCATGTTACCGTGCAGCACTGCCGTCTGTCAGAAGGAAAGGCCAGGAAGGCACCATATTAATCCAATACAGAGGCTTCTTGTACTTTCCCCCTGTGCTGGCACCGTTTCGGCAGCCTAGTACCATGCAGGCACCCTTCCACCATGGTGCAAGGATGCCTGTGCTGTAGGCAGGATTGTTTTGTGCAGGAAGGGGCAGCTTCCAGCACAAAAACAATCCATAAAGGTGTTTTCCTCTTTCTATGTGTGCTACAGAATGCATAGAAAGAGGTTAAACAATAAAGATGTTTCTCCTCGTTAAGCATCACCTAGGGGGGTAGATCTTTTTGGTAAATCTGGGAATGCATCAAGAACCATGGAATTTGTGTGGGAACACCCACCACAACGCACATGGGATGTCTGGCTTGTGCAGAATAACACAACGCAACGATTCGCGCTGCGTTGCATTAATCCATTGCTTTTTAAGCCATTCAAAGCCTCATAAATATGACCTGGAGCTTTGCGTTGTGCATGTATCATGCTGCATGGTGCGAGCATGACGCAAAGCTCTCATAAAAATGCCCCAAAGTCTTTACCACACAATGCCTTTAGCATGTAAACTTTACCATGCAAGCCTTTCCCACTCAGTTATTTGTGCCTTTCACCACACAGACTTTACCATACCGGTATTTGTGCTTTTACGACACATGGATTTACCACAATGGTACTGGTGCCTTTACCACACCGGTATTGGTGCCTTTAGCACACATGCCTTTACCACACAAGTATTTGTGCCTTTCCCACGCATGCCTTTACCAAACCGATATTTGTGCATACTGAAGCAAGAGCAACATTTATTGAGTGCTCATTTAGGAAGAGTTTGAGGTTCACGAGACCAGCAGAAACACTGAGCCAGAATATCTTACTGAACTCTCATGCCACATCACAATACTCCCTATTCCCAATTAGGTGTGAACACTGATTTAGTTGTCGATAGCATTTTCTGTGTGAATCTTTATTTTTCGTGTCACGGTATTACCACATGCAGGATGACTGCATCAAATCTAACAAGGCACAAATTTCATCAGATCAGCCCTTGAGAAATTTGTACCAAAAAAGTGAATGGAGGGACGAAGGGAGAGAAGGGAGAGAGAAGAGAGAGAAGAGAGAAAAGGGAGAAAAGAGAGAAGAGAGACAGAGAAAGAGAGAGAGGTGAGTGTAGATGTGTGCGGTGTGGTTGGGTTAAGCATGGGCGGAAAATCCGTTTCGCTCGCAGATTTTGCGGATTTTCGGGAAATTCGCAATCCGCGAGATTCGCGAATCTCCCGCAAAATCCGCAAATCCGCGAGCAGCGGATTTTGCTCGCACTGCTCGCACTGTTCGCGTGAGTTCGCGCCCCGCGAATAAGTGCAAAATTGCAGAAATACGATTTTAGCAAACTGAAAGTAACTACTTACCAGGTTCAAAAGTTCAGGCTCATCATTAGTAGCCATTTCCTGTAGTGCTTGCTGAGGGGCCCCTCCAGAGTTCAGTTGCCAGTTGCAACTATTATGTGACCCTGCTCTGAGCCTCAGAATAGTTACACATATGCCACAAAGGTCCTGAATTACAGCTAAGGGAGACAAGCAGGAGCCAGGCTGGCAGTTCAAATCCATTAATCAGCCCCTAATTCATTATTGTCAGTTGGGGCAGGGCAGGTGTTGTAACTAATTTTGCAACAATGAAAGCACTTAGCAAGTGCAAAAGTTCACTAATCAGGAAGCACTAAGGAAGCAGGTGCCAGCTAAAAAAATATTCTGTGACACATTAATCAGCCCCAAATTAATTCAGGTCACTTGAGGCAGGGAAGGTGTGCTTGCGTTGCCACAATAATGTACACTGAGTGGACAACCAGAGGGTGCTGTGATGAAACAGAGGGTGGCATGGGTGGGCCAGAGGGTGGCATGAGTAGTCAGAGAGTGGCAGTGGTGACAGAGAGTGGCAGTGATGAAGAAGAGTGTCCCAAACAGGCTGGACACGTAGAAACAACAAGTTCGCGAAACTTGCGACCCGACAGGTAAGTTCGCAATTTGCGACATTGTACAAAACCCTCGCGAACTGGCAGAAACCCGCGCAAACACACAAAAAAAAAATCCGCAAATTCGCGAGAATTCGCGGATTTTGCGGATTGCGAGTTCGCAAATCCGCAAAATTCGCGAACGCGAGATTCGCAAAATTCGCCCATGCTTAGGTTGGGTGAACATTAGCAAAAAAGGCAATCTTGGTAACTGTGTGCATACGCTCAGTCAGTGTAGATGCATGTGCTAGGACAGGGTAGATGGACTAGAGAATGTTGAACATGTTATGCAGCAAATACTAATTTCAGAAAATCTCAGAATACTGCAATAACCAAGTTGCCTGCAGTTGTTAATCCTAGCAGTATCATTAAATTCAGGTTTGAAATTACAGCATCTGAATTTCCGATAAACTTAGCATGAATGTCCAAGGGGGAAGAATGGTTTAAATCCAGGAAACGCAGCAGCACCCATAGAGAATGGAGAGAAGGGAAATTCTAGAAAAAGGTGCACTTCCAGATCCACACCGAACCCAACACCACCCTCAGAGGAACCCTCATCTACAGACCCCCTGGACCCAGACCACAGTTCAGCGACTCCATCGTCGACCTCAACAGCATCCACGCCCTCTCCTCCACAGACTACATCCTCCTTGGGGACCTGAACTTCCACCTCGAGAACAACAGCGACGTCAACTCCTCCATTCTGATCGACAACCTCGGACTCCGACAGCTTGTGTCTGCACCCACCCACCCACGCCGCCGGTCACACGCTCGACCCCATCTTCTCCGCAAGCCCCCATGTCTCTTTCAGCCACACCACGAACCCCACTGGACCGACCACCACTGCGTCCATTTCACCTTCATGAAGATCACCACACACCACCGCACCCAACAGATGGCTCGTCGCTGCTGGGGCAAAGTCACCGAAGAGCAGCTAGCCACCATCCTCGCCCAGAGCCCACCAGCCGACCCCACCGAACCCAACACCACCGCCCTGAACCTCCGCCAACACTCTCACTCCACTCAAGATATCCTTCAACAGCCACAACAGCAAGAAAGCCACCAGGTTCACTGAAGACCTCCAGGCCTCCAAGCGCACTTGCCGGAAATTGGAGAAGAACTGGCTCCGCGAACGATCACCAGATAACTACACGGCCCTCAAGAACGCCACCCGCAGACACCATCATCTCATCAGAACCACCAAGAGAACCGCTTTCAAGGACCGCCTGGATAACAACGCACACAACAGCAAAGAGCTCTTCAGCATCGTGAAAGAACTCTCCAACCCAAACTCTGACATCGACCCTTCGCAGCACCTGTGCGACTCACTGGCCACATTCTTCCACGGCAAGATCGCTGACATCCACGACAGCTTCAACGCCACGACTGTTCCACCAACCACCAAGACCTCCACCCCGCGACCACCAGCCGCCTGGTCCAACATCAACGACGAGTACACCATCAAGACCATGAACTCCGTCCATTCCGGATCCATGTCTGACCCATGCACATACCACGTCTTCAACAAAGCCAGCACAATCATCGCTCCCCATCTCCGGAATGCTATCGAGACAGCAACATTCCCGGAGACCTGGAAGCATGCCGAGATCAACCCCTTATTCAAGAAGCCCAAGGCGGACCCCAAGGAACTCAAGAACTTCCACCCCATCTCCCTGCCACCGTTCCCGGCGAAGGTCACAGAGAAAATAGTCAACAAACAACTGACCTGCTACCTCGAGGACAACAACATCCTGGACCCATCCCAGTCTGGTCTGGTTTCCGCAGCAACCACAGCACCGAAACCGCCCTCATGGCCGCCACCGACATCAGGACCCTGCTTGACAATGGAGAAAATGCAGCCCTCATCCTCTTGGACCTGTCAGCCGCCTTTGACGCGGTCTGCCACCACACACTACGAATACGCCTACAAGGCGCCGGGATCCTAGAGAAGGCCCTGGACTGGACCACATCCTTCCTCTCTGGCAGAACTCAGAGCGTCCGCCTCCCACCCTTCCGCTCCACCGCAACCGAGATCTGCGGCGTACCCCAGGGCTCTTACCTAAGCCTAATGCTGTTCAACATCTACATGGCACCCCTCGCCCACGTCGCCCGACAGCACGACCTCAACATCATCTCCTACACTGACGAAAACCCAGCTGATCATCTCCCTCACAAAAGACACTCACACTGCCAAAACCAACCTCCACGAAGGAATGAAGGCCGTCTCCGAATGGATGAAGAACAGCCGCCTGAAGCTGAAGCTGAACTCGGACAAGACGGAGGTCCTCATCTTCCGCTCTACCCCTTCAGCCTGGGGCGACTCCTGGTGCCCGACATCACTGGGAACAGCCCTGACACCCACCGACCACGCACGCAACCTGGCGATCATCCTCAACTCCACCCTCTCCATGTCCAAGCACGCCGTCTCCTCATCCTGCTTCAATACCTTCCGAATGCTCCGCAGGATCTTCAAGTGGATCCCCACCGAAACAAGAAGAACAGTCACCCAGGCCCTCGTCACCAGAAGGCTGGACTACGGAAACGCCCTCTACGCAGGATCATCAACCAAGCTCGTGAGACGGCTGCAACGCATCCAGAACGCCTCCGCACGACTGATCCTCGACATCCCCCGCCGCAGCCACATAACACCCCACCTGAGACCTACACTGGCTCCCCGTCAATAAGAGGATAACCTTCAAGCTCCTCATCCACGCACACAAGGCCCTCCACAACGCTGGCGCAGCGTACCACAACAGATGACTCCGCTTCTACACCCCTGCCCGCAAGCTCTGCTCCCCCAGCCTCGCCACAGTCCCCCGCATCCGAAGAACGACCGCCGGTGGCAGATCCTTCTCCCACCTCGCCGCCAAGACCTGGAACACCCTCCCCACCAAACTACGGCAGCCCCAAGATCTAATGTCCTTCAGAAGACTTCTCAAGACCTGGCTCTTCGATCAGTAGCAGCACCCCCCCTAAGCGCCTTGAGACCCTCACTGGTATGCAACACGCTTAACAAATGTCCTGATTGATTGATTAGGAATGTTTTGGCTTCCTTTTTAAATACTGACAGAGGGAATTCTTCTGATGAAAGACATCAGCAAGTTCCAGATTCCAAGTGTGGCCCCAGACAAAGCATGATTGTAGGTTTTTTCCGTTCGGAGGCGGGGTGGCTGGAGCACAAATGGCGGACCGGGAGTTTCTAGCTCCTCCAGTGCCCATGATTTTTTGGGCGAGATATGCAGGGGATTTCGTGTGTAGCGCTTTATGGGTGATATATGCCAGTTTGAGTCAGATGCCATTGGAAGGAAGTCAGTTTTTTGCATTTAGTTTGAGCTGGTTGCAGGCAAGCCATTGAACAGTCAGCTTTAGGGCCACATTCAAAGAGTAGATCTCTTCTAGGCATGAGATTCTGATGTAGATCTGGTTATCATTGGCATACATGTGGAAGAGATGTTGGCGGTACGTAGTAATTCAGCTAACTGTTTAAGGTAGAGATGGAAGAGGGTTGGGAGAAGAGTTGATCCTTGGGGGACTCCAATCGTTATCAGCAGATATATTGCTGTTGACTAAGAATCTCTGGGAGCAGTTCCAGAGGAAGGATCTAAACCATTTGAGAACGGTTCCCCTTACTCCCATCCCGAATTCGAGGTGTTCAAGTCGTTTCTCGTGGTTGACTACGTCGAATGCAGAGGATAAATCCAATAGAATTAGGAGATATGTTTTCCCTTGGTCAAGGGCTTGAAGAGCATTATCCACAATATGGAGAATAGTAGTTTCCGTGTTGTTCCCAGGCCTGAACCCAGATTGGAATTTGTCTAGCAGAATGTTGGCTCAGTTGAAGCTGCACACATTTCTAGGCCTGGGCAGTAAATTCCGTTCCACTTGCAGAATTTGGGTAAATTCGTGTTCAGCGGAGAACGAGGAATTGCCATAAATTCCGCGATCCGCGACTTTGCGGAATCTTTTCCTTGTTCGCGCTTTCAAAATGCGTCTTTGCGAGATATTATCCCTCCAGCAGGCAAACAGCCTTCGCGAACAGGAAAATAAGCATCACGAATGGGCGGAACAAGCAATTCCGCGTGCTTGCAGAACTCTGCGTGCTCGTGGACATTTTTTACTATTTCGCAGAGCTTTGCGTAGCGCAAATACGCAAATTACACCCACCCCTACACATTTCTCCAGAACTTTCGGTTGAAGTGGGATATTGGATATTGGTCTGAAATGGTCTGTAGTAGCAGGATTCAAGGTGGGTTTTTTTAAAGATGGGGACAACGTGACCGGCTTTTAGAGAGTCAGGTATGGAGCCTTTTGGTAGGGAAGCATTGATTATTGTAGTCCAAATGGGAATGATGAATTGGGAGATCGCGGCTACGCAGCTGGAGGGGAGTGGGTCATTAAAGTGGTTATTCGTATTTAAGGAGGATAGAATTTTCGAGATAGAATGGTCGTCATAACTTGAAGTTGGACAAGTGCGTTTGGTTCTTGGGTGTTGTCTGGGGGGGAAGAGAGGAGAGATAGAACCCGGCAGGAAGAGGTCGGATATTGGTGGCGGAATTAAGTTAGTTTCCTAGGGAGGTAATTTTGGCTGAAAGAAGGAAGAAAACTCCTCACAGGTTATTAGGGATTTTGAGGTTTGTTTGGAAGTGTTAGACAGTTTGTTAGATAGGTGTTTGACCTTTTCAAAGAGCTTGCAAGGTCTGCTCTTAGCGTTTCCCAGTTCCGATATAAAGTACTCTTTTTAGATTTGAGGATGTTACTGTTGTGAGAATTTCTGGTCTGTCGGAGAAGTTTTAGTTGGCAGGTTGAGAGGTGCTGTCTGCAGGTTCTTTCTGTTAGCTGGAGGGTTCTCCTTTTATTGTTGAGGGATCCGTTGAGCATGGGGTTTTTATCTTTGACTCAGGATCTTTTTAGCTTTAGCGGGGCAGGATCATCAATTATGTCAGACATAGTCGAGTTGTAGTGTTCTGTAAGGTCATTAACCTTTGAGAGATTTGGGTTGGAGGGGAGGGGAGGAGGTCATTCTTGCAATGTTCAGCCAGCTCCTCAAGATCTAGGCTCTTTGTGTCCCTGAGTCAGAGATTCAGTTTCACAGGTTGCGCTGGCCTGGTCTTTTGGGTGCCAGGCAATAGGAAGGTAATAGCGTGGTCAGACCAGTCGCATGGATCTATTGAGTTAAGCCTGCCCGCTGTTGCCTTAGCAATGATCAAATCCAGCGTGACACCTTTTGTGTGAGTTGGTAATGTGCAGGCTTGAGTAAGTGATTGATCAGCAAGGAAGTCTTTGAGAGTGTTAACCTGAGGGTCATTGAGGTAATTCCAGTGCAGATTAAACTCTCAGAGGAAAATGTCATTGGAGTGGGGGAAACCTTAGCTGGAAGGATTTTCATGAGGTGGTCGATGAAGGTATCGTTCTTGCCTCCGGGTGGTAGAAGATGTGCAGTTTCACAACTGGGTAGCGTTGTTACATATGGAGAGTGCAAGACATTCGCAGGAGTCGTGGGGTCAGAGTGAAGTTCAGTGATGAGGAGGTCTGAGCGGTAAATGCAAGCAATGCCTCCCCTTTTTTATCTGCCTGTCAAGCCTCACGGTGCTATAATTTGAAGGGACCAATAAATCTAGGTAAGGTGAAGATGATTCATTGAGCCATGATTCAGTAAGGATTGCTACGTCAGATTTTTGGCTCAGGATGAGAGCAGCGATGTCGGAGGCATGTTTTGCTGCCGATCGGCAGTTAATTAGGAGGCCAGACAGAGGAGGGTCGGGCATGTCTTGTGAGTTAGAGATGATAAGGGTATTTGCGCTAAGTTGTTGCTGTTTACTACTCCGTTACAGAGAGTTGATGGTCTATTAGAGCGGATTGCAACCGTGTGAATTAAGAGAGGGCTTATTGGATAAGAGGAGGGCTTGAATTTCTTCCTCCAAGAGGTAGTTGGAATGCTTGCAAGGGCGAAGGTGTCTAAAGGCTAGCGGCAAAAGTTGAAGGAAGGACTTGGAGAGTGGGGGAAGAGCTGAGTTCTGGGAGAGCTTACTATTCAAGATATATTGTTCTGTGAGGTTAAGGATGCTTTTCAGTTCAAGACGGAGTTATGGATGCTGGAGCTATGTTGGCTGCTCTGAGGTTCAGAGTTTGAAGGTCCATAAGTGAAGGTTGAAGTTGTGGGAAGGAGACCAGTGGGTCAGTACTTGCTCTGCTGGCATGGTCCGGTAGTCTGGTAGTGGAGCTCGACCACCCTGCGTCTTGGTTTCTGTGAGGAGAGGTGTGCGAAGGGCAATGCGTGCTCAGCAAGGTGGTCACAGGGCTATTGGGGCGGGTGTCCGCTTCACTGTGAGTGGCTAGTGTGTTAGTCACTATAAGTGTAGGAGAGGAGCGAGGGTTAGAAGTGGGCGGCGACTGAGATGATGGAGGTTGGAGGGGAGTGGAGGGAGGTTCACTAGAAAATATGGGGGAGATGCTACTCAGAGTGTCGTTTTGCGTGGGGAACACCATGGGTAGAGTCGGGCCAGTTGGAACCTTAGGAGAGGAGGTGCAAGGGGGAGTGGCTGTAGCTTTGGTGGACTTTAGCGGGAAGCCCTTAGCCTTGTCCTTAGAGCTGCATTGACCGGAGCTATGAGAAGAGAATGTTTATCTGTGGCAATTACAACTCCAAACGAGAGCGGCAACAAGTGCATTACACATATATAGCTCTATGTAATTAGATGTTGAGACAGTTTTGCAACATAGATGCATATCTTTGTGGCATGAATTGTTTACTCCCCTAGCACCTACACCCTAGATTTAGAAAAGGACAGGACATGGAAGGTTGCACCATTATAAGATGTTACTGAACAGCAGGGTTGATGCAAGCAGTTAGAAGGAGGCAGCTAATATTGAGCTTGAACGGAGAGCCATGCTGGGCCCAGTGAAATATTCTGATATTTCTCCCAGTGTAATTTGCTGACACCAGGGTACATTGAGCAGCGCCTGGAGGGTGTCTGCTTTATTGTTACGAACAAGAATATGTAGACTGTGAAGGGGCTTTCTTATTTACAATTTAACTTGGGCCAAAACAAAGGCCTCATTTAAAGGACCATCAGCCCTAATTTTAGTTAAGAATGAGTCTGGCTGGTAGTCACCTGGAGCCTAATACTGTGTTGGTATTTATTTGACTTTATTACTATGTAATGGAACCCTTTTCAGTAGCTTTATAACTTTAAGACAAATTGTGAAAGAAAACACTAAGGTTCCAAACCCATGCCTTGCAGTTTGCAAACCGCTTGTTTATGCTGGTTCATAGCTTACTGTGCTAGATTATATGGGTTGCAATTTATGAACTGCAAGTAACATAGGATATGTGTTCAAAAGCAAAAACCCACTTACTCAACTACAATTAATATGTGTGATTTGCATGATACAGAGTGTGCTTTACAGGAGATGTATTAGCCCTCTATGCATCAAAACTGTAACTAGACCAAACACAGATCTCACCAGCAACTGCATTACCCACCTAAGCTATCCTACCGTAACAATTATCCACTAGGGTATTCTGGGCACACAAAGATCTCTGCACCAGAAGATATTTTTAAATGCAGCCTTTGTGATCAGTTAAGCCAGAACAGATTCACTGTCAGATTTGTACTTTTTGCCAATTACTTTGCTGCAGAGTTTGGAAAAAGTAAAGGTATACATTGACATCCAGACTGATTTTCATGACTCAGTTTCTCGTCACTGCACCCCTTTTCTGTTGTCAAGCCTTGACCACCAATTTATGGGTTGGCACATCTATGAGGTCTTTGAAGTGGGTTCATGGTAAATTGGCAAAAAATGCATGTTTTTCTAAGATCAGCACCCGAAGGCTAAAAGTAATCCAGGGCAGAGTTGGTGCAAAATAAACTCCGCCGAGCTCAGCACACGACGGAGTGCGTTGGATGAATGCTATTTGCTGTGATTTTCAGCTCCGAGTGTTTGTCCACACTGTGCAATCATCGCAAACTACACCATGCACAGAGCTTGCGGGAGCTGCTTCCTTTCTGCCGCTTGAGTAGATTTTTTACTCGAGCTGCAGCTTTTGCAAAGCGAATGGACGGTTTCTCAAAGCGAGCGGTCACGAGCATACATGACCACTCGCAATGAGAAATCTGACCACCCAATTTGAGAAATCTCGCAGGGAGGTTGATTTTTCACGCTTGCATTCGCCAACTTCACGTTGACTATCGCAAATGAGGAAAAATCTCACCGGGAGGTGGATTTTCCTCACTTGCACCAACTTGATGTTGACGAGAGAGGGTTTTTTAAAACTCCGTGAGCTACGTGTAACGCGGAGTGTGGAAAACTCTGCGAGACTTAGCTAAAAGCCTATCAGAGACAGTCAGTCAAGCAACTTTATTTTCGCATCAATTATAATGCATAAAAGTAAAATACAGCAAATAAATAGCTTATAAAAATATACTCAAGTGGTTTAGGTACAATCCATATCCATCCACCATTGAGATGAATGTATATCAAATGTCTATTTCCAGTGCCTTAAACATAAGTTGTATAAACGATTCATGAATTGGCAAATGCAATAAAGTGATCCATAAAAATACAATTTGGCATTAAAACATTCAATAAAACTTTAAAAAAGACAAAAACAGATTATATAAAATACACAATTTACATATGTGTCCAAGCCAACCACAGCAAAAGACTTGTAATATATCAAGTTCTGCATCTAAAGGCGATAATAATGTGAGCGGAGGGCCAAATGCTAAATCTGCATAATTAAAAGGAACGGCAGCATTTCATAACTGCCCAAAGTAAGGATGCAAGGCTAAAACAGACATAAAAGTCACCTAGATTCTGAATATAATATAGCGCTTGAACACGGTGTCTGAGGCTATTTTGGCGCAAAAGTGGGATAATCTATTTTTTCCTTTCTTGGCTATATAGAGAACAACTAAAATAAAAAGTGCATATTAGATTGTATGGACATACTATCACATTTACAAGGCGGGAGCTGATTTAATGAATAAATATATTTGCAGGAAAACCTATTCTAAGTGGGATATGGTTTAAGCAAAATCGTGTCAAGATGAACCGATGTTGTAAATTATGTACCTTACCCAAATAAAAAATGTTTTATGATTTGCAAAGGGTAGTGAGTGATATAAAGTGACTAATTTGATCCCCCTTTGTGGCCGCTTTATCACTAACCATTTTATTTCAAAAGAGTTATTTAATTTTACCCCGCTTGCATGTAACAGAGAGATGGGGAATCATACAATTTGAGTAAACCCAGTGATGCCAAAGAAGTCTGGAATTCTAGATGCATGGTCTATTTTTTAAATGAGTCTTACCACTGATTGGTTAAGTATTACGCTATCCCTTGTCCATATCGAGTACCACATTAATAAAGGGGCCAATTTAATCATGTCGCTAATAAAAGTTGAGCATAATTCAGCGTGGCGGATAAGAGTTCGAGCAGGCGCTGGGCGCGGCTAATGAACTTTTACAGAAAGCGTGCTCCCTGTGTTGTAGCTCTTCTATATTCACAGTATTCCACAGTGCAGTCCCATATGTGGCAATAGCTTTTGCCTTTGCTAAATAAATCTTCAAAATTTCCAGAATTGGTTTAGAGCCTAGTTTTTTTGAAAATCAAAAAAAAAAATCGCAGCAATGATTCTTTCCATAAGGTTGGCTCTTTTTGTAACCATATCCTTCCAATTTAATTTACAGTCAGAGGACACCCAAATAATTAAGATTATCAACCATTTCTATTCTACTTGCCCCTAAAAAATATCTTGAGGGTTTTTTCGAGCCAGCCCCAGTAATAAGGACAAATGTTTTTGACTTGTTAACTTGCAAGTCCAGGCTATCCATGAAACGTGTACTCCTCTATGAGTCTCTGCTAGGTCACAGTGGGTTTCGCCATAAGCACAGAGTCGTCACCATAGAGGAGTATTGGCAGGGGGGTCGGCTCCACATAAGGAACATCCTTTGCGTACCACTAATACAGCTTCAAGGTTATTCGTACAGAGAGCGAATAGAAAGTGGGAGAGGACACAGTCCTGCCTTACACCCCTTTCAATATTAGAGCTTTTTGTGTACTCCCCTGGTTTCCCGTACCACACACTGGCTATAGCTCCCCCATATAGCTTTCTAATAAAAGTGATAATCGGGGCCTCAACACCCATATTCTCCATAATAACGCACAACTTGCTACGGACCACGCAGTCGAAAGCTGCTGAGAGGTCCATAAAAGCCATACAGAGTTCTCGTTGTTTTGCTAAAGTGTATTTAACTGCCACCAACACTAGATTCAGGCACTGGTCTGCAGTGCCTTTACCTTTCCTAAAGCTGTATTGCACCTTGGAGAGGATCTTCTTTTCTCCTACACAGTTTTCTAGCCTATTTAATAAAAAGACGTCTCATAATTTTAGCCATGAGGTCAATTATGGAAATAGGCCTATAATTCTTAGGATTTTTATTATCCCCCTTCTTAAAGATTGGGATTATTACTGAATGCTTCCAAGAATTTGGAGGCCGGGCTTTAGATATTGAATTTAAAAAATGTGTTAATAGGGGGCCCCATAATGAGGTATTAGTTAGAAAAATATCAACAGGGACCCCATCAGGACCCGGGCCTTTAAGGCTTTTAACTGCAGATCTACTACTGTTACCTCATACATCATACTGGAGGTACGAACCAATTAATGGTAATGTACTCGGTTGCTGGACCCTTCATAGTTATGAAAGGTTTTTTGGAAATTGTTAACCCTCCCCTCTTCCTTGATATGTACCTTTAGGGACGGATCCTCTGGATCTTCAAAAAAGGGAGCATTTACTGTTTTCCAGGACCCTATGTTATCTTTTCGTTCAGAGGCTTGGAGTAGGTTTTGCCAAGCTTCCTCTCTCAGATTTTTCGATCTTTCCTGTTTTGCTAGTTTATACCTTGCCCGCAAGGACCGTATCAGCCAAGTGTTTCTAGGCACCTATCTCAAGGCTATGTACAGTTGTGATAGAGCCTAAGAGCAGGCAATATCAAACCAGCTTAACTGTGGGCACTTGTTTGCTGATAGGGGGTGGGTTAGATGGTAGTTAATGCCACTCAGGATGTCTTAATATGCGCCCATCACCCATCATGGGGTACCCTGGTCATCCAAATAGATACCATCACATATGTTGGATCTCAAAACTGAGGTAACCAGTTTTGACGCTTTTACTTTGTCCCACTTTAAAATATAGCCATTTTTCCTGATATGGCTGGGTTTGGGGACTTTCCTGGATAAACTGGCAATATCACCCCTCGAAGCTAGTTCGCAGATTAAGGGGGCATGATCGCTTAGATCTAAGGATAGGACCTTAACATTCTTTATACGAGTTCTCAGGTTATCCAAGATAATGATGTAGTTTATTGTTGAACCTTTACCTGCCCTTTCAAATGTTCTGTCCAAACATCCGGTATCCTGGTGTACCTCAATGCCTATCACTAAGTTCCAAGTAATTAAATTTCTATTTAGGGGGTTCCCATATACAGTATGAATGAAGCGAATACTTGGGTCCCACTCTGAATCTGGTACACCACAACCAGGCTTATCAACTAATGGGTAACTCTTGATATTAAAGTCTCCAAGCCATAATATGTTCAGTGGCTTGCAGTGGGAGGTGCTTAATTCATTAATCTCCCCTTCAACTTCTTCCACGACAAGGTCTAAATTTCAAAAGTGATTATTGTAGAAATGTATAATAACCAGACCCCAGTCCCCCTCTCCCTCACAAACCCCATAATGGAAAAAGAAGACTTTTAAAGTTTTTTATAATTTTCACCCTAACAGTATTGGCTAATAGTGTTTGTAAGCCTCCTTTGCTCTACCCATTCTAGAATGCAATGCCGAGGTTTGGAACGAACAATATCCATTCAGGGAGATAGGCCCCTCCTCCCATGTTTCCTGAAAACAGAGGATATTGTATTTGCTAATCTCACTTAATCATTCAGTATTACTTGTCTTACCACTATACCCTGCAATATTCAGTATTATCAACCTTAGCTTAGTGGTCCCCTCTGGTGTTTTAGTCTCCTCCCTACTCAGTGATTGGGGGCTTAACCTCCAAGTGTGATTCTGGACCCTTTTTCTGTGGAGTCAATCACAGTCCTCTAAACTGTTCGATGGAGCAAATTGGTTCGAGGTGGAAATGCCTCTTAGGTCACGGGGGTCACTAGATGAAAGCGGTTTAGTGCAGGAATTACTAGGGTAAATGCCCTTTGACGTTTCCTTGCCCTACTGGTACCTCGCAAGGTCTTGTAGCTTATAGAAATAACCTAGAGGTAGGGCAAAGATAGTGGTCCTCGCTGTTGGTGCTGTGGGCAATTTCTTAATCGCTGCCCAACTAATCCAATGCTATCCATTTGAACTACTATGCAATCTTCCTTGATCTTTTTAGGCGCAACCCCCCCCCCACTTGGTTCTTCTGCCATAAAAAGGTGCCCCTGAATATATAGACCTATGCTCCAATATTTAGTCAACCAATGCCGTACTTTGGACATTAGTTGTTCTGTTGTCTCCGACGGGGATGGTTTTAATTCCGGAACGTTGACCAGTATGTATGGGTACGATGCTGGTGGGAGGCTTAAATATTGTGATTTACTGTCTCCGTTTGCCAACGGGATGTTTCCTACATCACTCTACCCCCTTGTTATTGGCCTGATTGAATCTTTGGTTGGGCGAACTTGGTTTAAGTGAGAACTCATTACTTGGGCATCAGTAGATGTTCATCTACGGCCTGCCTGTTTGTACCCTATCTGATCGTCTCTTGACCATAGCTGGTACAGAAGGAGTTTAAAGCGAACTTCTCCTCCGGTCTCCTACCCCAACCCCAGTCTTATCTTTCTTCTCTACAGGGGGGTTACATAAATCTGAAGTTATAGTTGAGGCGCACATAGAATTTGAGGGTAACCTGGTAGGTTTGGGGGGTGGGGGGGTAGCGGCTTAAATGCCCATCCCTTTCAAATAGCTGGATTACTCTCTGTTCTATGTTTTCCAGCCATGATAAAAGGGGCTGTACCATAGTTTGGAAAAGACTTGAGTTTTTCAAAAAGATTTCCCCCATTCGGAAGGGGTGGTTCCTGCATATGGGATTGGGTTTTGGAGTTCAACAGAGTGCTCGTCAGGGGAGCTTTCTTGGATCATTTAGCTTGCGTAGAAGATGGCTCTCTCAGCTGGCCTCTTTTCCTTTTGCCCATTGGATCTTTAGACGATGGTGCAGAAGATGCGCTTGAGGACTGAAAAGTGTTAAGCTTATCAAGCACAGAGTCTTCTAGAGGTGTAATAAGATCTGATATGCAACAGATAGGTCCGTCAACCCCTCCCATGGAAAGTCTCAGCTCTGTTATCCCGGTTTCCTTTGTTAGGGCATTAGATATTTTTACAAGAAAGGAATCCAAAGTACAAATTAGTTCCCCACCTGATTCTGGCTGCTTCTTGTTGTTCATGGTGGTGGTCCGATGTAGTCTTTTGGACCAGCAGCGTTAGAGGGGGGCCCTGCAGGCATGGACGGGCCCACCCTGGCCTCGGCTCGCCCACACGCACATCCCACGCCACGGGTCCGGGTCGTGCTTGTGAGTGCTTAAGAGGGTCCTGCAGGATGACGGAAATGGAAGTATTCCCCAGAGATGCAGGCGATGTATTGCGGCACAGCTTTTTCCCCCTAGCAGGTACAGTTGGTGGCTACCACACCGCGGGTCTGGGTCGCGTGTAAGAGGGACCTTGAGGATGATGGAAATCGTAGTAGTCCCCAGCTGTTTAGGCGATGTATTGTGGCACGGCTTTCTCCCGACTGGCAGGTAAAGTTGTTGGCAGCCTAAGAGAGCCATTCATTGCCCAAATTCCCCAAGTTTTAAAAGCACCATATATAAATGGTATGACTTAGAAAGGGTTGCACTCTTATTCGTACGAGCTGAGCCTTGAAAATACTTGGAATGTAAAACATTCAACAAACATGTTAGAATATGATACGGTTACATATGAAAAAATGTTGTACAGTAAAGGGGAACCCTTCAAATGGGACGTGATGCAAGATGAGGCTTTCACTAAAAATCGAGAAATAGGTCTGGTCTACCCAGTTTGAACAATCCAGATGTAGGCCTGCTCTTCGGCTGAAACCGATGCATCCTTGCTCCCTTAAGGGTGATCTCTTCATAACACATTCCAGTGACAAGTGCAGTGTATTCAGTGGTGTTCTTTTCTCAAACCTTAACTACTACAGAGAATAATTACATAATTCAAGACTGTGAACTTCTGATAATCAAGGAGAACTTTTCCCGTTAATGACATTACCTGGAGGGAACACTGCATACTGTGGCTGTGTGGACGAATTACTACAATATGACATTTTTGAAGTTCACCACATGCGCTAACCACTGGGGAACTCAGTAGTGTGTTTTTCTTTTAATATGGCATCTGCTTTGGTTCAGGACAGCAGCATGGAAAGGCTGTTTCTTTGCATTTCTCTCATCAAGGGGAAATGGAAGAAGCATAGAACTCAGCAAGTATTAAAAGTAAGTGGTCAAAAACATGAACTGAGAAACAGTCTATTGCAGAGGTATTCAAACTTTTCCAGGTTGAGCCCCCCAGCTGAATTCCCCCAGATGTTGGGCCCCCCACCACCCGACCGAAACCTCGGGAATCCGGCACACCACATGATCGACTGCAACGCGCACACCACGGGCCATATCCGGCAAACAATGCTCAACACAACAAGAGTGCCTAGCAAACTGCAGGCCTGTGAGTGGGTGTGGCGAAACGACAGAGGCGTACCACACAGCTCAAAACACAATCCTCCAAGGCAAAGGAAGTCATCACAACCCTCCCCATCCATCATGTACACCTTGTCATCCACCAACTCCCCCACCATTCATTCCTTCCCTCCATCTGTGCCCCATCCACATCCAAATCCCTTCAACCACTTGCAAACCCATCCACCATCCATCCATCCCTCCATCCATCATCTCACCCATCCATCCCTCCATCCACCCCCTCACCCATCCATCCATCCATCATCCATCCATCCCTTCACCCAATCCATCCCCTCACCAATCATCCACTCTTCCACCCATCCATCCATCCACCCACTCATCCATCCAACCACTCACCCCTTCACCCAAGCTATCCTCCCACTCATCCATCCACTCCTCCATTCATCCATCCACTCCTCCATTCATCCATCCACTCTTCCACCCATCCATCCACTCCTCCACCCATCCATCCACTCCTCCACCCATCCATCCACTCCTCCACCCATCCATCCACTCACTCATCCATCCATCCAACCACC
Organism: Lissotriton vulgaris; assembly: GCF_964263255.1. NCBI lineage: Eukaryota > Metazoa > Chordata > Amphibia > Caudata > Salamandridae > Lissotriton > Lissotriton vulgaris. The sequence continues at coordinate 77,539,314 of NC_141693.1, forward strand.
CACCCTCTCACCCATCCAGCCATCCCCCCACCCACTCATCCATCCACCCAGTCACTCATCCATCCACCCATCCCCCTCCCCCCACTCATGCATGCACTCTCTGACCCATCCATTTCCATGCTCCTCTCCTCACCCATCTATGCACACACCTGCCCATCCACTCTGCCAATCATTCATCCATGTCCTCACTCCTCCATCTATCCATCCTCCCCCTCTCTCTCCATTCCCCCCCTCACCCAGCCACCCATCCCTCCATCCACCCTTCACCCAGCCACCCACTCATCCATCCATCCATCCACCCATCCATCCACTCATCCACTCATAAATCCATCCATTGACCTCTCACCCACCCCTTCACTCCTCCATCCATCCCCCCGTCCATCCACCCTCCTCAATCACCCATCCATCCCCACATCCACCCCTTCACTCATCCATCCATCCATTCATTCACCCCTTCACCCATCAATACATCAATACATCAATACATCCATACATCCATCCATCCATCCATCCATCACCTCTCTCATCCATCCACCCACCGACTCGTCCACCATCTACCCCCCATCGATCCATCCACCATTTCACTGATCCATCCATCCCTCCACCCATCCATCTACCCTTCCAACCATACACACTTCCAACCATACACACATCCATCCATTCCCATCCATCCCTCCACTCGAGCATCCATCCTCTCTCCCACCATCCATCCACCCCTTCACCCATCCATCCACCCCTTCACCCATCCATCCACCCCTTCACCCATCCATCCACCCCTTCACCCATCCATCCACCCCTTCACCCATCCATCCATCCCCTCACTCATCCATCCACCCCCCCACCCATACATCCACCATGTCACCCACACATCCACCATTCCACCCATCACTCCACCCATACATCCACCACTCCACCCATACATCTATTCACCCACATGGCAACATAACGGACGTCTGGTGGCCGGCTCCACCCGACATCCTTCGCTCTCCCTCTAGCTGCCTCGGTCTCCCTCGCTCTCCTTATGTCTCCCTCGCTATGCCTCCCTCGCTCTCCCTCTGTCTTGCTCGCTCTCCCTCTGTCTCCCTCGCTATCCCTTACTCTGCCTCCCTCGCTCTCCCTCTGTCTGCCTCTGTCTCACTCCCTCGCTCTCCCTCTGTCTGCCTGTCTCCCTCCCTCGCTCTCCCTCTGTCTGCCTGTCTCCCTCCCTCCCTCGCTCTCCCTCTGTCTGCCTGTCTCCCTCCCTCGCTCTCCCTCTAGCTGCCTCTGTCTCCCTCGCTCTCCCTATGTCTCCCTCGCCATGCCTCCCTCACTCTCCCTCTGTCTCCCTCGTTCTCTCACTCTGCCTCCCTCGCTCTTCCCCTGTCTCCCTCGCTCTCCCTCCGTCTCCCTCGCTCTCCCTCCGTCTCCCTCGCTCTCCCTCACTCTGCCTCTCTCGCTCTCCCTCACTCTGCCTCCCTCGCTCTCCCTCTGTCTGCCTGTCTCCCTCCCTCGCTCTCCATCTGTCTGCCTGTCTCCCTCCCTCGCTCTCCATCTGTCTGCCTCCCTCCCTCGCTCTCCCTCTGTCTGCATGTCTCCCTCCCTCACTCTCCCTCGCTCTCCCTCGCGCTGCCTCCCTCGCTCTGTCAGCCTCTGTTTCCCTCCCTTGCTCCCCCTCTGTCTGCCTGTCTCCCTCCCTCGCTCTCCCTCTGTCTATCTGTCTCTGTCTCCTTCCTCCCTCCCTCCCGCTCCCTCTTCATCTCACCATGCCTGTGTGTGCCCGGGCTGACACAGCTTCTGGGCGCACACACACACTCAGCCAGCCAGCCGCACCCGAGCACTTCACACCTCTTTAAGAGACCATTCGCATGCTAATGAGCTTTGTTCAGCTCTTAGGCCCCTGAAGCCCCACTCTGAAATCGCCTGCCCTCACAGAGTGTCTCTACATCGCGCTGCCACAGGGACAAAGGAACTGGCACAAAGGAAAGATCGGAGTGGAGCACGCGCCCCCCCCTGGGATGGTGCCGCGCCCCCCCAGGGGGGCACGCCCCACAGTTTGAAGAACCCTGGTCTATTGCATAACAAGAGCAGTTACACGTACTATGGATGAAATGCAGGCCAGTTCCGCTGCAATAAATAAATAAATGTTGTGTACAATACATTAATTCCTGCGTTGAGCCCCAAATTGTTACTGGGGAGATGAAGTGATTTGCCCAGAGTCACAGTATGTTGAAAATCCACACTTCTCCAACATTTTCCCTTGGAGGCTACCACTGCCTTTATTATAAGGGCATTTCAGAAGCTTTTCTGGGGGCGAGCACAAAAAAAAATTGCCTGAGGTGGAGAGGCAGGGTATTCCAGGTCTTGGCAGCGAGGTGGGAGAAGGCTCTTTCCTCCGGTTTTGGTCTTGAGGATCCATGAGACGGTGGCCAGGGACAGTTGCATGGAGCAAAGGTGTCTGACCAGTACGTGGAATGAGAGGCGGTGATTTAGATATGCTGGTCCTGCGTCATGGAAAGCTTTGAACAAACAGTTGATGGACAGAATCCAGAACAATGTCATACATTCACACCGGTACGTGATGGATTTAACCCAGATCCCTTGACTGGGGGTGAATGTTTTGATTTGTTCTGCATTCCGTACATAAATTGTGTGTCTTATGGAGAGCTTTGTAGGCATGTGTGAGGAGCTTGAAGGTGATTCTTTTGTTGACTGGGAGCCAGTGGAGTTCTCGAAGGTGTTCGGTGATGTGGCTGAGGCAGGGGATGTTGAGGACCAGTCTGGCTGCAGTGTTTTGAAGGTTCTGTCATATGTAGAGGCGGTTCTCAGTGATGCCGGCGTAGAGGGAGTTGCCCTAACAGAGTCTGCCAGTGAGGAGTGCGCGAGTGACTGTGTTTCTGGATTTTGTGGGGATCCATTTGAATGTCTTTCGAAGCATTGACCTGGCGGTTCTTTGGGAGTGAGGAGTACAGTATGATGCCGAGGTTACGTGCGTGGTCCGTTGGGGCTGTGGGGAGGGTTCCCAGTGCGGCGGGCCACCATGAGACATCCCAAGCTAGGCGGTGTGTCCCAGGATGAGTACTTTGTTCTTGTCCGATTTGAGCTTGAGGCAGATATCTTTCATCCAGGTGGCAACGGCCTTCATCCTGCTGTGGAAGTTGATTCTGGGGACTGTGGGTTCGTTGGTGAAGGAGAGGATCAGCTGGGTGTCATCCGAGACTATGTAGACTCTGTGGTTCCGGACAATGGCAGTGAGGGGGCCATGTAGAAGTTGAAGAGAGTGGGGCTTAGAGAGGAGTCCTGGGGCACTTCACAGCTGAGATCTGTAGGTTCTAAGAGGAACGGATGTAGTCAAACTCTATGTGTTCAGCTGGTAAGGAAAGAGTGGATCCAGTCTAGAGCCTTGTCGCGGTTGCCGGAGTCATGGAGTGTGATTAAGGTGCAATGGGAGACTGTTTCGAAGGCGGCCGAGAGGTCCAGTAGGACGAGGGCTGTGGTTTTGACTTGATCGAGGAGGGAGTGGATGTTGTTGGGCGAGTAGTGCGGTCTCTGGGCTGTGGTTGCTTCGGAAGCTGGCTTGGGAAATGTCCAGGACTTGGTTTTCTTCGATGATCTTGGAGAGTTGGCCTTTGACGGCTTTCTGGATGACCTTGGCTGGGAATGGCAGCAGGTAGATGGGTCTGAAGTTCTTGACATCTGTCGGGTTGGCGGATGGCTTCCTTAGCAGGGGGTTGATCTCAGCATGTTCCCAGTCGTCGGGGAAGGGGGTGGTCTCAATGGAGCAGTTGATGGTACGGCTAAACTCTGGGGCGATGGAGGTGGCGGCTCTATGGAAGATGTGATACGGGTCCGAGGGTGCTCCGGAGTGGATGCACTTCATGGTCTTGAGAGTGTTGTCTGTGATGAGCAGAGTCCAGTTGAGCAGGATCTGTTGGGGTGTGGCGTGGTTGCGTGGCGTAATGTCGGGCGTGGTGGGAGGGTCGTGGGTGTCGGAGATTTCGTAGACGTGCCTGATCTTGAGGTGAAAGAAGGTGAAGAGTTTGTTGCAGAAGTCTTGGGAGGGTGGGACATCTGTGGTCTCGCAGTTGGGCCTGGCGAACTCCTTGACAATGGAAAATAGTGCTTTGCTGTTGTGAGTTAATGTGGATTCTGTCTTGGAGGGCCGTTTTGTTTGTGGTTTTCAGGAGGTGGTGGTGGTGTGTGCTGATGGCGGGTTTGAAGGCTGCGTGTGTTTCCGGGGTTTGTTGTTCCTCCATCTCTGCTCAAGTCGTCTACAAGTGGGTCTGGACTCGTGGAGGGCGGGAGTGAACAAGCTGGCTTTCTTGGAGTGTTGCTTGCCGGGTGCCTTCCTCTGTGGTGCCAGCGTGTTGGCACAGTTGGAGATCCATTGTTTGAGGTTGCGTGCAGAGGTGTTTGTGTCTGCTGATGTCGGAGGTATGGTAGTGCTGAGGAGGGCGATGAGATGCTCTTTGTTGACCTTGTTCCAGCCATGATGGAGGAGAAGGGGGGTAGTGGTGTACAGTGGGTGTGGTAAAAGCGAAGTGTACGCAGTGGTGGTCGAGCCAGAGGAGTTCAGTGGTGTGGCTGCAGATGATGTTTCAGCTGGCGGAGAAGATGGGATTGAGCTTGTGTCCCGTTGAGTGGGTTGGAGCGGTGACTAGCTGCTTGAGTCAGATGTTAAAAAGGTTCCCCAGAAGGGATTTGGTGTTCTGGTCACTGGGGTTGTCCAGGTGAGAGCAGTTGGTCAACGGCTAGGGCGGTCGACCTCGAATCTGAGGAACTGGGTTTGAGTCTCGGCAAGGACGCTGAACATCCTGTGATTGTGGGCAAAACACAATCTCCCCGTGCCTAACAAAAATAAAAATGAATGTGTCCTCGTGTAATGCAACTGCTGCTATGTAAAGTACTCAGATACCAGATTCGGGTCAAGTTCGTTCTATATAAACCTCTGTGCGAAAGCCTGGGGTGCGATGAGGACGATAATGGTGTCGGTGAAGGGCGGGCAGTAGTAGGGAGGCCTGTAGACACGGATGCCGTGGAGGGGGTGTTGGGGTTTGTCAATCAATCAGGCGTTTGTTAAGCACAACTACTCACCTGTAAGGGTCTCAAGGTACTGGTTCTGGAAGTGGAGGTGTTCCATGGTTGTCGTTTCATACGAATGAGTGACCAGGCGGAAGGTGCAACTGTGCATGATGGCGATGCCTCCTCCATGGTCGGCCGGCGCGGTCCTTGCGGGTGATTTTGTAGCCGTCTGGGATGGCGCTGGCGAAGTCCAGGCCAGAGCTGGGGTTAGTCCAGGTTTCCGTGAAGAAGGCGATGTCGGGAGAGGCAGCGTTGAGGAGATCCTAGATTTAGGGGGCCCGTTAATAGAGGGAGCACGTGTTGAGGACGCAGCTGAGCAGGGTGCAATGTTGGTCGGCTGGGTGGCGAGAGGAGCTGGTGTGTGGAGGTGGGCAAAGGTGTAGCTGCAGTTTTTATGCAGGAGAAATGTCCTTTGGTGTCTTTCGGTGATGCGAGGTGGCAAGTGGCGTCATGTGATAAGGGCAAGGAGGGTGTTGGCATTGTAACGGTGGGAGATCAGAGAACCAGGGCCCACTGCACTCTCTACAAATCTTAGCAGCTCCCTGAAATAAACAAAGGAAGCTGCAACAGTACAAGCTGCAATCTCTGAAACGTTCAGCATATCTACCGTGCCCGTAATAGCTGCTCCTCCATCTGGCCTTTTAAAAGCCCAACACTGCTCCTCGCACTTAATCAATCAATGAGGGGGTTTAAAGCGCGCTACTTACCTGTGAGGGTCTCAAAGTGCGGTGCAGCTCTGGCTTAGCAGAAGAGCCAGGCTTTGAGGCTCTTCATGAAGGTGTGCAGAGTGGGGGAGCGTCTGATGTCTGGGAGCCCATTCCAGGCTTTGGCTGCGATGTAGGAGAAGGCTCTTCCACCCGCTCTCATTCTGCGGATGTGCAGGGTTTCTGCTAGGGCGAGGTTGGCAGAACGGAGGTTGCTTTAGGGTATGTGGAAGGGAACTCTTTCGTTGAGGTATTTGGGTACGCTGTTGTGGAGGGATTTGCAGGCGTGGGTGAGTAGATTAAAGGTTACTCTCTTCTTGATGGGGAGCCAGTGGAGGTCTTGCAGGTGTTGGATAATATAAGCTCATGCCGAGGGATGCTAAGGACGAGTCTGGCCGCGGTGTTCTGGATGGTCTTGAGGTTGCGGAGCAGGGATTTGTTGATTCCAGCGTAGAGGGTATTTCCGTAGTCCAGTCTGCTCGTTAGGAGTGCGTGGGTGACTGTCTTTCTGGCTTGGGGGGATCCCCTTAAAGGTCTTGCGGAGGGTTTGGAGCGTGTGGAAGCAACGGCGTTGATCTGCTGGGTCATTGTGAGGGAAGAGTCGAGTACGATGCAGAGGTTTCGGTCATGGTCCATGGGGGTGGGCGGGGTGCCAAGGGCCACCAGGAATTGTCCTACGCAGAGGTGGAGGGTCCAAGGACTAGGACTTCTGTTGAGTTTAAGACAGCTGCTGCTCATCCAAGCAGATACTTTTTTTATTGCTTCTTGGAAGCAGAGTCTGGTGGTTTTGGGGTCCTTTGTGAGGGAGAGGATGAGCTGGGTGTCAACGGTGTAGGATTCAATGCTTAGTCCATGCTGTCTGACGATGGCAGCGAGGGGGGCCAAGTAGATGTTGAAGAGCGTGGGACTGAGAGAAGATCGTAACCAATCTCTGTGCTGTGGATTTGTCCCCACCCCCTGGAAGCAAGCACTCATCACCCCGCTGCTGAAAAAACCCTCCTTGAACCCCGAGTGTCTATCCAACTTTCGACCTATATCGCTTCTACCCTTTCCAGCGAAAGTGGTGGAACGCTGGGTTAGCTCCTGTCTCTCGACACATCTTGAGCAGAATCACATCCTGGACGGCTTCCAATTCGGTTTTCGCCCAGCCCATGGCACCGAAACGGCTGTGCTTACAGCCATGGAAGAACTTCGGATGCGTGCAGACAGGGGCCACGCAGTGGCCTTGATCTTATTGGACCTGTCTGCCGCATTCGATACGGTTAACCATGTGATTCTGCTAAAGAGGCTCAGAGAGGCAGGGGTCGACGGCACCGCCCTGCTCTGGTTCCATTCATACCTGAGAGATAGGAAACAGGCTGTGTCCCTCCCCCCTTTTCAATCGCTTTTTCCCCAGTACCTCACGGTGTACCCCAGGGCTCGTCCATTAGCCCGATCCTTTTTAACGTTTATCTAAAACCACTGGTCACTTTAATCAAATCCCACAGATTGAAAACTGTAAACTACGCGGACGACACCCAGCTCATCCTCTCCTGGGAGGGGGAAGACTCAATCCCCATGGAATCGTTCCATGACTGCTTAAGAGACACAGCCGGCTGGCTGCACATGAATTCCCTGCAATTCAATTCCTCCAAGACCGAGGTCCTGTTCTGCTCTGGGAGCCGGATTCCTCGCCTATTTCCTACAGAATTCTGGCCCCCGAAAAACCCAGAAAAACCACAGCCGGTCACTAGTGTCCGCAATCTGGGTGCTATGCTAAACAACAACCTCAGCATGGAAACGCAGGTAACCAAAACAGTCTCTGCCTGCTCAGCCCTACTGCGTTCTTTACGTAAAATCATGCCACTACTCCCCGCCCAGGCCCAAGCACTAATAGTCAGGTGCACTATCCTTAGTCGCCTTGACTATTGTAATGCTCTTTTGCTCGAGTCCCCAGCTGTTCTACTGGACAGACTCCAAAGAGTCCAGTCGGCTGCAGCCAAACTGGCCCCTGGTTGGACCCGGAGATCCTCGGCCACAGCAGCCTTAGCCGAGCTACATTGGCTCCCTTTGAAGCAGCGAATAGCTTTTAAAGCACTCTGCCTTGTCTTCAAGGCACTACACAGAACGGGCCCCAGATCCCTACAAAAAATGTTTTCCTGGTACACCCCCACCAGAACTCTCCGATCCACCTCAGCCTGCCTTGTGTTGGTACCCAGATTTACCAAGGTAAGGACCGGGGGAAGATCCTTCAGAGTGGCCGCCGCTAAACTTTGGAACAGTCTGCCGGTCGACATTCGCCAAATTCCACAACTCCTGCCATTCAGAAAGCGAATCAAACCTTGGCTCTTCCCCAATCCCATTCACTTCTAATTCCCTAATTAGCCTCCCGTCTCTTTCCATCTTAGGAGTAAGTTTTCAGCGCCAGGATACCTGTCAGGTGACAGTTGCGCTCTACAAGTGTTTTAAATAAATAAATAAATAAATAATAAATAATAATAAATAAGAGCGTGGGACTGAGAGAAGATCCTTGTGGTACTCTGCAATTGATCTATGTGTGTTTGGAGACGAAAGGCGGAAGTCTGATCCTTTGGGTTCTGCCGGTTAGGAAGGAGCAGAGCCAGTCGAGGGTGGTTCCCTGTATTCCGGCGTTGTGGTGTCTGGGTGGGAGACGCTGCCGAAGGCTGTGGAGAGGTCGAGTAGGATGAGGACTACGGTGAGGCCTGGGTCGATGAGCGTGCTGATGTCGTCAGTGGTGGCGAGGAGAGCGGTCTTGGTGCTGTGGTTGCAGTGGAATCTGGATTGGTAAGGGTCGAGGATGGAGTTCTCTTCGATGAAGTTAGTCAGCTGGGCACTGATGATCTGATCGGTGACTTTGGCTGCGAAAGGAAGAAGAGAGATGGGTCGTAGTTCTTCAGGTCTGTCGGGTCTCTTGAGGAGGGACTTGACTTCTGCGCATTTCCAGTCGTCTGGGAAAGTACCGGATTTGAAAGTGGTTTGATGGTGCGTTGTTGCTCGGGCGCAATAACACTTCACCAAGAGAGTGATAGTATTACCGCCGTTCATCACCATGTCTTTAAGCAAGTGGTTGAGGAATGGGCTCTTGGTGACATGCACGCATTGTAAGTGTGTGCGCGCACTGGAGGAAGGCCCTGTGCATGTGCGCCCTCACATATTAGATGGACCTATGGCTGCAGGCACAAATCGAGTAATTGTACCCTGACTCGAGTGCACATAAGCATTGAATACCATATACTACTGACTATACCACCATACCATCCCAGGCCACCATCTCATACCATACTATACTATGCCACCATACCATACCCTACCCTACCCTACCATACCTTACCTTACCATACTATACCACCATACCATATATCCCACCAAACATTCCATACCATTACATACCACAATACCATACATCAAACCATCTCATCCCATAACATGTCATACCTTTTTCATGAACATACAAAGCTAATCAACACAATGTTTACCTTTATAACACTTCACCACCTCGGAGCACTGAATCTTCACATTATTACACCTGTAATAACAAACACATCATTTTTGTATTAAAGAGCAATGACAGCTACAGGAACAAAGAATGAACATCCCATAAGACCTGTATTTGAAATAAGGTTCAGTATTAACAGCAGCACCTGTGAACTAGTGCTCAGTGTGAGCTACTGTTCATACACAACAGTCAAAGCTCTAGCAATATCCCAAAATTATTGTAATATCTTATGCCATCATGGGTCTTCTAGGAGCAGCTGCAACCGCAGTGAGGCTAACTAACAGGTTACATCCACTCCTGTTGGAGGTCTCCAGTATATATTTAATACTTTCTTAACGGAGGTCCACATGCATTCCTGCCAGCACCCACAACATAACAGTACCACACCCAATCGATGCCAGTGTAAACATTGCCACTACTCCTCTACAACCTTGGAAGGATTAGCACACAAGCTATGTTGCTGCAAACTGCTTTATCACTACTCAAGAACTTTGGATGGGGTAAGGACTATAAAAAATAAAAAGAAATGTGTGGAATGGAACCACAGTGCACACTGTGTGCATGAGGATGTGCATCCAGAGCCATTTACTCAATACCAGGCTGGGGATAGGTTACACTTAAAATGGATCCATCGGATTAACTTTAATGGGTAAAAAGTGGGATGCAATCCATTGGGATTTTATTTCCATGGATGTGCAGTCAGAGCCTCCCAGCTCTCACTGATTCTCCCTTAAAAATATGGTAACATTGGTTTACACCGGATTGGTACATTTAATTTACTTATAAGACCCTAGTAAATGGTGCTACCTGAAGTGAGGACCTGTAAATTAAATGCTACTAGTGGGCAGCAGCACCAGTTATGCCATCCACTAAAGTAGCCTAGTCACCGGTCTGCCACTGCAGTTTTAAACTAACATTTTGACTTGGAATAATAAACCTTTTGCCGTGCCAAAACCTTCCTTCTTAATACTTATAAAGGCAGGGTGAATTGTATTAAAAAAGTAGGACGTAGGTTTACTTTTACATGTCGTATTGTAATGATTGTAATTTTAGATGTCTTGCTTCAGTCTATCAGATAATACAGCTCTCACACGATGGGTCAACACCCGGTGCAGCAAAGCCTTTAACACAAAACTAACAGCAACTTTAGAAAAGGGTTTTATTTTACAAAATGCAGGGGCTCTCTCTCTTAGAATGAGGTTTGGGGTTTTATTTTACACAATGCTCTCTAACAGAAAGGCTTTCCCAGATACCAAATGCACAACATTCAAATACACAAAGAGATATATATGTTTATATGCAAGCAATAATAACCTAAATACATGAATAATACTGATTAATAAACAAGCAGCAAATATGAGATAAGACACAAGCAAATATACTGGACGCCCTGCACGAAATCAGAAAGAGATTACATATATATATATATATATATATATAGATAGAAGCTCAGACTCGCCTCGTATTTTTCGAAGAAAAGAGAAAGCACTCTCAGGAGCGGGTTCAAAGTTTATTTCCAAACCCACAGCTGTGGGTTTGGAAATAAACTTTGAACCCGCTCCTGTGAGTGCTTTTTCTTTTCTTCGAAAAATACGAGGCGAGTCTGAGCTTCTATTTACTGCGGGAGGCACCGCCCGCGAAAGCACCTGTTCCTTTGAGTGCACGAAGTAGGTGTAAACCAAGGGAGCTTTGAGATGGATAGATAGATATATATATATATATATATATATTATATATATATATCCATCCAAGACCACATCTCCCGACTGGGAGAAAGACGGGACGAACTCGCGTTTGTCTTTTCTGTTGTGCTTTTTGTTTTACACCTTACGGCATAAATTTTGTAAAGCAAGCAGGCATAAATCAACGTGTTACAGGATATCCCAAAACGATAGGCACGGTGCAGCCTATCATTTCACCACAGTAAACACACAAGTAGAGAGGACCAATACTGCAACAGAGGTTTTTATTTCCAAAGACTGGCAGCGCCTGCTTCCATATTCCGACTTTTCGGCATCCTAGCCTTGTTCACAGATGGAAGTAATAAGCACTCAGGTGTGTTCTGGCCTGCTTTTAATAGGGTCAGGTCACGTGACTTTATTCACTTTACTTCAAGTATATATATCTTCCATTTGATGCTGCCCTACAAGTAAGGCGCCACACATCAGCGTTTCACAACCTTTTATTTCACGCGGGTGGCAAAGGGACAACAGCATCTCAAAGCAGCTACAGTCAAGGGTCCATACGTGTTTCGGGCTGCCTCAGCCCTTGGTCACTGGATTCTGTCGGATAGAAGGCTGCATGATTTTGCGCCATGTTTGTAGCGCTTTTGTAATGAGTTCTCGCCCAAGTGGGCGTGGTCATGCAGCATTCTGGTCGTCGTAGTTGCAAACTGAAGTAGTATGCCTCCATGCTTCCAATCTTAAAAACCTATAGTAGGTTAGCGGACAGTGTAGATGACGATGTCCTGGCCAGTGTTAACCTTGAGAACGGTCACGCTGTTCCATTTGACGCCTCTGTAATCTTGATGGCGTGCAGGAGCTGCTCTTCCATGGCCGGGCGCCTCGCGACCCAGGCCGCTACATATTCCATTTGACGCTGCCCTACAAGTGATACAAAAGGGGGTGATGATGGACAGAGCGTCTGAACCAATCAAACACTCACACCCAGTCAACAGATCTGGGTTTAATCCATCACCGTTCTTTAGCCCACTCTGCCACCCCAGTTCAGACATGGCCATATGCAAATCAGTCTGACCCTGTGCCTCATGGGAACAGTCCAGCCCGAACTGCCAAGCCATGCCTTCCCTGGACCGGAAACAAGCTGCCGAGGACCGGTTTCTGGCATTTCAGCCGTCTTCAGCCCGGCTTGCTTGAATCCAGTGGCAAAGTGAGCAAGGGACTCACGTCTGAGCATACCCTGTCAACTTATGGCGAACAAAGCGGTACAAAAGGGGGTGGTGATGCCCTACAAGTGAGGCACCGCACATCAGCGTCGCCAGTAGGTAGTTGTAGTTAGGACCTATTTTCCATAGGAAATCTGCAACATTCTATTTAGAATAACTTTGGCGCCGGTTGACGTATCTTCGCAAACTTTTCAAAACTAGTGAGGCGCTCCGGTCTGCTCCGATCTTGAAAGTCTTGGGGTGATTCGTGAAGCCGGGGCTGAGAAAAAAGGGGGGGGGTCCCAAAACGTGTTTTCCCCTTGCAATTTTCCATAGGAACCGTTCATCGCGGCTACAGCCCGAACTGCTGAACGGAATTACACCAAATTTGGCAAAGAGGTAGTCCTTAGTTCAGACTTGTGCCTTTTGCTTAAATGGTGTAAATCCGCTAAGTAGTTCATGAGAAAATCACAATTAAAAAGTACATATATATCTATGGCCTCGGTGGATCCGCGCATCCTGAGCGCACCCTAAGCGAGCGGTCCCGATCACGCACTGAATGCTAATTGGCGGTCAAGTAGTTGTCAACATTCGAAACCAGGAAGTGTTGGCAGCCATTTTGTGCCTCGGTAGGAGCAAGCATGTAGAAATTAGTGGAACAAGTGTTCAAAACGTATAAGAGGTCAGGGTAGAAATATTTTGACCCTCTAGACCTGCTTAGGGGGTCCTACAAGGACCTCTAGGGCCCCAAAATAAAATGTCTTCTTTTTTTGAAAAAACTGAGAAATGTGCACTGGGTGCATGGATTCGCCGTAAAAAAGATAAAAACGAAGCGCGGGTTCCTGTGATTGTTTAAAAATTCGCTACCTGGGAGGTCCGAATCCAGGGGTCTAAAATATTAAATTTGATGGGGGTTCAGAGGGGTCCTGTAGCCCGGGGGACCACCATTCCTCGGTGCTAAAAAATAAATGGGTGAGGGAGCTCAAAGTTCCGTCTAAGACACGGGGATTACCAGCCTACGGGTCTTCTTATATTTTGGGAGGGGGGCCGCGTGGTCTCTATTCTGGAGCAGTCGAAAGCCTTGAGGAACACCACCCCACAGGAGCAGCTCTTGATGAGTCTTGGGGTGCCTACCCCCGGGACACTGCTGTTGGCTATGGCAGGGCGGGAGTCGAGGTTCCCGCTCTGCCATAGAAAACTTGAGGGCATATTAACAAGTGCCATTTCGCCACAATTTTTTTTTAAAAAGCCAAAAATGCAGTGAAAATTATATCGCCCTATTTACTAGGCGATGCTAAAATGCATGTTAACAACCGGTTTGCTAACGGCTCGCCTCGCACCTCGAATGAGTTGCAATGTAGGCGTTCCTAGGGGCAAGGTAGGTGTTCCTATGACAATATAACATGGAAGAGGGAGGTATGACAACAGCTTTGTATTTACAAGGCGGCCCTGGATTTGAGGACCGATAGCAAAACTCTTGGTAATTGCGGTTTATGTCAGATCCTAACATCTGTTCTGAAGTGGACTTAAGCATGTTTAATATGCGAGGTGGATTGATATGTTAAGTCTACAGTCTTATATTAACAAGCTTTTCACTTGCGAACATGAATTTTCGCTGTATTTCTCACAATATTGGGGGCATATTTACAAGGACAGTGTTAAAATTATAGTTGATTTAGCGTTAGGAAAGTGCTGTTAAAGCGGCCATAGTGGGCTTAATAGGCTTTTGAGAATTTGTGTGAATTCCAATAGAAGCCCAGGTTTACACCAGAACATTTTAACGCTGTTCTTGTAAATATGCCCATTACAGACTCCTAATTTTACCGTAAAAAAATATTACCTCCTACTAATTTTTACTCTTCCTCGGGATTCCATCTCATGGGCGTATATTCAATGCTGGGGACTGTGGGTGGAGGCCCAATGTCCCTACGGTGCCAGTCCGCTCCGTGCGTCTTTCGGAAGCCACCATTACTTTTCCACACGGGGACCTGCTAATATGCAGCTCCCCGTGGGGAAAAGCATTTTGCTTTGCATTTTAAAAGAGAGAGAGTAGGTTTTCGTGTTCTCTCTTTCTAAATGCAAACCAAGTATGCTATGGCAGGGCGGGAGCCTCGGTTCTCACCCTGCCATAGGAAACAGCAGTGTTGAAAAAATCTTCTGGTAAGACTTCAAAGGATTTTGAAGTCCATTATCGCCGTTTTAGCTGTAGTTTGCTGCCGTTAAAGCAGCGATAATTTTAACGCAGTCCTTGTAAATATGCCCCTAAGTTTTGGAATGTCGACTATCCCGTCTCCCATTTAAATAGGCACAAAATATTTAGTGAAGTGCACACTGTGAATCGTGAAGCAACAGTGTCTGATTGTGATCGATAAAGAATTGCCCATTGTGGAGTATAGTAGGCAAATTGTACATGGGGTTTTGTAACGTCAGTGGCTATTCCTCGAGCCCTCTCTTGAGGTTATTTCGAAGAGTTGTGTACTTCTTTTGTTCGTAATGTACATAGTGTTCTGTCTACTCAATTTTCTTTTCCCCTCTGTCATGTAGAGGATCCTGGGTAAATATAACGGTTTCTGGACAGCCAGTACCTTTCAACCCTACCCCCAAACTGCTTACTGCCTGTTACCATAGTAACAGTTCATGGAACACTTAACTGAACCCACAGGTCACAAGTTCACCACACAATGTTGCTAATCCAGACAGCAAGTGTTCTGGACTTTTTAAAATGTTCCATAGGAACTGTTAATCGCAGCTACAGACTCTGGTAAAGAGCTGGTAAAGAGTTAGCGTTAGTATTATACTTTTAGTTATAAACATAATTTCTACTTTTTATTTTTAAATCTTCTCTAAGCATATGATTATCACACTAAATAATAGTGAAATGTCAGAAAAAGAACACATGTACACTCAGTTTTTTTTTAAATTAACTTTTATTAAAACCAAAATAAATAAATATAACTTTTATTGAAACAGAAATAAATAAAAACGTAACTTTAATAACAGTAGAATAAATAAAACGTAAGATGGACTGCAGTGGTAGTAGCGTAGGTAACCTGCAAAACAAAAATGAAACATAAGTCCTTAAAATTAGATTGATGTGATTGAATGAGGTGAGAGATTACATTATTACGAAAGGCAAGATCTTTTTTTCTCACATGCATACTCAGGGTAGTGCAGCACACCCCTCCCGTAGAATCACCCTCAACAGGAGTCTGTAGGGCAGCGGTGGTCTTAGGTTTAGGCCTATCTTATGGTATAGATGGTATTTTAAATGAGACAGAGATGTGACTGATTAAGGTCAAAGATCACAAATTAACATAACACTTGGCAATATTGCTTATTCTCACATGTGTAGTGTGCCTGATACATCCCACCCCTCTCATAGGCCAGCGCTGAAGAGGTGTCTGTAGGGAAGTGCCTGCTGGGTTAGATTATAGTATGGTCCAACAGGTCTTTAAAATGATTCAGAGATGAGACCGAATTCGGTGAGAGATCACGTCATTATGCAGGACAATATCGTTTATTTGCAACGCGTTTAATTGGAGGCATTGTGCATCTAGGCCGCTCTGCTTACCTTTTGGAAACACTGTTTTCAGCAGAGCTCACAACTTGAAGTATACTTCGCTTCTATACTGCAGACTGTATTAAATTCAGCCTTGATTTATTTGTCTGCAGAGTGGACAGCAGAGTTCATAACTTGAAAAGAGAAAGAGAAATAATGTGGGGGAGAGAGAGAAAAAACATTGAAAGTGTGAGAGAAAGAAAGTAATAGATGGAGCAGGAGAGGTATTGTTGATACTGGAGAAAATCTTCGCAGCTCACCTTTTTGCCTCTGGTGTGTGTCCAAGCATGTGCCGGTTCATAGTGACCCCACAAGTTTAGTGAACTGAAAGATAATATAGGGTTAGTTATAGCAGAGTACATAGAACTGCACACGTATATTTCTGCGTTATGCCTTTGGACACTCAGAATACTATATTACATCAACTTCCACTGCAAGGAGTTGTCTGTGCGCTCTTTTTCTCCCAGAGTACTATACCCATGCACTTCCACTGCATAACGATGAGTTCTCATTACTGCGTACACAGACTGTTGCACCCCATTGACTCCCAGTGTCCGGGGGAGAGTGCCCTTTCCTGCGGACCCAAACTGTTGTAACCTATTCACTCCCACTGCCAGGAGGTGATTGTACATTCCTACGCACTCAAGTTGCTACACAGTATCCACTCTCCCCACCAACAGGTGACTTCTCGTTGCTTCTCCAACAAGCTTCTTTGCTCACCTTGTGCCATTGGCGTGATTCAAAGAGGGTCTACCACACGTCGAAGCAGCCATCTTATGCATTGCTACGATGGCCACGCATCATCGCAGAATCCTCAAACGATGAGCTTTGGAGGTGTTGGGGGAGAGGGATGGGGGAATGCCAATTTGTGAAACACAACCGGTTTGATAAAAAGGAAGATTGTGCGTCATTTGTTTATCAAAGGAAAGAGGAAGTGAGAGAGTGACTGAAAAGAATATTCGCAGCTCACCTTTCTGTCACCGGTGTGTCTTCCACCACGTGCCGGGACGTACTGCACCCTAAAGCTCCACATCTAAAAGATGGTAAAAGAAAGATGTTATGATTGGTAATTGCCACTATCTTAATGTGGAGTAGAATAACATCGCCCTTTCACACACCTTCCCTCTCACATTAAAAATACAACTATTTGTACAGTTCCAACATATTTAATAGGCTTCGATTTATGAAGAATTAGTATAGTAGCAATGTTTTCCATCCGGTTATAGAAAACAAGTGGTGCGCAGTGAATACACGTGGTTTCATCATCACGAGCAACGGACTTTTGACCGACTATAAAAACTTTCCTGCTATAGGTAAAAAAAAATGCAAATGCAATAAGATACGGTATATAGGACTGCGTACGCCTAAATCTCTGCGTCGCCTTTTTGTATCCAGTCTGCTGCACCCCATCGACTACCTCCGCTGCGCACCCAGGCCTCACTGCTCACCTTTTCGCGGGCAGGGCATGTTCTACATCATGCAGTCCCGCTCTGCCACCAATAAGTCTCACATTTGTTGCTGAGTCTTGCTATCGCTATGGCACAGGACATACTTATGCACCCATCTTCATGGCAGGTTCCTCACCCGCTCAGTCCTTGCGGTACCACTAACTCAGTGACCAAAGAGGCCAGGCACGCGGTGGTGGGCCCCCTGTTCGGTAGTTCGGGCCTACATGCGTCGTCCGAACCATCAGGAAGGGCCATCACAGCGCTTGCGATGGGAGAAACTCTAAAATGGCATAGAGCACGTCTTTTTTTATTGGTAGGGTCACAGGTGTTGTGATGCATGTGCTGGATGGGTGTGGTGTGGATGTATACCAGCCATGAGGGAGTGTGTGTGTGCTATTCTGACAACTAGACCTGGAACTAAGAAATCACTACAATGAAAATCTGGGCCATGTAGCATTGTTGTGTTTTCCTGGAAGCGTAAGCGGAGTGGGTTAGACTGACGTATGCCAGTGCTGCGCGAGGCTGTGAACGATGACTCCAGAGCTATGGGTGTGGTTCCGTAGTGAGCTATATGAGAAATCAACTGAAATGGGTGTCTGTGTTGTAGTGCTGCCTTCACCCGGATCTTAAACGCAAACGTGACATTATGTCTGTAAAGTCCCACAACATGGCCAACATTGAAGGTACGGGGTATCACTATTGCCACTGTGCAACATTCCGTCCATCATCTTGTGTGTTTTGCTGTTCACCCTATGTGGGAAGGGTATGCCCAGACGTGGGTCCCGTGCTCACTTAGCCACTGAGTCAAGCTATCCTGGCTGAAGACGGCTGATAGCCAGAAACCGGTCCTAAGATGCTTGATTCCGGGCCAGGGAAGACATGGCTTGGCAGTTCGGGCTAGACTGTTCCCATGAGGCACAGGGTCAAGACTGATTTGCATATGGCCTTGTCTGAACTGGGGTGTCTTGGTGAGCAAAATAACGATGGACTAAACCCAGATCAGTGACTGGGGGTGAATGTTTTGCCATTGTGCATAATTCCGTCCATCATCTTGTGTGTTTTGCTGTATCACTGACCCTATATTCATCCATAGTTGCAAACATAAAAGATGATATGAATGTTTGTTGTAAATTCAGTGAAATGCTGTAGCTGTAGCATAACAGGGATATGAAAGCTTTTGGATGCAGTTTTTGGCACATGAAGGACAGCTAATACATATACATACATACATACATACATACATACATATATATATGGTCAATCGGGTATACTGTCGAACTTGGTGCTGGAAGTCAGTGTTCGAGGCTCGGAGTCGCGTCCACATCCTGTTACTGTAGAGAAATGACGTAATCTACGCGTGCCTGAAAATGTACTGTAAATACAGTGCTCATGTAAATTGCTGATATAGTTTTGGGTCGACTTCGCGCTATATAAATATGCTATAAAAAAAACAACCAAAAAAACTAGCAATAGCACACATTTCTAAATTTACTATACACTTTGTTTGCAGTATTCTAATGATCCACTTTGTACGTTCGTATTTGTAGAATGAGCGAGAGCAAGTTATATAATCTAATTTTTTGTTACTGGCAGAGGTAAGACGGTTGCATACGCTATTTATGGCACAGTATTGTGTGGTAGGGCGCAGGACCAGCATTTTGCAAACATAATAAATACACAGACACAGATAGATAGTTAAAGTGGGTACGGGCACGTGTGCTCGACTCCATTTTATTACGTTGCTGTTGGTAACAAGTAGAATAGTAATCCTGATATCATACACAGATATTCAATCGTAAACGGTTTATGACTTCTGCTGTACAAAGGTAGGAGCACTATATGTGAAATACTACACAGACGATTCTATCGTAAAGGGTTCATGAGTTGTGGTGCACTGAGGTAGGGGCGGTTTGTGTGGAGCCTGCGATGTTGCGTGGTTCAGGGAGACCGCACTGGTAAGAATGTCTTTTGACTAATGATTTTTGCCTTAATAAGGCCATGTGGCGATTATTTATGGTGTACTGAGTTAGTGGTACGTCTGGTGCTTAGTGTGTGCTCACCCTGCGATGATGCGAGGTCTGAACGGGCTGCACTCAAAGCATTGCCTGTTGCATAATGAACTGCATGAACTTTGAGGGGGGAAAAAAAAACTACCATTGATGGTTATCAATTGCTCTGCAAACTAGGTCTACTGATTGCTCCCTATAACAAATTAAACGATTGCACTTCACGCAGTGCATTCTAACTTTCTCAAAATGGGGACGTATGTCTGGTGGCGATGTTGAAGGTGATGCCCCAGAGGTACTTGGTATTGCCGGTGGTGGAGGTACATTTTGGCGCAGTCTTCTACATTCTTTGTAAGCATAGTTCACAGGATGCAGGGATTAAAGGTGCTTGTGCATACTTGCAGTGCCACAGGAGTATTTTTTGTCTCTGCCTTAAATAAATTAAGGCTGAATTCAATGCTGTATGTAGTGTAGATCTAAAGCTGAATTCAAGTTGTGAACCCAACTGTTCGCAGTGTACATCGAAGGCAGTAGTCAGCACAGTTATAGAAGAATGCTTTTTTTTCACTTATTTTAACAAAATCTGAATACATACAGTATAATTGTCTCTGCATTAAGTAAATCAAGGCTGAATTCCATACTGTCTGTAGTGTAGATGCAAAGCTGCATTCAAGTTTTAAACCCTGCTGTCCGCAGTGCAGATTTTAGGCTGGACTGCATCATCTGTAATCACAACTGAAATAAAAGATGAAACATGTATGGAATATATTGTCAAAATATGTATGTTTCAGGGACATTACAGTTCAAATTGTGACCTATGCTGTCCGCAGTGTAGAGTACCATTGAGTGTGCCTTTGCACTTGCAGCACAACTTTTATTATTCAACTAAAGCTACAACTGATATAAAAGAAGTTTTTGAAGGAAGCATACTAAAGGGATATTGTATAGGGTTTGATAGATGTTATACTTATTTTGGTATTTTACTCTGCAAATAATGAATCAGTCTATTTAATTGTGAGCTCTCATGACCGCAGTGTAGGCAGGAGGCAGCGGTTAGCAAGAGCCCACGGCCATGTGGCGTTGAGTAGAGCTGCACAGTATTGGTAATTTAGCGTGTGAGCAGCCACTGATGATAAGTGGTGCACTGAGTTAGTGGCACCTGAAACAACAAGGTTCTGTGGAGCCTGCGATGATGCGTGGTCCGAGAAGGACGCACTGGTAGCAAAGTCTTTAAAATCAAGTTCTCTAATAAATACTTGTTGTCCTTTTACGGGAGTATGTTGCAGTAGATCTCCAAAAACTATGATAGGTTTTCTTCCAAATAAGACATCTGACTCAATACGGTCACGTGGCGATGACTTATGGTGCACTGAGTTAGTAGTCCATTTGGCAATGAGCGTGACATAGAGTACAATTATCTCTGCCTTAAATAAATCAAGGCTGAATTTCATGCTGTTCGTAGTGTAGATCGAAAGCTGAATTCAAGTTGTGAACTATGCTGTCCGCACTGTAGATGGAAGGCAGTAGTCAGCACAGATATCGACGAATGATTTTTGTCACTTATTTTAACAAAATCCGAACACATATAGTACAATTGTCTCTGCATTAAATAAATCAAGGCTGAAATCCCTACTGTCCGTAGTGTAGATGCAAAGCTAAATTAAAGTTGTGAACCCTGCTGTCCGCAGTGTAGATCGAAGGCAGTAGACGACACAAACACAGAGGAATGCTTTTTGTCACATACTTTAACAAAATCTGAGGACAGAGTACAATTGTCTCTACCTTAAATAAATAGAGTTGTCTGTAGGGCTGATGCGAAACTGGTATCAAGTTGTAAACTCTGCTGACCGCAGTGTAGATCAAAGGCAGTAGTCAGTACAGACATTGAGGAATGTTTTTTGTCGCATCCTTTAAGAAAATCCGACGACTTAGAGTACAATTGTCTCGGTCTTAAATAAATCAAGGCTGAATTTCATGCTGTCCGTAGTGTAGATCCAAAGCTGAATTCAAGTTGTGAACCCTGCTGTCTGCAATCACTGTAGATCGAAGGCAGTAGTAAGCACAGATATCGACGAAGAATTTTTGTCACTTATTTTAACCAAGTCTCAGGAGATAGAGCACAATTGTCTCAGCCTTACATAAATCAAGGCTAACTTCAATGCTGTCCGTAGTGTAGATCCAAAGCTGAATTCAAGTTGTGAACCCTGCTGTCCGCAGTGTAGATCGAAGGCTGTAGTCGATACTGCCATAAGTCTGCGGTGCTGTGGCGCAGAGTTCGCAATGGGCCAGTATCGAGGAGTCACTTGGTCATGGCGGCAGCCACGTGGCAGGGTGAAGACCTTCGCTGTGGCGGAGTCTTTTCTCTTTGCAGAAGTGAACCACGCCCAAGGCGTAGGCTAATTATTTATACTCTTACGCTGCAGTTGCGCAGGTTGGACCAGCCCACTTCGCTTCAGGGGTGGGGGGGAGAGAACACAGCTACATGACCGAGATATTCTCCAGACTCTGAGATAATATGGTTGCGTCCACTGTGCAGTACATTACACGTATTAAAAGAATATTTACACAGAAAAGTTTTTGGTTTGTATAGTGAGTTTTGTATAGCAGGTCATCGGTAGTGTTAGCATTGTGTACATTATTGTTGATGTGCGAATTCCTTCCCTAATACATAGCCGATTGCCACATCTCTGAACATTGAGCTGGTGTGCTGCTGGGGGGACATTATTTTGGGAAGGTCCGTTGTACTCTATTTCGCTGCCTCTGACGTAGTTGAGGGGAAGGGGTCAGTAGGGGTGGTTGTAGTGGCACTAGATGTTGCGATTTTGTTGGGTGTTGGAAGTGTACGATTAGTACCTCCATTACATATTTGTCTTTAGATATGGGTGTGAGTTGGATGTAATTTACACAGTACATAGTCTACGTCCTTACACTAGTTAAACGTTGATATTAATTTGTTAGTTGAACTATCGCCTGTCTTTTTAGGTAGCATTGTAGATTTGGTTTGTTGTTGAAAGTATGGGAAGTGGTGTTTTTTTTGTTTTTTTTCTACGAGAACACCTAGTTTCTACATTAATAACGTTAGTTGTGGTTCTGGTTTGTAGCGATTTTCTTGGAGAAAGGAATACATTGAAGAGTGGAAATATTTGCAGTTTCTACTACGTTAAGAACGGGATGATTAAAAAACAGATATGCTTAATAAACTTAATAATTAGGAATTATCATAAAAAAAACTTTGAAATTCACTGAAAAAACCATAGTTTCAGGGCTGTTATAGTTAGCTGGACATTTCACTCAGACAAAACCATTGAAATTCCTCCGTTATAGTTAGTTGTACTAACTGTAACTCTCGCACCCGCAATCCACTGGTGATGATGTCACATATTACATAATTCATGACATGGTCAGTGACATCACTGATGACATCACCTACTTTTAAAGGGAATAGCACATCATCAACTATTGATTACATTTTCATTAGTTCCTTTTTGGGCGTTAAGGTATGTGGATATACTGCATTTTGGTCCACATTCAGTGACCACAATCCGGTGGTTTTGACCATGGTGGATGTGGTCAAGAAATCTGATATATGTAACAGGAAGATAGTTAAACTAGATATCCGGCCCACAGATCAGGCCCGCAGAATTAGGTGGTGTCGAGTAGTACCTGAGGATTTTCATACCAACCTATTAACTAAGGTTGGAGCCGAAATGGGCATCTGCATGAACGAACACGCAGGGGACAAGGAGGTTTTAGAGGCTTACATCAAAATCTGTTCACAGGTTGCTAGTGATCTTAAACGGCCGGGTAGGGCGCAAGATATAGCCGGGGAGGGGTGGTTTGATCATAACTGCTCGTTAGCTCATCGGAAATTGTTGGTGGCTCTGAAACAAAATCCGGTGGATAAGTCTATTGTGCCAGCACTAAGGAAAGACTATAAAGTAGCCCTGGAGAATAGAAGATGAGAATCAGAGGCGAGGCATGGGATGAGCCAACATCTATTGATGTTCTTAAAAATAGCTCAAAATTTTGGGCAGTGGTCAATAAACCTTTTTTTCAAGATTCCTGTAATAGCCAATTAGATTGTGGTATCCAGGAACAAGTTTGGTGCTGCCATTTTAAATCAGTATATGAAGGAGCAGACCCGGGAGGGGTGGTTAAATCCTTACCCATGCATGACTCTTATACCTTATCGGTCACTGAGTTAGAGGTGGCAGAGGCCATCAGTCAGATGACATGTAATAAGGCTCCCGGACCAGATGGTGTCCCAGCCGACCTTTTTAAATCGGATGTCAGGTCATGGTCAAAGGTTCTGTGTAATGTTTTTAATAAGATGTGCAAATCAGGATTGCCGGGTACTTGGTTTGAATCGGTAATAGTACCTATTTTTAAAAAGGGAAATAGAGGGAACCCCAGTTGTTACCGACCCATTTCCCTTATTGATTCTGCTGTTAAGGTGCTGGGTCGGGTGGTTTTAAGCAAGCTTACAGGGTGGTTGGCAGAAACTAATACCCTCTCGGGCCTGCAATTTGGTTTTAGGAAAGGTCGGGGCACAATCGATCAAAGTCTCAACCTACAACTACTAATTGGAAAGTACACAATCGCCAAAAAGGGCTCCCTATACTTCGCTTTTATGGACCTTTCCTCGGCCTTTGATCGTGTGAATAGGTCCAAATTATGGGTGATGCTCCTTCAATTGGGCGTGGACAAAAACATTGTGTACTTCCTTGCTGACCTGCATAGGGACTTCTCTGCCACAGTGAGATATGATCGCAGGGGGAACTGTACAGGGAAGATTTGCATTGTTAATGGTGTTAGGCAGGGGTGCATTTTGGCTCCCCTGCTCTTTACCCTGTACATTAAGGATTTAGGTTCTGTTTTGTCCGTGGCTTGCAAGGATATACAGAGGGTAGGCAAACAATTAATTCCGGCATTGTTGTATGCGGACGATGCCGCCCTTTTAGCACGTACAGCGGTAGGGTTGCAAAGCCTTTTAAATTAGTTTTCTGCTTTTATGAAATCTATAGACCTCAGTGTCAACTTCTCTAAATCACACGTCATGATGGTTGGCACTAAAGTGAAAGGGGTAAAAACCTTGCATTGTGAAGGGAATGTGCTGTCTAGGGTATCTACTTTTCCATACCTAGGCGTTATTTTTTATGACAAGGGCACATGGTCTCCCCAAATAATAGCTAAACAAAATGTATTGGCTAGATCCATCTTAGCTGTTTTGGGCTTTGCACGCAAATTGGGTGTTAAACCATTTCAAGCACTATTAAAGATATATGATGCTAAATGTGTTTCCCTTGCAATGTACGGGGCAGACCTCTGGGGTTTCAAGAATGTGAAGGCCGTTCAAGTGGCGGAGGATACGTTCTTGAAAACTATTTTATCTGTTCCTCAATCCACATCTGGTTATATTGTCCACCAGGAGTGTGGAGTCGTTTTTTTGGAAGATCGCATAGCCATCGCCCCACTTATAAAATGGATCTCTATCTGGCTAAACCCTGAGCTAGAACTGAATCAGGAGATCCTCAGAGATTGCCTAGCACTTTATTTTGGTTACCGTTTCCCCTGTCTGAGTTATGTCCATAAGTTATCTGTTAAATTGGGACGACCAGAACTGTTTAACTCGCCTGATAAGTTGGTGAAAGGGGACACCAAGTGGGTTAAGGACTCCTACAAGTTAATGGCTTGCTTGGCCAGAGAGGAAAGAGAGCTGGTTAAACCGACTGTAAGGGCTCACCAATTGTTAAAAACATCATGTGCTACTGAACCATAACTGAATATTGTAAATAATTCTAACCATCATTTTTTATTAACTAGATTCAGGTTGAATCAATTTCATCTCTTCCTTGCTGGATCATCGGTGTGGAAAAGGGAGGAAGATTTGGGGATTTGCTCTTGTGATGGCTTCTCCACTAAAGACACAATGCACGTTATCTTCTTTTGTGAGCACTTTCTTTCTATTCGTAAGCGTTTTATTATCCCTCTTTTAAAAGATAACGGTTTTATGCAAGTTAAACCAGCCCTCCATTACTTGCAGCTACTTTCTAATGTATGGGAGATTTTTAATATTGCCAATTTCCTTATTGTGGCTGTAAGATTAAAGAAGAAAATTAAATGGGATTAGTTAATGTGATGATTCTGATGAAATGAATTGTGGCTGAGGATATTCCTTTTTAACGTTTACTTGGTTTTAAAGGATGTTTTTAAATGAAATGATAATAGGTACTGTATACATTTTCAGTTTGCACTTTTGTATTGTATTTTTACTGTTTTTGTTGTTGTTAATAACTTTGGTTTTGACTTAAAATGTTTAGTATACTTTTATGGTTTTTGTTATGAACCGAATAAAGTATCTTTGACTGACTGACATCACTGATGACATCTCAAATGACATCACTGATGACATCATCCACGTGACAATCTGATACACCTCATCATACACTAGTATAACCTTTCATCACTCACTGTAAAATACAGAGTACCATATTTGAATCCATTGACACAGCAATACAAGTATCTAAAAACCCACTCAGTGATCGCTAGATCTACACACACCTCTAAACAATTACCTATAGATTAACTCATACATGCTGTCAATGATCAATAGAATACTATCAAATATACTTATACACCTATATTGACATTACACACCAGCACACATCCTATTCAGTTATGCACTCATCCTATTCACTTTTGCAAACAAAGCATCATACTTACATTTACTCATCTACACACTTATACAAATAGCACTTCATTTATTCATATAGATAATAACCCATACTTAGTGTTTCATGAAATCACTATTACAAGTATACAGTTATGTATACAGTCACTCATGCAATCAATGAGTCTTATGTATACTTATTTATATACAACGGTCACATACACTGCCTTTTATTTTTTCTACTTTGTTGGACATGTACCATTGAGAAATATGTTTGCTCATCACCACACCCATAAAGATATTCACTCACCCAAACAACTATTATAACACGTAGTCTTAACGTCACATACTTACTGAATTAACTATTCACATACCTTCGGGCAGTCACAGATCACCCACCGAACTACACACACATTCACTCTCCCATACAAATAGTCAGTTAACTAATTAATAACTAATATAGACTTTCACATAGCTAGTAACTAACTGGTGCAGCAGTTTACACAACATCTGACAAAGTAATACGGATATTCATACAGTTTAGTCACTATCCAATATATTTAGGGAGACACTATAAATTAGTCAAGTAAACAGTCAATCACACTGCTGCTAAATCATCCCTCATGATGGGTATATATCCACTGATTCTTAAATGCAGATTTCTAAATATATAATACATATTTAAATAACAAACCAAACCACAGTCATCAGTGATGCCATCAGTGATGTCACTGACCATGTCATGAATGATGTAATATGTGGCATCATCACCAGTGGATTACGGGCGCGAGAGTTACAGTTCGTACAACTAACTAGAACAGAGGAATTTCAATGGTTTTGTATGAGTGAAATGTCCAGCTAACTATAACACCCCTGAAACCTATGGTTTTTATAGGGAATATTGAAGGTTTTTTAAATCATAATTCCGAACTATAACCTGCCTGAAACCTATGTTTTTTTCAGTGAATATATATTATATATATATATATATATATATATAAAAAATAAATAAATAAATAAATAAATAAATAAATAAATAATCAGCTCACTTTACCATTTGCCGCTTATAACTATTAGCCACCAAGGGTCACTACTAACCAAAAGCAGTCACTCTACTTATAAATCTAGCCCATCGAGTTGAGCAGCAGCCTAAGATTCACCACTGCTTCATTGCATTTTCCAAGAGATTGTAGATGGAGATTGTTTTTGATGGTTCGCCTGTGCAGATTGAAATATTCAGAGCATATTCGGAGTTTCAGTTAACACATCTGTAAGCATTTTGGCCATCACTGAATTCAAACTTTTTTCTCAATCGTAATAGGTAAGGATAATGACAGATCTATTTTAAATTGTTAGAAAATGAAGTTCATAATTTTATTTATTTGTATGAATAAAAGGGCTTGCCTCCCTGTCGGGGAACTGAACCCTGGTCTCCCGTGTGACAGTCGGGGATACTGACCACTATACTAACAAGGACATACTGGCAGCTGTTAAACAGGGCTTACCTCCTTGTGGTTAAGGCATTCCCTCAATCAATTCACAGTATTGTAATAGGCAGACTTGCTGCTTTTGGTTAGGACAAGTAATCTTTTTTCATAAATGATTACAATACAGAAATTCCTAGCCAAAACAATCAGTTTTATCAAGAAATGATTTCATTGAAATAAATCTTTCTATCGATCTGTCTATCTTTCCTTCTATCTATCTATCTATCTATATATATACACACACAGAACGCGGCTGCGAGAGCAGTGGTGGGCCTGCCGAGGTCATGTCCCACGTCCAACACTCTGAGGTCCTTACACTGGTTACCAGTGAAAAGCCGAATCCATTTTAAGGTACTCAGCCTTGCTTTTAAAATTTTAAAAGGATCGGCACCTGAGATCCTCAATAACCTTATATCCCCTTATGTCCCGACTCGCTCCCTCAGATCCCTAGGGCAATCCCTTGCGGTTACCCCGCGTTTCAGGCTTTGCCGGATGGGCGGCCGCTCCTTCCGTGTGAGAGCTGCGGCTCTCTGGAATTCGCTTCCTTTGGAAATCCGCCTTTTAGAGGATCTTCTAGCATTTCGCAGGGCCGTGAAAACCTACTTGTTTTAATCTTCTTATGTTGACTCTCACCTTTTTTCCGCGTTGTGTTATGTTCACCTTTTCCATGCGCCAGGACGCTCCTTCGCTGGAGCAGCTGTGCGCAATATAAATGCAGTTAACATAACATAACATAACACATATATATATATATACACACACACACACACATATATATATATATATATATATATATATATATATATATATATATACACACACACACACACACACACATATATATACATATATACACACTGAAAAAAACATAGGTTTCAGGCAGGTTATAGTTGAGAATTATCATTTAAAAAACCTTAGAAAGTCACTGAAAAAAACATGTTTCAGGGGTGTTCTAGTTAGTTGGACATTTCACTCATACAAAACCATTGAAATTCCTCCGTTATAGTTAGTTGTACTCCACTGCTGATGTCACATATTACATCATTCATGACATGGTCAGTGACATCACTGATGACATCATCCGTGTGATAGAGTGGCAGACCTCCTCTCACCCTAATATAACCTTTGATACACACTCAAAAATAGCATCTAACAATTTCAAAACAATGGACATACCAGTACCACTTACAACACACCTATTTAGTAATTCCAAGATCTACACACACACATCCACTCATTCACCAACAGTCCTATAGTCACTCATACATGTACTCACTCATATGTACTCATACACCTATATATCCTGTTACACACTGAAACTCATCCATAGAGTTACTCACACACATATTCACTCATGCTAATAAAGAATCAAATATCCATTCACTTGCATATACAGTTATACACACAGCACCACACTTACTTCTACAGAAACGTGCACATACTTACGCTTTTGAACAATCACATACAGAAACACATAATTATTCATACAGGAACTCTTCCAATCTCTCACTCTCACATATACTCACTTATATACACCAATACTCACATACACTAGTTTAAAACATATGTAGTTACTCATAGACTATTGAGACAGTCATTCACTCACTAACACACCCACACACACTCATTCACCCATACAGTCCTGCACACATGCTGTCTTCAACACATACAGTGAGTCACTCATTCATACATCTATGCACTACGTAATACCCCCCACTGAACCATACAGACACTCATACTGATACTCAAAAAACCAACTAATAACCAATATATAGACACTCATGTAGCTACTCACCAACCCATGCGGCCACTTATACACAAAGTGAGAGACTGATAACGAAATTGATATATTTAAACATTACTCACTAACACATGTATTCACTAAGATACACTTAGTTATACAATCAATTTTCCCCCCCAAAATCATCCATTCTTCCGTCGACCTTGAGATATACATATATAAAACATTTAATTTTCAGAAAAACACACATTCACTGGATGTCATGAGTGATGCCATTTGAGATGTCATAAGTCATGAGTGATGTGATGTGATGTAATAATAAGTGACGTCATCACCAGTGCATTGCGGCCGCACGAGTTATAGTTAGCTGAAATAACTATAACGGGGGAATTTCAATGGTTTTGTACAAGTGAAATTTTCTTAGGTGTGGTCACATATTGTGGTAAGTTCATAAAGAACTTGACAGCCTTTCCGATCTAGTCCAGATGCTTACAAAGACAGATGTTACGCAATGGTCATAGAGAGTAGGTATTGGTTCAACAGACCACAGATGCCCTATCGGCTGAAGCAATGATGTCCTAGTTCTGCCCTCCCAAAGACTCAGAGCTGCCATCGATGCTCGGTCCACCTGCCTAAGGGTTGTACTTTCACACAAACAAGAATGTGGCGTGTGGGCTCCGGTGGTCTGTGCCAGCAGAGCTTTGACAGACATGAAACAATGCTAATCTCAGAGGGAGGCCATCGCCATCCATTGGGAATGCAGACATTCGCCGTCTACACGGACTATAAGCCTCTTGCGCCAATGTTTCAGGGGTCAGCCTCCGCCCAGGCTGGAATAGTGGATCCACCAGCTACAGGAGGAGGATCTCAGTATTCTATCCACCAGGATCCAACTACTTTGCAGATTATCAGTCGAGACAGCCACGCTGGCAACCAGTGAAGCAGAGGCATGTGCTTTGGATACGGAGGAGTAGGACATGATGGTGATGGATTGATCATGTCTCCTTCCAATGTCCCTGGAAGAGATTGTGACCGCCATGGATGCCCGAGGCAGCTGGGACCAGTGTAGAAGTGAGTGAAATGGACCTGAACAGTAATATGGGTGCCTCTTAGATGCGATCTGATGACCACAGGCACCCTTTCCGGGTGAATCCTAACCCACTCTCTCAGCGCTATAAAGACCACGAGCAAGAGACTGTTTGAAACTATAGCCAGCCTACACTGGACTTGTGTTATTGTTTGTTGACAAAGTTTTGGAGGAATCGAATATTGATGGTGCTAATGTGCATGCGCAGTACCATGGTTCAGGCCATTTTAGACGTCTGTGGTCACCTTTGGAATGGGTTTAATTGTTCAGTCCGGGGTGACATCAATAAAGTAAAAACTGCTCAAAGCCTGCAAAATGTGTTTTAGCATGTGAGATGCACAGTGAGTATGTTACATTTAAGCACCACGATGCAACACAACAATACCCACTGACTATTCTCCAGAGCTCAGCACAAACTGCGCGCCTCTCCGAAGTGGTAAACCAGTTGTGCGCCAAAACCACTTCCAAGTTACAAGTAATACAGGCATCCCTACGCTGAGAATAGTGGGCCATGCGGCTGTGCAGTTGCACTTGCACTCAGGAATCTCACTTCACTATTCAAATCTCTAGGACGCACACACATTCCATATTTTAAAGCTTGCTCACAGATTGATGTTGGCCAGAAGTACACAGTTTTTTACCCCTCACACGCTCCTTTATCCTGCACCTTTTCGGGTCTCAACAGCCAAACAGCCAGGTGGCCTTTGGTCCTGCGCTCATTCAGCCCTGGTGCTCCACATTTATTTTCCTTGTGAAAATGACTGGAGCCTTAAATTATCAGTTCTCCAATCAGTGTTGAAACCATGTGCAATAATTTTAGGTGGTCCAGCGCCATCTTGGATTATTTTGTGAAGTAATCCAGAAGGCGTGTATCCGTTCAGGCTTTGTGGAGATTGCAGTGTTACCTACACAACAGAATACATCATTGAAAATGACGATTTCTCATTAAGCTCTGTTTATGAGTTAGCAAGACCAGCCAGTAAACAAGCAGCACACATGTATAAGTCAGTTGCATGCTATGAGGCCTGTGGAAGGATCCCTCAGGAATGGAGACACTGCACAGGAGACTGAGATGTGGGGGAAGTCTATGCAGGTGAGGGTGAAGGAAGGTGGCTGACAGGGCTGGAGGCAGCCCCTCCCTCATGGCACACATGAATGGAGATGTGTTTGACAGACACCACGGCCAACGGTGTGACTATGGGCAATAGTTGTAATTAAATGTCTCATTATCTTAATTCAGAATTGAAAAGTGACAATTATCAGATGCCCCTGAACCATACTCCCTGTTTTCAATGATATACTGCATGCAAATGATTACGCTTAACCACTGGTGTTTATTGTTTGAAACTGTAGTTACCAAAAAATGATAAAGACCTTTAAAAAAAAAAACAAGCATTTGCAATGCAATGGTCTCGGCATCATTAAAGGTAGAGCAATTGGCATTGCTCATGACATTTCTTTTTTTTCTTTAAATCATAAATAAATGGCATTGTCATTTACATTGCCAATACACACTACTCTGCACTCTGCACACACTACTCTGCACTCTGCACTCACTACTCTGCACTCTGCACTCACTACTCTGCACTCTGCACTCACTACTCTGCACTCACCACTCTGCACTCACTACTCTGCACTCACTACTCTGCACTCACTACTCTGCACTCACTACTCTGCACTCACTACTCTGCACTCACTACTCTGCACTCACTACTCTGCACTCACTACTCTGCACTCACTACTCTGCACTCACTACTCTGCACTCACTACTCTGCACTCTGCACTCACTACTCTGCACTCACTACTCTGCACTCTGCACTCACTACTCTGCACTCACTACTCTGCACTCTGCACTCACTACTCTGCACTCACTACTCTGCACTCTGCACTCACTACTCTGCACTCACTACTCTGCACTCTGCACTCACTACTCTGCACTCTGCACTCACTACTCTGCACTCTGCACTCACTACTCTGCACTCACTACTCTGCACTCACTACTCTGCACTCTGCACTCTGCACTCACTACTCTGCACTCTGCACTCACTACTCTGCACTCTGCACTCTGCACTCACTACTCTGCACTCACTACTCTGCACTCACTACTCTGCACTCACTACTCTGCACTCACTACTCTGCACTCACTACTCTGCACTCACTACTCTGCACTCACTACTCTGCACTCACTACTCTGCACTCACTACTCTGCACTCACTACTCTGCACTCACTACTCTGCACTCACTACTCTGCACTCACTACTCTGCACTCACTACTCTGCACTCTGCACTCACTACTCTGCACTCACTACTCTGCACTCTGCACTCACTACTCTGCACTCACTACTCTGCACTCTGCACTCACTACTCTGCACTCACTACTCTGCACTCTGCACTCACTACTCTGCACTCACTACTCTGCACTCACTACTCTGCACTCTGCACTCACTACTCTGCACTCACTACTCTGCACTCACTACTCTGCACTCTGCACTCACTACTCTGCACTCACTACTCTGCACTCTGCACTCACTACTCTGCACTCACTACTCTGCACTCTGCACTCACTACTCTGCACTCACTACTCTGCACTCTGCACTCACTACTCTGCACTCTGCACTCACTACTCTGCACTCTGCACTCTGCACTCACTACTCTGCACTCTGCACTCTGCACTCTGCACTCTGCACTCACTACTCTGCACTCACTACTCTGCACTCACTACTCTGCACTCACTACTCTGCACTCACTACTCTGCACTCACTACTCTGCACTCACTACTCTGCACTCTGCACTCTGCACTCTGCACTCTGCACTCTGCACTCTGCACTCTGCACTCACTACTCTGCACTCTGCACTCACTACTCTGCACTCTGCACTCTGCACTCACTACTCTGCACTCACTACTCTGCACTCTGCACTCACTACTCTGCACTCACTACTCTGCACTCACTACTCTGCACTCACTACTCTGCACTCACTACTCTGCACTCACTACTCTGCACTCACTACTCTGCACTCACTACTCTGCACTCACTACTCTACACTCACTACTCTACACTCACTACTCTACACTCACTACTCTACACTCACTACAGCTTCCTTCCACAGCTAGAACTAGTGCATAATGTCAAAACAGAGAAAACAAGGAAACACACTGAAGCTGTCTGTACCACGCCAAGTTCACATTTCGAGCAGCATGTGTTAAATCACGCTTTAGACTACTTCTCTACTCAAAAGTAGTACATTTCCTTCAAAAAGATAAAAATATGACATGCAAACAGTAATGCCGAAACAAACTGTTCAGCATGGGTTCTGATTTACATGAAAACATTAATTTCACTTAAAATAATAATAGTTTTTAGCTAAATTAAATTTACATTTGGATTTAGGGCATATTCACATATTTTTAGTAAATTTAAATGAATTTATTTTCTCATGTACGTTATTATAACCAATGCTATACTATAGTGTACTACGAGATTATTTTGGATTGGTATTATTAGTTGGCTTTAATAGTACAGTACTTAACAAGAGAAACAGTATTTTGGAGTAAAAAAATAAATCAAACATTGCAGTATTTTAATAATGGGATCTCATTAGGAAATAGTTTGGGAAGTGGAATGATAAACTAATTGTAATCCAAAAAGTAACAGTAACACTAAAAGAAATCACTCACAATGTTTCTTCACTTTACTTTTGCATTAGTGTTCACTTAGCACCTAATATTTTTTGACAAAACAGAAAATTTAAAATATTCACAATAGACTACCTCTGTCCTTTTCCTCATCTTCAAGTTGCCCACCCCTCTCAACTCCTCTTTTTTAATACTGTTGAATAATGGAAACCGAAAGCAAAGAGTTATTACTGCAATAACCCAAAGACTACACCAAGAATAACTATAATTAAATTAACTATTATCAAAAGTAAGATGTATTTTAAAGTAAATGGGAACTAAAGATGTGCAAAAGAAAATCACGAACTGATAAAGTTGTAACATCTGAACATCTGTGAGAGGAAGAGTAAATGACCAGATTTCATTTAGGGATCTTACACAATTAAAGATATACAGGAGCAAATGTGTTCAGTTGCAAAGATGCTAATACAATATATTTATCTACAATAAAATCAGGCTCTACTAAAAACCTCCCTTTCCCTACCATCACCTAGATGAAATCTTTACCACGTGCCCCATGCGCTTGGACAGACCACGAACATAGAATTTACACAAGAATTGAAAAGAAAACACATAAAAAGATGCTTAACTAGAAAATCTTTCTACAGCATAATACAGTTTAAAGTCCAGGGAACGTAAATAATGTAGGTTGCGCAGAAACTCTAATGGGGATGACAACCATAGACTCCATATGCCTTTTTACAATAATGTATCGAATTATCAAACATATTTCATTACCGAAAACAAATGCTGGAGATCTGTTTCAGAGAAATTAAGAACACTCTCAGAGCATCAAAAGCGAAGACACTTGGACTTAGCAAGAAATGTCAGTGGCAGATGGACACGCTTTCATTTAGCAGCCAAATATACAATAACTCTTACTGCCCCCGGAATTCCGCCGCGGCCGCACCGGAAGTCAGGCAAGGTCGCCTGTGACGGGGGCGGAGCCGCGTCCGGACCGGAAAAGGAGGCAGGCGGAGGAAATGCGTGGAGCGGCCCGGGGCTCCTGCGAGCGTGGAGAGCCCCGGGGCCGACAACAGGACGTTGCACGCGTGTTGCGGGGCTCCCTTGACCAAGAGGGAGTCCCGGGATAGGAGCCGCAGCGTCAACTCTCCCTGCCGGTGCAGAGAGCGGAGTCCCCCAGATTGCCACAGTAAGTTAAAGGGGAGAGGGGGGGCCGGTGCGCGCGCGTGTGTGTGTGTGTGTGTGTGTGTGTGTGTGTGTGTATGAATGGGGGGGTTCTGTATGTATGTGCGTGCGTGAGCGCTTCTGTTTCTATGTATGCGTGTGTTGTGTGGGAGCCTCGCGCAGCGCTCGTACTAATGCGCGTGCCAGTTTAGATTCGCCTGCGCGCGGCCAGGAGTGTCTCCTGGGAAGCACGCTCGGTGACATAAGATCTCGGCGGAGACGCGCTCCCGCGCGTCTTTAGCCGAGACCTAAAAACTGAAATGAGGCTTCATAACACACACAAGGAAGTCTTGGAGGACTATAAGAAGGATTTGGTGCCTGGAATGAGTGATCAGGGAACTGGGCAGGTTTGAGGGTTGAAATGAGGCTTCTAAAGCCTCAAGAGGATGCCACGGACTGGAGGAGGTCATTGCAGACTGGAGAGAGATTCCTTAGGACTAGGAGCAGATCTGAGGATTACAGTGAGGGTTATGAGACCTGGACAAGACCTCTTCAAATTGGAGGGAATTTACAAAAAAATTAGGCCTGAATATGGCTTTAATTAAATTTCACTGATGTTTGGAGCCACTGAAGGGATGTTTTGAAGACTGTTCTCATAATTAGGAAACTTTGAATGAGTTTTTGCAGAAGTCTCAATTGAGGAAAACATGAGAGGAAGTTTCCAGAATGTGCTTCAGTCTTCTGTATGTTCAGGGTACTTTTCTTAGGACTTCAGCTATGTTTTAAAGATACAAATATGTTTTCTGAGGACAGCAGCTCAATTCTGTAGCAATTATTTAAGGACTCAAATGAGTATTTTGATGACTCAGAGATTTATGAAAGTTTCTTGATGACACAGGGGAGTTTTCCGAGGACTCAAGTTTTCAGGGGAATCAAAGGTATTTTCTGAGGACTTTCGTTTTTATTTTTAGATTGCAAAGTGATTTTATGAGGATCTGAAAGTTTTGTAACACTGTGTGAGCTCAGTAGTGGCATTTACACACTGCAACAGCAAGACCTGCTTCTTACACACTGAGAGGAGAAGAATAAACCAGACTCACCTGGTCAGAGTGCTTCCGGCAGCCTGCAAAACAGAGAAAAAATAACAAAGTGAAACCAGTTTCCACAGGAGATGTTAAAGTTGTGGCAAACACAGAAAGTGATATTCTGAATGAGGTCAACTGACATAGCAGAAATTGGGTCACTCAACACATTGTATGACGTTCTCTGGATAGGCATCATTTAGGAATTGCCACAGCTGCGACTGCTGACTTGCCCCTTGTAACCCCTGGTACTGCTTGTGAGAGTGTGACCCTGGCTTCAGAGGTAGCAAAATCAGTGCCAAGAAGACGGAGGCAGCTCGCCCTTATGGGAGTTGTGCTCCATCCTAGTTTTCTGCCAATTTTATATTACACTAACAGTGAATAATAGTTTATTATTCACTATTAGTGTAATGTAAACATGGAGGACCAGGATATAGAACAAGAACTTCAATGGCAGATGTTGGGAGTAAAAAAGTTTTTTTTAAATGTGTGTCGTGTGAGTGCTTGTAGGTGAGTGAGTGGCAGGTAGTGAGTAAGAGCCAGTAAAAGGTAGTGAGTGAGAATAAATGAGATGGAGTATTAGTGAGTACGAGTGAGTCAGAATGAGTGACAGTAAGAATGAGTGCACATGAGTCAAAGTACAAGTGAGTAAGAGGTAGAGTGAATGTGAGTGAGTGTGAATGAAGGAGCTCTCTTCCAGGAAGGCCGAATATTTCGAGTCTAGGAAGTCTTACCAAACATATGTCGGAGTAAATTTACTGTCTGGTATACTATGGATGTGCTTAACAAACAGAAGGATGTGACCTGGGACTCTAGCATGATGTTTGTGTCCTTAAACGTGGTGAGATTTTACACCTGTATACATAAAGAGTTTGGCCTGCGATCTCTTGGTGATTTTTTTTGTCCAGTAGGAGTGCTAGTTTAGTGGAGCGCTCTAAAATGCTCGCGCAGATGGCAAACTTATTGTGACGAATATTTCCTGTTTGACAGAGATTGGTATCACCAGATTGAGGGAACTGCGATTGGATCCAGGTTTACCACGAAGATGCCATCCTTTTTATGGGTTGGCTTGAGAGGGTGCATGCCTGGGCCCAGTCTGAAGGAGTTGGATAGATTACATATATTTCTGAGGGCGCTTCATCGATGAGGTCTTGATTATTTGGACTGGTACCAGAGATAGTTTGAATCAATATGTGAACTATCTGGATGAGAATATATATGATGTACGGTTTACAATGTATTGCAACCCTGACAGGATAAATTTTCTGGACGCACGTAGGCATACTCACACTGGGCAACTTTTTAGGTCAAGCCTAGCACAGCGCGCATGCGCTGCCCAATGGGAGGCTTCTTGTGAGCACTCAAAACTTCTCCGTGTGGGTCTTACTCCTCCCACACATTCGTATGGCCTTTGTGTGTGTCTTTCAATAATGAAAGCACACAAATGGCCAAAGGCGGGTGCATGTCCCACCTTCTTCCCAATGTGTCACTCCCACAGGGTTTTGCTCTCGGGAGGGAGCTGCGGCGCGCGTGGTGGCAGCTGCATTCCTGGTGGGTCAGGTTACACACAACGCGGCGTGCTTTCACTTTTGCTTGTTGTGCTTGGTTTCCTCCCACGTAGCACGGCCTAATTACTGATATTGCTGCACTTTGTAGCTCATGTGTTCGTTTTTGGGGGAAATTATTTTCCGGCTTGTGTTTATGCAAGCTTCATTTATTTTTATTTTTGTTCCTCGTGCTTAGTTGGCATTTGAACAGCAGCGTGTTTTCTCTTTAGTTTTTGTAGCAGCTAAAAGACATTATGCTTCTCCTTTATATTTGAATATTTATTTACATAGGAAAAGGGCAAGCTAGCGAGTGTGCACGTTTAAAAGCTTTTACTCGACCTTCACCCTCTCGACAACGCTTGCTCCATCCATAAATCATTCCCTCCCCATCACTGCTTTAAACCCCCTTTGGCCTTTGATGTCCTGGAATTCATTGTCATCAGTGTTTTGAACTTACATGCCCCCGTGATCTGTTCAGAGTCTCTGTGCAGACACTTTCAGAGTGAGCGGTTTAATGTTTTCCAGACTAAAAAGATATTGTACTTCTAATTTATATTGAAATATTTATTTACTTTGGAAAAGGCCAAGATAGCATGTGTGCGTGTTTAAAACCTTTTCGCCACCTCCTCCCTCCGGTCTATGCTTGCTCCATCCACAAATGACCCCCTCCCCCATCACCGCTTTAAATCCGCACTGGCCTTTGAAGTCCCGCGATTTGTTGTCATTAGTGTTTAGAACTGTCTGGCCCCTGGGAATCTGCTCCACTCCAATCTCAGCACAGACACGTTCACCGAGTCAGGGCTGTTTGATGTTTTTAAGCCTCACTCGGCCTGCATCTCGATACCCAGCTGTGGGCACCCGAAAATGCGTCATGTTGAAGATCCTAACAGTGCATATTTCCAAGAGAGTGGGTAGCGCTACAAAGGTGTCGCAGATGCGTGTTCACAGTGCTGGCACAACTGTGTTATAACAACATGCACCTCCTTCGGCAGATGGTGCCCTCTCGTGGAGCAGTGAATCCCAGTGGCATAGACCACACACAACTTGTAACTGCGTCAGATTTCCGGGGCATCCCTCGTGCACATTAATTATACCGGGTGGGCGATGCCAGGGCGCGGACAGACCATGAATGCCTCTCCAGTGCTATTTCAGAGGTGCCAGGTGTGCCCAGGCACTTGGTGCCAAGGCACGGACCTCCTGTTCTGGTGTACGCTGCTTACCCGACACTGTGTTGAGTCAATATGGCTGCTTTTATTATTCAGGTTGTTAATTCGCAGGAATGTGGCCCGCATGTCCCTCTGGATAGGGTGAATCCCCATTTGGTCTCTGATTGGTTACATTCCAAGTTGGGTAGGGGCAGAGGCTTGGTACGTCTGCAGCTTGTTTCCAAGCTTGGGGCACTAAATCACGACTTCAACTTGTCATCATTTACTGTATCCTAGTCTGAAAAATAACACCTACTAAGTTCTTGTTTTTGTAGATTTTTTCATTTCAAACCATTCCTTCTTTTAACAAAATTAGGATTGTGGTAATATTTATTAGATGCTTTTATTTCAGTGTGTCTTTCGCTCGTAGCTGGTTCCTCAGACATCTGCTCACTAGCAATCTTTCTGGAGTGTGGAATCAGCATTTGGAGATGCTTCTTGGCAGATACCATAAGCATGCAACACTGCCCATTCTATTGATGACCGTGTTCATGTTCCTAGAGAGGGTTGTGTTTACTTGTTGACAAGAAACAACTACTGGTGGCAGCGACGGGTCACATGCTTTTTATGAGTCACACTTGGGTCACTGTAGAACACAGCCAAGCCCGGACTGATCAGCTAAGAAGCACACGTGTATTTATTTTCTAAAGGGAGTGCAGCTGTAGGATAACTCAGTGGGTAAATTCATCTGTTGCCTATTCGGCACGCAAACTACAAGACATTGCTTTAAATATGGCAGGTCCAGCAGTATTTTCACCATTCTAGGGCAATACTATAAGGGTCAGGCTCAATTTTTACAGCAAATATTGGCAAAGCCAATAGGTCTTGCATATGCTAAAACTAGTATCTTTGTCAGTGCCTTTTTTCATTTCAAAGATGCTGCCGAGTGGGTCTCCTGATGCTGTACAGTCCTGTCAAATGCAATTGTCAAAGGCAACAGGTCCAAAAGGCAAGACCTATTGGCTTTGCCAATGCTTGTTTTAAGATGGGGCAACGCGTAGTTGGGGACCTGACCGAGGGAACACCGGGACTTTCACCATTGGATCGGTTTCAATATCTCAGGGCCCAACATGCATGGCAGGAATTACTTGGAGATGACATGCAGGAACCCATTACATTCCCTGCGCTGACACAACTTATTTGCGCGGAAAGCACAACAACTTAGGGCCAGACAAGAAAGCAGAGGGACCGTAACATGCTACTAGACAATAAGTGCTGGTCATACTGCTGCGAGGCGACAAGGCCAGTGTCACTGAATGGCAGACTTAGTTTAATACATTTTAAATATATTATCAGGGTGTACTACATTCCTAACAGATTCCATCTATACGAGTTGAGACACTGCAAAATGTGACAGGTGTAGGGAGTAAGATGCTGGGTTCTTCCTTGTGGCATGGCTGTGTCCTAGTGTCTTGGCATTTTGGGAGAAGGTCTTTGTGGTACTGAGCGTAAACACTGGACAGTACTTTGTGGCCAACCCACTGGTCGCACTGTCGGGTTATGACAGGGAGATAATGGCTGGTTGTAGGAACCCGGTAGCGATGGGATTGTTGCTAGCCAAGCATGCGCTACTATGTGTTGGGTGAAGGGTTCAATATCTCATCATGGAATGAAATGCTTTACTGTAACAGACAATCTGACACATATAGTGAGCTACTTTCACCACAGTGTCGCCCCAAGGGCTTTTGGGGATTATACCAGCAATATCTGATCGAAAAAGAGGCAGGGGAGCCGGAATGAGGAAGCACCTGAACTGAACTGGACATTTAAAGAAAATCGCATAACTGCTACGTTCCTTAGTCGTTTATAATGCAACAAATATTATCTATTAAGGCCTTAAATCCCTTGAGATCTGTGGGTTCTGCTCATTTAATTTACTAACTGTGGGGGATGGGGGGGGCGCACTAGCGGAATGGCCGGCCTGAAGTGAGGCTTCTACAGCCTGGTGCCGAAATCCTGTAACAGATCCTGCCCAGATGGTCACAACAGCACGCAAACTGCTGACCTGAGTTGTCCAAGCATCGAGGACCAGCCGGTGTTATTCTGCCGATAATCCGAGCAGGGAACGCCAGCTTCTGACTTTGCCGATGTGAAACCCCAGAGCGGCTCGGGATTGGTGTGCGGCACGGACCGCTACGACCGAGCCGTGGTTCTCACGTGGTGTGCAGGCCCCCGTCCTCCGGAGGAAGCGAACACATAGGTGTGGTAAGTGCCAAATAGCCGCAACGCTACATAACGCATAGTGAAATTAAATGAAATGAATGAAACTTATATAGCGCACGACTTACCCTGGGGCATCTCAGCGCTTGCTTAGGGAACCCGTCCTGGTATTCCCCTGTGAGATAACCCTGGCAGGGTATCCACAAGGTGAAAGCCAGGCATCCCACCGCGAGGGGCCGTTGTAAAGTCTGCTGAGGCGTTGGGAGGCAGCTACTTCACCCCAAAAGGCAGCTACATCGTTTAGCTCTCGTGCAGTAGCCCCGTAATTACAAACGCGCACCGCGCGGGTGGGGGAATCGGCCATAAGCGGCGCTGCCCTCAAAGTAAGGCCTGAAAACTTGCTCCAATATTATATACTGTACGCGGGCAGAAGGCATGAGCAAGCAGTTAGGAGTGGAGCCTTGTTGTGCGGTGACAAGTGACTGAGGCGACTGCAACGATAAACACTCAGATCTATTTAAACTAGCAGACCCCAAGAGGCAGAGCATGAAAAGTGAGGCGTGTAATCATACTACAGGAGCATGGCAGAGCGTGAGATTTCGCCTATTTAAAATCGAGAATGAATCCCTGGGCACCAATACAAGAAGACGTAGGCAGCACTCTGTAGGTGACATTGGGGACTGAAAGTGCAGTGTTATTTGGGGGCCCAAGAACTGTCTCGGATTTACACCGCTATAGACACGTTTAGGTGAGGATCAGCACAGAGGACTAGCTGATTCCCAGACTGTCTCACAGTGAAAAGCGCTTAAATACTCCCCATCAAGGCGACAAATAGCATACACAGGCGGATCTCAATAATGGGAAAACCTGACGCAAAGCAGCCACAACTTCAAAAGTAAAAAAAGTACCCGCCTACACCAGTCTGAAGAAGAAAATAGCGCTGAAGTGAAACTGCAAGAACCCCATTCATCGCAGGGAGAGGACATGAAAGCAATCCTCCTTGAGGTTAGACAAGCCCTCGCTACCATCGCTGACAAAGTGGATGCCATGACTACGCGCACGGACACTATTGTCCACAAAATAGATGGCCACGAAGAGCGCATAAAGGAAACGGAGCGCCGCATATTGGATGCAGAGGATGAG
Organism: Lissotriton vulgaris; assembly: GCF_964263255.1. Taxonomy (NCBI): domain Eukaryota; kingdom Metazoa; phylum Chordata; class Amphibia; order Caudata; family Salamandridae; genus Lissotriton; species Lissotriton vulgaris. The sequence goes on from NC_141693.1 coordinate 77,581,392, forward strand.
ACTTCTCACGTAAAAGGCACTGTAACGCAAATGGACAAGCTACTGAAAATAATAGCTGCAAAGAACGAGGACATTGAAGCAAGAAGTCGCAAGAACAACATTAGAGTCCTAGGAATACCAGAAAGCACAAATACAGGCAAAATGGAGGTCTACATAGAAAAACTACTACTGGCAGTGGTGGGGCGGAATCCCTCTCCCCTACTTCATAGTCGAACGAGCACACCGCACATTAGGCCAGAGACCCTCTCCTGGAAGCATGCCAAGTCCCATAATTGCACGTCTCCTCAATTACAGGGACAGAGATGTCACCCTCCGTGTGGCAAGGGAGAAGAAACAGCTGAACTTTGAGGGAGTGCCATTCACAATATATCCCAATTTCACAGCATTAGTGCAAGAAGAGCGGCGTAATTCCTACCCGTGAAGCAGAAATTACGACAAGCTTAAATAGATTATGCTCTGATGTACCCAGCCCGCCTTCGGATCACTTATCAAGGCAAACAAACTTTTTATACGAAACCCCAACAAGCCGAAGAGTTTCTGAAACACCTTAAACTACAGAAAGCAGCTTCACATACTCCAGACGACACGCCGAGGCCAGGCTCACCAGATCTGGACTGACTGACCCCTGCTGTGAGACAAGTGAAAATTTCAACAAAACTAGCCATAGGACGGGTAAAAAGGGACAATCACCACCAGGCACCCTCATATCCTGGAGGGAGTAGACAGAAATATCTCGATACCCCGACAGAGTGATGGTTACCTGTGTGCCACCTAGCTAAGTTCCACTTACGGGGTATCCTCATTGCAGTTTACTATAAGTTGAATAAACTTGATTAGTTGTGTTCAACCAGTTATTGTGGTTGGAATTTACGGGTGAAGGGAGGGGCAGGAATCTCTGGCATGATTGGGATGCTTCAGTGGGTGGGGGGGGAGGTTGGGGGGTTTGTTATGAAGATGGTCATTCAGAATAATATACAGCAAAACAGACAGAATTTTGAAAATATTCATGCTCTTAATGTGATATGCACCTACATGGAAAAGGACTGTCACGACACACACGGGGAGTACGGCTGAATCACCGATTAAACATCTGAGGATATGGTCATGGAATGTCCATGGGCTGGGGAACCCAAGAAAGCGCAGACAGATCTTGTATTTGAGCTTATATAGCGCACAGCTACCCGCAGTGGGTTTCCCGGCGCTTGCTTAGGGAACCCGTCCTGGTATTCCCCTGTGAGATAACCCCGGCAGGGTATACTCAAGGTGAAAGCCAGGCATCCCGCCGCGAGGGGCCGTTGTGGAGATTAAGCAAGCTATTGCCCAGAGTCGCAGAGTGTGAACCCGTGAGTCGAGAAGGCACCGGAGCGAGAATTATCGAGTCTGTTAGACGGACCGGGAGGGTCGGCCGAGGATAAGGGGAGCGGTCTCCAGGGAGAGCCGACTCCAGTGACCGTACAGACAAGTAACTTCCCCCCCACAGACGGACACCACACAAGGGTAAGGTTCAACGAGATTTTATAGGCGATTCTTTAAGTACGATAAAATGGTACAAGGAGGTCTGGACTCAGGGGTCCCCTCGATTCTGGTCTCTGGTTTGGGGGAAAGGGTAGCGGGACAGTCTTGGTTACCAAAAGATGGAAATAGCTCTCAATCCTCGAGCTCGGCGTTCTAGATGATCGGGCCGCGGCGGAGCCAGCAGGTCCCGAGATGGACGAAGGAACGACGGTCCGCGGCGGAGCCAGCAGGTCCCGAAGAAGATGATGGTTGCAAACGGTCCGCGGCCACGCCAGCAGGTCCCGACGACGATGAAGGCTTACGAAGGTTACGAAGGTTGCGGCAGCACCAGCAGGCAGAGCGATGGTGCACAAGGCAGAGCTACGGCAGCGCCAGTAGTCCGTCAAGGATGAGTTCTTCTTTACGTCTCTCGACTCCAAGATACAACTCCCTTCCTGCTCTGGAGCTGCCCCAGTTATAGGGCTGGTGTTCTTTGATGTCCGGACCCTCGCACTCGGAGGTCGGGAGGTCCGGGATGGGGGCGTCCAGACACCCAGCAGGGGGGTGGGGCCAGCGCCCGGGGAGGCGATGGGCGAGCGGCACTTGGCGGGGAGAGCCATCGACACCTCTTTCTCCCATTGACTTGCCAAGTAGCCCGCTCACCTCCTGGGTGGATGGTGGTGCCGGGATGTCTGAGGCCTGGCCAGGCCCAGGGTTGAGGTCGATCGGGGGCCAGGCGGCCTCGTGGTGGAGTGTCCAAGATGGCGCCCAGGATGGGCGCGCGGGCCAGCAGTGGATCGGGTCCACGAGGTCGATATGCTTGAAGACAGGGGTCCCTGAGGGGACGGAGGACGTGCAATGGTGGTGTGTGGTACCTGTGTGACCGGGCTCGGACCGGGTTGGGCCGGGGGAGAGCGGCCCTTCATGTGGCCTGTCCAACATGCGTCCCCCCCAGCTGAAGGCGGGGAGAGTTACCCATCCTCTTGGGGACTCTCCTCGTCGAGGCGGAAGAACCGGGACAGGCCATCTGCGTTGGCGTGATCCGGCCCAGGTCGGTGTTCAACTGTGAAGTCCATCCCTTGTAGGGAGATGGACCAACGTAGTAACTTCGGGTTTTCCCCCCGCATCTGCATCAGCCACTGCAGGGGTCGGTGATCGGTCTGCACCCGAAAGTGTGTGCCAAAGAGGTAGGGCCGGAGCTTCTTGAGGGCCCATACCACAGCGAAGGCCTCCCTCTCTATGGTGCTCCAGCGTTGTTCCCGTGGTAGGAGGCGCCTGCTGATGAAGGCCACTGGCTGATCAAGGCCTTCGGTGTTCACTTGAGACAGGACTGCCCCAATGCCATGGTCGGAGGCATCCGTCTGGACGACGAACTCCCGGTTGTAGTCGGGGGCCTGGAGCACCGGGGCGGTACACATGGCGGCTTTCAATTGTTCGAATGCTGTTTGGCACTCCGGGGTCCAGTTGACTTTTTTGGGTTGATTTTTTGACGTGAGTTCTGTGAGGGGCCCCACGATAGTACCATAGTCCTTCACGAACCTTCGGTAATAGCCCGTGAGGCCCAGGAAGGCTCGTACCTCGGTCTGGGTGATGGGTGGCTGCCAGGACTGGATGGCGGCAATTTTGAGCTGCAGAGGGGCCACCAGGCCGCTTCCCACCTGGTGCCCGAGGTAGGTCACAGATCCTTGCCCAATTTGACATTTGCTGGCCTTGATCGTGAGGCCAGCTCGCTGGAGGGCTTGTAGTACTGCTCGGAGGTGGTGGAGGTGCTCGGACCAATGGTGGCTGTATACAGCGATGTCGTCTAGGTAGGCGGCACTGAACCCTTCGAGCCCCGCCAGGACCTGATTGACGAGCCGCTGAAATGTTGCTGGGGCATTTTTCATGCCGAAGGGCATGACCTTGAAATGGTAATGCCCATCGGGGGTGGAAAAGGCAGAACGTTCTTGGGCCCGGGGTGTGAGGCCGATTTGCCAGTAGCCCGCCGTCAGGTCGAAAATGCTGAGGTAGCGGGCAGCTCCCATGCGGTCGATTAGTTCATCCGCCCGGGGGATGGGATGTGCGTCTGTTCTGGTGACCGCATTCAAGCCCCGGTAGTCGACGCAGAACCGGAGTTCCGGTGGGGTGCCAGGGGCGGCCGCTTTGGGGACCAGTACTACAGGACTGGCCCAGGGGCTGTCTGAGGGCTCGATGACCCCGAGTGTGAGCATTTTGGCTACCTCTTCCTGGATGCAGGCCCGTACCCGATCTGGCACGCGGTAGGCCCGGTGGTGGATAGGGGGGCTGTCCCCCGTGTCCACATCGTGCACACACCAGGAAGTGACCCCTGGGGTGAGGGAGAACAGGTTGGCGAACTGTGACAGGAGGACTCGACACTCCTGGTGTTGCTCTCGGGTGAGGGCCTCCGAGAGTCGGACCCCATCCACGGAGCCGTCTTTCTCCTGAGTCCGTAGGAGGTCAGGGAGGGGCTCGGAGTCCTCTTCAACCCCATTGTCGGTGGCCATCAGGAGGCCGAGTTCGGAGCGCACAAAGTGGGGTTTCAGTCTGTTAGCGTGGAGGACCCGGAGGGGGTTCCGGGAAGATTCCATGTCGATGAGATAGGTGGCAGGACCCTTGTGCTCGACTACTTTGAAGGGCCCCGTCCACTTGTCTTGCAGGGCGCAGGGTTCGGTGGGGGACATCACCCATACTTGTTGCCCAGGTTCAAATTCGATGGAGGAGGCATTCCGGTCATACCACTTTTTCATGTCCTCTTGACTGGCCTCTAGGTTGGCTTTTGCCAGCTCTCTGAACCGCCGGGTCTGGTTGCGGAGTGTTAGGAGGTACCGGAAGACATCTGGTGGGTTCTTTAGAGGGGGCATCTCCCAGCCCTCTTTGACTAGGCTGAGCGGTCCCCGCACTGGATGTCCATATAGCAGTTCAAACGGGCTGAAGCCCAGGGACTTCTGGGGAACCTCTCGATATGCGAAGAGGAGGCACGGTAGCAGTACATCCCACTGGCGACGGAGGGATTCTTCCAACCCCCCGATCATCCCTTTGAGCGTGCGGTTGAACCGCTCAACGAGTCCGTTTCCTTGAGGGTGATAGGGGGTCGTGAATCGGTAGGTAACCCCGCACTGTTGCCAGAGGGACTTCATATATTTAGAAATAAAGTTCGTGCCTCTGTCACTGACGACTTCTCGGGGGAAGCCCACACGGGAGAAGATCCCCATTAGAGCCCGGCCGACTACCGGGGCTGTCACAGTTCGCAGGGGAACAGCCTCGGGGTAGCGGGTGGCGTGGTCCACTAGCACCAGGATGAACCGATGACCTTGTTTTGTGCGCGGGTCCAGGGGCCCCACGATGTCGATCCCGACCCTCTCGAACGGGGTGGTGACCACGGGAAAAGGTTGCAGGGGGGCTTTTAGTTTGCGGCCGCTCTTTCCACTTGCTTGGCACGTGGGGCAAGATCGGCAATGCTGGTGTACATCGTTCCTCATTTTGGGCCAGAAGAAGTGGGTCACCAGACGACTGTAGGTTTTATCTTGGCCCAGGTGTCCCGCCAGGGGGACATCGTGGGCCAGGTTTAGCAGAAAGTCTCTAAAACGGAGGGGCACCACCAGTACCCGGCTGGCCCCCAGCTCCGCGATTCTTTGCTCACTGTACAGCAGGTCATTGTCCCAGTAGACCCAGTGAGTGCCGGAGGTATCCCCTGCGCCTTGGGCAAGCGCTTGCTGGCGGAGTCCCTCGAGGGAGGGACAGGTTTTCTGTTCTTGGCGAAATTGTTCTTGCGTGGGCCCCCCCTCGAGGCCACTGGTCGAGGTTAGTGAGGTCTGGAGGTTGAGCTTGTTCTGGGGGGACGTCACGGTCGGTGGTTTCAGCTGGGGCGACCGGAGGCGGTGGCACCGGCCATTCGGGTTCCTCTGGGCGGGGGCTGGCACGGGCGGCCATGGACCGGGTGGTGACGCACGCCCAGTCCGGGACGCCTAACATCCCCAGGTGTTCTCTTCGTTCTACGGCGGCCCACGGGGAGCTTTCAAGGTCATTCCCCAGGAGGCAGTCTACGGGGGCATCGTCTCGGACCGTGACTTTCAACATGCCGGAGACCCCCCCCCATTCGAAAGGGACGCAGGCCATCCGACACAGACTTTCCGAGTTATCGGCTGAACGTACAGGGCAGAGAATGTTCGGTAGATACTGTTCCGGGGTCACCAGGTGACAGCGGACGGCTGTTACACTGGCCCCAGTGTCACGAAGGGCTTCAGCCCGGCGTCCATTGATGCTCACCCATTGGCTGTACTTCTGGGTGTTAGCGGGTAGGGGGACCCGCGGGACCATGTCTTTCCCCCCTAAGCAGGCTAGAGCCATGGCGGCTGGCTCCCATTCCTGATGCTCTTGCTCATATTCTTCTTGCTCCTCGGAGATCTGTTCTTCCCCCAGGGCAGCAGCAGCCACCTGGCGGGGTCTTGAGCTCTGGTACTGTGGGCAATTTGGATCGTTGGCATAGTGGCCGACTCGTTGGCATCGATGGCACGTGACATTTGCTCGGTATCCCGGTCGCGCCGGGGCGCTGCCCCGGTTGGCCGGGGGGGTGGTGCTGACCGCGGGGGCGACCGGAGCGTTGTCTCTTCCGCGTCCTTGGCCTCCTCCTCCTCCTCCTCGGGGACGGTGCTGACCATTGTTGTTCCGGTTCTGTTCGTAGGACCCATTCCGGCCCACTCTGGTGATTTCCCATCGGTCAGCTTCGGCTGAGAGCTGCCGGGGATCGGTTAACTTGCTGTCGAGGAGGTGCTGGCGGAGTTCAATAAAGCAATTGTTCGATAGGTGCTCCCATACCATGAGATTGAACAGTTGTTCGTAGGTTGTAACCTTGCTTCCTTTGATCCAGCCCTCGAAGGCTCGGCTAAAATAGGTTACATAGTCCACCCAAGGTGTACCCGGGATGCGGGTGCAGTCTCGGAACCTCTGACGGTACATTTCGGGTGTGAGGCCATAGCGGGTGAGGAGGGCAGCTTTCATATGGTCATAGGAGGTCATCTGGTGGTCCGGAAGCTGTAGCAGGGTGTCGCGGCCCTCATTGAGGAATCTCCCCCATAGGCCGGCTCCCCAGTCGTTTCTATCGATCCGGTGTGCAGTCATAGCGATTTCGTAGGCTTTAAACCATTGCTGGATGTCGTCCTCTCGGAAGTATTCTCGAACGACATCCTTGGGGATGTGTACCTTTTTCTCCGTTGTCCCTGGGGTGTGGGGTTGCTCGAACGCCCCTATTTCTTTATTCTGCTTGCGCAAATCAATCTCAGCTAATCGTCGCTCGTGTTCATATGTCAGTTTCTTTTCCTCGAGCTCCCTTTGTCTCTGTTTCTCCTCTCTTTCTTCTCGGAGACGCAGGTGCTCTAAGTTTATTTTCTGTTCGGCCAATTTAAGTTCAACGTCCATTTTGAGCCGAGCCATTTCTAGCTCGTGTAGTCGGGTTTTTTCTCGTTCCTGGATCTCGTCTTGCGAGAGACCCGTTCTTTGCTCTTCAGGAGCCACGGTGGTTTTTGCTGCGATGCTTCGATCGGGGGTTCCGGCGACCCCGGTCTCTGCCCAAGACTCTAGGGCATGCTTGAAATCGTCTTTGGTACTTAGTCCGGTGGTAGCGATACCTAGTTCGATGCAGAATTGTTTTAGTTCACGATGGTTGTACTCGTCCAATTTCTCCATCTGGAATTTCTCGGTGGATCCGCTTTCTTTAGTTGTCATCTTGATTTCGTCGTGGGGTGAGCTACTGTCTGTACGATTATGCGGTGATTCGGATCCCACCGCTGCCACCAATGTTAGACGGACCGGGAGGGTCGGCCGAGGATAAGGGGAGCGGTCTCCAGGGAGAGCCGACTCCAGTGACCGTACAGACAAGTAACTTCCCCCCCACAGACGGACACCACACAAGGGTAAGGTTCAACGAGATTTTATAGGCGATTCTTTAAGTACGATAAAATGGTACAAGGAGGTCTGGACTCAGGGGTCCCCTCGATTCTGGTCTCTGGTTTGGGGGAAAGGGTAGCGGGACAGTCTTGGTTACCAAAAGATGGAAATAGCTCTCAATCCTCGAGCTCGGCGTTCTAGATGATCGGGCCGCGGCGGAGCCAGCAGGTCCCGAGATGGACGAAGGAACGACGGTCCGCGGCGGAGCCAGCAGGTCCCGAAGAAGATGATGGTTGCAAACGGTCCGCGGCCACGCCAGCAGGTCCCGACGACGATGAAGGCTTACGAAGGTTACGAAGGTTGCGGCAGCACCAGCAGGCAGAGCGATGGTGCACAAGGCAGAGCTACGGCAGCGCCAGTAGTCCGTCAAGGATGAGTTCTTCTTTACGTCTCTCGACTCCAAGATACAACTCCCTTCCTGCTCTGGAGCTGCCCCAGTTATAGGGCTGGTGTTCTTTGATGTCCGGACCCTCGCACTCGGAGGTCGGGAGGTCCGGGATGGGGGCGTCCAGACACCCAGCAGGGGGGTGGGGCCAGCGCCCGGGGAGGCGATGGGCGAGCGGCACTTGGCGGGGAGAGCCATCGACACCTCTTTCTCCCATTGACTTGCCAAGTAGCCCGCTCACCTCCTGGGTGGATGGTGGTGCCGGGATGTCTGAGGCCTGGCCAGGCCCAGGGTTGAGGTCGATCGGGGGCCAGGCGGCCTCGTGGTGGAGTGTCCAAGATGGCGCCCAGGATGGGCGCGCGGGCCAGCAGTGGATCGGGTCCACGAGGTCGATATGCTTGAAGACAGGGGTCCCTGAGGGGACGGAGGACGTGCAATGGTGGTGTGTGGTACCTGTGTGACCGGGCTCGGACCGGGTTGGGCCGGGGGAGAGCGGCCCTTCATGTGGCCTGTCCAACAGAGTCCGTGGAATTTTTTTTTTTTTTAGCCCAAGACCCGCCGAGGCGGGGAATTGAACCCTGGTCCAGGGCCGATCCTAGCTTCCGGGTCTGCCGCCTCTAACCCCTGAGCCACACTTCTCTTAGCATACTTGGATTGTCACCAGATAAATATAGCTATGCTACAGGAAACCCACATCAATCCACAACAGCACACCACATTTGCTAGTAAATGGAGATACATACTTACGTGGGGACGGTTGGGCTCAGATTCGGTTACACTAGTGTGTTGCTACGGCCCGAATGTTGACGCTCCCGACTTCTTTACCAACTTATGAGGGAAAAATCGAGGACATAGGCTCCATCCATATAATCAGGGGAGGGGGATTTTAACGTAGCGCTTAATTAGGCATCAGACAGATCTAATACAGCACCACATCATTATACTAAAGCTCAGGCAACTCTTCAGGGGATTTTAGAGAAAGGGAGCTTAATTGATACCTGGCGCCGTATTCACCCCACTACTCGAGAAGGTACACACTGAACGTCATGGGCTGCAACTTGGGCTCAAACAGATTACTGCATAATTTCGAGGGGCCTAGGACCATCTATAAAAGACGTCACAAATATGGCTAGGACTTTTTCCGATCATTCACCTGTGAAGCTCACAATTACATCACCAGGTAACGATTTGCCCATATGTAGTTGTAGGCAGCTGCAAACAGCATTATTAGATGCAGTGTTTCGTGGCGAGTTGAAAGTGGAAATCAAAGACTTCTTTCAGAGGAATAGGGGTTCTGTGGACAGGGTGGAAATCATTTGGGAAGACTTCAAAGTTACGATTAGAGGGTTCTGCATCTCAAAAAGCTTTGGAGTACTCAGATATATAGGGTACATTGAAGAAACTTGAGAAAGAACTTAGGACTCTAGAGACACAGATGGGGGGGGGGAAAGGGGAGACAGATGCAAATGTACTTTCGTGAGAAACTATCGGAGTATGTAGACACTGCCGCATGGGAGTCAAAGTTTCAGGGGAAATACTGGGTTGCCCGGAAATATGGGGAGGGCGAGCATCCGGGGAAAGCAATAGCAGAAATGACAAAGCGACCACGTTTTTCCAACTATGTCATAGAAATCATAGGGCCTGGGGTAGAGGTACACTGAGATACATCGGACATATTAGCAACATTCACCACACATTACTCCACACTATATACCTCATCGCGACACGATGATTTCGAGCTGGACAGCTTCCTCTGGGATTAAGCACTAGGATGGGTAGGAGACACACAGAGGGAGTTTTTATGTGCTCCTATTGAACTGTCAGAAATTCGCGAAGCGGTAATGCAGCTGAAGTCTGGCAAGGTGCTGGGCTTGGACGGCCTTCCCGCTGAATTTTATAAAACATATATAGATGTTATGGCCCCCATACTGAAGGAGATATATCAAGAATCCTTAGAATGTGGCACACTTCCTCCATCGATGAGAGGCACTGATCACATCCCTACTGAAGCCAGGCAAATCCCCCAACTCCTGCGATTCATACAGGACGCTGTCACTCAAACTGCGACACGAAAATATTAGCCAAGGTCATCGCTAAACGATTAATCGTCTTGATGGAAAAACTTGTGCTCCGTGATCAGTCAGGGTTCGTCCCCGGCTGAGCCACCACACACTGTAGTGTTACCGAGGCCTGGTTTGCACACATTGCTATGTTAGCATGGCTTATTAGAAGTTTAAACGCCATTTTACCTTTTGCTGCTTTTGCACACAACACTGCCTATAGCTGTTTTTGTAAGTTAAGCTGTGCGAATGTCTTCACATTAGACACACTTGTTTTCAACATCGTTAGACTTACAACGTGACCCTAGTCTGCACAATGAGTGCCCGAGCCACCAAGGTTATCATAACATGATTGCTGTTGTTCGAACTGATCGGCTCACTTAGTTAGACACAACACAGGGCAGCTGAGAATTCAACTGAAATTCTGGTGCCTTTATTATTACACGACAGCCATGATTTCACACACTTGGAAGATTTCCGTTTCCAGAAAGACAGAGCGCTTCTGCAGATCCTGATGGGATTTACTCCTGCTGATCTTGGAGGTATGGGGTCCCCTATGCAAGCCTAAGAGACCTTCTATATTTTAATAAAACATAGTTCCTAGAAAGGGAGGGTGATATAACTAGGCTCTATAGGACCTGTTTTCACCATCATTGTAATATGAATTCTCCTTTTGTGTTTTATGGAGTTGTAACAATGCTGACCATATTATTTCTAATCGTATGTCTGCTTATGTTAGCAAAGATACTGCATCGGAGAGCACGCCGTTAAAATAAATATTTTACCTTTTACAGTGTCTCTATTTACTCCTGTTGTGGACTGGTATGAGAGTATAACGAAAGAGTGTTTTCATTTCCCACCATTCCTGAGTATATCCTAAGTCGCATGTTCTAGGTTGTCTAATTATTGGTTACTTTGCTACAGCACGAAGAGCTAATGTGACACAGATGCTAGCTGGTTGGGGTTTTCTAGGTACTAAGGTGAGTTTTTGGTACACCACAATTCACTGAGGTCCTGGTTCTCTGTGCACAGTTCTGTATAGGAGCAGATTGCTTGCAACAACACAACCTCCTCACTTTATTCTCCACTCTTCAGAACATAGCACCAGAACTTTCTCTGGCTGCAGTGTTTTTTAAATGCCCCTAAGGCATTCGATTCTGTGGAGTGGGACTACCTCCTAGGAATATTACAACGCATGGGTTGTTCCCCCTCTTTTCGTGTCCTGGATACAGTTATTGTATCGGCACCCCACAGCTAAGGTGCTTGTAAATGGCCACTTGGTAGCAGCACTCCCCATCTCGAGAGGCACCAGGCAAGGTTGCCCGTTATCCCCCCTACTATTTGCCCTCGTGATCGAGCCCCTGGCATGCACCTGCGCCATACCATGAGGAGAAGGCACTACAATGCAAACTGCGACAAATCCTAATTTCCCTTTATGCAGATGATCTCACACTTTATATAAGAGACCCTCAGAATAATATTAATCCTCTGCTACCAGAATTCATAGTTTTTGGAAAACTTTCTGGAGTCCACATCAACTGGGGGAAGTCGTAAATATTCCCCTTAACGCCCGCAGTCACAGGATTTCCCCTAGATTAGCAGCTGGAGTGGTGCAACACAGACTTAAGATACCAAGTGATCCAAATTTACGGGGACAGGGAAGAACTGCCAGAGACCGCCTCACCAGCAATGTCACACAGTGGATCTCTTTGCCCCTCTCGCTAGCCGGCAGAGCATCTTTGATAAAAATGGTAGTGCTCCCACAGTTCTTATACCTCTTCATGAATATACCTTATAACCCCGGACGTTATTTTCTCAAAACACTCCGCTCAGAAATAATACGGCTCTTCTGAGGGGGTAAGGAGGGGGCAAACAACCACGGATACAATGGTCGATACTCACAAGACCCTATGAGCAGGGAGGATTTGACATTCTGGATTTTGAGCTGTACTTCACATGTAAGCAGGCTCATTATGCCTACTTTTGGGTCAACCCCTCGAGATACATGCCACAGGTGGCGGCGGAACACTGATTAGCTGACCCTATCCCTCTAGTTGGGATGATACACGCCCTCCCCCAGCCGAGACATAGCACCAACTACTATTACGGGTATGGTAGATGCATGGCATAGTAGGCCTCCTTGAAGCTCTGATACAATACTCATCATTGTTGCCCCTGTCCTATCACCCCCCCTAGGCCCTTACTCCAAGAGAAGGTCTTTCGCAAAGTATGTGAGCGCACGAAAGTTACTAAATGGGGGGAATCTTTTCCACAATGGTACATTTTGCTCCTCTTATCAGTTTTTCCATGGGACACAGCCCACTCCCCTAAATCTCTTCTTATAATGTTCGACTGCGTCAGGGAATATGTTCCATCATCCCGGAATTCCCTCAGGAGCCTGCAAATTTGGCACCGCTCCATCATATGCTGGGGGCTACGAGTCCGGGGCACCTGGTATCCACACTCTATCATAATATCTGCATACAACAACCAGAGTCCTCAAACACATCTTTCATACACTGGAACACAGAACTGGGAATTGAAGTAACAGACGAACAGTGGAAGTACTGTTGCCTGCCAACTGCACACATTTCCGCTAGCTGCAGACTGCGCATCATTCACTATAAGTTCTTACAGCGCTTCTACTACACCTCGTCCATACTGTTTCGGTTTAAATTAAGGGAAAGAGATTACTGCAACAGATGCAATAGTCCGGGAGCTGGGTTTTTACACCTAGCATGGGAATGTCCACGATTGTTGGAATACTGGACGAAGGTCTTTAAGGCCCTAGCGATGAAGGCATCTATCACACTAAAGCTATACTGATGATATATTACTATATCATTGCTGTTAGCCAAGTCAAGAGTAGCATGTAGATGAGGTAGGGGGCGAGCTCCCAAATGTAAGGAATGGCTTGATGATCTAATCTACTGCCAGGAACAATTCACTATATATGCTTAAACACTCCCACGCACTTCTCGGCCCAAAAACATATGTGATCTTCTCCAGCAGTATCTCTTGATGAGAGCTGCGGAGGCTTCGTCTGACACTCCCTCGGTTACGGAAAATTTGACATTGTCAATGTCCCCATACCTCCTCATCCTACATAATAAACTCAACTATACTTTGAAGTGAAGGGCTTCGAAATCACGATGTAATCCTTTCTGTCGTCACTCTTATAAATACCACTCTCTACTACTTCAGTCTATGAAGGGTGCAAGATCTGTACACTAAGCTGTAACTGACTCCTTCAAGAAGTTTAGGTAATGTCTCAAGTGCTATGTGAATATGTCGATAAAGGAAGGATATGTTATGAGTTATTACAATATCAACATCACACGCCGTAACTCTGTAACTGCAGTAGGTGCAAGACCAGAAAGATGAACATGTATTTCTTTTTTTGCATTTATATGTAACCATCAACTTTAACGTCTGTACTGTATGATAACTAACGAAAATCAATAAATAAATGTTTTTTTTTTTTAATTATGAACTGTTCACACACAAACCAATGTAATATGCACTGTACTTGATATAGATGGTGTAAGCAACCTACGACTAGGTGATGTAGTAACATGTCCAAATATGAAGGAGGGGTTTGATACGCCCAGTTAGTTTTTTGTATAGGACTTCATTTTATATTTCTTGTATGTCAGTTATAATGGAATACTTGCTGTGTTATGTAGCGTTCTAATCTAGGACCCTGATCGATACTGTGACCTTATGCCCCTATTCGGCTATAAATCCATTTATTCCCTATATTGGCATAACCGTTCAAGTGCAATATTCAGAAACTCGTCTCTGGCCTCACACGAACAGAGCCACATTTCAGAATCGCTTTCTCTGCCACTTCCTTTGCAACCAATTAGTGCAATGACATAGCAGAAGTTACTATCTAAGATTCCTAGATTAACACTCCGAGTTCTTCAACAAGATAAAAACTCAGCAACCTGAAAATCCCCGCTTGCTGTGTTTTGATTAGTAATAGAGCACTGATAGACGATCACTTCCTAGTGACATCTTTATTGACGTCTTATGTCCAAAAACTTACGTCAAACAAGGCACCTTTCAGGTATAAATATTACCAACGTTGCCTTAAGCAAACGCTGATGTTGCTGCTGATGTTGCTGCCTCAATGCCATCACTGCTGCTGAAGTTGCTGTTATGCTGATGATATCATAGCTGCTATCGCTACTGCTATCGCTGCTAACTAGCGAACGATGGTGTGGTGAACTTAGGAGCTGAACAGCCGTCCCCTGCAAGAGCCCAGCAGATGCAAGCTGCCCGCGGACGCTGCCCCTCCTCTTCCTCGACGCGCTGAGAGAGACGCTGTCTTTTCTCCTGCAGAGAAATCCAGCTCCGGCGTTTCCAAGCCACTCTTGCGAGTGACTGGGATATCGACCCCCTGAAGGAGATACCAGACCTCCATCATTCTATTCCAGAGGTATGGTGTTGACTAAAGCCTTAGAGAGAATTCTTGAAGCAAACCTTGGCAAAACCAACTTAACTTAAAGCTACTTACTTACTCCCCTCCCAAGTATTAGGCTTAGGTCAGGTACACTGGGGTAGGCGTAGTTAGAAGCACCAGTTGAGTATGTTAGCCTAATGTATATATGTTTTATTCATTTTAAACCATTGTATGGCTAAGAAACCATATCAATGCTTTTACAGTATTATTTCGCAATACTCATCTTACTGTACATACTTTTTATAATAACAAGTCTTGCAATTGTGGCAATTCATTTCTCTTGTACGAGAAGAAAGACTGTTCAATAAATGTTACCCTTTATTGATAACGCCCGTCTCTCTATTCTCTACATATAGTGAAAGTAAACTGCACAACCACTGACTGAGTAAAATAACTGTCTATTGTTTCACACGACCCTAGAGACTGACTCTGATCTGAGGAGCAAAGTGGTCATGTTGCACGGTTATTGGAAAACTGAATCCCTTCTTGTCTGTACCAAGGAAGCTGATCACTTCCTATTCAGAGAAGAAAGTTTCCAGTGTCTGTGGTTCTGAAATTCTGGACCCTGCTGTAATACCGGTATTAAGGTCCAACACTCGTGTCACAAAATATCGTCGTACCATGACGAATTTGGTATCGGCAGACCGGTAATGATTAGGACATTATCCCTGTGCATTTGCGTCATGATTAAGCAATGCTAACACCCTTAAATCATGGTTTCCGCTCCGAACCCTCGGACTCCATTTTGTGAACGGCATCCATCTTATGACTTGCCCTCATATAGTCAATTGATTAAGACCGAGCTTGATCTGAAAGGACACGTCCTCCTTAGCTGACTTCCCCATGACCTGGCCAAACTGACTCCACTGCCTCCAGCCAAACCTGTTCGGGCAGCCCCTCGCCCAGTGGCCGAATGAGATAGCATCAATACATAACATGCCATAAACCATTCACCACCTACAGACCATGTTTTCTACACACATACACCTGTCCATTTTCTTGTTTATGGCCAGTTTTATGACAAGGAGGTGCCCTGTTTTATTGAGGTTTCATTGATATCTGATTGTAATTCCGGGCTGGGCTGGGTCATCTATCACAAACTGTGATACATATAAAAGGGGGTCCCCGTAGGAAGGAATTGTGTATTGTGTGTTACATACACTGAAATTATTCAAAGATCACTAAAGCAAAAATTAAAGCAATTATCAGATTGGCATATATTATTTAATGACCAATACTTCGTGATTGTCAAATTCAGTACAAAAATCATATAAATTGCAGGCCCCAAGGGGGGAGAAAAAGAAAGGAAGGAAGGGTAGTGCTCATGGAGGTGTAGAAGGGTAATGACACAGTATAAAGAGGTAGCAATACAAATTGACGACAATCAAAAATTGATCAAAATACAAAAAGTCCCAATTCAGGACGACAAACTATGGAACATATGTAAAAGTTACAATTCAACGGTCACATCTAATTATTAATTAGAGCATTAAGGGGTGTGCCGGAAAGACAAAATGAAGAGAACAGTCGACGTTTCGACCCCTATCTATAGGCCAATTGAAGTCCTTTCACGGGGTCTTCATCAGGACGTCATACAAGGGGAGGAAGGTGGGGCCATTCTGTATAAAAGAATTTATAAGGAATCGATTAACTATAATTCACAGTGAGGATGAAGAACATCATCCTATCTACAAGTTAGACACAAATGATTTTAATTATATCTGATTTACCATGGTTGAAGACCCAAAAGGGTTCAGTACATGAACAGAGGAACCACGCTTGACGTCGTGGTCAGTCTGATGGAGTGGACGACTCAACTAAAGAGGAGAACAGACATTCAGTAAGATTTAGAAAGAAATTACTTGTAGTATTCTACAGTTAACTTCAAAGAGGATGACAGCAGTTAAACTGAAAATACACCATGTCAGTGGTCCTATAGACCGAGACAACTTGAATATTAAAACACGTATTCAGAATGACTACATCAAATCCGGGCTACATGGAGAATTTATGATTTAAAACAGTACCTATTGGTCAATGTGATTCAGACCATCAGGGGGTGGTGTATGTAAAATCGGCTTCTACGCTAGATGTACCTTGGTTAATCAAAAAGAATGGATAATAATGACCAATTACGTGGGTATAAAAAATTCAATAAATGACCATTTGATTGCAATGGTAGCAGGTAAATATGTACTCACAATTTAAGGTGCGCAATTCCACCGTCTATAATGGGGCAGAGATTGTGCGAAGTGTGGTTCCAAAATACCAATCACGACAGGATAAGATATTGTATTTCATCCTGGTGAACAAGGGATGTTTTTTACAACCAAGCGTAGGATTATAAATTACAATCGATCTCAGTGGAATCACAGTCTTACTCACAAGGAAACCGAATCATCTAGGCTCAAACGCTCAGAGCGGCGGTTATGTGGATGCGGCGCCTGTCCGTGTAATCAGGAAGGCAAAGTACAGCGTCGGCAAACTCGAGTCGGTTTCGTGTCATAGGTCAGGTTTTACATCTACGGAAAAATGAGGATAGTTTACCTAAAAGCGGGACTCGTATGTTGAAGAGTTAAAGGCTCAGTTAACTTGCAAAGTACTTACAAATTAAGGCAACGGTACCGGCAACGACTTTAGTCCTGAACGCGAACTCCGCAGTGTGTACTCCGCGGAGTTTGGGGCGGAGCTACATGAAAGCTCCGTAAGGACAGCATAGAAGAGTTACTTGCAAGAGCCTCTAAGCTTCATCCAATATGGATACAGAGTATTGGCGGCTATAATTGGAATTGGCAGAATAACATAGCTATTGAAAGCCACTATGATATGTCGATGGTTATATGTAGGCAAATTAGTGCAGCTCTCGTGCAAGAGGCTGAAGACCATTTTCCCAAAACATTGCTGCAAAATTTGTTTATTAAGTATTGTGCTGACAAAATATCATGGTTCCATGCGACTCTTATCGCAAAAGGTCGTGAATGGAAAAAACATTGTTGTATAAGGACATAATTCACAAATATAGCGGGATGTAAATTGCAGTAGTTGAAGGTAATCTGTGTGAACGTTACCCAAACTTAACCTGATCAACATTTCATAATCAGTCAACATTGAAAAAATAGCGAGAGCTCGTGCACTTTTCCAACATGAGGGTGTAACGAGTCTGACTTGAGACATTCATCAGAGTTTAGTACAATAGTTTATGCTAGCCGAGTGCCGCCAATTGAGCTAAACTACTGTCTTGCTCGTTCAAACCATTCTTAATGGAGTCCAGAAGGGACATCCATTTGGACTCTCGTGTGTTTAATACTGTGGGGAGGTTGCCCCCTCTTCTGCCCAAGGATACTTTCTCAATGACAAACCAACGTAGGTCTGTTACACACAGATTACCTTCAACTACTGTAATTTACATCCCGCTATATTTTGTCAGCACAATACTTAATAAACAAATTTTGCAGCAATGTTTTGGGAAAATGGTCTTCAGCCTCTTGCACGAGAGCTGCACTAATTTGCCTACATATAACCATCGACATATCACAGTGGCTTTCAATAGCTATGTTATTCTGCCAATTCCAATTATAGCCGCCAATACTCTGTATCCATATTGGATGAAGCTTAGAGGCTCTTGCAAGTAACTCTTCTATGTTGTCCTTACGGAGCTTTCATGTAGCTCCGCCCCAAACTCCGCGGAGTACACACTGCGGAGTTCGCGTTCAGGACCCAAGTCGTTGCCGGTACCGGTGCCTTAATTTGTAAGTACTTAGCAAGTTAACTGAGCCTTTAACTCTTCAACATTCGAGTCCCGCTTTTAGGTAAACTATCCTCATTTTTCCGTAGATGTAAAACCTGACCTATGACACGAAACCGACTCGAGTTTGCCGACGCTGTACTTTGCCTTCCTGATTACACGGACAGGCGCCGCATCCACATAACCGCCGCTCTGAGCGTTTGAGCCTAGATGATTCGGTTTCCTTGTGAGTAAGACTGTGATTCCACTGAGATCGATTGTAATTTATAATCCTACGCTTGGTTGTAAAAAACATCCCTTGTTCACCAGGATGAAATACAATATCTTATCCTGTCGTGATTGGTATTTTGGAACCACACTTCGCACAATCTCTGCCCCATTATAGACGGTGGAATTGCGCACCTTAAATTGAGAGTACATATTTACCTGCTACCATTGCAATCAAATGGTCATTTATTGAATTTATTTTATACCCACGTAATTGGTCATTATTATCCATTCTTTTTGATTAACCAAGGTACATCTAGCGTAGAAGCCGATTTTACATACACCACCCCCTGATGGTCTGAATCACAGCGACCTATAGGTACTGTTTTAAATCATAAATTCTCCATGTAGCCCGGATTTGATGTAGTCATTCTGAATACGTGTTTTAATATTCAAGTTGTCTCGGTCTATAGGACCACTGACATGGTGTATTTTCAGTTTAACTGCTGTCATCCTCTTTGAAGTTAACTGTAGAATACAACAAGTAATTTCTTTCTAAATCTTACTGAATGTCTGTTCTCCTCTTTAGTTGAGTCGTCCACTCCATCAGACTGACCACGACGTCAAGCGTGGTTCCTCTGTTCATGTACTGAACCCTTTTGGGTCTTCAACCATGGTAAATCAGATATAATTAAATTAAAATAATTTGTGTCTAACTTGTAGATAGGATTATGTTCTTCATCCTCACTGTGAATTATAGTTAATCGATTCCTTATAAATTCTTTTATACAGAATGGCCCCACCTTCCACCCCTTGTATGACGTCCTGATGAAGACCTCGTGAAAGGACTTCAATTGGCCTATAGATAGGGGTCGAAACGTCGACTGTTCTCTTCATTTTGTCTTTCCGGCACACCCCTTAATGCTCTAATAATTAGATGTGACCGTTGAATTGTAACTTTTACATATGTTCCATAGTTGGTCGTCCTGAATTGGGACTTTTTGTATTTTGATCAATTTTTGATTATCGTCGTCAATTTGTATTGCTACCTCTTTATACTGTGTCATTACCCTTCTACACCTCCATGAGCACTACCCTTCCTTCCTTCCTTTCTTTTTCTCCCCCCTTGGGGCCTGCAATTTATATGATTTTTGTACTGCAATTGACAATCACGAAGTATTGGTCATTAAATAATATATGCCAATCTGATAATTGCTTTAATTTTTGCTTTAGTGATCTTTGAATAATTTCAGTGTATGTAACACACAATTCCTTCCTACGGGGACCCCCTTTTATATGTATCACATAGCGCCCAGGTCCCCGTGACTGCATGGGTTCAACCCCCCTTTTTGTAACATCTATCACAAACTGGACATCTAAAATATAGGTTGGCCGTCGTGACTTCGCTCTTTGCTTTATTGTGTAAATAGGTCTATGACCATATCGTAAACTCAAGAATGCTTGCCTAAAGTGCAATATTTTGTATAAAAGGAGAAGGCTGGTTCTGTAAAAACGAACAGTCTCCTGAGAACTTACAGCCCGTGCTGTTGTAATTCTAGGACGCTTGTTACTTGGTTGCAGCCAATAAAACTCGATCTCTGACCTCACCTAGAAGACTCTGTGTTTCTGTGGTCCGGAACAGGGAGAACTCAGAGGTCCCCGGGTGTTACCCCTGGCACCACCGGGTTCCTAAAAACCCGGCACCTCATGACCTCTGAGCTAGTTGGTAACAAACCCAATTAAGTTTAGCATAGTCAGTGGAGGCCTGGAAGATCCGCACTTCTACGTCGATACTACTGTTTGTTATTCCAATGCGCAGGGCCTATTGGGAAAATAGGAACTACACTACATGGCGCCCAACGTTTGGTAAGGCGATAAACTAACGCAAGACGTTAGAGTAACTCAGTCGTGCATATTTCACACAGACCCCTTTCTCCCGTAAATACTCCAATCGACGTCTGGAGTGGGTGAAAGGTTAAAATCCGCCCGAACTCAGTAGGAAGAGATTCCTATGTAAAGCTCTGGTTTATTCAACGTTGAAGGATACAGTGTTCCAAAATATTGTGCCCCTAATCTTTGTCTCCTTGGAGACCTGCTCTGCAAACCTTGCATTTATACAATGCCAGGAGAAAACGGAACCACTGGGGCCGCAGCAGATGCGACTCAGCAGGGTCCCGACACTACTACTGAACCGGGTGCAATAATCATCCCAGCACATTTAAGAAAATCTATAACGTTAAAACTTATAGAAAATGGACTGACCACACAAGGTGGCACAGTCGTCTTCGTGATAGAGGCACATGAATATCGGCAGACAGAGGTATTCTATTCATGGATAACATTTCCAGCCGCAACACACGAGTTCCACTACTATACAGTAGAGGATCCACCGGATGAGTACGCTCCTTTCGAGGAGACTGAAATCCCACTAAAATTCCAAGAGCACCTGCTCTGGTTTAATGGCGCCCTAAAACATAATGATCATATTACCAGGCTCGGTCCACTAGGTAGACCAGGAGCAACGTGGCCGGTTCTAGCCAGCTACACACCACATCCGGACATTGCAAAAATGTCCAAGGAAGAGCTGTTAGTACAGCTAAAAACATTAATTAAAATACATAGGCAATTAGTCCAATATGTAATGCGGACTGCAACAGTCCAACCAGCTGTTAATGTACCACAGCTGACCCCTCATCAGGGGAACACTAATAAAATTACACCACAGAACATACAATCATGTCTTGGTAAAACACCCATAAAACGGGAACAAATTCCTTTCTGGTTAGCACAAAAAATCACTCAAATAGAGGCAGTATTTCCGGATACTACCCCTATCGAGAAACACAGAATCTTGACCATCTGCCTTCCTATGGGAATCGCACCACATGTGGAGGACTGTGACACTTGGGGTACAGTCTTTGCTTCCATTTACACAAAAACACATGGTGTTCCGTCTATGGCGGTAATACCAGATGTACTACGACAGATTCAAAATGAATACGGTCCTGAACCTGCTTTAACTCTTGGTATGAAATTACTGAAAGACTTCAAGCAGGTCTCGGCTATATTACTAGCCAACATAAAGGGAGAAGCAGCATCTGTGGCGATCCGCCAGAAGTTGAAGGAAACAGATATAACAGATCAGCCAATTGAGCTTGCCAGAATCATAGAGAAATGCTATGAAAAATTGGGTAGAGACAGCTTGGGTGGAAAACCGGTTAAGCCCCAACTGCTCGAAAATCCTGAAAAATTATTAATTAAAAATAATTCAAACACTCCTAAAAAAAGCTAGGATGGAAATTAACAATCCACTCCCAAGGTAAAAGTTTCCAAGTCCAGAGGAAGGTCTTGACGGAGGGAAAGAACTCCGACTCGAGAACACCAGTCTCCCCAGAGGGAGCCCTCTGAGAAAAGATATAACCTTAGAAATAGGGATAATTTGAAAAAACCTGATAGATATCAAAGTATTGATACACGTCCCTCTCGATCTTTTTCGCAGAAATCGGAAAGAAGAGGACGGTCAGACGCAGGAGAGCACACCAAGTCCAAAGACAAGGAACCTGCTCAGAGTAAAAAATCTCAATTTCCAAAAAAGAAGGTAGCCAGTATTAGAGTAATCAACCATGCCGAGAATACGGAGGACACAGTTGAAAAACGGGGAGTGGGCACAGACAATGTTAGACAGTGCAGCAGAAATCAGTATAGCCCGCAAGATCTTGATGAGTCATCTGGAGACAGTGGACACGAATGAATACATTCGGGTTGAAACTGCCGACACCAGACTTAGCGAACCCCATAAAATATACAAAATGACATTGCGTATAGAGGGTGATAAGACTAGGAAAATAAAGGGTCTATTTTGGGACAAACTCTCAAAAGGCTATGATATTCTGTTAGCTGAAAAAGATTGGCCCCCAGAGTTTGTCAGGGAGTGCCCCACAAAAAATATACTTATGCAAGGAAATGGGCAGTGGCCCAGGCACCGGCATTATATAAAAATCATGTAGGATGGGATGAGGACTCACCTCCTCACAAAATCCAATTAAAAAGTGAACCAACTGCCCAACGGCAGTATCCCATTAAGCAAGAAGCTAAAAAACAAGTCAGGGAGATCTTAGATCAACTTGAATACTAGGGGGTGATTGAAACATGCACCTCTCAAATGAACAATCCTTTGTTTCCTGTCTCCAAGCCAGACAATTCATATCGTCTAGTTTTGGACTACAGACACCTTAATGCAGGTTGCAAAACTTGTACAGTACAAAACTCGCATAGTGCAGCCCTAATGAACAACATAGTTAGGAAAAAATATAAAACGACATTCGACATATCTAATGGTTTCTTTTGTCAAAACATTGCACCAGAAAGCAGGTATTTGACCGCTTTCTCCGTAATGGGGTCTCAGAAAAGTTTCTGTAGGCTCCCACAGGGGTTCAAGAACAGCCGAGGACTATTCTCAGCTAGAGTAACAGAGTTACTACAAATATATGATGATGAGGCATTATCTTTCGTAGATGATATCTATCTCACAGACGACGACTTGGATACTCACTTGAAAAGAGTGAACACTATTATACTTGGGTTCGCAGCAGAGGGTTACAAATTCAACTTTAAAAAGTCCCGAATTGCCCATCTGACAGTATTATTTTTAGGATACGAATTATCAAGTGAAGGGAAAAGCCTAGCGGACAACTTCTTAGAGAAGTGCGCTGTACTCCAAGCTCCAAAAACGCTGAAGAATTTACAATCCATACTAGGTTTTCTGAATTTCGGAAGAACATACATTCTAAATTACGCAGAGAAGGTTAAACCTCTGTACGAACTAATTAAACCTGATTTTAAACAAATCAATTGGACTCAAAAACACAGAAATTGAGGTCACTGCAAACAGACATGTTAGCAAAAACAAAATTAGATACACGTGACAACACACGCGATCTTGTAATCCGAGTCATCACAGGAGGATGCGGATTCACGTACCTGACCTCTAATGAGGGAGAAAAGGTACCAATTTCAATTAAATCTCACTTGTACACACAAGTAGAAAATACATTCAGTCACACAGAAAGAACTGTGAAAGCAGTGCAAATTGCATTAGCAAATGAACGAGAATTAGCACATGGTAAACGGATTAATATCCTCACAGCGGAATCAGCCCAGTAAACCTGCCTACAGTGTCACTGGATCCGAAATGGATACAGTGTGTAGATTCTCTTGGAGCGGATGATGTGAAATACTATTTCGCCCCGCAATTCAAAAAACTGAATGATTTAGAATATGAAGAAGAATATCCTCTGCCAATCGAACTTCTACCTCTCCCACAGTACGCCTGTATAATCTATACAGATAGATTTGTACAGCATTTCAACGTAGAGAACAAATCCTACGATGCAGCCTACACGATTGTTAAAGGTCGTTGGCTGTCCGGTAAATTCAGACCGAAAATAACAAAAACTGAATCAGTGAAGTACTGTTCAGCTCAGAGAGCTGAAATCAGATCTTTAAAGATGGCGCTCGAAAATGCAGAACGTGAATTCCCGACACTTATCGTGTGTGATTCTCATTTTTGCGCCAACTCTTACAATAATAAACTGCAGTGCTGGATTGAAAACGATTACAAGGATGACACATGTGCCACAATAAAGCATAAATTGCTCTGGAAACAGGTAGCTCTTTTACAGAAAGAACTACAAAAGACTCACGTGATACACGCACAGAGTCTTCAACGTGATGGCGTTCACGTTGCAGGGAATTCATTGGCTAATACAGCCGTAGCGGAAGCAACTAAAAAGGCTTCCGTAGCCACAAAAAAGCGTGCAGAAAAATACATAGACGGGGAAACCATGCTGGCAGTAAAAACGACCGTAAAAGGCGACTGTGCAGCACTACCCGTGAACTATCCACTCAATTATGCATACGTAATCGATGCAAACTCCGTTCCTTTTGCTCGAATCCCTGGAGTGGGGGATAGGGTAATTCCAAACATGGAACACAGGTTAGGACTAATCAAAGCGGCACACGAAGGGCTTGCCTCTGCACACGCTGGCGTTTCCGCAACAATATCACTATTAAAACAGAGATATTGGTGGCCTCGCATGAGAATACAAACTAAAAAGTATGTATTAGAATGCGAAATATGCCAAAGGATAAATGTATCAACAGTAAAACGACCAGCGCAGACACCCCTTCTCATCTCGGATAAACCATTTGCATGTGTTTACCTGGACCACTGTGGTCCCCTACAAAGGGACGGCAACTATAAATATATCATGGTAGCAGTGGATTCCTGTACGAGGTTCATATGGATGTGGCCCCAGCGCTCGGCTGAGGCCAGAACGGTTATAAAAGATCTGCTAGTCTTTATCAGCACATACGCAATTGCCATGTTCCATTCTGACCAGGGTCCTGCTTTTAGCTCTCGAGCTTATAAGGAGGCCATGGCCAGCATGGGAGTTGGGTTGCGGTATTCTTGTCCGGCACACCCCGAAGGGAATAGTGTGGTAGAAAGAAAAAACCGGGACAAAGCGATCTATAACAGCAAAGGTATTAGGTTCAGGCGCTGGGTGGGTCAAACATTTAATAAGTGTCCAAACGAGTCTTAATACCTTGCCAAGAAATTCTCTAAAAGGTTTCAGCCCATACGAACTATTGTTCGGAATTAGAATGAGAGTTCAGGACCTCGATAGTCAGATATCAGTGGTACAAGATAAGAAAACAACAGACTTTGATATAAAAGATAGTTTGGCTGTTTTTCAGGACTTGAATGAAACAAGAAAATCCTTAAGCAACATAAAGTTAAAGCAACAGCCAGATACAACTGACGAGGCACCACAAGCAACAGCCCCAGCAAGGCCAGTCTGGATTCCAAAGATTGGGGATCTAGTCAGAGAAAAAATAGCGGTGAAGAAGGAATTTGGGCCTTCTTACAGAAAAGCAGTACCTGTCTTGGCAGTCACCGGAACAAGATCAGTTGTACTACCGCCCCTTGCTGGTAAAAGGGAGAACAGAGTTGTATCTATCGACCTGGTAAAACCACAAGCATGTGGCCTATAATCAACAGTAGGCCCAGTGGACTCCCGAGAAACAACAGAATACACAAACTTGCAACAATCCAAGAGGTTCAAACTGAAAGACTAATCACATTCGATCAGCCTGCAGTGCACAGAGAAGGACTATGCAATAATGCCATGGAACTCGCGCCTCTTGAGACACAGATTGAAACAGTTCGTCAAGAAACACCAGTCTACAACAATGTGGCATCAGAGAGTGCTACCGAAAGACAAATTGAAAGAACAATCCCAACAATTGACAGAACTGCCTCTGGTTATTTCATCGACTTCGACAACTTTTCCGAGGATCAAAGTAACTCCGAAGTGATGCCAGAAACAAAAATGACTTTTAAAGAAAAAGCAACGGAACTCTTTCATCAACTGAAGGAAATCTACCTAATTTCCCCTTGGTTAGAGTTCTGGTTCGGTCTAGGTGTATTTTTCCTCCTACTTTGGCTCATCATAGTACTTTGTTTGGGAAAATTCATTGAGGGAAAATATAGTACAATGGACACAGCAAGTCAGAACATCAACCTAGTCCTCAAACCACACAGATCATCCCACCTGAAGAAAAGAGAACTGTCAACAGTAAATGTCACAGCCATTCCAATACCCGGTGGGGTAGTATGGGAGAAAACTGACTATGAGATCTATGGTCCGGTCGAGATCCTGAAGTATCCTCATCAACTGAAGGTTTCCTTGAGTGACTTTGTAAAACCTAGTACATTCTCTGATGATTGGGACTTTAACAGTATTAATGACATGATGTCTGATTTAGTAATGTCAGCTAGATTCACAGAACATGATTATTTACAAGGTTCGTCTAGTTATGAACAGTTGTTCTGTTATACACATTATGGCGATCATTATTTGCATAAATCTGCACAGCCTAGAAATGTTTTTAAGTATAATCAATGGGAACATTGTGCTACACCACCTAAAAGCAGTTCTAAAACATTCTTTGAGAAATTCAAGTACTTCTCAGGGTTTAACACCAGTGATGCAGAAACGTTTTATTACAAACTGTCAGATAAAACAGGAATGAAAACAATGCTGACAAACACTAAATTAATATATTCAGAAGCATTTTATGAAAAAATGATGACATTTGGTTTTGATTATTGGAAAAATAACATTGAAACAACAAGCATTGGAAATGCAATAGGTCTCGCAGTAGTAAAGTTTGAGCTATAGGTGTTATTTATTTTTTTGTTTTTATTTATGTGTTGTTTTTTCTAAATGGCTAAATTAATAGCTTTCTTCTTTACAAAGCCAATAGTTATAATTTTTGTAAATGTGACACCTCTAGCATTTGTAAAGCAACATGTTTTGTATTAACGGAACTTATATGTATTGATATTAAAAAAATCAATGGCTTTAAAAAACAATTAATAATTAATACGTAAATAAAATGGATTTTATTTTATATTGCCAATAGCTTAAAGTTTATTAAATATATTTAGTGAAGATGCTGTGGTTGCGCTGAGTGAGGGTGAGTGAGGGTGAGTGAGGGTGAGGGTGAGGGTGGGTGAGGGTGGATGAGGGTGGATGAGTGAGTGAGGGTGAGTGAGGGTGAGTGAGGGTGAGTGAGGGTGAGTGAGGGTGGATGAGGGTGGATGAGGGTGGATGAGGGTGGATGAGGGTGGATGAGGGTGGATGAGGGTGGATGAGGGTGGATGAGGGTGGATGAGGGTGGATGAGGGTGGATGAGGGTGGATGAGGGTGGATGAGGGTGGATGAGGGTGAGTGAGGGTGAGTGAGGGTGAGTGAGGGTGAGTGAGGGTGAGTGAGGGTGAGTGAGGGTGAGTGAGGGTGAGTGAGGGTGAGTGAGGGTGAGTGAGGGTGAGTGAGGGTGAGTGAGGGTGAGTGAGGGTGAGTGAGGGTGAGTGAGGGTGAGTGAGGGTGAGTGAGGGTGAGTGAGGGTGAGTGAGGGTGAGTGAGGGTGAGTGAGGGTGAGTGAGGGTGAGTGAGTGAGGGTGAGTGAGGGTGAGTGAGGGTGAGTGAGTGAGGGTGAGTGAGTGAGGGTGAGTGAGTGAGGGTGAGTGAGGGTGGGTGAGGGTGGGTGAGGGTGGGTGAGGGTGGGTGAGGGTGGGTGAGGGTGGGTGAGGGTGGGTGAGGGTGGGTGAGGGTGGGTGAGGGTGGGTGAGGGTGGGTGAGGGTGGGTGAGGGTGGGTGAGGGTGGGTGAGGGTGGGTGAGGGTGGGTGAGGGTGGGTGAGGGTGGGTGAGGGTGGGTGAGGGTGAGGGTGAGTGAGGGTGAGTGAGGGTGAGTGAGGGTGAGGGTGAGTGAGGGTGAGTGAGGGTGAGTGAGTGAGGGTGAGTGAGTGAGGGTGAGTGAGGGTGAGTGAGTGAGGGTGAGTGAGGGTGAGTGAGGATGAGGTGTTGAGGGTGAGTGAGTGAGGGTGAGTGAGGGTGAGTGAGTGAGGGTGAGTGAGGATGAGGTGTTGAGGGTGAGGGAGGAGGGTGAGTGAGGGTGAGTGAGGGTGAGTATTTTCTTTTTTTATTGAGTGAGGGTGAGTGAGTGAGTGAGTGGTGAGTGAGGGTGAGTGAGGGTGAGTGAGTGAGGGTGAGTGAGGGTGAGTGAGTGGGGAGAGTGAGGGTGAGTGAGGGTGAGTGAGGGTGAGTGAGGGTGAGTGAGTGTGAGAGTGAGTGAGGTGAGTGGAGTGAGTGAGTGAGGGTGAGTGAGGGTGAGTGAGGGTGAGTGAGGGTGAGTGAGGGTGAGTGAGGGTGAGGGCGTGAGGGAGTGAGGGTGAGGGGTGAGTGAGGGTGGTGGGGAGGGTGAGTGAGGGTGAGTGAGGGTGAGGGTGAGTGAGAGTGAGGGTTGAGGGTGAGCGGTTGAGGGTGAGTGAGGGTGAGGGGGTGAGTGAGGGTGAGGGGGTGAGGGTGAGTGAGGGTGAGGGGTGAGGGTGAGGGGTTGAGGGTGAGAGAGGGTGAGGGTGAGGGTGAGTGAGGGTGGGGGTTGAGGGGGAGTGAGGGTGAGGGTGAGTGAGGGTGAGTGAGGGTGAGTGAGGGGGTGAGGGTGAGTGAGGGTGAGTGAGGGTGAGTGAGGGTGAGTGAAGGGTGAGTGAGGGAGAGTGAGGGTGAGTGAGGGTGAGTGAGGGTGAGTGAGGGTGAGTGAGGGTGAGTGAGGGTGAGTGAGTGAGGGTGAGTGAGGGTGAGTGAGTGAGGGTGAGTGAGTGAGGGTGAGTGAGTGAGGGTGAGTGAGTGAGGGTGAGTGAGTGAGGGTGAGTGAGGGTGGGTGAGGGTGGGT
Source organism: Lissotriton vulgaris (assembly GCF_964263255.1). Classification (NCBI taxonomy): domain Eukaryota; kingdom Metazoa; phylum Chordata; class Amphibia; order Caudata; family Salamandridae; genus Lissotriton; species Lissotriton vulgaris. The sequence continues at coordinate 77,609,991 of NC_141693.1, forward strand.
GGAGTGAGGGTGAGTGAGGGTGGGTGAGGGTGAGGGTGAGTGAGGGTGAGTGAGGGTGAGTGGGTGAGGGTGAGTGAGTGGTGGGTGAGGGTGAGTGAGGGTGGGTGAGGTGAGGGTGAGGTGAGGGGTGAGGGTGAGGGTGAGTGAGTGAGGGTGAGTGAGTGAGGGTGAGTGAGGGAGTGAGTGAGGGTGAGTGAGGATGAGGTGTTGAGGGTGAGTGAGTGAGGGTGAGTGAGTGAGGGTGAGTGAGGGTGAGTGAGTGAGGGTGAGTGAGGATGAGGTGTTGAGGGTGAGGGAGGGTGAGGGAGGGTGAGTGAGGGTGAGTGAGGGTGAGTGAGTGAGGGTGAGTGAGGGTGAGTGAGGGTGAGTGAGTGAGGGTGAGTGAGGGTGAGTGAGGGTGAGTGAGGGTGAGTGAGGGTGAGTGAGGGTGAGTGAGTGAGGGTGAGTGAGGGTGAGTGAGGGTGAGTGAGGGTGAGTGAGGGTGAGGGGTGAGTGAGGGTGAGTGAGGGTGAGTGAGGGTGAGTGAGGGTGAGGGGTTGAGGGTGAGTGAGGGTGAGGGGGTGAGTGAGGGTGAGGGGGTGAGTGAGGGTGAGTGAGGGTGAGTGAGGGTGAGGGTGAGTGAGAGTGAGGGGTTGAGGGTGAGCGGTTGAGGGTGAGTGAGGGTGAGGGGGTGAGTGAGGGTGAGGGGTTGAGGGTGAGTGAGGGTGAGGGGTTGAGGGTGAGGGGTTGAGGGTGAGTGAGGGTGAGGGGTTGAGGGTGAGTGAGGGTGAGGGGTTGAGGGTGAGTGAGGGTGAGGGTGAGTGAGGGTGAGTGAGGGTGAGGGGTTGAGGGTGAGTGAGGGTGAGGGTGAGTGAGGGTGAGTGAGGGTTTGAGGGTGAGTGAGGGTGAGGGCATTCACATGTACTGCGCGTGGGTGTCCTTCCTTTCCTGGAAATGCTAACTTTACTGTCTTAAAAGAAAGTGAAAGCAAAGCAGACTAAAGATCGAACAGAGATCGTCGGGGACTTCCCACTTCGACGCAAGTGTGGCTTTGTTCAGCTGTTAGGCACGAGGTGTTTGTGGAGTGTGGGCGGGGCTACCTGTATTTGATGGGTGACATCACCTTTCGTAGGAGTTTGGAGCTTAACATTGGCCACAGGCTAAGCGAATAGGCCCTAGAGCCCTAGTCTTCAAACTTAAGCCCCCGCGTCAATACATTTCATTAGGGCTCCCAGGCGAGCATGGGAAAGGAGAGGAGGGGAGAGCAGCAGAAGAAGCCGAAATAGAGATCGAATGAGGAGAGAGGTGGGGCAGGAGCCCGCTTGTTAATAAATAATCCCCGGAGGTGGTGATATTTCCCGGGATTGTGACAGAACATTTCTCGCTGCACCAACACAAACAGAGGCAGCGAGAGACATGTCACCGGGGGAGGGGGCGGGTGTCTGCGCGCTGCTCCGGGGACAGCGGGGGAGGGGCGTGTGTGCGGTGCTGCTGGGGAAGGCATGCGGGGCTGCTGAGCAGGGACAAAGGAAGAACAAAAACGGAGGTTGGATGGGCAAAGGAAGAAAGAGGCGACACACGAACTGGAATAAATAAAACTAAAAAGGAGAAAATTGGGGATATAAAATAGAAAGGGGTGAAAGAGGGGGAGGCAGGAAAGTCAACTGAGATCGGTGAGACAAAACGAAGACGACTTTCAGGAGGCGAGCGTGGGAAAGGAGAGGAGGGGAGAGCACGGCGGGCAGGGGAGGGGCGGAGAGGGGAGAGGTGCGACACGGCAGGCAGGGGAGGAGAGTAGGAGGAGGAGGGGGGAGGAGAGTAGGGGAGGCACAGAAAGGTCTTCTGCTCGATGTTAATGATAGCCAAATGGCATATATATAACCCAGACGGGGCTTATTTACAAAGCCAGCGGGGATCTTCAAAGGGTGGCACAGCTCTTGACCCGGTGGAGCAACAATGGGCAATGCAGCCGTCCAGGACTGTGTAGCTATGGAGAGCACAATATTATACCATTAGTTGGCCGAGGCTATGACATGTTAGCTACAACTGTAGGGTGTTTGTAACACGAGCTCCAGACATTTGTTTCCACGCTCTAGGCATTGACAGTTATAGCCGCTCAGCAAAGCTTCGTGGTGCCTTTGTCTGGTGGAGCGCGGAGCGTAGATGATTTAAAAGGCAGCTGAGACATGCAGGATGAAAGAGGAGTGTCACTGTAGAATGCTGGAGATGAGAGAGACTGCCAGCCTAAGATCCAGGAGGCGAGAAAGACCGTCAGTGTGGAGTGCAGGATTCGAGAGAGACTGTCAGTGTGGAGTATAGGAATGAGAGAGCGTCAGTGTGGCGTGCAGTATTCGAGAGAGACTGTCAGTGTGGAGTATAGGAATGAGAGAGCGTCAGTGTGGCGTGCAGTATTCGAGAGAGACTGTCAGTGTGGAGTATAGGAATGAGAGAGAGCGTCAGTGTGGCGTGCAGGATTCGAGAGAGACTTGTCAGTGTGGAGTGCAGGAGGCGAGAGAGACCGTCAGTGTGGCGTGCAGGATGAGAGAGAGACTTGTCAGTATGGAGTGCAGGAGGCGAGAGAGACCGTCTGTGTGGCGTGCAGGGGACGTAAGATATTGTAATTGCTGGGTGTACGAGGCGTGGGAGACTGTCATGTAGGGTGCAGCAAATGAGAGAGATTGTCAGTGTGGCGTGCAGGATACGAGAGAGACTGTCAGTGTGGGATGCAGGAGATAGAGACACTGGAAACGAGAGACTGTCAATGAGGTGGGAGAAACGGTCATTGTGGGAAGCCGGAGTTGAAATAGACTCAGCGTGGGACGCCTGGGATAGGAGAGACTGTCGCTGTGGGATGCAGAAGATGAGAGGCAGTGTGAGTGCAGGTGTGTGGGTAGGAAAGGACGGCGTGTACGTCATGAGTGCGGGCACGGTTTCTGTGGGGTGAAAGGGAGAGGAGGGCTGCTGGTCTGGGAGGGTGGTCTGTTGGAAGAGGGGGTCGCCGTGGGAGGCACTGATGACGCAGTACTGAGGGAGAGAGTCCGTATTTGCACCGAGTGGTCGTCGGAGGTGTGAAGGCACAGGCCGCGGTGCCCGTGACATTGTGAGTGAGGATACGAAGCCGGATTTGACGGACGGGATTGTGACAGAACATTTCTCGCTGCACCAACACAAACAGAGGCAGCGAGAGACATGTCACCGGGGGAGGGGGCGGGTGTCTGCGCGCTGCTCCGGGGACAGCGGGGGAGGGGCGTGTGTGCGGTGCTGCTGGGGAAGGCATGCGGGGCTGCTGAGCAGGGACAAAGGAAGAACAAAAACGGAGGTTGGATGGGCAAAGGAAGAAAGAGGCGACACACGAACTGGAATAAATAAAACTAAAAAGGAAAAAATTGGGGATATAAAATAGAAAGGGGTGAAAGAGGGGGAGGCAGGAAAGTAAACGGAGAGCGGTGAGACAAAACGAAGACGACTTTCAGGAGGCGAGCGTGGGAAAGGAGAGGAGGGGAGAGCACGGCGGGCAGGGGAGGGGGCGGAGAGGTGCGACACGGCAGGCAGGCAGGGGAGGAGAGTAGGAGGAGGAGGGGGGAGGAGAGTAGGGGAGGCACGGCCTAGCGGCCGTGCAATCAAGAAGTGAGGGGGCGGAGCTGGGGGAGGCTGTGAGAGAGAGAGTAGGCAAGGCAGGCGGCTGGGGGCATGTGCACTCGCATTTAAGCTCAATGCACATGCGCATTGAGCTTAAATTTCTCGTGCACTGCAAGGAATCGCCACGATTCCTTGCAAGTTGGATAAAGAGTGGATAAGCCCCCATAGACTCGCAAGCTCGATGCGCATGCGCATCGACAGGCGAGACCTAAAAACCATTTGGGGTACGAAAGATTGGCAGGTACAAGGCCTAGAAGCACTATTCAGAACCTGCATGATACCAGAACAAATGATGTTTTTAAATGACACAATTCTCCAAACATCCTGTCTTGGCCTAGCTAAGATCAAAGACCTAAACAAACCGTCTATTCCAAAACCAATACCTGAAAATGCAACAACAGATATTGAGATAGACGTAACTAAAATGTTACATTTTAACAGAACACATCCTGATTGGAAAAAGTGGTTAATCTGGCCTACTGACACAAACAACTGTCAAGATAGATTCCTGAATAAAACACAGGGGGTAAAAATGACCAGACAAGACCCTAGATACTCCCAGAGACAACATCCAGGGATAGTAACAACATACAGTGTAGGGAAACTCTGCCTCGAATGGCTAGGATCATCCACACTGGCTGAGATTAAGCAACACTTATCTTTACTTAAAGATGGTGCTGATTTGCGCGATTTTATTATGGGACCACGCAAACAGCGTCAAAACCGTTTCATAGCGACCAGTATCTATGCTGCATACAACGAGGCTTGGAAAGTCACACAAATTGAAACAGCAGAAAAAATACGAGAAATTGATCGTATTAATTTGGAAAAATCACTTTCTGTAGTGGACAATGGGTTAATGACTGTCCTCCAGAATATATTTGTTGGACAATATTGTATCCTCTGCCTTTGATATAATAGACAGACTTGCTAATGTTACAGCATGGCCAGTCACAATTACGTTCTATTGTACAATTAGGCTGGACGCTGCAAAATCTTCGTTCAGGCTATGTGCCTTGGTGTTTAATCAACACAACGTCATTGTTTTCCATTTTTAACCTTACTGATAAATCAGCTTGGCACAGAAAGGAGCAGACTATACAATCCTGAGCATCGAAAAACTTGAGAGATTACCATTGACAATGTCAGAAAGTCCTGTCATTGAATGGATAATACACAGAATTATCACTATTCCGATAACAACTTTCAGATTTAAAAAGTGCCTTGAATACATACCTACTGGCCAGTATGAACGATTGGGTAAAGGATATGTTAAGTTAGCATGGAAATTACCATACACACATTCATGCTACAGTGACAGTGACAAAAATGTATTTCTTAGTGGTGAAAACTGTAAACGTTCACTAAGCGGTATACTTTTGTGCCAGGGTATTAATTTACATGGAGCCTGTGAAGGTAATTCTAACAACCTTTCATGCCACCAGCTTGTCACACCTGCAACGCAGATAGAGCCCTTCTTTATGCAACTCACGAATGGGAGTTACATTCTAAGAACTGATCACAAATGTTGTGGCCTTTTGCCAGGAAAAGCGTATCTCGTAAGCGTAACTTCCATGGTCAAATGCTGTATGCAAGCATTGTTCCCGAACGGCCCTGGAGACATAGAGACTCCCATCTGGCCTCGTCTGCATTTCTCTTCTATACGAATTGGTACTTTAAGCAAAATGAAGTCTGTGCTTTTGCAGACAACAGTGCCCATCACGTCATCAAAAGAGACGTATGATCTCCTAGTTGCAAGGACAGCTACGGAGGTTCATGACCTTTTATCAACAAATTGCCCCGTGCATTTCGTAGAAATGTTGAGCCAACTCCTTAACATGTCTAGTGCCACAGGCAACCCATGGTATCTTTAAGACGATTTATACGGGACCTCTTACACCATTTCAAGCAATTCTGGGAATCGTTCCAAATTTTGTCCACTCTGTTTTTGGCGGCATACCCCTATTTTTGGGACTTGTAGCAGGGATTTTATTTTTGACCCTCCTGCTTCATTATGGCAAGCCACAGCTCAGACATGACTCCTATGGGAATGGAAGAGACAATCCTAGCAGTGCGCTACCGGGACAGAATAACTAGAGTCCTTGGATTGGCCAGGCTGAGAGATCTAAACATGACCTGGTTCCTTTCATTCAGACCGATATGGCAAAACTGCATCTTACCTGTACTACGATGTATGCTATGCGGAGATGAGTGCGTGTTGGACACCTGTCTTTCACTTCCATCAGCAGTACCAATGGATATCGATACTTTGCTAAGTCCGATAACGGCTCACGCATTGTATTGTCCCCAGCGGCTACCAATCCTGATGACGGCATTCGTTGAGACTCCTGTGCTACGACTAGGTGGTAACAGTGGAGCGAGTGACAAAAGCAACATCACCCAGGTACGACCTTCTGTGAGCATTGCTGATCCAGCCTTTGATGACAGCAATCATTCTCACACCTGCCAAGTTACAGCACTATCAAATTTGGTCGAACTGTCGCCTGATTTTGTAGACCAATTCTTTGAGAGCCTGTCTGATATGATCTCACCCGAATAGAAACAATAACTTTAGAGAAGCATTCCGACACACAGCGTTCCCATGAACTCTGAATTCGGCCTTCAGTTTTGAACAACAAAAACTGCTAAAAGCGTTGGAACTCTATTTTCCCTGTTCAAGCAATAATTCTTTTGAATTGAACACTTTTTAATATTTACCTTTTTTCTGGCACGAAAAATTCTTTGCTTAAAGTAGAACTATTCATAGACAACAGTAGCTTCTAATTCTATTTTTAGATACATCTAGAGACATTATATCTTTTCACAAGCCTCTAGCACATTTTACTGCAATGCATTTATATGTGATGAAACTATCTCGCCCTTCCTTTCTGTATTCAGAGATATTTCATGTGTAATTCTTTTTTGCATAATCGTTCATTGATTTCATATGCTATAATTTTTGAATGATTTCTATGCTTCAAAAACGTACAGTACCTAATTTTTCACATATTACAAATACGCCTATTTCAAATGCATATATGTATTTTGGGGTGGGCGATGTTACACATGCATCTTATTGCTCTAGTTTTAGTAATTTGATGGACATGAATTCGTGGAGTGGGTGTAGCATTCTAATCTAGGACCCTGATCGATACTGTGACCTTATGCCCCTATTCGGCTATAAATCCATTTATTGCCTATATTGGCATAACCGTTCAAGCGCAATATTCAGAAACTCGTCTCTGGCCTCACACGAACAGAGCCACATTTCAGAATCGCTTTCTCTGCCACTTCCTTTGCAACCAATTAGTGCAATGACATAGCAGAAGTTACTATCTAAGATTCTTAGATTAACACTCCGAGTTCTTCAACAAGATAAAAACTCAGCAACCTGGAAATCCCCGCTTGCTGTGTTTTGATTAGTAATAGAACTCTAATGAGCACTGATAGACGATCACTTCCTAGTGACATCTTTATTGACGTCTTATGTCCAAAAACTTACGTCAAACAAGGCACCTTTCACGTATAAATATTACCAACGTTGCCTTAAGCAAACGCTGATGTTGCTGCCTCAATGCCATCGCTGCTGCTGAAGTTGCTGTTATGCTGATGATACCATAGCTGCTATCGCTACTGCTATCGCTGCTAACTAGCGAACGATGGTGTGGTGAACTTAGGAGCTGAACAGCCGTCCCCTGCAAGAGCCCAGCAGATGCAAGCTGCCCGCGGACGCTGCCCCTCCTCTTCCTCGACGCGCTAAGAGAGACGCGGTCTTTTCTCCTGCAGAACAATCCAGCTCCGGCGTTTCCAAGCCACTCTTGCGAGTGACTGGGATATCGAGCCCCTGAAGGAGATACCAGACCTCCATCATTCTATTCCAGAGGTATGGTGTTGACTAAACCCTTGGAGAGAATTCTTGAAGCAAACCTTGGCAAAACCAACTTAACTTAAAGCTACTTACTTACTCCCCTCCCAAGTATTAGGCTTAGGTCAGGTACACTGGGGTAGGCGTAGTTAGAAGCACCAGTTGAGTATTTTAGCCTAATGTATATATGAATGTATATATGTTTTATTTATTTTAAACCATTGTATGGCTAAGAAACCATATCAATGCTTTTACAGTATTATTTCGCAATACTCATCTTACTGTACGTACTTTTTATAATAACAAGTCTTGCAATTGTGGCAATTCATTTCTCTTGTACGAGAAGAAAGACTGTTCAATAAATGTTACCCTTTATTGATAACGCCCGTCTCTCTATTCCCTACATATTGGGAAAGTAACCTGCACAACCACTGACTGAGTAAAATTACTGTCTATTGTTTCACACGACCCTAGAGACTGACTCTGATCTGAGGAGCAAAGTTGTCATGTTGCACGGTTGTTGGAAAACTGAATCCCTTCTTGTCTGTACCAAGGAAGCTGATCACTTCCTATTCAGAGAAGAAAGTTTCCAGTGACCTCTGAGCTAGTTGGTAACAAACCCAATTAAGTTTAGCATAGTCAGTGGAGGCCTGGAAGATCCGCACTTCTACGTTGATACTACTGTTTATGTTATTCCAATGCGCAGGGCCTATTGGGAAAATAGGAACTACACTACAGTTATTGCAGACTATGCTTTGTAAAACGCACTAAACAAATAATAAAAAAATAAAAAATGGGCGCTGTGCTATAACACGAAGCATCCATGTACAAAAAATGTATGTGTGCTGTGGCCCGTGAAGCGGGTGCCATGGTGTATCAGAAGCAGGAAATAAAACAAGTAGTCCCCAAAGGAACGCATAACCACAAACAGCATAAGCAAACTGCAGTTGGCCGGTGCTCCTCTGAATAAAAAATGGAAATGATGAATTGGGAGCATCAACCTATAAGGAGCCAGGAAAAAATAGCAACGCAGGAGTGAACCAATGGCAGTTGCAGGCAGGATTTCATTACAAGACCGGAGGCTACATTATGCATTATCCTTTAATAGCAACTCACACAGCCGCACACCATCATAAAGGATAAAGTTCTAGAGTTAACAGTGAACAAATGATGTATCCAGGAGATTATCTGCCTCTCTTAAAAGCGGCTCGCCAGCAGATAAGTCACTACTACTTATTTCTCCTTTACCTTAGACAACTTTTGCCTTATATTTCGTATATTATGATATTTTTAAAACGTGTAAATGCCAACTTGATGCTTTGCTATGCTTTCATACTTCCTTCTTCATGATTGGACGCTTTAACGCTGTCTTTTTAGCTGCTTTATCTACTACCTTGCACACTTTCGCACTCTGACTTGTGCCTTCTGACTTGCGCCCTTCACACTGGCTCGAACCACTCCCCGCGGTGGCACTGGTTTCCAGATTCCACCCCCCACCCTCCCATGGACTTCCAATTTATGGTTGTCCCTCGCCTTAAACATGGTTGTCCGTCACCTTAATCATCACCTTCCCTTTTCCCCCAGCAACTTTGCCGATGTCCTCTGCTTTTCTGGCTTTTTCCTGGCTTCCGTGTCGCTCTGAAGTACGCTTCGACATTAAAGGAACGGCCATCAGCAACGCCCGCGTTGCGTGCCTCCTTTCCGAAGCGACTTTCCTCTTCTCCGGCAGCTGGGCTCGAGCGCTCCTCGATATTTGTCAGTTGCTCTGCTTCAGCCGCCGGAGATACTCAGTCCATCGCGTTTTTTTTCACCATTCTTTCAATAACATTAGAAAGGCATTTATTATCATCGAAATAACTTAATTACCCAATAATTTTAACAAGGATACTTAAATAAGGATATTAATTCCCCATAAAACCGATAGGAATATTAATTCTCTCAACTTCCCTTACTTAAATACTGACAGGATTCTCTACCCACCCTTACCTTATATTTAATATATATATAAAAAAAGATTTAAAAAAGTAGTTTTTAGATTCTGAGCTTAATTTAAAAAAAAAAAAATCTCATTCCCCTTTCAAATCTCTTAACATTACTACACCATGTCTGACATGGATTCAGACTACGCCACTGCAAGCTCACCTGCACCTATCGGCAATTCACTGAAGAAATTCCTTCAACAGGAGATTAAATCCTGTATGATGTCCTCTCTCAAAGAAGTCATGCTCTCTAAAAGACTGTGTGATTCCCAAGATTCCCCCCCCCCCTATACACGGTAAGAGACCCAAAAAGACTAAACATTGCAAAAGCACTACAGGCCCTAGCGTCTCTCATTGTACGGGAGGTCCTAGCACCTCAATTTGGATGGGAGGCCACTGCGCCCCACTTGAACCGGATGTCCCTCTGGACACTCCCTTGATCGGTGCCCATGGCGGCACAAATATGTACGGTGTCCCTCGCGGCACACTTTGGAATAGTGCTAACCAAAAAAAGAATTCTGGTTTTGACTCCTCTTCCTCCTCCTTTGGTGACAACTCCTCCAAAGACCCCTCCGACGAATTCGTCTTTGTCCTAGATGAGGTTCAACATGACTTCAATACTCAACCTGATCCTGAACCGAGCTCTAAAAATACTATTTTGAATCCTATCGGAGAAGAGATGTTCTCTCCCCTAAACATCTCTCACCCTAATAGCTCAAAGTGGTTCCCACAGGAACATGTTTCCCAGTTTGTCACACGTTGGTTGAGAAACCTTTTAGATAGAAATACTAGAAACACAATGAGATCTGAATCCCCCAGACCTACCATTGAGGAGAGGGTCTGTCAAACTCCAAACCTAGATCCAGACCTTATCAAATTCCTTTTTAAATTAGGGCGAGACCCTAGAAAAGGACTGGAGAGCTCTTAAAGGCTGCCAAGACCGTCTTTTAGATGTCTTAGGACCACTTGTTAGAATCTTGGACATGGCCGAACAATCCCACCTCTCCTCGACCCCCTTGAACGTTGATCTCATTCGAGGATGGAGCCAAAGAGCCCTTGTTCTCCTTGGCAACGCTAATTCCAGTTTAAACGTTGAAAGGAGGAGGTCCATTTTAAACAAAATTAGGAGACATGGCAGAGAAGGAACCCTCCCAAAACCCTAAAGGCCTTCTTTTCGGGGAGGATATAATCAAGGAGATTGGTAAATATGTCTCTACCTTCACTGCTCTCGACAGGGCTCCAAACAACCTAAGACGAGTGTTTAACACCAACCTTTTTGTTCAGGCCGGCAGAAGGGGTCGCTCTTCCGGCCGAGGCAATCAACGACCCTACTCATCATTCAGAGGAACTGGAACGGGCTTCTACCCCCCTAGACAACCCTTCTTTCCCCAAAGAGGAAGGGGTCCAAGAAACCGTGGTTCCAGAGGTCGTGGTACTCCCAACACCTCCAATTCTACCAGTAAGTACTACTCCTTCTTTCCCTCACATAGTAGGGGGCAGACTAAAACAGTTTTATCATGTTTGGAATTCAATCACCCAAGATCCATGGGTTCTAGAAACCGTCATGGGCTTCAAGATAGACTTTTTACAGATCCCCTTCCAATCACGCTTACCCGACCCCTTTGTCCTTTCACAGGATCAGGAAAAGATCGTGGAGGAAGAAATTATTTCTATGCTCAAAAAGGGTGCAATAGTGGAGGTTCCCTGGTCCGATGCAAGATTCATAAGCACACTTTTTCTTGTTCAGAAAAAGGACAAAGGGTGGAGACCGGTAATAAACCTTCGAGAAGTCAACAAATTTCTGGTTTATCGTCATTTCAAAATGGAGGGTATCCACCTTCTAAGGGATCTCCTTCTCGAAGGAGATTGGTTGGTCAAGTTAGACCTGAAGGATGCCTACTTCACCATCCCCATGTACAAGGAGCATCAAGCTTTCCTTCAATTTGCTTGGAAAGAACGCCTTTACCAATTTCAAGCTCTTCCCTTCGGACTCTCTTCTGCCCCTTGGTGTTTTACCAAGATCATGAAGTGTATCGCTACAATTCTAAGAGAAAAGGGTATCCATCTCATCATCTACCTGGACGGTATTCTTATCATGTCCCAATCCCATTCAGACCTCCTAAGAGATCTAAAAACTTCCATGAACTTAATAGAGAGTCTAGGATTCATCATCAACAGAGAAAAATCCATTCTCTCTCATGAAAGACCATAGATTTCCTTGGCTTCACCCTAGACACCGTGAAATGTCTTTTCCTCCTTCCTGCCAAGAAGATTGCCAAGATCCGAAAAGAGAACAGGTCCGTCTTGAAACAAGAGTCTCTAACACTCCGCGAACTAGCCAGACTTCTTGGGCTTCTTTCTTCTTCCATCCAGGCCATTTTCCCCGGTCCTCTGAATTACCGTGCGCTTCAGAGATTAAAGAGAAAAGCGCTCAATTCAGGTCTATGGTATGGGGATCGTGTCTTCCTGGACCCAGATGCCAGAGCAGAGCTCTTTTGGTGGCTGGAGAACTTAGACGCCTGGAATGGCAAAGCTATCTACGGCTCATCCCCCGATTTTGTCCTAGAATCAGACGCCAGTCTTCATGGCTGGGGTGCACGTTTGGAAGACCAGAACACCGGTGGGGTTTGGACCCTGACGGAATCTTCTCAACACATACATTTTCTGGAATTGACAGCTGGTTTATACGCTCTTATGAGCTTCAAACACTCCATTCAAGGGAGGTCGGTTCTGAAAATGGACAACATTTCTGCTGTGGCCTATATCAATCGTCTTGTAGGAACGAAATCTGCAGATCTCTCCAATCTTGCCTGGAAACTTTGGATGTTCTGTCTGGAACACAAAATTTCCCTACGGGCGGAATATCTTCCAGGAAAATCGAACATTTCTGCAGACTGGAATTCAAGATTCCTTCTAGACTTCTCAGACTGGAAACTCGATGTGAACGTCTACAATACCCTCTTCCACTTTTGGGGTCCCATAGACGTGGACTTATTTGCCAGCAGCCTTACCTTCCAGCTTCCCAACTACTTCAGTTGGATGCCAGACCCGGGCGCTATTGCTGTGAACGCCTTTCTCCAACCATGGTCTCACTTCCTGGGTTATGCCTTCTCTCCTTTCGCCATGATTCAGAGTGTCCTCCAGAAAGTCAGATTGGAACAATGCCTTCTGATCCTAATTACTCCTTTTTGGCCGTCCCAAGCTTGGTTCCCGACAGCCCTGGAACTAGCATGCGACATTCCGTTTCTGATCCCAGCCTCTCCAGGCCTGGTCTCAAACGCAGACAGGGAAGATCTTATTCTCGAGGGGAATTTGAACCTTCTTGCTTGGAAAGTGTCAGGCAATCTAACGAATTGTCTGGATTTTCGTCGACAGCTCTCTCTCTTCTCGGAGAATCTTGGGCACCCGGAACACACCTTAGGTATAACAACATTTGGAAAAAATGGTTTCATTGGTGCCTGGAAAGGAGTCTGGATCCCGTGGAGGCTCCTGTCGTCAATATCGTAAATTTTCTGGTTGAACAATTTGACAGGGGCCTTTCTTATTGTTCTATTAATTGTTTTAGATCCGCAATCTCCGCGGGCCATTCCCCTATCAACGGTAAATCAGTAGGTAAAAATCCTATTATTTGTAGAGTCCTCAAGAGTATAAGACTAAGGGGACCTCCTAGACCTAAGTATCAGACCCTTTGGGATGTCAAGTGTATTTTAGACCTTTTTTGTTCTTGGCCAGATAACTCTTCCCTTAATAGAAAATTTCTCTCCTTCAAACTTGCCACTCTCTTGTGTTTAGTCTCCTGTAGAAGAGTATCTAACATCAAAAGCTTAGACATTTCTAATAGATGTTATGATATTTTTGGTGTCAAGTTTGAATTACTAAGAAGAACTAAAACCATGTCAGATTTTATCTTTTATCCTCGTTTTGACACTTTCCCTAAACTTTGTGTGGTTGCTTGTATGAAAGAATATGACACCAGGATGTCTCTCCTACGCCCAAACGATGCAAATCAACTTTTAGTTTCTTTTGTGAAACCTTTTAAACCTGTTTCTTCTACCTCCATAGCTAGATGGGTTAAGTCTTCCATGAGTCTCGCTGGTATCGACCTCTCTAAGTTTCAAGCACATTACAATGGACACAGCAAGTCAGAACATCAACCTAGTCCTCAAACCACACAGATCATCCCACCTGAAGAAAAGAGAACTGTCAACAGTAAATGTCACAGCCATTCCAATACCCGGTGGGGTAGTATGGGAGAAAACTGACTATGAGATCTATGGTCCGGTCGAGATCCTGAAGTATCCTCATCAACTGAAGGTTTCCTTGAGTGACTTTGTAAAACCTAGTACATTCTCTGATGATTGGGACTTTAACAGTATTAATGACATGATGTCTGATTTAGTAATGTCAGCTAGATTCACAGAACATGATTATTTACAAGGTTCGTCTAGTTATGAACAGTTGTTCTGTTATACACATTATGGCGATCATTATTTGCATAAATCTGCACAGCCTAGAAATGTTTTTAAGTATAATCAATGGGAACATTGTGCTACACCACCTAAAAGCAGTTCTAAAACATTCTTTGAGAAATTCAAGTACTTCTCAGGGTTTAACACCAGTGATGCAGAAACGTTTTATTACAAACTGTCAGATAAAACAGGAATGAAAACAATGCTGACAAACACTAAATTAATATATTCAGAAGCATTTTATGAAAAAATGATGACATTTGGTTTTGATTATTGGAAAAATAACATTGAAACAACAAGCATTGGAAATGCAATAGGTCTCGCAGTAGTAAAGTTTGAGCTATAGGTGTTATTTATTTTTTTGTTTTTATTTATGTGTTGTTTTTTCTAAATGGCTAAATTAATAGCTTTCTTCTTTACAAAGCCAATAGTTATAATTTTTGTAAATGTGACACCTCTAGCATTTGTAAAGCAACATGTTTTGTATTAACGGGACTTATATGTATTGATATTAAAAAAATCAATGGCTTTAAAAAACAATTAATAATTAATACGTAAATAAAATGGATTTTATTTTATATTGCCAATAGCTTAAAGTTTATTAAATATATTTAGTGAAGATGCTGTGGTTGCGCTGAGTGAGGGTGAGGGTGAGTGAGGGTGAGTGAGGGTGAGTGAGGGTGAGTGAGGGTGAGTGAGGGTGAGTGAGGGTGAGTGAGGGTGAGTGAGGGTGAGTGAGGGTGGGTGAGGGTGAGTGAGGGTGGGTGAGGGTGGGTGAGGGTGGGTGAGGGTGGGTGAGGGTGGGTGAGGGTGGGTGAGGGTGGGTGAGGGTGGGTGAGTGAGAGTGAGGGGTTGAGGGTGAGCGGTTGAGGGTGAGCGGTTGAGGGTGAGTGAGGGTGAGGGGGTGAGTGAGGGTGAGTGAGGGTGAGGGGGTGAGTGAGGGTGAGTGAGGGTGAGGGTGAGTGAGAGTGAGGGGTTGAGGGTGAGTGAGAGTGAGGGGTTGAGGGTGAGTGAGAGAGGGGTTGAGGGTGAGTGAGGGTGAGGGGGTGAGTGAGGGTGAGGGGTTGAGGGTGAGTGAGGGTGAGGGGTTGAGGGTGAGGGGTTGAGGGTGAGTGAGGGTGAGGGGTTGAGGGTGAGTGAGGGTGAGGGGTTGAGGGTGAGGGGTTGAGGGTGAGTGAGGGTGAGTGAGGGTGAGGGGGGGTGAGTGAGGGTGAGTGAGGGTTTGAGGGTGAGTGAGGGTGAGGGCATTCACATGTACTGCGCGTGGGTGTCCTTCCTTTCCTGGAAATGCTAACTTTACTGTCTTAAAAGAAAGTGAAAGCAAAGCAGACTAAAGATCGAACAGAGATCGTCGGGGACTTCCCACTTCGACGCAAGTGTGGCTTTGTTCAGCTGTTAGGCAGAGGGTGTTTGTGGAGTGTGGGCGGGGCTACCTGTATTTGATGGGTGACATCACCTTTCGTAGGAGTTTGGAGCTTAACATTGGCCACAGGCTAAGCGAATAGGCCCTAGAGCCCTAGTCTTCAAACTTAAGCCCCCGCGTCAATACATTTCATTAGGGCTCCCAGGCGAGCATGGGAAAGGAGAGGAGGGGAGAGCAGCAGAAGAAGCCGAAATAGAGATCGAATGAGGAGAGAGGTGGGGCAGGAGCCCGCTTGTTAATAAATAATCCCCGGAGGTGGTGATATTTCCCGGGATTGTGACAGAACATTTCTCGCTGCACCAACACAAACAGAGGCAGCGAGAGACATGTCACCGGGGGAGGGGGCGGGTGTCTGCGCGCTGCTCCGGGGACAGCGGGGGAGGGGCGTGTGTGCGGTGCTGCTGGGGAAGGCATGCGGGGCTGCTGAGCAGGGACAAAGGAAGAACAAAAACGGAGGTTGGATGGGCAAAGGAAGAAAGAGGCGACACACGAACTGGAATAAATAAAACTAAAAAGGAGAAAATTGGGGATATAAAATAGAAAGGGGTGAAAGAGGGGGAGGCAGGAAAGTCAACTGAGATCGGTGAGACAAAACGAAGACGACTTTCAGGAGGCGAGCGTGGGAAAGGAGAGGAGGGGAGAGCACGGCGGGCAGGGGAGGGGCGGAGAGGGGAGAGGTGCGACACGGCAGGCAGGGGAGGAGAGTAGGAGGAGGAGGGGGGAGGAGAGTAGGGGAGGCACAGAAAGGTCTTCTGCTCGATGTTAATGATAGCCAAATGGCATATATATAACCCAGACGGGGCTTATTTACAAAGCCAGCGGGGATCTTCAAAGGGTGGCACAGCTCTTGACCCGGTGGAGCAACAATGGGCAATGCAGCCGTCCAGGACTGTGTAGCTATGGAGAGCACAATATTATACCATTAGTTGGCCGAGGCTATGACATGTTAGCTACAACTGTAGGGTGTTTGTAACACGAGCTCCAGACATTTGTTTCCACGCTCTAGGCATTGACAGTTATAGCCGCTCAGCAAAGCTTCGTGGTGCCTTTGTCTGGTGGAGCGCGGAGCGTAGATGATTTAAAAGGCAGCTGAGACATGCAGGATGAAAGAGGAGTGTCACTGTAGAATGCTGGAGATGAGAGAGACTGCCAGCCTAAGATCCAGGAGGCGAGAAAGACCGTCAGTGTGGAGTGCAGGATTCGAGAGAGACTGTCAGTGTGGAGTATAGGAATGAGAGAGAGCGTCAGTGTGGCGTGCAGTATTCGAGAGAGACTGTCAGTGTGGAGTATAGGAATGAGAGAGCGTCAGTGTGGCGTGCAGTATTCGAGAGAGACTGTCAGTGTGGAGTATAGGAATGAGAGAGAGCGTCAGTGTGGCCTGCAGGATTCGAGAGAGACTTGTCAGTGTGGAGTGCAGGAGGCGAGAGAGACCGTCAGTGTGGCGTGCAGGATGAGAGAGAGACTTGTCAGTATGGAGTGCAGGAGGCGAGAGAGACCGTCTGTGTGGCGTGCAGGGGACGTAAGATATTGTAATTGCTGGGTGTACGAGGCGTGGGAGACTGTCATGTAGGGTGCAGCAAATGAGAGAGATTGTCAGTGTGGCGTGCAGGATACGAGAGAGACTGTCAGTGTGGGATGCAGGAGATAGAGACACTGGAAACGAGAGACTGTCAATGAGGTGGGAGAAACGGTCATTGTGGGAAGCCGGAGTTGAAATAGACTCAGCGTGGGACGCCTGGGATAGGAGAGACTGTCGCTGTGGGATGCAGAAGATGAGAGGCAGTGTGAGTGCAGGTGTGTGGGTAGGAAAGGACGGCGTGTACGTCATGAGTGCGGGCACGGTTTCTGTGGGGTGAAAGGGAGAGGAGGGCTGCTGGTCTGGGAGGGTGGTCTGTTGGAAGAGGGGGTCGCCGTGGGAGGCACTGATGACGCAGTACTGAGGGAGAGAGTCCGTATTTGCACCGAGTGGTCGTCGGAGGTGTGAAGGCACAGGCCGCGGTGCCCGTGACATTGTGAGTGAGGATACGAAGCCGGATTTGACGGACGGGATTGTGACAGAACATTTCTCGCTGCACCAACACAAACAGAGGCAGCGAGAGACATGTCACCGGGGGAGGGGGCGGGTGTCTGCGCGCTGCTCCGGGGACAGCGGGGGAGGGGCGTGTGTGCGGTGCTGCTGGGGAAGGCATGCGGGGCTGCTGAGCAGGGACAAAGGAAGAACAAAAACGGAGGTTGGATGGGCAAAGGAAGAAAGAGGCGACACACGAACTGGAATAAATAAAACTAAAAAGGAAAAAATTGGGGATATAAAATAGAAAGGGGTGAAAGAGGGGGAGGCAGGAAAGTAAACGGAGAGCGGTGAGACAAAACGAAGACGACTTTCAGGAGGCGAGCGTGGGAAAGGAGAGGAGGGGAGAGCACGGCGGGCAGGGGAGGGGGCGGAGAGGTGCGACACGGCAGGCAGGCAGGGGAGGAGAGTAGGAGGAGGAGGGGGGAGGAGAGTAGGGGAGGCACGGCCTAGCGGCCGTGCAATCAAGAAGTGAGGGGGCGGAGCTGGGGGAGGCTGTGAGAGAGAGAGTAGGCAAGGCAGGCGGCTGGGGGCATGTGCACTCGCATTTAAGCTCAATGCACATGCGCATTGAGCTTAAATTTCTCGTGCACTGCAAGGAATCGCCACGATTCCTTGCAAGTTGGATAAAGAGTGGATAAGCCCCCATAGACTCGCAAGCTCGATGCGCATGCGCATCGACAGGCGAGACCTAAAAACCATTTGGGGTACGAAAGATTGGCAGGTACAAGGCCTAGAAGCACTATTCAGAACCTGCATGATACCAGAACAAATGATGTTTTTAAATGACACAATTCTCCAAACATCCTGTCTTGGCCTAGCTAAGATCAAAGACCTAAACAAACCGTCTATTCCAAAACCAATACCTGAAAATGCAACAACAGATATTGAGATAGACGTAACTAAAATGTTACATTTTAACAGAACACATCCTGATTGGAAAAAGTGGTTAATCTGGCCTACTGACACAAACAACTGTCAAGATAGATTCCTGAATAAAACACAGGGGGTAAAAATGACCAGACAAGACCCTAGATACTCCCAGAGACAACATCCAGGGATAGTAACAACATACAGTGTAGGGAAACTCTGCCTCGAATGGCTAGGATCATCCACACTGGCTGAGATTAAGCAACACTTATCTTTACTTAAAGATGGTGCTGATTTGCGCGATTTTATTATGGGACCACGCAAACAGCGTCAAAACCGTTTCATAGCGACCAGTATCTATGCTGCATACAACGAGGCTTGGAAAGTCACACAAATTGAAACAGCAGAAAAAATACGAGAAATTGATCGTATTAATTTGGAAAAATCACTTTCTGTAGTGGACAATGGGTTAATGACTGTCCTCCAGAATATATTTGTTGGACAATATTGTATCCTCTGCCTTTGATATAATAGACAGACTTGCTAATGTTACAGCATGGCCAGTCACAATTACGTTCTATTGTACAATTAGGCTGGACGCTGCAAAATCTTCGTTCAGGCTATGTGCCTTGGTGTTTAATCAACACAACGTCATTGTTTTCCATTTTTAACCTTACTGATAAATCAGCTTGGCACAGAAAGGAGCAGACTATACAATCCTGAGCATCGAAAAACTTGAGAGATTACCATTGACAATGTCAGAAAGTCCTGTCATTGAATGGATAATACACAGAATTATCACTATTCCGATAACAACTTTCAGATTTAAAAAGTGCCTTGAATACATACCTACTGGCCAGTATGAACGATTGGGTAAAGGATATGTTAAGTTAGCATGGAAATTACCATACACACATTCATGCTACAGTGACAGTGACAAAAATGTATTTCTTAGTGGTGAAAACTGTAAACGTTCACTAAGCGGTATACTTTTGTGCCAGGGTATTAATTTACATGGAGCCTGTGAAGGTAATTCTAACAACCTTTCATGCCACCAGCTTGTCACACCTGCAACGCAGATAGAGCCCTTCTTTATGCAACTCACGAATGGGAGTTACATTCTAAGAACTGATCACAAATGTTGTGGCCTTTTGCCAGGAAAAGCGTATCTCGTAAGCGTAACTTCCATGGTCAAATGCTGTATGCAAGCATTGTTCCCGAACGGCCCTGGAGACATAGAGACTCCCATCTGGCCTCGTCTGCATTTCTCTTCTATACGAATTGGTACTTTAAGCAAAATGAAGTCTGTGCTTTTGCAGACAACAGTGCCCATCACGTCATCAAAAGAGACGTATGATCTCCTAGTTGCAAGGACAGCTACGGAGGTTCATGACCTTTTATCAACAAATTGCCCCGTGCATTTCGTAGAAATGTTGAGCCAACTCCTTAACATGTCTAGTGCCACAGGCAACCCATGGTATCTTTAAGACGATTTATACGGGACCTCTTACACCATTTCAAGCAATTCTGGGAATCGTTCCAAATTTTGTCCACTCTGTTTTTGGCGGCATACCCCTATTTTTGGGACTTGTAGCAGGGATTTTATTTTTGACCCTCCTGCTTCATTATGGCAAGCCACAGCTCAGACATGACTCCTATGGGAATGGAAGAGACAATCCTAGCAGTGCGCTACCGGGACAGAATAACTAGAGTCCTTGGATTGGCCAGGCTGAGAGATCTAAACATGACCTGGTTCCTTTCATTCAGACCGATATGGCAAAACTGCATCTTACCTGTACTACGATGTATGCTATGCGGAGATGAGTGCGTGTTGGACACCTGTCTTTCACTTCCATCAGCAGTACCAATGGATATCGATACTTTGCTAAGTCCGATAACGGCTCACGCATTGTATTGTCCCCAGCGGCTACCAATCCTGATGACGGCATTCGTAGAGACTCCTGTGCTACGACTAGGTGGTAACAGTGGAGCGAGTGACAAAAGCAACATCACCCAGGTACGACCTTCTGTGAGCATTGCTGATCCAGCCTTTGATGACAGCAATCATTCTCACACCTGCCAAGTTACAGCACTATCAAATTTGGTCGAACTGTCGCCTGATTTTGTAGACCAATTCTTTGAGAGCCTGTCTGATATGATCTCACCCGAATAGAAACAATAACTTTAGAGAAGCATTCCGACACAGCGTTCCCATGAACTCTGAATTCGGCCTTCAGTTTTGAACAACAAAAACTGCTAAAAGCGTTGGAACTCTATTTTCCCTGTTCAAGCAATAATTCTTTTGAATTGAACACTTTTTAATATTTACCTTTTTTCTGGCACGAAAAATTCTTTGCTTAAAGTAGAACTATTCATAGACAACAGTAGCTTCTAATTCTATTTTTAGATACATCTAGAGACATTATATCTTTTCACAAGCCTCTAGCACATTTTACTGCAATGCATTTATATGTGATGAAACTATCTCGCCCTTCCTTTCTGTATTCAGAGATATTTCATGTGTAATTCTTTTTTGCATAATCGTTCATTGATTTCATATGCTATAATTTTTGAATGATTTCTATGCTTCAAAAACGTACAGTACCTAATTTTTCACATATTACAAATACGCCTATTTCAAATGCATATATGTATTTTGGGGTGGGCGATGTTACACATGCATCTTATTGCTCTAGTTTTAGTAATTTGATGGACATGAATTCGTGGAGTGGGTGTAGCATTCTAATCTAGGACCCTGATCGATACTGTGACCTTATGCCCCTATTCGGCTATAAATCCATTTATTGCCTATATTGGCATAACCGTTCAAGCGCAATATTCAGAAACTCGTCTCTGGCCTCACACGAACAGAGCCACATTTCAGAATCGCTTTCTCTGCCACTTCCTTTGCAACCAATTAGTGCAATGACATAGCAGAAGTTACTATCTAAGATTCTTAGATTAACACTCCGAGTTCTTCAACAAGATAAAAACTCAGCAACCTGGAAATCCCCGCTTGCTGTGTTTTGATTAGTAATAGAACTCTAATGAGCACTGATAGACGATCACTTCCTAGTGACATCTTTATTGACGTCTTATGTCCAAAAACTTACGTCAAACAAGGCACCTTTCACGTATAAATATTACCAACGTTGCCTTAAGCAAACGCTGATGTTGCTGCCTCAATGCCATCGCTGCTGCTGAAGTTGCTGTTATGCTGATGATACCATAGCTGCTATCGCTACTGCTATCGCTGCTAACTAGCGAACGATGGTGTGGTGAACTTAGGAGCTGAACAGCCGTCCCCTGCAAGAGCCCAGCAGATGCAAGCTGCCCGCGGACGCTGCCCCTCCTCTTCCTCGACGCGCTAAGAGAGACGCGGTCTTTTCTCCTGCAGAACAATCCAGCTCCGGCGTTTCCAAGCCACTCTTGCGAGTGACTGGGATATCGAGCCCCTGAAGGAGATACCAGACCTCCATCATTCTATTCCAGAGGTATGGTGTTGACTAAACCCTTAGAGAGAATTCTTGAAGCAAACCTTGGCAAAACCAACTTAACTTAAAGCTACTTACTTACTCCCCTCCCAAGTATTAGGCTTAGGTCAGGTACACTGGGGTAGGCGTAGTTAGAAGCACCAGTTGAGTATTTTAGCCTAATGTATATATGAATGTATATATGTTTTATTTATTTTAAACCATTGTATGGCTAAGAAACCATATCAATGCTTTTACAGTATTATTTCGCAATACTCATCTTACTGTACGTACTTTTTATAATAACAAGTCTTGCAATTGTGGCAATTCATTTCTCTTGTACGAGAAGAAAGACTGTTCAATAAATGTTACCCTTTATTGATAACGCCCGTCTCTCTATTCCCTACATATTGGGAAAGTAACCTGCACAACCACTGACTGAGTAAAATTACTGTCTATTGTTTCACACGACCCTAGAGACTGACTCTGATCTGAGGAGCAAAGTTGTCATGTTGCACGGTTGTTGGAAAACTGAATCCCTTCTTGTCTGTACCAAGGAAGCTGATCACTTCCTATTCAGAGAAGAAAGTTTCCAGTGACCTCTGAGCTAGTTGGTAACAAACCCAATTAAGTTTAGCATAGTCAGTGGAGGCCTGGAAGATCCGCACTTCTACGTCGATACTACTGTTTATGTTATTCCAATGCGCAGGGCCTATTGGGAAAATAGGAACTACACTACAGTTATTGCAGACTATGCTTTGTAAAACGCACTAAACAAATAATAAAAAAATAAAAAATGGGCGCTGTGCTATAACACGAAGCATCCATGTACAAAAAATGTATGTGTGCTGTGGCCCGTGAAGCGGGTGCCATGGTGTATCAGAAGCAGGAAATAAAACAAGTAGTCCCCAAAGGAACGCATAACCACAAACAGCATAAGCAAACTGCAGTTGGCCGGTGCTCCTCTGAATAAAAAATGGAAATGATGAATTGGGAGCATCAACCTATAAGGAGCCAGGAAAAAATAGCAACGCAGGAGTGAACCAATGGCAGTTGCAGGCAGGATTTCATTACAAGACCGGAGGCTACATTATGCATTATCCTTTAATAGCAACTCACACAGCCGCACACCATCATAAAGGATAAAGTTCTAGAGTTAACAGTGAACAAATGATGTATCCAGGAGATTATCTGCCTCTCTGAAAAGCGGCTCGCCAGCAGATAAGTCACTACTACTTATTTCTCCTTTACCTTAGACAACTTTTGCCTTATATTTCGTATATTATGATATTTTTAAAACGTGTAAATGCCAACTTGATGCTTTGCTATGCTTTCATACTTCCTTCTTCATGATTGGACGCTTTAACACTGTCTTTTTAGCTGCTTTATCTACTACCTTGCACACTTTCGCACTCTGACTTGTGCCTTCTGACTTGCGCCCTTCACACTGGCTCGAACCACTCCCCGCGGTGGCACTGGTTTCCAGATTCCACCCCCCACCCTCCCATGGACTTCCAATTTATGGTTGTCCCTCGTCTTAAACATGGTTGTCCGTCACCTTAATCATCACCTTCCCTTTTCCCCCAGCAACTTTGCCGATGTCCTCTGCTTTTCTGGCTTTTTCCTGGCTTCCGTGTCGCTCTGAAGTACGCTTCGACATTAAAGGAACGGCCATCAGCAACGCCCGCGTTGCGTGCCTCCTTTCCGAAGCGACTTTCCTCTTCTCCGGCAGCTGGGCTCGAGCGCTCCTCGATATTTGTCAGTTGCTCTGCTTCAGCCGCCGGAGATACTCAGTCCATCGCGTTTTTTTTCACCATTCTTTCAATAACATTAGAAAGGCATTTATTATCATCGAAATAACTTAATTACCCAATAATTTTAACAAGGATACTTAAATAAGGATATTAATTCCCCATAAAACCGATAGGAATATTAATTCTCTCAACTTCCCTTACTTAAATACTGACAGGATTCTCTACCCACCCTTACCTTATATTTAATATATATAAAAAAAGATTTAAAAAAGTAGTTTTTAGATTCTGAGCTTAATTTAAAAAAAAAAAAAATCTCATTCCCCTTTCAAATCTCTTAACATTACTACACCATGTCTGACATGGATTCAGACTACGCCACTGCAAGCTCACCTGCACCTATCGGCAATTCACTGAAGAAATTCCTTCAACAGGAGATTAAATCCTGTATGATGTCCTCTCTCAAAGAAGTCATGCTCTCTAAAAGACTGTGTGATTCCCAAGATCCCCCCACCCCCCTATACACGGTAAGAGGCCCAAAAAGACTAAACATTGCAAAAGCACTACAGGCCCTAGCGTCTCTCATTGTACGGGAGGTCCTAGCACCTCAATTTGGATGGGAGGCCACTGCGCCCCACTTGAACCTGATGTCCCTCTGGACACTCCCTTGATCGGTGCCCATGGCGGCACAAATATGTACGGTGTCCCTCGCGGCACACTTTGGAATAGTGCTAACCAAAAAAAGAATTCTGGTTTTGACTCCTCTTCCTCCTCCTTTGGTGACAACTCCTCCAAAGACCCCTCCGACGAATTCGTCTTTGACCTAGATGAGGTTCAACATGACTTCAATACTCAACCTGATCCTGAACCGAGCTCTAAAAATACTATTTTGAATCCTATCGGAGAAGAGATGTTCTCTCCCCTAAACATCTCTCACCCTAATAGCTCAAAGTGGTTCCCACAGGAACATGTTTCCCAGTTTGTCACACGTTGGTTGAGAAACCTTTTAGATAGAAATACTAGAAACACAATGAGATCTGAATCCCCCAGACCTACCATTGAGGAGAGGGTCTGTCAAACTCCAAACCTAGATCCAGACCTTATCAAATTCCTTTTTAAATTAGGGCGAGACCCTAGAAAAGGACTGGAGAGCTCTTAAAGGCTGCCAAGACCGTCTTTTAGATGTCTTAGGACCACTTGTTAGAATCTTGGACATGGCCGAACAATCCCACCTCTCCTCGACCCCCTTGAACGTTGATCTCATTCGAGGATGGAGCCAAAGAGCCCTTGTTCTCCTTGGCAACGCTAATTCCAGTTTAAACGTTGAAAGGAGGAGGTCCATTTTAAACAAAATTAGGAGACATGGCAGAGAAGGAACCCTCCCAAAACCCTAAAGGCCTTCTTTTCGGGGAGGATATAATCAAGGAGATTGGTAAATATGTCTCTACCTTCACTGCTCTCGACAGGGCTCCAAACAACCTAAGACGAGTGTTTAACACCAACCTTTTTGTTCAGGCCGGCAGAAGGGGTCGCTCTTCCGGCCGAGGCAATCAACGACCCTACTCATCATTCAGAGGAACTGGAACGGGCTTCTACCCCCCTAGACAACCCTTCTTTCCCCAAAGAGGAAGGGGTCCAAGAAACCGTGGTTCCAGAGGTCGTGGTACTCCCAACACCTCCAATTCTACCAGTAAGTACTACTCCTTCTTTCCCTCACATAGTAGGGGGCAGACTAAAACAGTTTTATCATGTTTGGAATTCAATCACCCAAGATCCATGGGTTCTAGAAACCGTCATGGGCTTCAAGATAGACTTTTTACAGATCCCCTTCCAATCACGCTTACCCGACCCCTTTGTCCTTTCACAGGATCAGGAAAAGATCGTGGAGGAAGAAATTATTTCTATGCTCAAAAAGGGTGCAATAGTGGAGGTTCCCTGGTCCGATGCAAGATTCATAAGCACACTTTTTCTTGTTCAGAAAAAGGACAAAGGGTGGAGACCGGTAATAAACCTTCGAGAAGTCAACAAATTTCTGGTTTATCGTCATTTCAAAATGGAGGGTATCCACCTTCTAAGGGATCTCCTTCTCGAAGGAGATTGGTTGGTCAAGTTAGACCTGAAGGATGCCTACTTCACCATCCCCATGTACAAGGAGCATCAAGCTTTCCTTCAATTTGCTTGGAAAGAACGCCTTTACCAATTTCAAGCTCTTCCCTTCGGACTCTCTTCTGCCCCTTGGTGTTTTACCAAGATCATGAAGTGTATCGCTACAATTCTAAGAGAAAAGGGTATCCATCTCATCATCTACCTGGACGGTATTCTTATCATGTCCCAATCCCATTCAGACCTCCTAAGAGATCTAAAAACTTCCATGAACTTAGAGAGTCTAGGATTCATCATCAACAGAGAAAAATCCATTCTCTCTCCATGAAAGACCATAGATTTCCTTGGCTTCACCCTAGACACCGTGAAATGTCTTTTCCTCCTTCCTGCCAAGAAGATTGCCAAGATCCGAAAAGAGAACAGGTCCGTCTTGAAACAAGAGTCTCTAACACTCCGCGAACTAGCCAGACTTCTTGGGCTTCTTTCTTCTTCCATCCAGGCCATTTTCCCCGGTCCTCTGAATTACCGTGCGCTTCAGAGATTAAAGAGAAAAGCGCTCAATTCAGGTCTATGGTATGGGGATCGTGTCTTCCTGGACCCAGATGCCAGAGCAGAGCTCTTTTGGTGGCTGGAGAACTTAGACGCCTGGAATGGCAAAGCTATCTACGGCTCATCCCCCGATTTTGTCCTAGAATCAGACGCCAGTCTTCATGGCTGGGGTGCACGTTTGGAAGACCAGAACACCGGTGGGGTTTGGACCCTGACGGAATCTTATCAACACATACATTTTCTGGAATTGACAGCTGGTTTATACGCTCTTATGAGCTTCAAACACTCCATTCAAGGGAGGTCGGTTCTGAAAATGGACAACATTTCTGCTGTGGCCTATATCAATCGTCTTGTAGGAACGAAATCTGCAGATCTCTCCAATCTTGCCTGGAAACTTTGGATGCTCTGTCTGGAACACAAAATTTCCCTACGGGCGGAATATCTTCCAGGAAAATCGAACATTTCTGCAGACTGGAATTCAAGATTCCTTCTAGACTTCTCAGACTGGAAACTCGATGTGAACGTCTACAATACCCTCTTCCACTTTTGGGGTCCCATAGACGTGGACTTATTTGCCAGCAGCCTTACCTTCCAGCTTCCCAACTACTTCAGTTGGATGCCAGACCCGGGCGCTATTGCTGTGAACGCCTTTCTCCAACCATGGTCTCACTTCCTGGGTTATGCCTTCTCTCCTTTCGCCATGATTCAGAGTGTCCTCCAGAAAGTCAGATTGGAACAATGCCTTCTGATCCTAATTACTCCTTTTTGGCCGTCCCAAGCTTGGTTCCCGACAGCCCTGGAACTAGCATGCGACATTCCGTTTCTGATCCCAGCCTCTCCAGGCCTGGTCTCAAACGCAGACAGGGAAGATCTTATTCTCGAGGGGAATTTGAACCTTCTTGCTTGGAAAGTGTCAGGCAATCTAACGAATTGTCTGGACTTTCGTCGACAGCTCTCTCTCTTCTCGGAGAATCTTGGGCACCCGGAACACACCTTAGGTATAACAACATTTGGAAAAAATGGTTTCATTGGTGCCTGGAAAGGAGTCTGGATCCCGTGGAGGCTCCTGTCGTCAATATCGTAAATTTTCTGGTTGAACAATTTGACAGAGGCCTTTCTTATTGTTCTATTAATTGTTTTAGATCCGCAATCTCCGCGGGCCATTCCCCTATCAACGGTAAATCAGTAGGTAAAAATCCTATTATTTGTAGAGTCCTCAAGAGTATAAGACTAAGGGGACCTCCTAGACCTAAGTATCAGACCCTTTGGGATGTCAAGTGTATTTTAGACCTTTTTTGTTCTTGGCCAGATAACTCTTCCCTTAATAGAAAATTTCTCTCCTTCAAACTTGCCACTCTCTTGTGTTTAGTCTCCTGTAGAAGAGTATCTAACATCAAAAGCTTAGACATTTCTAATAGATGTTATGATATTTTTGGTGTCAAGTTTGAATTACTAAGAAGAACTAAAACCATGTCAGATTTTATCTTTTATCCTCGTTTTGACACTTTCCCTAAACTTTGTGTGGTTGCTTGTATGAAAGAATATGACACCAGGATGTCTCTCCTACGCCCAAACGATGCAAATCAACTTTTAGTTTCTTTTGTGAAACCTTTTAAACCTGTTTCTTCCACCTCCATAGCTAGATGGGTTAAGTCTTCCATGAGTCTCGCTGGTATCGACCTCTCTAAGTTTTAAGCACATTCTATCAGAGGAGCTATGGCCAGTAAATCCTTCTGGTCAGGTGGTAAGTTGGATGATATCCTGAAAGCTGCTGACTGGTCAAATGCTAACCCCTTTGCTCGTCATTATTGCAAGCCTATCGAGCATATGTCTGATGTTGTCCTTCGGGGCTACCAACATGCATAATGTAGCCTCCGGTCTTGTAATGAAATTGCGATTCTCCTATTAACATGACCAGAGAATCTGGATTTCATTAAAGACACGGAGGCTGACATTATCCCTCCCTCCTCCCTTTTACAACTTTTGATATGTCTTTATGATATCTTTTTTGAACTTATTGATTGCTTCAATTGTTGTTAATCTTTTATTATGCCTATGCTTCTGTTATCTTTCTGATTGCGATGAGGTTTTATAGCTCTCTACGCTCTTGATTATTAATCATTTCTTTCTTTCAGGCAATTCTGTTTAACCGGCTGTCCATTGAGAAGCTTTCCATTGAGATACTGAAGTTTGTTCCACAATGTTTGTCAAGCTCTTCTTGGATCTCTCCGTTTATGAAGTTCTTTCCTGCTGCGATTCTTTTAAAAGAGGGTGGTCATCTCCTGGATACATCCTTTGTTCACTGTTAACTCTAGAACTTTATCCTTTATGATGTAGTGCGGCTGTGTGAGTTGCTATTAAAGGATAATGCATAATGTCAGCCTCCGTGTCTTTAATGAAATCCAGATTCTCTGGTCATGTTAATAGGAGAATCGAGATTACACTCCGTACAGTGATTTCAGCAGGTCTTCCAGCCAGCGCTTGCGCACTGCCTAGGCTCGACCTAAAAAATCACTAGGCTTTATATTGAGATGTATTTGATAAATGACACTGGAATCTTACATCACATCTTCAACCAGGTCATTGTATTACCATAGAATTCCACTAGACAGAAACATCTGCCGGCGTGCCAACTAAATGTAGATCGTCATCTCAGCCTCAGTGTTACAAAGTCAGAACAAACCACTGGAATAGAGCGAGGTTCCAGGTGTGTTGTAACCCATAAAACATAGAAGGTGAATAGGACAATGGGTTGCAGACATGTATGTGACAGTAGGAAGTCACATTAAACTAATGTCTGTATATTGAACTGTCCTCAGAGCACAAAATGGGGCATTTTAAATAACTTTTCTGTATGTTTTGGGGGCTATGGTGCATGGGGTCATTGTGCATTGACCCCGTCAAGCGATTATGTGTGTCCCTCACATGTTTAACGCTGCACACAAAGTAGGACTATTTCTCCTCATCCTTGTATTTACCAAACGGTGTCTCACCTTCAGGAGCTCCCACGCTGGCTCCTCACACTTTCTTTCTATCTCGGTTATCAGGGCATTGAGAGAAGTGATTTGATTAGACAGTTTGGTGATATTTGCATTTTCTACTAAGGTGATTTTCTTCTCCATCTCCTCCAGTCTCCTGTGTAGTGTTTGCTCATTCTTTTTTAGAAGCTGCCGCAGTTTTCCAAACTCAGACTCAATTTTCTGCTTCCGAGTTCTTAACTTGTCCTGTCAGAAGCAAAGAAATGCTGGTTAGATATTATGAAGCTTCCTACGAGCCATCCAAAATTCAGAACACTAATTTGCTTTTCTTATTTGACAGTCTCTCCAAGTACATTCCTTCTACCATCCTTCGCAACACGCCTGCCCTCTCCCCACAGACATCTCACAAACAACAGAGATCAGAATTTGTAAAGCTGCAGAAAAGCCACCGCAGGCAAAGACAGTCAATGACCCAGAGACAGGCTGAGTCGAGAAACTGGCTGAAGTTAAGGTGTGACTAACAGAAGAGAATGTAAATGAGGGGGAGCCAGGAAGTTTGGACATTTCAGCACTTGGGATGGAAGACAGGAGATCTAAGGGTTGGGGAATAACTCCATGTTGCCAGGACACAAAGTGCAGAAGACATTGTGACATTAACCTACTATGTCTCTCATTTAGAGTAAAGAGGTGCGTAATTTCACACTTAAAATTAAACCAAACATGCAAGTACTGTG
Organism: Lissotriton vulgaris; assembly: GCF_964263255.1. Lineage (NCBI taxonomy): Eukaryota > Metazoa > Chordata > Amphibia > Caudata > Salamandridae > Lissotriton > Lissotriton vulgaris. The sequence continues at coordinate 77,639,871 of NC_141693.1, forward strand.
CTGTGGAGAATTACAAGATGTATTATTTCCTATTTATCACAATTATTGCACCAGTTTCTGCAGGTAATTTAAAAACTCCTATAGATGATGGGCAAGGACGATGGTCACCAGGCGAGTGAATCCTGCCGGTGAACATGATAAAATGCAGTTTGTAGCGTGTAAAGAGTTCGCTCATAATCTAGCAGCTAGTGAGCGATAAGAGGAATAGTTTGTGTACATCCTATCACTACACATGATGAGATAGAGGTTAAGGTGCATAATTCAGCAGATGATGAACGATGGATAATAAACACAACTTAAAAATATAAGGAGGCCCAATTGACAATAACTAGCCTTTTATTTTGGCTCTTACATATTTCCAATCACTATAAGAAGGTTATTTTGGAATTTTCTATCAAAATGCATGATGAAGTATGTGACTAGTACATTCATAGGGCGAGTTCAAAGGCCTGGAGTCTGTGCCCCTCTCTTTGCAATAGCTGTAAAGTCAACTGATGTAGTAGAGTTATCCGGCGCCGGCCTCTTTGACAGGCTATTTCCAGAAACCCGACTAATCTGCAGTTTAACTGTGGGTCTGCAGGGTTAAAACATGCTATTGTAGATTCCCTGCATGTACGAATGAAACTGCTCTTTAAATATTGTAACCTGGGGGTATGCAGGCGAGGGCAGATGGATGGCTCAGATCCTCTTCTTATCGTTGCTCTGAAGGAGGTGTCCTGGCGCCGGGGGCCGTCGGAAGATTAGAAGCAAGCTATTGTGCTAACCTGCCGCCGCAGCCGGGGAACGAACCGTGAGCCCTGTGGTCTGGAGTTAGGCACCCTGACCGCTGCGCCACACCTCTTCCACGTCTACGTACTGTCGGACCAGTGTATTTCCATGCTGGTCTGGTTGCCAAGGCCGGTATAGTGCCCATTCAGAGAAAGAGGAAAATATGGTTATATGTGCTGGGAATGGAAGAGACATATATGGAGCGGGAGTGAGCAGGTCATAATACTTTATTACCATCCATGCATGAAAGTGCGAGTGTTGTATTTCTAATGAGGTGCTCTGTAAGTATTTTCATTCGTCCAGTGTTCTGGTTCCATTGGAACCTTGTTTAAGAAGGTTAAGCTTAAGATAAATCAGTTGTTCTGGTACTTCACAGTTGTACAGTTTTGTTGCTGTGCTGCTCATTTATATTTAATTAAGATTACTTAAATACTTTTATTTGGACTTCCAAGTTCTTTTAGGGAGCTACATTTACATTTGACTGCTAGAAAGGATATCAATTTTGTGGCTCTGTTGGTTCTCCTTTTGAATGTTTCATATAGCACACTTGCTCGCAGGGACCGCACTCGGGGAAAAGGAGGAGGTATTGCAGTCATATACAAGTCCGTATATCAGTGTCACTGTACGCCGGATCCTACCCCAGACTGTGAAAGCAGGTCTTTCTGCCTTAAATTCACCCCCAACGACAGCATAACCGCGATACTCCTGTATCGCCCCCCCCCCCAGGCCCTCTGAACCACTTTCACTCCTCACTACCTTCGCAAGCAGCCGATTCTGCCATGTCCTCTTCCAACTTCACGCTACTTGGCGATTTTAACATGCACTTTGACAACTGCTCTGACAACACAACTAATGAGCTAGTCTCTAGCCTAGCCGCCATCCAACTGGAGCAACTAATTAAGTCCCCTACTCACAATAAAGGTCATCTGCTCAACCCTGTTTTTAGCAATTGTCCCAACCTTTCGGTTGGTTCCATCACACACCTCCCCTGGACTGATCACTTTCTCATCCTCCTCACTTGGTCCACCCACAAAATCACTCTAAGTGCCCCCACCCCACGAAAAAGGAGAAACGGGTCAAAACTCCCTCTAGAGCAGTGGGAGAACCTACTAACTGCCACTAAACCCTCATTCTCCCAGGACCCCCTACTCGATAGCGGGAAATTCAACAAATGGATCGAGGACTCTCGCCTCTATTCTCCCCATCAGGAAAACCGTATTAAAAAGAGCACGAGAAACTGCCCCTTGGTACTCAGAAGAGCTCAGGGAACTAAAACGTCAGTGCAGACGGTCTAAAAGGAAATGGCGCCTCAAATACACCACCACAGATAAAATAAGATACAAGGAAGCCATAAGGGCATACAAACTTGGGATTACTACAGCCCAATCCTCCTACTATAGAGAAAAAATCATGTCCGCTAGATCCAAGCCTAGAGAAATTTACCAAATCGTCAAAAGCCTTTCCAAAATCTCCCCCCCTGCAGTTCCAGCCGATAACCCCACGGCTCGCTGCAACGATCTAGCCGACTTCTTCTATCAAAAAAATCAACAAAATATACTCATCCTTCATGACCTCCGCCCCAGAGCCAAGCATCATTGAGCCCCAGCATTCAACAGCTACAGTACTCCCCTGCCGAGTAACTTTGAGCAACCTCCCACCATTAGATCTAGAATCACTTCAACCCCTCGTACAACAGAAAATCAGGTTCTCCCTCCGACCCAGCACCCCCCTTACGATGACCATGGCCAGCCAAGCCATTCTCCCTACCCTTACAGAGCTACTGAACAGCTCCCTGCAAAAGGGAGTCGTACCTCCCATCTGGAAACAGGCGATGGTGAAAGCACTATTGAAAAAGCCCAATCTCAATCTGAACGACCCTAAGAACTACCGACCCATTTCCTTGTTACCCTGGGCAAGCAAAATTCTGGCGAAACATGTAAATCTCCACCTAACAAAATACCTCGAAGAAAACCTTCAACTGGATGCCACCCAAACAGGATGCCGCCCAAAGCATGGCACGGAAACGGCTCTTCTAGCCGTGGTGGAAGAATCCAGGAGGATCTTAGATCGAGGGGGATCAGTGGCAGTGGTCCTCCTCGATCTCAGCGCCGCGTTTGACACGGTCTGCCACAAAACTCTGTTGCAACGACTGTCCGATCTGGGAGTCTCTGGAGATGCTCTTGCCAGGCTAAGATCTTTTTTGAGCAGAAGGACCTTCCAGGTCTTCGACGGCGACTCCTGCTCCACCAGTAAACCTCTGAGCTGTGGAGTACCTCAGGGCTCCTCCTTAAGCCCCACGCTGTTCAATGTGTACATGAGACCGCTGGCTGGGGTCGTCCGTCAATATGGTATCAAGATCATCTCGTATGCGGACGACACCCAGCTCGTGGTCTCCCTGGCACAGAAGAACAGCGGGCACCCGCAAGGCAACCTGGCCGCCTGTATGGAAGAGGTAAAAAGATTCATGACGGCATGCTCTTTAAAACTGAATGGTGATAAAACCGAGATCATACTTCTCGGCCCCCCATCCCCCACCGCCATCAATCAGTTATGGCCCTCCAGCTTGGGCCCACCCCCAACCCCGAAGGAGGACATAAAAAGCCTAGGAGTCTGGCTTGATAAATCGCTTACCCTTAACACACAGGCAACAAAAACATCAGCAATCTGCTTCGGGCTAATTTGGATGCTAAGAAAAATCCTTCCAAACCTACCCCTTGAAGCCAAACAAGTTCTCATTCAGGGCCTCATTCAGTCCCGGCTTGACTTCAATGCCCTCTACTTGGGAGCCCCAGAATACGTATTGGAAAAGCTTCAGCGGACCCAGAACTGTGCAGCCCGCACCCTACTCCAGATTCCTTGCAGAGAATCGGCTAAAGCAGGGATTCGATCTCTCCACTGGCTCCCTGTCAGGGAAAGAATAACATTTAAGGCCCTCTGTATTTCCCATCAAGCCTTTTATAGAGCCGGCCCCAAGATCAACCACTCTTCTTACCCCCTACTGCCCTGGAAAACAACTTCGATCATCGAATGCTTGCTTTGCCGCAATTCCCCGAATCAAAAGGTCCAGGGCTGGAGGCAGGTCCTTCGAGCTCAATGCCGCCAAACTTTGGAACTCCCTTCCCCCCTCCCTAAGATCCAACCGGATCCTCTCGTCCTTCCGCAAAGAGCTAAAAACTTTCCTCTTTAGAAACTAATCACCCCCATTCCCTTCCGAGTACTACGCCCTCTACTCAGCGCTTGGATGCCCTCGGGCAGCAGCCGCGCAATACAAATCCCCTTTTCATTTCATTTAATTTCATCCATACGTTTGTTAGACTCCGTATCTTAATAGAAGTGTACAGATATTTGTGATGGTATGATTGTCGGGTGGTCTGTTTGGAAGCTGCACGCGCCGGCCGAGCCTACCTCTGCTTCTGGGGCTCCGCTGAGGCGCGCTGCCTGTGGGTTGTGGGTACGGGGCGGCCGGGCTTAGCTCCGCTGCCTTCCATCATCGCCTACTTCCGGCTGGCCGGGCTTGGCTCCGCCTGTCGGGAGGGGAAACAACTACAGCCCCCATCAGCCCTTGCTCCAGGACGCCTCCCCCACCATCACTGCACAGCGCCAGGAGGCGCATAAAGACCCACCCACTGCTGAGGACCGGGTGGTGGTCTGTTTGGAAGCTGCACGCGCCGGCCGAGCCTACCTCTGCTTCTGGGGCTCCGCTGAGGCGCGCTGCCTGTGGGTTGTGGCTACGGGGCGGCCGGGCTTAGCTCCGCTGCCGTCCATCATCGCCTACTTCCGGCTGGCCGGGCTTGGCTCCGCCGGTCGGGAGGGGAAACTACAGCCCCCATCAGCCCTTGCTCCAGGGCGCCTCCCCCACCATCACTGCACAGCGCCAGGAGGCGCATAAAGACCCACCCACTCCCTCGTCCCGCGAGGACGCGCGCGGGACGCGCCGGGCTAAGCCCGGGCAAAGGGCGGGCCCTCAGAGACCGCAGGAGACCGGACCGGGCTACCCCCCTGACATTCATCATTCCCTGCTTACCTAAGGTATTCAACCCCTCTTTGTGAACTTATATAGTAAATAGTGGGTAACAGGCCTGATGGAGGTCAAAAGCAAAAGTAGGGTGGCGGTCAAAAAAACACCTATGCACACTCGCTCAACTACAAGAAAACAAACTTTGGCGCCAACCCCTTTACCCACCCTAACTGCAATTGATAGGATGCTGCAACAAACAATTGGTGTTGTTGTTAACGCTATTGAAAGTACGGAAAGAAGATCATTACCAGCGTGTATGTGTTTAATAAATCAAACGTCACAAACTATTAATACACATGTTAGCGTTCCAAATGAAACAACAATGTCACATGATTCACTTCTATTGGAATCGTTTGCAGGTTTGCCAAAGGTATGACTTAATTCAATCTGATGTACCACAGCTTTTAGGACCCACTGTTCCTTGTACTAGGGAGAGTAGACTGTCTATAACACCTGACCTGTCAGCCAGCATAACACCACAGCCCCTAATACCTAGTGTTGTGCCTGTAACTAATGGGGATTTGGATGGCTGTGCTACTAATCCTGTCATTCCAACTGTACAAATCAGTGATATCAGTCTGTTAAGTAACGAAACTGACTGTGAGCCTGTACCCGTTAAAAGGAAATTACCCCAAAGTCGAAAAAGGTTATTAATAAATAAACAGACCAAAACATATAGAAGAAAAAAGAAGAAGAGGGCCATATGAACTCTTGAAACCAATGAAAGTGAAGGGGAGATACAGCAGAACAGTGGAGGGAGACATGTAAAAGATATAAAATTACTGGAATTGCAAACTTTAAACAATGTCGATGCAGTCAAAGAATGTCTCGAGAAAATGGTAAAAACCTACATCGCACCAGTGATGGAATCTCTAGAAATCCTGACGTGGATGTACTAGAACAACTGGGTTCACAAGTCAGATTTCATTCAATTAATGTAAATTCTGGGAACCAGAGTAATAGTAAACCAAGTGCAGTAAATCGTACTCCTAGTGTGCCCATTGTGAAGGGAAACCCGGTACCCTCTACAAGTGGAAGGCAGCGGACCATAACCATCACTCCCAAGGTAGTACATGGGCAAAAAGTAGATGGGGGCCAAAGAAACATCAATGAACCTGCCACCTCCTATAAGAGCCTACCTGTACCGAGGTGCCATATTAATAATGTCATCCCAGCCACTATTAATTTGCCACCCGATTGCAGACCATTTGTAGCGATACTCGCGAATGTCCCCAAGCTGTTGCCTAACCAATTTGAAAATCAAGAAACCTTGAAAAATAAGACCTTGTATTGGTTGGTGAAAAATTGTGGGTTCCCAATACGAGGCGCGGAAGAGATTATAACTACACAGAGGGTAGGGCCAAATAAAAAGGAGATAGACGGGGACTGCATAATTATAAATTTCAGGACTACAGAATGGAACAACGTCACGCTGAGGGGCGAGTCCTGGGGTACGCCGCAGATCTCGGTGGCTTCGGAGCGGATATGAGGAGGCGGATGCTCTGGGTTCTGCCGGAGAGGAAGAAGGTGGTCCAGTCCAGAGCCTTGTGTCGGATCCCAGCGTCGTGGAGGCGTGTGCGTATGGTAGATGGTGTCGAAGGTGGCTGACAGGTCCAGGAGGATGAGGGACATGGTTTCTCAGTTGTCCAGCAGGGCCCTAATGTCATCGGTGGCGGCGAGGAGGGCAGTTTCGGTGCTGTGGAACCCGGACTGGGATGGGTCCAGGATGCTGTTCTCCTCAAGGTAGCCCGTCAGAGGTCTGTTGACGGTCTTCTCAATGACCTTCGCCGGGAATAGGAGCAGGGAGATGGGGGCGGAAGTTCTTGATGTCCTTGGGGTCAGCCTTGGGATTTTTGAGTAGGTGGTTGATCTTGGCAGGCTTCCAGCTCTCCGGGAAGGTTGCTGTCTCCAAGGAGATGTTAATGGCTTTCCAGAGATTGGGTGCAATGGTGTGCTGGCTTTGTTGAAGATGTGGTGTGGGCATGGGTCTGACTGAGATCTTGTTGCATCGCACCGGATCACAGTAAGAAACCAACGCATCACTCCCTCTCTGGTAAGGAACCAACGCATAACCTCCCCTGGGCTGCAGTAAGTAACCAATGCATCACATCCCCCCAAAGCAAGGAACCGACGAATCACCTTCCCTGTGACCATTTTGTTTGTTTTGCATGACGCATCCAAGGTACTTTAAGAGTAAAGTGTCGCATTTACCATCTACATCGAACTAAGCTATTTCTCCGTGGCGCTTATTGGAGGTACCTGGTGGGCTAGTTGGACCTCGGGGACCCTCAAGATTGAAGAGGAATTAATTCCTCAACTTAAAACGCGCCACAGGGCGTGTTTGCACACATGTCACCTCAGGCTCCGCCCACTCCCTTCACCACTGTGCAAACGCGCCCCGTGGTCCATTTTAAGTAGGGGGATTAACTCCCCTTGAATCCCGAGGGTCCCTGGGGTGCAACTAGCCCACCAGCTACCTCCATTAAGGGCCACAGAGCTGCGTTGTAAAGAGGTGTAAAAAGGGGCGTGGCCTCAGAACACCTCTCTGCAACGCAGCCCCCTGGCACATACTGGAGGTTCCTGGTGGGCTGAACTAGGGGGTCAGGCTGTTTCTTCCCTTCCCCCTTTTTGCGCGTATTTTTTCTGTTTTCTTGTGCCTCGGTTCTACCGAGGCACAAGATGGCTGCCAACACTTCCTGGTTTGGAGTGTTGACAGCCAATTAGTATACAGCTCATGATCGGGAGGTTGCGCGGATCCTCCGCGGCCATAGATATGTGTTTTTACATTAGATTTTCTCAGCAACTACTGAACGGATTTATACCATTTAACAAAAAGGCACCTTTCAGAACCAAGGGCTACCTCTTTGCCAAATTTTGGGGTAATTCCGTTCAGCAGATCGGGCGGGAGCCACGGCTAAAGTTTCCTATGGAAAATTGCATAGGGAAAACACTTCAACTTAGCAGTGTTAGCAGCCATCTTGGGACTCTTCTCACCCGAGTCCAAAAAAAAAAAAAATAAATAACTTACCCTGCAGCCTTGGTCCTGGGGTCCCTAAGGGAACCAACCAGGGCAAAAAAAGCGATGCAAATTTGTGGCAAAAATTGAAGGAAAAAATAATAATAACGTGTGGTCTCCCGTGCTCGTTTTTAATCGAGCCTCCAGGTGGGCAAAGTCCAGGGGGCATGCAGAGTTTATTATTATTTTTTTAAATGGAGGGGTGCGCAAGGAGCCTCCTTTCAAGGGCTTCATAATCACGAGGCTCATGCCATTGTTAATTAGGGGCAAACAAAACAGGTGATGGACCGAATGTGGATCAATGTCACACATTCATCCCAGTCCAAAGATCTGGGCCCAAATCCATCGTTTTTTTGCACTCCACACCACCCTGGGTTAGACAATGGCGATATGCAAATCAGCTCTGACCCTGTGCCCCATGGGAACAGTCCAGTCCGAACTACAAAAGCCATGTCCTTCCCAGAACGGAATCAAGCATCCGAGGACCGGACCGGTTTCGAGGTAACACCTCTCATCAGCCCGGCTAGCTTGACTCCAGTGGTGTGGAGTGCCTGGGACCCACGTCTGGGCATCCCCAGCGCACTTAGGGCGGCAATTGCAAACAAAACAGGTGATGGACCGAATGTGGATCAATGTCACACATTCATCCCAGTCCAAAGATCTGGGCCCAAATCCATTGTTTTTTTGCACTCCACACCACCCTGGGTTAGACAATGGCAATATGCAAATCAGCTCTGACCCTGTGCCCCATGGGAACAGTCCAGTCCGAACTACAAAAGCCATGTCCTTCCCAGAACGGAATCAAGCATCCGAGGACCGGACCGGTTTCGAGGTAACACCTCTCATCAGCCCGGCTAGCTTGACTCCAGTGGTGTGGAGTGCCTGGGACCCACGTCTGGGCATCCCCAGCGTAGACCCCCCACACCCGTGCCTCAGGGATAAACACCTCTCCAAAGCAAGATAAACATATAGGGGGGGGTCCTCATGCACTGGGAACCGCCACCTACCTTCGGCTGTATTTTTTATTTTTTAAAGGAGAGAGGCTGCATGGAGCCCCTCCTAGGGCTTTCTAAAGGCGCGGTGGCCCCCACCTTCCCGGGGCTAAATAAATTAAAATCGAGGGGGTCCACAACGACCCACGGGACCACCACCTCCCCCGGGCAAATATTTGTACAAAATATAGGGAGGGGCCGCCATATACCTCCCCGGAGAGAGCCACCTCCCTAGAGCCGACCCATGGTGCTCACCCCGGGACATAACGGTTTGCTTTTGCTTGGCTGGGGGTAACAGCTCCTGCCAACAAAGCAAGTGGGATCTGTCAAAGTGTTCCTGTTTGCTGGAAGCAGAATTTTCATCTTTCCCTGCCCACACTGATACAGTCACAGTGCCACTCAGATGGCATATATAAGAAACAATATCACTCAGTATTGCAAAAAGAATAGTAATTTAACTTATGCAGTAGCTTAGTATATATCTTATTTCAATGGTTTTGTACGAGTGAAATCTGAAACTAACTATAACGTCCTTGTAACCTTTTTTTTCAGTGAATATAATCTCTGATGTAAATATCCAGAACCATAGATACAACAAAGTCAGTGTGGAACACACTCCTAAAGATGCACCATGTATTTGCACTTACAAATATACCACCTGCACTTACAAATATACCACCAGACCGTGTGATGTGCAAACTCTCAGACAGACATTCACATAGGGAACTACAAACTCAAAACCAATACATTCAGATTACAGCATACACATCACTCAAACACACATGCACACAAATGTGCATGAATAGTGGCATATTATAGGACTCAAAATACATACAAAGACACACACAAACACTTAACCATACCCATAAAATACACTACACAACTATAGAGATGCACAGGCATGCATGCACTTCCAAAGATAACTCCAGAACCACCCATCGATTGAACACAAGCACGAACATGCCTGCACACACACACACACAGGCATATACTGCCATAAAATACCACATATGTAAATATATACAATACACACTATGTAACTATTACCTTAGGATGAGGAGATTAATTTTTGTTTTTGTTAATTTACAACACAGCCTTGATTTCAGCACTAATGCCCAACATAAGTGACTCTGGTTACCAAGTGTGTATCACGACCCAGTCTGTAGGGTGTCTCATCAGCTTCTGTGTCTTGAACTTTAAGGGGTGCACACAAGTTTCTGGGCAAATACAAATACCGACACACAGCACTGACTGCAGCAACTCACCCTCATGGTTTTATATTGTTCCTCTTCCTTAACTTTGGACTCCATAATATATTTCTCTTCTTTCTTCAGAATATGTAGCCACTCTTGAAGTTTTACCTGTGGAGAGTAGAGTACAAAAAATAAGTGTAGATCTGTCTGGTGTAGTCTTACAACAAATCTCATTACAGTACCAAAAAATGCCCAGACTGTAGGTACCAGCCATGGTAAACATCCTTTACCACAAAGTTTTTACAACGCGGTACCTTTACGTAGCTGAGCCCCAACGCGTCAGGACCAACACCGTGCAGCTCATTTACTGAGGTGTCTGATAGCCGCTGCCACGTTAGGATCTGGTTAGAGCATGAACTTATCAAATACTATAATTGAGCCAGGCTGGAGGCAAACTGGACCTATGGTTGGAGCGCATCACCTGCCTGGAGGGAGAACAACGAAAAGTTGCCACACCGAAATGTGTCATAGATGGGAGACTAACAGCAGCCGATAGATACATTCGCTCATGTTTCATTGTCTGGTATGTTAAATGTATTGTTGGAAACTTTGGTATAAAGTACTACATTAACCATGTATGAGGCCAATACCAATAATAAACTGAACATTTTGGGACTCTAAGCATGAAAAAGTGTACACTATCCATGAATTTTGTAATTACAACCTTTCATACTGTGTTTGTATCATAAACTCATATGCGGTTAATGCACTTCAATGCACACTGTGCCGTTACACACACTTCAGATATTACAGATGTCTTCATCCATCACAATCTTGGTTCACTCGCCATCATTGAAACCTGGTTCACTCCCTCCTCTAAAGACCACACACTAGAACTCATTCTATTAGCATCTTCTCATATCTGCCGCTAGATTCCTACAGACCCCAACTGGACCGAGCACCTTGCCAACCCCCTTCACCATCGAAGGTTATACACCTCAGCATCAAGTACAACTGAAAAGAGGAAAAATAACCTTCCATCTAATCAGCCATCCATGTGGAAAAAAAAAATCAGGAACTTTCCAGAACACTTCCACCCACCACAAATGTCCGAGCTTAATGAAAACAGGCGTACAATGCGAACAGGATAAGTTCAAACTCTCAGCTGGCCGCAAGCTACTAAAATATTAACTCGAATTGCAGCTAAAGCCTTTTACTAGAAAACTACCATCAGTGATGTATGCATCAGAAGCAAAGCCCTCTTCAAGGCAGCGACACATTGAACCAACCCTCTCCCAGAAACACAGTCCCTGCATCAGTTGACAAATTAAATGGCATCAGCCTCTTCTTCACCAAGATCAACAAACTCAGATCCAATGTTATTACTTCCACACCCCCTCACTACCAACCACCCCCCATTTCCTCACCACCCAATGGTCCTCCTTCAATAGATTCATGTATGGGGATCTCTCCAATATCTAGAACTCTCGCTTCATCCATCATCACACTGCTCAAAGGAGAGGTCTTTCCACCCTTCCACCATATTGTCAACATCTCCCTCAGCCAAAGGAAAACTCCCAGACACTTAAGACTCCTCAAATGTTTCCTCTGCTAAGTTCGTATGTGGTCCTGGAACGCGAATGGCCTTGGGAACAAGATCGAGCGGGCTTTGGTTCTCCGACACATTAAACGTCATGCCCCAGAAGTGGTAATGCTTCAGGAGACACACCTACAAGGTAGCCAATATAAAGCCATGGATCACTTTGGCTATAAGCTAGCGCCCCACTCTGGGTAATCGGGTGGTTCTAGAGGGGTAGGTATCCTGGTATGCAACTCTGTCCCTAACAATTCATAAGATAATACACGATGACGCAGACCGCAGGGTGGCACTTGCGAGCAGTTGGGAGGGGCGCCCCTGGACCCTTTGCTCCGCATATGTGCCGCCCAGGTTACACTCGATCATGATTCCCAAAATAGGTGCACGGTTGCTGGAGCTTCCACCGGGAGTCGTCCTGATAGGGATAGACGCAATTGCAGTGATGGATCAAGAGTTAGATGGTTAAGCAGCGCAGAGGAACACACCAGGGAATTGGTTCTTCCGGATTTCCTCATGGCAATGGGGCTGGCAGATATATGGAGGGCACATAACCCACAAACCAAACAATTCAGATACTATTTAGCTCGCCACTTGTCATATCCTAGAATAGATTACATGCCTATGCAGCAAGACCAAGTGGAGAGTTTTGAACAACCACTTCTCCTGGCTAGGGGTATCTCACACCACTCCCCTACATGCATCACTCTCATGGGACTAAAGACTAGTAGAACAGGTTTCCTTAAGATAGACATCTGGTATCTCCGTGACTCTGAGCCCTAGAGGACCGATTGCTGGAAGACCCCATATCAGACAAGGCAACCTCTACAATATATAAGAAATTAATATACAATTCATCAGATCCCCTGACCACCCTGCGCGCCTGGGTGACCGACTTAGGCAACCTCAAGGCTGAAGAGTGGACCGATGCGCTGCAAGTGACGAGAGGGATAGCAGTTAGGTCTAGATTTAAACTGCTACAACTCAGAATCCTGCATCGCTCATACTACCCCCGCACACTGTTGTACAAATGGGGCAGAGTACAGTCATCCCACTGCATAAGAGGCTGCCAGGTAGAGGGATCATTCTTCCATATAATATGGGAATGCACAGTAGTCGTTCGCTTCTAGCAGGGAGTGATGGCGATAATGTCCAGGGTCACGGGAGAAGAGATACCTCTGGATGCCAAGGGTCTCCTACTGATGATTAAGGGAGAGGAAGATTGGCCTAGGCATACAAGAACCTGGCGGCCCTAGCCACCAGAGTGACAAAGCGTAACATAGCACGTAGGTGGGGGGTCACACATCCCCCCAAACTGTGACCGAGTGGGAGATATATATATTTTTTTTTTGCAGGGTGTAGGACTTGGCCTTTTTGGCCAAAGTTCCCTAAACTTTTTGCTTTCCCCCTTGACCGTTTTCCTGACATAGAGTTGCCAATTTAGATGCTTTGGGTACTTTGCCACTGCTGATCAGTGTCAAAGTACAAGTGTTCCCTATGTAAAATGTAATGGTAATTGGTTGGCCATGATTGGTATGTTTGCCTTACTAGTAAAGTCCCTAGTGATGTGCACTGTGTGTGCCAGGGCTAGTAATGCAAAGGAGCACGGAGAAGGGAACTCAGGCCTGCAGTGTAAGGCCTGCGCGCAGTTTGCTAAGTTAGCATATTGTCCTGAAGTGCAACCACTTGTCAGGCCTGACTTTCCCTTTTGCATACACATTGGGTACCCCTGTGGTAGGTCCTAGGTAATCCCTGGGCAGGGTGCAGTGTAGGTAAAAGGCAGGACATATCCTAAGGTGTGTGTTATGTACTGACAGTGAAAAACACTCCATTTAGTTTTTCACTGCTGAAAAGCCATCCTTCCCTTAGGACAGAATGGGGGAGGCCGGGTGTTGCGTTTGTTAGCCTAGTTTCCTGTACGTTTATAAGGGAAAGGTGAAGTTTAGTATGTATGAACTCACAGTGTCATAACACATCTTTCAGTGAAGGTGGTTTTGTCACTGTGTGTTCAGAAACTACTCTTTTAGAAAGTGGTTGGGTTTGGTGCTCCAAGCATTTCTGTATGTCTCTGCTGAAATGTGGATTGACTGTCTGGATCTGGAAGGTGAGAGGAGCTGGGAGAGGTCTTGACCCAGGGAGGGGTTGAGATGGCACCACGCTGCCTGGCATCTGGAGAGTAGGGGGGAGGAGAAGCCCGGGAGGTAAAAAGGCCTGGGTTGGTGCTATAAACCAATTGACCCATCTCCTGCTGAGTGATTAAGGATCCAGACCCCCGGTATCAAAAGGGAGAAAGATGACACTGGGAGAGAGATACCCAGAACTGATCGAGGGAGAGGTCAGGGACCCCTGAACACAAACGAACTTCAAAGACATTACGGAGTATAACTTTGAGAGCTGAAACCCTTGAACGTTGGAATGAAACCGAGATGGATTGAGACTGAAAAGGCTTGGACCCATTCTGTGGTCAAGAGGAACTTCTGCTGAAGTAGGAGAAACTGAAGAGACTGCTGTGGAAAGACCAATCCTTGCCTCGTGACATGGGCTGGTCTGCAGTTTGCTGTTCTAACCAAGGGAGAGGCTGTTGGGACGGTGTTTGGAGGCGCTGGGTCCACATGCTTGAAGAAGACTGTGCTTTGTGCGGTGTCTTGTAACCCAAAGAGCCAGAGGTGAGCTGGCACCCTGTTTGTAAACACAGGAACATAAAAGTTTCCGGAGAAGTCCCAAGCAACGCGGTGTGCATGTGCTTTTGCAGCTTGAGGCCCTCAGAAGTTGTGCCTTGTGATCGTGGGCACCCAGGAGTAAGCGGAGTGTCGGACGCACAGGGTGCGTGTCGTGGTGCAGCCAGGGAGTTGGTGAAGAGCGCCTGGACATCATGTGCACCGGGAGAAGAGGAGAGACTGGGACGCACAGGGTGCGTGTCGAGGTGCAAGCAGAGGCGTTGGTGAAGAGTGCTGGGTCATTGTGAGCACCAGAGAAGAGGCGAATCTCGGACGTGCAGAGTGCGTGTCGAGGTGTAACCGGAGGCGCTGATGAGGAGTGTCTGGGTAGAGTGCGCACCGAATTCGAAGTAAGTCTCCACAGTGCTGAGGGTGGATCTCCGTGTTCACTGAGACCGCTGGAAGGAGGGCCAAGTCATCGGCCCTCGGAGTGAAACAGCAGCGGCACGGACCGGCAGCCCCAGAGGAGCCGAGCCGCCGGCCCAAGCTCGTCGTACACCATGAGGGAGTTCTGGATCAAGGCCCAAGTCGCTGAAGTAGGAGAGGAAAGTGGAGGCGCGCCCCCCCCCAGGTAACGTGGATCACCATCCGGGGTGGGAGTGCCGACCCGGAGGGACACGCTCTCTGCCTCTCGCTTCTGTCAGCTGCGCGAGCCTGTTGCTTCGGCTTGGATATGGGCCAGTGCTGGCCCAAGGAGGGGCAGTACTGGGGCCGGAGTGAGAAGCAGTACTTTTGTGTCATCATTGATCCAGATTGGGGGCACTGTTAACGGAGTACCTAAACTGTTGTATTACACTTTGCATTATCGCTGCTAACAAACTATCAAACTGTCGGATGATGCCTGACCTCATTTGTGCCTGTCGAACGACCTGCTTGGTGCGCTACGCTCTGCGTTATTTTTCCATTGCAGAGTACATGATTGTAACGTGGCGCATTGCATTATTTCTTTATCGCACAGTACCCGATTGTAGCGTGATGCATTACTTTGTTTCTTCCTGGTACAGGGAATGCTGGTAGTGACACGTATTGCATTGTTCCTTCTATTGCAAAGTACATGACTGTGGCGCTACGTAGGGCATTGTTTCTCTGTTGCACAGTACAAGAGAATATCGTTACGCATTGCAATATTTCTTTCTTTGGCAACGTGTGCGATTCTAGCAATACGACTTGTCTAACCTTTTGGAACTGGTTAGGAGTGAGCTTATCTGTTGGTTAGAAGCGGTGGTTGGGATTAGAACCGACCAACCCACCGGAAGGACTACTATGAATTCTTATATGTCGGTTTTGTATCATGTGGTCATATTGTATAACTTCTTATATAAAGATTATACTCATTTTATAAAAACTTGTGTGGAGTCTATTTGTGGTGACATCATTGGGTTGCTGTGAGTATGGTTGCACATACTGTACACTTGTGCCTTGTAGATGAGCCTGGCTGCTCGTGCCAAGCTACTAAGGGGGTGAGAAGGGCTATCTAAGACTGTGTCCTTACTTAGCCTAACGTTGAAACGAGGGGTAGGGGACTCCCGCCTCCAGCATTTGGTGGCGGCGGTGAGTGAGGGATAAGGACCCCCACTACTAACACAGGGGACGCAAGAAAAAATGTGGAAAAATATGGTCCCCCTGAGAGAAATACAGAGACTGAAAGATATCAGCTCTAGGCGAGTCAGAGGGCGCAGGCGAGACTTGTGAATAAAGATGATCCAGGGCCTAGCAGACTGTCTAATTGGGCCAACGCTAACTATGCGGCATCCTGTCAGAGCTGGGCTGTACTAATAATGGTGTGCTGGCCTTGAGACAATGATATGTGTAACTATATACCTGAAAGATTAACTGTATGCGCTCGTAATCCAATGTATGTGATCGCATGACCTTGTTTAATAAAAATATTTCCAATTAAAAAAAATCTTCTCTCTGCTATAAGACACCATCTATGGACCCATCCGAGTTCACCAAACTCTGACATATTACCCACCTTCCAGGCACACATCTGAAAGAATAGTTTTCTTCAGGACGCCCAATCTGTCTTCAGGCCATACTGCAACACTAAGATAGCCACACTCCAACGTAGTTGACAATGCCCTTCTCCTTAATGAACAGAACGCCCCGACTTGCTCCATACTGGTCTCAGGTTTGGGGGCACCCTCAACAGTATAATACCGCCTGGATTACTCCTTCACCTCCTCTTGGTCTTCTTCATTGTTAGACCTGGCATTCTTGGTGTGGTTTCGCCTGACTTTTTGCCTTCTGACTTCCTGTTTTTTTACTGCTCTGCTACCAGAAGGCGAGCGCAGGCTAATTTAAAGTGCGTTACTGCTTGGACAGGGTACATAACTCTGCCTACCAGAAACCCAATTTCTAACATCCATGATTTTTCCGACCTCCCTGGCATGACCTCTCACGAATGCAGATAACTAGACACATCATTTGCAACAACCAAACTCTACATATTATGTCACTGGAGTCAGTCCTCCCTCTCCCTGTAAACCAAATGGCGCCTTGAACTTTATTGCATATAGGGATACAAGAAAAATCACTTATACTGTGAATGGGCATGTACATATCTATGAGGCAGATTGGAGCCCTTTCATGACTGCAGTGTTGGAATCTCCTGCCCATACTGCAACCCCAGCCTGAGACACACTGACCCATGAATGGAGCCAGAGGCATACTGAACCGGATGGCACCTGATGGATCACCGACACTGTATGCGCCACTGTAGGCTTCCTTTTCACCACCCTATCCCTTTTCCCACCACCCCTTATGCCGAACAGTGCTCACCCTCACCTGCATAGGAGGGTATGGTACAACCCTCGCACTGATGACGTGATCACACCTCACCGATGATAGGAGGATGACATATATGCACTTAGCCTGTACCACATACGTACAATCTTCCCTAAGTTAGTCCCATTTTGATTACTAATGTGCCCTCTTTTTTTTGGGGGGGGCAGAATTTTATATAGCACAAACTTGACCCGAACCGGGTATCAGAGCACTTTACATAGCACCAGTTACGTGAGGACACACATTACATGAGGACACACATTCATTTTGTTAGGCACGGGGAGATTAAGTGATTTGCCCAGAATCACTAGAGGTTTAGAGACATTACCGAGATTCGAACCCGGTTCCCCAGGTCCGAGGTCGAGCGCCCTAACCGAGAGGCCAACTCCTCTCCCCTTTGTTTTCTTCCCCTTTATTCTGTATCGTACAGGGCGGCACTGCGTGCCACATGTGACATTATTGTATCTTCTAAAATGTTAAACCTTAAATTAATGAAGATTACAAAATTAAAAATAAATGAAAAACCAAAAAGCAACCATCCAGCTGTGATCAACATCCTGAAAAACAAGCATTGGCAAAGCTAATAGGTCTCGCCTTTGGGACCTTAGAAGTGTTTAGCCATGCAACAGTTGATGTTGCTGCACCAAGGATATTGTGCTGCATAACTAAATACTTATAAGGCCCCAAAGGCGAGACCTATTGGCTATGCCAATGCTGGTTATTTGTGAGGTCTGCGCTGAAAATAAAAACAGCTGTGCATTATGGCTAGAAACGTCGCTGTGGGAGACACGTGGTTTACTGGAGTCTGTGCTGTTCACATAATGTCTATTCTATAACACTATAAAACAAACAGTGCATTTTGACTTTACCTGAAAGAGTATTGAATCTTGAAACAATAGCAGTTGTTTCAAGTATGAACACCTAGTTCTGTGAGGTACGGAGCCTCAGACCAGGTAAATATTTTTAGCTGTTTTTAGAGGGCAATGCAGCACCATCTTCATATGTATTATCACCTCACACGAGTGCTGCAGTTCATCTGATCACTACCTGCACCAAGCTCACCCAAGATCGCCGCGTCCTCCTACGACCACTTTTCAACATCCGTAACATACGGACCTGCAGGCAAGCGGCGCTAGCCTGCTCCAAAGGAGATGACCAACCGAGTTGCCGAATGGTAAAATTTCTTGAAACAGCTGAGGCCCGCTTCAAAATTTTGAAGGAACAAACAATTCAAGTAGCACCGTAAAGGGCCCCAATGATGAGCTAAATGGTACCTCAGAAGCCCATCCTCCAGAGTGACACCTTTTGCCCTCCCTTACACTGTCTAGTACTGATTGGTAATATGGCTCCCCTGAACGGTTATCATAATTTAACTATTCTCTCGTCCACCTTGGCATTTTTTTTTTATCTTCCCTAGGGCAGGCAGGGAGGAAGAATCTATTCCTTAATTTTTTTCCTTTTATTTTTCTGCTTTAGGATAAATAGGCTGTCTAACATGATGTTAAGCTTCTTTCAATTCTGCTGCTGCTACCTCACCATGGATTCTTGTGTCTTGTCTTAAGGATGGAATCTCTGTTTTAACACGCTTAAATTGGACTTATGTTTTATTGAATCCTTTTTGATTTATAGTGTAAAGGTTTTAAATAACCATGCACTATAAAGTATTCTTCTTCTCTTCAGTGCTGCAGTAAGGAGCATGAAAGCGCACCAAAGCTTTGCTTTGGAACAGAGGCACTACTTGTGATAGCAAGTACAATCCATGGGGGGATCTCATTTTAAATTAAACATTACAGAGGAAGGGTCCTTTCTCGGCTCCTAGCTTGTGAAATCACACAGATTAGACTTCAAACACGTGCTGTGCAGCGGGGTGAAAGTTTACTGTGAAAAGCAAAATGCTGCTTGGTGTAAACCAGCTTTGTAAACCTTGAGGCATGAGTTTTGACTATTGAAGGAATTCAAAATATGATCATAACTAGACTAGTTAGGAAGAACGGATCTGTCTGAGGCCAGGCAGACTGCAGCTCGCTCTCTCATTGGCCTGCACATCATTTATGGGAAGCACGTGAAACATACTCGGACATTTTTTCAAAAGCAAATTGTGAGAAGTTGGCCTGATATATAGTGCTCACTATTCTAGTGATCACTGTGTATCATACCAAACGACCCTTATTGATGATTGGTTGCAAGTCAACCTTATAGACCAGCTATCCTAGTAGCATGGACAAGAGCAGTCTTTAGGCTAAACTCTAGAGGGCGTGTTAAGCCAGCTATTATACCATCACATATGTAAATGTAAATGTGGCGTATTTGTATAGCACGAACAGTGACCCGGAGGCATCCCGGCGTTTGTACTCCTACCACAAGGGAACCCCTCCTGGCTTTTCCTTGTGGGGTGTCCACTCCTGGGCATCCCATGGTGAAACCAGGCATCCCTTGTGTATCAGGGGGCCTTTGTGGAGACTAAGCAAGCTATTGCCCAGAGTTGCAGCGTGGGACCCATGCTTAGAATCGGCACTGAGGCCAGAATATCCGGTCAAAGGAATTTAAGCCCGAAACCCGCCGAGGCGGGAATCGAACCCTGGTCCCTGGCCAGCGCTCTGCATCAAGGTCTGCCGCTCTAAGCATTGAGCCACACTTCTCCACTGAACATACCCCTTGAACACCAAGTGAAAGGACACCACACAAGTTGTTATGAAAATAAAAGGATATTTATTTATAACAAGTCTACCCTGAACTCTTTATGAGTCAGGGAGCTAAGCACACAACAAAACTCTTAAGAAAATACTTCAAGTTGCACAATTTACACAAATGCCAGAGGGGCACGAAAAACCATATACACTAAAAGTGGAATGCGAAATACTAGCAGGTAAGTAACAAGATCCAGAGGCTTCAGGATCGCTAGTACTACACTACTGAACCCTAAGGTTAGGAGCAGGAGGCCTAGGGAGATCGGATGCAGAGTGTGCACTCTCACGCGGGATGCGGGACAAAGTCTATGGAGGCTAGTATTTGTAAAGTTACTGTTATCGGACGAATCCGACTAGATAGACTGAAAACGAAAAAGGATCTGGACACTTAGATAGTGAACCTACGTTGGAGCACCGAAATGCTCAGGTTACCTAGCCCAGGGGCTGCGGCTGCATAGGGTTCAAAAGACGTCGGGAATCCTCGTTGAAGTCTATGGAGCCTGAAAGAAGAAGTTGCTGGCAGGCGACCAGTGAAGATGTCCGGAGTGATCCAAGCCTGGATCGGTGATGGAGACGACCTGAAAGCAGATAGATTATTTGAAACGTTGAGTAAGAAGAGCTAGGCAGAACTGAAGAAAGGTGCGGCCCTCCATTACTAAAGATAAAGCCGATCGGAAAAGAAAAACAAGGATTAGCTTTGTGTGTGTTTAAAATGTCCAGGAAACATTCAAAACGAGGCACGTCTGGCGAGTGGTGTGGGATGTGCGCGAGCTGTAAGGGTGCCTGCGAGCAATGCACTTAATGATTCATGGCGAGAGAGGAAAGTCAGATGGCACCTGTGAACGTAACAGCAAGCTTTAGGTTACAAGCAAAAGCCTATGGTCAGCTTTTGAAGCCCCTGACTAAAAGTCTTGCCAGAGCAGCGCATGCGCTGCCTCTGGCGAGAACTAAAGCACATTGGATTTTCAGACAATATCTTGAAATGGTACCCATCTTACCTCACCAACTCGTGCAAGTTCATGCTAATAGGGTCCACAAGATCACAGAAATTCCCCGTCTCCTGCAGAGTACCTCACCTCAGGGCTCCATCCTTTCTCCCATCATCTTTAACCTCTACATGGGATTTCTCAGATCCATTCTTACAGACAGCAGCATCAATATCCATGCAGAGGATACTCAACGCTACCTAAAAATATCCTCACCCAAAGACATAGAGAATCAAACCGTGTCCTTATACAGTCTTGCTTGTCAACTAAAGTAAAACCCAACAAATTATTCCTATATTCACTCAGCCCAAAACAATCCCATTTTCATTATTGGCTCTCCACCTTAAACCAGGCTTAACCCCACCTTCGACACAGACCGCTCATTCAAGGAACACACTGCAAACAGGACCAAGAAAGCTGTGTTTCAAGTCCAACTTGAAGAATGTGAAGTTAGAAGATGACTTCAGAACAACCGTACAAGTCCTCTTCCATTTGGATGGAGGCAAATCTTTGCTCAACTGTCTCCCCAATACCACCCTGCCACCTATTAAGGGTAGCACACACAAAGTGGCTCAGCTCATCAAGGTCTTGCACTAATTTGATCATATCACCTCCACATTATGAGACCTACACTGGCTCCTCCGTCCAGCCCAGGGTATCTTCAAGATCAACTGTATCAGATGTAAAGCACTCAACAAGACAGCAACTTTACTGGCAAACAAACTAGCCATGTATAGGGAACAACGTTAAACCAGGAGTATGGATATCACCAGACTGGAGACAAAAAACCAAAGGCACGACTTCTCAATTCATGCATCCAGGATCTGGCACAGTGGGCTCCGGAGCAGCAAGCGAGGTAATTAAGTCTCAGTCTGTTGTGCCGTAGCAGGGTCTCGACCAGTTCCGACCCACGGCCTTCCTTACTCTTTTTGCAGAAAGTTGCTGCCCCTCACGGTTGGATGCTGGGATGCTTTGGTGGAAGATATTGTGCACGGTCAGTCCAACCGTGAGGGGCAGCAACATTCTGCAAAAAGAGTAAGGAAGGCCATGGGTCGGAACTGGTCGAGACCCTGCTACGGCACAACAGACTGAGACGTAATTACCTCGCTTGCTGCTCCGGAGCCCACTGAGGGTGAATAATTGCTTTTAAAACTTTGAAAGCTTCACAGGACCTACTATAGGTACTACAATGATTCTCTAGGACTACAAAACCTACAATGCATTGCGCACACTTAGCGTGATTAAATGCTGTAATGAGAACCCCCTGGGAGCCTCAATATGCTAATGACCTTCGAGAAAGAGGCAGTGCGCCTCGAAACGCGTCAGGTCGGCGAAAACATTCTGGGAGCAGCAGTGCAAGTGTGTCATGTTTTATCACCGGATGGTGCAGCCGGTTGGGAGTGCGCCTCTGAAAGATGGGATGCTTTGGAAGATAGATAGATAGATAGATAGATAGATACATACATACATCAAGACTGTAAGTACCAATAACAGATATCCAGACTGTAAATTCTGATCACACATATCGATATTGGGCTTAAATAAGATACATTCAATACCCCCCGATCAATTAAAAATGTCCTCTCAACCTTCTTGTGAGGTACGATCAGATCCTATATTTTCTATTCCAATTTCAGTTAAATGAAATCAGGACCTTGCCCAATAAGGAACCCTCTTAGCCTTAAACAGGAGATATTTCGGAGAGTCAGAGATCTGGTGCCAGCACCGTACATGGTGTGTAACCGAGAACAAACAGGTAGCCACAGATAGAGAGCAGGTGTCAGGAGCTCCCCGTCCTGTCTGGTATGTCGGCACCCTCAGTGGTCCCTGCTTGCTCACTTTTATGTCCACTAAGCTGCCAATGTTTGTTTCTTTTTACTGTATTTGTTGGTGCCAGTGCTGGTTTTGCAACTGCATGTTTTTGGGTGCTGGCAACAGGATCACATTATTGGACATGTAAACCGGTCATGCTTATGGGCGTGGTTGAGGCACCTTGCATGCTTATGGGTGTGGCTAGCCATGTGTGGTTAACTGCCACTGAACTGGCTATAAAAGCCCAAGCCTTGCACCTGTCAGTGTTTGGCTTAATCTCCTAGTTCCCGCTTCAGCTGGAGACTGCCTCTGTTACCGCCTCAGGAATTCCTCCTTCACCATTGGACAGAAGCACACACAGGTCCAGGACTGCCGCAAGAATCAGACAGCTAAGTGCAAAACGCTTTAAGGCTGCGTGTGAAGTGAAAGGATGTGCGACTGACATTTTCTGTTGGTATCGGAAGGCTCGTCCTTGCATATTTGCCATGTAAAGTGGCCATCTGGTATGTGGCAACAAGTGACTTGATTCAAGATTATGGCATTTACGCTTAGCGATTGGGGTCGTTTTATGTTTGAATTAATTTCATATTTGTATTCAGCTTAGCGCTTGGAGTCATTTTATGTTTAAACTCATTTCCAACTTCTGAAAGTTTTGTTTCTACACTGTTTTGCATAGAAGTTTGACATTAATGCGAATATTGTGAACTTGATATCACGCCTTGCGCATGGATTCATCCTGTTTCCCCTTTGATCATCATATTGACTTTGGGCCTGTTCCTAGATGTGAATATTTGTTAATGGGTGTTTTGTGCAAATGAAAAGACATGTCTAGGTGGATTGTATTCTCCTGCAACCTACAGACAAAGGCTAAGAGAGTATCTCAGTTCCTCTTGAGAACCAGGTGACTAACATAACTCGCTTATTAGGAGTATGCCTCCCTAGCCCAGAAGTGTCTCTATATTCATCCGATTCATTTCTTATTTTATATAGAAACACAAGTCCTCAAAAAGGCGACCCTACTCTGCAAACAGATCCCCTCAATTGTATCGGGCTGGACCAGGCTGTGTGGCGTAGCAGTGGTTTCTCGATTTTTTTGGTCCAAACCCCTCTTCCCTTTTGGGACACCTGCCAGGACTCCTGAAGCAAGTTCAGTAGTGCTGAGAGGTGTTCAAGGAGGAGAGGGGACAGTTAATCGCTTCTGCGGACAACCTGAACTACAGGTGAGTGGCTACGCCACAGTCTTATAACAGGAACCATTGTCATACATGGTCTGTGACAAAAAACAGGTAGGCAGAGGTAGAACCCGTCCCATATTGGATCTGCAATAGAGAACTGACAATCAAACTGATATAGTGCGCACCATCTGTGTGCATGATCTGTGACATAGAACACAGAGAGCAGGAGAACAGGTACCATCTCCATACAGTGTCTGAGACAGAGAACCGATAGGTACAGCAAGAGAGGAGGCACCAGCCTCATTCAAGGTTTAAAGCAGAACACAGACACATTGAGAGAACAGGTACCAGACTCGTACAGGATCTGCAACAGTAAACAGACCGAGCAAGAGAAGAAGGTACCAGCATCATACAGGGTCTGAGACGGAGTACAGACTGAATTCTGACAAACTGAATTCCTTCTTTTCTCCAACTCAAACTCTTCACCTCTTATTCAATCTTGGATGAATAAACTAAACATCCTCAAACCGCAAACCCACCATTGTTGGCAGTGGTCAAAGTGGGGAAAAAAAAAGTAGGTGAACTGTGGGTGGAGAATCAGGGGGCGGGAATAACCAAAGATTGAATCAGTGGGCGGAGTCAGGGGTGTGGCTAGAAATATCAAAACATTCCAATTTTTAGTACGTTTAGCATTTCACTGACCCGTTACAGCTGATTACGTTATTTAATTAAAAGAATGGATATGTTTATTTGAGGTTTAATTCAGGAAAAAGCAAACACTCATAGGGAATACAGGTTTATGTAAAGCATGTGAAATATAAGCAGGAACAACATGTTACCTTAATGCTTTTACGCTCACTGTTCAGAAATCCACGATTATTTTTTGTCTCAAACATTGAGGTCATGAATGCAGGGCTCCTCCTATACAAATGTGTTAAGCAGGGCTCAGAAGAGAAAGGGACTCTTCGGGAGAATCTAGACTCACAGAAACCCACAAAGGCTCCTTCATATTCATGTCAACCAACTATCTGCTCAATCATAATATAGCAAAAAGAACAACTGGTGGGCAGAATGCAGAGCAATATCATACATTCACCCCAGTGCAGAGAGCTGGGCCTAAATCCATTGTTTATTTGCTCGCCATTCCAGTTTGGACCCAGCCTTATGCAAATCAGTCTTGATCCTACGCCCAATGAGAACAGTCTAGCCCGAACTGCCAGGCCAGGTCCTCCCTGGACTGGAAACAAGCATCTTAGAACCGGTTTCGAGCTTTCAGCCCTCATCAGCCAGGATAGCCTGATTCCAGTGGCATGGAGAGCATGGGGCTCATGTCTGATCATACCTGTCCCACTCGGGGTGACAAATGCAAAAAGAACAATTGATGGACAGAATGCAGAACAATGTCATACATTCACCCCAGTTCAGAGATCTGGGCTTAAATCCATTGTTTTTTGCTCACCATGCCATTCCAGTTTGGACCCAGCCATATGCAAATCAGTCTTGATCCTGCGCCCAATGTGAAAAGTCCAGCCTGAACTGCCAGGCCATATGTATTCAAGTGTCCTTTCATTCGAGAAGTGAACACAAAGCAGTACCCACTGAACTATACACATAACATATTGCTCTTTGATATACATGGTACATGTTCTTTGCAGCAGGCATATTACCCCTCTTCACTACCTTAGATGAGTAAAACAGCCACTAGACAAAACATGGTCCCATCTCTCTCCAGCAGGTACATTGATTACCAAAGTTATCTTGGCACTTGTATTGTTGACCGAAACCTGCTGAATATACAAATAAGTTTGCAGTGTTTTTAAAACTCCTGCACTTGTACAAAACCCGTCCCCCCACCCTTCCAGTCGCCCTGGGAAACGCCTGCTCCTGCCCTTTCACTGCTCCTGTCCAGTCAGTACTCCTGCTCATGCTCGATCAACACTCCTGCTTCGTCAATTCCCCCGCCCCCTCCCTTCTCCTGGCCCGTCACTTCAAGTTCAAGTTCGGCATTTATATAGCGCACTATTCACCCATAGGGTCTCAAGGCGCTTGAGGGAGGTGGGGGATTACTTATCAAATATCCAAGTTTTGAGTTATTTTCTGAAGGAGAGGTGGTTTTGGGTAAGGCGAAGATCACTGCTCCTGCCCCCTTCACTGCTCCTGCCCCCTTCACTGCTCCTGCCCTTTCACCGCTCACACCCGGTTACTGCTCTAGCTCATGGCCCGTCACCTCTCCTGCCCAGTCACCTCTCCTGCCCAGTCACCTCTCCTGCCCCGGTACCTCTCCTGCCCCGGTACCTCTCCTGCCCCGGTACCTCTCCTGCCCCGGTACCTCTCCTGCCCCGGTACCTCTCCTGCCCCGGTACCTCTCCTGCCCTAGTACCTCTCCTTTCCTGTCGCCTCTTCTGTCCGGTCACTGCTCCTGCCCAGCTCACTTCACTCTGTGTACAACATTGACAAAGGTGTCCAGCAGTGCTGGCTGGTAAAGTTTGAAAGTGGTGGGGTGTAAATTGAAGACACCAAATATCAATTAGTGAGCAAACATAAGTAAGCATAAGCTAAAGAGGAAGGAAGGCATGGTATATTGTTGACTGGACAGGATAAGGCTGGTACCAATACTGTCGCGTAAAATGAACAGTGTTATTAAACAAGAGAGAAAAAGTTAAAAAAGCTTGGTGCTGGGTACTTTTACGATACGTCTTATGGGTCTACCAGCACAATACTCTTGACAGGTCAAAACGTGTCATTGCTAGCTCTTTCAAATTATTCACTAAGAAACATTATTTTGCACTTCATGTGTTTAACGCAGTTCTCGCTCTTTTGCTCTGCAAAGATGAGAAGAAAGACTTTCAAATCACGTCATTTGAAAACACACACACAGCCATTTAACATTTCAGCCAGGGCAATGCCAAATACTTTAAACTCACCAGGGCCTGCATATGTTGACTTTCAGCCAAGCACAAAAAGACAGTAAAAAGGTTTGCATGGCGTTCTGCAGTCATACAGACAATTCTAACCCTTCTCTTATAATGGTGTACAGATTTCTCGCTGTACTCCTGGCTCTTCTAATGCACCTCCGCAGGTTGCTAAAGGAAACAGCAGGCTGCGCCCACCACGCGGTGGCACTTCACCAGTGCATCTGTTTCTAAGTTTTGAAACCCATTTCACTGGTGAAATTAAATCCTGACTAGAATAAATGTTAGCGTACAGCAGCACCATGAAGTGAGAGAAGGAAAACAGACATAGTGGCTGATATGTAGTCACTGTGGTAACACGTAAATAAATTCGCACATGTGCGCCCCCTCCTGAAAGTATGTGCCAGGAGTTGCTGATACAATTGTGCCACAGCATCCTGTCTGCAAGATATCGACGGAGCTCACTTGGGGAGGCTGATCGGTGCTGAGGATGTTGTTCTGCAATCACCTTCGGATAAAGTCTGCGCTACATAAAAATGCATTAAATAAAAAATAAAAAAAAGATCGTGAAGATAACAAGCCACGCATTCACACTTATCTGTAGAACATTAACAGCGCCAGGGGCTGGATTCAGGGGTTGAGTTTGCTGCCTTCATCCACTAACCACACACACACACACTCACAACTCGTCACAAGATAGCCACAGGTGTCAAGTTCCCCGCAGTACCCTGCTTGGGGAAAGTTCATCTCTAATCATCAACTCTAATCTCAGGGCCACTTGATATGCTAAAAGGCAGAGGGAGCGCATTGTCATTCGAAAGAGGTAATCAGCCTCAATCGGAATGACAATGGGCCTCCTCGGTTTGTTTGAGTTCAGGGAGGGGCTGCTGCAGCCTCTGGAGTTCACAGAGAAGTGCAAGCATCCCCTGGAAGCGAATGAAAAAAGTTTTAAAGTTGGACTATTCTTGCCGTCCAGGGACTCTTTCTTGAAAGCAAGAAGTAGGGGATCGGACTGAACAATTTTTTAGAAGTAGGGCCACGCCGTGCCTACCGATCCCCCCCCCCCCCCCTCCCCACTTCTACCACTGATTGTTGGCAGTTCCAAATCCCCAGGTGTCCTCCTGGACAAAAGACAACATCAAATCAACACATGGTCAAGAATGCACGTTTCCAATTACGACTTCTGTGGGGTATTCGACGTTACATTCCTGAACAAGATCTGAAAACTCTTGTCCAATCTTTGGCACTTTCCAAACTGGATTCCTGAGATTCTCTTCTTACAGGCCTCCCCTATGACCCACTTATCCCCTCTAAAATCCATCCTCCACTCAGCTGCGTGCTTTGTCTATGGGGCCTGTCGCTGCTTTGTTGACAACTCTTTGCTGGCTTCATATTAAAGCCAGGACCCTCTTTAAGACTGCTTGCTTCACCTATAAAGCCATTCACACCTCTACCCCTCGCTACTCAGCAAACAAACTAGTTATCAGGTGGCTCTAGACTCTCGAAATGCTGAGAAGCTCCTGCTTGCACCTCCAACCTTTAAAGGCGAAAGATTTATGGTGCAATCATTCTCAGGGAATGAGACTAGAATTTGGAAGTCGCTGCCTCCTATCCTGCTCACCAACACCTCTTCCGCATCTTCAAACCGGACCTCAAAACTCTTCTCTTCCAAATACCTTTTTCAGGTACAGTCCACTTCAAGCTCCCCACCAATTATACGCCCCTGCCTTGTGGCATGACCCTGACTGTTTCACGACAATTGAATAAACCATCATTCTACAAACGGAACATAAGGCGTCTCATATCTAAGTTGTAAACTATGGTGTATAACAACTTGTATTATCTCTGTAAATAAGTATTATTTCTCTGTCTAACCTGCTAAAACATGTTACCTGCAATATGTAATCTTGTAAATACGTAACTCTGACCCGGAGTATCCATAAATTTGGTCCCCTGCTACCTTGTTAATCTAAACCTTCTCATGTAACACTCCTCGCTGTAATGTAAAGCACTCTGACAGCTCTGGTAATATACAAGCTATAAAAAATAAAACAAAAATCACACAAATAAATAAAATTGTGTTCTCCAACTGCCCCTTGACCCTTACCAAGTGACTAAGTGACCTTTGAATGTACACAGAAAACCCATACACACCTTGTACTCCTCTCACAGTGTGACTCTGTAATCCCTGAAAGCACACACACATACCTTGTGCTCCTCTGCAGCCTCCTCTATAGGACTTGCCGAGTGAGTTTTATGCTCCTTGGACTCCCGGCAGACCCAGCATATCAAACTTTGATCCTCTGCACAGAATAGCCTCAGCTTCTCATCATGTTTCTCACACAGATTCTCCTCCGGGGGCTTCACGGGGGGCAGTTGAAACTGTTTTAACATTTCCACCATGTTCCCCAGTTGCCTGTTGGGCCGGAGGTTTTCCCCAGAATATATTTCCCTGCACTGTGGACAGGGGAAGTTTCCATCTCTTCCCTCCCAGGTCTCAGTGATGCAGGAGCGGCAGAAGTTGTGTCCACAATCTATAATCATCACCGGATCAGTAAAATATTCCAAACAGATGGAACACGTGGCTTCTTCCTGGAGATTCCCGAGCTGAGCTGCTGCAGCCATGATGCAGAAAATAGAAATGCAAGAAATAAAGGGTAGTTTCGCTTTTGAAAAGTGGGTCTGGGGCGCCATCGAGGTGCAAGGGCTGGGATTGGCTGACAGTTCGTAGGCTCCGATTGGTTGCTACGGATGGGACCATCAGTGTGGATTGGTTGATAGTCTGCAGGCTTCTATTGGTTGCTTTGCGGCAAGCCAAACTCAATTTGAAAATATGCTGGGTTGGATTGATGGATAAAGCTCAGCGCATACTCGGATTTGCTGGCAGCCTAATTGTGTTTTTCTGTTGTTTGCTGATGAGGGTAGCGCAAGCTCGGATTGCTTGACAGTCTGCTGGTTGCTGTTGCTTTTGCTTGATACTATAAAAGTGAACACATTCTCTCGAATACGCCTATAATTCGCCGGTAGTTCTGGTTGTGTTCTCTGCTGCTGCTCCAGCCGGACAAATCCTGAGTAAGGAAAAACAAGCATTTGCAATGCAATAGGTCTCGCATTTACTCGAGTTTGAGCTATTGACATTGCAAATAACAATGCCTTTTTTTTGTTTTCGTTTTTAAAACGTAAATAAAAGTCATTGTCATTTGCAATGCCAATAGCTCAAATTCTCATAAATGCGAGACCTATTGATTTGCAAATGCTTGTTCTTGCTGTTGCTGAGGGTCAAACTCTGAGGATGAGGAAAATATGTGCCGGGGCCCCAAAGTGCCACTGGTGCCGGAGAGGGGTCGGGGCAGAGAGCAGGGAGGAAAGGAGGCAGAACCTAGGGCAGTGTGAAGGTGAATGTAACAGAAAGTTCAGGAGGCAGAGAGCACGCAAAGGGACAGTGCACAGTGAACCCCAAGAGTAAAAAGGGTAGAGTCAGAGTGCTGAGGGCAGAGAGGAGAGGTGGAAGAGACCCCAAGGATAGAACAGACACGGAAGACAGGGGGAGGTCAGACAGGACAGAGAGCAGAGGCAGAGAGCACATGACGGGAGAGTGATAGAGCGTGAGGGGTGAGCATATTCGTTTTAACCATACTCACCTAGGCCCATATACTAATTTTAAAACATTTACACTTGAAGAGGTTACCCCTGGTACTCTACCAAATTTATACAATTAGGACCTATACCATTGACTTGGAGATCAACCAGCCATGGGCTGGGATAAAGGACAGGATCCCAAGAATGCAGGTGCCAGCAAGGATAGAACAGGTGCAGACCAAGAATCAGGACAGGTACGGACCAAATTGGATCAGGACGGGACCACCTCAGGCTAAAACCGGCACCCGCAGCTAAAGGACAAACGCCAGCGTTGGACCTCTCTGCAGCTAACATTTGAACCCCGAGTATAAAATCAGATCCTGCCCCGCCCAGCTTCGCTAGCTTGGCCGCCCATTGGCCCACCCCGCTCCCGCCTCCCAGCTGGCCCCGCCCTCCCACGGTCCATTTAAAGTGGTCGCCGTGCGGTGGTGAGCTGTGACCTTTGCCCCTGCCTGCAGGGCTGGTCGCTCCACACACCGCGCAGCTCCCTCGCTGAGTGCCGGGACCCCCGTCCCCCCCGCTGCTGCCTCGCACAGACGTGAGCCGGGACCGCCACTCTACCGGCTCACCTCCTGCCGGTGCCCCTGAGCGCCTTAGCGGTATTTTCGCCCGTTTACAGCGTTGTTGTGAGTTTTGGTAACTGTTTGCTTTCACCTGTGCTTTTCTCTCCCCTTTGTGCCTCCTGTGCCGTCCTCGTGTCCTCACCGCCGCTTGTCCCCCTCCCCGCTCCCTGCCGCTGCTCCCCTGCGGCCCCGCCCAGCTTCGCTAGCTTGGCCGCCCATTGGCCCACCCCGCTCCCGCCTCCCAGCTGCCCCGCCCTCGCTCCGCCCCCCACTACGCCATTTATGGCGGAGTCCACGCGTACGCGCAGCGTGCAAGCGCAGCGGGCGCGCCGACTGCGCGCCGAAGGTAAGCCCGTCTGCGCCCGTCCGCGCCTGGACCGCGCCCAGTGCCAGGACCCCTGGCCCCCGCAGACCCCAGCCTACCCGCCGGTCGTACGACGCCGCCACCCTCAATGCACTCAACGCCGGCCGAGTCCCGGGCTGCTACCGAGCCACCCCGAGACGCACCCACGGACCCTTCTGCTGCAACTACTGCAAGTTCACCTGCATCCGGACCTGCACCACTCCAGCAGTGCCCAAGACCTCGACGAGCAACAGCAGCAGCCACCTGAAGTGCATCCTGCTCAACACCCGCTCCGTCCACAGACACGCTGTCGAGATCTGGAACCTGCTCGACAGCACAGCCCCAGACGTCGCCTTCTTCACGGAAACCTGGATGAACGCCTCCTCTGCACCTGACATCGCCATCGCCATCCCAGACGGCTACAAGATCATCCGAAAGGACCGCATCAACCACACCGGAGGAGGCATCGCCATCGTCCACAGGAACACCATCCGCATCACGAATAACACCGATGACACCCTCACAACCGCCGAGCACCTGCACTTCCAAGTCCACATCAACCCCAAGACCACCCTCAGAGGCACCCTCATCTACAGACCCCCCGGACAACGCACACAATTCAGCGAAGACATCGCCGACTTCATCAGCCCGCACGCCCTCTGCTCCGCTGACCTCGGGGACCTCAACTTCCACCTGGAGAACAACAACGACCGCAGCAGCACCACCCTGCTGGACAACCTCGCCAACCTGGGACTCAAGCAACTGGTGACCACCCCAACCCACTGCGCCGGACACACACTCGACCCCGTCTTCTCATCCAGCAAGGACATCGGCTTCAGCCACGCCACCGGACTCCACTGGATGGACCACAGCTGCGTCCACTTCAGCTTCGCAAGGACCACGGCCCACCACCACCAGCAACAGGCTGCACGCAGGAACTGGAGCAAGACCACAGCCGACCAGCTCGCGTCCTCCCTGAGCATGAACCCTCCCACCAGCACAACGAACCCTAGCCAGGCGGCCACCAACCTCACGAAGTGGATCAGCGACTGCGCAAACGAGCTCGCCCCCCTGAGGACCCCGCCCAGCAGACCCGGCAGCAAGAAAGCCCCATGTTTCACCGACGAACTCAAGAGCTCCAAGAAGAACTGCTGAGCCCTCGAGAGAACCTGGCGCAGAGACCCAACACCGGACAACATGACTGCCCTCAAGCTCGCCACCCGAAAACACCACCAACTCATCCGCGCCACCAAGAAAACCGCATTCAAGGAACGACTGGACAACAACACACACAGCAGCAAAGAACTCTTCAACGTCGTCAAAGAGCTCTCCAACCCCAACGCCGGAAACAACGACATCACCCCGTCGCAAGACCTCTGCAACTCCCTCGCCTCCTACTTCCACAGCAAGATCGCGGACATACACAACAGCTTCAGCACTCAACCGACGAACACCACGACCGAACCACCGCCCCCCACCACCACCCTCCGCGCCTGGACTCCGATCAGCACCGAAGACACCATCCGCACGATGAACTCCTTCCACTCCGGATCTCCGACCGACCCCTACCCTCATCACATCTTCAACAAGGCCGACGCTATCATCGCACCCCACCTGCGGGACATCATCAACACCTCCTTCGACACCGCTACCTTCCCGGAGAGCTGGAAGCACGCCGAACTCAGCGCTCTACTCAAGAAGCCATCGGCTGACCCCACCGATCTCAAGAACTACCGACCCATCTCGCTGCTCCCGTTTCCTGCAAAAGTCATCGAGAAGACCGTCAACAAGCAGCTGGCCGCCTTCCTCGAGACGAACGGATCCCTCGACCCCTCGCAGTCTGGCTTCCGGGCCAACCACAGCACCGAGACCGCCCTGATCACAGTCACCGATGGCATCCGAGCGCTGCTCGACAACGGAGAAACAGCGGCCCTCATCCTCCTCGACCTCTCCGCGGCCTTCGACACTGTCTGCCATCGCACCCTAGTGCAGCGCCTCAGCAACGGATCATCTCGTTCCTTGCCGGAAGGACACAGAGAGTCCGCCTCCCCCCGTTCAGATCATAAGCCACCGAAGTCATCTGCGGCGTTCCTCAAGGCTCCTCGCTCAGCCCAACCCTCTTCAACGTCTACATGAGCCCCCTCGCAGCCATCGCACGCCAACACAACCTCAACATCATCTCCTACGCCGACGACACCCAGCTGATCCTCTCCCTCACCAACGACCCCGCCACCGCCAGAGCCAACCTTCACGAAGGGATGAAAGAGGTAGCCGAATGGATGAAGAACAGCTGCCTGAAACTGAACTCAGATAAGACGGAAGTCCTCATCCTGGGATCCTCACCCGCCCCCTGGGACGACTCCTGGTGGCCCCCCGCCCTAGGCAGCGCACCCAAACCAACAGACCACGCACGCAACCTGGGCTTCATCCTGGACTCCTCCCTCTCCATGACCAGACAAGTCAACGCCGTCTCCTCGTCATGCTTCAACATCCTACGCATGCTACGTAAGATCTTCCGGTGGATCCCCACCGAGACCAGGAAGACGGTCACCCAGGCCCTCGTCACCAGCCGTCTGGACTACGGCAACACCCTCTACACCGGAACCACCGCCAAACTCCAGAAGAGACTCCAGCGGATCCAGAACGCCTCAGCACAACCCATCCTGGACATCCCCCGTCGCAGCCACATCTCCGGACACCTGAAAGATCTGCATTGGCTCCCGGTCAACAAGAGAATCACCTTCCGTCTCCTCACCCACGCACACAAAGCCCTACACAGGCTAAGGGCCAGGATACCTCAACAGCCACCTCAACTTCTACGCTCCCAAACGCCAGCTTCGATCGACCAGCCACGCCCTCGCCGCCGTCCCCCGCATCCGTAGAGCCACCACAGGAGGGCGGTCCTTCTCCTACCTCGCCCCCAAGACATGGAACTCCCTCCCCACCCACCTCCGCCTGACCCAGGACCACCTCGCCTTCAGGAAGCAACTCAAGACCTGGCTTTCGAGCAGTAGCAGTTTCCCCACCCCCCTCCCCCCCCCCCAGCGCCTTGAGACCCTCTGGGTGTGTAGTGCGCTATATAAATACGATGATTGATTGATTGATAGACAAAGTGCTTCTCCAGCACCTTAGCTCCCGAACCCCGATTGGGTTATCGAATCTTCTGACAGAGTGCTCCGCAGCACCTCTGCTCCCGATCACCTATTGAGTGCGTTGGGTCAGTGACAGGTCAGCTATTCGAACAAGTCGGACAATTTAACTAGCTATGCCTACTCTAGTGATACTATTTTCCAGGGCAATGTACCACCCCCCAATTTTGCCAGTGTAAGGGTCCCTAATTTTGATTGGACAGGAGGAGGGGAAGAAGTCATCACACCATACTAAAATGAAACTTTTCATATTTAATATTCAATTTACGTTCCCGCCCATCAATTTTATTTTCCCATGCATGTTTTACTCCACCCAGCATTGAATGTAACTAATCAATAACATTGTTGTCAGTTTTGTACAGTTCAGCTTCCTCTGGTTGGGTTAAATGGTCACTCTCCCAGGCGCATCTTCTAGCAAGACGAAAGTTGGCTTCAATTCAATGCCAAATGACTTGATTCCTTTCGTGAAGTCTTGACATGCGCAGTGTGGGTTTTCAAAATGAAGTTCATTACATATCCCAGGCCCACACTCGATACATGCAAAAATAGAAGAGAAACAGTTTGAGAACACAGAATAAATGAATACACTGTATACCACTTCTCTACTCTATTCCCATTATTTTACATTTAACTAAAGCGTTATTGTTAAGCAGAACAAACAGCTTAGCGTAAGCAGCGGTGCAAGCTTCATGCATGCTGTAACACATAGCAGCCATCTTCGTTCTAGTGCGCAGAAGCAAAAGTTTCCCAACAGCTTGAGAAAGACGTCATGTCACGTGAGTATGACTGAAGCATGCGCAGTCGAAAATCCCGCGTAGCAGCAGCCATTTTAGGCGCAAGCAGTTTGTAGTTAGAAAAAAACACATAGGCTAGCTTCATCTAGATGCTATTTGTGTCATGTAATGCAATTATTAGTACGCGAAACATGTTTATTAATACGCTAACGTTATGTCGAGAGGGATGATTCCGAGCAAGTCGCTCTACGTGCGAATCCTTGCTCCATCAATCCCCTCTTTGATGATATTTTATATCATCACCAATTAGTGAAACAGATGCCAACTTTTCACAAATTCGTCAACTCAATCTCTTCAAACTTTCTATTTTTTTTTCTCATTATTCATGTGAACATTTTTAATTTTCTTGTATAAATTCCCATTCAACTCTTCAAGTTCTAATTCTACAACATTCCTTTTCTTTTCTTTCTTATTTACTGTATATGTCTTTTGGTTTCTGCAGCATTTACACCAAAGCATAATTGCTAAAATCCGCAATGCTACTCCCAATATTGGCATCAGTACTACTATACTTTTACCTACGTTAGAAAACCAACTACCTATAGAGGAGAGACCATCTGTCAGTCTCTTCCATGCACTATCAACCTCCAGTGATTTGAGCTCTTTTTCCAAATGTGTACTATTTCTTATATACCTTTTGATTTCCAAACTTTTGTCAGGTATGTAAGTGCAACAATGTTGCGCTTTCAGCATTCTACAGACTCCGCCCTCTTTGGCTAACAATGTATCAAGAGCAAGTCAATTTTGTAAAACCATTGATCTGATCGCAACCAATTCGGTTTTGGCCATCAAAAATCCTCCAGCAGTGTCAATCGATAAGCGATCCACCACTGTTCACAATTTGCAAATTCTTTGAGTATTTAGAACCACTCCCACTGAAGGTATCAATGCACTAAATATATCACCTACAATTTCAGAAATCCCAGCTCTTTTGCTACGGATTAGTCCATTAATTTCTTCATTGCTTCCAGTGTTTTTATTCACATGATATATCTTTGGGAATTCTATTCTGAAATAGCAACTCCCAAACCAATGGTCTGGCAGTTTGTAATATGCCCTGTTTCCACATATGTAATACATTCCTGGAAACACAGGTTCAGTTCCATCTTTGAATCCCCAACCCACAATTACCTTATAATTATTTTCACATTTACTGTAACCAATGAATATATTGTTATAATAACTCGTTCTTTCTCTATGGAGACATAGTTTCCCTTTCTTTTCAAAATCCAACAACATAGCAGTGTGAGTTTTGCCATTTGAGGTAAACCCAATATTTTCAGCCCATTTAGGGATTTTATGATTCTTATCTTTGGCCTTTTTTTGGAAATCCTCTCTCCTTTTCTCAACCATATTTAGAAATATTTGTTCTTTCTCATGTAGTAAGCATGTTAAATTATTCTTGTGTGCTTCAGCTATATTTATTCTACCTATTGTTAGCAAGTGTTCACCAATATAACATGTTACATCACTTTTAGTATGTATATGATTCAGGTTACTATGTATAGGAAGTTCAGAAAATATTACGTCCGAGTTAGAATAATAGTACTGTAACAGTCCTTTCTTATAAAACAAACTAACTAAAATACTACATGAAATGCCATATGTCAAAGGTAAATGATGGTAGGTGACTCCTTCTGCCACCGATGTAGGCAATTTCATACAAACATAATGTAAATGGAAATGTAAATGTATTGGCATTTATATAGCGCACTACTTACCCGTAGGGTCCCAAGGCGCTTCGACCGCTGCAAAACCCTTCCTGGCTTCCCTGAGAGATGGTCCCTTAATGGGTATCTCCAGGGTGAGACCAGGCATCCCCGGCGGTCTGGTGGGGCCGTTAGTGAAGATGAGGCAAGCTAATGCCCAGAGTTGCCGAGTGTGATCGCTGATCAGAGTGGGCACCGAGGCGAGAGAATTATCGAGTCCGCTGACCCTGGTCCAGAAACCTGCCGCGCCGGCAATCGAACCCTGGTCCCGGGCCGTCCTCTGCTCTCGGGTCTGCCGCCTCTAACCAGTTGAGGTTCCGTGACAATTGTAAGTGGTGTTTTCGACTCGCACGAATATGGTCGAGTCTAGTATCTATGAACCGCAAATGACGAGTTTAGTAAGTGTGCGCAGTTTCGCTGTGCTAACTTAAACCGTTCGTTTGTTACGTGGGCTTTTCATCTGTACCCACGGGTTCCATCTTAGATACGGCATCCATTTTGTCTCTTGCCCTCAAGTAGTCAGCGAACGGACGCTGTCCGCTTCGCGACCCTGGGACTCCCAAGATATTTGCGGAAGACACATGTCCTTTGAAAGTGTCTTTATGACGAGGGGGTTGCTACTGTAAGGCAGGTGGCGCCGCTCGAGGCTCATCTTGCCGCACGGACTTATTGTCTCAGCCGTGCATCTCATTAGGCACGTCCCTTTGATGCCTGTATCTCGTGCTTCCCGGCACCTCCCCTTTTACACCCTTTCCGATCTCCCCACTGTCTCCGTCTTCCTCTGCACCTGTCTTCGTTCCTGTTTCAATCTACTTTACTGCTGATTGGAATTTGCTAATGGTGGGAAGATGGGTTTTTACAGTTGGGAACCGCCAAATGTTTCCGCACTTATGTTCCGGACCTTGTATGTTTCAAAGCGACCAAAGCGACCCCTCTGGGAGCTAGATGTGGGAACTGAGTTGTAAACCTTTGTGTTCAATGTTAGCCTATGGGTAAAAACTGTATAAAAGGAGCGATCCACAAAACCAATTTGAAGCAGTCTCCCCAAGTTGCACGTGGTGTGCTTGTCGTGACTTCTGTGTTCCCTGCAGTAAATAAACCTTGACTCTTTGACGCCGAAGGAAGTGTCCCGTGTCTCTGTGACTTGTACGCCGGAGCAGGTTACCCACGAAGGTTTCAGGTGTTGTGCCCTGGCACCGCTGGGTCCAAAAGAACCCAGTCCTTCAGTTGGCGCCCAACGTGGGGCTGCATCAGTGGTACCGGTCCAAGCCCGACGATCGTGAGGAACTTCGTGTGAAATCTCCGAGGGAAGGTGCACCCCGCTTCATCGATCCTGTTGTCGAAATAAGTGGCCCGAAGACTTTTCCCGCGAAGATTCCCGCCTCCTAACGGCTGCGACGGACTGCTGCCCTGACTGTAGACCTGTTTTGGCGCCTGGCGTAGACCTTGGTATAGCGAGACGATTGACGGGCCTTCCTGAGGACGCCATTGATCTTTGAGTTAAGTATTTGTGGGTCGCTCCCAGAATCCTTTGTTGTAGACACTTTAGCGAGTGTCTTTGTTGTAAACACTAGTGGTTTGTTGTTGTTGTACACGCTGTGTGAGTGTTTTTGTCGGTGACACTTTGCTAGCGTAACTTTGTTGTTGTATTTGTTTGACGACTGCAGCCGCCAAAGACCGAGGGTTTTGTTCTTGCTGGGACTTGGTAAATCCCGTAACCCTTGAAGTTTGTGAAACTCGGCTAGCGTGCAAGATGCCTGGTCGCAGTACTTTGTTCAGTTGCTTTAGACCTTGTGGTGCGGATTCCCTGCTGGAGGACTCGTGCCCGATACCTCCGGTAGGAACTCCTACTTATGACTTATATAGCAAACATGGGCTAGGCCCGATTGCTTTTAACGATTATTGGATAAAATATACAAAGAAAGACGGCGATCTTCGTTGGCCACCTCACGGTAGCTTCGAAGCGTCGATCTTAGATAATTTGGAAATTAAGTTGTTCGAACGTAAATCTAGGCCGGCCATGTTTGATGCCTTTCGGTTGTGGCGCAAAGAAGCCCGACAGAAAGAGATCAGACAGAATAAACGTAGTGAGCGAGATAATGTTGCTACTATTGTAAAGAAAGCTGAGCAGTTTCAGCGTGATAAGGAGGATAAGGATAAGGAAGTGTTTGAGAGGCTGCAACGTATGACCATAGATAAATGCTATCCTGCTTTGCCTACGGAGTCGGATAAGAAGGAAGAGGCAGTTGAGGATCCTTTAATGTCCTATCTTATGAAGTCGCCACCTCCGTACGTACAGGGTACCGCAGCTCCTGTGGTCCCTGCCGTACCTGTTCTTCCACCTGTTATTCCTCCGCCTATTCCTCAACCTGCACCCGCTCTTCCGACTATTCCTGCTCCTGTGCCTGTGTCTATTCCTACTGCTCCTCCGCTTCCACATACTCCTGCTCACGCTACTGCTCCTGTGTTGTTAACCCCTGTCGTTGCTAATGTTTCTACTCCTTCTCTTGTTAGTCCTGTGTCTTATTCTTGTCCTTCTACTCGTAACCGTAATTCTCCCATTGCGGCTAGCTTCTTTCAGTCGCTCGGACCTGTTTTTGGGTCCGCTGGTTCTGATGGTCCACCGCAGAGGCGTAGTCAGCTTCCTGGTAATAGGGAACGCGCTGCGCTATACAATATGGCGATGAGTTGGATGGACAATCCGCAGAGAAATCCTCCCCGTGTTGTTCTTGAAACATTTAGTCAATTCAACATACCGACTCAGAGATATGTGTTTGACGAAATGTGTAAACTCCTACATGATCAGATAGCGGCCGTTGCGCCTGACGAGGTGCTGACCGCCCTGTCTAATCTTCGGCTTCAGTTCGCAACTGGACTGATAGTCGATACTAATGTCCGACGTGCTATCGAGCAATTGCTGTCTTTTCGTCTAGCTCCTATTCCTCACGCACTGTTTGTAGAGGATCTTGAACGCCAACAAGCTGAGTCTGGCCAATATCCTATGCGTGAAGTTCCGCCGGTTTGGGTACCTGCTGATAATACCGATGTTAATAACCCAATAGCGGCGCATTTCCAGAGAGTGTGGATACATCTCCCTTGGAAACGATCGGAAGTGCTTCAGGTGAAACAAACTTTGCCCGATCCTCGCAAAAATCCTGCTGGGTATTATAAGGAATTGTCGCAGCTCGTAGATGCTACGGTAATGAATCTTGCCGATATCGACATGTTGTTTGGCAATGTCGTACCGCAACCGGTATGGGCCAAGATTCGTCACCAAGATCACGCAAATGAATTAGGTGGTGATTGGAATGCCATTACAGCGGCAGACGCTGGACAAGCGGCTGCTACTAAACCCGATCAGTTGATTGAACTTCTTCCCCAGCGAATCATTACGTTAATGAAAACGCTCATGCCAGCTATGAAGGTAAATTGGGATAAGTTGTCAGCCTGTAAGCAAAAGAAAGATGAGAGTGTTTCAGACTTCTTTACGAGGTTTGAGGAAACATTCGTTGATCATAGTGGACAGGATATGGGTACTGAGGGTGGACAAAGGCTGTTTGTTGATAAATTTGTATCGAACTTATTGCCCGACTTGTGCAATAAATTGAAGAATTCAGAAAGTGCGTGGGCCGTTTCTACCTCAGCTCAGATTCTGGCTACGGCACAATATTACGAAAATAGAGAGAAAGAGGAATCTGACCGCGCTGATAAAAAGACAAAAGAGCTGAAAACTAAAGTGTTGTTACAACAAGCATATCCGCCGCGTTCTAATCAGAATGCGTCTCAGCAGAATAGATCACAGTCGCAATCGAATCGATCGCAGTCGCGTAATGATTCCTCTTTCAACAGATCTTCATTAGGATACAATCAATGTGCTTATTGTAGACAGGAGGGACACATTAAATTTGATTGTCCTGCTTTAAATGATCGTAATAGTGGTAATTCGTCTAGAGGAGGCCGTGGTGGTTCACAGAATGCATCACGTGGTAGAGGTCGTGGTGCTCAGAACGACCGCTCTGACAACTCATCAAATTCTAATAATTGTTTCGATCAACGTGGATCATCGCAAGGACGATCTGCGCAGTACAATGTAGACGATTATTACGTCGATCAGGGAACTGACGACAGTAACTACTAGGACAGCCAAAGACAAGGAGAGGGAGTGGTATCAGTTCCGGTTGATCAGAGAGGGCCTTACGTCGCAGTTGCTACATCGGGCGTCGTTGAGCCTTTTCTGTTGGACACTGGTGCAGCGAAAAGTTCTATCATGCATTCGAAACTCCCTGGCGCACCTTTGTCTGGCTTAACAAATGTATCCGTTGGATTCTCTGGCGCCCCCGTTAGCAATCCAGTTTCACGCCCTTTGCCCCTTAAAATTGGGCCTCGTGAGCTCGAAGCTCCGTTGATTTTAACCACTGGTTGTGGTGAAAATCTTCTGGGTCTGGATTTGCTTAAACGTTTGTATGCAACTTTGTATTGTTCTCCTGCGGGTGTAAAGCTTACGTTCGGAGAGAAAGTAGTCTCTCCCATGTATTTGTCCCTCGATAAGCTTCCACCGGAATTGGATTCTCTTCCTGCGTCTTTGTGGGCGACGGGTCCAAACGATGTGGGCCTACTTGATATCTCCCCTTATGTTGTTCAGTTGAAATCGAATGTGCGATTGCCACGTATTCCCCAGTACCGTATCTCCCTTGATGGTGAACGAGCTTTGTTAGCGATCATCTATGATTTGATCGAGAAAGATGTTATTGAGGAGACTCGGGGAAACGTGTGCAACAGCCCTGTACTGCCCATTCTTAAACGTACTGATCCTACCAAACCGCCTGTTTATCGTTTTGTTATCGATTTACGGGAGGTAAATAAAATTGTGGTTCCTCAATTCCCTGTTGTGCCTGACATCACGGCGCTACTGACTCTGATTCCAGCTACTGCTTCATGGTTTTCGGTGATTGATTTGAAAAATGCGTTTTTCAGCATCCCGATTGCCGAAGAGAGCAGGGACCTTTTCGGTTTCTCTCTTGGTGGACGTAGCTTCCGCTTCAAACGCGCTCCTCAGGGCTACTGTGAAAGTCCATCGATTTACAGTCAAGCTTTGAAGGGTCAACTGGATGCGTTTAGGTTGCCGGTTGGTGCGGCTTTAATCCAATATGTCGACGACTTATTGGTGGCTGCTGATACTCAGGACATTTGCAAAATTGCTACGGTATCGTTGCTGCAACATCTCTGTGAGTTAAATCACAAGGTGTCACCTTCTAAACTCCAATATTGTTGTCAAGAAGTAACCTATCTAGGTCACTTATTGTCAAAGGAGGGAAGGAGATTGACCCCAGAGAGAATTGCAGCGATTGCGCGAATGGCTGTGCCAACAACCCAAAGAGATGTGCGTGCCTTTCTAGGTATCACGTCGTACTGCAGGCAGTGGATTCCAAATTTTTCATTGCTAGCGAAACCATTGGTGGCTCTTACGTGCAAGGATGTTTCAACTCCTTTACCATGGACGGAAGAATGTCAGAAAAGTTTTTCTGAATTACGTGATTCATTGTGTTCGGCTCCTGTGTTAGGTACCCCTGATTACAGCAAGCCGTTCACGTTATATGTTCACGAGAGGGAAGGTTGTGCGTTGAGTGTCTTAACGCAACCTTTTGGTGGTAAGCAACGTCCATGTGCATATTTTTCCTCGACCTTAGACCCAGTAGCTAGAGCATTGCCAAGTTGTTTGAGAGCAACTGCGGCAGCTGCGGTCTCCATCCGACAATCAGCAGGATTGGTCATGGACAATATGCTTACGGTGATGGTTCCGCATGCAGTCGACACTCTTTTGAATCGAACGAAAACTCAGCACTTGACGAGTGCAAGGTTGTCTGGGTACGAATTGACGCTCTTGGCAAGCCATATTCAGATAAAACGTTGTAATGTCCTAAATCCGGCAACTTTGTTACCGATTAGTGCAGAGTCAGATGAAGTAGCAGAACATGACTGCTACTTGCGTACAGAGGAGGAAACAAAAGGTCGAGTGGACCTTAAAAACACCCCATTGGAAGACCCTGACGGCACCCTGTATGTGGATGGGTCATGTTTTAAATTGCCGAATGGTGATGTAACTACTGCTTATGCTGTTGTAACGTTGAATACTGTTGTTGAGACTGCGAGATTGAATCAGAATTCTGCCCAGGCTGCAGAGCTGATTGCTCTTACTAGAGCATGTGTATTAGCAAAAGGGAAACGTGTGAATGTGTACACCGATAGTCAGTATGCTTTCGGTGTAGCGCATAGCTTTGGACGGTTGTGGCGAGAGCGTGGTTTCTTCACGTCGCATGGCACGAAAATACAGCATGGCCAGCTCGTGAATGATCTTTTGGATGCATTGACTTTGCCTGCTCAGGTTGCAATTGTTAAGTGTAGTGCGCATCGTAAGGTGACGGATGATGTTGGTCGTGGTAACGCGTTTGCAGATGAGATTGCTAAGGAGACTGCCCGGAACCTTAGCACTCGAATGTATGTGACGAGTTCGGTTAGGTGGCCTACAGAGTCGAGTATGTGTGAGAATACTATAGAGAGCGTGAAAGCGATTCAGAATGAGGCCACCGACACTGAAAAGACGAAGTGGAAAGAAAGTACGGGAAGGTTGGATGCGAATGGTTGCTGGATTGATTTGTCGGATCAGAAAAGATGGATGTTACCGGATGCGTATGTACTAGCCGTTGTGACAATGGCACATGGGCTAGCACATATTAGCGCGAAAGGTATTTGCAAGTTGTTGGCTGATGTGTGGAAGAATGATGGTATTACGAAGTGTGCTGAACGTCTGGTGAAGAATTGTATGGTGTGTATAATGTACAATCCTGGCAAAGGAACCCCAACTCCCCCTGGCAGTTTTGCTCCTCCTTCGTATCCCTTTGAGGTGATTCAATTGGACTTCATCCATATGGAGCGATGCAATAACCTGAAATATGTTTTGGTTGTGGTTTGCGCATTCTCCCGATGGATCGAGGCCTATCCCCTCAAAGATAATACTGCTTTGTCTACTGCGAAAATCCTACTGAAGGAATACTTTCCTCGGTACGGAATGCCTAGAGTCGTGTGGTCAGATAACGGAAGTGAGTTTGTTGGAAGTGTGATGAAGAGTGTGTGTAAGGGCCTTGGAATTAATCAAAAATTCCATAGCGCCAATCATCCCCAGTCAGCTGGA
Source organism: Lissotriton vulgaris (assembly GCF_964263255.1). Lineage (NCBI taxonomy): Eukaryota > Metazoa > Chordata > Amphibia > Caudata > Salamandridae > Lissotriton > Lissotriton vulgaris. The sequence goes on from NC_141693.1 coordinate 77,683,914, forward strand.
TTGGTTGAAGGTTACAATGGTACCCTTAAACTAAAACTAGCGAAGATTCAGGCTACGACTGGACTTTCGTGGCCTGACGCTTTGCCTCTAGCATTACTGTCAACTAGGGCGACTGTACACTCCCGAATAGGGCTTAGTCCCTATGAAATAGTGTTCGGCCGTCCTGCGAATGTGTGGGGGGTTCCTAGGCCAGGTATATTCGTTGATCTTGAGTATCCGATGTTGATTGACTACTTACATGACTTGACTGCTAAACTGAGGTTAATTCACCAACAGGTTTACGACGCCTTGCCGACGCAGACGAAGGGTCCAGGCCACCAGCTCCAGCCCGGTGATTGGGTTGTCACCCGTAATTTTTCGCGCAAGAAGAATCTGGACCCCCGCTTTGTTGGACCTCACCAGGTGCTCCTGGCCACGAGGACTGCTGTTCGTCTTGAGGGGCGGAAGAATTGGGTACATGCTACCCATTGTAAACGAGTCCCTATTCCTTTGCCGGCAGACCCGTGGGTGAGGAAAGGCATTGCGTCGACAGAAGCAGAGACATTGCCGGCGTTTGTACCTTTTAGCGACGCACAGCTTGTTGGTGAACACTCAGCGCAGCAGAAAGCCACTGTTGGAACATTGTCAGCAAAAGACTCAAGACCAAATCAACAAACTGATCAGCAGGACGCTGTCTCTTCAACGGATCCTTTGTTTGACGAGCAGACACGTCCCGGGAAACATCGATATTCTTTGCGTTCTCATACTAAGGACAAATAAAAATTGTTTTCTTGCTTTGCTGAAACTGATAACTGCAATATCCTCGTTTCCCCTGATCAACTTTGAACATTTCGTATCATTGAAACTTGTTTTGTGCATATATCAAGCTTCTTCCTTGTATCTTTTTCCTTCCTCAGCTGAATTATTGTGCTAAATAAATACATATTGTGTATTGAGGGCCGTAGGGCCGCGCGCGTACTTCCTTCTGAACAGTAGGTCTTGACGCTAGGTTAAAGGCCGTCGGTTCCTAGGAACTCCTGGGGATTGACCATTGCTGCACAGAACGAAGTGCGTCAAGAAACGTTGCGGACGGTCGTAGGGAAATGGCATTTTCGAAGCTGAACGATTTGGAAGGAGCTCAGGCGTATAGAGTCAAACTGCAGAAACTTAGTCGTACTAAATGTGTTGTATTCCAATTGTTTGTACTGTTTTTAACTGCTTCTGCATTCTTGGCGGGTGGGGTGTATTATGCTATGTCTCACTTCTTACTTCCTACCCCTACTCCTACTCCTTACCCTAACCTTACTCTTACTGCTACTACTGCTTCTCCCCATTCCTTTCATATTTTACCGGAACACGAACAGGCTAGACGTGTAGAATTCCGCAACAATTCCTTTATCCAGCTCCTCCACCAGCATCAGTTAGTGGTTAATACTACTAATTGTTGGGTGTGTGGGTTGATGCCACACACTACGGGTAAGGGAATTCCATATCTGGTGTTACCGTATAGTTCCCAAGGGTCAGCTCGAGCATACCAAACAATGCTTCGAAGCGCACTAGGTTTCCAACCCACTCCAGAACAACGTTCCCCCAAACCTGGTCCTACCTCGTACCAATGGGTGTTATCGATGGCAATACAGGATTTGGAAGATGAGATCCATGATGCTTTTCTCATCCCTAAGGAAGAGGTACAAGCCTATAGGGCCCCGAGTAGAGGGGAATATAGTATGTTCACTAATGAAAAACAGCTTAAAAGCTCGCCTCCAATATGGGTCGTACCCCACACTGGTAATCTTTGTCTCGTGGGTCGTGGTTCGCAAGCCCGACTTGGAGCCAGTGCTTGCACTGAAAGTTACGTTCTGCCAATGTCCCCGACCCCTGTGTTTCTGGCTGCCAAGGGTACGTACTTCATCTGTCATGATCGTGCATATACATGGTTGCCCTCAGACTTCATGGGCTCATGTTTTGTTGCAAATCTGTTGCCTCCGACGTTCACTGTAGATGCCGATTACCATAAGACTAGAGTTGTACGAGGCGTAATTAGCGAAGAGGATACTGCCGGTCAAGAGGCAGGAGACTTTTTCAAGGGTTTCCTCCCGTTTTGGGGACCTATGGTTAATAGTAGGAACCTGAGACATTTGACTCGAGTGGTAGAATCGACAGCTAATGTTACTGCCAGTGCCCTTGGTAATATCACCACAGAACTTCAGGCGGAGAGACTTATGACGTTGCAAAACCGTATGGTTTTAGATGTCGTCTTGGCAGATCGCGGTGGGGTATGTAAAGTGATCCATTCGAGCTGTTGCATTTTCATACCTGATAATGCTCCTACTGTCTATCAAGCCATCTCGAAGTTGCATAAGATCTCCGAATCCATACACGTGGATGTAGGGGATTGGACGCTACTCGGTTGGTTTTGGGGCCTGATGTCGACTTGGGGTTGGAAGATTCTGATGATCATCGGGGTTGTGGTAGTGTTCCTGTTCACGTGTTGCCTTTGTGTGCAGTGTGGTCCTGCCTTATGTGGCCTCTGTGCTACAACGTGTATGAGACAACCACCTGTTACCAAGGGGACTCGGTTGGACAGATCTATGCTGCAACGACATCTTGATGGTCTGATGAATATCGAGTATGATTCCGACTAGTGCTTGCCTACATGAGGGCAAAAGGAGCGTCTGAGGTTCCGTGACAATTGTAAGTGGTGTTTTCGACTCGCACGAATATGGTCGAGTCTAGTATCTATGAACCGCAAATGACGAGTTTAGTAAGTGTGCGCAGTTTCGCTGTGCTAACTTAAACCGTTCGTTTGTTACGTGGGCTTTTCATCTGTACCCACGGGTTCCATCTTAGATACGGCATCCATTTTGTCTCTTGCCCTCAAGTAGTCAGCGAACGGACGCTGTCCGCTTCGCGACCCTGGGACTCCCAAGATATTTGCGGAAGACACATGTCCTTTGAAAGTGTCTTTATGACGAGGGGGTTGCTACTGTAAGGCAGGTGGCGCCGCTCGAGGCTCATCTTGCCGCACGGACTTATTGTCTCAGCCGTGCATCTCATTAGGCACGTCCCTTTGATGCCTGTATCTCGTGCTTCCCGGCACCTCCCCTTTTACACCCTTTCCGATCTCCCCACTGTCTCCGTCTTCCTCTGCACCTGTCTTCGTTCCTGTTTCAATCTACTTTACTGCTGATTGGAATTTGCTAATGGTGGGAAGATGGGTTTTTACAGTTGGGAACCGCCAAATGTTTCCGCACTTATGTTCCGGACCTTGTATGTTTCAAAGCGACCAAAGCGACCCCTCTGGGAGCTAGATGTGGGAACTGAGTTGTAAACCTTTGTGTTCAATGTTAGCCTATGGGTAAAAACTGTATAAAAGGAGCGATCCACAAAACCAATTTGAAGCAGTCTCCCCAAGTTGCACGTGGTGTGCTTGTCGTGACTTCTGTGTTCCCTGCAGTAAATAAACCTTGACTCTTTGACGCCGAAGGAAGTGTCCCGTGTCTCTGTGACTTGTACGCCGGAGCAGGTTACCCACGAAGGTTTCAGGTGTTGTGCCCTGGCACCGCTGGGTCCAAAAGAACCCAGTCCTTCACAGTGAGCCACACTACTTCACACTTCACACTACTTCACTTCACAATCTCTAATTTCCATTGTTTCTACATAGTGTACTAACAGGTTAGCAAACACATTTAAATGAGTTCTATTCTTAATTCTATCATAATGTAATCCTTCCTCATCTGATGCTTCTAAATCTACCTTTTGCTGTCTAAGACTATGTACTTTTTTGTGTGCATTTAACTTATCAGGTGTATCTGTCTTTTCATGTGTACTAGTGTTATTCCATGTGTCTCTAATCATTATGTAAGGAATAGCTACTGTCAGTCCTAACCATACTATGAGTACTATCACTACACTACATGTGAATATTCTACAGCATGTCTTTAGACAATGTCTTTTTGCTCTTCCATTAACAGTGTAATCAGCCATTTCTGATCAGGAAGACTTAGCCCCTCTTTGTGACTTTCTTTTCAGATTTTTAACCTGTGAATTTTCTCAGGTTGGTCTCACTTCTTCGTCAGATTGGTCATTAATCAGTTTGTCATCCCTTTTGTCACTTAGCTCTAAGTTTTCAAAGTCTTCAAGGATGATGTAAGTCCATTCAGGGCCTTTAAACTTGTTATTCAGTCTTTTTAACCTCAGACTTCTCCTTCTGGATTGCTCTGTAGATGGTTCAGCCTGGCTCGATATTTCATTTACTTGTTCCGGTTCTTCATTTATTGTTTTGAGGCAAAATTTCACTCTTTTAGCAAATCCAGGCCACCTATCTCCTTTTCTGAGTCTTTTAGCTGGCACTGTGGTTTGTCCTTCTTCAAGCTTTCTCTTATTTTCATTCAGTTGTGGCACAATTTGTTCTTGTCTTTCTTCTGAATTCCTCTCTATCTGACCAGGTCTTAACTCTATTTCTTCTGCTTGGTTGCTAATCTGGCCTTGTTCAGGTGTTTGCTGGTTTTGACTTTGATTTTGGCTTGATTCACCGTCTTCCTGAACAGATTTGTCTATTTCTATCTGGTCATTCTCAGGCTCTTTGATCTCTTGATTTTCATCTGCCTGAGTTCTTGCCTTGATACCTATCTGTCCCTCCTCGGACTCAGGAGCTCTGACAGGTGAGTTGGTTGTCTGAGTATATTAATCTCTCCTAATCTGATCCTCCTCAGGGTTACCATTGGCTTTGATTTCTGTAACCTGAGTACATTCATCTATTCCTTACTCATCCTCACTATTACTCTGTCTATTTTAATAGGTTTGGCTTCTGGTTCTTATGGTCTTTTCAGGTATGTCGACTAAGTTCAAGTTCAAGTTCTGCATTTATATAGCGCACTACTCACCCAGAGTGTCTCAATGCGCCTTGGGGAGGGGGGTAATTACATGTCGAATATCCATGTTTTTAGTTGTTTTCTGAAGGAGAGGTGGTTTAGAGTGAGGCAGAGGTGGGTGGGGAGAGAATTCCAGGTTTTGGCCGCTAAGTAGGAGAAGGATCTTCCCCACATGGTGGATTTATGGATGCGTGGAATTGCGGCGAGGGCTTGATTGGACGATCGAAGTTGGCGGGTGGGGGTGTAAAAGGACAGGCGCGTGTTGAGGCATTCGGGTCCTAGGTCGTAGAGTGCTTTGTGTGCGTGGGTGAGGAGACAGAACGTTATTCTCTTGTTGCCGGGGAGCCAGTGGAGGTCTTTGAGGTGACCGGAAATGTGAGCTTGGCGGGGGACGTCTAGTATGAGTCTGGCTGAGGCGTTTGGATGCGTTGGAGTTTTTTCTGTAGTTTGGCGGTGGTTCCGGCGTAAAGGGTGTTTCCGTAGTCCAGTCGGCTTGTGACCAGTGCGTGGGTGACCGTCTTTCTTGTTTCGGTAGGGATCCAACGGAAGATTTTTTTGAGCATACATAGGATGTTGAAGCATGATGATGAGACGGCGTTGACTTGTCTGGTCATCGAGAGGGAGGAGTCCAGGATGAAGCCCAGGTTACATGCGTGGTCCGTAGGTGTGGGTGCGTTTCCCAGGGCCGGTGGCCACCATGAGTCATCCCAAGCGGAGGGGATTGATCCTAAGATGAGGACTTCAGTTTTGTCCGAGTTCAGTTTTAGACGGCTGTTCTTCATCCACTCGGCTACTTCTTTCATCCCTTCGTGTAGGTTGGTTTTGGTGGTGTTTGGGTCTTTGGTGAGGGAGAGGATCAGCTGGCTATCGTCTGCGTAGGAGATGATGTTGAGGTTGTGTTGGCGCGCGATGGCGGCGAGGGGACTCATGTATACGTTGAAGAGCTTGGGACTGAGTGATGAACCTTGTAGTACGCCGCAGATGACTTCGGTGGCCTCTGATCTAAAAGGGGGTAGACGGACTCTCTGCGTTCTTCCTTTGAGGAACGAGATGTTCCAGTCCAATGCTTTTCCTTGTATTCCGACGTTGCTGAGACGTTGTATAAGGGTGCTATGACAGACTGTGTCGAAAGCTGCGGAGAGGTCAAGTAGGATGAGGGCAGTTGTTTCTCCGTTGTCCAGTAGTGTTCGAATGTCATCTGTTGCTGTAATGAGGGCAGTCTTGGTGCTGTGTTTGGCTCGGAACCTGGACTGTGATGGGTCGAGGCATTTGTTGGATTCGAGGAAGGCGGCGAGTTGACTGTTGACGGCTTTCTCAATGACTTTGGCGGGGAATGGGAGGAGCGAGATGGGGCGGTAGTTCTTAAGTTCAGTGGGGTCTGCTGTGAGTTTCTTCAGGAGGGCGCTGAGTTCAGCATGTTTGCAGCTTTCCGGGAAGGTAGCGGAATTGAGGGAGCAGTTGATGACATCTCGAAGATGGGGTGCGATAATGAAGTCTGCTTTGTTGAAAATGTGGTGGGGACATGGGTCGGTTGGTGAACCTGAGTGGATGAAGTTCATCAGGCGGATGGTGTCTTCAGTGGTGACTGGGTTCCAGGCGCAAAGGTTGTTGGGGGGGTGTTTTATTTCAGATGAGGGTGGGGTGGACTGGTTTTCGAAGCTGTTGTGTACGTCCGCGATTTTGTTGTGAAAGAATGAGGCTAGGGAGTTGCAGAGGTCTTTGGAGGGAGTGATGTCGTTGGTGCCGGCGGTGGGGTTGGTGAATTCCTTGACGATGTTGAATAGTTCCTTGCTGTTGTGGGCATTGTTGTCGAGTCGATCTTTGAATGCTGCTTTCTTGGTGGATCCGATCAGTTGGTGGTGTTTGCGGGTGGCGTTCTTGAAGGTGGCTAGGTTTTCAGTGGTTGGGTTTTTTCTCCAGGCTTTCTCGAGGGTGCGGCAGATCTTCTTGGATTTCTTAAGTTCATCGTTGAACCAGGGGGCTCTCTTGCTTCCTTGATTGATTTGATTTTTTTCTCAAGGGTGCTAATTCGTCAGCGCTGTGGGTGATCCATTGTGTGAGGTTGGTAGCTGCGAGGTTTGGGTCTGATGATTTTGCAGGAGGGTTTTGGTGAAGCGATGTGAAGAGCTAGTCGGTGGTAATTTTGTTCCATTTTCTACGGGGGATTGGTTGTGGGTGGTTATGGGTTGTAGTCTTTTTTGTAGTTAAAGTGAACGCAGCTGTGGTCTGTCCAGTGGAGAGCTGTGGTGTGATTGAAGGAGATGTACTTGCTGGAGGTGAAGATTGGGTCGAGCGTGTGCCCGGCACGGTGGGTGGGGGTGTCAACAAGTTGTTTGAGTCCAAGATTTGCGAGGTTGTCCAAAAGGGTGGTGATGTTGCTGTCGTTGTTCTTTTCCAGGTGGAAGTTGAGGTCCCCAAGGATGATGTAATCCTCGGAGGGGAGGGCGTGTGGGCTGATGAAGTCAGTGATGACGCTGAATTGTGTGTGTCGTCCTGGTGGCCTGTAGATGAGGGTGCCTCTGAGTGTGGTCTTGGGGTCGGTGTAGATCTGGAAGTGCAGGTGTTCGGCTGCTGCTAGGTGCTCATCGGAACTGGTTGTGATGTGGATGGTGTTCTTATGTACAATGGCGATGCCTCCTCCTGTTTGGTTGGTGCGGTCCGTACTATAATCTTGTAGCCGTCAGGGATGGTTATTGCGATGTCGGGTGTTGATGAGGCGTTCATCCATGTTTCTGTGAGAAAGGCGATGTCCGGCGATGTAGTGTCGAGTAAGTTCCAGAGTTCAATGGCGTGACTGTGGACCGAGCGGGTGTTGAGCAGGATGCACTTCAGGTGATTCGTGTCGGAGCTTTGTTAGGGGATTGGGGATTTAGTTTGGGTCTTGATGCAGTCAAACTTGCAGGAGTGGCAGGTGAAGGGTCCATGGGAGTGTCCTGGGGCGGCCTGGTAGCAGTCTAGAAGACGACCGGGGTTGAGTGCTGAGAGGGTAGTGGCATCGTACGTAATGCGGGTGGAGTGGATGTTGCGGGGGCCAGGCGCGGACGGGCGCAGACGGGCTTACCTTTGGCGCACCTTCGGCGAAACTGGTGCGCGTCCGCAGCGCGTGAACGCTCAGCGAAAGCTGTTCAGACATAAGTGGATAGTGGGGGGGCGGAGCGAGGGAGGGTCAGCTGGGAGGCAGGAGCGGGGTGGAGGGATATCCAATATCTCAAGTATGTTCTTTTATTACTAACCAGTCACCTGGAATCAGATCATGTGCTGAAATTGATTGTCTGGCGACAGAGTCTTCCCCAACCTGGTGATAGATAGAACGCACTTGGTCAGCCAGTTCTTTGAAGTACTCTAGCACTAAATCATCAGATATATTTATCAACTTGTGTCCTGGCACCCATGCCAGCCTCATTTCTCTTCCCATGAGGATTACATGAGGATTCAAGCCTGTTTTTCTGTCTGGAATGCTTCGGAGTCCCATCAGAACAAGAGGTAAGGCATTAGGCCATTCTAGTTTTGTAGATGCATATATCTTTCCCAATCTTGATTTGATTGTGCCATTCAGTTGTTCTACCACTCCAGACGCTTCTGGACGATATGCACAGTGCAGCTTTTGCTCAATTTCGAATGCTTCACAGATTAGACCAATTATTTCATTGTTAAAATGAGACCCTCGTTCTGATTCAATTGTTACTGGAAAACCGAAATGAGGGATCAATTCTCTAAGTAGGAGTCTAGCTACAGTGATGGTATCGTTTCTCTTTGTAGGGTATGCCTCTACCCATTTTGAAAATAGGCAAACAATGACAAGAACATATTTCATTCCTCTGCAAGGGGGTAACTGAATGAAATCAATTTGTAGTCTTATGAATGGGCCTTCAGCTTTCCTAATCTTCCCAGGGCAAACTACAGTCTTTTTCCCTGGATTCATTTGTTGTCACACCAAACACCTCTGCTATGTTCCTGAATTTCGAATTAAACCATGATTGTCTGAATAACCTGAACATGGCATCTCGCCCTAAGTGTGAATCTCCATGGTACATCCTAGCCATAGGAGCAAGCATACCATCTGGTTACACAGGTCTGCCATCAAGGTAAACAATGACACCATCTTCAGCCCTTTTCTGACAACCTATCTTTCTCCATTCTTCCCTTTCCTTTGGTTCTGCTTCATTTTGCAACTCTCTCACTTCTTCCCAAGTTCTCACACTTTGCAACACCATAAGTTGGCAGCTGTTTCCACATGTATCAATGTTTCAGTTTATTGCCACTTTATGTCTGGCACAATGTTGGGCTAATTGGTCAGCATATTGATTACCTGCTGTCACTTTGTCGTTTCCAGATTGGTGACCAGCACACTTGACCACAGCCACTGTTTCGGGTAATTGGATTGCCCTTAGCAAATCTTTCACAAAAATACAATTTTTGATCGGAGTACCTGATGAAGTCAGAAACTCTCTTTGCATCCAAAGTTGGCCAAAGTCACGCACAACTCCATAGCCATATTGGCTATCAGTATAAATGGTTACTTTCAATTTTTCCCCAATTTTGCAAGCTCTTGCCAATGCGATTAATTCAGCCACTTGTGCACACTTGACTCCAGGTAAATAGGATGCTTCAACTGGACCCCACAAGGTACAAACGGCGTAAGCAGCACTCAAACCTCCTTCCTCATGTTGCATGCATGAACCATCTACGAATAGCTCATGTTCTGAATCTATTAACGGTTCTTCCCTTATGTCTGGACGTGGTTTTGTACAGTATTCTGTGAGGTCGATACAATCATGTTCGACTTCATTTTTGACTTCTGCAAAATGTGATTCAGGCAGCAATGTTTCTGGGTTCAGAATATTACACCTAGCAATGGTTACATTTTCTGCACCTACAAGGATTCGTTCATTTTTAGTCAGCCGACTAGGAGTTAAATAATGTGTCTTGGCTCTGGTCAACAAAATCACAACTGCATGTGGGACATATACAGTCACTGGATGTCCCATAATAATGGACTCACTTTGGTCGAGGCTCATGCAAGTTGCAGCTACTGCTTTCAGACACCCTGGCAATGCAGATGCCACTGGATCCAATGTGGAATAAAAATATGCCACAGGACGTCTCATCAGACCATGGGTCTGGGTCAGTACCGAAAGTGCGCAATTGTCTTGTGTATCACAAAACAATGAAAAATCTTTTGAATAATCAGGCATTCCCAATGCTGGTGCTGTAAATGTAAATGTAAAATGTAAAAATGTGGGTGTACTTGTAAAGCGCACTGCGACTCCATGGAGTATCCTGGCGCTGAAGACTGCTGGGGAACCAGACCTGGTTTTCCCTGTGAGATGGTCCCTTTCTGGGTATCTCCAAGGTGAAACCAGGCATCCTCGGCATCTGTGGGGGGCCGTTGTAGAGATGAGGCAAGCTTAATGCCCAGAGTTGCCGAGTGTGTTCCCTGGTTAGAGGAGGCACTGAGGCGAGAATTATCGAGTCCGTTTTGACCCTGGTCCACGACCCTGCCGCGTCAGGAATTGAACCCTGGTCCCGGGCCGTTCTCTGCTTACGGGTCTACCACCTCTAACCAGTGAGCTGCACCACTCCACTGTACACAGACAGTCTCGTAATTTCAGGAATGATGACATGCTTTCATCATCCCACTCAACTGGGTCTTTTGCTCTTTTCTTTGTCATTTGTATCAATGGTTTTGCTAGGACTGCAAATCCCCCAATCCACTGCCTGCAGTAACCTACAACTCCGAGAAACATTCCGATTTCTTTCTGGGTTTGAGGTAGATTCATGTTTTTAATTATTCTGTTTCTTCCTGAAGACACCTCTCTCTATCTGATGCCCCAGATATTTTACTGATGTGGTGCAAAACTGTAACTTTTCAGGTGATACTTTATGTCCTCCCTCACCCAAGTGATTCAGCAAAGCAATAGTATCTACTACACAGTCATTTCGAGTTTAAGATGCCACCAATAGGTCATCTATGTACTGCACTAGGGCAGATTTTCCAGGCAGCACCAGAGATTCAAGGCACTTTTTCAAAATCTGATTAAAAATGTATGGACTTTCTGTGTACGCCTGAGGGACACGGTTCCAGATGCAAACATGGTTGTCGAATTCAACTGAGAATAAATATTTGCTATCTGGATGTAAAGGTATAGAAAAGAATGCATGGCACAAGTCGATTACAGTGAACCAACCTGCTGCCCATGGTATCTGATACAGGATCAAAGCAGGGTTTGGCACCACAGGACAACATGGGACAACAATTTTATAAATTTTTCGAAGGTCTTGTACGACTCTATATTTCCCACTCTGTTTCTATATTCCAATTATGGGCGAATTACATGGACTGCTCATTATTTCTTGTAAAATGCCTGTTTCAACTAAACGTTTTAATTCTGCTGCAACTCCTGCTTTTATTTCTGGGCTCATTTTGTACTGTGGTGCCTGGCGAGGCGTCGTGGGGTGTCTCTGGATTGGCTGGTGCTTGGGCGCATGTGAGGCGGCGACCGGTGTATGTAGGGCGGCTTCCATTTCTTCAGCCCGGGCGTCTGACAGTTCGTGGGAGCGGGCTAGAACCAGGATCTCGTCCAGCGAGATTCCAGGTTGCCGGAGGATCAGCTTCCGCAGGAGCTTGGAGCAACAGCCTAGGATGATCTGATCTCGGATTTCATCCTGCTGGTCTGTAATGGGGCATGTGCTAGCCAGCCGGCGTAGCACGTGCCGATGGACTCTGTATCGGTCTGCCACGCCCATTTGAGCTTGAACTTTTCAAAATCGTGGTTGAGCTGTGAGTCAAAGTGTCTATTGAGCGCGGCGACCACCGCCTCATAGTCTTCTTGATTTCCTGTGTTGGGGAGCATCTCGAACAGGTCATAGATCTCCGCACCCCCATAATAGATGAGAAGTGACCGCTTAACAGTCCCATTGGTTTAGCAGGTCCCTTTGAAGTACTGGTTGAGCCGTCCGACCCAGGCCTTCCATCTTGGCGCAGCCTTTGTGGGGTCTGAGGTTTCACTGAAGGGGACTAGGGGTGCTACTGCCGTGTGGGAATGTACCAGTGGTGGTGTTTTGGCACCAACGACAAGATTGCTCCCTCCATCTTGCTGGGCGGCAGCACCTGCCGCCGGATTATTGCTCATTGCAGTCAGGCGGTGATGTGCGCGGGCGCGGCTTGCATGCTGACGTGCGGCTCTGGGGTGTGCGCTTCAGCACTTGCATGCACGTTGCCTGGCTGTGCAGTGACCCTGTGCGCATGCAGGTGGGGCGCTGTAGCTCTTGGTGCAGCTCCACGTGGTCTGATGAGCGTGAGCACGTTGGGTGTGAGCTGCCCTGGCTCAGATGCCCGGTGGCACGTTTCTTCACCCCCATCAGAATGAGTCCCAGTGGCGTGATCCTGCGGATTCAGGTTGCTGTCTCATGGCAGTGGAGAAAACTGCACACTCTCTCCCTCTTAACTTGCTTGCAGCTGCCAATTTTTGTTTGCTTCCCCTCCTTCTTCACCCCTTTTCCACCACCATGTGGCGCTCCACACCCAGGCCTCACACTCAAGTCCAGGGGCTGGGACACGGGAGGCAGGCAGCAGAAGGGGCAGCCCAGGCGCAGGGCCCCCGGTGAGATGAGGTGGGAAAGCAGGCAGGCGGGGGCCACCTGGAGGCTCACTCCGCTACAGGTGTCGATGGGGGAGGCGGGGGCAGGCTCACTCCCAGGCAGCTCTTCGCGAGGGCAGGCGGTGCACCAAACAGCAGCGAGGCCAGCCGAGCACTCTCACAGCAACACCCACCCCAGCTGCTGTAGGCCGACCCCAGCGCCGCCAGGTGAACGCGTTCCCGTTGGGCAGGGAGACGCGTGGGCGGGCTCAGGCCGGATCGGATTTACCGCAGGCTGACTCGGCAGAGGTCACGGGGCACCGTGGCCTCCAGGCAGCAGACGTCAGGCCTCCAGGGGCGATGCGGGTGGGCTCCATAGACGCCACGCGACAGCCGAGGAGCAGGGTAGACGCGGGTGGGAACCGCGAGCTCCCAGCCGAAGAGCAGCAGTTAGGCGGGCACACGTGGGATGCGACCGGCCTCGTTGCCAGTGTAGCGCGGCGGGGCCTAGGCACTCTAGTCAGCAGTGCAGTAAAATACACAAGAGACGTTAGGTTAGCTCTCTTGGCCGGAGGACCCCTGGCGGTCGCCGGCCCTTTATTTATACCCTTGGGACTAGCCCGCCCGAGTGGTGTAGGGATGCGTGCTGTTCGGCAACAAAGTATTAGAGAGCCCGGATGGCTCTCTACACCACCCTGGTGGCAGTGCTATTGTTAGTGAACTAAGAGACCAGACAGTTGTCCCATGAACCCTCTGTGTAACCCAGATTCAAGGCAGCTTTAGTAGGACAGTGAGACTCGTGCAGCCACTCATGAGTTGACCTGGGAGAGGCGCTGTGTTCAGAAATAACTTTTTATTTTAAAAGCACCTGCTGTTTTCTCGTATGTCCAGCAGGTTTCAGGCAACAGTAAAAATGCCAAGATAAGGCAGGTGATTAATGTTTCTGCTGGAGAGAGATGTAGGTTTTGTCTAGTGACAGTTTTGACTCATAAAGTAGCACAGAGGGTTAATATGCCGGCTTCAAAGAACATGTACATGCAGATCACAGAATGGTAATCCTCATTGGTTTGTGGAGCATTTCCTACAGATTGATTTACACAATTAAGATTCATTGCCTCTGTATAAAGTGTTTCTTATGTAAAGTGCTCTGACACCCTAGGTTTGGCATGAGTAGCGCTATAAAATAAAAGGCATGCGTTTGAGACCGGGGCTGTGTAGAGAGGACAGCCGCGGTGCATCCATTGGGGCATAGGGGCGTAGCCCCACCAGCCACATGGACCCGCATCGCGGCCGCAATCCTTACAATAAATTACTCTGCACAAGTGTACAGACAAGTAATTTATTGTAAGGATTGTGAGTCCGCCGCCGGGACACACCCGGCGATTTCGGAATGCGCAGGGGGGGGGGTGGCCTGCTGCAGCTTGAGTGACACTCAGGCTGCAGCAGACAGACCTAGCAGCGCAAGTGCAATTTGGGTTCCAACTTTCCCAAGCATACGCACTGCGAGTTCCCCAGCGGGACCCAGGGGTACTTCTCAGCCTGCCGTAGCCCGGGTTTATAGGGGCGACAGGGCGAGCAGCAAATGTGCCCCCCTAGCCAATCCTGGCGCTGCATGCAGCGCCAGGATTGGCTGGTCCACCGCGCAGCATCCATCATTGGATGCCGCACGTGGGGGTGGCACACACTGCCTCAGCCACAACTTAATGGCCAATCACGGATTCACTGCATGGCTTCACGCAGTGAAGCCATGCAGTGATTGGCCATTTCACCAGGATGCGTGCGTCTGGGAAGTGGGAAGCCCCTTCTTATCCCTGTGGCATCGCTTTGCCTCTTTCTGTGCTCGACTGGGAGCGGGAGCCCCTGAGGCGAGTGACCCAGGCGAGCATGAGAGTCTAGGGGTGGCGCTAGAAATCGGAAACCAATGAGGTGAGGTGAAAATCTGGACGCGCGTGGAACATGACATTGATTGTGTAAAGTGAGTTAAGGAGATTTGGGAACAGCGAGGCGACCACACAATAGATTTTTAAGGAACGGCGGCGGTACGGTGAAGTTACTATGCAAGTGGCAGGGCAGGGCTGATGTTTGAGAGGAAGGAATTTAGAGCGGAGTTTTCATGTCCCTCCATTCCAGGCGTGCGTAGAGTATTTACTTTTTCCACACTGCATTTACAATATTACAATTACAAGAAAGCAAGTTAAATCAAATGTGAAAGAGTGACCTTTACGTACATAAGAGTTGTTGTCGGATTACATAGGACTGTGAGGTGAAGAATCGGCGCATTCAGTGGAGGGTAGAGTAGTATAGGGCAACTCTAGATTACGTTTTAGTGCCTTGTTTACTCAAGCAACAATTTAGATCTTGTCACTCTATTTATTAACGTCAGAGTTTCCGAATGAATCCGCCATCCTATATACTGTGTAGTGAAGGCTACTTGTAGCCAGTCTGTTTTTCATCTACCAACGATAATTACGTCAGAACCTTTAGTGTCAATTCCCTTACTGTTACTGTGTCTTCCTTGTCCCAGCGTGATGCTTTTAAAACTGTTTTTATTCATCATTTTCAGTATATTCAATGCATACGTGCAAGATAACATTCATGGCGAAATAAAGAGATGCGCTCTGTCTTCTCCGTTGATGGCTTGATAAGTGAATGAGTATGCATATCCACAACTTCAACATCTCTGATAAAAACAAAAATGTGTGTCCGTATCATTGTGCAACAAAAATTCGAACGACACCGTTATCCTCTGTCTCAGTCTTGTTTGAGATGGCCCAGGCCCCACCTTCAGGACAAGCTCTTCCCTACAAGCATGGTTCGCCAGTACGATTTACTGTAGTTTTTCTTCTATTACCATCCCTTCTCTCTTCTGGGCGGCATAGTGTATTTGCTGTTCCGGTATGAAGCTTCCAACAATTACCTCTGTGGCCTCTATTTGCCTCTTGCTGTGCTCGATCTGCACAAGTGGAACATCCCCTCAACCCCCCCCCCCCCCCCCTTTCACCCTTCAACTGTGAGGTTCGCACCTCCTTGGCAGACGATAAACATTAGCAAAGCATCTATCGCTCACCTACATTTCTTGGTGAGACTAAAGGCAAGTGCGAAACATTTGTTATTTAAAAAACACGCCCCTTTTCCCCCCAAACTAGTTTGCTACTTAAATGCCACCAAACTACCAAAAAAAAAGAAAACAATGGATTTAGGCCCAGATCTTTGTACTGGGGTGAATGTAATGCATTGTTCTGCATTCTGTCCATCAACTGTGTTTTTTGCAACCAAACTAGCATTTGGCAGCTCTTCTTGACACGACGCCACACCAGGACATCACCGACGCTGAAAACTCAACAACTGTTGCTTTAAACACAGTAAGTTTCACAATGTTTCGTTGTAATCACAGCGCAGGCTTTATTCCGTCGCAGCATTCGAGAGTAGGAGAGGACTGGGAGCTATGATTTGTTTTTTATTAATAATGTACCAGTGTGGCTTACATGTGTGGCTGAGTGACGTTTTTCGTGGTCTTGTGTGCATAGAGAGGGCCTCAGGGAGTCAGAGCCTGTAGGTCTGCGTTGATTATAACTTTAGATGAGCCATCAAGTGTCTTCCCTCGTGGGGAGTCCTGAGATGCCGGCAGAGGTTGAGAAACACGCAGCGGGTACAATGACGGTCCATTTGTGAGCGCAGGCCCTCAGCGCAGCCAGAAAGGCCTTTGTCTTTCAAAAGTCCTCAATGTAGGAAGGTGGCTACCTGACTATGGTTACCCCAGATTTTTTTGCCTTGTGTTTAGCTGGTTTTCGACTTAGTTGGCCTGGTCCCCTGCTAATCAGGGCCCCAGGCTATCCGCTCTCTCTGTAAAATGGATTCCATGTACCCTAGGTGCATAACTAAATTGGCTTGGCTCACCTTATCAGCCCCTGTACAGTGCACTATAGGTGCCCAGGGCATAGGTGCATCCAAGGCCTACCAGGGGCTGCAGCATATCTTTTGCCACCCCTGGCTGGCTATCCAAAATCGACACAACTGGCTAATCACTTAGCTGGGGCAAGGTAATCACCCCTTGCTTAGATATAGTATGCCTATATCTAAACCTAACTGGACACATATATACCTATCAGTCACTCCTATGGCAGGCCTTAACAATCCTGGAGGCAGAGTGCTAGGTTTTATGTGAGATGGTGCTCTAGCATGAGCTGAGCCTGTCTGCAGCTGTCGGGACCAATTCCCCTAGCTGTTCCAGGATATTGCCATACCATATACTATTAAGTGCATTATAATCCTCGCGGTTATATGTTAACTTTGGTTTGGGTTTATCAAAACATGTCGTGTAAGGTGTCATACGATTTGGAATACTATCCCCTCGACAGTCCTGTCGACGGGGATAGCATTCCACCCCTCTAGAGGGGTAAGACATGTTACTTTACTAAAACGCGGTTGATTTTTAAAAGAGCCTCAGATCCACAAAATGGATGCTTCTGCCAAAGACACAAGTCTGACCTCCTGCAGCTGACCGAAACACAGCCAAGGAGGCCTGGACAAAGGATTTCCTGTCACAGGGAGGTGTCACACCACCCCAGACAGGAGATAGTGGATTGTAGCAGGGAGGTTTCAAAGAAACCAGACACTGCCTGTGGAGCACAAGGCTGCCCCTTGCATAATCCAGCCAAACCGGTTCTGGGGCACACCAGCCCCAGCGCGGCCTGGATCAAAGGAAAGGGGTGTATCCACCCCCTTCCTGGGTCCCACCCATAGGAGGGGACCTAGCAGGTAATCCAGCCCCCTAGATTGGTATAAGAATGGGAGCAGTGCCAAAGCACTCAGATTATCCTGATGAAACATAAGAAACGAAACTCTGGACCCTTCGACATCCTACTCGACGTAGAAGACTGAAGAATCTCCCTTGTGGTCAAGGAGTGACCACCCTGTGCAAACAGGCACCATCCAGCACCTCGACGTCTACTTTGTTGCAGTTCCCGCCGGAACTCGAGCGACAAAGATCGACGAGATCAAGCTTGCCTGCCTTCTTACAGCCCGATCCACAGTCCCTGCAGAGCTGAGACCCGTGGAGGCGACCGGAAGCGTGGGCACGCCATCTTGAAAAGACCACGAGACGCTGACCGTGCAGCCCACAAGTGACCCTCGAAACTGTACACCGGGGTTTGAGAAGCCCCAGCCCTGAGCCACTTTTGCACTGAAGCTCACCCCTCCACACTCGACAAGTGATGCGTGGGGCCCTTCTGCTTTCTTTGGCTCAACGCGTTGGCCCGGTCACTTGCCTTGTAGGTTAAGCGGAAGTCTCCTTAAACTATAACTTTCTAACTTTTATGCACCATTGACTTTGCATTGGTGCATGCGTGTGCTTTAAGCGCTAGTCCCGACCAGTCCCAGCGATTCCCCAGGCCCTAGGCCTGACCACTGTTCGATTGGTATCTCTTATACCACTTTTTTAATATATGGTTTGAGTGGCCACCCGGCCTCATCCATAATTGTGCAACTTTCATATGTTATACTGTGCTTTTGTTTAAACGCTTGTGCCCCTTTGCTCATAAAGAGTACTGGGGATTATTTTGAGTAATAAATACATATATTTTTATAATATATACTTGTGTGGTGTCCTTTCATTTGATATTACAGGATTGTGATTGCTAAAACAGCTCGCTTAACACGACCTCTTGAGTTAAGCCTTTAAGGCTGCTTAGTCCATGCTACCCCTAGGATAGCTTGTCTAATAAGGTTGACATACAACCAGACACCATAAGGGTTGTTTGGACTGATACAAGGTGGTTCCAGATTTGGAAACATCATATATCAGGCCAACTTCTCACACTCAACACCATCCTTTGCATCCCCGTGACCCTGGGGTCACCCCTGTGCAAACATCTAGTGTGGGGAGCAAACAGGCCTTTGTTGACAATCACATACAGTGCTTGTCTGGGAACAGAGAGGCTACAGCGAAAGTGTGCCAGGCGGCCAGCCCTGGCATGTTAGATAGGTCACATGGATAGCATCGTGTCCTGCCTCAAGGCCATGGCATCCTAGACATGGTGAAGGCTGTCGTGGTTCCCGGGCTTACCCTAATCTATTCTAACCTCACATCAATGGCTGGTCTTGGCATGTTGGCCTGAGAGCCAATATCTTGCATTTTCTTCCAGGCCTTGGAATCTTTGCCCCGGCCCCGGACTGCCACGTCACATATTGTGCTCTGTCTGCAGGCGCTGGCACAGAGACAGTATCACCACGAGGCCATGGCATCGCAGACACAGCCTACAGTATCCTAATTGTGACCTTGCTGCGTGGCAGTCCCTAGCATAACATTATATTTTTAAATCTCTTTATTGGAGTTCTACAAATCTGAAGCACAATAACAACCATCAACAAGCATATACAATGCAATGGTCTCGGCATTGTTAAAGTTAGAGCTATTGGCATTGCTTATGACATTATTTTTATTTATGTTTTTGTTTTCAAAACATAAATAAATGGCATTGTCATTTACAATGCCAATAGCTTAATCGCTCGCAAATGCAAGACATATTGCATTTGCACCCACACAGAGAGTCCTTCACATACAGCCACCCACACACACACAGAGCCACCCACACACACACAGAGCCACCCACACACACACACAGAGAGCCACACACAGGGGGCAGGAAAGCAAGCACAACGAGGGAACGGGGGGCAGAAAAGCAAGCACAAAGAGGGAACAGGGGGCAGGAAAGCAAGCACAACGAGGGAGCCGTATTTTTGGGACAAGGCCACAACATATGAAGTAGATCACCTATGTTATCACAATTTCTGTTATCACAATTTCTGTTTTCACAATAGCCTATGTTATCAGAATCTCGCCAGAGCAGCGATGCGCACCAGCACTAGGGTATTATTTGTGGAGTTTCGCCAGATGTATATACCAGTCCTACAGTAATTTAAAATGTGTTTCTTTGCCAGAAAAGTGTGGAGTGCCTTGCCAGAAAAGTGTGGAGTGCCTTGTTTGCTCCCACCTTAGTTGAGAATATTGTTGATCTGTAGGCGCCTCCCCAAACAATGCATTCCATCTATATGTGTATGGGTATTAGTTTGATAGTGTCTCTACTAGTAGTAACTGGTATAGTTGGGAGATAATCCCTGTTGGTCTTTAGCTTGCCTAATACATTTCTCTACAGATGTCAGGTCTCTGGAGACCGCGTCCTTGATATTTGAGGGCAATACCCAAAGCCTAAGCTGTGCATAGTGGAACCTTTCTGTGTCTGCAAGGTAAAGTTCTGTTTGCATTTATTACACATCTTGACATTTCCCATTACTATATAGGTCACTCACCATAAGAGAGTCGCTCTTCCTCTAAGCCTCAAAGGGCCCAGGACTAAATGCTGGTGTGAAGGACTGGCTGAAATGGATGGGTGTATAAGGGAAGGTATATGTGGTTTATGCTAGTTTATGATTGAGCTCGACCCAGACATGTAGTGTGGTATTTGTTGGGGTGCTCAGTAGATGTTTGGGGGCCTCTGGGCTTTTGATCGACAGATGAGAATCCACAACTATGGACTGCTACAGCTCTGCCCACATGAAGCCATAGTTTTGCAGACTCCAGGGCACTCATGTCTTCTAGGACCTGTAGTCGGGATACAATGTAATAGATGTGAGTGGGGGTAGGGCCAGGCCTCCCTTTTGCTTTGGCCGGCAAGCACCTAGTTTGCTGCTCTCGGTGTCTCCGTCTCCCCCCCAATATATATTTCAAGAAAACACTTTTTGTCGTTGCAAAGAATGTGCTGGTAAAGGTAAAGTGTGGTTCCCAATGCTTTGTGAAGGCTGTTTCTCAACTGCTGTGCAACTTCTTCTACTCTTAGAGCTGAGATTTTCATGAAAGTCTTATAGTCTGAATTCAGCACCTGAGCGTAATATGACGGAATGTATGAAACACCGTGGTTATACTGAATAAGCAGCTACCTATGTTATGCCATCTATTAATGTAATAACTGCACTTTCACAATTGCTTTATTAACCTTCCTGCTTTCTCAAATTTGCTTGAAAATGCACGATAACCTCCCCAAACCCCTCTTTTGGTGTTCGGGCTCTCTCGCTGCGCGCGCTCGCTACGGTGCTGTATGCAAATCACTTTGCACCCTACCACTTTCAAATGTCACCCACCGCCCCTGAGAGAGGAGTGCCTGTGTTGGAAGGTGGGATTAAGGAAATCTTTAGAGAAGGCAGTCATGGGGGGGAGGGGCGGCAACAACAATGGTCACATCAGGCACCTCTAACGCTAAACCTGCCTCTGCCCAGGTTCTTCTAGATAAATCAACAGTATAGTCCATTAAATCAAACGCAATAGGTTTTTGTACCGCTGGTATCTAAACTCAGGGAGTTAAAGGTGCTTTCATATGCGATAGTGAAGAACAAGGAAGATCAGTAAAATGACATATTTACCTAAGAACACACAATTTGATTAAGCAGGAAAACCACAATTAATCCATGTTTTCTGGTTTCACTTTGTACAAATCCGCAACCAATAGGTATCTATTTGTTTCTCCTTTTTCCCTTAAATGTTAATGCTTTTGTGATCTATCACCTGTGAATTAGGCTGATATTTCTTTGCCAGGGTTTAAAACTTCTTTCTGTGGACAGTGTTTTTGTAACGTGAGCATGACAAGGCCAGTGAAGATATATCACAATACAGAACTCTTTTTTTTTTTAAACAATTGGAGTACCTACACTGTAAAGATTCCATCACAATTACAGACCGCCATGCATAGGTTGTTTTCTTGTGAAACATCTGCCCTGCTTCGTAAGACACTATTGTATTGTAAGGAAATGTGTATTGTGCATAGATAGGCAGACTCTGTAAACAATGTGCAATCATGTTCTATTCCAGCACGAATACCACACAGTATCCGTCTCCTGCAGTGCTTTCTTGACTACACAAACATTTCCGGTTTGCGCAGACATATTAGGATTATCTTGTGTCTACACATTTGTTCAGATGTTATATTGTGTATACAGGTCTTCTGAGTTAGAAGCCAATTTTCTTATGAAACTTTAAGAACAGCAGCTAGATGTGACCCTCCAAAACAAATCTCTCACGCCAACCCCATGTGCATGCTGGACTGAGATAAACGAGGTATTTAATAGAAACTAAGAAATCAATTAATCATGTGGTGTTTGTATAGCACGACTAATCACCCGTGAGGGTATGCGGGTGCTGGGCTGCATGTTTCAGTCGAAGAGCCAGGTCTTGAGTCCCTTCTTGAAGTCGGTCAATGAAGGTCTGTTTGGAGGTGGAGGGGAAGGGGAAGGGTCTTCCATGACCCGGCAGGGTGGGAGAAGGACTGTCCTCTGGTGCAGCAGCGGCGGATGTGTTGGTATGTGTTTAATTGTTTAATTTGTTTGTATTGTTGTTTTCAAAGCATATACACTTGACATTTCCCACCTTACCTCAGTCATAAGAACTCCACATATAATTCCCAATATTAACATTACGATGTATTTCTCTGAGAAGAAGCAGAGCTAAGGCTGGTGTAGTGGCTGCGTAAAGTTTACTCACAGCCGACCTCACAGTTGCTTCATCTGCCTACTATTTTTAGAGTCAAACATTTTATTATGTGGAAAGCATCGAAGTACACAGGCCAGCTGCCTGCATCAACTTGCCAGCAGGGCGCAAGCACGCAGGTTCAACACAGCGTCCGGGCCTACACCCTGGACGGCGATCCTGCGTCATTTTCACGCCCAAGAGCGAGCCCGCCCGTGCAATAGTCTCCACTTTTATTTTATTTGGGAACGAACACAAAAAAAACTGAAAGAAGAACCCCCCCCTCCTCCCACCCCTTCCTGACCTGCCCCGCTCCCCATCAGCACCCCCACCAACCCTTACCATCCAAGTACCCCTAAGGCCATCAGGCACCTCTCGATTCTCTGCAGTGGCCCCCTTGGGCTCCAACGGAATAAGTTGCAAGATCTGAAGATATTTCGGACATGTCACCTCCCGGAGGTCCTTAGCCAAGAGTTTTAAGAACTGACCCCAGAGCTTCGCATATTCCGAACCCTTCCCTGTCTATGCCCAGTGAGAGCCGTTCCATGGCTAGGATGTACCAGAGCCGTTGAATCCAGTCTCTAGTGTCAGGCAGGGCTGGGGTGCCCCACTGCGCCAAGAGGACCTGCCTCGCTGCCAACAGAGCTAAAGCAATTTGCCTGCCCCTCAACGAGCGCAAGGGAAAGGACTTCAAGTGGGGAAGTCCCAGCACAACATGCTCCGGCGCCTGAGGGAGTGTAATCTGAAACGCATCATCCCCCTCATCCAGCAAAGATTTCCAATAGCGCTCCAGCTTCGGACAATGTCATAACAAGTGTATCAGGGTCCCTGAAAGGCCACACCCCCGCCAGCAAAGACCAGACTTCGCCACATCCCACTCCAAAGCCTGGAATATACTACCATCCTCTTTCCGGCAAATCTCCACAGAAACCACTTTCAGAAAGACCCTTAAAACTTGGATCTACACCTTATCCGACACACAATGTAAAAACATGATTTAACACCCCTGTTTCACGACCTGCCACATGAACATAGCCACCCGTTTCGTTACACTCTGAAGCGCTAAGATGCTCCCTGGAGTGTACCCCCGCGCTATATAAAAAACAGTTACATTACATTACTCCTTGATGCGCGCCGGGGTAAAATACCAATAGGATGCCACTTTGTATGCAGACTCAGTACCCGAGGGATTAGAAGCAGTGTGGTGGACGCGGTAAAAAATGTGCTCCCACTCCTTACTGGTCAGAGGACGCCCCAGCTCTGTTTCCCAGCGAGCCTGCGCCTTCGTACGTTGCTTCTTAGGGTGACGCAGAATCATGGCATATAACTCTGAGACGAGCTTACGATCATCTCTCTTGCAAACTAACCATTTCTCAAATCTCGTCAGGGGCCGAGACATGGAGGCCATATTGCCTGGTTGGGTCACCCAGTGTGCTACCTGCCAGTGATAAAAAAGCATCAGACACCGGCAGTGGAAAGAATTCATTATTCAAGCGGGCAAAGGGAACCAGACCGTCTAGATCAAAAAGCGAGCCTACTCGTTTGCAGCCCTCCTCCCGCCAGCGGTGGAAGACTGGGGACGCACATCCCGGCGGAAAGTCCTGTTTATCGACAATGGGTATCATAGGGGAGGGAAAAGTGGTCCACCCTCTACGCTGCACTAGATGATCCCACGCCTTCAGGGTCGGGGAAGTCACCGGAGAAGAGTAAAGCCCCCAAGCCCTGTGCTTGCGCAGCAACCACAGCTCACGCCATATGTTGCACCCCGCCACCGTTTGATCCATAAAGTTCCAGTGCTTACTAGACAGGGGCCTGTTCCATTCTGCAATATAGCGGAGACAGGAGGTCTGGTAGTAAGCCGTCAGGAGGGGGAAACCCAACCCACCCGCCGCTTTCGGTGTAGTAACGAGAGAGAACGCCAGCCGCGGACGCTGAAAATTCCATAAAAATCTATTAAGGAGCCCCTGCAGCTTCCGCAGGGTGCCCAGAGGTGGGCACAAAGGCAGCAGTTGGAACAGATAAAGGACCCTAGGAAGGATTGTCATCTTTACTGCAGCCAACCACCCGTACCATGCCAATTTAAGACGGGACCAATCAGAAAGGGCCTTGGTGGTATGCTCAACGAGTAAACTATAGTTGAGAGACGCTGTCTTCGCGATAGAGGTGGGCAATCGGATGCCTAGATAGGGAATGTCGGAATGTACCCACTGAAAGTCGAAGTCTTGCTGCAGGTCCTGCACATCCGTACTAGGGACGGAGACATTCAGTATTTGCGACTTGGAGAAGTTGACTTTAAAGCCCGCTGCCCTATGAAAAGCGAGGAGTTCTGCAGACAGACACCACAGGGAAGAAAGAGGCTGGGTCAAAGAAAGAATAACATCATCCGCATATAAGCAAATCTTGTGGGTATCAGCGCCGAACTTGATCCCTGAAATACCTACATTGGACCGTACACGCCGGGCAAAGGGCTCCATATAGAGCGCAAAAAGCAGCAGGGAGAGGGGGTACCCCTGCCGTGTTCTCCTGGTGATGGGGAAGAGGGCTGATTTACAGCCATTGACCCGCACAGCCCCCTGAGGGGCTGCCTAAAGACACTGAACCCACCGCAAGAAGTTGTCCCCCACCCCGAAGACCCGCAGCACAGCGAACAAGTAGTCCCATTCCACCCGGTCAAAGGCCTTCTCAGCGTCAATGGACAAAAAGAAAACCTGAGCCCAAGAGCGATGAACCAAGTCCAAAAAGTGCAGCAGTCGTTTGGAATTATCCCCCCTGACGAGTTGGGATGAATCCTGCTTGATCCGGCTCGATGATCCCATCCATCAAAGGACTGAGTCTCGCGGCTAGGATGCCCGCAAACACTTTGGCATCTATATTGAGTAGCGAGATCGGCCAATACGAACCACAATTCTTGGGGTCCTTCCCAGGCTTGAGGATAACCATTATAGCCGCCTCTACTATGGATGGGGTCACCGCTCCAACATCAAGGAAGGAGTTAAAGAGTCGGGCTGAAAGAGGAGCCAGCTCCACACAATAAGTTTTATAAAATGAGGCCGAGAAGTCGTCTGGCCCTGGGGATTTGGCAACTTTCAAGCGCGCGATCGCAGATATGACCTCCTCGCCGCGTATAGCGGAATCCAAGGCCTCCGCCGAAGCCGGTAGAATAGGCGTGATGTCGCAAGACGCCAAGTAATCTGCCACTTCCCCACCGTCCGCACCCTCCCCCTTGTACAGAGTCTGATAGAACTGCCGAAAGGCGTCTACTATAGCCGCATCTGTTGTCTGGTCCAGCGCCTGAGAGTCCCTAATGGAAGGGACAGCTAACTGTTGGATGCGTGTCCGCAGTCTATGCGCAAGCATCCTCCCTCCCCTATCCCCACTAAGATAGAACTTATGTCGCAAGCCCAGCAAGGCATGGGAAGCCCTGTCAAGGTCTAAATGCTTTAGCATACGTCGTTTCTTCTCCAGCTCCCTCAAGACCCTCAGGACCCCAGTCTCAATATGGATCACCTCCAAGTCACAAACCTCCTTCTCCAACTCCGCACGCTTCTCCTTACGCAATCGAGAGTACGTTGCCGCAAGCGCTATAAACTCACCCCTAACTACTAGTTTCAAAGCCTCCCAGATTGATGCCAGGGGTGTCCCCTCTACATCATTGTCAGCAAGGTAGTTAGTAATAGTATCCCTGACCCTCTGGACCACCGAATCCGAATGAAGCATAGAGTCCCGGAGTCGCCAGCCCGACGGGGCGGCCTGTCGCCATGGGTCGTGAGCAACACCGAAATGAGTGCATGATCCGACAGGGAGCGCGGTGTGATGTCGGCAGTGGACAGATGTGGCAACAGAGAGGACGTGGCCAAGAAGTGATCAAGGCGCGCGTACGTTTTATGAGCCGCCGAGTAATAAGTATAATCACGCTCCTGAGGATGCTGAACACGCCACACATCATGTAGTCCCCCATCAAGCAGCCACTGCCTCCCTTCCTGCGACATTGCCCCCGCTTGGTAAGACCGCTGTTCAAACCTGTCCAACCCTGCGCCCATTACAATATTTAAATCGCCACCCACCAGGATCAGAGCATCTGGTGACGCCAACACCTGCAAGAGAGCCGTCTGCAAGAAAGATTCTTGTTGCTCGTTCGGGGCATAGATGGATCCTAGCGTGAGATGCATCTCTCCTCACAGAACCGGGACAGCTAAAAAGCGGCTTTTGATATCCACCACCTGAGAGATAACCTTGCAGCGCACCCTCGTGCTAAAGAGAATGGCCATCCCATGCTTCTTAGCCGGTCCTGAGGACCAAATATGCAGCGGGAAACGTTTATCTGTCAAGCGCTTAGCATCTTTGGAGAGGAGGTGCGTCTCCTGTAACAAGCACACTCCACTGTCTGCATTCTCTAAAAGTGAGAGGATAGCAGCGCGCTTGATTGGGATGTTCAGGCCTCAAACATTCAGGCTCACAACCTTCAAACTTCTACCAGCCATATTTAAAACAGAATGAGAAGCAATAGATAGAAGGTTATATGCTTGCGCTCTATTGTCAACAGTACTAGCTAGAACTTATTAGGGCTGCTACTAGGGATAATAATGACGTCTATCTATCGTCATAAATAATGCAGTAAAACCACACTAACAAAATTGTATACAACATATCCCGAGCAGAATCAAACTATGTACAAAACAACTATCAAATAAAGCATCATGTTCCGAAATAGGTGTCAGTCTTCTTCTTTAATGTTCATTACAACATCCCTTTGATTGCTAGCCAACACGTGTTTCGTCTACTTTTAGCAGTTTATGCATTTAGACTTCATCAGGGCTAGAATGTATAACAGAAACAATAATTACAAGCTAAATATGTCAAATAAAATATATTTAAAAAGCAGTTCAGAGAAGACAAGTTTTATTCGCAACCATGTGACATCCATGTCACCACCAATGACAGGAGCATCCAAATAGAGATTTCACCTATGTGTCAAGGTAATAGGTTCAATCTACACACCCAATGTGAATACACCATTTTCAAATAAGCCAAAAGTAACCAGAAAATTCATCTTTTGTTTAAGAAAAAGAGAGAAGTGCAAAAAAAGACTCAAAAGAACCTGAACAAAAACCCAAAATTAAAAGTTATTTAAAGTGAAAAGGAAAAGAATATCAGAAGGACACGTCCAGCTAAGTGCAAGTTAAAAAGGAAAATCCTGATACCTCCAAACCCTAATAAATTACAGTTAATATAAAGGAATATAAACCTGAGATAAAAGCTCACCAGTATGTATATTTACGAGACTGGCGACACCACTGACTTTCTGTTCCAAGTGGCGCAATGTTTTAGCTGTACAACAAAATAATCACAGGATAAATATACTGTGTGAAGTGCAGCTTGACCACGGAGTGACATTAACACTCCCATTTATATGTCTCATCTCACTTCGTAATGAAAATAAAAAAAACTGACTCCAATACTCACTAAAATCGAAGTCAACAAGTCGATTCAGCGAAGAAGTTGCACCTCTATTTATAGAAATAAACGAGACCCTCGTCAGGGCAAAGTCCGGTCTCCACGTCTAAAACAAAATATTAATATTAAGTCCCCGGCACTATAGTACATTGCAATGTCTAACTGTCAGTATCATTAATAGTTTTATACTTGCCCTATTCAGTCTAATTTTTCATCCTCGAGTCAGGACATGTTAAAATATTTCTGTGGAAAACCTCTCAGACAAGATCTCCCATATTTCCAAGCCCTCGTGGCATTAGCCGAACATCGTTAAATACAAGTAAATTGACCGAATTACAATTTAAGGGTTTAGAGAAGTAAAAATTTTACAATATTCTTACCAGTGTAGGTTTGTTATTCTCAATAACGGTGGCAGCACGAGTACGGCGTCTAGCACCCGCACCATCTTTTAGTGTTCATAAATACTACGTCTCAAACACTAAGCAGGGACCAATTATTCCCCGGTTTTAGACCATTCCAAAATGGCACCCAAAATTGCGTGTTTATTTAAAACCCATATAAAAAAAACTTTATTAAGCACTCTAAATGTGCATCTAAAAGCACAGGACCTGTTTTAATACATTGCCCATTAGGTGCATCATCTCAATTCTAAAATCAATTCCATGACCAAATTCAAAACCGTGAGCAAAATATGGTACCTCGTTCATTTTACTGAGTCGACAATCACAACAATCAAATAACAGTGCACAAAAATAGAAAGAAAAGAAGAAATGATATATGTGAAGATCCATAGTACTAATAAAGTGAGATAGAGCAAGTATTAGAACGTGCATGGACCCACTTTAAAGTAAAAGAAAGTAATCACTATATTAGTCCGAATTCTTCAATCAACATGTAGTCTTATAACAGGGCAAGTCCTCATTGTATACACAAACAGAGTCAGATGATTAAATATGAGTCCACAGTTGTGAGTAATACATTATATAGGCAATTGGCTGGTCATGTGCATTTCCAAAAACAAAACAGAAGAAATAACAGCATGAACAAACAACCAAACCCACAATATGTAGAATGAAATCTATACAGTCTGATGTCAATAAAATCTTTCATCCTAGAAAGTATTGCAGTTCGTTATCAAAATTTAGGCCCTTATCTACAGCACGCAAATTCAAAATCCAGTGAGCCTCCCTCTGTCGCAATCTAAGCTCTCTGTTTCCACCCCGCACATCTATCTGAACATTCTCTATACCGTGGAATGTGAACGTAGGGTGGGCACCATGTGATCCACACTCAGCAGCATGAGCAGCAATAGGATATCTAGTATCATGACTCTTCAGAGCCCTGAAGTGTTCTGATATCCTATCCTTAAGTCTCCTGATGGTGCTTCCAATATAAATCATTTCACATTTGCAGATCACGGCATACACTACATAGGTAGTATTACAATCAATACGTGTAGTAATGTTGTAATTTTGCGAACCATTGTAACTAAAGCAGCATATGCCCTGTACCATCCTACTGCACATACTGCAATTTCCACATCTGAATGATCCAATGCTCCTTATTTGTAGCCAATTGAGAGCTCGTGAGTGTTGTCTAGGGTAACTAGGACTTAGAATATTCTTAATTGACTTTCCTTTGCGGTAAGTCACAGAAGGATGGCTTGCAATATATGGGCGTAGCCCAGGGTCAGATGTTGAAAGAAACCAGTACTTATTTAGTATCCTATATATTTTAGAGGACAAAGTGCTATAGTTGGTGATAAGGCGTACAGTAGACATGTTCCTATTTTATTTTTGATCTTAGATTTCAATGTTTGTTCCCTAGGGAGCTCAATGATTCTTTGTTTGGCTCGTGCAACCACTTTATTGTCAACTCAACTCTCTTAGAACAGAGTTCCACAAAGAGTGGAAAAAGTAATCAAGGCTGGTAGAAGTGACGGTGCGCCAGGCCCGAACGGCATACCGCAAGCAATATACAAGATGGATCCAAAATACTGGGCCAACCCGATAACGGCACTGTTCAATGAGGGGGAATTTATGGGCACGATTCCATATAGCTGGATGGGGTCAATATTAAGCCCAATCTTTAAGGGAGGCGATCGAACAAACCCAACAAACTATAGGTTAATAGCGCTCATTGATTCCGGGAGCTAAATATGATGCATCTTTAATACTGGAAGACTTAATTGAATGGTCAAACACTAAGAATCTGATTCCCACTCAAGAGACGGGTTTCTGGAAAGGGCATGGAACCATCATTAATACGCTTTCGGCCCGCGTATCGGTGGGGAGGCCCAGTGATGTAGATCTCCCCTGAGCTAAACTGCTATTTAGCTCATTGGCCCTAGTTGTGGCCAAAAGAGATGTTGCAATGTACTGGGGTGTAATGTAGACCCCCCAACCTGTAGGAATGGCATTGTGGGATGGATCTTTATATGGTGGCGGAAAAGGTGATGTATCATAGTAGGGGGTGCCCACGTAAATTCCATAAGATATGGGATGTTGTAGAGCGTACCTATGGATTGAATGATGTAGGCGATAACGCTCCCCCCTCAACAGTTTTTGGAGGGGATGGGCCCACCCAGGCGACTGGGGTTTAGATGGGATGGTTCTTCACCATCGCATTTACAATATATTCCTGTGCTGGTATTGACTGTAATGGTGTTATGTGAGCTTTGTACATTTAATTTGATACATGATTGCTCTTGTACATTGGTGATGCATAATAGCTGTAAAGGCTGCATGTTGCACAGACTTGTAGAATGTTTTCTATTTGTTGTTCTATGCATTAAAACCAATAAAAATACATTAAAAAAATATGAGTGAAGCTGACGAATAAGGAAGGGCAGAGGAGTGTAAAAATAGAATGAAGAACACAAGCGAAAGAAAACATACCTAAATATCGTCAAAGAAGACAGGGAGGTGTTGAGAGCACAAGAAAGGATGACACATCCGAGCTCCAGGAAGACCACATAAAGGGAGGTGGATAATGTAGGAAACAGACTTGGGTGATCATAAAATATTGTTTGGAAATGGAGACCTGTAAAGCGAATACTACGGTTAGTTTATTAGAACAATCAATAAATGAGTATTGAGCTAGGTGAGAAGACTAATGTAACATTAAGTACAAATAGTATACGAAGAATGTCTCAAAGAGGGAGAACATACCATAACAATATTAGAGCAAAACACATTTCACGTCTTGGTCAGTTGGGAGGTGTCCATGAACTCCATTTTGTGCTCTTGAAGAAAAGCTTGCAAGTGGACAGGGTCTTTATAATTGTAAGTCTTGTTGTTATAGGTGACTTTGAACAGGCATGGATGGAACAGACCAAAATGGGCACCAGGGGAGAGAAGTGCAGGGCTCAATGAGCGTAAATCTTTGCGCCGGTCTGCTGTAATACTGGAAGAAATGCGTTAATGGACCATAACACCTGTTTCCTGGATCGAGCAGCTGACCATACTTTAAGCAGATCTGTGTATTCAACAAAATATAGAATTACCCCTCAAGTCTTTTTGGATGTAGATGCTGCATTAGATATGTATCCAAATCTGTGGGCATGTTGAATGATAGAAGGAGACGTCTCTGGCATCTGAAGTAATTTAGGAAGAAAGATTTGAAAAAATGTGACAGGGTCAGGACCCTCCGTCAAGCCATAAATGCATAAATTATTCCACCGACTCTTGTTTTCTAAATCTTCAACCTGTTTCTGAAGCAAAGAGATTGAAGCTGTGGGACTGCAAGAACTGAGGGCCATATTATCAAGAAAGGGCGATACATTATCGCCGCTTTTATTGGCAGGAAACTGCCACTAAAGCGGCGATAATGGGCTTGATAATATGCCCTTGTGAATTCTCATAGAAGCCCAGGTTCTGGTGTTAACCTGCGCTTCTATGGGAATTCACATTGCATATTATCAAGCCCATTATCGCCGCTTTTGCGACAGTTTCCTGCAGATAAAAGCGGCGATAATGTATCGCCCTTTCTTGATAATATGGCCCTTAGTTGGTGAGGTCTGAAATGCACTTTTCTGCTGATACCAGCCTCTCTTCTAATCTAGACCACTTGTCATCTACATTTTGGAGTTTTGTATTGATTTCCTCGATGCATGGGGTAGTGCCCTAACTCTTCCAAGAGAAGATCCATAGAGACTGAAGAAGAAGGTTCATAGTCAATGGAGCTTCTTTTTTCAATCGTTTAGTTGAGGCTTTTCCTGCTGCATGTAATGGAAAAATGCGTGATAAGGCTGTAGAGGAGGGGGGACTTTGAGAGGTCAAGGCATTTGCGTTCTTCATCACATATTCCACTGACCAATAGGATTATGAAGCAACAGGTGGTCTAGAGAAGCCTAATGCTCCTTTGAAGTGATGTCGAACTTTTCTCAGCCTGTTCATAGAGCAATGCGCAATACCTTAGTATAGCGCCGGTGAAGGAAAGAACAGTAGCATCTGCAATGACCAATATAGACCTCTATTATGGTCACAGAACAATACCAACTGATCTCCGACGGGCTTCACATTACAGGTTTAATTATGAGCTAAATGACCAGTTTAAAATGTTGTTGTAAACTGTGACTCTTCCCTGATAATGTGGAGAGAGAAATCCAAAGAGGAGGCAAAAATGAGAAGCGCAGTACGGTGTCAGAATGAAAACTCCACAATGGTTACACTAAAAGGTCAGAGTTATTTGCCTAGAAGTAATCCTTTGCAGCGTTTGAAATCAGTAGAATTACAGCTACCTGGATTACAAGTACATAAATCACCAAAGGAGGTGATGTGGAAAGAAACACTTATAGAGAATACTTAAAAAACTGGAAAGGAGGGCTCAGTTTATCAGACGTTTAATGCAGGAACCAGCCTTTCACCAATGTACCATTGCCGCCGCCTCCTCCGACGGATGTGCGCTGCAGGCAGGAGAAACATGTTGTCTTGAAGAAATAGATTAACACAACCTAGAGAAGTCATGAAACCTATCCCAGGAATGATTTCATGCCTTACATTGTCTACGGATCAGTTAATGGGTGGTGTTGTGAAGAAGAATCGCCTCTGTTTTGTTTGATAAATATCTCCCATCGCTGTGCGGAAAGCTAAAAGCGTGCCACCATCTTCGTTGGGGGCAAGCCCTTGAGACCTCACGGTGAAAAGCTACGCTATATAAGAACTTCTGACATTGACATTGACACCCCCCATGACCTTCATTTTCTAAAGTTGTAAATGGTATATGTTACACTTTTATATCATTCAGAAGAAATCACAAAAGATCCCATCTGTGAGACAATATATCTACATCCATTGTTTAGTGATTAGCACTAAAGTGGCCTGTAAAACTGTGTTGAAATGTCTGATATGTAGTGCTTTATCACCCTTGTTGCCTTTTTTGTTGAATAATATACACAAGTTATTTTTCTGTCCATTATTGTACTGATTTCCCATTGGATTAAACTGAAGTGTAAAAATGCAATTTGAACTTAACTCGCAATAGGTGCAATTATAAACATGGGCATGAAATAGTCTACGACGTAGATCTTCCACCAACTTCCCTTTCACAACGTAGACTCTACGTTGTGAAAGGGAAGTTGGTGGAAGATCAAATTCTGAAATTTACTTGCATACTATTTTCATGCATTAATGCTAATTATACAGAGCTACAGTGTGGAAGGTGCAATACCTGTTTGGCTTCTTCCTCTCTAGACATACCTGCCACCTGCCCCAGCTTCAGATAGGCTTGGCACAGTTCACTCCAACTCACAATATGGAGTCCGGTAAAACAAGAGGCCCTCCGGTGATGCGAGTCAAAAGGAAAATCACGCTTCCCCGTGAGGCAGCACGCACCGAGCCGACCTCTTTCAGAAACCTGGCGGTCCCACGTTTGGCCTCAACTTCAGACGCAGCTAACTCTACAGCCCCATTACCAATGCCATTGTTCCAATCTGTTGCAAAAGGTTCCCCTTTTGTTTACAAGGATATATCCACAAAAAAGTGTCAACCTAAAATCTGCAGTAAATTCTTCTACCTCAAGGATGAAGCAGTGGCAATTTTTTTTATTTTTTTATTTTTATTTATTCAAGATTTTGAGTAGAAAGGGAGAGGGAAGAACAAAGAAGGTGAAGAAAAAGAGAGAAGAGAAGAATAAAGGAACAGGCGACAATCCGCCACATATCCCCACACAGGGGGTGCTGGAGAATACTGCTTTGAAAAACCAAAAAAATATAAAGGGAGATGGCATATACTACTGTCAAATGCCAATGGCAGTGTCATTGTTCGCCAATCAATACCGACTGAGGAAGCGCCAACCCTTCAGCAGGGGATCCAAATTTTGCAAAGGAAGGGGGTGTCCCCAACCAGGAGCACAGTCATAGAAGAAGGCCAGCCAGTCCATCTCCACATGCGAATTTTGTCGCAACCAAGATAAATCATAACCCCCGCCCAACAAGGGGGTAGAGGTCAATCGTACTCCCAGATACAACAAGGATGAAGTCGACCACGACAGTGGTGTAAGCGCTCGAACCCGGTGCACCTCCTCGGGAGGCAGAGTCAGGTTCAGAATATACGATTTGTAGAAGTTGACCCTGAAACCCGCCGCTGCTTCAAAGTCAGAGAGCACCGTATGGATATGGGGCAACGATAGCGCCGGGTCTCTGATCGAAAGCAACACATCATCAGCGAAGAGCGAAATCTTATGCTGTTCACCTGAGAAGGGAAGCCCCAAGATTTGTTCCTTCTCCCGAATCGCAAGGGCCAACGGCTCAATACTTAAAGCGAAGAGAAGTGGGGAGAGTGGACACCCCTGACGCATTCCGCGCGAATGATGGAAGCTCCCGGATCTATGGCCATTAATCATCACCCTAGAGGTGGGGTTGCTGTAGTTAGCCTCAATCATTCTTATGAAGTGGGGTGAAAACCCAAAGGCTTCCAGAGTGCGATGTAAAAAACCCCAATCGACGCGGTCAAAAGCTTTCTCCGCGTCGAGCCCCACCAATACCGCCGGTATGTGAAATCTATTAGCCTTCTCGATCAGATGGATCACGCGCCTCAGGTTGTCATGACTCTGCCGGCCTTTAATGAATCCGGACTGGTCCGGGTGAATGAGGGCCGGCATCAAATCCTGTAACCTACCAGCGATAATAGAAGAGTACAATTTAGCGTCCAGGTTGAGGAGCGCTATTGGGCGTTAGGACGCGCATTTGGTAAGATCTTTGGGGAGGATGGTAATCAGGGCCTCGGCCATAGTCTCAGATGTCCTTCCCTCAGACGCCATCTCGTTAAAGAGGGGGACCAGGTAATCGCAGAGGTCCGACGCAAACGTCTTGTAAAACAGGGCAGTGTAACCATCAGGGCCCGGGGCTTGGTGGAGTTTCAGAGCCTTGATGGCGTCTAACACCTCCTCCCTAGTGATGGGGGAAGACAGCAAGTCATTCCATTCTCTGGAGACCTGTGGTATAGGGAGACCGTTCAAGAACGCGGACTGGGCCTCCGGATCAAGGGCGTCGCCTGTATAGAGATCGGCGTAAAAGCGGCCGAAAAGAACTGACTTGTCCGCATCCCTGTGCTGCACAGAACCCGTGTGATCCTGTATACCCCCAATATAATCCTTCTCGCGCTTATCTCGGAGTTGCCGGGCCAAGTGCTGCCCCACCTTGTTCCCCTGGGAGTAGGAGACGCGTCGGAGG
The DNA here is from genome assembly GCF_964263255.1 of Lissotriton vulgaris. Lineage (NCBI taxonomy): Eukaryota > Metazoa > Chordata > Amphibia > Caudata > Salamandridae > Lissotriton > Lissotriton vulgaris. Next base: position 77,718,987 of record NC_141693.1, read on the forward strand.
TGCAGGAGGGTGAATTCAGCCCGGTTGTTGTAGTGGGCTCTCAATTTCCCCCTCACCGCCGTCAGTGGTCGGAGGGTCACCCTAGATGGGTTTGACTTGTGTGCTTGTTCCAAAATAGCGAGCTCCACCTCCAGGTCCTCCCTCTCCTTTCTCCAAAGCTTGTTGAGGTTTGCATTGAGGGCGAGGCATGTGCCCCGCAGCGAGGCCTTGCACGCATCCCAAATGGTATACACTGAGGTATCAGAAGGTGGGTTAAGAGCCATAAAATCTCCTATAGCCCTCCGCAGCTCCTTACAGGACACCTCATCCCGCACCTATGCTGCCGGGAAGTACCACTTCCGCCAACCGTCCCCCCCCCACGGACCAATGCAATCCAAGAACCACCAGGCTATGGTCAGATACTGAGAGTGGAAAAACACTGGATATTTGGACATCCCCCCTAAGGGCCTGACTAACAAAAATATGATCTATACGAGAGTAAGAGTGATGGACATGAGAAAAAAATGTGTAATCCTTGGCTTGAGGGTGCAAAAAACGCCAGCTGTCTACAAACCCCAGAGCGCCCACTTGCCATTGCGTTTCATCCGAAAAGACCCCAGAGTCTGCCCTGCGGGCCCCCGAACTATCCATGTCCCTGTCCCAGACCATGTTGAAGTCCCCCAGAAGGAACAAGTGCCCTTCCACAAAGTCCCCCACCTTGTCCAGCAATTCCTGCAAAAAACTATTCTGTCCAGCATTAGGGGCATAAACAACCACAAACGTACACTGTCGACCATATAACGACCTCTTCACCATTAACCAACGACCCTCCTTATCACTGCTCACCCCCAGAGGCTGAAAGTGAAGAGATGCCCGGAACAGGAGAGCCACCCCCCTATGCTTGGTGGATGCTGATGCCCTATAAATGAGGGGGAAGTGTCTGTGTCGGAGTCTAAGTTCATCTTTCCCAGCTAAGTGGGTTTCCTGGAGGGCCACTACATCAAAATGATGATCCGACAGGTACTTCCATAGCTTCTGGCGCTTCTGCGGGGAATTGAGACCCTTCACATTCCAGGTACCTACAGTAACAGGCATAGTGATGTTTGGGGTCTCCGCCCTGTGTGCCCATTAGGGCGATCAGTGCCCACCCCCGGCCATTGCCAACCACCACTCCATATGCCCCGGGCCAGACCCATCTCCAAGCACCCACCTCCAACCCCCAGGCCTCCCCCCCCTCCACCAGACCCGCATCTCCAGGCCTCCCAAAAGCCAGTCGTACAGGACGACCCGCAGAGCATATCACATTGACAACATCTGAGTAGAAACACCAATATCAATGACCAGACCAACACCCTTCCATAGGGAACAGCACACATCCCAACCCAGGACTCCAAGCTCCCCACATCCAAGTAATCAACAGTGAGCGTATAATCCTCAACAGAGCTCAAGACAGTGACCACGCTCGAAGAAAGGCACCAGCAGTAGAGGCCAAGGCAGCAAACCTCCAGAGCAAACAACGCACCGTACACACATCTTTTGGTCGCCACCACCCTTCCACCCCCCCTGCCCCGGACCCCAACTCCCCCCCTGTGCCCTCCGCACCCAGAACCCCCCACCCCCCCCCCTGCAAACAGAAGAACAATAGGAAATAACTCAAGACACTGAACCTGAACAATGTACTCAGCAATTCCAGTAGACCATAGTTCGTAAGGCCCCTTCTGGATTGGAATCGGGGTAGGGGCACCAACTTAGTGACCCCCAGGGCCACGGTCCATGGTGTCTTCTCCAAAAGTACAATCGTACCCCTGGGACCTTAGGGCCAGAGTCCCTCCGGCACCAAACCTCCAAAGAATCGGGGATCATGCCGCTCCAGAGCTTTGTTGAGAATCTGCTAATGTAGCTGAGGCCACCGATGCCACCGCCTCACCCCTTTTCTGCAAGCTAGCAGCGCGATCCGGCCGCCGCCGGTCCGGGGACGAACCAACTCTGTGCCAGGAGGATGAACGGTGTTGTCTCCTTGATGGCGAGGTACGTGTCTCTTGGGAAGGAGTGACGTCATCCAGGCCCAGAAGATCCTTTGCCACCTGAAGAGAGCGAATCTGCGCCAGTCGATTCTGCCAGCGAAAGATGATACGGAAGGGGTGTCCCCATGAGTAGGAGATGTTGCGTTCCGGCAGGAAGGAGGTCACGGGGCGCAACTCCTTTCTCTTCTGAAGTGTTGACGCCTCCAGATCTTGGTAGAGCTGCGGACGGTGGTCCCTAAATTGCAAGGAAGAGATGGCTCTGGCCTTCCGCAGGATGCGTTCCTTCACCTGGAAGTCATGCACACAAACGAGGATGTCCGGAGGGGGTCCCCCTCATCGTCTGGGCAAACCAACTCTGTGCACCCTATCCATTCTTATTTCCTGCATATCCTCCTCGTCCAAAATCTGTAAGAACAGGGCCTGGACATAGCCACGCAAGTCCCCAGCCTCTCCGTCCCATGGAACCGCACGAATGCGGATGTTGTTCCTTCGGGAACGATTCTCTAAGTCTTCAGTGTGGGTCTGCAAGTCCAAGTTCTGTTCAGTGAGGCGGATGATGTCTTGCTGTAGCTGGTGCACGTCGTTCGCCACACTCAGGTCATCATCCTCCAGCGTCGCCACACGTTCGCCAATTCCATCCACATCTCTCCGCACTTCCCGGAGATCCGATGCCAATTGAGCGCGGAGTTCAGAGATATCCTCTTTAATAGAGGCGAAAAGCTCAGCCATAAAGGCCTTGGTGGCGGGCGCCTCATCATCCGACTGCTTGGACGACCCACTGGCTCCGGGAGAGGCCGGTTGCTGCGAAGATTTAGAGGCGCCATCCTTCCCCGGTCTCCCCTTACATAGCGGGTTGGACATCCTGGGGCTCCTGTTGCGGTGTGAGGCCAATGCAGGCCCCCACTGTCCAGGAACTAGGGGCGGAATCCGCTATGGGGTCTCCGGGACAACAGTTCGTGTAGTACCCCCTCCCATTCAGTTCAACCAGGGGTATGGCCTCTCCCTCTCCACCAGAGAGCCCCGCCAAAATCTTCTCTGCAGGAGGCCACCCGCGCTAAGGCTCCTCCGAGTCACACCCCACACCAGGAGGAAGGGGGGGGGGAACCAAGCGCCGTGGGGCCCCGATGCTAAGTCAAATTAGAGGGTTCAAGGGCAATGCAGGGCCTCCCCATATATCCAGCCCAGGCCACAGACGAGTGGGACAGGCCAGACTGGACCCGCCGGGCCCAGCTTATCAATGCTGCAGTCAGTGGCCGCCCAGCCAAGATGGCGTCGCAGATGCTTCCCGCGAAGAGGCGCCTCTTCAATAGTCAATACTGCGCCACCTGCAGCAGGCAGCTCAAGGCCGCAGAGCGTGCAGAGCCTGGTCCCGGGTCCTCTGTTACTGTAGACCGGGGATCCACCAGCCCAGACCCCCCGGTACCCGCAATGCCCCTCCTCGCTCCCTCCGAGAGCTATGGTACAACCTCAGCAGGAGGAATAGACCAGACCGGCTTCTCGGCCCACGAGGCGGCGTAGGCAGTACCGCTACTGTTGGTCTCGGTGTGTCCCTGGCCGCCAGACCCACCAGCTTCCGTCTCCCGGCTTCCCCAGGGCACCCGATGGCGCGTCTTAGCTCCGGGAGGCAGCAAACCTGTCCAGAAGGCCCCGAGGTCGCCGTGTCCCTCTCTCTGCTGGGTTCCGCGGTGTTACGGACTCAAGGTCCGGCTCCGTCTCCGCGTCAGGCTGGTGCTCCCCAGGCCGGAGCCCGCCACTCCGCCACCAGCTGTACCAATCGGGTGTTCATATCCGCAGGCAGCACCGAGCCGCACTCTACTGCGGTAGGTCCGGCTCCCTCCTCCAATGGCCGCTCTCAGCACCTCCGGCGCACTCCCTTAATGGCCGCTCCCAGCACCTCTCCGCTCCGCCGGCAGCCCGAACCACACTCCCCCTGCGGCCGGCCTGACGTACCAGCTTCCTTCTTCCGGCCGCAATAGAGCGCCAGGACAGCCGCCTCTCCACCGACGGTGCGCCTCAGAACCTGCAGGCAACAGGGGAGATCGGGAAGACCGAGGCTTCGCGGCACTTCGCCCCGATGAGTTCGGGCGCCGCCGCACTCAAGAGCCAGCCTCTTCCTCACGCAAGGCAGGTGCTTACAAGGCCGGAAGTCGCCTCTCCTCCACTGGCTGTTTCAGGCTGCTCACAGCCCCGCCGACAGCGCCGGACCGCACCACCCAATGTCAGTGACCTCCGCTGGCCCCTGGAAGCCGGTCAGCACCCCGTGGACAATGCTGTACAAGGCTGAGCTGGTCAGGCGCCGGAGGGACTCGAAAGAGCGTCTTACTCCGCCGCCATCTTGGCCATGCCCCTACAGTGGCAATTTTTACTTCTAATTCAAATATCCCTGGACTATCATCCCTCTTGGAGCCGACTGTCATCAATCAAGTCACTTCATACGGTCTTTCACATGGCACTCCAGACAGGCCAGCTGCTCCACTTCCCAAACCTAACGCTATCATTAATGAGTCTGCGGCACTTCGTGACCCCGTCTCGACCTCACTCCACCTTCCAGCACTAAAGCCAATGCCATAGAGGAGAAGGGTGCAATCACCTCCAGCAGGTACGGGGCAATACACCTATGAACACTGATAAACCCTGTGCAAGTAGAGAGTAAGAAACTCAGGGCCTCATTTATGAGGAATTGGCATAGGGCAGCGCCACAAGTCTTCCTGATGCACTGCCCTACTCCAATGTGAAAGGGCAGGAATGCACCATATTTATGAAATATGGCACATTCCTGTCCTTTCTCCATGCACTGGCGCAAAATGTGCTGCCTAGTTCGAATGTAGGCACCCTTGCACCATGGTGCAAGGTTGCCTCCATTGCAGAAAGGATTGTTTTTGAGTGGGAAGGGGCACCTTCCTGCACAAAAACAGTCCTCAGATTTGTTTTCCTCTTTCTATGTGGCTGCAGAATGCAGGACATATGGAAGGAGGAAAAAACAAGGAGAAATACAAATATTACTCCTCGTTATGCCTGCTCTGGGGAGGCATAATGTTTTGGCACATCCCCAGTTTACCTGTATGAATAAATCTGGGGTAGGTCAAAATCCATGGGTGTTGCATGGAAAAATCCACCACAAATCCCATGGACCGCCTCTTTGACACAGAGTAAGGCAAGGTGGCGACTTGTGCTGCTTTGTCTTACTTCATATCGATGAGGCCATGCAAAGGCGAAGCCACGCAGAGTGGTCTACGCGTCACCTCATAGATAATATTGAGAGGCTTGCACCGCAAGAGATTTAAAAAATAAAGTGATGCTCCCTCAGGTGCAAGCCTCTCATAAATGCGCTCCTCTATCTGTATTCACCTTCTGTGCGCAAGTACACCTACGTGCAGACAAGATCAAGGCTTTCCCGAATGTATCTGAAAGTAAGGACTGCGGAGACCTCTCTCTTCTAATTGAAGCAATGGGACAAAGGGAATTGACCCTGCACCCATTCTTCACCCCCGCAGTTCCCCTACCACTGGCCCAGGGGTAAACCTCTTGCGGCGAAAGAGGCTCCCAGCGTAATAACAGCATCAAAGCAATAGGCAAGCAACCTTATCCTGAGAAACACAGCAATGTGATGCACAATAACTATGCTTATCCAGGCAGCCTCATTAATCTGGAAACTCAGGAGACAAAACCTCTACAAAATCCGTCTTTGTTCACCTCAACTGAATGGAAAGCCATGTACCAATAGGGAAGGTTCACCAGAAAAAGATTCAGTATGGCCTGTGTCAGATCATCTTCTTTTATTAACGAAAGCTATTGATCATATACCCACAAACCTAATCACCTTGGCTCGACCGCAAAGCAAAACTACTCAGCAGACCTGTGGGCAATCTTGCCAAGAACATTGCACTTAACAGCAGACACCCTCAACTACCAATCCATGAAAATGGATCCTCAGATCAAGTTATTGAACACCCTGGCAGTGTTTACCTCAGGGATTGATACAAAGATTGACAGTCCTGATAGCCTCATAATCAAAGCTCAAAAAGCAGCTGAAGTTATGGAGCCGGCAGGACCCTGCACCTGCCCCCCAATCATAGACAAACTGGAGACACTCTTTGCAACCCGGGGTGGCTTCCTCTGCGACCTCAAGCAAGCCACGAAGCCTGCAACCCCAGCAAGCGACTCCCACACTTCATGCCTCCAAGGGTCTCATTGTGCCCGCTCTGCACTTGGCTCTGGATGACAAAAAGGGTACGTCCAGCATCTGCCAGGGCCACGCGCCTCAGGCTCCTTCAAAGCCTAAAGGGACAACACCTCCTGCAGCGACAACCGTGGAAGCCTTACCACATCACCTGCCCACAGATGGGCCCATCCGTGGACCCAGATACAACTCCCTTGGCGTGAGCCAACAGTCACAGTCTGTCTCGGACAAATATCAGGAGCCCCACGGAGGACAAAACATGAAAACACATGGAGAAAGCAGGCGGGAGGAAGAGCTTCTGCCCCTGCTTCAGCAATACTATAAACTGCAAACTCACACAACAGAAGTATACCACAGGAACAAGAAACAAAAACAAGCTGCGCCGACCACATGGCACCACAAGTAGCTAATTTAGACTTTGCAACTTCTCACGAAATCACTATACGGGGGAGGGAATGGGAGACCGCAGTGAGCGTTGAAAGGTGGCGACCGAAGCAGACAGTCACCACCTCAGATGGGTGCACATGTAAAAACAGGGCAGAAAGACTGCCCCGCCCAGGCCAGCGAGCCAACAGTGCCCCTTATCCAACGGATACCCCTACAACAGGCCGTGTCACGAACAAGGAAGCACCCCTCTAGTGCTGACTTTGGCCACTGACCAGGCAACAATATTGTGCACCATCAAAATGACACAGGGCTTACACAACCCCGGTAAACTCAGAACCCCAGGACACCATCAAACTAGATCCTCCCATACCTAATGTAGACAGGTTCACAAATCCATCAGCAATTAGGGCACCGCCTCTCAGACTTGAGGCTCAGCAGCTGGGCACCACTGGACCAAACATCACTGACTCTGGGATCATATCTTCCAGTGCAACAAGCAGCCACGTAAAACTAATGTATCCTATTTCCAAAGACTGTGGGTGTGCTCTGTGATCTACACATCTATGTACAACAGTAATTCGTCTCAACCGTGTCCTTGTTGCTACAATATTTTAGGGTGCTCTTGTGGTGTCATAATACCCACCCACCAGGGTATACATCAACTAGGACTGGAGACAGCCTAGAACAGTATCCAACAAAAAACACCAAAGCACACCAAATGATTGGTACTATCATCCAAGTTCAAAATACTATGAATCAACCAGTCACAGTAAATGTCCTTTAGAAGAATTCCACCACAATTGTTGTGTCAGGTCCTTTTGTTTGGTTTATTCCTTGTCATTACATATAGTTTTCAGCAGCAGCCGGCGTACGTTGCGCCCCCTTGGGCTTTCTCAAGGCTGCAAAAACATATTTACACACTGTTTGTATACTGTATTATATTATACAGTTTTTCATATATTTTTTCCTTTTCTTTTCTACTTTCACGTTGCTGTGTTTTGAATGCACAATAATAAGGGCATTTCTTTACTTTGTCTATTTTATGGTAATGCCTACAAACATGTAATTGTCGTATGTCCCTGTTACTTCTTATACTCTGTAACATGTAAATACCAATAAAAAACATTTAAAAAAAAGAAAAACGGCATAATATAATCCTGACTATCAATCAAAGGGGCATTTCGACCTTCTCAACCGTGGCCACATCCTTCATTTATTTTGCCAAATCCCAGAAGCAGTGAATCCGACCATCTTATCTTATCTTATCTTATGCGGAATTTGTTAAGCGCGCGGTCACCCAGGGGTTTCATGGCGCTGAAGAAAACAGATGGTAGATGGTAAGAGAAGGGGCAGATGGAATAGTGCTCTAACCGTACGCTTGTTTGAATAGCCAGGTCTTCAATGCTCGCCTGAACTCTGTCAGCTTGGTGCAGTTCCGGATAGGCAAGGGCAGTGAGTTCCAGGTTTTTGGGGCGAGGTATGCGAAGCTGGATCCGCCAAGTCGTTTCTTTTTGACTGTCGGCACCGTGAGGAGGGACAGATGGGCAGAGCGGAGCTCGCGAGTAGGTTCATGTTTGTTTATGAGTTGGTTAACGAACCTGGGGCTTTTTCCGTGGAGAGCCTTGAAGATTATGCAGCCTGTCTTAAAGGTGATCCGATGGGTAATGGGGAGCCAATGGAGGGAGGCCAACAAAGGTTTGGCTGACTTCCTGCGATTGCTCCTGAATATTAATCTGGCTGCTTGATTTTGAACAATCTGCAGGCGTTTAGCGATGGTGAGGGGAAGGCCCAGGTAGATAGAGTTGGAGAAATCTAATCGCGAGAGTACCAGTGCAAGTACTACCTGGATGAGGGCAGAATGGGTCAGCAGATGGGCGATTTTTTTAATCTTTCTTAGCTGAAAGAAACAGGAGGAGATCACTGTTCCGGCCTGGGTTTTCAGTGAGAGATCGGCGCTGAGAGTGACCCCGAGGCTTTTAGCTGACTGGGAGGGGGAAGGGGGTGTGCCCATTGAGGATGGCCAGAAGTGGGGCCCCAACTGAGTGCGCTGTTGCTAGGGAGTACCAACTCAGTCTTTCCTGGGTTTAGCTTGAGGTTGTTCTGATCCATCCAACTCTGAATGTGCAGCATGGTCTTTTGAAATTCCTCGGAGTCCGGGGAGTTGAGGGGGAATACCAGCTGCAGATCGTCTGCGTAGTTATATATAATGACTTATTTTTCAGGGAGTGCAGTAGGGATTTAAGGTATAAATTAAAAAGAAGGGGAGACAGTGAGGAGCCCTGTGGGACACCGCAAGTGGTTGGGAGTGTGGGGGCTGTGAAATTCTCCAGCTTTACAGCCTGGGATCTGTCCGTCAAGAAGGACTTGATCCAAGAGAGAGCCGCGCCGCTAGGGCCGGCTTGTTCGACACGGTGTAATAGAATGGTATGGTCCACCGTGTCGAACGCGCCCGATAGGTCAAGAAGTACGAGGGCTTGGTGAATTCCATTGTCGGTGTTGGTCCTTAGAGTGTTCTGCACGGCGAGGATCACCGCTTCGGTAGAGTGTGCCTGGCGGAATCCCGCTTGGTTGGGTTCCAGATAATCTGATGTTTCGATGAAATTAGATAAGCAGATGGTTACATAGGCTTCCAGCAGCTTAGCACAGTAAGGGAGGAGGGAAATGGGGCGGTAGTTGGAGAGGTTGGAGGGATCGGCACCTGGTTTCTTGATTAGAGGGACCAGGGTGGCATTTTTGAAGGAATCGGGTACTATTCCTCGTGATAGGGAGGTGGGAAGTATGCCCTGAGGGAGTGCGGCATAGACTTCTTTCAGAATATGCGGGGGGCAAGGATCGTTAGGTGAGCCCGATTTTACTCGGTTCATTAGTTCCAGTAATTTGGGTGGGTCAATGGGGGGGATGTCCTGAAGGGTATTAGGATTTCTACAGATGTCCGGAACGTCTGTTGCAGCATGGTTGGTCTGGATGCTGTTTTTTATGGTGTCAATCTTCTCCTTGAAGAAATCGTTAAGTCGGTTACACATCATTTGTGATGCAGGTTGAGAGGGAGAGGTTCTGGAGTCATTGCATAAGTCGTTTACGACTCTGAAGATTTCCCGTGATTTGTTTTTGGCGTTGGAGATTTTATCTGAAAAAAAAGTAGCTTTGGCGGATAAAATAGAGTTCTTATAGTTTTTGCGGGCTGTCTTGTATAGCGCTCTGTCTGTGGCGTGGTAGCCATGTCTCCACTTCCTCTCTAGTTGGCGGAGTTCTTGTTTCTGCTTTTTTAGGTCAGCGGAAAACCATTTGTGGGCGTCCATACGGCGGGCGCGGGAGAACTTGGTGAGGGGGGCATGTTCGTTGCATGCAGAGAGGAGCCACTCGGTGTGCGCTTTGTCCATCAAATTGATGTCTGGTCCCTGGGTAGGGATGGAGTTGGTCAGGGTGGAGAGGAAGTCTTGGAGGTTTAGGGATCTCCATTTCCTGGCTGACCCCCCGGAGGGCGCTTAGTTTTTTGGGTGGCTCTGAGTGGTAATAGAGAATTGCAATAAGTAGTGGTCAGACCATGGCCTGTATTGTCTCAGTTGAATTCCTGTCTCCTAAACCAGGACGAACTAATGAGACCACCAAGGTGACCTGGTCACCCTCTGCAGCTACTGATCGAGTACTAGGGCTCACTGCGACCTTTAAAAAAACAGGGGGGATACGGGTCTCTTCTAATGTAGATCCAGCATACCCCATGTTTTAGTAACACACAAGAAGAACCAGGGCCCAGCACCCCAGATAACAGCCCCAGCTTGACCTTAAGGAGGGCATTGAGCAAGTCTCCAACGCCCCCATCTCTCACACTCACCCACCTTGATCCGGGCTCCCTCTGTGCTGTGCCGGGATATCATTTGCATGGGCTGGTACCGGAAGTGATGAGATATTACTGCATGTTGGTTATTTGGTGGCGTTGCAAAGACAGACATTTCTGAGCGCTGTTGCGCAACCACCAGTGGTGGTCCACCACCGACAAAGGCAGAATGGATACAGGGTATGGAACACTCTGCCTCAGAAGAGGAAGGGCTTACAAGAACAGGGAGTGCCTGGGTAGACACAAAGAAGTTTGGGGAAAGTTGTGGATCCATTTTCATGTAGTATTCCCAGGGTGATGGCTGCTGCATTGTAATGAGATACACAAGATGGAATTATGTATCCGTTTGATGTGAGTTGCATTTGTCTGCTTTGCGATGTTGGCTACACATGTATGGTTTGTCGTATGCTGTTTTCAGCTCATAAAACAATAAAAAGAAGAAGCTTTAAAAAGAAGAGATCCGCCATTCAACCGATGGAGGCACAGGCCCCACTGGAAAGCGATGCTGTCCACGGCTGGAATGTGTGTGCCTATGGCTGGGACTGCACATGGGGACTGCAGGGCACAAAGAAATTATCACATGTGTGCATCTGATCAGAAATAACAGACAATCAGAAAATGTATTATAACAACTCAAGTGTGTTCTATTGATGTCACTAGCTTCCTTGAAAAGGCACCCAAGCTGCAAACAGCCAGGAAGATCCCACCCTTGGTCCCTGAGCCTGTAAAGCATTTACAGACAGCCAACTATGAGAATATTGTACCTAAGGGGGAGGAAACTTGAGGGTACATTGAATCTATGATATGGGTCATACCAGGCACTAAAGAGGGTCACAACTATAAGAGGGGGCCTCACATTAACCTCCTGTAGTGAACCCCCCAAGAAAGAACCCAAAGCGGGTACTGTAGAACACCAATGTCATCTCACACAGCCCTATCCCGGTTCCATTCCACAGCGTGTTGTAATTGGGCAGGATGAGAGAAGCTGATACTATCAAAGCAGACAAAACCAACTCTGTGATGTCACTGTTTTACATTTATGCAGTTGAAGGAATAGGCGCAGGCGCACATCAAGAGGTTGATGAGAAAGTTGAGGAATTAGGGTGGAAGGTTTAGTCAAGTTGAAGGTGCACTAACAGGTGACGCAACTGTCCAAGTGCGTTAGGCTAACAAATGAAGTTGAGTGCGCTACGTGGGTACGTGGGCGCATCCCTGTATAATAGGCACACTTGTGAGTGTTCAGGACGGCCTGACTCAAATATAAGTTCAAACGAAAGCAGTTCAAAAAAGATAGATTCAAAGTTTCATAGTAGTTTGTATTTGGTAGATTCACAAGAGTCTATGATCGAGCGTTACATCACGCTGTGTTCATTATGAATTAACAATAGTTTAACAAATGCCCCAATGCATTTCGGACTGGAATAGTCCTTTGTCAAGGAGCGCTGTGAAAGGATACAAAAAATGCAATCAGATCAACGATAACGGGTAAGGTAAAGAGAAAAGATATAGACATAGTGTCAGGGTCATGCTGGTGATTGGAGTTTAAGCATGCACTACGGAATTGTTAAGGAAATGGGGATGGGTAGTGAGGGTTATGGGTGTGGTGGGTAATTAATCGCAAAAACGGAGGTAAAAATACGTAGTGGCGAATTTGTGCGAGCTAAACCGGGAGTTTAGTGAACAAAAAATGCGGGGAAATCGAGTTGTTCTTACGCTTCACAGAGTTGAAGAAGTGCTCACATCGGTGCTGCAAGATAAAGGAATGAAAGGCTGTGAAATGTGTCAAACGGAAAAGCGTTCGTGAGAATAGTAAAGCACATGCAGTCAACGTACTTACTAGGAGTGATACAAAGGTTGGACCGAGTTTCACGAACTTCGCGGAGTTACTGCGGAGTTCCGGGGGAGTGAGAGGATGATAGAAATAGGTGAAGGACTACGGAGTTCCGGGAGAGTGAGAGGATAATAGAAATAGGTGAGGGACCCGTGGTATGTGACCGGGTGGAGGCGGCCATCTTGTAGTGGGTTTGAGTACCCAGAAAAAAGTAAGAGATACAGGTGAAATGCAGAACGAGGGAACGTGGTGTCACAACACGTTATCACAAAAAACAACTTAATTCAGTTCGATCATTGAGCCCGAAGGGCTTTAAAGATTGCACTAAGAACTCTAAATCGAATGTGGCGACACACTTCAATGAAGCCCACCACAGCGTGGCTCAACTCAAATACCTTGTGCTTGAGATGGTTACCCATAAAGAAGGAAAAGACAACAACAAAACTCTCCTACAAAGGGAGACGTCATGGATCTACAGACTTCAATCTTTAAAGCCCTTCGGGCTCAATGATCGAACTGAATTAAGTTGTTTTTTGTGATAACGTGTTGTGACACCACGTTCCCTCGTTCTGCATTTCACCTGTATCTCTTACTTTTTTCTGGGTACTCAAACCCACTACAAGATGGCCGCCTCCACCCGGTCACATACCACGGGTCCCTCACCTATTTCTATTATCCTCTCACTCTCCCGGAACTCCGTAGTCCTTCACCTATTTCTATCATCCTCTCACTCCCCCGGAACTCCGCAGTAACTCCGCGAAGTTCGTGAAACTCGGTCCAACCTTTGTATCACTCCTAGTAAGTACGTTGACTGCATGTGCTTTACTATTCTCACGAACGCTTTTCCGTTTGACACATTTCACAGCCTTTCATTCCTTTATCTTGCAGCACCGATGTGAGCACTTCTTCAACTCTGTGAAGCGTAAGAACAACTCGATTTCCCCGCATTTTTTGTTCACTAAACTCCCGGTTTAGCTCGCACAAATTCGCCACTACGTATTTTCACCTCCGTTTTTGCGATTAATTACCCACCACACCCATAACCCTCACTACCCATCCCCATTTCCTTAACAATTCCGTAGTGCATGCTTAAACTCCAATCACCAGCATGACCCTGACACTATGTCTATATCTTTTCTCTTTACCTTACCCGTTATCGTTGATCTGATTGCATTTTTTGTATCCTTTCACAGCGCTCCTTGACAAAGGACTATTCCAGTCCGAAATGCATTGGGGCATTTGTTAAACTATTGTTAATTCATAATGAACACAGCGTGATGTAACGCTCGATCATAGACTCTTGTGAATCTACCAAATACAAACTACGATGAAACTTTGAATCTATCTTTTTTGAACTGCTTTCGTTTGAACTTATATTTGAGTCAGGCCGTCCTGAACACTCACAAGTGTGCCTATTATACAGGGATGCGCCCACTGTTTTACATTTGACATCAGTCAGCGAGTGGCCGGGAGGCACTGGGGGGTAATTGCTCATCTTAAAAAAGAATGCTGTAGAAAAAAAGGATTACTATTTCCTGTTCCTTTGCTTTTCCAGATGGTTTTGTCTGGGTTACAGTACAATAGGTTTGACTTTTGGAGGGTGTGCTTAGACATGGCTTGGCAGTTCGGGCTGGACTGTTCCCATGAGGCACAGGGTCCGACTGATTTGCATATGGCCAGGTCAGAACTGGGGTGGCGGAGTGAGCTAAAGAACGGTGATGGATTAAACCCAGATCAGTTGAGTAGGGGTGAGTGTTTTATTTGCTCAAACGCTCCGTCCATCATCCCCTTTTGTATCACTTTGTTGGCCCTAAGTTGGCAGGGTATGCTCAGACGTGAGTCCCTTGCTCACTTTGCCACTGGATTCAAGATAGCCTGGCTGATGAGGGTTATGAACTCTAAACGTGTCCCAGGATGCTTGTTTCCAGTCCAGGAAAGACATGACTTGGCAGTTCGGGCTGGACTGTTCCCATGAGACACAGGGTCCCACTGAAGTGCATATGGCCATGTCTGAACTGGGGTGGCGGAGTGAGCTAAAGAATGGTGATGGATTAAACCCAAATCAGTTGACTGGGGGTGAGTGTTTGATTTGCTCAAACGCTCCGTCCATCATCCCCTTTTGTATCGCTTTGTTCGCCCTAAGTTGGCAAGGTATGCTCAGACGTGAGTCCCTTGCTCACTTTGCCACTGGATTCAAGATAGCCTGGCTTATGAGGGTTATGAACTCTAAACTGGTCCCAGGATGCTTGTTTCCAGTCCAGCTTAGACATGGCTTGGCAGTTCGGGCTGGACTGTTCCCATGAGGCACAGGGTCCGACTGATTTGCATATGGCCAGGTCAGAACTGGGGTGGCGGAGTGAGCTAAAGAACGGTGATGGATTAAACCCAGATCAGTTGACTAGGGGTGAGTGTTTGATTTGCTCAAACGCTCCGTCCATCATCCCCTTTTGTATCACTTTGTTGGCCCTAAGTTGGCTGGGTATGCTCAGACGTGAGTCCCTTGCTCACTTTGCCACTGGATTCAAGATAGCCTGGCTGATGAGGGTTATGAACTCTAAACGTGTCCCAGGATGCTTGTTTCCAGTCCAGGAAAGACATGACTTGGCAGTTCGGGCTGGACTGTTCCCATGAGACACAGGGTCCAACTGAAGTGCATATGGCCATGTCTGAACTGGGGTGGCGGAGTGAGCTAAAGAACGGTGATGGATTAAACCCAGATCAGTTGACTAGGGGTGAGTGTTTGATTTGCTCAAATGCTCCGTCCGTCATCCCCTTTTGTATCACTTTATTCGCCCTAAGTTGGCAGGGTATGCTCAGACGTGAATCGTTTGCTCACTTTGCCACTGGATTCAAGATAGCCTGGCTGATGAGGGTTATGAAACCGAAACACGTCCTAGGATGCTTGTTTCCGGTTCAGGGAAGACATGGCTTGGCAGTTCGGGCTGGACTGTTTCCATGAGGCACGGGGTCAGACTGATTTGCATATGGCCATGTCTGAACTGGGGTGGCGGAGTGAGCGAAAGAGTGGTTATGGATTAAACCCAGATCAGTTGACTGGGGGTTAGTGTTTGATTTGCTCAAACGCTCCGTCCATCATCCCCTTTTGGATCGCTTTGTTCAGCCTTACATTGGCAGGGTATGCTCAGACGTGAGTCCCTTGCTCCCTTTGCCACTGGATTCAAGATAGCCTGGCTGATGAGGGTTATGAACTCGAAACATTTACCTGGATGCTTGTTTCCGGTCCAGGGAAGACATGGCTTGGCAGTGCGGGCTGGACTGTTCCCAAGAGTCACAGTGTCAGACTGATTTGCATATGGCCATGTCTGAACTGGGTGGCGGGGTGAGCTAAAGAATGGTGATGGATTAAACCCAGATCAGTTGACTGGGGGTGAGTGTTTGATTTGCTCAAACGCTCCATTCATCATCCCCTTTTGTATCGCTTTGTTCGCCCTAAGTTGGCAGGGTATGCTCAGACGTGAGCCCCTTGCTCACTTTGCCACTGGATTCAAGATAGCCTGGCTGATGAGGGTTATGAACTCTAAACTGGTCCCAGGATGCTTGTTTCCAGTCCAGGGAAGATATGGCTTGGCAATTCGGCTGGACTGTTCCCATGAGGCACAGGGTCCGACTGATTTGCATATGGCCATGTCTGAACTGGGGCGGCGGAGTGAGCTAAAGAATGGTGATGGATTAAACCCAGATCAGTTCACTGGGGGTGAGTGTCTGATTTGCTCAAACGCTCCGTTCGTCATCCCCTTTTGAATCGCTTTGTTGGCCCTAAGTTGGCAGGGTATGCTCAGACGTGAGTCCCTTGCTCACTTTGCCACTGGATTCAATATAGGCTGGCTGATGAGGGTAATGAACCCGAAACCGGTCCCAGGATGCTTGTTTCCGGTCCAGGGAAGACATGGCTTGGCAGTTCGGGATGGACTGTTCCCATGAGGCACAGGGTCAGACTAATTTGCATATAGCCGTGTCTGAACTGGGGTGGCGGAGTGAGCTAAAGAATGGTGATGGATTAAACCCAGATCAGTTGACTGGGGGTGAGTGTTTGATTTGCTCAAACGCTCCGTCCATCATCCCCTTTTGTATCACTTGGTATTTGGAAGAGCAGCCTACTAGCCTGGCCTTCCTAAATCTGGGTACTATTACCGATGACTTTCCTTCAGATCTTAGGCTTCTATTGGGGATGTCTTGCAGATAACTTGGGCCTTTATTTGCTTTGAACAGGATCCTCTTGCCCACAGGCAACCAATGCTATTTGGCCAGGGCCTTTGTGTTGGACGATCTTCTAGGTAGATTCAGCACTAGCTGGGCAGCGGCGTTTTTGGACTGATGCAGCTCCATCAGCCTTTTGTTTGCTACACCTAGGTATAGAACACTGTCTTAGTCAATGTGAGAGGTGACCACTACATGTATTATAGTTTTTCGGGCTTGAACCGGTAGTAGGTCAATGACTTTCCATAGGGTTTTTAGCATTCCGAAACATTTGCCTGTTATTTTTCGGATTTGATTTTCATATGTCAGGTTGGAGTCAAGCCAAACTCCTAAGTACTTGACTTCGTTTTTAGGGGTTGGGAGCTGGCCAAGTGCTTCCAGCCACCAAGCTGATGTCCAGATAGAAGGCGCTCTTCCCATTACCATAACTTCTGTCTTACTGCCATTAAGTTTTAAGCAGTGGTCTGCCATCCATGCTGTTACTTCGTCCATACATTTGGAGAATTGATGTGCATTATGTTCTGGGTTTTACGATAGTGTGACGATAAGCTGAGTATCATCAGCCTAAGATACAATGGACACTTTGTGGCCTTCCACTATATTAGCAAGGGGTCCATATATAGGTTGAACAATGTGGGGCTCAGTATTGACCCCTGGGGAACTCCTTGTAATAGGGGAGATCTCTTGGAAGTGAAAGTGTCTTGTGTAACCTGGAAACCCCTTTCCGCCAGGAAGGATTTCATCCAGCTCAGACCGGCTGGTATTAACATTTCAAACTTTGGCGCTCACTCCACTAGAGGCGCTATGGCTTCCAAGGCTGTCCAGGTTGGGGGCAGATTGGAAGATATTATGAATGCAGCGATTGGTCTTCAGATTCAACTTTTAAAAAGTTTTATTTTAAGCCAATCCATGAGGCGACATCTTTGGTGGTGAGTAAGCTTTAAACAAGCAAAATCCTCGCCTCCGCTTCCTGACATAGAATGAGAAATTTCCTAGTTCACACAAAGGAAAGTTTCAATTCTATTAAGGACGCGGAGGCGAGGATTTTCCCACCTTGGCTTATCCAGCCTTCCCTTCCGAACCTATGCAATCCAAGCTTTTGTTCTTCATTCGAGGGAAGTATTTTTTCTTTTTTCATATATGTTGATGTGTATATTTGACTGATATGTTTTACTGCATATTTCCTGCTTTTATTGCAATTATTTTGCTTTTGTCTATTGCAATGTGTTAGATGCTTCAGCATTGTTCTGGACGAGATATTATTATCTTCTTTCTTCCCTAGGCTCCGATCAGAAAACGGACTAAAGGGTAGAGGACTTCTTTCCACCGGCAGCAGCGAAAGAGGAAGGACTACCGACGTGGGATTCCTTTATGCAATGTGTTATGGACTCTGATTGGTTAATATATCACCATGACTACCGCTGCCTCGTTGGTTAGAGTAGTTCATGGTTTATGTTTTTTTCTTTTATCTTCTAACTTGCTGAGGCCATGGGAGACTCATCAAATGCTGCACTGAGGCCCAACAGGATCCTTCGTCCGCCCGTTGTCTTAGAGTTTCTGTAGCCAGGAGCAGTGATTGTGAGCAGTGTAGTAGGTAATTACTATTGATATGTTCCGTGATCTGCGTGTTAACTATTTTTTCTGCGATTTTAGCAAAGAAAGGTAGGAGCGAGATGGGGCGTAGATTATCTAGTACCTCATAATCTATTTGTGTTTTTTCCTTAACAGGCGGACCATAGCTTGCTTCCATTCATAGGGAGCTTCTCCCAATTGGAAGGAGAGGGAGATAAGTTCTGATATGAAAGGTACAATGCACTTTGCTCCTTGTAATAAGATTTCGGGATGGGCTGGGTCCCTTGGTGAACCTAATTTTATTCTGTTTGCTAGTTTCCTTATTACATCTGGCTCTGGCATTATAATTTCCTCTAGGGTTGCAACTTTGACTGCTGTGGTTGTAGTGTCTTTGGGGCTAGTGGCCTGAGGTGCTTCTCTAGGGAAGGTGTCATAGATCTTTGTCACTTTCTCTGCAAAGAAGTCGGCAATTCTATTGCAGGATTCCTCCGATGTGGAGGGGGGCTCTATTAGTCTATCTGCTGACTGTAGGGATTTTAATATGGCAAACATCTCTTTTGAGGAGTTTTTGGCCATTTTAAATTTCCCAGTGTAGAACTCACAACACGTTTTCTTTTTTAGACCGTAGTATGTTTTTCTTGTTGTTTATATTCACCTTTAATGTTTGCGCAGTAGTTCATAAGCCACCTGCGTTCCAACTGTTTGTACATTTGTTTGGCCTTCATTAAGGTGTCATTGAACCATGGAGCTGAGTTGCTCCCCCTTCTTGTCTTTTTGATCGTCCAGGGCGCTATTTTTTTCCCCTGATCTTGTGTTTATTTCCTTTTTGCCTGTCTCTCATTTTAATCTTGTGCCCGTGTTTTTGCTTTCTCCTTCCTGTCTGCCCGCCTACCTCGCCGACCCCCGCTCTCCCTCCCCGCTTCCCGCCACCGCCGCTAAGCCCCGCCACTTTTGCCTTCTGTATCCCTCCCCGCTCCCGCCTCCCAGCTGCCCCGCCCACCCGCGCACTTGGCCTTATATGGCGACCGTGCGACTCAGGTGAGTGTGACCCACTTGTGGGACACCCCCACGCCGCACGGCCACCAGCTGCTGCGTGTGCCCCTCTGCCCTGCCTAGCTGCCTCGCTGCCTGTCGCGCTGCCGCTGACCACGCCCCCTCCTCCGAGCGGCGTGGTCCGTGCTTGCCTGCCGGTTGCTCTAATTGTTTGTGCATTTTTTTCCCCTGATCTTGTGTTTATTTCCTTTTTGCCTGTCTCTCATTTTAATCTTGTGCCCGTGTTTTTGCTTTCTCCTTCCTGTCTGCCCGCCTACCTCGCCGACCCCCGCTCTCCCTCCCCGCTTCCCGCCACCGCCGCTAAGCCCCGCCCCTTTTGCCTTCTGTATCCCTCCCCGCTCCCGCCTCCCAGCTGCCCCGCCCACCCGCGCACTTCGCCTTATATGGCGACCGTGCGAACGCGCAGCGGTCACGCGCAGCGGGCGCGCCGATTGTGCGCCGAAGGCGCGCCAAAGGTAAGCCCGTCTGCGCCCGTCCGCGCCTGGACCGCGCCCAGTGCCAGGACCCCTGGCCCTCGAGGACCCCGACCGACCCGCCTGACGTACACCGCCGCCAACCTCATCGCACTCAACACCGGCCGAGTCCCGGGA
Source organism: Lissotriton vulgaris (assembly GCF_964263255.1). Taxonomy (NCBI): domain Eukaryota; kingdom Metazoa; phylum Chordata; class Amphibia; order Caudata; family Salamandridae; genus Lissotriton; species Lissotriton vulgaris. The sequence continues at coordinate 77,738,656 of NC_141693.1, forward strand.
TGCTACCAAGCCACCCCACGACGCTCCCACGGACCCTTCAGCTGCAACACCTGCAAGTTCACCTGCATCCGGACCTGCCCGACACCAGCACCTGCCAAGCCTAACACCAGCAGCAACCACCTCAAGTGCATCCTTCTCAACACCCGCTCCGTCCACAGACACGCCATCGAACTCTGGAACCTCCTAGACACCACAGCCCCTGACGTTGCCTTCCTCGCGGAGACCTGGATGAACGCCTCTTCAGCGCCCGACATCGCCATCGCCATCCCAGAGGGCTACAAGATCACCCGGAGGGACCGCACCGCCAACCAGGTGGGAGGAGGCATCGCCATCATCCACAAGAACACCATCCGCATCACGACCAGCACCGACAACACCCCACCCTCCGCCGAACACCTGCACTTCCAGATCCACACCGACCCGAAGACCACCCTCAGAGGCACCCTGATCTACCGACCTCCGGGACCACGCACTCAATTCAGCGAGGACATCGCCGACTTCGTCAGCCCGCACGCCCTCCCCTCCGCTGACTACATCCTCCTGGGGGACTTCAACTTCCACCTGGAGAACAACAACGACTGCAACACCGGCACCCTGCTCGACAACCTCGCCAACCTTGGACTCAAGCAGCTGGTGTCCACCCCCACCCACCTCGCCGGACACACACTCGACGCCATCTTCTCATCCAGCAAAGACATCGCCTTCAGCCACGCCACAGAACTCCACTGGACGGACCACAGATGCATCCACTTCACCTTCCAAAGAACGACGACCCACCACCACCAGCAACAGGTTGCCCGAAGAAGCTGGAACAAGATCACAGCCGACCAGCTCGCCGCATCCCTGAGCCAGCACCCCCCGGCCAGCTCAGCGAACCCCAGCCAGGCCGCCGTCAACCTCACAAAGTGGATCAGCAAATGCGCGGACGAACTCGCCCCACTGAGGACCCCGCCCAGCAGACCCGGCAGTAAGAGAGCCCCATGGTTCACCGACGAACTCAAGAGCTCCAAGAAGAATTGCCGTGCCCTCGAGAAAGCCTGGAGAAAGGAACCCACGCCGAACAACAGGACCACCCTCAAGCTCGCCACCCGGAAACACCACCAACTGATCCGCATCGCCAAGAAAACGGCCTTCAAGAACCGACTGGACAACAACGCACACAACTGCAAGGAACTCTTCAACATCGTGAAAGAGCTCTCCAACCCCAACGCCGGAAACAACGACATCACCCCTTCGCAAGACCTCTGCAACTCCCTCGCCTCCTACTTCCACAACAAGATCGCGGACATACACAACAGCTTCAGCACTCAACCGACGCACGCCACGACCGCAGCAACACCACCCACCACCACCCTCCGCGCCAGGACCCCGGTCAACACCGAAGACACCGTCCACACGATGAACTCCATCCACTCCGGATCTCCGACCGACCCCTGCCCTCACCACGTCTTCAACAAAGCCGACGCTGTCATTGCACCCCATCTGCGGGACATCATCAACACCTCATTCGACACCGCCACCTTCCCCGAGAGCTGGAAGCACGCCGAACTCAGCGCTCTACTGAAAAAACCTACAGCAGACCCCACCGAACTCAAGAATTACCGCCCCATCTCTCTACTCCCGTTTCCAGCCAAAGTCATCGAGAAGACCGTCAACAAACAGCTGGCCGCCTTCCTCGAGACGAACGGATCCCTCGACCCATCGCAGTCCGGATTCCGTGCCAACCACAGCACAGAGACCGCCCTCATCGCCGCCACCGACGACATCCGAGCCCTGATGGACAACGGGGAAACAGCGGCCCTCATCCTCCTAGACCTCTCCGCGGCTTTCGACACGGTCTGCCACCGCACCCTAGTGCAACGCCTCAGCAACGTCGGAATCCAGGGGAAGGTGCTGGAATGGATCGTCTCCTTTCTCGACGGAAGAACTCAAAGAGTCCGCCTACCACCGTACAAATCAGAGGCCACCAGAGTCAGCTGCGGCGTCCCTCAAGGATCCTCACTGAGCCCGACTCTCTTCAACGTCTACATGAGCCCCCTCGCGGCCATCGCTAGCCAACACAACCTCAACATAATCTCCTACGCCGACGACACCCAGCTGATCCTATCCCTGACCAACGACCCCGCCGCCGCCAGAGCCAACCTGCACGAAGGGATGAGAGAGGTAGCCGAGTGGATGACGACGAGCCGCCTGAAGCTGAACTCAGACAAGACGGAAGTCCTCATCCTGGGCTCCTCGCCCTCCGCCTGGGACGACTCCTGGTGGCCCCCCGCCCTGGGCACCGCACCCAAACCGACGGACCACGCACGCAACCTGGGCTTCATCCTCGACTCCTCCCTCTCCATGACCAGGCAAGTCAACGCCGTCTCCTCGTCGTGCTTCAACATCCTGCGCATGTTTCGGAAGATCTTCTGGTGGATCCCCACAGAGACCATGAAGACCGTCACCCAGGCCCTCGTCACCAGCCGACTGGACTACGGCAACGCACGCTACGCCGGAACCACCGCCAAGATCCAGAAGAGACTCCAGCGCATCCAGAACGCCTCAGCCAGACTCATCCTCGACATCCCACGACACAGCCACATCTCCGGACACCTAAGAGACCTGCACTGGCTCCCGGTCAACAAGAGAATCACCTTCCGCCTCCTTACCCACGCACACAAAGCTCTCCACGACCAAGGCCCGAGCTACCTCAACAACCGCATCAACTTCTACGCTCCCAAACGCCACCTCCGATCCGCCAGCCACGCCCTCGCCGCCGTCCCACGCATCCGCAGAGCCACCTCAGGAGGAAGGTCCTTCTCCTACCTGGCCGCCAAGACCTGGAACTCCCTCCCGGCTGACCTGCGCCTGACCCAAGACCACCTCTCCTTCAGGAAGAAGCTCAAGACCTGGCTGTTCGAGCAGTAACGGCACCCCCCCCCCCCCAAGCGCCTCGAGACCCTATGGGTAGGTAGTGCGCTCTACAAATGTCTTTGATTGATTGATTGATTGATTGATTGATTGATTTCATTCAGAGCTTCAGTTATCCATGATTCCACTTGTCTGTTGGCTAAGTTAATATCCTTATCCAGCTCCGGCAAATTTTTTCGTTGCGCCTGTGTGAGCGAGTCAGGATTAAACTTCTCCAATCTCCTATGGGTTACTGATGTTTTGGTTAAGCTGACTCTTGGGTTTGTGTGTGGGTTCTGAAACGGGATTATGTGGTGATCGGACCATGGGATTGGCAAAGAATCTCCCACTTCCATGTCAGTTATGTTAGTGAAAATAGGAAGAACAGGAGGTAGGGCAGTCCTCCTTAAAATCAATAATAACTGCAAAACCGGGAAAACCTAGAAAACCTGGGAAAACCCTTGAGGGGAGTACTGCCGGGGGTGTTTTGGAAGGGCAATCGTGTGATTGTTCTGTTGACAGGGAAGTGGCTCTTCTCCTGGTAAATCAGAAAAGCGCCTATCTGAGCTTATAATCTAGGAGCAACGTTAGAGTAGCTGAGGGAGGAGAGTCAACGGAAAAAACTAGTCTGGCTGGTGGCTATAATTTAAGAAGTTTGGAGGCTAGAAAAAACGGGAAGAGCACTTGGCTTAAAACCCACAAGAATATCTGTAGGACGGAGCCCGGTTTATCTCTAAAAGTAGAGGAAAGTGAGTGGGTGACCCCGAAAAGGCGAAGGTCAAAAGGGAAAAAGAGGGAGATGCAGGTTCCTAATCTGAAAATTACCCCCTCACTAAGAACCTTTTTTAAAGTGGTACCTAAGACTCTGGAACTAAAAAACACTAGCTTGGCTTCGGGCATTGAGGCATTTTGTGCCCTAACAAATATCAGGTGTTAGCAGAATCCTGTAAGGCCGAAAATTTGCCCTGCTCAGCACCCCCAAAAAAAATCCCAGCAGAGCTGGAAGAAGGAGGTTTGCTTTCCCCTTCAGACAACATGGATGCACGGGCTATCCATACAGAAATAATGAAGGATAAAACTCCACCGGAGGCTCAGGACGCTGCAGAGAGGGAGAGCCCGGCATTAGACACTTGCCATACCCAGGCGCGGCAGAAGCCCCAAGAACTGCCACAAGCCCAGTCTGTTTTGGATCTTATTAATCTGCTAACCATGGAAGTTAGGAATAGATTTGAAATGTCCGAAACTAATCAAAAAGAGATTAGAGCTTCCTGTGATAGTCTGGAGAAAAAACTGGATGACCTCGCAGTCAAGACATCGCAGCTAGAAAGCTCAGTTAGAAATCTAAAAAAACAGACCGAGGCCAACTCAAAGGAGATCATGGACCTAAAAGGGAATGAGGTTATATTGAGGGAAAAGCTGTAATCTATGGAGAATAATCGGAGGAGAAACAATATCCGCATTCTAAAAATCCCAGAAGGATCAGAGGGGGAGGATATCAAGACCTTTATGGCGCGGTTGATTAAATTGGGAGTGCATATTGAATGCTCTGAAGAAGATCTGGTAAAGGATATGCAGAGGGTTCACAGGGACCCCTTCCGGTTAAATCCAAAGAAGCCAAAACCCAGGAGAATCCTGGTTAATTTTGTGACTTACAACATAAAGGAAGAGGTATTATCAAGAGCTTTAAAACAAAAAAAACTATTGGTATACGGAATCAATTTTAATATTAGATCGGATGTCTCCCAAATTACAGCCAACAAGCAATGGGAATTTGGTAACCTGATCGAACCTTTCAGAAAATGGGCTGCGACGGCTCAGTTAAGATTCCCTGCTAGTCTGAAGGTGATGGATAATAATAAATGCAGACCTTTCGGAGAGTAGATGAAGCCGAAGATTTCCTCAGATCTTTATCTGGCACCACTGTGAAGTAGGAAGCTGATGATGGTTTCTCTCAGGTTTTTCCTTTCTGATTTCTCCTACAAAGTCATTATCCCTATATCCCTATATATATAGAATGTTATGTACTGTATATCCCTTCTGTCCTACTCTGTCATATTTTTTTGCTCTAATTTTTTGTACTTAATTTCGATTAAGAGATCACTTTTTTCACTTTTTTGTTTAGTTATTGTATCAGTAGCTCTCCAACCTCGGGAAGTCTCCCTAAGGCTTAGGCTAGGCTTAGGCCATGAGGGAGAGTAAGGAGGGTTTCCAGGGTATAGGGAGGGAAGGGCACATGTGAAGGCACAGGCGAGGGAGCATGGGGAAATAATACCCAAAAATATTTGTCCTCTTTTAATGTCTAGGAACGCCGGTTGCAAGGGTTGGGAGCAAGCTAGTAATAAAAATGAGTATCAGTAGGGAGGCCCAGATGGATTTTGTATCTTGGAACGTTAATGGCCTTAGGGTGAGGCAAAGGAGGGAAAAGATTTTGCAATATATAAGGGATGCCCCTGCCCAAATTATATTTCTCCAAGGGAGACGCATTTAACGATTGGAGAAACATTGGAGATTTTTAAGTCTAGAAGATGGCTGCCAAAAGTAATATGTACGGACCATCAACTCACTACAAGAGGAGTGGTGATTTTTGTAAAATCTAATTCGCAGATAATCATTGAGGAAGGATAGTAGAACAGATAAGCTAGGCAGATGGGTAGTAGCGAAAATGAGATGGTATAATCAGAGCTACAGGTTGGTAAGCTATTACGGCCCAAACGTAGATAATCCTACCTCGTTTCGTAATTTACTCTTGGAACTACTAGACTTTCCAGACCCTATTATAATGGCAGGTGATTTCAATGTGGTTCTAGATGACAGGTTTGATTGATCCACTAAAAGTAGGGCAACCGTTCATAATCACAGTCTCTAATTGTAAATTCAATAAAGAATTTAGGTTGGTGTGACATCTGGCGGGAAAGGCAGGGGTCCCTAAAAGGCTTTACGTTCAACAACAAAAAATATGGTCACCAATCATGAATAGATTATTTTTTGATTGATCAAGCTATAAAGGGCCATGTTGAGGATATTAGTCATGTGGGATCTCATTTGTCGGATCACTCCGCCATCTCTCTATGTTTGGCTCCCCAAAACACAGTGCACCAAAGAAGATAGACCGTTGACCGAACCTTGTTGGCCAATGAGACGTCAAAGGAAAAATTGGGGGTGGAATCTCAATGGTTTTTTGAGCAGAACTTGTATAGTGCCCCATTAGGCATAGTATGGGATTCTTATAAGGCCTTTTTAAGAGGGAGGATAACATCTCTCCAGTCCCATAAAAATAAGCAACGGAGTAATGAAATTCTTACCATTGAAGATCAGATCAAGCTGGTAGAACATAAGATTCAGGATAAAGAAATAATGCAGGAGTCGGGGTTTGCTGCTATTGAGGTCCTTAAAGTTGAGTTAGCAGGCATTTCGGAAAGAAGGGTACAGGAGAGATGGCAAGTGAGCAGATTGACCCACTTTAACTATGGAGAAGGTTGTCGCAAGCTACTCGCTTGGAAGATAAAAAATGATCAAGTAAAAAACTTGATTAAAGAAGTTGGATGGGTCAGCAGACCTAGCTAGGTCAAGGGAAGATATAGAAGAGGCTTTGATCAATCATTTTGGGAAAGTGTACTCGGAAAACCTAGTTACACAGGGAGAGAAAGTGTCAGAGTGGATGGGTCAGGAAGTTCCCCATAAGCTGTTTGAATCCCAAAGGGAAGAGGTGAACAGGTCAATTCTGGACTTGGAGATTAGAAATGCCATTAAAGCCGGGAAAGTGAATAAGGCAGCAGGACCAGATGGTATCCCGGTAGAGATATACAAAAAACTGGAGACATTTCTTGTCCCAGTATTGGTTAGATTGTTTACTGAGATTTTTGAAGGGGGTAAGGCGATCCCTGAATCTTGGAATGACACCACTGTCACTCTGATCCTCAAGGTAGATAAACTACCTAACCGCTGTGACTCTTACAGGCCTATTTCGCTGCTTAACTCAGATTACAATATCTTTACGAAATTATTAGCAGATAGGCTGAGTGGAGTAGTAGACAAGTTGCCAAATGAGGATCAGAAGGGCTTTGTGAGTGGCAGAGGCATCAAGGAATTACCCTATAACTTAATTGGTGCTGCTGACATAGCAACTACATTCAAAATACCACTAGCAGATATTACGGTAGATGCGACTAAAGCATTTGATCAGGTTAACTGGTCTTATCTGCTGGACATTTTACAGCTTTCTAATTTGGGGTGAAATTTCTTCAGGGCAATAGCTCTTTTTTTAAGTTTGAAAAGCTTTATTAAGTTGAGGAAAACAATGTAAAACATCAGTACAATAGCACAAATAAAGAGCAATAGGAATTAAAATAATTGTGGAGAATAATGTGCCAATAAACAAGAAAGGCCCCAAAAGGGGAGAGTGCTATACAAAGAAAAAATGCTTTTATAACTTTTCATTTTGTGGGGAGGGAAGAGAGAAAGAAAGAAGGAAGAGAGGGGAAAAAAAGGGGGGATAGAAGGGGAACAATAATAGAAAAATTAATAGTAAGAGAAATAAAGAGGTATGAAATACAGAGAAGTTCACAGTAATAATATTAACAGTAATACTAAATATAACAATAACATGTGATCAAGAGGCACTTTTAGATAAAAAGTCTGTTAAAGGGGACCAAAGTAAATCACGTTTTATCAACAAGGGAATAGAAGAAGCACATGCACGATCTAGTCTATGATAATGGCAGAGCAAATTCCACCAAGCATTATAAACCACGTTTGTAGTGTCTTTCCAATTAGTTGTTATAATTTGAAAAGCGATAGCAATGCAAAGATCAATAAATCTACGAGTATGGAGTGGGACATCCCAAACCGGAGCCAAACCACCCAGGAATACAGAGGAAATAACAAAGGGAACATTAGTAGATAAAATCTTATTAGACCAAATGTGGGACCACATAAGTTGGACCTTAGGACAAAGAAAAAACATGTGAACAAAGTCACCAGGAGTGCATGAACAGGACCAACACTTCTTAGTGTCTAACAATTTAAATTTAAACAAATCACAGGTAGTATAAAATAATGTATTATAAAAAAATAAAGGGTTTGTGTGGTACTAGCGGAACGAGAGGTGGAATGAAGTTTGGCCCAAATAGAGTCCCAGGTAAGTGAGGGGAAAGTTTGATTGAGGTCCGATTCCCAGATAAGTTCAAGATTAGTTTTAGGCCTGTCAATAGGTGAGGGAGAAAGTAATTTATAAATAGCAGAAGCTTTAAGGGGAACCTGAAAGTTAGGTGGAGAGGCAAGGACGGGAAGTTGAAGAGGATAAAGGAATATTGTGTAGGATAATAGTGGATAGTTTGGGCAGAAGTTCATGAAAGTGTGTGCAGTATTTGTTAGAGATACCGAAGGAATCACGAAGTGCTGGAAAGGTTAATAAGGAATTGTCAGAAATAGGATGTTGGTAAGTGAGAATCCCTTTGTCAATCCATTCCTTCCAAAAGAGCGCACAATTGCGTAATTTAAGAGATTTATTATACCAAAGTGGGGTATTCATATGAAGAGTAGATGGTACAGAGAATGATCGAAAAAGGACAAGTGTTAAAGCTTTGGAGTGTTTAAAAATAGGAGAAAGTAGCTTAGGACGAGGTTGAGTGAGATTAGAGGCAATAAGGAAGGAGAAGGGGTGAAGTTGTGCCAATTCCAGAGAGCTCCAAGCCGTAGTAGGAGGAGACGAGGTCTCAAGAAGAAAAGCCCAAATTTGCTTGAGAGTAAAAGCAGAATGAAAGCGTGAGATATTGGGGAAGTTAACACCACCAAGATGTTTAGGTTGTTGAAGACGGAAGAGAGAGACTCTAGCCTTACGCTTATTCCACAGGAATTTGGAAAAAAGACTATTGATAGACTTAAAAAAGAAATGGGGGAGAGAGATAGGAAGCATGGAGAGGCAGACGTTCACAATAGTGTTAGACGGGGACCTGGAGGGTCGGCCGAGGACAGGGGGAGAGGCCTCCGGTGAGGGCCGTCTCCAGCGATCGTACAGACAAGTAACTTCCCCCCCCACAGATGGACACCACACAAGGTTGAGGTCGACACTCTTTTATATGATTCTTGAAGCAAGGTTATCAGCGATACAGTGTGGTCAGGACACGAGGGTCCTCTTAATTCTAGTCCTTGAAGGGGAAAGGGTAGCGGGACAGTCTTGGTACCGGTCTGGTACGGGTTGGCAAGATGGGTAGCTCACAATCCTCGAGCTTGGAGTTCTGGAAGGTCGGGCCGCGGCAGCGCCAGCAGGCTAGGATGATAAGTCTCACTTGAGAAGGGCCGCAGCAGCGCCAGCAGGCAAGGGCGATGGTTCACACAAGGATGGGCCGCGGCAGCGCCAGCAGGTCCCGACGAAGATGTAAGTTGCAGAGGGCCCCGGCAGCGCCAGCAGGCAGGAACGATGTTTCACAAGGATGGGCCGCGGCAGCGCCAGCAGGTCCCGATGAAAGTGTAAGTTGCAGAGGGCCGCGGCAGCGCCAGCAGGCAGGAACAATGTCTCACAAGGATGGGCCGCGGCAGCGCCAGCAGGTCCCGACGAAGGTGTAAGTTGCAGAGGGCCGCGGCAGCGCCAGCAGGCAGGAACGATGATTCACAAGGCAGGGCTGCGGCAGCGCCGGCAGTCCGTCAAGGATGAGTTCTTCAAGGTGTCTCTCGACTCCAGGATACAACTGCCTTCCTGCTCTGGAGCTGCCCCAGTTATAGGTCTGGTCTCCTTTGATGTCCGGACCCTCGCACTTGGAGGTCGGGAGGTCCGGGATGAGGGAGTCGAGACACCCAGCCGGGGGGTGGAGCCAGCGCCCGGGGAGGCTGGGGGCGATCGGCACCTGGCGGGGGAGAGCCATCGACACTCCTCTCTCCCATTGACCTGCCAAGTGGTCTCTTTACCTCCTGGGTGGATGGTGGTGCCTCGATGTCGGGGCCTGGCCAGGCCCAGGGTTGGGGTCGAGCTGCGGCCGCGCGGCCTCGTGGTGCAGTGTCCAAGATGGCGGCTGGGCCGGGGCAATGCTGTTGATGACGGCCCGGGCCGGCCGATGTCGGGGTGTTCGGGAGCAGGCGTCCCGTTGGGAACGGGTTGCGGGTTGCTTCTGTGGGTTGCCGGGGTGGTTCTTCTGGTGGCACCGGGAGAGCCGGTGCTCGGGCCTTATTATGCGGGGGAGGGAGCGGCCCCTTCACGAGGCCTGTCCAACAAGTAGGAAGGAGCATCATTTTAATAGTGGAGAGACGACCCCACCGGGAAAGAAAAAGAGGGGACCAACGTTCTATAAGAGAAGAGAGCTTTTTAAGGATATCGGAGTGATTAATTTTGATAGTTTCTCTAATAGTGTTAGCATATAAAACGCCAAGACATTTGATAGAACCAGAGTTCCATTGGAAACCAGAACCCTGAAACATGTGAGGAAGACAACATTTATTGAGGGGAAGGACTTCAGTTTTATCAATATTTAATTTATATCCAGAAACAGAGGAATAATCATGTAATAAAGAAAAGAAAGCGGGAAGGGCAACAACAGGGTTAGAAATGTAAAGCAAAATATCGTCTGCATAATCAGTAAACTTAATCTCAACATCTTTATAAAGAAAGCCAGAATAGGAAGGGGATTGTCGAATTTTCTCAAGGAAAGGTTCGAGTGCCAGAATAAAGAGAAGGGGGGAAAGTGGACAGCCTTGTCTGGTTCCTCTATGAAGGGGAAAATAATCAGATTGCATACCATTAATCCAAATAGAAGTGGAGGGAGCAGAATAAAGCAACTGAACAAATTTAAGAAAAGTGGGACTGAAACCGTGCCAGCGAAGGGCGCCAAACATAAAATCCTAGTTGACCCGGTCAAATGCCTTCTCGGCGTCTGGAGTAATGGCAGCCAAGGGATCGTCCATTTTAGCAGAAAGATGAATGATATTAAGAAGGGTTCTAGAATTGTCTGTAATGGATCTTCCCTTAACAAAGCCGGATTGATGAATGTTAACCAAATCGGGGACAATGGAATTAATCCGTAAAGCCAGAATTTTTGCATACAATTTACAATCAGTATTAATGAGGGAGATGGGTCGGTAATTTTTACATAGGGAAGGGTCCTTATCTTTCTTGGGGAGAAGAACTAGCATAGCCTGCGAAAAAGAACCTTTAGATTCACCAGAGGAGAGAAAATGGTTAATCAACTGAAGAAAATGAGGAATCAAGATAGATTTAAATTGGAGAAAGAAACAAACAGTAAAGCCATCAGGGCCAGGTGTCTTATCTTTGGGGAGAAGAGAGAGAGCAGCAAGAATTTCCTTTTCTGAGATCGGGGCATCAAGAGAAGAGAAATCCAACGAAGAATTGGGAGATTTAGGGACAGAATTAAAGAAAGAGTCTAATTGCTCTGCAGAGGGGGAAGACTCAGGAGTATAAAGAGAGGAGTAAAATTGAACAAAGCAATCCAGAATTTTGGCATCAGAAGACTGGAGCGAGCCTTGTGAGTCTTTAATCGAGACTATTTCGATTTCTGTTTTTTAATTTTGAGATAATTTGCCAGAGCCCTACCAGCTTTATTGCGACCACCATATATATTTGCATTAAACTGAAGAAGGTGATTGGAGGCCGATTCCCAGGAATGTTTTTTAAATTGCAGTTTAGCGGAAATGAGAGAGGAAAGAGAGTCAGGAGAGTTGGAAGTGTAGTAAAGATGCTCCAGTTCTTTAATGCGTTTTAAATATGAGGAAGCTTGGGATAGCGCTTTCTTTTTTTTACGTGAAACAAAGTCAATAATACAACCCCGAGCAGTGGCCTTGAAAGCATCCCAAAGAAAGTGAAAGTCAGAGGTGGAGCGTAAATTAGTAGTGAAAAAGTCATCCATGAAATGAGTGAAGTGTTCAATGAAAGTGGGATCAAGTAAAAGGGAGTTGTTAAAGCGCCATCTGCGGGCCTGAGGCGTGAGAGAGTGGTAGTCCATATCTAAAATAACTGGGGCATGATCTGAGATGAGGATAGAGCCTATTTCTGAGTTGGTCATAAATTGGAAAGCATGGTGGGAGAGAAAAATATAATCAATATGGGAGAGGGAATTATGCACAGGAGAAAAAAAGGAAAATTCCAGAGAGTCAGGGTGGGACAACCTCCATGAGTCTATAAGGCCTCTGGAGGAGATGGCTTTGTGGAAGGACTTTTGCATTTTGTTGGGAATGTAGCGAGCTTGTGATTTGCGGTCCAAAAAAGGGTCCATCAATTGATTACAATCTCCCCCAACAATTAAATCTTCATTTGCATTAGAAGAGAGAAGGGAGGAGAAATCATTCCAAAAGGAAGAATCAATGCCATTCGGACCATAGACATTACAGAGAGAGAGATGAACATCATTAACAATGCAATCAAGGAGCAGCCACCTGCCATTAGTGTCAATAGTTTCATTTAGAATTTGAACAGACAACGCTTTATGAAATAAAATAACAACACCATTTTTGTGATTAATAGCAGGAGAGCAAAAAACATCCCCAACCAATTGTCTACGTAACATCGATAACTCTTGAGTAGAAAGATGTGTTTCTTGTAAAAAGGCAATTTGACATTTTTAAACGATCAAGATGAGATAAAACACGTTGTTTCTTGATAGGGTTACGAAGATCCTTAACATTCCAGGAAATGAGTCTGAAACCTTTCATATGAGGAGATTAAAGGAAAAGTAAAAAGAGAGAGTAATACAGGTAAAAAGAGAGAATATATAGAAAGATTGGCAAGGAAAGGTGGAAACAAGCCAGATATAGTAAAAAGAGGAACAATGGAAGTAGTAAAGAAACACAAGTAGAAAGAGCGAAAGAAAGAGGAGTGAAGCCATCATAGGAAGGTGAAATAAGGAGAAGTTAAGAAATATAAATGGAGGAAAAAGAGAAGAAATGAGTAATAACATAGTGCCAAAAGGAAGGAGGAAAGAAGAGGGAGATTAAGGTAGGTAGAGTAGAAAAAACACCATTACGTCGGAGAAGAGGAAAGAAGAATAATAGGGGAAGGATGAGTGAAGTAAAGGATGCTGAGAGAGACCAAAAAGGAGAAGGAAACCAAAAAGGAAAAGAAAGGGAAAGGAGAGGATAGTGAGGAAAAAGGAAGAGGGAGCTAAACGCTGCCCGAAAAAAGACAGTAAGAAGAAGGATGGCAAGGGAAACCAAAAAGGTTCCAGCCATACAGAACAATTAACGGAGAAAAAAGACAATAAAGTGAGAGCGGGAGCAACAGGAAAAGACGACCGCACAAAAGGGAAAATGTCAAAAAACCCGGTTCGAGGAACATGAAAGAGAGAGACAAGAATAAGAACAGTGAACAAAAGAAATAGAACCCAAGACCGAGCACGACAATATAAACAAATGGAGGAGACTTACCGAACAGTTAGGCAAGGACAACAGCGAATTGGAATATTGGAGACGAAGACCGGACAGAACGATGGAGGAGCTTACCACCAAAAACATAGAGCGACGAACCTAGAAGACAACGGAAGACAAAAAAACAATTAGATCATATGAAATAAAACAAATAAACAACACAAGTATGGACGATAGGCAAAGTACAAAGAAGAAGACATGAGGAAATCAAAGGTCGCCTTGTTCCATGGAGTCTTCTCTGCGGGAGTGGATGAATCTGCGGAGATCTGCCGGGTCCTCGAAGCTATAAGACCTTTCTTTGTATGTGACCTTGAAGAAACAGGGATGAATAAGTCTGTATCTAGCATTCATGGAGCGTAGTGTAGGCCGCATATCCAGAAATTCCTTTCGACGCGTCGCAGTCTGTTTGGAGACATCCTGAGAGAAAAAAAGTTTATGTTCTGACCAAAGTAGTTGCTTGTGTTGCTTGGCTGAATGCAAAACAGACATGAGGTCAGAATATAGAAGAAAATAAGCAATAATACCTCTAGGTTTTGAAGAAGAAGAGGAATTTTTTGGTCCAAGACGGTGCGCCCTTTGAATATTCAGGTCCACATGTTTAGGCAAGCCGACTATTGGTAGGACTTGTGACTTCAAAAAGAGGATGATGTCGGACCCCTCTGAATTCTCCGGAACGTCGTAAATACGCAGGTTATTGCGTCTATTCCTGTTTTCCAAGTCCTCGGTCGTTTTCTTGAGGACCTGAACTTCTTTGGTGAGGATATCCACCTTAGCGACAACATCTTGAGCGTCGCTGATTTTTTGTTCCACATTGGTGACCCTTTGATCTAGGCTGGACCACTTGTCGTCTAACCTCTGCAGGGTAGTAGTAGTATCCGCAATAAAGGGACAAATTAGACGAAGTTCCTCCATGAGGTCCTCAAGGGTAACTGGAGACGGAGATTTAGAAGGGGACGGAGGAGACGCTTGCCTGTTGTTGCAGGATCCTTGCGTGACGATGAAGCTGCGGTGGAGGCTTTAATGCTGTGCGCCTGCTGCATGGTAACTGAGGTGGGAAAGCAGCGTGAGGTAACGAGCAAAGCAGCCTACCAGGCAGTGGGGGTAAATGAAAGCCAAAGCGAACTGCAGAAGTGGAGGCAGGAACACCCCCAGTAAAGAACAATGCGTCTTCGTGGCAGAGAATAGCGTGCAGAAATGAAGTAGCGAAGCACCAAGCAGGCAAGCTCAATGTAGATATGAGGGCAGGAAGCAAACGCCAAAAATAGTGCCAGAATACCACAAGACGCCTCAGAGAAAATCAAATGCCTCCTGGAACAGTAAAGTAAGGCATAAGTCCATTAAGAAGCCATAAGCAGCAGAAAAGGCAGTGGAAGGATATTTGAGGAAAAACGAAAAGATTAAAAAAACCAAAATGGCAGCCGGAACCGAGGCGTCGACATTTATGCAAAATTCGGACACCAAAGATGCATTGTCGCATTCAGGAACATACCCATGTGCTGGGGGGCAGTTCCGACATCGAAATCCGCCGTTTCCGACCAGAAACGCTGTCAAGAAGAGGGACCTCTGTGAATGAAGCGCCGCCGAAATCGCGGAGCTCAGGGAGGGGCGGCCATCTTATCCGCCGCGTCGCGTGCTCTCCTCAATAGCTCTTTTATATAAGAATCCGACTGCCAGGGTTTTGGTTAATGGTAACATCTCTAATAGTTTTAACATCTACAGGGGAACCAGACAGGGGTGCCCATTGTCTGCTCTAGTTTTTTATTTGTACATCGAGCCTCTAGCCGAAGAGATAAGGCACCATGAGAGAATGCAACCTTTTAGATTTCAGGAGTTGGAGAAAAAAGTAGGGCTCTACACAGATGATCTAGTAGTTTATACCTCAGACCATAATACAGCACTGCCAATAATGTATGACCTGGCAGCCCAGTTTCGGAGGATTTGGGGTTCTGAAAGCAATGAAAACAAGGCAGTTGGATGAAGTGGAATATGGACTCGCAATTAAGCTGTGTAAAGGAAGAGATGAGATATCTAGGAATTCAAATTGTGCAGAAAATAGAACAAAATCCCCAAAAAGAACTTTCAAAAGGTCAATAAGGCAGTAGGGAAGCTTTTACTTAGCTGGTCTCACCTTCCTCTAACTATTTACGGCAGAGTAAACCTTGTGAAAATGGCAATCCTTCCAAAGTTTACGTTTTTGTTTCAAAATATTCCATTGACTTTTAAGGAAGTTTGGCTCCAAAAATCCCAATCCAAATTAACGAGTTTCATCTGGGCGTCGAAAGGTACAAGAATTGCCTGGAAAAAACCGTAGACAGCAGTTTGATAAAGGAAGGCTAAGACTCCCGGATTTGTGTTATTACGCCTGGGTGCTTTTATTAAAGGAGGAAAATGCTTATTAAGTATGCCAGATAGCCTGGATATTGGGAGAATGTTTAATGCCATGTTATTGGATGTACAACGGGGCAGGCAAGAGTTCATATATAAATATGATGATCCTCGCTATTTAAGAAAAGTAAGGCTCAAGACTTTGCAAAGTTTTGCATTAACTTGGTATAAAAACAGGAGGGACTCAGATATAAGCTATTACAGTGGTCTGGCCCTGTTTGGGACTCTCCGGGCTCCCCGGAATGGTCAAAGGACTTCCTGGTTCGTCCCTTGAAAGAAGCTGGGATACACAACTGGGGTCAATTGATGGTGGATGGAGTACTGATCTCCTGGGAGGAGGCCCAAGAGATAGCGGTTGGGCAACTATCAAAATGTAAATACCTGAAAATTAAAAGTTGGAGCCTCACGGATGGGTTAGGTGCAGGACAATCTAATATACTAGAATCCTTAATAAAATCGGAAGGATCCCGTAGAAAAGAGGTGTCAAGATGGTACTGGAGCTTAGTGGAGTGCTCGGATGGAGACTCTATTCTGCCAGCAACACTGTAGGAAAAGAGTTTGCTGGGAGAGCAGTCTATAGACTTATGGCAAGTATCTTGTAACATGCTATACTCCACAGTACGTGCTGCAAATTTAAGGCAGAGCCACCTTTTTTGTCTCCACAGTGACTATCGTACGCCATATAAGCTGGCAAAATTTGCAAAAGGCGCTAAGCCGAGATGTCCTAAGTGTGGGGAAGAGAAAAGTATCGATGAACATATGTTCTTGAATTGCCCGGTACCTCGAGTTTTTTGGCAGGATGTGAGTAACACGATATTTTTAATACTTGGAGAATTGATCCAGGTAAGCATTTCTCTTGTCTTTATTGGGCTTCCAGATAATTATAAAACAATATTGCAAAACACAAGAAAATTAATTTTCTACTTAATATTGCTTGCCTGCAGAGAAATCTGTAAATATTGGATTAAAGCTACGTCCCCAAATAAAGTAGAATGGTTAGCTTCTGTAACGTATACAGTTAAGATGGACAGAGCGGTAACGCACAGGCCTAATGAGTTCTGGCTCCCCTTTGAAAATTGGATAACCCTTTTGTAATATGTGAACAACTATTGTCCTATGATTAGGCCTTTATACCATGTTTGCTTGTCTACCCCGGTGGCGGCCTTGAGAGGGTCTGGTCGTTTGATGGGCTTCCTATGGTCGGAGTAATAGAAGCAAGGTATAGAGTGACCCATCTTAGGTCTGAACACAAAAGGGCTCCGGAGGGTGCTATGTTCAGGGAGACCTCGGAGTTCCGTTTCTTTACTCCTTTTGTGGACCTAGGCTGATGTGGACATAGAAAAATTAAAAATAAAAATTTAAAAAGCAATTCCGCATGTTCGCGGGACTCACGGAGCTTTGCGTAGCGCGACTACGCAAATTCCACACACCCCTAGATATTACATTGTGTTACTGATGTAATGTGCATGCAAACAATGCAATCTGTGTGCTAAAAGTATGAAAAAGAAGGGGCTTTAAAATAGTCTCTTTTCACCTACAAAAGAGGAATACGCCACCTTTGCCTTTCCCCAATAACACAATTTTAAAGAAAAGAGTATGTCGCTTCTTTAGTGAAAGTACTTATGGAAATTTAAAAAAAATAGACAATTGTTTTAAACTATCTTCAAAAGCAACATAGCCAAGGCTTTCTTCACCCCCTTACCTCTCATCCCCGCTGCTACTTACCATTTTCTGGCTGCCGTTAAGTAAATCAATCAATCAGGGGTTTATATAGTGAAGGCTACTCAGCCGGAACGGGTCTCAAAGCGCTGAGGGAGAGGGGAGAAGGGAAGGATGTTCCGCAGATGCTGGAGGTTCACTGAGTTCCATCGAAGAGCCAGGTCTTGAGATCCTTTAGGAACTTGGGGAGCGTTGAGTACAAGTCTTAGGGGCCAATTAGGATGGCGGGTGGAGGCACCACCGCAGTGCTGGCGGTGGCGGAAAATGGCTTTTTCTGCACCCCAGCAGCGGTCTTCACGCCCGCCATATTAGTATGGTCAAACATAGCCCATTTCCCGTCCGCGACGGTGCGACTCGAACCGCAGTAAAAAAGTGCCAGCAATAACACTACTCCGCACACAACAACAACACATACGCCATGCACAGATACAGCATTGCTGTGCACAACAGACACCCTGGTGGGGAGAAGGAACACATCCACAAGTGTACCCACACATGTCCTACCTCCCACCAAGTCACCCCTCCGTATCCAGATCATCCATTTACAGCGATCTTGAAGTAATGTCCCAGTCACGTCATCCCAGCGGTGAAGCCGTGTGAAAACATGCACACAATGTTGTAGGGCCAGCGCCAGGCATGGGCAGTGCACAAAATTCACTGGGCCACACCTCCACACTCCACACACTAGACCCACCCAACATGAAGGGACATGCCATGTGCCCATCCTGTGCTCCCCTATGCACTATAACCAACCAGGTGAACCCACACCCTGCACCACACACCAAACAACTATGGAGACAACCTCAGCAGGTGTGGCTGCAGAGGAACACCCAGCACAGAAGCACAGGGCCAGGGCAACCCACACACCACAACACCACCAAACTCATGGCAAGGAAACTGAGTCCAACCACAAAATATACCGACCCACAGATAATGAACAAGCACTCAACTGGACACACAGCCTGTCAAGTCACACAGACATACCCCACACTGACACACAGCCACATACACAGACCAAATGCCAGCAGCAATCGAGGACAACAAATAGGAAACCTAAAGTGACGTGCTCACAAATGGAAGGCCAGAGAGCTAACCACCAAGCATGTGTACATCACATGCAAGAGAAGGAACATATGACAACAACCTCAGCCCATCAAATCACACATGGCAGGCACAGTGAGTGAAGTCAAACCACAGTCACCTCAGTGCAACAACTCAGGGAGACAGCAAGGCAACACACGTATAGGCACAAGGATGAAAGGAAGGGTATGAAGTCAAACAGTAATCAGCCACACATCTGCATCCAACTACATGACAGGAGTATGTCAGCAACACAACACACAGGGCCCATTGCGACACTCCATGACTGTCAAACACAAGTATGAACCTTCACACATACCCTCCATCACACCTGCAGCACACAGCACCAGTGTCAAAAACACAGAAGAGTGTCAATAATGTCCAGTCAATACACTGACAAACAATCACACACCCTGGGGGGTATCCACAAACATCACACACACAGCGATGCCTGTTCCCAGGACACCCCCGCGCCGCACGGCCACCAGCTGTTGTGTGCGTGACTCGCCCCGCTGCTGCCCGCAGCCTCGCTGAGCCTGCCTCACCGCCCCCGCCGTATTTGCGTGCACTGTTCGTTTTTATTTCATTCCTTTTGTCTCCCCGCATCTTGTGTACATTATAATTGTTCCCCATTTGCTGTAACTGTGATTTTGATTTTGCCTGTGCTGTATTCTTGTCTCTCTGCCCCCTGTGCCTGCCCGCCCCACTCTCCGCTTCCCGCCGCCGTGCCAGCGGCCATGCCCCCTTTTTCCTTCTGTGCCCTCCCCGCTCCCGCCTCACAGCTGCCCCTCCCTCCCTCCCACTTCGCCATAAATGGCGACCGCGTGGATGCGCAGCGGTCACGCGC
This sequence comes from Lissotriton vulgaris, assembly GCF_964263255.1. NCBI lineage: Eukaryota > Metazoa > Chordata > Amphibia > Caudata > Salamandridae > Lissotriton > Lissotriton vulgaris. The sequence goes on from NC_141693.1 coordinate 77,757,944, forward strand.
AGCGGGCGCGCCGATTGTGCGCCGAAGGCGCACCAAAGGTAAGCCCGTCTGCGCCCTTCCGCGCCTGGACCGCGCCCAGTGCCAGGACCCCTGGCCCCCACCGACGCAAGACGACCCGACAGACCTACGACGCCGCCGCCCTCAACGCACTCAATTCCGGCCGTAACCCCGCCTGCGGCCGGGCCGCCCCGAAACGCTTCCACAGACCCTTCACCTGCACAACCTGCAAGTTCACCTGCCTCCGAACATGCACCGCGCCCGCCAAGCCAAACCCCAGCAGCGACCTCAAGTGCATCCTGCTTAACACCCGCTCCGTCCACAGACACGCCGTCGAACTCTGGAACCTGCTCGACACAACATCACCAGACGTCGTGTTCCTCACTGAAACACCTAAGCGGGTTGCTGCTCCCTGGTTTACTGAGGCGCTGTCGGCCTCTCGTCGGCAGTGTAAGGTAGCTGAAAGAGCCTGGCGCTCACAATATGACCCTGTGGCAAAGCTGGCCTATAGGACAGTGGTTAAGGCCTATCATCGGGACATCTGCCTAGAGAAAAAAGCCTATTTTGCGAGGAGGATAGATGCCGCTTCTAATTCCTGTAAAGAGATTTTTACTATTGTCAGAGAATTCACGGCCCCCCGATGTAGCGCAACCCAAGCTGTCCCTTCGGAGTCCTGGGCTTCCGATCTTTCAAATTTCTTCACCAACAAGATAAAACTGATCCAAGACTCTTTTCCTCTGGTGGCGACTGCTGTTTCGGCCAGCCCCGAGGGCGGATCAGCTTTATTGGCCCCTTTGGGCTCAGTTTTGGCCGCTTTTCCATCGATTTCAGCCCCTGCTTCTTTGGCACTTATGGGCAATCTTAAATCTGGGTCGCCTCTTGACCCTTGCCCGGCCAAATTTTTGGCAAAAATGGCGGAAGTTATTAATCCGCTGGCGAATCCACTCTTGAATCTCTCTTTGAGCCAGGGAGTGGTTCCGCAGGCCTGGAAGCAGGCAATGGTCATTCCTCTGCTGAAGAAGCCTGGCCTCGATTCGGAGGTTCTGGCCAACTACAGGCCCATTTCTCTCCTCCCTGCTCTTACGAAAATTTTAGAGAAGCATGTACATATGGTGCTTTCTAATTTCTTGGAAACTCATGATGTACTGCATGCCATTCAATCTGGCTTCCGCCCCAATTTAAGCACCGAGACGGCGCTTTTGGAGGTGTCTGAAGCCATTAAAGAGGAACTTGACTCCGGGGGCAAAGCCATGCTTGTCATGTTAGATCTGTCGGCGGCCTTTGACACCGTTCCCCACGAGGGTCTTCTCGCCAGACTCTATGAGATCGGTCTGAGGGGAACGGTGCTCAGCTGGTTTAGATCTTTTTTAGCTGGCCGTCGACAAACGGTCTGGGCCTCTCCTAACTCGGCAGTGATGCCACCTCTGGGAGTCGGAGTTCTGCAGGGCTCTGTGTTGAGCCCGACTCTTTTTAACATCTTTATGACCCCTCTGGCGGCATTGGCAGAGTCTTTCGGGGTCCAGATCGTATCCTATGCCGATGACACCCAGCTCCTCTTTTCATGTAAGAAAGGAGGAGACTTTGATGGAGAGAGTATCCGGGACTGCCTTGGGGCTGTTTTTGAATGGTTCCAGCTGAACAGCCTCAAGTGCAACTCAGATAAGTCTGAGGTACTCTTCTTCGGATGTTCATCGGATCCGGACTGGCAGGCATGGTGGCCTATTAATATGTTCCCCCCGTCTTGTTCGTCCCAGCTCGCTAAGAACCTGGGGGTCAAGAGGGACAAGGGTCTGACGTTGAGATCCCAGATCCTTGGTTTAACGGGAACATGTTTTGGTATCCTCAAGATGCTCCGGAAGTTTTTGCCTCTTCTCTCAGAGGAGTATAGGAAGACAACAGTGCAGGCCCTGATCAGCTCAAGACTGGATTATTCCAACGTCCTCTATCTGGGCTTGTCAGAATATCTATTGCAGCGGCTGCAAGTTGTTCAGAACGCTGCCGCGATGGCCATGTATGGCCTAAATAGGCGAGCCAGTGCTGCTGGCCTGTTGCAGTCGCTGCATTGGCTGCCTATCCGGAAGCGGATTGCCTTTAAGGCTTTGACCTTGGCCTATAAAGCCCTTCATGCTGTGGGAGCAAAGTATCTCCAAAGGAGACTTGCCTTTTACCATCCGGCTCGCTCTCTAAGATCAGAATCTCTGTTTCTTGCGGTGGTTCCGCGAGTAAAAAGAGCCCGTATTGGAGGCCGCTCCTTTGGGTTTCTGGCGCCACAGCTGTGGAACACTCTGCCGCTGACACTACGCGGTGCCACTAATTTGCTTGCCTTTAGGAAGGGCCCTAAAACTTGGCTTTTTGCCCTTTAGGCCATCACCCCTCTGTTTTGTTTCTTTTAATCTGTTCTTACATCACTGTGTTGAGTTATTTTGCTATAGGTCTCAATAAAAGCGCTGGGACACTCTTTTTGAGTATCAGTGCGCTATACAAAACCAAACATAACATAACATAACATAACATGGACATGGCCATCGCCATCCGGATGGCTACAAGTTCATCAGGAGGGACTGCGTCAACCAGACTGGGGTAGGCATCGCCATCGTCCACAAGAACACCATCCGCATCACGACCGACGCCGACGACACCTACACCGCCGCCGAACACCTCCACTTCCAGATTCACACCAACCCAAAGACGACCCTCAGAGGCACCCTCATCTACAGACCCCCGGGACCACGCACACAATTTAGCGAAGACATCACGGACTTCATCAGCCCACACGCCCTCCCCTCCGCCGACTACATCCTCCTAGGGGACCTCAACTTCCACCTGGAGAACAACAAGGACCGCAACACCGTCACCCTGCTGGACAACCTCGCCAACCTCGGACTCAAGCAACTGGTCAACACCCCCACCCACTACGCCGGCCACACGCTTGACCCCGTCTTCTCAGCCAGCAAGCACATCGCCTTCAGCCACTCCACCGGACTTCACTGGACCAACCACAGCTGCGTCCACTTCAGCTTCAGAAAAACCACTACCCTCCACCACCCGCAACAGGTTCCTCACAGAAGCTGGAGCAAGATCCCCGCCGACCAGCTCACCACCTCCCTCAGCCAGAACCCACCTGCCAGCACACCGGACCCCAACGAAGCAGCCGCAACTTCACGCAGTGGCTGACCGCCTGCGCCGACGACCTCGCACCACTGAAGAACCCTCCCAGCAAACCCAGGAGCAAGAAAGCAAGAAGGCCCCCTGGTTCACCGACGAACTCAAGGACTCCAAGAAGACCTGCCGCACCCACGAGAAAGCCTGGCTCTTCGACCGGACCACTGACAACATGACCGCCCTCAAACACGCGACCCGCAAGCACCACCAGCTCATCCGCACCACCAAGAAGAAATCACTGAAGGATCGACTGGACAACAACGCCCACGACAGCAAGGAACTCTTCAGCATCGTCAAGGAGTTCTCCAGCCCCAGCACCGGCAACAACAACATCACCCCGTCACAAGATCTCTGCGACTCCCTCGCCTCATTCTTCCACCGCAAGATTGCCGACATCCACAACAGCTTCGGCGCACCTTCCTCGCACCCAACCGCCGAACCAACGCACCCCACCGCCACCCTCCACGCCTGGACCGCAGTGCCCACCGAAGACACAGCCCGCACGATGAACACCATCCACTCCGGATCTCCGACTGACCCCTGCCCCCACCACGTCTTCAACAAGGCCGACTCCACCATCGCACCTCAACTCCGAGACGTCATCAACACCTCCTCCTCCTGTGGAGAAGTGTGGCTCAGGGGTTAGAGGCGGCAGACCCGGAAGCTGAGATCGGTCCTGGACCAGGGTTCAATTCCCTGCCTCGGCGGGTCTTGGGCTGTAAAATTACACAGACTCAATAATTCTCGTTCCGGTGCCTACTCGACTCAGGGGTGCACACTCTGCGACTCTGGGCAATAGCTTGCCTAATCTCCACTACGGCCCCTCGCGGCGGGATGCCTGGCTTTCACCTTGTGGATACCCTGCTGGGGTTATCTGACAGGTGAATACCAGGACGGGTTCCCAAGGCAAGCGCCTTGATGCCTTCGGGTGATACGTGCGCTATATAAATCGCAATACATTTACATACATACATACATTCGACACCGCCACCTTCCCGGAGAGCTGGAAGCATGCCGAGCTAAGCGCCCTACTGAAGAAACCAACAGCGGACCCCACCGACCTCAAAAACTTCCGCCCCATCTTGCTCCTCCCTTTTCCTGCCAAGTCATTGAGAAGATCGCCAACAAACAGCTTGCCGCCTTCCTCGAGACGAATGGATCCCTCGACCCCTCGCAGTCCGGCTTCCGAGCCAACCACAGCACCGAGACCGCCCTCATCGCAGCCACCGACGACATCCGAGCCCTTCTCGACAACGGGGAAACAGCGGCACTCATCCTCCTGGACCTCTCCGCCACGTTCAACACTGTCTGCCACCGCACCCTAGTCCAACGCCTCAGCAACACCGGCATCCAAGAGAAGGCATTGAAGTGGATCATCTCGTTCCTCACTGGAAGAACACAGAGAGTCCGCCTCCCCCGTTTCGTTCCAAGGCCACCAAAGTCATCTGCGGCGTCCCACAAGGATCATCACTCAGCCCCACCCTCTTCAACGTCTACATGAGACCTCTCGCAGCCATCGCACGCCAACACAACCTCAACATCATCTCCTACGCCGACGACACCCAGCTGATCCTCTCCCTCACCAGAGACCCCAACACCGCCAGAACCAGCCTCCACGAAGGGATGAAAGACGTCGCAGAGTGGATGAAGAACAGCCACTTGAAACTGAACTCAGACAAGACGGAAGTCCTCATCCTTGGACCATCACCCTCCGCCTGGGACGACTCCTGGTGGCCCCCTGCCCTGGGCACCTCCCCCAAGCCGACAGACCACGCACGCAACCTGGGCTTCATCCTGGACTCCTCCCTCTCGATGACCAGACAAGTCAACGCCGTCTCCTCTTCATGCTTTCACACCCTCTGCATGCTCCGCAAGATCTTCCGATGGATCCCGATCGAAACCAGGAAGACGGTCACCCAGGACCTCGTCACCAGCCGGCTGGACTACGGAAACACCCTCTACGCCGGAACCACAGCCAAGCTACAGAAAAGACTACAACGCATCCAGAACGCCTCCGCCCGACTCATCCTGGACATCCCTCGACGTAGCCACATCTCCGGCCACCTGAGGAACCTGCACTGGCTCCCTATCAACAAGAGGATCACGTTCAGGCTCCTCACCCACGCACACAAATCTCTCCGCAACCTGGGCCCCAAGTACCTCAACGACCGCCTGACCTTCCACACGCCCACCCGCCAGCTACGGTCCGCTAGCCTCGCCCTCGCCGCCGTACCACGCATCCGGAGAGCCACCTGGCGGCCAAGACATGGAACTCCCTCCCCATCCACCTTCGGCTGACCCAGGACCACCTCGCCTTCAGGAGACAACTCAAGACATGGCTGTTCGAGCAGTAGCGGCCCCCTTCCCCCAAGCGCCTTGGGACCCTTCCGGGTGAGTAGCGCGGTAAACAGTCAAAATATCGAATTTTTAATTTCAACTTACACTAATATCGAGTTGCTAATATCGATGGGACAGAATATCGATGTCCAGAATATCGATGGCCAGAATATCGACCCTAAGGTAAGTAATATCGAAATTACTTATATCGATAGCATATATATCGATGTAAGTAATTTCGATTTACTAATATGTGTTAGAAATTTTAGTTAAGTATTTAAATTAATTGTTATAATATGTGTTTAATATGTTTTTATAAATAATAAATATATAAAAGTAAATATTATGTTTTACTACCAGAGTGGGTTGTGGGTTTTTAGGGGAATAGGGTGGGAAGTAATTTATTTGTAATTAAATAATTATTTTTTAATGATTAATTTATTTTGCAATTAAATATTAATTGGCAATGAATTATTTTAATTCATTAATTGATTAATTAATTGATCATTTATGTATATTTTTAAGTAAATCATATGTTTTACTACTGGAGCGGGTTGTGGGTTTATAGGGGAATAGGGTGGGTAGTAATTTATTTGTAATTAAATAATTATTTTGTAATGATTAATTTATTTTGCAATTAAATATTAATTGGCAATGAATTATTTTAATTGATTAATAGATTAATTAATTGATAATTTATGTATATTTTTAAGTAAATTATATGTTTTACTACTGGAGCGGGTTGTGGGTTTATAGGGGAATAGGGTGGGAAGTAATTTAATTGTAATATTAATTAATTTTGGGTAAAGGGGTATTTTTAGGGTTCAGGGTCAGTTTTCAGTTTTTGGGTAAAGGGGTATTTTTAGGGTTCAGGGTCAGTTTTCAGTTTTTGGGTAAAGGGGTATTTTTAGGGTTCAGGGTCAGTTTTCAGTTTTTGGGTGAAGGGGTATTTTTTGGGTTCAGGGTCAGTTTTCAGTTTTTGGGTAAAGGGGTATTTTTAGGGTTCAGGGTCAGTTTTTAGTTTTTGGGTAAAGGGGTATTTTTAGGGTTCAGGGTCAGTTTTCAGTTTTTGGGTAAAGCTGTATTTATAGGGGTCAGGGTCAGTTTTCAGTTTTTGGGTAAAGGGGTATTTTTAGGGTTCAGGGTCAGTTTTCAGTTTTTGGGTAAAGGGGTATTTTTAGGGTTCAGGGTCCGTTTTCAGTTTTTGGGTAAAGGGGTATTTTTTGGGTTCAGGGTCAGTTTTCAGTTCTTGGGTAAAGGGGTATTTTTTGGGTTCAGGGTCAGTTTTCAGTTTTTGGGTAAAGGGGTATTTTTAGGGTTCAGGGTCAGTTTTAGGTTTTTGGGTAAAGGGGTATTTTTAGGGTTCAGGGTCAGTTTTCCCTACTGTTGCACCCACTGGAGTGGGAATAGTAATTATTGTTAAGTAAGTATATATTATATATGATTTTTAATTATTTTTTTTTAATTAAATATGTATTATTATTTTTTTTACCATTATTACATATATTTAAATATGTTTAAGTAATTAATAAGTATTATTTACAGTATTTTTTATGTTATTTTAAATTTAAAAAAAATCGATATATTTGACAACGATATTTTTAACATCGATATTATTTTTTCGATATTTTGGTACTTACCATGTTGTACATAGGGCGTCGATATTTTTGCTATCGATATAATTACGCCGATATTTGTGTAGGTCGAAATTCTGTCTGTCAAAATTCTGTCATAGATCCGAGTAGCGCGCTATACAAGTGTTATGATTGATTGATTGATTGATTGATTGAACCAATGTTTGCACAAAAACAACAGCCAAACACATAACGCAATAAAAACACCCACAGAACTACAACAAGACCAGACATGACCCGTGCAGCAAAACTGTGGAAAGGCAATGGGAACACAGACACAACAGGAGTACATAACCCCATCAGTCAGGAACAATGCAACATACCACAACACAGACACAAAGTGCATCATCACAAAACCATCATGGACAAAAACTGGGAGAAATGGGAATACAATGGCACACAGACAGACATACGACACCACCCATCAAGTCACATAACATGTTGTCATAGTGTACCACATGCCTGCACATGCACAAGAATGGCAAGAGACAGCTCAAATATGGGACAGTTCCACACAAATATGAGTGACACACCTTGAACACACACAACAACAATCAAAACAGCACACAGACAATACCACACCCAGGAAGTTAAGCAGTCCTTCAGCAAACATACATACAGCTAACCCAAAACCCACAGATGCACAAGCCTGAGACCCCAAAGTGGATAAAACATGATCAGAGGAAACAAGTCATTGGCAATGTTGAAGTGGCATATATTTAGAGCATGTGTCACTGTAAACCATACCCACACAGAAAACGCTTTATTTAGCAAGGACACTGACAAATCAGACAGCAGTAGTAACAGTTTTTATTCACATATTACCAGATAGGCACCAAAAGTAGACAAGAGTAAGGTCAGTGGCCAGGGCAAAGGGCAGATGAGGTACATGAGATCCTGCACAAGGGAGGGGCAAACAGCAGGGAACAACAAGACCAGCCGGCAGCACAAAGTGCATAGTAGTTACATGAGATTCAGCACAGGCAAGTGGCAAACAGCAGTGAACAGCAAAGGCCAGTGGCCAGTCCAATGTTCTGAGTAGTTACATGAGATCCTGCACAGGCAAGTGGCAAGCAGCAGTGAACAACAAGGCCAGTGGCCAGCACAAAGTGCAGAGATGGTACATAAGATCCAGCACAGGCAAGTGGCAAACAGCAGGGAACAACAAGGCCAGTGGCCAGGACAAAGTGCAGTTGAGGTACATGAGATCCTGCACAGGCAAGTGCAAAACAGCAGGGAACAACAAGGCCAGTGGCCAGTCCAATGTGCAGAGTAGTTATGTGAGATCCTGCACAGGCAAGTGACAAACAGGAGGGAACAACAAGGCCAGTGGCCAGGACAAAGTGCAGAGTATGTCCATGAGAAGCTGCACAGGTAAGGGGCACACATCAAGGCCAGTGGCCAGTCCAATGTGCAGAGTAGTAACGTGAGATCCTGCACAGGCAAGTGGCAAACAGCAGGGAACAACAAAGTCAGTGGCCAGCAGAAAGTGCAGTTGAGGTACATCAGATCCTGCACAGGCAAGGGGCACACAGCAGTGAACAACAAGGCCAGTGGCCAGTACACGGTGCAGAGTAGTTACATGAAATCCTGCCCAGGCAAGTGGCAAACAGCAGTGAATAACAAGGCCAGTGGGCAGCACAAAGTGCAGAGTAAGTACATGAGAAGCTGCACAGAAAATGTGTGTGACTGTACCCTGCCATGTGCAGCAACACAGTCAGGGGGTAACAATGGGCAGTACAGGCACCACTGTGGTCGAGACAGGAGTGTGAGGGGGACTTCCACTCAGACTGTCTGACTGAGAGGTGGCTGTGTGTCAGGGACAGTTGAAGGACTGGACCGGGGAGAGAGAGTCCCAGCTGAGGTAGAGGCATCAGTGGCCTGGGAAGCCAGAGGGCTGCTTGGACCAAGTGGTGTAGTGGCACGTGGAGGTGGAGTCATGCTGCCATGAGGAACAGTGTGGGTGGGAGATTGTGGAGGGGGTGCCTTTCCAGTTCTTGGGCACTCTAAATGGCTTCCCTGTCTTGGGATCAATGGCAAGTGGTGTGGACACAACAGGCACACTCACCACCAAAGCTGCATCAGGTGCAGACGGTGGCCCCCCCTCTGGGGACATGTTGGATCCAGCAGGATGCTTGTCCAGGCCTTGCCTTTGCCCCTCCATCCCCTGTTTACAAGGTGTACCCCTTACAATGCCTTCCTTTCCCTGCTTCACATGGCTTTGGATGGGAGTTGAGGTCGTGGGTGAGTCTGCCTTGGAGCTCTTCTTATGTGTACTCTTAGCAGGCACCACCTTCTCAGCGAGCACGGAAACTGTCTGCTTGTCTTTGCGAGACGCTTTTGGGACAAAAGAGAGTCCCGGGCTGGGGATACTTCTGAGGCATGTGAGCCTGAGGCCTGCTTCTTGGCTTTGTGGCCCTTGGTGTCGCCTGACTGGCTTTTGTCTTTGCGCTCTGGGGTGGCTTTAGTTTTCTGTGGGGATGGTGTCTGCACCCTGGACCTCTTGGGCTGCTGCTGCAGTGTGCTGCTTGTGCTGTATCTTGCGCTTGAGGTCTGTGGTGTGTGGTCACTATTGTCAGATGTGTCACCATGCTCGTGTGCAGCAGTTGTGCTTGATGCCTCACCACTGGTGTCCGTCCCCTGTCCTTCAGTGTCCACGGGAGATGCTGCACGAGAGAGAGAGATGTAGGGTCAGTTCATTGGCATCAACATTACATTCATAATCAAGCAAAGCATCACTAAAGATGATGAAATCTCCAGCTTGCACACCACCCTGTGCAATAACATTGTGCAACCTCAATTTGTAACTTGATTTTTGCCTGTTCACCCGCTAACGGTCATCCATGTGATGATGGGGGATCCCCAAACTGGCTGGCCCATCTGTGAAGTCTTGGTCGCCATTAGCAATGCAAATTACCTGCTTAACCCTAGCGAATTCTCTAAGGGCTTGCAATGGCCGGGTGAGCGGCGATATTCCACCTAAACCAACTTTTTAACAAACAGGGGCATAACTCTAGATTGGATTATATATTTGTGGAAATCTCGGAATGGGACAGAATTGTGGATTTTAATGTAATACCTCGAGCCGATAGCGACCACAATGCGCTGATTTTAAAAATTCTAACCCCGGCGTAACCACACAAAAACAGGGTGGTAGTGATTGTGCAGACCCGAGATTGATCTTATCTACAAACCGGCGTAGAGTTCGCTGGTCTAAAATTGCAGGAAATCCCCAGGACATCCAGAGGCTATACGCAAAGGTTGTTCCTGTTTTGCAAAAAGTTGATAACCTTATGTTCCACCCTTTCTCGCCTGAGGAGACTTATAAAGAACTTGGTGTACTCCACTTAGAGATGTGCACCACTTTAGCTGATGTTCTGAACCCGGAGCAGAAGCAACGCAAAGGCAAAGGAAGGGGGACTTGTGCCCCATGGTTTAATGCTGCCTGTAGAAAGGCTACAACCGATCTATTAGCGGCGATGAAGCAGCAGCACAATATCTCCCTGGTAAGAACTAAGAGAAGGGAGTATAAATGCCTCATTGCCAATGCTAAGACTGAATGGGACTATGGTAATTGGGCAGACCTGACCGAAGCGCTTAAACACCAAGACGCCAGGAAATTTTGGCAGATTGTCAAAAACGGCTCGGCCGATCCCGCTCCGGCAGTGGAGGCCAACATCGCAGCCAGTGTGTGAGAGGATCATTTCAGATCTCTATACACCGCGGCTGACATGGACCCTAATCAGGCTCAAGTAAATCCGATGACGGGTTCGACTACTACGCCACTTCTGGACACGGATAGAATTAGTCTGGCAGAGGTAGGCGCAGCTATTGCTAGACTTGCCACTGAAAAAGCCCCCGGTTGGACAAACTCCCTGGCGACCTATTTAAAAGCGAATCCACGATCTGGGCCCCATATCTTCAGGTTCTATTTAACGCAATCCTGGAGAGGATGCCGGTCCCTGTTACTTGGCTGGGGGCAGAGATTGTACCCATCTTCAAGAAGGGCTCTTCTCTGCTCCCAGCCAACTACAGGCCTATTAGCCTAATAAACGTCCCCCAAAAGATCTTCGCTAGGCTGATCTTGGACCGTCTACTAGAATGGGCCGAAGATCACTCAGTCCTGAGCCCATACCAGGCGGGTTTCAGGAATAAGGTGTCCACTGTAGACCAAGTCTTTCGACTTTCCATGATATTTTGGAAAACGGTGCAGCTGGAGGGTGGCAGCCTCTACACTGTATTCGTTGACCTAAGAGCGGCCTTCGATCTAGTACCGCGTATGAAACTTTGGTCCGTGCTCTCTGGTCTGGGGGTCCCACAATATCTATTAACTATGATTGTCAGACTACATACTGATAATTACGCCCAGGTAAGATGTGGTTGGGAAGGGACGCTCTCTAACAAATTCCCCGTTGACAGGGGGGTTAAGCAGGGCTGTGTGCTTGCACCGACCCTGTTCTGCCTCCTTGTCAACGGGTTAATAGCGCACTTGAATGGTGTTGAGAATACTGATGCTCCCAATCTCGGAGGGAGCAGGGTGCCCGCAATCATGTCTGTGGATGACACCCTGCTGCTCTCCAAGTCTCCAATGGGAATTCAGCGAGTTCTCAACGGCTTTGAGGCATTTTGTAAAGATCATGGCCTGGAGATCAATGCTTTGAAGACCAAATATATGGTCTTCAATCCCCCATTTAGAGTTCGCTCCAATCCTTGTATTGGATCTAATTAGCTGGAGAGGGTCCGAACCTTTGATTACTTAGGGATTACCCTAAACGAAATAATGTCTTGGGCACACCAACGGGAGAAAGTGCAATTAAAGTTGGCCCAAATAGCAGGTGGAATTACTAAATTAGTCGCCAAGAATAAATCCACTTTTAAGCCGGTGGGTCCCGCCCTCGAGATTTACAGAGCACAAGCCAGTGGAGCGGCAATGTATGGTAGTGAACTGTGGGTCCACACGTGTAACCGTGATCTGGTAGTAACCGAGAACAATTTTATCAGACAGCTCCTATCACTTCCTTCTAGCACACCCTTGCTGCCTATTAGACTTGACCTGGCTCTGAGACCTTTGGACGAAGACATGGGCCTGCGGCCCTTGTTATTCTGGCGTAGAATCTGGACAGTTCCTGAGCTAGCCAACTATAGGGCGGAACTGCAAGAAATTCTCACTTTCACAAACATCGGGAAAATCCCATGGCTAAACTTCATTAAGAAAGAACTAATGAAATTGGGGATTCCTACCCTATGGTCTGACCCGCTTAGATCTTGTCCCGGGTTACACAGAGGCAGCTTATTACCCAGTACCAGGAAAGTAAATTTGCTATCCATATGCAAACAACTTCCCCCGGCACCCTAACGTCATCCTTTTGATTAATTAAGGACAGATATAGTTTTGAAATTGTCCTAGACAATATAGCTCCAACATCAATCAGGAAACTGTATCTCCAATGGAGGTATGGTAGTTTACCGCTACGCGCCCTCACTAGTAAATGGGCCGACTCATCCCCGTCCTATTGCCCCGGATGCAAATCCGACCAAGAAACTGATTTGCACATATTGTTTTTTTGTAATGCGTATGTGCAGGCGCGGAGAAAATGGATTGTCCCATTATGTAAAAACTTGGGTTTTTCGCGTTGCCTGCAAGCATACAGGGTTTTAAAGACGGATCTATCTGGTTATATTGTATTTGCTTTAGCCAAATATTTGGGGTCTGTCTGGCATAAGAGGAGACATCTTCTAAACGGGGACTTATGAAAAATTGTTATATTGGAAAATCCTGAGTCAGATAGTCTGAGAATGTCTATATTTGTTTAATGCTTTTTACATGTTTTTATGCTTGTATATATCTTAATATCTACTGTTTTATATTCAATGTTATCTGTACCTTTTATGGCACATGATGCCAAAATAAAGATGATGATGATGATGAGATGCTGCACGAGAGAGATGTAGGGTCAGTTCATTGGCATCAACATTACATACATAATCAAGCAAAGCATCACTAAAGATGATGAAATCTCCAGCTTGCACACCACCCTGTGCAATAACATTGTGCAACCTCAATTTGTAACTTGATTTTTGCCTGTTAACCCGCTAACGGTCAGCCATCTGATGACCACACAGCACAATATCCTTCCGGTGGCTGCGTTCAATCAGACGTACAAATAGCTCAGAGCACACCTAGGGCCCTGATGGGGGCAAAGATGTACCCCACCACATGTTGACGCTGTCATTTCTGGATGGAGCAGAAGGGGACAACAGATACAGACTACAACATAACATTCCACAATGGACATGAGCTTATGCCATCCACCATGTTGTACTTTGGGGCACAACTACTGTTGCACATTGGTGTCAGATGTCTAAGCCTCACCATTCTGAAGTTAGGCAATGCAAGCATTGATGAAAGCACACTCAGATTATGCACACTGCCGTGCCCTTACATGGGATTTCCCAGACTAACCCAGTGCAGACGATACCTGAAGCCCACGACTATGAATGCAATGTCAATGCCCATTACTCAAATAAAATTAGGAGTACAGGTAGGGCAAACACATGACAGCTGCACCCAACACAGAGGCCACTTACAAGACCCTGCATCACAATACGTCAAGTCAAGTCAAGTCAGAGAATTTATATAGCGCACTACATACCCAGAGGGTCTCAAGGCGCTTAGAAAGGGGAGGAGTATTACTTGTCAAATATCCACGTTTTAAGTTGCTTTCTGAATGCTAGGTGGTTCTGGGTAAGGCGAAGGTAGGCGGGGAGTGAGTTCCATGTTTTAGCAGCCAGGTATGAGAAGGATCTGCCTCCCATGGTGGTCTTGTTGATGCGAGGTACAGTGGCGAGGGCTTGGCTGGAAGAACGTAGTTGGCGGGAGGAGGTGTAGAAGGACAGTCGTGAGTTGAGGCATTCTGGTCCGATGTCGTAGAGTGATTTGTGTGCGTGGATTAGCAGTCGGAAAGTGATCCTCTTATTGACGGGTAGCCAGTGGAGGTCTTTAAGGTGACCAGAGATGTGTTCGTTGCGTGGGATGTCTAATATGATCCTGGCTGAAGCGTTTTGGATTCGTTGGAGTTTCTTCTGGAGTTTAGCGGTAGTGCCTGCGTAGAGGGTGTTTCCGTAGTCCAGTCGGCTCGTGACCAGAGCATGGGTGACTGTTTTCCTTGTTTCGGTGGGGATCCAGCGAAATGTTTTTCTGAGCATGCGAAGAATGTTGAAGCAGGAAGAGGATACGGCGCTGACTTGTCTGTTCATTGAGAGTGAAGAATCCAGGATGACGCCTAGGTTCCGTGCGTGGTCTGTCGGGATGGGTGCTTTTCCGAGGGCTTCCGGCCACCAGGAGTCGTCCCATGCAGAGGGGGATGTACCTAAGATGAGGACTTCTGTTTTGTCTGAGTTCAGTTTCAGACGGCTTTGTTTCATCCATTCGGCAACTTCTTTCATTCCTTCGTGTAGGTTAGTTTTGGCGGTGCTGGGGTCATTGGTGAGAGAGAGGATTAGTTGAGTGTCATCCGCGTAAGAGATGATGTTGAGGTTGTGTTGGCGGGCGATGGCCGCGAGGGGGCTCATGTATACGTTGAACAGGGTGGGGCTGAGAGAGGATCCTTGTGGTACGCCACAGATGACTTCAGTGGCCTCGGACTTGAATGGTGGGAGGCGGACTCTCTGGGTTCTTCCGGTGAGGAACGAGGTGATCCATTCAAGTGCTTTTCCTTGGATTCCGATGTTATTGAGGCGTTGTAAAAGGGTGCTGTGGCAGACTGTATCGAATGCTGCAGAGAGGTCGAGGAGGATGAGGGCGACTGTGTCTCCATTGTCCAGTAGAGTTCGAATGTCGTCTGTTGCTGCGATGAGGGCGGTCTCAGTGCTGTGTTTTGCTCGGAAGCCAGATTG
The DNA here is from genome assembly GCF_964263255.1 of Lissotriton vulgaris. Classification (NCBI taxonomy): domain Eukaryota; kingdom Metazoa; phylum Chordata; class Amphibia; order Caudata; family Salamandridae; genus Lissotriton; species Lissotriton vulgaris. The sequence goes on from NC_141693.1 coordinate 77,772,970, forward strand.
TGAGGAGTCGAGGGATTTGTTGGCTTCGAGGAAGGCGGCGAGCTGGTTGTTGACAGCTTTCTCGATGACTTTGGCCGGGAATGGAAGGAGCGAGATGGGGCGGTAATTTTTGAGTTCGGTGGGGTCCGCTGTGGGTTTTTTCAGAAGGGCGGTGAGTTCAGCGTGTTTCCAGTCTTCCGGGAAGGTGGCGGAGTTGAAGGAGCAGTTGATGACTTCTCGGAGGTGCGGTGCTATGACGGAGTCTGCTTTGTTGAAGATGTGGTGAGGACATGGGTCTGTGGAGGATCCTGAGTGGATGGAATTTATCAGGCGGATTGTGTCCTCAGTGGAGATTGGGTTCCAGTCGTTAAGGGTGTTCGTGGGGGGAGAATGTTCAGCAAATGGTAGGGTGGGCTGGTTTCCGGGTTGGTTGTCGAAGCTGTTGTGGATGTCTGCAATCTTGTTGTGGAAGAATGAGGCTAGGGAGTCGCAGAGGGCTTGAGAGGGGGTGATGTCGTTGGAGTTGGCTGAGGGATTGGAAAATTCCTTGACGATGTTGAAAAGTTCCTTGCTGTTGTGGGCGTTGTTGTCAAGTCGATCCTTGAATGCTGTTTTCTTGGCCTTTCGGATTAGTTGGTGGTGAGTGCGGGTGGCGTTTTTGAAGGCGTCCTTGGTGCTAGTGGTTGGGTCTTTTTTCCAGGTCTTTTCAAGGGAGCGGCAGAGTTTCTTGGACTTCTTAAGATCATCGTTGAACCATGAGGCCTTTCTGCTGCCAGGTTTGCTTTGACGTTTCTTCAGTGGTGCTAAGGTGTCGGCGGTGTTGGATAACCATAGGGTGAGGTTGGCGGCGGCTTCGTTTGCGTTAGAAGAGTGGGCTGGGGTGTTTAGAAGGAGCGATGCGGAGATCTGGTCCGTGGTGATTTTGTTCCAGTTTCTTTGCAGAGTTGGTTGGAGGTGGTTGGTGGGTTTTGGTTTGTTGTAGGTGAAGTGGACGCAGCTGTGGTCAGTCCAGAGGAGATCCGTAGTGTGGCTGAAGGAGACATGATTGCTGGAGGTGAAGATGGGGTCGAGTGTGTGACCTGCGATGTGGGTGGGGGAAGTGACCAGTTGTTTAAGTTCGAGGTTGGCGAGATTGTCCAGGAGGGTGGTGGTGTTGCGGTCGTTGATCTTTTCAAGGTGAAAGTTGAGGTCTCCCAGAAGGATGTACTCTTTGGAGGGGAGCGCGTGAGGAGTGATGAAGTCCGTGATGTCTTCACTGAATTTTGCGCGGGGTCCTGGTGGTCTGTAGAGGAGGGTGCCTCTGAGTGTGGTCTTGGGGTCGATGTGGATTTGGAAGTGAAGGTGTTCGGAGTTAGCGAGGTTGGCGTCAGAGCTGGTTGAGATGCGGATTGATTTCTTATGGACGATAGCGATTCCTCCTCCTGTGTGGCCGGTACGGTCCTTGCGTGTGATCTTATAGTCTTCAGGGATGGCAATGGTGATGTCTGGGGCGGAGGAAGCGTTCATCCAAGTTTCTGTTAGGAAGGCGACGTCTGGAGAGATGGTGTCTAGTAGATTCCATAGGTCAATGGCGTGTCTGTGGACCGATCGAGTGTTGAGAAGGATGCACTGTAGGTGGTTGGGGTCAGGAATCTGTGTTGTGGTCGTAGCGGAGATGTTGTCGGTGCCGATGAATTTGCAGGAGTAGCAAGAGAAGGGTCCATGGGTGTGTCCGGGAGCGGCTTGGACGCAGTTGGGGGCGCGACCGGGGTTAAGGGCTAGGAGGGTGGAGGCATCGTAGGTAATGCGGGAGGGCTGGGCAGCGCGAGGGGCAGGGGGTCTGGCGCTGGGCGCGGTCCAGGCGCGGACGGGCGTAGATGGGCTTACCTTTGGCGCACCTTCGGCGTGTCCGTAGCGCGTGGACGCTGCGCGTGGGACCATCAGACATAAATGGAGAGTGGAGGGGGCGGAGCGTGGGGGGGTCAGCAGGGAGGCGGTAGCGGGGAGGCGGGGCAGGGGTCAACACGACAACAAGATGGTGGGTGGATGTGAAATCGAAACCTAGGGAAGCACAATGCAAAACAAATACAAGCACAGCTGAAGGAGCAACAGCGCGTCCCCTCTGAGCCTCCGGGTGAGAGAGCAAACCAGGCTGCAAGTGGAGCGAGAATTAAAGCCACAAATACAAAGGCGATTACAAATCCCTAAAAGTCAATTGGGGTAAATGCACAATGCGCTTACAGCGGCAGTATCTTATTACAGTACCAGAGATCGAATTCGATATTCAGGAGCGATTGGAAGCAGCTGTGGGCAATCACGGGCTGGCGCCAGGCAGCTTGAGGGAGCAACCGGTATGGAAGGGTTCCAGGCGGTCACAGAGGTGCTGGGTAGGAGGAAAGCCCTCTATTCGTGTGTGGGAGGGTCAGCAGGGAGGCGGTAGCGGGGAGGCGGGGCAGGGGTCAACACGACAACAAGATGGTGGGTGGATGTGAAATTGAAACCTAGGGAAGCACAATGCAAAACAAATACAAGCACAGCTGAAGGAGCAACAGCGCGTCCCCTCTGGGCCTCCGGGTGAGAGAGCAAACCAGGCTGCAAGTGGAGCGAGAATTAAAGCCACAAATACAAAGGCGATTACAAATCCCTAAAAGTCAATTGGGGTAAATGCACAATGCGCTTACAGCGGCAGTATCTTATTACAGTACCAGAGATCGAATTCGATATTCAGGAGCGACAGCCACTCACAGCCAAATTTACCCTTCCAGGAATACTCACCCCCAGCTTGCTGCTGATGCTCCTTCAAACGTGCATCCAGCTCAGGCTGTGTCACGGCCAAAATGTGGGCCATTAGTGGTGTCACGCTCTGCCGCGCCAACCTGCAGTCCGAGGGAGCAGCCCCAGCATAATCTCCGCCACATTCTTGCTCAGCTGACAGATGTCATCCCATCTCTTGTGACAGTGGGTGAGCCATCGGTTGGAGACACCCAGAGCCCGCACCTTGCATGTAATGGCCCTCCACACGGCACGGCTGCAGGCATGGGAGACAAGTGGGGGGAAAATTCAGTGGCACAGTGTTATGTACCAATATCTCTCAGTACAGGAGCATGATACTAACTCATCCCAAATTCACAGATATGTCTAACAGAGACAATACAGCATCTCACATATTGCATTAGCATGGGAGAATTACACATAAATGCATGCAGGTATGAGGGTGGACACAGTACCTGCCCATCTCATAAACATGCAGAATGCCAGCACAGATCGCTATGTGTAGGCTGCCCACATCTAGTATCCATTTTTTAGTTGAGCAAGACATACAGTACATATCAATATAAGTTTGGGGGTTGACTCACTGTGTCCAACACTGCGCAGCTCTCAATTTCCTATCCCTGTGAATGGCTCTCTGTGTCATGGATGTCACTTCGAGGGACATGATCTTACAAACCCACACCCTTCTCACAAGGCCTGTCGTGTGCAGTCTACAGGGCTGAGATGGCTCATTGATGGAGAGTCCCACAAAATACACACATGTAACACTCTGTACATTCAGTGATGTGTCCTTGTCAGATTGGGCGGTGACTGTGCAGGACAGGTGGGCTCACACTGAGGTCCAACGTGAGGCATCAGAAATGTCACATGAAGGGACAAATTGAGAGTGGAAACAGTGCCAACACATGCCAGTCAGTACACATACGGGTGGAAATGGAGGGTGCTGCGCACAATAGTATGGCAATCTGCTGTGTCACAGGTGAATGCCCACCAATAATGTCACCCTCTGGTAATGAAGTCCTGAGCATAGTGCTGAACTGGAGATGATGTACAATTAGGAGCCAGACACATCTCCCAGGACCTCTCAATGAAGCACCAGGTCAGTGCTACTGTGTCCTCCTGCTTTTTCCAGCTTCGGAAGATTCGGAAAATAGCCCACTTTCTGACCACTGAAGCCCTCACCTTGGCACTGCTGGCATTAGTCATCTCTCGGATCGACTACGCCAACGCTCTGTACGCCGGCATCCCACAATACCAAATTAACAGATTGCAGCTGATTCAGAATCAGGCAGCTCGCCTGATCTACCACCAACCAAAACATCACCACGTCCGTCCTCTCCTCAAGGCCCTTCACTGGCTTCCCGTTTCGGAGCGCTGCAAGTTCAAACTGGGCTGCCTGACTCATAAATCTTTGGCCGGCATCGGTCCCTCCTTTATCTCCTCTCTCCTGCACCCTTATGCTCCCTCCAGGCACCTCCGTTCCTCTCACCTTGCGCTCCTTCAGACACCTCGTTTCGGGCGCAAAAAACACAGAGGTCTCAGATTCTCCTTTTTGGCACCCTCATTTTGGAACTCTCTCCCGCTGGAACTGAGACTCTCTTCCTCCTATCTTCACTTTAGGTCTCTCCTAAAAACTCACCTCTTCCGTAGCATTTACACATAAGCTTTCCTCTCCTCGCCTCTGCCTCTCACCGAATAAAGTGAACAGCGCCAAGAAACCGTCCGGTGAATGCCGTACTTTATAAGTAATTTTTAAATTACATTACACAATTCCATCACTACCCTCTGGACGAAAACCCCAGCTAAGGCCCCAGATGGGCCTGTGAAGGACATCAGGGACCCACACACAAGCAAGCACTGCCCTGACTCCTGCATTACCAAATTGCTGTGTCACTGTATGGCTGACAAGGCAATACATGTCCCTCCAATCTTGATGTGCAGGGAGAAAGACATGTGAAATAGGCTACATACCCCTTCCCCAGGACACAGCATGCTAGGCACTGCATGACACAACCCCACACTCTCAGACACATACTGCAGCAGATCAACTTCATGTGTGCCCCTCACTGCACTCTCACTCCCACTCTGGAAGACTTACCACGACCTTTGGAGCACCATATAGCCTCGGATACTGTGTGAGCACCTCGTCCACCAGCACCTCCAGCTCCTCGCTGGTGAAGGGACGGGCATGGATTTTATCAGTCCTCGACATCACTATGGCTAGGAGACAGCAGCAGCAGCAGTTGGTGGTGAGGAAGGCAGGCAGCAGGCCCTGGAGACAGCAGCAGTTGGTGGTGAGCGGTGGCAGGCAGGAGGCCCTGGAGACAGCAGCAGAAGTAGCAGTTGGTGGTGAGGAAGGCAGGCAACAGTCCCTGGAGACAGCAGCAGAAGCAGCAGTTAGTGGTGAGGGGTGTCAGGCAGCAGGCCCTGGAGACAGCAGCAGCAGCAGCAGTTGGTGGTGAGGGGTCTTCAGGCAGCAGGCTCTGGAGACAGGTGCAGCAGCAGCAGCAGGTGGTGGTGAGGGGTTTCAGGCAGCAGGCTCTGTAGACAGGAGCAGAAGCAGCAGCAGGTGGTGGTGAGGGGTCTTCAGGCAGCAGGATCTGTGAGATGTGGAAATGTGGGGCTCTTTACCACACATATATAGCCCCCTGTGGTTGTTTCAGTGGTTCGAAGCTGCTGCAATTGGTGTTCCAGGTCAGCCTTTTTCAAATGCATCCAATGACCGGCTCCGCGGTGGTGGGGCACGCCTACCGCGACTTTCAAAATTGCATTAGTCTACCGTGATTGCAGTTCCCATTGGCTGTAAGGGCATGTTTGATTGATTGATTGATTGATTGATTGATGTTCCATGGAGGTGACACACCGCTGTTGCTAGGCGGTAGCTACCGCAATTTGGGTGCCATCCATTGCCATGAATGACAGTGATTTGGGTGGCGGAGCATGCCAATCGCCATTTGATCATGTGTATATGCCTATCACTACCGCAAGTGTGTCTTGGGCATTTGCATTGACACCCACCGCTGGTGCCAGGCGGTAGCTACCGCGATATGGGTGCCATACATTGCCATGAATGACAGTGATTTGGGTGGCGGAGCATGCCATCCACCATTTGACCATGTGTATATGCTTATCAGTACCGCAAGTGTGTCTTGGGCGTTTACGGTGACACAACTGGTGCCAGGTGGTAGATACCGCAATATGGGTGCCATACATTTATTTATTTAATTATTTTAAGGTTTTATAGAGCGTGAACCAGACCCGTGAGGGTATCAGAGCGCTTTACAGGATTGAGGGGGTGGTATACATAGGGCATAGGAGGGGAGGATATCAAAGGGATACAAGGGTTATGTACATTATGTAGGAAAAACAGGCAGTCTCAAGTTCCGTATACATTTTGGGATAAAAACAGGTAGAGTTATTATACAAGTGAGTAGGTAGTCTCCGCTTCCGGGTGGGAAGCCCAGAGGGCCGGGAGGTATCATCCGGGAAAGTCAAGGATAAAGCCGTCATGGAGGGTGGTGCAAGGTCGATAAGGAGATTGTAATGCCGTCGTTAGGCAAGGAATTTGCCCCTAAGGAAAATGTTGGTCTCCTTTTTGAATCGTGCAAAAGATGACAGTGTTCTAATGGTGGGCGGGAGAGAGTTCCATATTCTTGGAGCCACCCCAGAGAAGGCCCGATTGTAGGTTTTCTTTTTCCGGAAACGAGCTGGTTGGAGCAGAAGGTCTCTGGCAGACCGGGAGCTTCTGGCCCCTACAGATATCTCAAGTTTCTGGGCAAGGAATGCAGGGGAATTAGAGTATAGAGACTTGTGAGTAATGCAGGCCATCTTGAGTTGGATTCTGGCCTCGAGAGGAAGCCAATTCAGTGCTTTCAGGTGGGGACAGATGTGGTCGAATTTCCTTGAAGCCGTTAGGAGTCTGGCTGCGGCGTTGAGGCAGGCTTTTAGTGGGGCCGGAGAGTTCTTAGGTAGACCTGCATGAGTAGAGCAACTGTATTCTGTCTAGAGATGACTAGTGCCTGGGTTGCCATTTTTAGGTCGGGAGGGTCGAGGAAGGGTTTCAAGGTTCTTAGGTAACTCAGGTGAAATCTGGCAGCTTTGGCCATTGAATTGATATGGCCACGCATGTTCAAGCTGCCGTCTAGAGTTATTCCCAGGGATTTAGCAGAGTCCACAATGGTAGGAGAGCAGTTTAGCGCTGTGATGGCCTTGATCCATTCTTGGATGTCTGGATTAGTTTTGGGTGGGGAGATAAGAAGAAACTCGTTTTTTTTGCGTTAAGTTTTTGCTGGTTAGAGGTGATTCAGTGGACAGTCAGCTTCAAAGCCTCATTCAGGGAGAGAATGTCCTTAGGAGAAGAGATTTTTATGTAGATCTGTGTGTCGTCAGCATACATGTGGTAGGCTATATTGGCGGTGCGTAGCACCTCTGCGACTGGTTCCAGGTAAAGATTGAAAAGGGTAGGGGAGAGGGTTGAGCCTTGAAGGACTCCCACCGTGATCGGGGAGGGAGTGGATAGGTTGCCGTTAATTAGGATTCTCTGTGAGCAATTCTGGAGGAAGGACCTAAACCATTCAAGAACTGTGCCATCCAAACCCATCCTGAGCTTGAGGCGTTAAAGGAGTGTTTCGTGGTTGACCGTATCGAAGGCCGAAATAGAAAAAGGAGGATAAGGAGACAGGTATTGCGTTGGTCCAGGGCTTGAAGAGCATCACCCACAATGTAGAGGAGGGTGGTTTCGGTGCTGTGTCAAGGTCTGAACCCGGATTGGAAGTAGTCCAGTAAGTGGAAGTTAGTGATGTGTAGGCTCAGCTGCTGTTGCACACATTTTTCCAGAACTTTGGCTAGGAGTGGGATGTTGGATATAGGTCTATAGTTGTCAAGGGAGGAAGGATCCAGCGTAGGTTTTTTTTAAATGGGGGCGTCTTGGCCAGCTTTGAGAGAGTCAGGCATCGATCCTTGTAGGGGGAGTCGATGATTATTGCAGTCCAGGAGGGGCTGATAGCCTGAGAGGCAGCGGCTAGGCAGTTAGAGGGGAGAGGATCATTGAAGTGTTCGGGTTTAGGGAGGAAAGAATTTTCGAGACAGAGTGGTCGCTATAGACTTTGAAGCTGGACCAATGGGCATGATTTCTGGGTGATGTCTGGGAGGGCAGTCACATGGGTCTATAAAGATAAGTTTGACTGCTGATTCCTTGGCGATGATCCAGTCTAGAGTGGCGCCTTTCATGTGAGTAGGGAGTGTGCAGGTTTGGGTAAGGGCTTGGTCGGCCTGGAAGTCTCTGATTGCATTGACCTGCGGGTCTTTGGGGTCGTCCAGTGCAAGTTGAAATCACCAAGGAAAATGTCATTAGAGTTAGGGGAAGCCTTGGTAGTGAGGATTTCCATACGGTGGTCAGTGAAGGTTTCATTTTTGCCTGGGGGGTGGTAAAAGATATGTAGTCTGCACAGTTGGGTATTGTTGTTGCATATGGAGAGTGCAAGGTATTCAAAGGAGTCGGTAGGATCACCCAGAAGTTCTGTAACAAGGAGGGAAGAGCGATAGATGCAGGCAATGCCAAATCCTTTTTTTTGATTGCCTGTCTAGTCTTGCAATGTTGTAATTGGATGGGACTAAGAGGTCTAGGCAGGGCGATGAGGATTTGGTGAGCCAAGATTCAGTCAAAATCGCTTAGTCCGATTTAAGGCTCAGGATGAGACAGCGACATCCGAGGTGTGCTTTACAGCATAATGGCAGTTAATTAGGAACCCGGATAGATGGGAGTCAGAGTGTGTGTCGTGGGTAGGGGCAGAGATGGGTACTATCGTTAGGTTACTATTGACCACTCCTCTGATGCCTTAGCTAGAGGGTCTGTTGGGGTTGGCTGCAACTGTGCGGATAGGTTGTTTGTCATTCAGGTCTAAGGAACAAGGGGTAGTCAGGGCAGATTCGTAGCTAGAGATGAGGGCTGCAACTTCATCCTCTGTGAGGACTAGAGGGCTTGTCGTGATAGGGATAGGATTGTAGGAAAGGAGGAGGGACAGAACTTTGGCCTCCGATAGGTGGCAGGGCTGCTTGCGGGGGCGCAGGTGTCTCAGGGATAGCGGTACTGGGTGAAGGAGGGGATTGGAGTAAGGGGGAGGATAGAGCTCTGCGAGAGCTTGAGATTCGAGCAAGAGAGTTTGGTGAGGTGCAGAAGGTTCTTTAGATCCAGAATGGCTTTGCGGATGCTCAGGCTTAGCTTGGTGGCTCTGCGCTGCAGAGTATCAACATACCTCTAAGAGGGAAGCACATGTGGGCAGGGTGCTAATGGGATGGGAGTGATTCTGACGGGGTGAGCTGGTAGCCTAGTGGTGGGACTAAGACGACCAGCGTTGTGATCCCTAGCAGGAGTTTCAATAATCAAATGGGGGGAAAATTTTGCGGGCAGGAGGTTATGGGGTTGGGAACGTTTCTGTTGGCATGTACTGGTAGCATGGTAGTGGGGTTAAGACTGCTAGAGGCGTGAGCCATAGGGGGCGTTATAGTAGCCAAAGGAGAGGTGGGAGCTAGCAGGCCCGAGAACAGTGGTATAGGCACACAGTTGTTAGTATGCGCTGGTTGCATGGTAGTGGGGCTAGGTCGACCCGTGTTGCGATCTCCTGCATGGGAGGTTGGAGAAAGGCTAGGCACCCCTGGCTAATTGGGCGAGGGGTGTTGCAGGGGGGCATGGGCAGAGGAGGGTCGTGCACATATTTTTTAAGGCAGGTGAAGAAGTCTGCCAATTTAGTGAGGTCTCTGGGAGGAGCTTGTATAAGTTTGATGCCGTTTTTGTAGAGGGTGATGGTGAGGTCAACATGCAGGTTTGCGGATGGAATGATCATGAGTTTGTTGCCGTATGGAATGCTTCTGGCTTCATGTACCTTAAGGAGGTTCGAGAAGGTGTTACACCAAAGGTACGTTTTTCTGGAGTAGAAGATGAGGTCATTGATGACTGTGCCCTTGTCCGCGCTGAAATGCAGGTCGGAGACCATGGTCTCGGGGTGACATTTTAGGATTGAGTGTTTGAAAGATTTCTTGGCGGTTTTGGAGAGCTTAGGAGGATAGTCAACGGTGTAGTAGTTGTCCCCCGTGGGGGTCAGGCTGGGCCCTGCCATGATAGATGGAGTGGTGAGAACCCCCGTCCAGGAGGTCTGTTAAGGCTGGTGAGATAAAAGGGTAGAGACCCCAATACGTCTGTCCTATGCGATAGGTCACTCAGAGGATGTGTTAAGGCACCATGGTGACGTGTCACATCTTAAATGGTCCGCAGATATATAGTTGCAAATTGGAGTTAAATCAGAATAAAATTAGACCATCCATTATGATGAATCAGAATAGAATTTGGCTATCCAGTGATCAGTGGATATTCTCCCCGTTTGTATTAGCGGGTCCTCTAGTGACGAGGTCCAGAATCCATTGACCATAAGGTGAGCGGAAGCTTAGGATTAGCTAAATAAACATCAGAAAAAAAATATCTTTACGGACATAGGATAGGGTTAATCAGTTTTGTAGCGCTATTACGAATGCCTTTGTGGATTATATAATCGTAGGATGAAGTCAGGCGCGGGTTATGTTGTAAAAAGCTGGGAAAAAAGCCATTCCAAGATGGCTGCTAGCTTATCCAGCGATAGTATGATTCCAGGGAGTAGTTCTATTACTCTTTCCATGATTCATATCTCTCCGGTTGTAGTCCTTTGTCACTGTCCATAGATTTAGGTTGTAGTGTTTTGTCTCAAGGGAGTAGTCCTATTGCTCTTTCTATGCTCATACCTCTCTGGGTGTAGTCCTATGTTGCTGTCCGAGGATGTGGGTGGAATCCTAGGCCTTGTCTCTTGATAGTTGGTTAGGGGTAGGTAGTCCTTTATCTATTTGATTATATGTGTCAGCAATTTTGGGGGATGTTGTGCTGTATTCAACAGTGCCAGCCATTTTGGGGATGTTGTGCAGTTTTCAAGCAGGGACACAAATAGGAGGCTTCGCGCTGCACACCGGCAGACAATGGTGTCAGTTACACAAGCACTGGGTGAAACACGGAGGGACTCTCAGGCCATGGCTGGAAAAGCAGGAGGTAGCGAGGGTCTGGTGGAGGTGGGGAGAGCTACAAACTATGCATTGCGGGTTAAGTCGAGTCTTCGCAAAAAGTAGCCCCAAAAATAAAGCGGAGCTCAGGGCTGATCCAGAGCAGTAACGTGACCTGCTGCTTGCATTGAAGGATTTGGCTTAAGCAGCTGGTCAAGGGCGGGGCGGTACCTGTGTATGGCTGAGTCCATGCCGTGGTGACCCATGTGTCTGCTGGCTGTTATAGACGCTGAGGTCATATCCCTACCACCGGGGAATTTCTCCTGCATGCCGGCGCTCCTCCAGGGATCCTCGGGCACCCCCAATGGCAGCTGGGCAGATAGCTGATCGGGGCGACCGATCAGTAGTCAGGCATGAAGACAGCAGACCGGGGCAGTCTCGGCCGGATCCAGGAAGCAGGCATCCAGGGTCAGGGAGCAGGTCGTCGAGCACCTTTCAGCTGCACCCGTAGATCTAGAGCAGCTGCAGGTCCAGAGGCAGGCAGCTCTATGTGCACAGGCGGACCAAAGCTGCACCCGTAGATCTAGAACAGCTGCAGGTCTGGAGGCAGGCAGCTCTATGTGCACACGCGGACCAAAGCTCCTCACTGCAGGGGCGCCAGACAGATTCAGATCCACAACACGGACCTCAGACGGGACAGGGGTGTTGCGGCAGTGAAGGCAAGTCCGTTTCCCTAGTTCCAGACCAAGGGCGCTTATTATACGAAGCAGTGCACAGCCGCTGCTGAGAGCTTCGGGGACTGGATTACTGATACAAAGCCACTCTCTGCCCGCTTCGAGTCAGATGGTAATCTCCTGCCCTCCGTTGTGCAATTCACTACAAATCGCTCTCAGTGCTCGCTATGGACTCTAACTGCTCCGGCCGGTAAGCGTGTCACCCCTGCTTTGTTTTCCTTTGATTTTTCTTCCTTTCACAAGGCTAAATTGGGATTAATGCAATAATTGCTATCCCTAGCCCCGGAGGTCCTGGATACAGCGCACGACCAGTCGGCCATCAGGTAAAAAGATACATACATTGCCATGAATGACCGTGATTTAGGTGGCGGAGCATGCTAACCGCCATTTGACCATGTGTATATGCATCTCACTACCGCAAGTGTGTCTTGGGCATTGGAGGTGACACATCGCTAGTGCCAGGCGGTAGCTACCACAATATGGGTGCCATACATTGCCATGAATGACCGTGATTTGGGTGGCGGAGCACTTTGACAGCACCTATGGACACGTGTGAAAGGCCAATGTGCAGTTCTCAACAGTGCACAGTGGCCACATGATAAATGGCACATGATTGTGCACACAATGCCAATGTCACATTTACTTCACTGTTGACTACACATGCCATGTTTCTGTTTATGCTCAGGGACATTGGCATGTACTTCCTCACATGTCCCTTATGATATTTCTGGGCATGCCCCCAGAACCGTGTTGTGATGGACCCTCCAATGGATAAACATGGCAATGTGTGTGAGTGCTGAGCAACTCACACTGATGTTTGTCTTACTGACAAATGTGCTGCTTTGAGGGTCTACTTTTCCAGGCTCGTGCACATACCTGTTTTTCTCGCACAGACTGTGCTCATTGTGCTGTTGATGTGTGCCCTGTTTGACTTATGCTTGAGGGTGTGACAGGTACTGCAGCTAGGTTTGAGACAGTTGTGTTGCTGTTTCACACATATGCTGTGTGAGATACTCCCAGGGCTGCTCATGCAAGATGTGCCCATATCCCTTTGGGCATTTTCATAGTCAGATTTTGTTTGTTGGTGCTTACTGTGTGTAAGGTGGACAAATGTACAACTAGTGTAGCTGAAGGTGTCCCTACATGTAAGGTGTGCTGTGAGCTCAACTGTGAAGCTAGTCAATGTTGCTGTTGTGTCAGTCAAAACTTAAGATGTCAGACACATCTCCTGTTGGTTTGCATTGACATGTGTCCTCTCTCATCTCACCTAGGAGGAGCCCGAATATGTATTGTCCCTTCACAGTGCTGGCAGACATGGAGGATGAGAATGTCATACGGAAATTCTGTCTAGATAGAGACACCCTGAAAGACCTATGTGCTATGTTGGAGCCCCACCTGCAACCTCACAGGATATATCCGGGTGCTTTCACACCAACGTCTAAGGTATTGGCGGCCCAACATTTGTTTGCTTCTGTATCTTTCCAGTACAGGGTGTCCAGTGCAGATGGGATGTCGCAACCTATGTTCAGCATGATGCTGCTTGATTTCCTGTCCGCTATGATGATCTACAAGGACAGATATATCCATTTCCCCAGGGGGCGTGAATTGGCGGGTGTTTAGGGTGATTTTTATGCCCTTGGACTCACCCCCATGTTGTTGGTGCCATTGATTGCACACATGTTGGGCTGGTTCCACCACATGCATGTGAGCACATCTACAGGAACCATAAACATCTCCACTCCTTAAATGTGCAAGTGGTGTGCCAGGCGGATATGATCATCTCGCACATGTGTGCCAAATTTCCAGGCTCGGCCCATGACTCATACATCATGCGTAACAGCATTGTACCACAGCTGATGGCTAATCTGCTACCTGATCGTGCATGGATTGTGGGTGAGTATGCAGTCACTTTGCGTGCTGTGTGTGACATGCTGCCCTTTGCCACAGTAACATTACAAGGTTTCTCTGTTTCTCATACCTAGGTGACTCTGCATAACCCAACCGACCTTGGTTGCTGAGCCTACTGCGGAATCCCGGGACCCCGGGTGAAGTCTGCTACAATGATGCCCAAGGGAGGACACAATGTGGGGTGGAGTGTACTTTTGGTCTCCTAAAGCCATGATTTCGCTGCCTGGACAAGATCTGAGGTGTTCGCCCAGGAAGGTGTGTCAGGTTGTAGTTGCATGCTGCATGCTCCACAACCTGGCCATTCGCAAGGAGACCCCCCTGCTCCTGAATGCTGATGAGCAGCCAAGGCCCCCGCCTGCAAACCAACCCGTGCCCAGTGATGAGGATAGTGGAAGGAGGAAGGTGTCGACCTGCGTCAACAGCTCATCAACCACTACTTCACTTGAAGGTGAGTGATGAGTACAACGGGCCCATTGTCCGAGGACGTTGCTGGTGTTGGCAAGGCGTATGTGAGCTTTGTGACAGCAGCCGGTTGTTGACTCTGGTGGCTAACAATGTTGCTGGAACAGGGTATTTTGTCACATCTACAGGATGTGCATGTTGGCACTTTTGCTCATTGTGATGTGTGCAGGATAGAGAAGCTTGATGGTAAGTGTTGTGTGATGTCTGTGATGCCAAACCCTGACTAGTGATTCTTGTTCTGTTGTGTTTTCCTAGGTCCCTTCAGCTTCTCCTTGCCTACATACATTCCATACTCATGGTACATTGTAATCATGGTGAAGACTGCACATTCTGGAATAAACAGGGAGCAGAAACAACGACATGTGTGTAAGGAGTATTTATTTACAATGGTGACATGTGACGGGGTGATCATTCACAATGAGGTGAATAGTGAAGCAGTGAGTTGACAGGTATGGTAAATGAGAGAATCTAGTAGTCACCATATTGATGTGGTGACCCAGTCCAAGAGACAGATACCATTCACAAGGCATTGTGGGTAATGACAGTCCAAAATGTCAATGAAGTAGTGAAGAGGGTTGCCTTCATGGCTGGCTCCGCGACTGATGTTTGGCGGGTGCTTTGCCACGGGATACTCCCAGGGATTTCTTGGGACGGCCCCTTCGTCACTTGGCAGTGGGGGGCTCAGCTGTGGGGCCAGTGGGGTCTGAGGACATCCCCCTCTCTGTGGCCGCAGGGGAGCATGTGTCACTGTCATCCTGTGGCCTACCAGAGGGAGGTGGAGGTGTTGGTTGTGGCGCAGGCCTGCCCCTCAATACCACCACTAGTTGGCCCAAGAGGTCCACAATTTGCCCCATGCAGGTGTCCATAACCTCATCAGCAGTAGGAGCTCATGAGAATCTTCTTCTGACCGGCCCATTTATACCTGGACCCGTTCATAGGCCCCAAGGACTCAGTTGATGTCGTCCAGGGCTTCAGTCCCAGGGTCTGGTTGTTTGTGACTGTCCCTTGCCCTCCCACCTACCCTGCTGCCGCAGACCTGTTGCCTCACCACTGAGGGCCCCTGCATCCTCTCCCTGCCCTCCTCAGTTGGTGGAGTGGGCTGGTCATCCTCTGGGACATGGAGTGTTGCAGGCAGCACTGGTGGTGGTGTTAGAGGACGCACAGGCCGTAACAGCAGGGGTCTGCCGATAGCTTGGTGTTGCTGCAGATGTGGTGGGGGGGATGATGGTGTGGGAGCGAGCCTTTTCAGGGGCCCACCAGGGCAGGGGTTCTCCCTTCTTTGTCCTCAAGTCCTTGGACTAGCAAAATAGAGATTGGCACAGAAGCTGTAATATTAAACAAATATTTTATTTATCAACACTCATGAGTGGGGACTACATCGATACAGAACCCTCAGGCAATGTATGAAGCAGTACATGGACTACAGAAACCAAGGTGCTTATGTACACCTTTTACTGCAGAGTAAGCATGGAGACTCAAAAAGAAGCGGTACAAGTATACACAAGAATAGTTATTCACAAATAAGGACAAGTAGAAAATACTTAGCCAACAGAGTGGGAGGAGTAACAAAACTGCTTGCATCAGTTTAAATAATCTGACAGTTACACTTAAGACAGGTGCATTCTAACAGCTACAAGCCTTTCTGAGCATGCGCAAGGCTCTGGCTCAGTACTGAAGGAGTTAACTATGTTGATGACAAAATACAAGGGCAGGCAACAGTGAAGATGGGAGAAGCCCATGGCAAGCATGTGGCTAACTAAAATGGCTGCCAAAACCAAAATGGCTTCAGCTCATGCTAACAGTGATTTGGGAACTGTTGCACCCTGGCACACCAGATGGGCCAGCTTCAACCTCCTCGCCCTCCGAATCCCGGGAGGCAACATCAGAGAGTCCAGGTTCCGGGGGGTGGGGGAGGACTGGCTCTGCAGGTTGCTGGTGTTGCCCTCTGCAGTCAGTTCTTGGTCACCTGTGGAACAAGTCATTGTAGTGCACCCCGCAAGCATTGTGTTAGATGTGTAATATTCACTGTTTGTACACCACACAGTTGACTAATCATCACATTGTTTGTATGCACACTACTGTGCCTCCTGACATTATGTTGAGGAACATGCATTACTTGTCCATGGTGTGACGTGTTGAAACATACCATGTGCCACATGCATATTTTATGATTACAGGGACATGTTGCTATGTAGCGACTAGCGCAACAAAGAATTTGATTACTGTGCCTGGCAGACGTTACTTCTGAGCCTGGACTGGCCATTGTCATATCATGCATACCTTTGTCATGTGCAAATCTAAATTTGTACCACCATCCATGCTTTCTTTGCTTTCAGGTGGACCTTGATGCTCTGGCCACATGGCACTTACACATGGCATTCAGTGCTGTGCATGATTGTGCACAGACTTTCTTCTACATGTGAATTGGTGTGTCACACTTTGGTTGCTGTGACTGTTACATTTGCTTAGCTGTCTGCACACTGTGATTGGCAATAGGATCTGTGTGTATTTTTGTGTAATGAGAGGTCTGGTACTGTGAAATGGCACCATGGTTTTTGAGAGGAATAGCTGGGTGCATGTACTGGCTACTTACCTGTTCTGTTTTCACATTTATGTTGGATTTGTGACACATCTCTGTGTGTGTGGGATGAAGGCTTCCATCCTGCTCAGGGGTGGGACGGGGGTGCTGGTGGGAGTTGTAGTGCAGGCCTCCCAGCCCCAAACAGCCCTCCTTGTGATGATGGCGACCTACCTGTTAGGTGAAGGTGAGCAATGCAATGGCTTGTTGTGTTCGATTTTAGATTCCGAAGGAATTTCCCAATTCATGCCCTTATATAGGTACAATTCCTGGTGCCCTTATATAGACATAGATATCCAGCCCTTATTTAGGCATAACCCATGCTGCCCAAATACAGGCATGGCTACTTCCATCCGTTCATCTACCTCACAAGGATTTCTTGGAAAACCAGACTCTTAAGCCGTTAGGGACTTCCCCTTGCTTGAATATTGATTTCTCCAAGAACTCATTTATTATGCATGAATATCTATTCCTTAGGGGTTCATTCATGATGTTCATATGCCCGACTTTACGCCAATGCTAGCATTCCTAAACACCTTCAAGGTATAAATATACCGTCACTTGCTATGGCAAAGCACGGTATGGTTCGGTGCAGTTTGACTACCTCCTTGCCCGACGCAGCTCGCTACAGCAAGTGCCGAAGTAAGCCAACTCTCCAGCTGACGCACTGATCAGAAGCTGTCATCCTCCTGCCAAGAAATCCAGCTCCAGTGTTTCTGACTCCCCTTGCGGGGTGTTGAGAAATCGAGTCCAGTAAAAGAGATACCAACGTCTCTCATTCTAAGGTATGGAGCTGATTAGAACCTAGAGAAACCTTTGGCAATTCTTGGCAAAACTAAACCTATGCTAAAGACAGCACTTACTTCTTCCCTCGTACTAGACTTAGGTTAGGTACATTGGGTTAGGCGTATTTTAGAAGCACCAGTTGAGTATTTTAGTCTGTGTTATTTATGTATGTATTTTTATATGTCATAGCACCAGACAATGCTATTACAGTATTATTTTATAGTACTGTTTACGCTGTACGCATTATACTTTGCATTCTGTCTAACGATTGTAGCAGTTCACCTCTCTTGCATGAGAAAGAAGACTGTTCAATAAACCCCTTTTATTGAAACGCCCGTCTCTCTATTTCTGTGCAAACTCTGCAGAAACGAAGCATGCACGATTGACTGAGTAAAATAGTTATCTATTTTTTCCACGACTGAAGATACGTTTCGATTCTTGGGGAAACAAAGTGGTCATGTTTATGCAGTTGTCAGAAACTAATCCCTTCTTGTGTATTCGAGAAAGTTTCTAGAGACCTCTGAGTTAGCAGGCACACACAATTAAGTTTAGTATACTTGATAGGGACATACTGACCTTAGTCCTATGCCAAATCTATAGTGTATATTAATCCAATGTGCAGAGCCTATTGGGAATATAGGAACTACACTATATGGCGCCCAACAGTTTGGTAAGGCACTAATTTAACGCTTTGTTGCTTGCTGTGCTTTTCTCAGAGACCCCTTTTCCGTAATACTCCAATAGACGTCTGGAGTGCGTAAAGTATAAATATCCACCATGGCTGAGTGGGACGAAAAATCCTATGTATTAGCTGTTTGGTTTGTTCAACGTTGAAGGATACAGTGTTCCAAAATATTGTGCACCTTATCTTTGTTCCCTTGAAACTTGCTCTGAAAACTTTCAGTCAACAAAATGCCAGATAGCGACGATATTACCAAAACCGGTAGAGATGCAGGCGACCAAGCCGTAGCAGCTTTTAACGCAACAGGTTTTCAGGAAACCGACAAGGATGCTATATGCATTCCTCTAAATTTAAGGAAAGCCATCACTATAAAACTTATAAAACATGGCCTAACATCAAGAGGTGGTAGGGCAGTTTTTGTGATAGAGGCACAAGAATATCACCAGACAGAGGTATTCTATTCATGGATAGACTTCCCTGAAGCAAATCCAATAACACATGTGTTTCATTTCTACAAAGAAAATGATCCACCAGAGGAATACATTCCTTTCAAGGATATTGAAATTCCACTCACATACCAGGAGCATGAGCTCTGGTTTAAAGGCGCCCTAAAACATTGAAATCACATTACCAGGCTCGGTCCACTAGGTAGACCAGGAGCTACATGGCCGGTCTTAGCCAGCTATACACCACATCCTGACATTAATGACATGTCAGATGTAAACTTACTAGCTCAACTCAAAGAGTTAATCAAAATTCATAGACAATTGACTCAATATGTCATGCAGACTCGCACAGTCTAACCTGCAATAGCTATTCCACAAAATACCTAGCGCCAGGGGAATACACTAAAAATTGTACCACAGACTTTACACTCAGTAATTGGTAAATTACCTGCAAAACGGGAACAAATTCCATTCTGGATGGCTCAAAAAATTACTCAAATCGAAGCAGTATTTCCTAATACTAGCACTCATGAGAAACACAGAATTTTAACAATTTGTTTACCAATGGGGATCACACCACATCTGGAGGACTGCACCACTTGGGGTACAGTCTTCACTGCTATCTACACTAAAACACATGGTGTACCGTCTATGGCGGTAATACCTGACGTCCTGAAACAAATTCAGAATGAATACGGGGCTGAGCCTACTTTAAATTTGGGTATGAAACTACTGAAAGATTTCAAACAGGTCTCAACAATAATATTAGCTAATATTAAAGGTGAAGCAACATCAGTGGCAATCCGCCGGAAATTAAGGGAATTCGATGTAACTGCGCAACCACAAGAACTAGCCAGAATAATTGAAAAATCCTATGAAGAATTAGGCAGAGATAGTCT
Source organism: Lissotriton vulgaris (assembly GCF_964263255.1). Lineage (NCBI taxonomy): Eukaryota > Metazoa > Chordata > Amphibia > Caudata > Salamandridae > Lissotriton > Lissotriton vulgaris. The sequence continues at coordinate 77,792,214 of NC_141693.1, forward strand.
GGGTGGGAAACCAGTGAAACCCCAACTGCCTGAAAGTCCTGAAAAGGTCTTTACTAAAAACACTCCTACTCCTTCTAAAAAGAAGTGGCAAAATAGCAAACAAACTTCTAAAGAGAAGTGTTCTCATTCCAGAGATAGGTCTCCTCAAAAGGAGCTCTCTGAAAGGAGATATAACCTCAGGAACAGGAATAATTTGAGAAAATCTGATAGATATCAAGATACTGATACACATTCCTCTTGTACCTTTCAGACTTCATCACAGAAATCCGAAAGAAGAAGACGGTCAGAAAACAAGGAAGAACGCGTGAAGTCCACAGGCGATCAACACGTTTAGAAAAACAAGAAACCTCAATTCACCAAAAAGAAGGTAGCAGGTCTAAAAATCAGGCATGCCGAAGATCTTGAGGACACAACTCAAGAACGGAGAATGGGCTCAGACAATGTTGGACAGCTCAATAGCTCGCCAGAACCTGAAGGGTCTTCTGGAGACAGTGGACTTGAATTAATTAATTCAAGTTGAAACTGCAGACACCAGGGTTAGTTCTCCACATAAGTTATATGAGATAACACTCCGGATGGAGGGAGACATGCCAAGAAAAGTGAGAGCACTCTTTTTGGAGCGACTTTCTAAAGGTCATGACATTCTTCTAGCTGAACAAGAGTGGCCCCAGAATTTGTCAGGGAGTGCCTACATGGCAAGGACATCATTATGCCAGCCTTCTCCAACCACATTCCAATTCATTTGAAATATAGTTATGCCAGGAAATCAGTAGTTGCCCAAGCTTCTGCACTATACAAAAATCATGTACGATGGGATGAGGATTCTCCTCACCATAAAATCCAGTTAAAAAATCAACCAACTGCACAAAGGCAGTACCCAGTTAAGCAAGACGCTAAAAAACAGGTCAGGGAGATCTTAGATCAGCTTGAATACCAGAGGGTGATTGAAACTTGCACCTCATCAATGAACAATCCTTTGTTTCCTGTCTCCAAACCAGACAATACATATCGTCTAGTTTTGGATTACAGACATTTAAACTCTTGTTGCAAAACATTTGATATTTTTTTTACTTTATTTAGTATTTTTTTTAAAAAGATAAACAAGAGAAATACCAAGTTGTGGTAGCAGTATTCACAAACACGTATATCTACATCAGAATGAAATACCATTTGTAAAACCAAACACAGTAGAGACAAATAAGGATTACATCAAGAAACAATTATGAAATATATCAACACACAATCAAGAAAAAACAGATAACAGAATGAAGAGATTTTTCAGAGCTTGGACCACTGCTCTAAAGGAGCCCATATCTTGGAGGCCAGCGCCCGCCTTCTTCTCCCCCTTAACAAGTATATCGAAGATTCCAAATTATACCAGGCTAACATCCTTAAAAAAGTGGGAGTTTCCGAGCTTAGCCACTGCGATGTTATACAGAGCCGTATCATAGCCATAGCTATAAACAAAAAAAGGCAGTAGTATATCTAGATCTGTCAGTAGTTCCAACTGATTCACACCCCATTATGACCAGCTCTGAAGAGATCGCCACCGGGATATCAAGCACCTGTTTATAAAAACCTCAATTTCACCGAGGAAGTCCACCAGATTTGAACATGAATAAAATATATGAACTGAGTCGGCCGCTTAGAATCTACACCGAGAACAGCAGTCTCCCTTTTGTCCCCCCATTTAGCAATTTTAGAAGGAGTAAGATATAAATTAAACATGGCCATATAGCTTTGCGTCTGTAAACTGCCAGAGACTAGGACATAGCTAGCTAATTCCAACGCAGGTCTAATGTCCACTCCTGCCAGCCCGAATATCCCAGCCCACTTAATATTCTGAGCATCCAAATCATCAGGAAGGCCTAATATTAGGTGCTTGTAAATAACACCTATTTTGGCCCTCCGTTGGGCCAGTTTAATTAGGATGATTTTATCAAAAATTGTGGGAGTATTATGAGGGCATTTATCTAAAAAAACTTCTAATTTGAAGATATTTAAAAAAGTTGTGGGCTTGCATATGAAACTTTTCACTTAAGGAGGAAAAGGAGGCCAGTTGCCCATCCAGACAAAGGTCACCTATATAATTCAGGCCCAGGCTCTGCCAATTAAAAATGACATTATCCTGAATATAGGTGGCAACACACCTACAGCATTGAAGGGCGTATAAGAATTTACCTTGTACATTTATGACGAATTTTCTGCCATACAGAAAACATAGCCCAAATAATTTTAAACTTAGTTTTTTTGAAATAGCTAGGCTCAAGCACACGCGTTAAGACCCCCTTAGCCGCCTCACCCAGGGCTATCTCATATATGGGGGGCTTAGTACACAGGGGGACATCTGCCCGGTCACCCAGCAATAATGACCCAAAATGTTGTACCATGGCAGCCCAGTAATAGAACAAAAGATTGGGGACCGCCCAGCCCCCTCAACCCTAGGAAGGCAGGTCCACTTGGCCGCCCTTCGTGACCGCCGGTATCCCCAGAGGAACCTAAGACCTATCCTCTCAGCCCTGGCCAGAGTTGACTGTTAGATCTGTTAGATCTGTTAGATCTCCAGAGGAATAGTCCTGAACAAGTAAAGAAACTTTGGGAGAACTAACATTTTTAAAACGTTAAAGCGACCGAACAGTGACAAATGCAGGTGGTCTAACCTCTCCAATTTAGGGACCCATTAGGATGGCGGGTGGATCGCCTTTTGCGACCGGGCGGAAAAGAGTTCTATATGGTAGCAGTGTCTATCAGACCCCGCCAGCCATATTAGAATGGGCATTTTCCAATGCCTTTCCGTGGCGGTAGGACAAGAACATTTTCATGGGGTCACAGCCCCTCTTTTATACAGACATTTCCTTTGTCTCCAAAGGTACAGGCAAGGCGCAAACCAGATGCAACTGGTTCTTGAGCACTTTGTTTTGCTCAGCCCCTCTCCCTATTCACAGGACAGGCCAGGGACATCAGACACACCACAGGGGGTGGAGCCAGCATTGTGGAGGAAAGGCCCAGCCCTATTCAGGTACCAGGTGCACTCCTCCCTCCCATCAACATGCAGATCTCTCCCTTCTACCCCCGGGACAGACCCATCCTGACTCCTGGAGCCAGGCACACCGGCCAGCTCCAGCCAATCACAAGCCAGACAGTCAATTCATATTTATTGCAGAGACATGCCAACTTCTAGAAGTGGCACTTCCACACTAGACACATTAAATCCGCACACATCATCGCGCAGCATTTAATCTCACGAGTTTGAACTTACCAAACTTGACCCTGCACTCCCCACGCATTAGGAATTACCATGGACACACATATTCCCCATGCATTCCAATGGGAGGGCAGGCCAATCTCAACACACGCACTCCGAGAGCGCGCGCACTTTACACTGGGACCCAGTGTCAAAGTGCGCAGAGACCAGAAATCTCTACCATTATGCAAGATTAAAAGGCAAAAAGTTCAGGGGTGAACCTGCCAGAAGGGCCAATGCCAACAATAGATGTCTGACGAGAGCTGGCTATAAGATCATAACCGGGCAATTTCAGACAGTCACGCTTACCCCACAGTATGTGTGTCTCTTGCAGACACAAGATTTCTACCTGCATCGTTTGGACAATCTTAGACAGAAAACCACGCTTTTCCCCATCATTCAACCCACAGAAATTCCATGAACTCAGTCGTAACCTACCCTGCCCCATTAGCTAAAAAGTCGAATCCTACTCTCCACTCAGGTGAAACATGGTTTTTAATCATGATCTCTAAAAAAAGAAAAAAGCTATTGTTACCAGTACCATCACCAATACCATAACGGAAACTTACAACCAGAAACAGACTCACCCACCTCACCCATCACACCCCCACCCCTTCACCTTGAGCCACACCAAGCCCCTGACAACCAACAACTCACCCCCCCCTTGTGTGGCATCAGAACCTAGGTCCCTGTGATGGTTTAGGTTGGTACCCCCACTCTCCCCTTGATCCTCCCTCCCCTTAAGCAACATCTGAGGATCTGAGCTGGTCATACCTATACAAGAAGAATTCCTGAAAAAACAAGACGACAAAAAAGAACAATCAGCCCATCCCTCATTATAATACATCATCACATCAATCCAGTGCCCTGACCTTGGAGAACCGGAAAAAGTAGCTTATTGACTAAATAGAACTCAAAAACTCCTTCGCCTGGACCTCAGATACGAAATATTTAGTCTGCCCCTGAAAAATTACTTTCAATTTAGAAGGTATAAGCAGAAATGCTTGGGCACCCTCAGCCTGGCATGGGGCAATTGACTGGCGGAGCTGCCACCTCTGCTCCACAGTTACTGGGCAGAAATCTGGTCTGACAAAAGATTTGCAACCCTTCCCGACCCTCCTCCTGTCTGCTCATAGATCTTTTCCCTAGCCATAAAAGTTATTTAGATAAATTAGAATTGCTCTGGGTTTGTCGGCAAGGAGGCCAGAGTTCTGCTTCTTCTTAAAAGGGAACCGGTGCGCCCATTGGACTTCCAATTGCCAATCCCACTGTGTGACCTCCGGGAAGGCTTCGGCAAAGAGCTCGACAACAAACTGCCTGACATCTTGACCTTCCTTGCCTTTGGCAAACCCTAAAATCCTTAAATTGTTCATTTTAGCCCAGTTTTCCAGGTCAGTCAGTTTCCACAACATATCCTCTCTTTGTTCTTTAATTGCATCAGCAAGTCCCTTCTGAGTAGCCATCGCATCTTCCAGGGTAGAAATACGTTCTTCGGCTTCAACAATCCTGGCAGCAAAGTCCGAGCATGTTTTCTCAACTCTTCGGATTGAGTTTTGCACTCTGCGGCATGCGCCCTGAGTGCGGGCACTCTCCTGTCGCGTTTCCTCGCGATGAGCCACAATAGTTTGGTAGATAATGGACAAAGTCATTTCCCCAGGAGGCTCAAGCAAGGCACCAGCGATGGCACCGACACAGTGAGAGCCATCGACCCCGGCTAAACCAGGCTGTGCAGACAGAGAGTAATCCCATGTAATTGAGCCAAGGGATCCCAAATCCTTACTTAAGGCCGATGCCCCTTGATCTTTCAGTTTCATGACTTTGCGAATCGTGCTGGGACCAAGAGGAGAAGCCTCATCCTTAGGCACCTGACTCGAGCGCCATTTCTGCAGATTCACTGTCATAGTCTGACCATTCTTGATCTGAGCCCTCGTAATCTGATGTACCAGAATGATCCGACATTGAGTAAAATGTATCACCTGCTTCAAGCTCCTTTGCGTCACCAGCAACTTCTGAAGGAACTAGCCTGAGTAAGTTCCTGCAGGGCAGAGCCAGTTTTCTGGGTGGGGGGGGGTCGTGACACTGCAACCCTCCACATGGCTAGAGACTGAGAGTCCCCCCTCTTTCCTTTTAGGCTACTGTGGCTTGTACTGTTTAGGCATCATTTTGTCCTGATGATGATCCCTCTGATTTTATAATGGGATCGAAACGCCATCGACTCTTTAAAACACCATATACTGTGAATGTGTAACTCATTTGTTAGGCTCGTAATCGTGTTGAATTGAATTTCTGTTATTGTGTAATTTACAGAAATAATAATAATAATAATAATACAGATGCTTGTTGAGCGCGAACAGCTACCTCTGGGGAGGTGTCCCGGCACTAGCGAGTCCTACAGCAAGGAGTGAGTAGTCAGGAGGAAGAGCAGGATTATTGCATAAAAAGCCAAGTTTTTAGGAGCTTCCTAAAGCTGGCTTCTGTCGTGGCGGATTGGATGGCAGGGGGCAGAGTATTCCAAAGTTTCGCCGTGCCGGCCGAGAAGGACCTGCCTCCAAGTCTAGCTTTCCTCACGCGCGGTACAGTTAGCTTGAACAGGGAGTTTGAACGCAGCTCTCGATTTTGGTGGTAGCGTGGGAGTCGGAGTTTTAAATAATTGGGACACGTGCCTTTTAGCGCTCTGAAAGCCAGGGTAAGCACTTTGAACTTAATTCTGCTTGCCACTGGCAGCCAGTGCAGCTCGTGCAGATGCGGAGAGATGTGCTGCCTGAAAGGGACACGTTTTATCAATCTCGCAGCCGCATTCTGCACGATCTGTAAGCGTTGCACCGCATATTTGGGCAGACCAAGATAGAGGCCATTAGAATAATCAAGTCGAGATGTGATTGTTGCGTGAACAACCGTTTTTCGACACTCGACTGGTAGCAGAGGCAGAAATTTCCGCAAATTTCTGAGTTTATGCAGGCAGCCAGCGGTGAGCTGTTGTATATGCGGCAAAGAAAATCTACAGCTTTTGCCTAAAAACCCTGTTCTTTCCTTCACCATGCCAATCTGTATACACTTGGGTACAGGCTTGTGCCCCACTTGGAAGAATTGTTGAAGGTATATGTAATGATGAGAAGTCCACAAGTAATCATAAGATTTTATGATAGTTTATTCCAAGTTATATAGAGAGACCCCACCAGGAGCATCCAGCATGGTGCTCAGCCCAGCCAACTGTAAACTCCCAGGCAGATCACCAACATTCCAATAGAAACATCTTATGAACATTCCATTTGTGGTAGAAAAGGATTGCATTGAGAATACCAAAATACCACATATCCTCTTTTCTCAAACAGAAAACAAAAAGACAAAAACAGCCACAGAGAACAGGAGGAAATGCAAGCAAGTAAATTGAGCAAAAGCGGAAAAAGAAACAGCAAGGAAAAAATACCCAAAAGAAGAATGGAAAAACATATAAACCATTCTCCCTTCTTACACCATATAAACCATCCTTCCTTCTTGCAGAACTTTAAAAAGGAAGAAAACAATGGAAGGCAATAAGAAAAGAGAAAGCACAAAAGAAACCTTCATTTCAAGAACAAGGATGATGAGGAACAGTAGAGGTAAAACCTCATCTAAACACTATTATCTCTAAGCAAAATACAATTACGTAATGCAAAAGATAAAAGTGCAAAAGTAGCAATAAAAGTACACCAAAACTGAACATATTTAGCAAACAAAGCATAAAAGCACTTAAATATTGATGAAAAACATAAGCTAAATATGTGAATGTAAAACGTAGTCCCTTAAAACAAAACGTGTTCAAAACACTAGAAGAGTAAGGGACATATGTTTATGATAATGCTAAAGGACTGCAACCCTAGCATAACTCCTCTGAAGGAGACAAAACACGCACACCCAAAAGGGCACAAAACAAACGAAATTGACGAGATCCGTGTGGACAACTGACGTGATGCCAGATGGGACAGAGACCCACTACAGGAAAAGGGGACTTGAGACCCATAGCAAAACAATGAAATAGAGTAGATGGGACTAAAACCCACTACAAACAAATGGGACTGTGACCCATCGCAAAACAAACCAATAAAATTGAGCAAGTAGGACTAAAACCCACTGCAAACAAATCCCACCCTCGTCGCCAATATGTAATGATGAGAAGTCCACAAGTAATCATAAGATTTTATGATAGTTTATTCCAAGTTATATAGAGAGACCCCACCAGGAGCATGCAGCATGGTGCTCAGCCCAGCCAACTGTAAACTCCCAGGCAGATCACCAACATTCCAATAGAAACATTCCATGAACATTCCATTAGTGGTAGAGAAGGATTGCATTGAGAATACCAAAATACCACATAATCTTTGTGTGAACTCCTTTCAAAAGTAAAAATTAGACCTCTGTCCGGCTGGACAAGTCATTACTGAATATATCTTCCACTGTGTCTATATTTATTGTTGCTCGTATACCTCCTATGCATGGGACCACTGTTGCTTTCTTTGAAAACAGATTCAGAAAAGGGGGTGGTGATGAACAGAGTGTCTGAATTAAGCAGACCACTCTTACCCAGTCCAAAGATCAGGGCTTGATCCATCACCGTTTTTTAGCTCACTGCACCATCCCAGCTCAGAACTTGGCTATATGCAAATTAGTCTGACCCTGGCCCAGTGCATCATGGGAACAGGGCAGAACAAACTACCAAGCCAATTCTTATACTGGGAAGGAAACAAGCTACCGGGGACCGGTTTCTGGCATTTCAGCCGTCTTCGGCCCGGCTTGCTTGAATCCTGATGGTGCAATGAGCAAGGGACTCACATCTGAGTATACCCGTTCCACGCTTATGGTGGACAAAAATGATTCAGAAAAGGGGGTGGTGATGAACAGAGTGTCTGAATTAAGCAGACCACTCTTACCCAGTCCAAAGATCAGGGCTTGATCCATCACCGTTTTTTAGCTCACTGCACCATCCCAGCTCAGAACTTGGCTATATGCAAATTAGTCTGACCCTGGCCCAGTGCATCATGGGAACAGGGCAGACCAAACTACCAAGCCAATTCTTATACTGGGAAGGAAACAAGCTACCGGGGACCGGTTTCTGGCATTTCAGCCGGGCCGAAGACGGCTGAAATGCCACAAACCGGTCCCCGGTAGCTTGTCTCCTTTCTGGGATGGTGCAGTGAGATAAATAACGGTGATGGATCAAGCCCTGATCTTTGGACTGGGTAAGAGTGGTCTGCTTAATTCAGACACTCTGTTCATCACCACCCCCTTTTCTGAATCGTTTTTGGCCACTATAGGTGTGGCAGGGTATACTCAGACATGAGTCTCTTTCTCACTGCACCATCAGGATTCAAGCAAGCCGGGCCGAAGACGGCTGAAATGCCAGAAACCGGTCCCCGGTAGCTTGCCTCCTTTCTGGTGAAGAATTGGCTTGGTAGTTTAGTCTGCCCTGTTCCCATGATGCACTGGGCCAGGGACAGACTGATTTGCATACAGCCAGGTTCTGAGCTGGGATGGTGCAGTGAGATAAATGACGGTGATGGATCAAGCCCTGATCTTTGACTGGGTAAGAGTGGTCTGCTTAATTCAGACACTCTGTTCATCACCACCCCCTTTTCTGAATCTTCTTTGAAAACAGAAGCATCTCTACAATACGAACAAGAATGTCCTCTGCCTACTGAAATTCGGCCTCTAGAGTAGTGTGAATGTATAATTTATACTGACGAATCAGCTCTACCCGCTACGGGGGGTAAACAAGCGTATAGTGCTGCATGCGCGATCGTTAAAGGTCGTTGGCGTGATGGTAAATTCCGATCAATGGTCACTAAAAAGCAATCTCTAGGAGATTGTACTGCTCAGCGAGCTGAACTACAAGCATTCAAGATGACGCTTGAGAATATGGACCTCGAATTCCCCATACTCATAGTGTTCAATTCGTATTATTGTGTTCAATCTTACAATGAATACTTGCAAAACTGTATTCAAAATGGGTTCAAAGATGCAAAAGGTGGCATAATTAAGCATAAAATGCTTTGGGAACAAGTACTTCAGTTATGACAGGGACTGCAAAACACTCACGTGATACACACGCTGAGTCATCAACGTGATGGCGTTCACGTTGAAGGGAATTCATTAGCTGATGAAGCCGCGAAGGCAGCTATGCAAACGACTTCCGTAACTGCAATCACTCATTCAAAAACAAAAATAAACGGCAAAATAATGCCAGTTGTCAATGCTACAAGCAAAGGCAGCGGGCAGTGTTACCTAATAAGTTTCCACTCAAATACTCATATATAATTGATGCAAACACCGTTACTTTTGCTCGAATCCCTGGAGTGGGGGATAGGGTGATTCCAAACAGGAAACGTAGAGTAGCTTTGATATACAAAGCCCATTTGGGAGAGGGTCTGATACATCAAGGGATCTCTAAAATGATATTAACTGTTAAAGAGACGTACTGGTGGCCAGGAATGAATGCTCACATTCACATGTTTGTCATTGACTGCATAGACTGCAATAGAGATCGCAGCACAGAGCGCCGTCAGATCCCTGACTATAGCATAGCCAGCCCAGTACAGACACCATTGTTAGACAGCATTAGACTTTCTACACGCAGACGTCCTTGTGGACAAATGCGGTCCCACAACTATTAAGACAAGGTTCATTTGGATGTGGCCTCAGCGCTCAGCTGGCGCTCGAACTGTTATAAAAGATTTGCGAGTCTTTATCGCACATACGCAGTCGACACGCTACATTCTGACCAGGGTCCTGCGATTAGCTCTCGAGCTTACAAGGAGGCCATGGCCAATTTGGGCGTTGCATTGCAGTACTCTAGTCCATTCCATCCTGAGGGAAAGTCGGTTGTGGAGAGAAAAAAACCGGGACATAAAGCAATCTATAACAGCTAGGGTATTAGGTTTGGGTGACGGGTGGGTCAAACATCTAATAAGTGTCCAATGTAGTCTTAACAACTTGCCAAGACGTTCTCTAGGGGGTATCACTCCATATGAGGTCCTTTTTTGGACAAGAATGCTGGTTGGGACCTTGATTGACAGACATTAGTGGTGGACCAAAATGATTTTGATATCAAAGATCGTTTGGCTGTATTACAAGACTTAAAAGAAATAAGAACGAAACAAAGCAACGTGCTCCTGAAACCAACCATCACTAAGGAAACACTCACCGTCCCAGCAAGGCCTGTCTGGATCCCAAAGCTTGGTGATCAAGTCAGAGAAAAGATCGCAGACAAGAAGGAATTTGGGCCTTCTTACAGACAACCAGTACCTGTCCTAGCAATCCACGGATCAAGAACAGTATTACTGCCGCCCCTTGCTGGTAAAAAGGAGAACAGGTTTGTGTCTATCGACCTGGTCAAACCACATTATGTTGCCGATAATAAGCAGTAAGCCAAGTGGACTCCGCCAATGTAGCAGACACCCTGCTCTGACTACAATCCAAGAGGTTCAAACTGAGAGACTCATCACCTTTGAGGAATCTGCAGTGAGAAATGAAGGACTAAGCAACAAAGCTATGGAACTTGTACCTCTTGAAACCCAAATAACAGTTCACCAAGAAACGCCTGTCTACAACGAGGTAGCATCTGACTACACAAATGTAACAAGTGATCTTGAGGTTCCAGCGATTTCACGAATGCTGATGCAATCCTTACAATTGACAGAACTGCCTCTGGCTATTTCATTAACTTTGATACGTTTTCTGAGGATCCCAGCGAGCCTGAAAGGATGCCAGTGAAAAGAACTTTGAAAGAAAAGCAACATACCTTTTTCATCACCTGGAAAAGACTTATCTGGTTTCACCATGGATTGAACTTTGGATTGTGTTTGGTGTATTTTTTCTTCTACTTTGGTTGACTCTGGTAATAACTCTGGGAATGCTGGTAAATGGAAGATATGTCAAAAGGGACACAGCAAGTAAGAACGTCAACTTACTACTCAAGCAACACAAATCATCCCATCATGAACAAAGAGACTTGTCATCAGTGAATATCACAGCCGTTCCTATACCTGGTGGTATAGCTTGGGACAAAACGGATTATGAAATGTTTGGCCCGTCGGAGCTGTTGAAGATTCTACACTTATTCAAGATTTCATTAAGTGACTTTATTTCATCTAGTACATTTACTGATGATTGGGACTTCGAGACTATTAATAATATGATGTCAGACCTAGAAATGTCTGCAGTATTTACAAATCATGAATACTTAGAAGGTTCATCAGACTATGAACAAATGTATTGTTATAATCATTATGGTCATCTTTTCTTGCACAAATCTGCAAATCCTAGAAATGTATTTATGTATAACCAATGGGAACATTGTCCTACGCCACCAAAGGGTAGCTCAAAAACATTTGCAATGACATTTCCGTACTTTTCAGGGTTCAATGTATCCAATGCAGAATCGTTTTACTTTAAAAATATAAACATAACAGGCATGAAAAGTATGTTGACAAATTCCAAACAGATTTATTCTGCGGCCTTTTATGCCCAACTGTCTAAACTAGGTTTCGACTTTTGGAAAGACAATATTGAGACAAAAACTGTCTGGGGTACAAAAGATTGGCAGGTACAGGGTGTAGAAGCTATGGTTAGAGCCTGCATTATCTCGGAGCAAATTATGTTTTTGAATGACACTGTCCAACAGACGCCTTGCCATGGGTTAGCCAAGATAAAAGACATAAATAATCCGTCCATACCTACACATGATAAGGATAACACCTCAGAGCGGGAGGTCGAGGTACATACTATTTTGCTTCAGAACAGATCCAGATTGGAATAAATGGTTGATCTGGCTCACAGACACAAACAACTGTCAATATAGATTCCTGAACAAAACACAGGATTTCACATTCAATAAGCCAGACCCAAGATATGTTCAAAGACAGCATCCTGGAATATTAACAACATACAGTGTAGGGAAGCTCTGCCTTGATTGGCTACATAGATCTATACTTATGGATGTAAAGCAACACTTACCTTCACTTAAAGATGGCACTGATCTTAGGGAATTCTTACTAGGACCAAGAACACCGCTTCATAAACATTTTATATTTGCCGGTATCTATGCTGCTTATAATGAAGCATGGAAGATTACGCAAGCAGAGACTGCAGAAAGAATACGAGACATTGATTGTATTCATTTAGAGAAAACTCTCTCTGTGTTTGACAATGGGTTAACAACTCTGTCGTCCAGGATATATTCATTGGACAGCATAGTGTCTTCTGCCATCGACATCATGGACCAGGACTTGGTCATGCTGCAACAGGGTCAGTTGCAATTGCGTTCTATCATGCTATTAGGCTGGGCGTTGCAAAACCTTCGTTCAGGTTATGTGCCTTGGTGTTTAATCAATACTCTGTCACTATTTTCAGAATTCAATCTCACTGATAAATAGATCAAGTTGGCACAAAGGGGAGCAGACTATACGGTGCTGAGCATTGAAAAACTGGATAGATTGCCATTCACAGTAGCAGAAAAACCAGCTATTGAATGGATAATACATGGAACGATCACTCTGACTGTTACAATTTTCCATTTTCAGTATTGCCTAAAACACATACCAGCAGGCACATATAAAAGGTTGGGTAAAGAATACATCAAGACATCCTGGGAATTACCGTACACACACAGATGTTGGAGTGGGGTTCGTGAGGTGTTTCTTAGTGGAATAAACTGTGCGAACGCACTAAGAGGTTCTCTCCTTTGTCAGGGTATAGCCTGTGATGGTTCCTCTAACAATTTATCCTGCCACCTGCAAGGTTCACCAGCTGCAGTGATTGATCCAATTTTTGACCAGCTCTCGAATGGGAGTTACCTCATGTTGAATGATCACGGCTGCTGTGGCATGTTGCCAGGCGTACCATATCTAGTAACTGTGTCAGCCAGGGTCACTTGATGTATGCAAGTATTGTTTCCTAAAACCAAGACAGACAGGTAGTCGCCTCTATGGCCTTCACTGAACATCTCTTCTATACAAATTGATACTTTAAGCAGAATAAAATACATTCTTTTGCAAAAAACTGTGCCACTGACCTCGGCCAAAGAAACCTATGATCTACAAGTCGCAAGGACTTCTGCAGAGATACATGCCCTCTTAACTACAAACTGCCCTATACATTTTCAGAAATGTTAAGTCGTATCTTAAACATGTCTGATACGAGTGGTATTGTACATGTATTTAAGACCGTATTTTCTGGACTGTTAGCACCTTTTGAAGCAGCCCTAGGAATATTTTCAAACTTTGTGCACTCTGTGTTTGGCAGATTGCCCCTCATTTTGGGACTCGTTGCAGTGATACTATTTTTGCTCCTACTGCTGTTATATGGCAAGCCAAATCACCAGCGATACCCAGTTCTCCATGGAGACAACTCTACTGGCGATGAAGTGTTGTGAGCGCATTGTCCACATTTTGGGACTACCTCATCTAAGAGAATTAAATACCACTTGGTTTCTGTCATTCAGACCAATTTGGCAAGATTGCATCTTACCTGTTCTACGCTGCCTGCTATGCGGAGAGGAATGCGTGTTAGACACATGTCTTACACTCCCATCAGTTATGCCAATGGATGTTGATACTTTGCTTGAACTAGTAACGGCCATGCACTGTGTTGTCCCCAGCGGCTACCAATTCTGATGACGGCATTCATTGAGATCTCACAAACGCAAATTGCAACTGCTGAGGTACGAAAGGAAACAGGCGCGCAGGTACCATCCAGTACGAACATTGCTAATGCGACCAATGCTGACGGCGATGCTTCACATCTATGTGAGATTAATCTTCTAAACGCGGTAATCCAACTTTCACCTACAATGGTAGACACATTTTTCCACAGACTTAGAAGATTTCAAGGTTTCTCCAAGCCCTAACAGTGACTTTAGAATTTGGCACACAATGTTCTGAGAGATTAGGAATTTGACCTTCATTTTTCAAAACAAGGTTCTAACTTTGGAACTCTTTTTCCTATGATGAATTTTGTTTCTCCAAATTTGTATTTTTTTCTTCTTTGGCACAAGTAATCTGCATATAGTTGAACTATTCATAGAGAACACAAATTCCAGAGACAATATTTGACCTTGTCCACATACAAACAGCTTTATTATTATTATTATTATTATTATGTTTCTTATATAGCGCCTGAATCGACCCCCGAAGGGGTATCTCCGCGCTTGCCTTGGGAACCCGTCCTGGCTTTTCCCTGTGAGATAGCCCCTACAGGGCATCCCCAAGGTGAAAGCCAGGCATCCCGCTGCGGGGGGCCGTTGTGGAGATTAAGCAAGCTTAATGCCCAGAGTTGCAGAGTGTGAACCCATGATTAGGTCAGGCACCGAAGCGAGAATTATCGAGTCCATGGACATTTTGAGCTCAAGACCCTGCCGCGTCGGGAATTGAACCCTTGTCCCGGTTCTGACCTCTGCTTCAGGGTCTGCCTGCTCTATCCAGTGAGCCACACTTCTCCACATGTAATATGACATGAAATTATTTCAGCACCTTTTTCTTCTGTATTTAACGAGCCATTTCAGAAATGGATATTTTCATGATTCATTCAGTTAGCATTTAAATGTCAAGAAATATGCTTCGAATGGAACATTGCTTAAATGCGTACAGCACCAATGCTTCTTTTATGTGTACAACCAGTTCAAATGCATTTTTATGTATTTCGGGTGGGTTTTCACACTTCATGTGTAGATATGTGAACCATGTTTAGAATTTAGTAGCGTCGTACATAAGAAAGTGGAGTGGGTGTTGTGTTCGATTTTAGATTCTGAATGAATTTCCCTATTCATGCCCTTATATAGGTACAATTTGCGTTGCCCTTATATAGGCATAGATATCCAACCCTTATTTAGGTATAGCCCATGCTGCCCAAATACAGGCATGGCTACTACCAACCATTCATCTACGTCACAACGATTTCTTGGAAAAGCAGACTTTTAAGCCGTTAGGGACTTCCCCTTGCTTGAATATTATTTTTATCCAAGATCTCATTTATTATGCATGAACATCTATTCCTTAGGGGTTCATTCATGGCGTTCATATGCCCGACTTTACGTCAATGCTGGTATTCCTAAACACCTTCAAAGTATAAATATACCTTCACTTGCTATGGCAAAGCACGGTGTGGTTCGGTGCAGTTCGACTACCTACTTGCCCGACGCAGCTCGCTATAGCAAGTGCCGAAGGAAGCCAACTCTCCAGCTGACGCACTGATCAGAAGCTGTCATCCTCCTGCAGAGAAATCCAGCTCCAGTCTTTCTGACTCCCCTTGCGGGGTGTTGGGAAATCGAGTCCAGTGAAAGAGATACCAACCTCTCTCATTCTTAGGTATGGAGCTGATTAGAACCTAGAGAAACCTTTGGCAATTCTTGGCAAAAATAAACCTATGCTAAAGACAACACTTACTTCTTCCCTCATACTAGACCTAGGTTAGGTACATTGGGGTAGGCGTATTTTAGAAGCACCAGTTGAGTATTTTAGCCTGTGTTATTTATGTATGTATTTTTATATGTAATAGCACCAGACAATGCTATTCCAGTATTATTTTATAGTACTGCTGTACGCATTATACTTTGCATTCTGTCAAACGATTGTAGCAGTTTATCAATCAATCAATCAATCAATCAATCAAGGCATTTATATAGCGCACTACTCACCCAGAGGGTCTCAAGGCGCTAGGGGAGGGGGGTCCACTACTGCTCGAACAGCCAGGTCTTGAGTTGCTTCCTGAAGGCGAGGTGGTCCTGGGTCAGGTGGAGGTGGGTCGGGAGGGAGTTCCATGTCTTGGCGGCGAGGTAGGAGAAGGACCGTCCGCCTGTGGTGGCTCTTCTGATGCGGGGGACGGCGGCGAGGGCGTGGCCGGTCGATCGAAGCTGGCGTTTGGGAGCGTAGAAGTTGAGGCGACTGTTGAGGTATCCTGGGCCTTGGTTGTGTAGGGCTTTGTGTGCATGGGTGAGGAGTCGGAAGGTGATTCTCTTGTTGACCGGGAACCAGTGCAGGTCTCTCAGGTATCCTGAGATGTGGCTGCTACGGGGGATGTCCAGGATGAGTCATGCTGAGGCGTTCTGGATCCGCTGGAGTCTCTTCTGGAGTTTGGCGGTGGTTCCGGCGTAGAGGGAGTTGCCGTAGTCCAGACGGCTGGTGACGAGGGCCTGGGTGACCGTCTTCCTGGTCTCGGTGGGGATCCACCGGAAGATCTTACGTAGCATGCGCAGGATGTTGAAGCACGACGAGGAGATGGCGTTGACTTGTCTGGTCATGGAGAGGGAGGAGTCCAGGATGAAGCCCAGGTTGCGTGCGTGGTCTGTTGGTTTGGGTGCGCTGCCTAGGGCAGGGGGCCACCAGGAGTCGTCCCAGGCGGAGGGTGAGGATCCCAGGATGAGGACTTCCGTCTTGTTCGAGTTCAGTTTCAGGCGGCTGTTCTTCATCCATTCGGCTACCTCTTTCATCCCTTCGTGAAGGTTGGCTCTGGCGGTGGCGGGGTCGTTGGTGAGGGAGAGAATCAGCTGGGTGTCGTTGGCGTAGGAGATGATGTTGAGGTTGTGCTGGCGTGCTATGTCTGCGAGGGGGCTCATGTAGATGTTGAAGAGGGTTGGACTGAGCGAGGAGCCTTGAGGAACGCCGTAGATGACTTCGGTGGCTTCAGATCTGAACGGGGGGAGGCGGACTCTCTGTGTCCTTCCGGCGAGGAAGGAGATGATCCACTCCAGTGCCTTCTCCTGGATTCCGACGTTGCTGAGTCGCTGCACTAGTGTACGGTGGCAGACAGTGTCGAAGGCCGCGGAGAGGTCTAGGAGGATGAGGGCTGCTGTTTCTCCATTGTCAAGCAGTGCTCGGATGTCATCGGTGGCTGCGATCAGGGCGGTCTCGGTGCTGTGGTTGGCCCGGAAGCCAGACTGTGAGAGGTCGAGGGATCCGTTCGTCTGGAGGAAGGCGGCCAGCTGCTTGTTGACAGTCTTCTCGATGACTTTTGCAGGAAACGGGAGCAGCGAGATGGGGCGGTAGTTCTTGAGGTCGGTGGGGTCGGCTGATGGCTTCTTTAGTAGAGCGCTGAGTTCGGCGTGCTTCCAGCTCTCCGGGAAGGTAGCGGTGTCGAAGGAGGTGTTGATGATGTCCCGTAGGTGGGGTGCGATGACAGCGTCTGCCTTGTTGAAGACGTGGTGAGGGCAGGGGTCGGTAGGAGATCCGGAGTGGATGGAGTTCATCGTGCGGACGGTGTCTTCGGTGCTAATCGGGGTCCAGGCGCGGAGTGTGGTGGTGGGGGGCGGTGGTTCGGTCGTGGCGTGCGTCGGTTGAGTGCTGAAGCTGTTGTGTATGTCCGCGATCTTGTTGTGGAAGTAGGAGGCGAGGGAGTTGCAGAGGTCTTGCGAAGGGGTGATGTCGTTGTTTCCGGCGTTGGGGTTGGAGAGCTCTTTAACGATGTTGAAGAGTTCCTTGCTGTTGTGTACGTTGTTGTCCAGTCGTTCCTTGAATGCGGTTTTCTTGGTGGCGTTTACCTCTCTTGCTTGAGAAAGAAGACTGCTCAATAAACCCCTTTTATTGAAACGCCCGTCTTTCTATTTCTGTGCAAACTCTGCAGAAAGGAAGCATGCACGATGGACTGAGTAAAATAGGTATCTATTGTTTCCACGACTCTGAAGATACGTTTCAATTCTTAGGGAAACAAAGTTGTCATGTTTATGCGGTTGTCAGAAACTATTCCCTTATTGTGTATTCGAGAAAGTTTCTAGTGACCTCTGAGTTAGCTGGCACGCACAATTAAGTTTATTATACTCGATAGAGACAAACTGACCTCAGTCCAATGTCAAATCTATAGTGTATATTATTCCAATGCGCAGAGCCTATTGGGAATATAGGAACTACACTACAGGCTGCCACATGCTTCTGGGTGGGTGGGGAGTGCTCCATCTTGCTCAGCTGAGGAACAAGGGAGCATGCTAGGAGTAGCATTGCTGGCCTCCCACCCCCAAACAGCACAACCTGGGAAGATGGGTACCTACCTGTTAGTCTGATGAGGGCAATGCAATGGCTGCCGCATTCTTCTGGTTGGGTGGGGATTGCTCCGTCTTGCTCATCTGGGGAACAAGTGAGCATGCTGGGCGTAGTATTGCAGGCCTCCTACCCCCAAACAGCCCTCCCTGTGAAGATGGCTACCTACCTGTAAGTTTGGTTGTTGTACTACAATGGCTGCCACATGCTTCTAAAGGGGGCAGTGCTACATACTGCTCAGGGGTAGGACAGGGATGCCTGGTGGGAGTTGTCGTGCTGGCCTCCCACCCCCAAACAGCCCTCCTTGAGATAATGGATACCTACCTGTTAGGTGAAGGTGAGCAATGCAATGGCTGCCACATGCTTCTGGGTGGGTGGGGAGTGCTCCATCTTGCTCAGCGGGGGAACAAGGGAGCATGTTGGGAGAAGTATTGCAGGCCTCCCACCCCCAAACAGTACAACCTGGGAAGATGGCTACCTACCTGTTAGTTTGATGAGGGCAGTGCAATGTCTGCCACATGCTTGTGGGCCGGTGGGGAGTGCTCCATCTTGCTAAGCTGGGGAACAAGGAGGCATGGTGGGAGTTGTTGTGCAGGCCACCCCGCCCAAAATAGCCCTCCCAGGGAAGATGGCTACCTATCTTTTAGGTGAGTGGGAACCATACAATGGCTGGCACATGCTTCTGGGTAGGGGGAGTGGAACATCCTGCTCAGGGGTGTGACGGGGGCCTGTTTGGAGTTGTAGTGCTGGTTGCCTGGACACGTACAAAACTGTATGTATTGTCTACCTTTGGGTGATTCAGAGGGAGTGGATGTTACATCTGTGAGACATGTGTTGGATATTGTGGTGCATTTGAATATACTTGTGCCTCTGAAATGTAGCTTTGTAGTTGTGCTGGACAATACAAAGCAGTGTGATGGTCTACATGTGTTTGTACTTACCAGCCTGCACTCCCCCAGCTATTCCTGTGAGACTCTATGGATGCAGTTTGGCAAGCACCTTCTCTTCCCATGCAGTGAATGTTCTTGGTGGAACGGGAGGGCCACCGCTAGTCCTCTGAGCCAGCTCACGGTTCTTGTTCCTCTTTTCTTTCACAACCCTCTACAAGTCATGCCACCGCTTCATGAATTCATGCTTGGAGCGCGGGGTGGTCCCTACTGCATTGACCTTGTTGACTATCCTTACCCACATTTGTACTCTTGTGGCTAATGGAGTCTGTTGGACCAGGATACCAAACACTTGTGGTTCTACTATGATTATCTCATCTACCATGACTGTCAACCCACTCTCTGTGAATTTGGGCATTTTCTGTGGTGCTATGGTGTATGATGTGCAGAGGGGTTAGAGGTGCAGGGGTGTATGTGGAGGGGGGTGGGGGTGATGTGTATGGTATGTGATGTGCAGAGGGGTTGGAGGTGCAGGTGTGGTAGTGGTAGTGGTGCTGTGTGTGGTTTGAGTAGTGATGGAGTGTTGATTTGCCTCTCCTTTCAGCTGTGGTGTATGTCCCTTCACTTCTGGAGTATTGCAAGGATTGTGGTCAGGGAAGGGGCTGGTTTTATACTCAGCTCTGTGGGTGTGTCACAGTGGGGTATTGCTGTCAAGTGTGTTGTGTGGGTTGTCCTGGGATTTGTATTTCTGTAGTTGACATGTGGGTGTGTCCTTGGGGTGTGTTAAGTGTTTTTGGGGGCAGGGCTAGTTTGCTGTGTGCACTTTGTGGCCTTGTTGTGATTTTTTTGTGTCGACCGCCATCTTTGTCATGGAGCGCCCACAGCGGTGGCTATGCTACCGCGGTGGTCGGAGACAGCGGAAGGTACTGCAGTTACATCGGGGATATCCTAATTTTCCGTGCGTTCTCTCCGCTGTCCTGGCTGCGGTTTGCTTATTTTCTGCCGCAAATCCGACCGCCGTGGAAGGATTTTAGCCTTCTCCGCCCGCTACGGGAGTTTTTCGTTGCCTCGTTCCACCGCGGTCAGATTTCTTGGGCGGTTGATCCTCATTGTACAGCTGGCGGGCAGTTCATTTCCACTATCATGGCGGTCTGGTGTTTTTCCGACCGCCATCCTAATAGACCCCTTACAGTTTAGCCTTAGAAGGGTACAATTCGAAGGAGGTAGAGCTGCTCATGCCCGCCCCCACTTGTACCAACCACATTGTGCAGCCCACACAATATCTTCATATGCTCCAATCAACCCAAGATGATGCCATCCAGACTCGGCCCTTGCCTGTTTTCTTGGCTCTTCCTTCCCAAACTCCATAATTTCAATGACTTCTTCCGCTCTGTCCTGAGATGAGCAGCAGCTCCTGGTCCATAACCAGTGTCTGCAGATATTCATGAAAAGACCCCGCAGCCAAACCCCACCCACCTGCTGAGTTGTCATTTTTTTTACACTAACTTAGGTGAGAGAAGGTTGTGGGTCTGATTCTAGGAATGGTCGAAGGAACAAGGCATGGCCGGTGCTATCCATCCATGCGCTCTGTCTTTGCTTTACATCGGCCACAAGGGGATCTGTCAACCATAGCCACAATTACCTGTTTCAGAGAATGACACAAAAGCACTTGTCAGGACCCCTCATACACAGAAATATGTCCAGTGTGTATTTCAGATTTGTCAATGGTAGGGTTGCCAATTTGTGATGCAAATGAAATCAAGAGTAAAGCTCCCACTTACATCTCCCTTTTATTTTTTTAAAGGTTAGTACAACAATAAGCACACACAACTACCTTTATATGTCTTTCTGTTAACCACAGTTGTGCAGCCTAATTCCAATGTTGTTTTATTATAGACACTCTTGGAGAATAAAAATCTGATGCATAGATTGGCAAACTATTGATGGAGCGAGCTTTAGAAAATATTTTATTCTAGCTCGTGATGTCATACTCTCATAACTTGAAATAATATATTAATGAGTGTTTGCATGATTTGTTTAATTAACTCAACCTAGATTAAGTTTGCACCACACATATACACGCGCTAAACTATTTACATGTGCTCTTGTTGCATTTGCAAGTCTGTTTTTGTAACACATTATTAATATTGTCCTGTTTGTTATGTCTGTCCTATTGTCTTTGTCACTATTAATATGCAGCTGATCATTCATGGCATGTGCTTTTATATGTGCTTACATGTATGTCCTATGTTGTGTTTGTGTGTCTGTGTATTATTTAATCATATTTTTACTCTTTCAGAAACATAAAGCTGGATTACATGAAGAATGGTAGTTATTTTATGTGTTGCTTTAAAAGTTTGCTTTTGCTAAATGTCTTTTTATTAGTGGGTTAATTAATAATTAGCAAGGGACTGGATGGTACAGAAGGGTTTGTTTTACCTGAATTATTTATTCTTTTGTGTTTGTTTAAATAATAGTTTTCTGAAAAAGTGACGCAAGCTGAAAGTGGCGCAGTGACGCAATCAGAAGTGGCGCAGAAAAGGCCTGCTGATGCTAAGCCACAGGAGAAAGTTTAATTTGAAAAAAAAAATGACAAGCCTACAAACTTTTATTCTGAAATCACTTAAAAATGAACTGCTAAAGACAACTCTGTGGAGTGGGTTTGGATGTGCCTCGGAAAGCTCAGATCGGACAGGCTCAAGGTTGAAAGGAAGAGACGTGACAAGATTTTGTATTGCTTGAACATTTTTGCTACAAAATGTAGCAGACTAAGGAACTGTCACCAGGATTCTGTGCATGAACAATGGCTCTGTGTAAAGCCTGGTCTCGTGGTGGAAGATGTCACAGTTTACTGTGGCGTGAGGTGATTCAGCCAATGGAGAGCCAGAATTCAGCTAATGGAATGTGAAAAATAGTTAGCTCAGCTTAATTTAGGGTATAAGAATAGGCTTTAGCTGTAAACTTTTGGCTTACGCTTCTTGATTCCAGAGGGACGTATTCTGCTGTCCGATGATTACACGTAAGGAAATTTAACTTTTAAAGACTTTGTTTCCAGGCGATGAGGGTAGAGACAGAGAGTTAGTTAGGTTTTGGAAATGCTCTTTTTCACTTATTTCTGCTAATGAATAATATTTACATGAATTAAGCTCTCTTTGTAAATGCTGAATAAAACTTTCTTATGACTTTTTCTAATGCTTGCTTAATAAAGTTCCAAACCTATGTTTTCCTGAATATGTTTGAATAAACTTTTAAAATGACAATCTGGTCTTGTTTATTGTGAATGTCTTAAACAAACATATTTGATCTATTCACCTCATGATTTCTTATGGGCCTGGTATTGATTGGTAAGTGTAAGTGTGATAGTGGATTATGACATCATTTATAAAGAATTTTAGTTGCTGCGCTTCATCAATTTGGTAGCTTCAGACGGTTATATGTTGTTTTTGACATGCATGTTACATATATGTTGGTATAGTCATAGGATCAATGTTTAACAAATGTTAAGTTTCTTGATTTTGTCAGATTGTTATGTGTAGTATGTAATCTTTAGGGTTTTTCCAGCTGTGAAAAATTCCTGGTATGCCATGGCAAGAGTAGTGTGACTAGAAGAGTTACACAGTGCATTTGTCTGTTTCAAAATTGTGGTATAGAATATATCACGTGTTGTGGACGTACAACACAAGTTTAGGGACCTTAGATTGAATGGTTGAATGTATAGTGAGGATTGCCTATGAAATTGTAGCATTAAGCAGGGGGACCTGGTGAGCCTGTTTTTAAAACTTTCTGTGAAAAGAGTAGTAGGATTTATTCAAGCTTGAGAGAAGGGTGAGATAGCGTTGTCTATTCTTATCAACGTCTGACATTTTCTGTGGTTGGTTCAAGTCCTGCCAAGAATTCGTGTGTGTATGATTAGGGTTTTCTTGTTTGAAAGTGTGTGAATGATTGGTAACTGAAGGGTAGGGTAAGAATTACTCTATTAGCAATTGAGACTATTTTGTGAGAATAGCGTCGTCTATTCCACGCTGAGAATACTTGAATGAATGTTTAAAACTATCTCTTTGTTAGAGAGGCAGACAAATGGTTTCCTTTATGTTGTTATTAATTGCGTTTAAAAAGATAATAGGAAAGCGTTTTTGAGCCTTCATGGTAAAGAATGCGCTATTGTATTTAGAGTATTGTGCGTTAATTTAATCATTCTAAAAGCATTGCGCGCTATTAAAATCCTTTGAAAAGTGCCCCGATCGAAAATTGTAAGGGAGGGGCTGTTTTTGGAGTGGAAGTGTGTGGGGAGAGCCTGCAGCCGCAGCTGCTGCATACGTCAGAGCCTGTCGCGCTCTGATTGGTTAATATGCCTGGAGTGTCTGAGCTAAGCATGAGCGAATTTTGCGGATCTCGCGTTCGCGAATTTTGCGGATTTGCGGATTCGCAATCCGCAAAATCCGCGAATTCCCGCGAATTTGCGGCTTTTTTTTTTGTGTTCGCCCGTGTTTCTGCCAGTTCGCGAGGGTTTTTACAATTTCGCAATTTGCGAACTTACCTGTCGGGTCGCAAGTTTTGCGAACTTGTTGTTTCTACGTGTCCAGCCTGTTTGGGACACTCTTCTTCATCACTGCCACTCTCTGTCACCACTGCCACTCTCTGACTACTCATGCCACCCTCTGGCCCACCCATGCCACCCTCTGTTTCATCACCACACCCTCTGGTTGTCCAGTGTACATTATTTTCGGCAAAGCAAAGCACACCTTCCCTGCCTCAAGTGACCTGAATTAATTTGGGGCTGATTAATGTGTCACAGAATATTTTTTTAGCTGGCACCTGCGCCCTGATTAGTGATCTTTTGCACTTGCTAAGTGCTTTCATTGTTGCAAAATTAGTTACAACACCTGCCCTGCCCCAACTGACAATAATGAATTAGGGGCTGATTAATGGATTTTAACTTCCAGCCTGGCTCCTGCTTGTCTCCCTTAGCTGTAATTCAGGACCTTTGTGGCATATGTGTAACTATTCTGAGGTTCAGAGCAGGGTCACATAATAGTTTCAACTGGCAACTGAACTCTGGAGGGGCCCCTCAGGAAGCACTACAGGAAATGGCTACTAATGATGTGCCTGAACTTTTGAACCTGGTAAGTAGTTACTTTCAGTTTTGCTAAGATCGTATTTCTGCAATTTTGCACTTATTCGCGGGGCGCGAACTCACGCGAACAGTGCGAGCAGTGCGAGCAAAATCCGCTGCTCGCGGATTTGCGGATTTTGCGGGAAATTCGCAAATCTCGCGGATTGCGGATTTCCCGAAAATCCGCAAAATCCGCGAGCGGAACGGATTTTCCGCCCATGCCTAGTCTGAGCAAAGCAGCGCTCTCATTGGTTGAGGTACGATCAATGCTCGAAGTAGTTTGTTTATAAGTATTGTCTTTCTCTAGCAGTTTGCGCTATTTAAGAAAAATACTGGTTAGTTTGGCGAAGTGTGGTTATGTGGGCTTGACCCCCAGATTCTCTGTTGGTTGCCACATTGCTGCATGTGCTTTCCTTTTAGTTCACACGCTGTGTTCTTGTTGTTTGCGCGCTCCTTCAATTTCTTTAAATAAGCTTCTTGACACACCGCCTAACTACACGTGCTCACCTCGAGCCTATCTGATGCTTGCTCATTCTGTTCTGCTCGTTATTTAATGGTATCTGTATCCCGAGTATTTTGTGAAGGAGGTGGGCTGGAGCGAGTGGGAGAGCTGCCTGCAGCGGCTGTCTCCGTCAGCCGCCGCGCTCCCATTGGTCCAAAACGCCGACGCGTCATACATGGTGCCGCGCTCTGATTGGGCGAGGCTCCGTGTTAGTTAGAGGAGCCGCGCTCTGATTGGGCGACGCTCCGTCCCAGTAATAGATTGTTGTTCCTTCTGTTTGGTCTCTCTCGAGATGTATATCGCGCATTGAGAGGAGCGCGTGTGGAGAGAAACTGACTCTGTGATGGTCAGAGAGAGGGGAGACGCCTTTCGTTCCACATCAGAACAGGGTCGCGCACCCATTGGCTGTTGACGCGTAGCGTCACACAAGGGCCGCGACCTCATTGGTTGAGGCTTCGTGAGCCTCGAGGTTGTTTAAAGGGGGTTTCCTGTACAAACAGTACGCTATACTTGTGCCTGTGCTGCTCTTGCCGATTTTCTAAATTAAGAGGCAGGCTTCCCACTGTGTCTGTACTGTTGGGTTTCTACCATTGGCTGGTGACACGCTGAGCTGTGGTGCTCTGATCAAACGTGCAGTGTCAGTGTTATAGAAGAGCCGCGACCGGATTGGTTGAGGTTCTGGCAGGCATTACAGTTGGTTGAGCGCTGTGCAGCCACACGCTGATTGGCTGAAACACTCGTGCTGATGCACATTGTTTACTTTTTGCTGAAGATTTAGTTTTTTCACATTATTAATGCCTAAAGCTTCATTTTTATTATTAATTATTTTAGATATTTACTAATAATTAATGAATAAATATAGCAGATATATTAGGATAATAGCATCAAAGGTAATTAAAGTAAGGACATTAGTTATTAAATTAGTACAAAATTAAGTAAAAATAATTGCCATTAGGGTTGCAAATAAAATTATAGCATTAACAGCACCGTACATTAGAAAAGCAAGCACATTTAGGCTTAATTTTTACAGGTATATGTTGCAGAAGGTGTGTAAGTGAAAAATAAGTACATTTAAAACACATGTGATTATATGTTGGTATTTATTGTTGTAAATAAATATTTTGCGTTGCTATTGTTTTTGCAAATTTATGTTTTTCTTTCCAGGTTTATTAAAATTAGTGATGCAGGTAAATTAAGAGTTATATTAAATTGATCAGGTTATAAAGTTTTATTTCACCTGACCTTGTTAAATTAATTAATTAATTGATCAGCAAACGCTATTAGGTCAATTAAGTGAATGCAATTACTTATTGTAATTATTTTAAATTGAAATTAATTTTAATAAAGGTAAGTATTTTAAATTATGGATAGTCATTATTTGAAGAAGAAAACATTTTTCTGCTATCAGAAAATGGAAAATATATTCAAACAGGTTAAAAGGGTTGTTGCTACATGTGAGAGCAAATTAATGAATAAACAGGTGAGTAATGAAGTAACTAGTAAGCATAATAAAAATACAGATGCTACCACAAAAGAAATAATTTTTAATAAAAATCCAATTTCTGAATTAGCAAATGTAAATAATGAACCTGACAGAGAAGGATTTATTGATCAGTGTAAAAATGAAGTTGAAAATACAGATCAGGACAGAAATTCAGGCAAACCGCCAGAGCAGATTAATGTGTGTTATCAAAGTGTCACAACAGGTAGGCATGATGAGATGCTTAGTACTTCTGAAATTAATATTCCTGATCATGTAAGTTCTACAAGTGATTTAATTGAGCAGTTAACCTCAGACATGGAAGCAGTGACAGTTCCTGTGACAATTGGACCTGTTCCCCCAGTGCTTAGAAAAGATGAAACTAGTCCCACAGCTTTAATGGTCACATTGAATTGTGAAATTCAAAAGTTTGCTGAAAAACATTATTCTAATATACCTGAAAATGAGTTAGTAATGATTCCAACTCAGCAAGAGAGAGGGATGACTCTAGTTTCACCTAGTGAAAACTCTAACGTTGACCTGATTGACCTGACACAGCCTGGTGAGTATAAATTACTGGATAATACAATCAGTACTGACAGACTAAAAAGATTACAGGATGATGAGGACATGGAAGGCTTGAACAATACAGGTAAAATTGCCTCTGCCCATATAAAAGATTTAATTTGGGCTTTGAGAAAAAGGGGTAGTCTGAATAAATGGAAAACAAAATGGACGAAGAAAAAAGAGAAGGAAAAAGCGACCTTAGTTTTTGGAGGAGGGTGTAAAAATCCACAGATGCAGAATGAGATAGATCAGCAGCAACAGTTACTGAATGAAAAGCTACAAATTCTGCGACAGGTGGTGATTCAGCAGAATGAGATACCTCCGCCGCCATTTCCAAATTATGTTAATGAGCAAAAATACAATACAGATACAAGATTTAGTGGAGACAAGGAAAACAGATCAGATTCAATTAAAATTGCAAACAAGCAGGGAAATTTATTTCCTAATGTTCCACAGTACAAGATGAAGCCAGAAACAATTCCTGTTATTGAAAAATTCGTTAAGCAGGGTGTCCTAAAAGAGATTGAGAACAGTCTTTGTGACTCACCAGATATGGGAATTAGAAAGCCAGATGAAAGGTACAAAAAATACAGGACCTGAGAAAGGTTAATGAGATAGTTATCCCTTGTTGTCTTATTGTGCCCAAACTAGTAGAGATCCTTTGTCAGATACCACATGATGCAGAGTGGTATTGGGTCCCAATGCACCCAGAGAGTCAAATAATTTTTGCTTTCAGGTTCCAAGAGAGAATTCCCAGACAGGTAACTATTATGATTCAGGCAATGGAATACCCTAAGTCGCAAAAACAGGTAAGAATGTTCCTAGACATGGTTGAATACTGTTGCCAATGGATTAATGGTTTCTCAGTAATTATGAGGCCATTGCAAAGTCTGACAAAAGCAGATATAAAAGAACCAATTGTTCTGACAGAAATAAAGCTCGAAGCCATTGAGCAATTTAAAAAGAGTTTGAGTGAAGCTCCTGTTCAGGGCATGCTAGACTTCAACAAAGAAATTGAGCTTCTTGACAAAACAGCAGAGATAAAATATGCTGGAGAGAAAAATGATCATGTCTCAAAAGGCAATGAGCACGCAGGTACCATTGTTAAATTTTGTGCTCAGGAGTGGGTTGCAATCAATGGGGAAAAATTCAATGAACATGTTTCATGCATCCTCATACTAATCTTTGCAATTCAGACATGGCAAGAGTTAAATAAATTACAAGATGAGGCACATGATGTAGAGAAAAACACATGGTTCAAAGAAGTTTACAAAGATGGCGGACCTGTTATGTCCAATTGTATGAATGCTGACATGGTATGGATGTACCATGGTCCAGGTCATTTAGCAAGAGACACAATGATTGAACTGTTTAGGGAAACATGTCTGACATGTCAGAAAAACACATGCCAGAAAAACAATGCAGATCAAAAGACAATTGAGAATTTGGGAACAATAGGCCCGGAGGGTGGTTCATTTGCAAAAATTCAAATAGATTTCTTTGAAATGCCCCAAGAAAACAAACTGAGATATGTCCTAGTCATCATTTGTTTACTTTCAAAATGGTTAGAAGCTTTTTCAACAAGAAAGAATAATACCGTTTCTGTATTCCATCAGTTGAGAACAGATGTCGAAAAGGAGCAGGCTCATGATCTATTGCCAAGAGACTTGCTCAGAACAAAGGTTCATCGGAGGAGAAACTGTCTAGTACCCAGGTGGCAGAAAGCAAGTCAGGTGACAACAGATACTGGATGGATGCATATCAGTAATACCCTTTGTGTACCTGAACCTGATAACACTGATGAAGACAGTGAAGACACTACAACTGATTCAGTCTCTGAAAAAGAAATTCCTGAAGAAAATCCAGATCTTGAAGATCGACAAGGTGGTCGACATCTGGATGATGATGTCAAAAATCCAGATATTGAAGATCGACAAGGTGGTCGACATCTGGATGATCATGTCAATGTGAATGAAACATTGAATGATGAAGATCTAGAGATTGTGATTCTAGATTCAGAAAATGATGAAAATCTGATAGAAAAAGAATGTCAAGGAAAAGAAGAAGATTCAGAAGCAGAAAATTCTGAGCAAGAAGATAATCAAGTCCAGGAGAGTATTGAAAAGCAGAGGAGCAGCTCTGTGTGCAGGAACAAGAATCCTGAAACTGGGAAGCTAAAGGTGATCCCTGAAGAGGAGGAAGAATTACCAAGTACCAGCTGTAAGGATGATGTCTCTAACGGAGTGAAGCTGCTGAGTAAAGAAGTTCCTTGGTGCAGATTTAAAGTCTCAGAAAATGATACAGATGGGAGTGATGAAGAGTCTGAAATAAGAAAATTCGGAAAAAGGGCTTGGAAAGCTGAATGTAAAGAAAGCAAGCCTAAGAAGAAACTCTTGAGAAAAGGTGATGTCTAGCCTAAAGGTGATGTCTGGCCTAAAGATTTAAAGTTTAAATTCGAAGTGTCAAGTCAGAAGAGTGATTCAGACAAAAAAAAAGAGCAAGCTGAAGAAAAGCAAAAGACCATTGAGACCAAATGTAAAATACAAGTCTCCAGAATGGGCTTACTTAACTATCCCTCCAATAGTTGAGGAGCGCAGTAACAGTCAAAATGGTGACAATGACTAGGTTTAGTTTTCTTTAGTTGAGGTTTATTTTTTTGGCATAAGGCTGAAGAAATTTTGTTAGGGTGACACAAGGTCGAAGAAATTGTGTTAGCTGGAAACACTTTTATGTAAGACGCAAGGTCGAAGAAAACATGTTTAGAATTTGAAAAAAAAAAAAAAGAGGGGGTATATACTATGTACTAATTTTTCAAAAATTTTCAAAAATTTACTTTTTGTTTTTTGTTTTGTTTTATACTACTCAGATTGATATTTGTTTTGGTGTGTTGGTTGGTGCAATTCAAAATGTAGTTATGCAATTTTAAACTTAGTTACCTAAATTCATTGGGGGTTGGGGATTCAAAGGTGGAAAGGATCCAACTTAGCTGAATAAAGAAAGGGTAAAGGATACAGAATTAGTAAGATGTAAGACTCAATACTAATTATGAGATAGATGAAATTAGAGCTTAAATACTAATCCAGAGTAAGCCTGAAACATGTTCAATAGATAACATTTTTAATTAAAAATTTTGGGTGTTGTTTTGTGATTTTGAAATCACCAGATGAGGGAGTTGATGGAGCGAGCTTTAGAAAATATTTTATTCTAGCTCGTGATGTCATACTCTCATAACTTGAAATAATATATTAATGAGTGTTTGCATGATTTGTTTAATTAACTCAACCTAGATTAAGTTTGCACCACACATATACACGCGGGAAACTAATTACATGTGCTCTTGTTGCATTTGCAAGTCTGTTTTTGTAACACATTATTAATATTGTCCTGTTTGTTATGTCTGTCCTATTGTCTTTGTCACTATTAATATGCAGCTGATCATTCATGGCATGTGATTTTATATGTGCTTACATGTATGTCCTATGTTGTGTTTGTCTGTCTGTGTATTATTTAATCATCTTTTTACTCTTTCAGAAACATAAAGCTGGATTACATGAAGAATGGTAGTAATTTTATGTGTTGCTTTAAAAGTTTGCTTTTGCTAAATGTCTTTTTATTAGTGGGTTAATTAATAATTAGCAAGGGACTGGGTGGTACAGAAGGGTTTGTTTTACCTGAATTAATTATTCTTTTGTGTTTGTTTAAATAATAGTTTTCTGAAAAAGTGACGCAAGCTGAAAGTGGCGCAGTGACGCAATCAGAAGTGGCGCAGAAAAGGCCTGCTGATGCTAAGCCACAGGAGAAAGTTTAATTTGAAAAAAAATGACAAGCCTACAAACTTTTATTCTGAAATCACTTAAAAATGAACTGCTAAAGACAACTCTGTGGAGTGGGTTTGGATGTGCCTCGGAAAGCTCAGATCGGACAGGCTCAAGGTTGAAAGGAAGAGACGTGACAAGATTTTGTATTGCTTGAACATTTTTGCTACAAAATGTAGCAGACTAAGGAACTGTCACCAGGATTCTGTGCATGAACAATGGCTCTGTGTAAAGCCTGGTCTCGTGGTGGAAGATGTCACAGTTTACTGTGGCGTGAGGTGATTCAGCCAATGGAGAGCCAGATTTCAGCTAATGGAATGTGAAAAATAGTTAGCTCAGCTTAATTTAGGGTATAAAAATAGGCTTTAGCTGCAAACTTTTGGCTTACGCTTCTTGATTCCAGAGGGACGTGTTCTGCTGTCCGATGATTACACGTAAGGAAATGTAACTTTTAAAGACTTTGTTTCCAGGCGATGAGGGTAGAGACAGAGAGTTAGTTAGGTTTTGGAAATGCTCTTTTTCACTTATTTCTGCTAATGAATAATATTTTCTTGAATTAAGCTCTCTTTGTAAATGCTGAATAAAACTTTCTTATGACTTTTTCTAATGCTTGCTTAATAAAGTTCCAAACCTATGTTTTCCTGAATATGTTTGAATAAACTTTTAAAATGACAAGCTGGTCTTGTTTATTGTGAATGTCTTAAACAAACAAATTTGATCTATTCACCTCATGATTTCTTATGGGCCTGGTATTGATTGGTAAGTGTAAGTGTGATAGTGGATTATGACATCATTTATAAAGAATTTTAGTTGCTGCGCTTCATCACTATAAATACAAAAGTGATGCAAACCTGCACAAAATGTTTTTTATGTATTTACTTTCCAGCTTAAAGCTTGTTTTGAGCTAGAAAGTTCCCTCAAAGTAAAACAAAGCAGTGCCTACCACTGCTTGCCATTACTCTGAGTCAAGGTGCATAGGTGTACCTGGGCGTTTCCATGCAACCACCATGTTTTATTGACATAATAGACAGGGTTTTGATCTTAAAATGAATGCCGCTTTAAAGCAGCCGTTAAAAAGCATAAATGCTTTTTTATTTCTCCTTTTTCCACTCTGCGTGTGTTCTGCACTCTATAGCACTTATCTGAAGTGGTAAAAGTTTTAAAGGTAATCTAAGCGTAGTATTTTGTGTTCCAGTACAGACCTATGCTAGACTTGCGCAGACCACCTTGCACTATGGTGCAAGGTAGTATGCTTGGTGCGTGGCAGCCTGATTGTGCGCAAAAGCTCGGTACAGAGAAGTGGATTGCTAAGTCTCTGTAGATATGGAGCTTTCCTGCTGCCTCATTATCCCTCTACACAAGGCAGCACTTCTGATAATCTGGGCCTGAATTTGAAGCAGCAAGATTGGAGCTAGGCCCCTCCTGGTTGCCCTCAGTTAACTACAATAGAAACATTTACTACCCAATCGCAAATGGAGCCATAATTATTTTAGACAGGGGCAGAAGATAGGCCTGGCATCTGACATTGATGCCCCCCACTACGCCAACGGCACTAGGGAGCTGGAATGAGAGATGTGAATCCTGCAGCAGCGCCGGGGTACTAGAGTGCTGAATGGTGAAGCTAACAGCACGCTACCTTCCATCTGTTTACACTTCCTGTACGCTCAAGCCGAATGGTGCAGTTTAGGGCGCGCTACCTTCCCTCTGTTTACACTCCCTGTACACTCAAGCCGAATGGTGCAGTTTACAGCTTGCTAGCTTCTCTTAGTTTACACTCCCTCTACACTCAAGCCGAATGGTGCAGTTTAGGGTGTGCTACCTTCTCTTTGTTTACACTCCCTGTAAACTCAAGCCGAATGGTGCAGTTTACAGCACACTACCTTCTCTTTGTTTACACTCCCTGTACACTTAAGCTGAATGGTGAAGCTTACAGCACGCTACCTTCCATCTGTTTACACTTCCTGTACACTCAAGCCGAATGGTGCAGTTTATAGCACACTACCTTTTCTTAGTTTACACTCCCTGTACACTCAAACCCAATGGTGCAGTTTACAGCATGCTACCTTCTCTTTGTTTACACTCCCTGTACACTCAAGCCGAATGGTGCAGTTTAGGGCGCGCTACCTTCTCTTTGTTTACACTCCCTGTACACTCAAGCCGAATGGTGCAGTTTACAGCACGCTAGCTTCTCTTTGTTTACACTCCCTGTACACTCAAGCCAAATGGTGCAGTTTACAGCACTCTACCTTCTCTTTGTTTACACTCCCTGTACACTCAAGCCGAATGGTGAAGCATACAGCACACTACCTTCTCTTTGTTTACTCTTCCTGTACACTCAAGCTGAATGGTGCAGTTTAGGGCGCGCTACCTTCCCTTTGTTTCCACTCACTGTACACTCAAGCCGAATGGTGCAGTTTACAGCTTGCTAGCTTCTCTTAGTTTACACTCCCTGTACACTCAAGTCTAATGGTGCAGTTTAGGGCGCGCTACCTTCTCTTTGTTTACACTCCCTGTAAACTCAAGCCGAATGGTGCAGTTTACAGCACACCACCTTTTCTTTGTTTACACTCCCCGTACACTCAAGCCGAATGGTGCAGTTCACAGCACGCTACCTTCACTTTATTTACACTCCCCGTACACTCAAGCCGAATGGTGCAGTTTACAGCACTCTACCTTCTCTTTGTTTACACTCCCTGTACACGCAAGCCGAATGGTGAAGCATACAGCACACTACCTTCTCTTTGTTTACTCTTCCTGTACACTCAAGCTGAATGGTGCAGCTTACAGCACGCACCCTTCCATCTGTTTACACTTCCTGTACACTCAAGCGAATGGTGCAGTTTATAGCACGCTACCTTTTCTTTGTTTACACTCCCTGTACACTCAAGCCGAATGGTGCAGTTTACAGCACGCTGCCATCTATTTGTTTACACTCCCTGTACACTCAAGCCGAATGGTAAAGTTTAGGGCGCGCTACCTTCCCTTTGTTTACACTCCCTGTACACTCAAGCCGAATGGTGCAGTTTACAGCCCGCTAGCTTCTCTTAGTTTACACTCCCTGTACACTCAAGCCGAATGGTGCAGCTTAGGGTGCGCCACCTTCTCTTTGTTTACACTCCCTGTAAACTCAAGCCGAATGGTGCAGTTTACAGCACACTACCTTCTCTTTGTTTACACTCCCTGTACACTTAAGCCGAATGGTTAAACATACTGCACGCTACCTTCTCTTTGTTTACACTCCCCGTACACTCAAGCGAATGGTGCAGTTTATAGCACGCTACCTTTTCTTTGTTTACACTCCCTGTACACTCAAGCCGAATGGTGCAGTTTACAGCACGCTACCTTCTATTTGTTTACACTCCCTGTACACTCAAGCCGAATGGTGCAGTTTAGGGCGCGCTACCTTCCCTTTGTTTACACTCCCTGTACACTCAAGCCGAATGGTGCAGTTTACAGCACGCTAGCTTCTCTTAGTTTACCCTCCCTGTACACTCAAGCCGAATGGTGCAGTTTAGGGTGTGCTACCTTCTCTTTGTTTACACTCCCTGTAAACTAAAGCCGAATGGTGCAGTTTACAGGACACTACCTTCTCTTTGTTTACACTCCCTGTAAACTAAAGCCGAATGGTGCAGTTTACAGGACACTACCTTCTCTTTGTTTACACTCCCTGTACACTTAAGCCGAATGGTTAAGCATACTGCACGCTACCTTCTCTTTGTTTACACTCCCCGTACACTCAAGCCGAATGGTGCAGTTTACAGCACTCAACCTTCTCTTTGTTTACACTCCCTGTACACTCAAGCCGAATGGTGAAGCATAGAGCACACTACCTTCTCTTTGTTTACTCTTCCTGTACACTCAAGCTGAATGGTGAAGCTTACAGCACGCTACCTTCTCTTTGTTTACACTTCCTGTACACTCAAGCTGAATGGTGCACTTTACAGCACATTACCTTCTCTTTTTTTACACTCCCTGTACACTCAAGCTGAATGGTGAAGATTACAGCCCGCTGGCCCCCCTTTGCTCACACTTTGTGCCCACTTATGCTGAATGGTGCAGATTGCAGCACACTACCTTCTCTATGTTCACACTCCATGCCCACTTATGCTGAGAGGTCAAATTACTGCAAGCGACCTTCTCTTTGTTTATGCTCTGTGCACATTTATAGGGAATTGTGCAGATTACAGCATGCTGTCTTCCCTTTGCTCACTTTCCATGCAAATTCATGCCAAATGGTGCAAATTACAGCATGCTACCTTCTATTTGCTCACCTCCGTGCACACTCATGCTGAATAGTGCAGATTACTGCACGCAACCTTCCCTTTGCTCACATTCCTTGACAATTTATGTTGAATGGTGCAGATTATAGCTTGCTACCTTCCCTTTGCTCACACTCACTGTACACTCACGCTGAATGGTGCAGATTACAGCACTGTACCTTCTCTTTGCTCACCTTTCGTGCACACTCATGATGAATGGTGCAGAGTATAGCACACTACCTTCTCTTTGCTCACATTCCGTGCACAGCAAAAGACACACAAATCAGTCTTGACCCAGTGCTTCATAGGAACAGTCCAGCCCGAACTGCCAAGCCAGGTCCTCCCTTGGCCAGAAACAAGCATCCTAGGACCAGTTTTGGGGTTTCACCCCTCTTCAGCCAGGATAGCTTGATTCCAGTGGCACAGTAAGCCCAGGACCCCCGTCTGGGCATATTGGCGCACTTAGGGCGAGAAAACAAAAGACACACAATTGATGGCCAGAGTCAAGAGATCTGGGTTAAATCCATCATTCTTTTGCTCACCATGCCACCCCAGTTTAGACCTGGCCATATGCAAATCAGTCTTGACCCTGTGCCTCATGGGAACAGTCCAGCCTGAACTGCCAAGCCAGGTCCTCCCTGGACCGGAAACAAGCATCCTAGGACCGGTTTCGGTGTTTCACCCCTCTTCAACCAGTATAGCTAGATTCCAGTGGCAAAGTGAGCCCAGGACCCAGGTCTGGGCATACCGGGCGCACTTAGGGCGAGAAAGCAAAGGACACACAATTCCGGGCACAATCATGTTGAATGGTGCAGATTACAGCACAGTACCTTCTAATTGCTCACATTCCATGCACACTCATGATAAATGGTGCACATTACAGCAGAGTACCTTCTCTTTGCTCACTTTCCATGCACACTCATGCTGAATGGTACAGATTACAGCACATTACCTTCCCTCTGCTCACACTCTGTGCACACTCAGGCTGAGCAGTGCAGATTAAAGCATGCTACCTTCTCTGTGCTCACACTCTCTTCCAACTCCTGCTGAATGGTGCAGATTACAGCATGCTACCTTTTCTTGCTTTACACTCTGTGCACACTCATGCTGAATGGTGCATGCTACCATCTCTTTGCTCACATTCCGTGCAAACTCATGATAAATGGTGCAGATTACAGCACGCTACCTTCTCTTTGTTCTAATTCTGTATACACTTGTACTGAATGGTGCAGACTAGAGCATGCTACCATCCATTTCTCCTTCCCAATTATGCTGAATGGTGCGGATTTCAGCATGCTACATTTTCTTTGTTTACACTCCAGGCCCACTTATGCTGAGTGGTGCAGTTTAGAGCACACTACCGTCTCTTTGCTCACGTTTCGTGCACACTCATGCTGAATGGTGCAGATTGCTGCTTGCTACTTTCCCTTTACTCACATTTCCTGCCCTATTCACTGCGCTTTCTTCCTCGCTTGAACACTTCTCCAAGCCCGGTAGTCCTGCTCTTTCTGTTCACCTAAGCTGTTGCCCCCCTCCCACGTGAGCTTGGCCCCCCTCTGCTGACAATCCCACCATCTGCCCACCTTCCAGAGTGCCCATTCCTATGGCTCCTCTAGCTTGTCCTGCCACCCTGGGGGCGTGTCCTTTTGCTCTTTTCGACCACCTGACCCCCTTGAGGGCCACCTCAATGGCGCTGCAGTGCTTCACCAAGGTCTCATTCCCAGCATCCAGCTATGATGCCAGACTACCACCATACTAGTGAGACAATGGTGCAACAACACACACTGCACCACTAACAGCACGCAGAGATGCAGGTCTAGCACTCAGCCCTGTCAGGCATGATGATCAGATAGCACACGGCGTAATACGTTCTGTGGAGTGCTTTGAGGTGTATCAGCCTAAGTTGTGTTGTGATAGCAGTTTCTAGGGGGGGGGAGGGGGGAGATCGCTTCTTGCCATTCCCGTCTTCTAGGTCCCGATAATCTGTTTGCCACTGTGGGGGTCTGGTAAATTATAAATTATTTTTTGGGATGTCATGGAGAAGACTCTTTGAGTCATGTGGTCCCTGAGTAGTCTGTCTTCCAGAGGGGATGCTTCTGGCAGTTCTTGGTCAGATGGGATCACTGCTGTTAGAGCATGTTTTTCGGTCGAGCTGGTGTAAGCAGCGCGAAGCGCTGCATCCAGCAAAGCCTCTATTGTTATTCACTTGTTGGAAATGTGGGACAAGGGATGGGCACGCGCAGGGCCGTCGGCGATTTCAGCGTGTGTGCGCGCATGTACACCCACGCGCCGTGCACATCTCCTGTCCCACTTCCTTCAAGCCAGCATGGAGTGTAACGTGTTAGCGTCTGCCGCCACTCCATGTTAAATACTTTCTGGTTTGTTTTTGGCAATTGAGCTACTGAACCTTATGTACAAATATACTTTTAAGCCTTACAGTTTTCTCCTTAGCAGCATTTTCATTTTGCTATTATATCGTGCATCTCTCTTTGCAATGCATTACATGTACTCAGGAAGTGTAAAACATGTATCCATACATAAACGTACCTTTGTACACACTCGCTTTTAATTATAGCGCACACACACACGACACACACACGCACCTTGTCTCCCTCAATGCGCACCTGGCGTACTTTCGCTTTCCCTCCCTTCGGCGTCTCAGCCCACACTCTCCAACTCGGCCTGCTCTTACCTGGTGAACTCCAGCAGCGCCTGCCTCATTGAGTTCTACGCGTCCTTTTTTGTGTGTTTTTTTTGGTTGCTTTAGGCGCTTTCACGGGCCGTACAGCACTTTTTTTATGGCGCCGCCACTAGGCGCGAGTCAACAACGCGCGCAAGGGGCGGAGCTGCGCTGTGTAGAGGGGCAGGGTATTGCAGTGCACCCTGTCTTTAGTAGTGCTTCCTCCTCCGTCCCCTGTCAGAAAGGAAACAGCGCAGCGGCGGACAGAAGCCCTGTGAACGAATCTTTCTAAAAGCCAGCACGCGCATTCCTCGTAGTTGACCGGAGTTAAACCTCTGTGTCGCCAGCCTCGGTAGCATCTTGCTGTGAGCTGTCCAGGCGTGAAGCTGCGCTTAATCGGTGAGTGTAAGGTCATCTCATGCAGAAAACGAGCACACGCCCATCCTGAGGGCTTCACGCATCATTTGATTACGCGCTGATCCCATCAGGGCAGGGCCAGGGTTGCAGGGACACTACAGCACACCTCGGTATTCCTACAGCAACCTACGGGCTCCTCCGTTACTTCTGCTCTGTAGGAATGCTGCTCTACCACAAGAAGAATACACAGAGCCTCATCTGTTATTTAAACTCCTTTATTCTCGGAGCGCCGGGGCAGCGCACCTCTCTTAACCGGGCTCGGCGCCAACATAAAATGGCCGCCTTCCGGTTCCCATCAAGCCCTTCCGGTTCCGGCCCTTGCTGGTCGGAAAGCTAGACCGTCACCACATATCTCCCCCCTTAAACACTTCAACAACAAGTACATGGTGCAAATAGTCTTACTTGATGCACATGGTAAAGTTCTCAAACTTCTTAGGAACTCTCACGATTCTTCCTGCTCTCATTCTCACTGCTTCTGCTCCCTTCTCACCTCCCTGGGTCATCGGGACTGTGTGCAGCCCTCGTCTCTTGCTATTGCTACCTTCAGCTGCTACCGGTTTCTCTTTGTTCATCTCTTTCTCGCTTCCCTTCACTCTTGCGACACCTCCAGTTCCTCTGACCTCATCATCTGCGATGTTTCCGTTCTCCGTTTCCTCTACTTGCTCTGCCATTCTCTCTACTTGCTCTTTCCTTCTTCCACCAATGCCTCGGCTAGGCACTTCCTCTTCCATCTCCATGTCACCTTCTGTATCCGTCTCCCATCTCAGGATTTTGTTGCATTTCGCCATCCTGTCTTGTGATCACACTTTGCCGTCGCTTAGCAACGCAGATCTGGCATATGGTTCTAGGACTTGAAGAGGTGGCGTGAACTTACTTTCTCCTTTCCTTTTCAATGTAGCTACCTTCACTCTCACCCAGTCTCCTTTCTCTAGTGTCACTTCTCGCACATTTCGTTGTTTGTTGTAGTGCTCTGTATATGCCTCTTGTGCTCTCTCCAGATTCCTTTTCACTATCGCAGGAGACCATCTGCTTTGCATTACCATCTGTCTCCACACTATGTTATCCTTTGTGAACGGTTCTCTTCCCCTCAAGACTTTGAAGGGGCTGTAACCTGTACTTCCAGGCGTGATGCGGTAAGCCCACAGCATCTTGGGTAGTTCCTTTTCCCAAATCTTGTCCAACCCTATGGCTGCTTGGATGGTTCTCATTATGACTCTGTTGAACCGTTCGGCCAGTCCATTCCCTGCTGGATGATATATGGGAGTGTGCTTCACCTCTATTCCGTTTCTGGACATGAACGCTTCCCATTTGGTTGATACAAACTGTGGTCCGTTATTATTTTGGGGATTCCCTCCTTTACGAATATCGCATTAAGGAATGCCAGTACTGCATCAGTGTCCACTGTTTCCTTAACCTCCACTTCAGGCCACTTAGAGTACCTGTCCACCAACACTATGGCATATTTCTGTATTCCCTTAATGTTCAAGATGGGCCCTATTATGTCTATGGATACCATTTCCCATGGGCTGCTGGGCACGGGGAACTTGCCCAATTGTGGTCTTCTCAGGGTTTGGGTTTTGTCTTCCCTGGAGCATGAATCGCAATTTCTCACGTATCTCTCCACTTGGGCGTCAATCGCCGGCCACCAATACGCCTGTCTAGCCAAAGCTTATGTTTTCGTGATTCCTTGTTGTCCTTCATGTAAAATCGCCAACAGGAGTTCTATCAGTCCTTGGGGAGGAATAACTTTGTCTCCTCTCATTAGGAACGTGGGGTTCTCTCCTATGGACAATTCTTCTCTCACCTCCCAGTATTTCTTCATCCTTTCGTCTAGGTGC
Source organism: Lissotriton vulgaris (assembly GCF_964263255.1). Lineage (NCBI taxonomy): Eukaryota > Metazoa > Chordata > Amphibia > Caudata > Salamandridae > Lissotriton > Lissotriton vulgaris. The sequence continues at coordinate 77,832,012 of NC_141693.1, forward strand.
CTTTTCTCCGGCCATCCATGTGTCACATACCCCTTGATCGCCTCCACGTCATCGTCTTGCCTGTACGCTTCTGACCATTCCTGTTCGCTGATAACCTGTTCCATGTCCTGCATGGTCGCCACCATGTAACCCTCCCATCCAGGGGGTTCCTGTTCATCTGCTTTCTCTTTGGCAGCTGCTCTGCTCAAGAAATCCGCAACCTTGTTCCTGGGTCCTGGCAAATACTCCACCTCGTACACGTAATCCAGGAGTCTTAATGTCATTTTCGCTATCCTCGAGGTGGAATGCGTATGTCCACTTGAAGTCAGTACTTTTACAAATGGTTTCTGGTCCGTGCGAACTAAGAACTTGGCCCCCCACAGGAATTGTCAGAAACGTTCCATCGCCCACACCATTGCCAGCATTTCTTTTTCGATGACACTAAATTTTTCTTCATTTGGTGCCAGGGATCTGGATGCAAAACAGACCGTTGATACCTGCCCTTTGTCTGACCTTTGCATCAATACCGCTCCTAGGCCTCGGTCGCTGGCGTCCGTGGTGAGCATGGATTCTGCTGCTTGGTCAAAGCCCTTGAGTGGTATGGCCTCGCTCATTTCCTTCTTCAGGGCCTCAAATTCTTCTTGTTCCTCTTCGCCCCATTTGAACCCGTTTCTCTCCTTCAACAGTTGACGCAGGCAGTGTGTCTTGGTGGCAAAGTTAGGGATGAACTAGCTATAGAATTCCGCCATGCCGAGGAACAACCTGACATCTTCTTTCTTCAAGGGGGCTGGTTCGTTCTTTATCACCTCCATGTTAGCTCTCTTCGGTTCAATTCCCTTCTCGCTTATTTCGTGCCCCAGGTACGTCACTGACGGCACCCCAAATTTGCATTTCGCCCACTCCGCGGTGAGTCCATTGTTTTGTAGCACCCTCAGTACGGTGTGCAGGCTTTCGTTGTGCTCTGACTTGGATTTTCCCATTATGAGAATATCATCCTGGAAGTATTGAACTCCTTCCATCTTTTTGAATAGCTTGTGCATAAGTTTTTGAAACACTGCCGCTGCTGACGCCAATCCGAATGGCATTCTCACGAATTTATAACACCCAAAGTTATGCAGGATGTGAGGTGGCTGCAAGTGGGATGGAGGGTCACCTGATGGTACGCCGAGGACAGGTCCACCGTCGAGAACCACTTTATTCCTTTAGTCTTCGAGAGCATCTCATTTATCCGTGGAAGCGGAAACTTGTCTATAAGAATGTTCTTGTTGAGTTCCCTGAGGTCCACGCATAGCCTCACCTTCCCATTGGGTTTTTGTGCCACCACTAAGGGCGACAACCATTCTGCACTTTCGATTGCCTGGATCACGCCTCCTTTCTCCAACCTGTCTAGTTCTTCTTGCACTGCCTCTCTGCAGCGGAACGGTATGTTTCAGACCTTGTGGCTCACAGGTTTTGCTCCTACCTTCAAGCGTATCATGTGCTTGAATTTTGTTAATTCTCCTATCTTCCCGCTGAACACGTCGGGATCTCTTTTCCATGCTTCTCCCTCGTGTCCTCGTTCCGTGTCCATCAGCATCACTTTCTCTATTCCTCCGGGATTAAGTTGGATCCCTAAATCGCCTTGATCTTTCCATCCAAGCACCGAGGGTCCCTTTTCTGCCACATGCAGCTTACAGTTGGCTCGGCATCCTTTAAATTCAAATGGTAAAGGGCAATACCCTAACATGGGTATCCTCTGTCATGTGTAGGTGACTGGTCTCAAATCCATTGGTCGTAGTTTTTCCTTTAGTTTTTCTAAGAACTTCTCTTCCCACACTTTTCTCTGTACTATCGTGATGGGAGCTCCTGAGTCGGCTACAATGTCGATCTTCACGCCCCCTATGCCTATGTTGAGTATCAGTTTGTTGGACCCTTTGCAGTTCACATTCAGGACCTGGGCATCTATGTATAGGACCTCTTCGAGGTACTCCTCCTCTGCTTGCGCCTCTTCCTCATCTGGGCTGCCCTGGTCAATATACTTGACAGCTGCTCCTTTGGGCTTCCGCCTGCACACTTTCTCATAATGTCCGAATATGCCGCAGAAAGCGCACTTCGCCCTGAATGCCGGACACACTTTGTCGTTATCTAAGTGTGAGGCGCTTCCACATCTGTAGCAACTTGTTCTTCTATCCCCACCAGTCTTCGGAGGCGCTCCTACATTCTGCTGGCCTCTCTTTGTATATTGGTTCCTAGGTGGTCCATGTTGTTTGGTTTTGTCTCCTTTGTTGTGCACCATCACTCTGCATACCGTTTGCGTGCTCCCTGCGTCTTTTCGGGCTGCTTGTGCACATCTTTTTGATAACTCCGCTTTCTTGACCAATGCCCATACCTCCTTGAGTGGGGCATCACCATTTACCCATAGCTTTTCTTGTATTGTCGAGTTCGACGTGTGCATGATGATTTGATCCCTTACCAATTCGTCATGTAGGTCGCCAAATTTACACGTTAACGCCAGTTTTTGTAACACTGCAACGTATTCATCTATGGTCTCTCCACTCTCCACTCTCCTGCTTCCTCTGGAAGAAGTTGCACCGATCTATGGCCACACGCACCGCAGGCCTGTAGTGCGCATCTAGGTCCTCTATCACGTGTCGCAACACATCCGTGTCCGTCGCGTCCCTTGTGACTTTTACCAAGTTGTCAAACACCCTTAAACCTTCTGGACCTAAATTGTGCAGTAGTATTTTCTTCCTCCTCGGACTGGAGTATTCCGCATCGCCTTCTTCTTCTTGGGCCTCCAAGTAATTCAGGAAGTATCTCTTCCAGTCCTCCCATGGCATCGTGGGTTGTCCTCTCTTTGGGAGGAAGGGTACCATGTTGGTGAGGGACGTGGACGGGGTCGCCATCCTCTCGTTGCCCCTTGGGACTGCTTGGGCGGGAACGTTACGGCTGGGCGGGCTGCCAGGAGCTTGCCTGGCGTCCGTGTACTCCCCTTGGTCCTGGCCGCTATTCTCGCTTCCCGCTGCCCCTCTGGGTTCCAGGTTTGCTTGTCGCCTTGCCTTTTCTCCTGTGCCGGGCTCCTCACCCATGCGAGCTCACCCGCCAGAGTTCTGTGGCTGGTAGCAGATGGCGGACGCTTCAGTGAGCCTTTTTTTCCTTGTATAGCCCTTCGCGCCCTTTTCGCACGTCGTCTGTGCTAACTCCGGGTGTTTGCCCTCTCACCTGGAGCTTCAGCCCTCTCTGTCAGTGTATGTCACTTTTGCTGACTTTTGCCCTCTGCCGCGCTCCGAGATTACTATGTGTTATTCTGGTGGTGGCATACTCCTTTCCATTTATTTACTCGCTCCAGCGTCGTTATTTTTTCTTTATTGTCTCGTATCCCGCCTCGTCGCCATTGTAGGAATGCTGCTCTACCACGTGAAGAATACACAGAGCCTCATCTGTTATTTAAACTCCTTTATTCTCGGAGCGCCGGGGCAGCGCACCTCTCTTAACCGGGCTCGGCGCCAACACAAAATGGCCGCCTTCCCGTCAAGCCCTTCCGGTTCCGGCCCTCGCTGGTCGGAAAGCTAGACCGTCACCACATGCTCCTAGACCCCTTCCTACTTGGCGCCCTCCGTCTCAATCCCTGTGCTCTGCGCCCATGCACACCTCGAACCCCGGACACCTTGAATCCTGTATTCTGCGCGTACGCCGTGAACCCCCCCTCCCCGCACCTCTTGGTGTAGCACTGTAGGCACCGGGCGGCATTCATCATGTACAGCTCGTCCCTGCGCCCTTCCTGCACATCTCGAACTCTGTCCCTGGCCTCTTAACGAACCCTGCACCATCTTACACACCGCAATACCCCCACCTCCGCTTCACACCTCGAACCCTGCACCTTTCAAGTGCACCTGGACAGCTGCTCTCCTATGCTCCTCGATGCCGCCGCCATCCGTGCACATCTCGACATTTGCGCCCCCTCTGCGCTCTTCTCTCTTTATGCCCAATGCACATGTTGACCTATTTCCTTTCGACACTAACACTATCTCTATGCAGACAGACACTTGCACGGATCAACGCAGCCTTGCTTCCTGCACACATCACCCAGCGCCCTTGTTATTTTTGCAGTCATGTATATTATTATAGGCTGCCAAGCACTTCCAGCTTGCCATACGCTTCAGAGGGTTGATATAGCTGCATGCATTTATATTTAAAAAAACGGGCGCACGCTTTATCTCCCCCCTGCCCTGTTTTCATCAGTTGCTGTGCTTGGACACTTTTTATTAAAACTTGGTGTTCCACAGCTTGTCTCCTATCTTCACGCTATAAGGACAGTAGCTGCCGTAGGTCTCTCACGCTCCTCCTCTCAGCACACTGTTGCAGCCTTATTTCCTCCAGCAGGCCCACTTGGCTTTTCTTCAATCGCTGCCTTGGTTGGTCGTTCTTCCTTCTGGCATATTTAATGCTTCCTCCCTCTGCCTTTCAGTTTCGTTCTTACTCCCCCTTTCTCTTAATTTAACTCCAAACATTTTAAATTATGAAAAATTCCTTCCTGTCCACTGTTGTTAATTTTACATTTCACGTTCATGTTTTTTTTTGTTCCACCCTCTATCGTCCTCACTCTATCGCCCTCACTCTATCTATCACCCTCACTCTATCTACCTATCGCTCTCACTCTATCGCCCTCACTCTATCTATCTATCTATCTATCTATCTATCTATCTATCTATCTATCTATCTATCTATCTATCTATCTATCTATCTATCTATTGCCCTCACTCTATCTATCTATTGCCCTAACTCTATCTATCTATTGCTCTCACGCTATCTATCACATCACCACAGAATCACCCAGCACCACCACAACATCCCTCAGCGCCACCACAGCATCAATCTGTGCAACCATTCAACAACTGGTTCAAATATGTTCTCTCAATGTTTCAAGCTTTATTACAAATGTCACAAAAATATGCTAATATTTCACTTCTGTTCTTGGATTTCGTCACAATAAAATACACTGAACATAATCTTCATAAGTTATTTACAAAAGTTTAAGATATTGCCATTGTAAATTACAATAACTTTTATTTAAGTATTAATTATTTAAAAAAATTAAAAGCCATTGTTATTTGTAAAATCAATACATGTAAGTCACGTAAATACAACACATATTGCATTACAAATGACAGAGCTATTAATTTAGCTATTTTTAAAACCAACACATAAATAAAATTGTCATTTACAATACCAATAGCTCAAACTTTCCTAATGCGAGACCTATTGCATTGCAAATGCTTGTTGTATTTGTAGGTCTCTGAATGTTTCACTTCCCGACACTTCATATTCTTCTTAAAATTCTGTGAATAAGAGTATTTTTCCCTTGACCAACAAATCGGCCACCCTTGAAATGCCAATGGTGTCCCATTTGTTAAATCAGGAGTAGGAGCAGAGTTTCTCCAGCCTCTCTGCGTCCCAAAGGGGAGTAGCCTGCGACACTTTGTTATGCCATCCCAGTTTCCTTGTCTCTCAATGCCACAGGGAGATTGTTTGTGCTGTTGGGCTAGTCAGGTGTTGATGGTTTGGATTTGTATATAGGACGGTTTTATAGCCCCCCCGGACCCATAAACCATCTAGCCATACGACATGAAAGTTCGTCATGGGGCCATGCACCCATTGATTTATGACTGCCAACCGGGCTGCCCAGTAATTTTCTCAGATATCGGGTAATTTAATTCCCCCATCGTACCATCCCCGGGCCAGTTTGTGAACCACTATCCATGGGGGCCGCCCGTCCCATAGTAGTGTCCTTATTTCCCCTTTTATCATGTTGAAGTATGTCTCTGGGACTTTGTATGGCGTACTTTGTAAGGTGTAAAGAAATTGGGGTAGTGCTATATTTTGAAGAGTAAATTTGCCTCCAAGGGAGTTTACTGGAAAAATGGATTTTATCAAAAAAATGAATCATAAGGGAAAAATACAATACAGATATATATATGTAAAAAACAGGAATACAGGAGAAGTATATATGAAACCAAATCAAATTCTCTGTAAAGCCTGTAAAGAACCTATCCAAAATGTAGATGTATAAATTCTTCTTTGGATAAGGCTGAAAGTCGACGTTTCGGTCTTTATGGACAACTCTTTAAGACCATCATCAGGACAGAAAAAATTGATATTGTAACTCCCTTGATAATAGCAAAATAATAGACAGTGAACGCTCTTCAACTATTTGGCAATGCGTCACAAAATCGTCGAGGGATCAATCACAATCTGTCACAGAATTGTCAAAAGATCGATCTGTAAAAGTCTTAGAAGTCCAAGCAGCGAGATATGCCAGCCGTAACTCTGCATTTTTTTTTTCATTCATTTTTTTGATAAAATCTATTACTTTGCCTATACACTTGTCTATTGGTTATTGTCCAAATGTTGAGTATTGTTATGTTTGTTTAGTTTGAATTATATGTTTATTTATATGATCTGTTGGAACTAAACTCACTCAGGACGATTAATTTACCTGAAGCGAATTCATTTTTAAAATTACTTAAATCCATTTTTCCAGTAAACTCCCTTGGAGGCAAATTTACCCATCCTATTATTTTCTACCCAAGCCCCCAATGGTATATTGGGTCGCTCACTGTATTCAAACATATTTTGAAGAGGGCTGCACAGCCTAGTAAGGACAGTGGCAGGGACCTCCAATACCGCACGTCGCCTTGTAGTCATGTTATTGGGCCCATGAGATTGTGTGTGTAGAAGCGGTCAGAATCAGCCATTACATACACTCCCAAATATCGGAAGCCCTTTGTCACTATTTTTGCTTTGCAATTTGGTGGCAAGATTGGGGCGGGTCTGTGCAATAAATATATTATTCATTTTGACCAATTTATAGCATATCCTAAGTATCTACCAAAGGTAGTCCAGATTTGGAGTATTCTATTATTGGAAGCCCGGGGCGATGCAACATAGATGAGAACACCATCTGCATGCAGGAAAATTCTATCTTCCCACCCTTCCATCCATTTTAGTCCAAGGACCAGTGGGACCCCACGGATCCAACTTGCCAAGGACTCTAAAACAATGGCGAATATTATAGGTGACAGGGGGCATCTGTGGGGGCGGTGCAGGTAAAGGACCGTATTGCGTCCTGGCATGAACCCTGATTGATCAGGATGTACCAGTGTGGTCACGACCTGAAGTAACCATGTTGCAAGTACTTTGGCTAATATTTTAACCTCTGCGTTAAGCAGAGAAATGGGGCAGTAGGCGCTCCTGTCCTCTACTAGGTTCCTCTTTTTGTGGATCTCTACAATGGAGGCTAATCTTTGGTCTCAAGGCAGGCTGCCCGCTGCTTAATTTAAAGGTACGTTTGTCGTAAGTGTGTGGTTACATTGGTAACTGTCAGTTTATACAATTCTATGTTAAAAATGTGAAAATGTTAAAATAGTTTTATATAGTGCACAGCTACTCCGGAGAGTGTCCCGGCGCTTTAATAGAAACTAAGAAACAGACATCGGGGGCGAAAAGGGACCGAGCATAGGACCTACTGGACAAAGAGCCAGGACTTTAGCCCCCTCCTAAAACCCAGTAGACTCGCGTTGAGTCTCATGGACACTGGCAGGGCGTTCCAGAGCTTGGGAGCCAGATAGCGGAAAGAACGTCCACCAATCCTGGCCCGTCTAATTAATGGAACTTGAGCCAGAGCCAAGGAAGCTGACCTTAACATCCTCGAAGGCAAATAGAAAGCCAAACGGTTTCTAATATATGTAGCTCCTGTGCCATGGAGCGCCTTGAAGGTCAGTGTGAGAGCCTTAAAGGCTACTCGTTTTTTAATGGGGAGCCAATGAAGATTTTTTAATAAGATAGTCGCACTGGTTCTGCGATGAAGCCCGTAAATGGCTCTAGCAGGAGCATTCTGCACGACCTGCAGGCGAGGAAGAAGACCTATGAGTAGGCCGTTTGACCCCATCGCTTTCCCGGATTGTATACTGCAGATTGCTGTAGCGTTTTTGTCATCCGTGAGGTTGGCTTCAAGTAACTGTTGCTTCTCCAAGGGGAGCCTTGCCATGGGCAGATCAACAAAGAAGTCACTAGACTCCTCGGCCGTGGCCAGGGAAGCAAGAGAATATAGATCTGTGAAATAAGCAGAGAAGGCTCCGCTATTTCTTGTGGGTCCTTCAATGTTGCGTCACCTATTTTTAATGAGGTCACCCAGCGATTTACCTGTTCCCACCTGTCAAGCCACGCGAGGAGTTTTCCTCGCCCTGTCTCGGAGCTCATATATTTTGTATTGTGTCGCAAGAAGTTTTGCCCTGGCCGTCTTTTATTAGATCATTGTATACCTGTCACTTAATGTCAAGTGTATGTTTGGTTGATTTGTCTGGGGTGAGCATAAGATTTAGTTCATAGGTGAGTAGGTCTTTCTCAAGCGCTTCAAGCTGTTTCTTCTTTTCTTTTTTGTGACCTGTTGTTAGCAAGCATGCTTGTCCCTTTATTACTGTTTTCAAGGCCTCGCAATGCCCCTGGGGCGAGTCCACTGACCCAACGTTGACTTTAAAATAGTTTTCAGTAAATTTGATGTGGCCCGTTCTGATATTCGGGACCTTCAGGGGCCATGGGTTTAGTAAGATTGTCTTGCGCATTGATGGTGTCCCTAAGGTGTAGCGTGCCCAAATCGGGTAGTGGTTTGAGATACATCTTGCTAAATGCTGTACCTCTTAAAGTTGTGCAATTGGTCAGCCAGTGCTATAATGTGATCTATTCTGGAGGCTGTTGTGAGCCTCAGAGTAGAATGTGTATTGCAATGTAAGGGGGTTGAGTCTGCACCATACATCTACCAAGTTGGCCAGGTTGGTTCGGGAGTGAGGTGTGCTTCTGGGGGGAGTGGCGGTCTTTCTGGTCAAAGAGCGTCATATTGAAGTCGCCTCCTATTACCAGGTTGCCCTCTGGCTGATCTATTAGCATTTTACTCAATCTGCGAGTGCACTCCTGTGTAGTGCTGGGGGAACATACACCAACATAACATTGAAACCTCTTACCTTCCAGCTATCTGCCTGTTATGGCTGTGAAGCAGCCCTGCTCATCTATGCAGGTTTGGTCTATGACAAAGGCAAAGCTCTTGTGTAAGAGTATGCCTATTCCTCTAGACCCTGAAGTAAAGCCCGAGTGTGCATTTAGTAGTCTATACTCCTATCTGTCCAGTGCTTTGCATGTGTTCCAGACTAAGTGGGTTTCTTGAAGAAGGACAATATCCGGTATGTGTCTCTTTATATATTGGAGCACAATTCCCCTTTTAATTTTTTCTTCTAGCCCGTTAACATTCCAGGAGAGCAGTTTGAGTGACGTCTCCATTATCCTACCTTGGGTATGTTGATTTGTCATGGTCTTCTTGGGAGTGAGTGGGAACTGGCCTCACGTGTTGGACAAGCGTTTGCTGCCCAGCTTTAAAGTGTAGTTGATCGGACAGTCTTTGTCGGATCTGCGAGACATAAGTTTAGGGTCGAATGTTGCTCTGCTTTAGATTTGTAGGTGAAAGCATTCAGTTGTGGGTCATTGCTGATACAACTGTAACTATAACTGTATCCTGGGAACCTGAAAATCTACCACCCCCCACCCTGCCTCCCTGCATGATGGTATTTGAACTTTCCACCCCTCCAACTTTGCAGAGTTCCTGCTGCCCTCCCAACCCTTGCTATCTGGGGTGTGGACCCACTAGTCCTGCCCCGCAATACCCCAAAACGTATAATATTAAGGCATGGTATGAATACATTACGGTGATTGCTCTTTCGTCCTCTTGTTATAGGTCCCTCAGCACAGTGTTCAGTATTCTAGAGGGGCAGCCAAACTTTTCAGGCCAGAGTCTGGGAGTACTAAGCCCTACACTCCGTGAGTGCTACAAAGGTGAATGTATAAGATGGGTGTGAGCCATTCGGTCTTTCAGAAAGTGCATTAATGATATTGCTGTCTCTGCTCTTACACACTCTTCGGGCTGTCAGGCAGTTCACTCTTTGCAAGTTGTACCTCTCCCGTGCAAGGATCTGCTCTCTTCTGTGGCTTCCAACTTTTCAGCCTGAGTCTGTCCTGAGGGCTCTGGTCACCGACTCTCGCAATCCGTCTAGCCACTCCCACGCGTCCTCTGGAGTGGTAAAGAACCATGTTTTGCTCTCTGCTTCTACCCTCAGTTTGTCAGGAAACAGCATGGAATACTTCAATCCTTCGTCCCTGAGGGCCTTTTTGACTTTGAGGAAGCTGCGTCTCTGTTTTTGCACCCGCAGGGTGAAATTCGGAAAGGAGGTGATAGTATTGTTTTCATATTTGACCGGAAGGGCACAGTGGGATGTCTGCAATATAATATCTCTGTCGCTGAAGTTGAAAACCTGTGCCAGTATCAGTCTCGGTGGTGCACCCGGTTTAGGTCTGCCTCTCGGTACTCAGTGCGCTCTTTCTATTAAGAAATAGAGAGATTTCGCATTTGTAGATATTTTGTGCTCAAGTCTTGGACGAATAGATCTACCGATGGTCACTCGGCTCTCTTTGGGACCCCTAAAATTCCGCCATTGTTCCGTCTGGATTTGCCTTCGTAGTCATCCAGTTGTTCAACAAGCAGTTTACTATGACCTCCAGTTCGAGAACTTGTTTCCGAAGAGCTGATGTGTCTGCCAAGAGCGTGTGTGTCTTGTCTTTGACTTCTTTGACTCTGGTGTCCAGGTTTTCAGGTCTGCTCTTATGAAGGATACCTCTGTTGAGACTGAGTCTATTTGTGATTCCAGCAAAGTGCGCACATTGATGATGGCTGCCATTATATCATTCAGGGTAAGGTCACCCTGATCCGCGGCTGCCTGAGACTGGGGTTGAGCTTGTTCAGCGAGGCGTTCTTCCCCCTCCTTGTGCTTCTGCCAAGAGAATTTGTCCAGTTTGGGCTGGTGGGAGGCGCTTCCCCTTTTCTGTCTGTCATTGCGCTGGATGGGGGGCTGCAGACCCTGGGCTCAGTGCGCTATGGGCTATTGGGTACTCACTGCCACCTACCACTGGTGGCAATTCCCCCAATCAGAAAATAGGGAACCCCTGTGAAGGGTTCAGAGACCTAGTTTGTATGTATGGTAACTGCTAAATTTTAACAGTGTCTGCCAAAGTGAGAAAGAAAAATTTCTTTCTAGAGTCCCCTCACTCACCGGGGTTTCCCCACGGTGACATGCTTCATCATTGGGGCTTCCCAGTTCTCTACGAAAAGGGGCGTGCTGCGACTAGCGGACTACGCAGGAGCACTTTTATTGTGACGGGCTATGTGTGGTGCAAAGTGTGGAGATGGTGGAGTGGGTGTGTGATTAAAAATACCGTGCTAGTGGGCCTCAACAATTTATTCTGCTCCTAGTTTGGTATATTAACAAGCATTTACAATGCAATGGTCTCGGCATTCTTAAAGTTAGAGCTATTGGCATTGCTCATGACATTATTATTATTATTATTTTTTTTAAAAACATAAATAAATGGCATGCCAATAGCTTAATCGCTCGCAAATGCGAGACCTATTGCATTTGCACCCACACAGAGCCACACACACAAAGCCACCCACACACACATACAGAGCCACCCACACAGAGTCATTCACATAGAGCCACCCACACAGAGCCACCCACACACACAATGCTGTGAGTGGAACTGGTCCTGAGAGATAAGGCAGCATGCCCTGCAACCTATGAACTTTGCTTTTTTTCCCTACTGACGATTGAGGAATCATGAAACACGTGTCTAGGGATACGAATTGAAACTAATAATACAGCACTGGCTATGAACACTTTGAATTCAACTGAGCGAGAAGTAATGAACTACATGAACCATCATGCTAAAGGTAATTTAGTTGGGGCGTGTCTGGTGCGCTCCCACCTCCCTGAAAGCATTAAAGTTAGAGCTATTGGCATTGCTCATGACATTTTTATTTATGTTTTTTTTAAAAAACATAAATAAATGGCATGCCAATAGCTTAATCGCTCGCAAATGCGAGACCTATTGCATTTGCACCCACACAGAGCCACACACACATACAGAGCCACCCACACAGAGTCATTCACATAGAGCCACCCACACAGAGCCACCCACACACACACATAGAGCCACCCACACACAGACACCCCCCACTCACACAGAGACACCCACACACACACAGAGACACCCACACACACAGACACCCACACAGAGACACCCACACACACACACAGAGCCCCCCCACACACACACACAGAGGCCCCCCACACACACACAGAGCCCCCCCCACACACACACAGAGCCCCCACACACACAGAGCCCCCCACACACACAGAGCCCCACACACACACAGAGCCCCCCACACACACAGAGCCCCACACACACACAGCCGCACACACAGAGCCGCACACACAGAGCCACACACAGGGAACAGAGGGCAGAAAAAAAGCTCACAACGAGGGAACAGGGGGCAGAGGAGCAAGCACAGCCAGGGGCAGGGGAGCAAGCACAGCCAGGGGGCAGGAGAGCAAGCACAGCGAGGGGGCAGGAGGGCAAGCACAGCGAGGGGGCAGGGGAGCAAGCACAACGAGGGGGCAGGAGAGCAAGCACAGCCAGGGGGTAGGGGAGCAAGCACAGCAAGGGGGCAGGAGAGCAAGCACAGCAAGGGGGCAGGGGGGCAAGCACAGCGAGGGGGCAGGGGAGCAAGCACAGCGAGGAGGCAGGGGAGCAAGCATAGCGAGGAGGCAGGGGAGCAAGCATAGCGAGGGGGCATGGGAGCAAGCACAGCGAGGGGGCAGAGGAGCAAGCACAGTGAGGGGGCAGGGGAGCAAGCACAGCGAGGGGGCAGGGGAGCAAGCACAGCGAGGGGGCAGGGGAGCAAGCACAACGAGCAGAGCAAGGAGGCGCCATAGCCGATGACCAGGTACAGGGAGAGGACAGTGATGATGGCTGCGGAGTAGAAAGGATAATGGTTGATTTAAAGTGGTTATTTAGTTCAGTGTTTCAATTGAAGAATTGAGGAAAGGGGGCTGTCATCGAAATTGGCACGTGCGGCGGAGGAGTCGCGTTCTCCACCGCAGCGGTACCTGTGCCCCCCTCCTCCTCACCTTTGGCCAGATGGCTCCGTGCAAAGTTTACCACCGTATTGGGCATCTCCTGAAGTGCTTCCCACTGCGCTTCCCCTCTCTGCCTCCCACTCTCCTCGGGCTGGGCCCGTGCGAGGCGGCGCTGCCAGGTGCCCTCTCCTGTGTGTGCCCAGCCCTGCCCTTTATGCGCACACAGTGTCGTGTTGAGGGGTGAGACATAAAGGCTTTGAAGCAGTATAACAAACTCACCGGGGACGGATGAGAGCTGCGGCAGAGGGAAGAGGGGAGGCGAGAGCGGGGGTCGGCGAGACCGGGATATAATTAACTGCTTTTGGGCTCTTGTTCAAGTACAGAGTTTATTTTTACCTGCTTATTTTATCCAAGCCCTGTCCTTTTCAGACTGGGGGGTGTGTTTTTTTAGTGACGGATGACGTCACAGGGAGAAAACTGCAAAAAAACACGCCCCTCAATCCGAAACGGACGGGGCTTAAACAGAGTGACGCCCCTCTCCTTCAATGGCTGGACAGCATTTACGAGGCCAGCAAATGGAGAAGAGGGGTGGGTTTAAGCCCCCATACTGTAAACATAAAGTCTCAGACGAGACTGCGCAAGCGCAGCCTTCAAGTCCGAGACCTAAAAACGAATCCTAGGGCACATAGGTGAAGCTCATGGTAGAGCGTTGTCCTATGATTATACGTGATAAAGTGTACTTCAAGCGGTATTAGCTGTGAGCATTCGGGGAGCCGTGTCCGGGAAAACGTCCTGTGACCAGCAGGAAAGTAGTATAATTACTGTCACTATGATTCTATTATTATCAGCAGGGCACAAGTCGTAAAAAAACAAGTGGGGGGACGCCGTCACCGAAAGTGACGTCACCACAGGAAGTGACGTCACGAAAGGTGCCTAGCTCCTCGTCCCAGAGAGGCCAAAGACTGAAGTCCAGCTGTGTGGCAGGGGGGATGGCGTCCCCCAGGTAAAATAAGTTGGGGGACGCCGTCCACCCACGTGGTACCCCGACTCTAGCCCTGATTATCAGTACTACTGCTATTACCACAACCAGTATTGCTGAAATCAACTCTACTTACACTAGTATTGTTGCTTTTCTTACTATCAGTGCTATAACTACTATTGCTACCTGATGTTACTTCTACCACTGCTATCACTACCACTACTGCTTCTTTATGTCAGAGAGGTTTCCAGAGCGCACATACTCACTTTTGGGACTACTTCGGGGCGCAATTGAAAGACCACCCGTTCATACTGTGTACTGAGGGAGGTTGAAATGCTCCTTCTGATGGTTTGATCTTGCTAACCCCAGTATCACTACTTGTGCTACAGATGTCTCTACAGCGCCCATGCTCACTGTGGCCTGACTTCGAGGTGCTCTGAGAAGTTTAGTCTCCTTTCCACCATGGTTCTGAAGACTGTTATGTTCCTTCTGATGCTTTGTTACTGCTACCCCCTAGTATCAAAACTCACCTAGATTCACTGCTTCTGCTAGACATGTTTCTGCAGCGCCCAGACGCACTTTGGTACGGCTTCGGCGTGCTATAGGCTGTGCAGCCCCCTTTCCTCCGTGGCTCCGAAGGAGGCTGAGATGCTGTGTTACTGCTACCTCTATTATCACTACCATATTACGGTGTATATGTGCAGCTTGTCACGGCTTTGGGAGCTATAAAAACCCCTGCCTCCTCCCCACTATAGTCCTATGGTTCTGTCTCAGGGCGGATGAAATGCCGCATGTGACGCTGTATTACCACTGCGGTCACCAACCTCTACACGCCTCTCTATAGGAATCCAGCGCCGTCGTGCTGTGTGTTTCGGTTCACCGAGTCGCGCGTCCTTCACAAGGCACTATATCTCCTCAGATGACACTCACTATTCCTGCAGCGGACGCACCTCGAGGCCTGGCCTCTGTGATGTCCACAGGATGGAGGGGTGGGTGGGGCATGGGGAACATACTTGGAACAGCACCACACCACAGAATCTACAGCGAATTTTTGCATATTTACATACAACACTTTTATGCTGTAAGGCATCGAGGCAAAGCGATTTGCCCAGAATCTCACGATTGTACTCAGGCTAGAGCGCCTAGTGCTGCGCTTCAAGACGGACAGTCGCAGCGCTTTGTGGCCAGCATGCAGTTGATTCCGGTGGCTTTCGCTGAGGTTGGCTGGTAGAGAGTATGTGCCCACGTGGGCACCAGCATGGAAGTGTTCTCGTATTTCCGCGCCCACTTGTCTACAGGGGCCGAAATGCAGCACGAAGGGTGATAGGACTGGTGGTTGCGCAGGGGGAGGAGTATAGTTGGTGTTCCAGCTCCAAGAAGTTGGAAGGCCATTGGAGGGGTGCTAGGAGGGCAAAGTCAGCACCCCCTCCATCTGTCCTCATTGCCTCCTCTGTCATTGGCACACGTGACCCCTTTGATCCATCCTACTCACCATCTCTGCAAGAGTATCAGTGAAACAACGACCCCCAAAGAGTGTACAGAAGTGGAATAAAATAGCTATTTTTGAAAAGTACCCCTTTTCTCGTTGTGAAAAGTCTTGTGACTCTCTGATAGTTCATAATAAAAGTACTGGTACTCGGTTCCTATTCACTTCAACCTCCTAAAATTATTTAGGATGCAGTCATGTAACCAGCAGGAGATACACTATAAAAATGATTTTATTATTTTCCAAATACCCATACAAAATGGTAGAACATTCCATGCATTTTGTGTGTGTGTGTGTATATATATATATATATATATATATATATATATATATATATATATATATATATATATATATATATATATATATATATATATTTGTCGTGCATTCTGCTTCTGGGGAGGTTTGTCACCTCTAAAATGTTACAACATAGTGAACACATCTTTATGAAGTGTAAGTGATAAACATAAGAATTTAACCCCTGAAGACCTTAATTGGCTGCTAAACACCCCTCTGCAAATCACACAGTGTTGCTGAACGCAAAATATGCTACCATTAAATTAGGGATGGTCAGAATGGTTCAGTACCACCCGCGAAATTGGCAGAATTTTCGCCACTTTGTTACTCTTTAACACAGTTTTCTCTGCAAATTTCGCCAATCGCTGTTTGGCGGAATTTTTCACCTGGGATGCTCCACAATATGCGGATGGCTAACGCGATTTGACATCTCCTCGCGCGATTTTATAACGCCGGTGGTTGACAGAGTTCACAAACAACTGTGGTCAGAAGCCTAGTTCGAGTAGATTTGTTGAAGCCGAGTAGATTTTCCACTCGAGCGGCTGAGAAATCGATTCGAATGGCTGCATACTCTTGCGCAACACATGGGGCCGTTTATACTGCGTTTTAGCACAGCTGGTGCTACCGCCACCGAATTGCAGCACAAGCTTCATATTTTACGCCCATTGGTGGAATTCCACAAAATCTTGCAGAGGTTTTTTCTGTAATTTTGTGGAATTCCACAGAGTGAAATTCTGCTAGTTTTGCCTAACCCTACATTAAATGTCGTGTCTAGTCGAAGACTTTTATTTTTATACCAAATAAAGTTACGAGACTATTAAGGGCAAGGGGCAATTGTTTTCCTCGGTGTTGATCTGGTCTTTAGTGCGCGTCTGTAGTTAAAGATGTTACTTTAGCGCACTGTGCGTTCTTGTAGCTATTTTGTTGAAGGGTAAAACTCAGCCCACTTGAAACAGAAACATGGTTATGGGGCACACAAACAGACACGGATACACAGAGCACAAAGTGAGACAGACGCGCAAAAGACACCAAAAACACATTGACACATTCCTTTAACAGACATATCGACACAGAGAGACGCACACAAACACAGTCAGACACAAATACCCACAAACCCATACAAAGAGACAGACACACAAACACACGGGCACAACCACAAAGTCACGCTCATAAGCCCACAGGCATGCAGACACAATCAAAAACACAGCCACACAAACACAAAATCTACTATTTGTATATGTTAAAATATCTTTATTCGGCAAATTAATCACCATAAAAGAATGCATATACAATACATTTCCGATTCTCCAATAAAATTAATAAAATACGAATAAAAGAAGGAGATGCACCATGCACCTATTTGTATATATATGTATATACAGATAACTCCAACCACTATTATATGTAGTAGACCTTTGTACTCACTACCATTCTTGTGATTCTTAGAGTTTATCCATTTGTATCTCTTCCTTGAGTGACTTTACAACTTGTACATTTGCATTTTTTTCTATTTCTATCTCTTCCCTGTGTGACTTTACAACTTGTACATTTGCAAGTTGTTTTCCTGTTTGCATCTTTTATGTAACTCATGTAATCCTAAATCCTTATGTATCGGAACTGGTTATTTTGTAAAGCACTCTGACACCTTCGGTTAATGTTCGCGCTATAAAAAATCGCATTTAATAAAATAAAATCAAAACAATCAAAATATTACAGGGCTTATTTACAAGCCTCTTGCACCGTCCTTACGTCACTTTTTTCCATGTTAAAAGTGACGCACTTGCGGCGCAAGGGGCTTGTAAATAAGCCCCCATGCCACATGTTACTCAGGAGTGCTCCAGAGACCGAATAAACGCGTGAGTATTGCCCGTATGTTGACACCCAGAGGTGGAGAGTGAGTGTGTCTGTGGTGCAGCACCCGGGGCGAGTGTTATCTTGAGCGGGGCGAGGGCTCATTTTGTGGGAGGGCCGCCCCCCCCCCCCCCCCCCTTCCCCACTCCCCAGGCGAGAGTCGAGGTGGGGCAGGCTGGCCCGCTGGAGATAGAGGTGACAGTCGGCAATGGCATGGTACTCCTTTAATATCTATGCTATTATATAGAGGGGGTGGTGCAATGCAAGCAGAAGCAACGGGGTGCACATAGCCACTGAAGGGGCATACAGTTATCTAGAGGGAATATATGCAAATCTAGAATTAATGCCCTAATGGTCGTCCCATTTGAGCATGACTTGGCTAGGGAAAATCAGGCTTGTCTCAACATTCACTAATAACAAGAGACCACCTTCGCCCTGTTTGTCGGGGATGTGGGCCTGAAGAGATTCAACAGAGGTCGAGCTTGAGGGTGGGGGCAGTGCGAGGTGATGCGGCCTATCCACAAACATCCAATGACAAGAGCAGTAAAAACAAGTACCGTCACCCACCCCAACGTTAAACAAACGCAGGGTACAAGAAATGCACAGACGTCAAAATGTGTACTGGGACAGCCTAGTTATGGACCTTTCCAAAGATAAGTTACGAGTCACCTGGTTCTGGCAAAACATCACATTTAATGTAAAATCTCAGGCGCATTTTTACAATCCTCTTTTCAAAGTGCGCCCAAGGCTCCAGTGTATCCTATTTTTAAATAATAATGGAATGTTTTGTCGATAGTGCGTCACACCGCACGTCTGCCGTTTCTCAGCGCTATAAAAAGCAAGTATTGATTTTGGCCAATGTAGTTTTGCTCAATTTAACAGTTTTGAGAGGATGGGAGGCTGGGTAGGAGTTGCCGCATGTTTCAGCAGCGAGCGTTTAACTTCACAAAACGCTCCTGTGGCTTACAGGCCCTTGGAGTCGTGTACACTGGTGGTAGATGTGTGCCTCTTGCGTTTACAATGGAAACTGCCACTTTAAAATATATGTCCATCATATATTTTTCTGTATTGCCAGCTTGTCGGTGGTCTTGGGTGGGAAGCGCTGTTATTGGTGCTTTTATTTGTCTGTCCCCTTCCGTCACCCATCACAGATTCATCCCCTAACCGCAGGCCTCAGCGTGTGATGGAGTAGGAAAACGTGCGTGTTATTTTTAATCATAAATCAGAGGGAGCAGGTCTGAGAAGTGCCCCTTTAATTATCCTGACCAGGGAGCCCGTCTGCTTCTAAAGAAACACGAGGCAGCAAGGGCTGGCACCGCTCGATTGGAGTACTGCAGAATAACAAGCTTCACTAATACACCTGGAATATTAGTATCATATATCATAAGCACTAAAAGCCTCGGCTGAGCTCCAGTCTGCAGTGCTCCCTCTCCCCACCTGCACGAAACTCCGGCCAATCATCACGTTTCCTGTCCAGAGCTGTACCCTCAGACAACGGAGGAGGGCTGCAGGCAGAGGGGGCGAGAGCAGGACGGAGGAGGGCTGTGGGCAGAGGCGGCGAGAGCAGGACGGAGGAGGGCTGCTGGCAGAGGGAAGGGGGGTGGGGGGTGAGCGGAGCCGAGCAGCTCCAGAAAGAGCTGAAGGCGAGAGACAGACACAGAAGCAACGCCCACGGATCGCATCAAGCCGGGGAAAAGAGTATGGGACCTCGGCGAGAGGGAGGGTGTGGGGGCGGGACTTAAAAAAAGAGACAGAAACGCCCACTGATCGCATCAAGGCGGGGAAAATAGTAAATGACACACATCTCTTCCAATGGCTAGCTTTTATTTACGAAGCTAGCCAATGGAAGAGAGAGGCAGGATAAAGCACACTGTTGAAGTCAATAAGTCTTCGGCTCCGCCCCCCCACTGCTTCGCAGTGGGACGGTAGCCTCGACCTAAAAAGGGGTGACACTGTTATCTGGCCTTAAGTTAGGGCTAGATCAGTGTTCTGTGGTCAACATGTTTCAAGCTCCCCCAAGCTTTTCGTCAGGACCATACAGGGTCCAGCCCTGTATATTCCACTCCTATATTTAATTAAATTAAATTTGTCTAATTACAATATCTCTATCTTTACGCTGTTAATTAATAAACATGCGTTTTGTATACATACGATTTTGTATCTTATTGGTGCATATGTATTGGTGCTAATTAGCACTTCATGGTCTCAGGCGAGGGCAGGATCACCTCGTGGAAACATTGCTCCTATCGGTAAACCCGCTCGGTATTACCTACTCGATCCTCACCCGACCGCATACTACATCTTTGCCGCCTCACCTCTGCACAGGCCTCTGGATTATGGTGCTGGGTGGAGTCGGCACCATGTTGTTGCCTGCCTGCTCCTCCAGCCACCTTGAGGGAGGCTCCCCATGGCACGGCGCTCGATGCCTGGTGCCGCGCTTTTGCAGGAGGAAAACCCTTTGTTTGGCCTATTGGTGTGGGAACTCACCCCACCATGGGAGCATTCGATGGTTGGGAGCCCCCACTTCCCAGTCTCACCTCTGTCAGCACAGGTCTCTTTGGGAATGGTGCTGGGTATGGCCGATATTGCACTGCCGCCTCTCTGCTTGTCGAATTGCCAGCTCGTGGGGGGGCTCCTTGCTCTTCGGAGCTCGCCCTGCCACAGGAGTGCTTAGCGTTTGAGGGCCTCCGCTTCTCGGGCTCGCCTCCAGCCGGTACCAGTCTCTCTGGGGAGGTTCTGGGTGCGGCCTATACTAGAGTGACGCCCCCCGTTTGTCGATTCTCCTGTCCGTGACCCTCAGCGAGTGAGACTCCTTGCTTTGCGACACATAGAGACCGGGGTTGCGCTTCAGCGTCGGAACGCCCCTTCCCACTGTTCTGGATTCACTGCTTCGCCCGGCTTATCCTGTTCAATCAGGCCGGACCCTGCGATGGGTTCAATGTCAGAACGCTTTACATGACACACACAGGAACAATAAGTCATACATGTCAATCAATGTACAGGAAATGTTGAATAAGACAATGAGGATAATAACTTTTAAGGTGAAGGAATCACATATCATCCATACATCTGGACATTATATATTAAGAGTGAATGGCTGAAGAACCTCAAAGTCAGGCTATAAAACCTGACGCAGTGGTTGTGGTTATCTGTGCTAGTAAGACTTTATTGCTTCTCGAAGGATCCCTTCTTTGCAATCTTAGAATAACAACAGATCGAGAAACAAACAATAAAGTCTACACCCATGACTTACAGTTTACATGCAGCTCCCTGATGCCAGTGAATAGATCCCTATTTTATAGTAAAAGGCTGGTAACGTATGAGCTGGAAGTAAGAAAAGAAGCTCGTTGTCACAAACAGTTACAATTATAAATAAAAAACAGACCTGTGATCCGCATGCAACACAATGTGTTGTGCAGCAGACACATTAACCCTCTATGCTACTGTATGAGTCAAAAATGTGACTTATCAAAACACAGAACTTTCCTGCAAAACAAGTAATGGATGGTATGCTCAAATTAATCTAACCCATCGGAAGTTACTCGGGCTGCATCCCAGTTCATTGTTATTCTGCACACCATGCCACCTCACTTTGGACCCAGCCATATTCAAATCAGTCTTGACCCTACAACAATCTCCTCCATGAACTGCAACACAAGCAACCCATTACCAATATCACCCTAGTTATGGGCTGATTAGCCAGGTACAGCTTAGTTCCAGTGAGACAGTGTGCACGAGATCCACTGCTGGGCATACCCGTCCCACTTAGGGCAACAAACTAAAGTACACAAAAAAGTGATGGATGGAATGCTTGCATTAATTTTAGCCACTGGTAATTACTTGGGCTGCATCCCAATTCATTGTTATTCTTCACACCGTGCCACCCCAGTTTGGGCACTTCTATATGCAAATTGGTTTTGGCCCTGCTCCAGTAGGGATAGTCAAGCCCGTACTGCCAAGCCAGGTCCTCCCCGAAGTGGAACACAAGCAACCCAGGACCGTTATTTCCCTAGTTATGAGCTCATCAGCAAGGTAAAACTTGGTTCCAGTGACACATTGTACACGGGACCCCTGTCTGGGCATATTTGTCCCTCTTCTGGCAACACACCAAAGTATACAACAAGCATTGGCATAGCCAATAGGTCTCTCTTTTGGACCTTATAAGTGTTTAGCCATGAAACAGTTGATGTTGTTGCACCAAGGATATTGTGCTGCATAACTAAATACTTATAAGTTCCCAAAAGCGAGACCTGTTGGCTATGGCAATGCTTGTTTTATATGGAGCACATTGGAACTGAAGGTATTGGAGCACTTTACCTGAGCACCAGTTACATTACATAGGATCGCATTCATTTTTAGGCACAGGAAGATTAAGTGATTAGCCCAGAATCAAAGGATGTTGAGCAAAACTGGAAAGTGGTTTCCCAGTTCCAAAGTCAGCAGCTCTGGGAGTTCGCCACATCACTTTCCAAGTACTCAGGAGAAACTACGATTTGGAGGTAAGCATTTGACTTAGTTCAATCCCTGTGTGTACGAGACATGCATGCCTTGTAAGAATATCAAATGTAACTGTCTTTAGGCCCTAAATCGGATTGACCGGACAGGCCCTGTTTGTTGCAGTGTGACGGAGGTGTAAGGAATATGGAAGGAGGGCAGGGGGTTGATGGGGCACTAACAATTATGCTGAGGTACGTTAAGGGTTGATTGCAAGGTCTTAAAAGGGACCTGATTGATACCAGGTGGGATATACTAGTTGCTGTTTGCATAACATTAAGTCGGACAGTTTCCAGATGCACCCCTTTGAGAATTGGCACCCCGGGCTTAGGCCCAGCTCATTCATGCCCAAGGCCGGTCCTGTGTGTAGGAGTATGTACATGAATAACAATTTAAAAAGCTCTCGCTAATTGTCTTATTTATTTCTTTAAAATCGTTGCTCAGTCCCGTGTAGGGTGTTTGAGGGCAAGCGGATCTGTGCAAGAGTGCAGTGAAAGTTGAAATCTGAGAGTGCAGTGTTGAAAGGCAGAGATCACATAGGCGACTGAGGTGTCAGTGCGAGACACTGTTGGAGAGTGCGCGACATTGCCTGGACAACAGAGAGCCTTCGTGAGAGTGCGAGAAACCCCAAGAAAGAAAACAAAATATTTAGAGCACAAGAGAGCTCTGAGACATTACGAAAGGCCTTGCTCGGTTTCTACCCTCCATCCCTCCCAGGTGTGTCAAAGACCTCCCTGGCTCCATTTCCTCATCATCAAGTCCTTGAATTCACCCTTGTCCCATCCATTCCACCTGTACCCCCGGTGTTTTGAAGCGAGCAAAAACCTCATGGAAGTGCGACAAAGACATTTAAGGCAAATCAACATTCACTGGTGATTGCACCCAGATAGATACCAGAGCAGCGCAGAGGCAGTGTGTGTGAGACAGCAGTACAGGGAAGAGTGAGCGAAAAATGAAGCAGGAGACATACCCGAGTGAGTGAGTGCAAACCAGACAGCCACCGCCTAGCGAGATAGCCCACGAGAAAGCGCAGAAAGAGGAAGAGCCAGACGAGTGGGCACACGGTGAGCGGGCAGCGAGTGGCGGCTTCTGTCTGCCAAGTCATACACACAAATGACAAAGGGACATCAAGAGACAGAGGGATGGGAGTTTTAGAGTGAGGAGGAGGACAAAAGCAAGAAGCTAGTGATAAGAGGGAAGAAAGAAGGGGCGCCTGCATTAGAGTCTGCAGGTTTGCCGAAGAGGCCAGAGCTGGGAAAGTGAGTTTGAGTCCCGGCCTCGGCTCAACATCCTGTGATCCTGGCCACATCGCGTAATTACCCCGGGCCTAAAAACTGGCCTTGTGTAATGTAATCTGGTGCGCATGAAAAGCGCTCTGATACCATTGGGACAGGCCTGCGCCATGTAAAACTGCAAAGGGAGAGCAGAGAACACCACGCATAGGAGAAGCGCACGGGGCACTACTAGCGCGAGACAGTGACACAAGCCTGAGACCCAAAAAGAAAGGAGCACACGTTTAAGTAATACATAAAGAAGAGTGAAAATGTTCGACACAGATCTTCTGAATGAGGGATTACAGAAATAAGTATTGGGGGCTGAGGGGAAGAGAGAAGAAAAGGGTTGGGGAGCAGAAGGAAACAGGAACAAGCATTGGCCGCGCGGCAGTAAAAGAAACGGCCATGAAAGCAAAAGTGATCGCGGGGGAAGCACGCGAGTGGTGCGCGCTCAGCAGTAATCACGCAATATGGTGCCTCTACTCAAGCGCGCGCCCGCACACTACAAGCTGTAGCCGGTGGTAGCATTTTTTGAAGCCCTTACCTAAAGTCTCGCCAGACCAGCGCAAGCAATGGGTCAGGCGAGACCTAAAAAACTGATATATGGAATGCTTGAATTAATGTCAGTCACTGGTAATTACTCCGGCCGTATCTCGATCCATCAGTATTCAGCACATCTTGCCACCTCAGTGGCATACAGAACAGAAGTAGCACAAACAACAGCAGTGCAAGTTCTGTCACACACACACCAACGGGTACAGCACATACAACAGCAGTGCAAGCTTCCCTCACACACAGAAGAAATGCATCACAGGCAAAAGCTGTTCAAGCTTCCCTCACACATAGAACAGGTTCATCAGCAGCAATGGCGGTTCATGCTTCCTCTCAACAGGTGCGGTACAAGCAACCGTTCAAGCTTCCTTTCACACAGAACAGTTGCAGTACAGCAGACAGCATGTGAAAGTTTCACTTACACAAATACGTACTGCACAAGCTGCACTTCCCTCACACACACGAGGAACATCAGGGTGTCAGCAGTGGAGATTTCTCTCACTCACAGAACAGTTTATCACAGGGAGCAGCAGTGCAATCTTTCTTCACTCACAGAACAGTTCATCACAGGCAGCAAAGAAAGCTTCCCTCACACAAAGAATAGGCAATCACAGGCAGCAGCAGCAGTGCAAGCTTCCCTCACACAAAGAACAGTTAATCAGAGACAGCAGCAGTGCTGCTTCGTTCACTCACAGAAAGAACAGTTTATCTCATGCAGCAGCAGTGCAAGCTTCCCTCGCATAGAAAACAGTTAAGCACAGACAGCAGTCCAGTCTTCATTTAAATACAAAACTGCTGTTGTAAAGGCATCGGCACATGAACCTTTACACATCTAGGTGGGGTTGCATCTGGTTGGTTATTTGATGGCCTAACTAGTAGTTATATGCTAGGCTGGAACATATTAAAAAAACTAAAGCAAAAGCAGCTATTTTACGGGCTTTGAAACATAAACCCGATATAGAAAATGCAGGAAGAAATTGCTTCAAAATCTTTTATAACGCAGTTAGTACAATTCTTAAATGATTATTATAAATCAACAGACACAGACTTGACATATTAAAAATAATACTGAGGAGTTTACAGAGAAACGTATTCACTTACAGAATCTGAGAGCAAAACTAAGCAACCCATATTTAGCTGAGAGGAGGCAAACCTAGAGTCAAAACCCATGCAGCAGAGAAGTCAGTTCCCTACAGCTCTGTGACTGTACCATGAACCCGGAAGTTCCAACGCACACAGAGAGGAGCGGACAAACAGACACACCCACTGCACAAAGAGAGAGAATTGGAACGTAAGAATTTCTGCATCATGGCGGCAGCAGCTCAGCTCGGGAACCTCCAGGAAGAGGCCACTTGTTCCTTCTGTTTGGAATATTTTAAGGATCCGGTGATGATCGAGTGTGGACACAACTTCTGCCGCTCCTGCATCACTCAGAGCTGGGAGGGAAGAGATGGAAACTTCCCCTGTCCACAGTGCAGGGAGATCTCTTCTGGGAAAAACCTCCGACCCAACAGGCAACTGGGGAACGTTGTAGAAATTGCAAAACAGCTTCATCTGCCCCCCGTGAAACGCCTGGAGGAGAATCTGTGTGAGAAACACGAAGAGAAGCTGAGGCTGCTCTGTGCAGAGGATCAGAGGATGATATGCTGGGTCTGCCGGGAGTCCAAGGAGCATAAAACTCACTCAGCAAGTCCTCTAGAGGAGGCTGCAGAGGAGTATAAGGTACGTCTGTGAACATTCAGGGATCATCACAAAGTCACACTGTCAGCCCCATTGAAGAGCCTGTGAAAGTGTTCAAGGTGTGTTTGTGGGTGTTTTAGAACTACAAGTTGAAGTGAAGTTCACAGGGTATGTGGGTGGAAGTTCAGGGATCACCTAATCATTCTATATACCCCATACAGGAGGCTGCAAAAGAGCAGAACTATGTGGGTTGAAGTTCAGAGGTCACAAGTCACCCTGTGTACCCCACAGAGATGCCTGCAAAAGAGCACAAGGTGTGTGTGAGGGTGTTCAGGGATCACAAAGTCACTTTGTGAGCCCCATCAAGGAGGCGGCCTTTGAGCACGTACCATGTGTGCACGAGTTCAGAGGTCACAAGTCACTATGTGTGCCACATAGAGGAGGCTGCAGAAGAGCACAAGGTGTGTGTGTGTGGGTGTAAAGGATTCACAAGTGAATACACTGCTGGAGTCTCTCCGAAGATGCAGTGTCTCTGGGTGTTCAGGGTTCAAAGTCACCCTGTGGGTCCCATGTAGGTGGCAAAGACTACAAGTTATGTGAGTGGGTGTTCAGAGGTCACAGTAATGAAGACACGCAGTGAATCCCATAAAGGAATGGAAGGTATTTAAGTCGGGTTTTAGGAATCACAGGTTAAATGAGCCTCATGGAAGGGGCTTGAAGAGAGTACAAGGTCTGTTTGTGGCATTCAGGGATCACAAATTGACACAGGGAGCCCCACTGAGGAACCTGCAAAGGAGCACAAGGTGTGGGTGTGAGTGTTCTGGAACCTCAAGTGAAGAGCACGAGGTATGTCCGTGAAAATTGAGGGATGACAAAGTCTCTTGATGAGCCACACCAGGGGGCAGTCAAAGGGCACACTCTATGCACGTGAGCGAGAAAGAGGGGCAAGCAAAAATCAACCAAGACCACATCTCCCAGAATGTACTGTTAGCGAAATCAAAAACACAGAAAAGAAAAATTGTATCCTGGTGTGATGGAGCCATCTTGTCACCCTACATGTGCATGCCATTCAGGAGGCTGCAGAAGAGTAGAGGGTATGTGCGTGGATGTTTATGGATCATACTGCACCCGTGGACCCCAAGGAGAAGTCTGTGTAAGGAGTGTATGTGGATGTTCACAATTCACAAGAGAAGATGTTCTGCAAGTTCCACAGAGTGAGAAACGTCAGAGGAGCATAAGGTATGTCAGTGAGTGTTCAGAGATTCACAAGTGAATTCACTCCGGAAGTCTTTATCACGATAACGATCAAAATTCACCCTATGGATCTCAAATAGAAGGGTGCCCAAGAGCACATGGTGTGTACGTGGGTGGTCAGGGCTCACAAGAGAAGTCATTCTGTGAGTGTCATAGAGGAATACAAGGTACACATGTCGGCTTTCAGGGATCACAGGTTGTGCACAATGAGTCTCATAGAAGAGGCTGCAGAGGAGCACACGGTATGTCTTTGGGTATTCAGGGATCACAATGAAACCTTTGGACAAACTAGAGATGGCTGCCCAAAATCACAAGGTGGGTGTCTAGGGATCATAAATGAATACACTCTGTGGGACCTATATAAGAAGCTGTAAAATAGCACGAAGAGTGCTGAGATCTCAGACCTTATACCTTGCACCACAGAGGCAGCTGCAGAAGATCAAAAGGGTCTGTGTGTGGGTGTTTTGGGATCTCAAGCTGGACTGAATGGTTCAGTGTGGCAGCGCAGTGTGTTGTGCATGGGCTCACGCAGTCATCGGTGTCAGAAGACTTCATGCAGCAATGAAGGACGTAGCACGTGGGCAAACATGGTCATCAGACACAACAGAAGAGGTGCAGTAATGCAGGGTGTAGCACACAGGCTCAGATGGTCATAGAAGACAGCAGACGGTGTAGCTGAAGAACTGTAGCATTGCATTGATCAGCACACAGGGTTATGAGGGGTCGGTGCAGATAAATCACCAGCAATGCAGGGTTCATCAGGCACACAGGGAAATGCCGGCCCCAGGCGCCAGACTTCTTTATTCAGCACAGAGTGAAGATCTCCTGTAGCTTTGGCTGAAAGAAGTTCACTGGCGTTGGAAACCCCTCACAGGATGAAGGACCATCGGGCCGGGCTGCGATCACAGGCTCCTGGTCTGGGGAAGCTCAGAGTCTTCAACCTCCTCACTTTAAGATGCTGAGCCCAGGACTGGGCTCTGGATGATCAGGACAAGTACCCTCCTCTCAAGCAGCCCACCTAATGGGTCCTTTCTCAGCAGCAACAGAGGTCCTTCCTCGGTCCTGGGGGTCTTGCGCTGACCTGTAGAAGGGAGACGGCCACAAGTCCCATCTCTAGTCTTTGCCTTTCTTTTCAGTGCTGTGCAGAGCTCCTTAAAATTCAAAGAGGAAAGTTTATATCCTGTCCTAGGATAGTTCGCTCGAATCTAACTGTCCTGACAGATTCATAGTTAGCCCCAGACTTTTTGGAGGGAACCCATGATTGATCGCTGCTTCCATCAGGATAAATATTCAACCCAGACAGTTCTGCATGGCAATAAAAACCTAATGGAGGGTTGGGAGTGTGGGGAGCAGTGAAGGGGCGGGGGTGATGCAAAGAGAAGGGGTACTGTAAGCGCTGACTACTGCTAAGACTGATTCACTCTGACAGAAAGCGTTTCACACACACCGAGGGCCCCATCGCTGCATATGGGAACCTCACCTTACATGGTCCCAAGCTCTGCATCCTATAGACCTGGGCCTGAAGGTACCTGAGCCTGACAGCACTGTGAGGCCCTGCTAATTGATATACAGCGCTACACAGATCTGTGTCAAAATATGCATCCTGCACATACATGCAGATGGCGCCCAGATATGACATACTACACAGAGTCAGTCAGAAGGTAGTGTCGGTAGGCGCTCTCCTCTCTGAGTTTGAGGCAACATCTGTAATGATGGGAAGTCCACACGTAGAGTAGTATTTGGTGATGCTTTATTCCAAGATGTAAAGGGAGACCCCACCAGGAGCATCCAACATGGTGCTCAGCCCAGCCAACTGTAATCTGTCAGGCAGATCACCAACATTCTGTTAGATGCATCACATTAACATTCTAATGGAGGTAGAGAGGGAAAGCATAGGGAATGACAAGATACTACATTATCCTCTCTCCTTAACAGAAAACAAAAAGCATAAAACAGGAACGGAGAACTGGAGAAAATGAAGGCAAGTAGAATGAGTGAAAGCGGAAAAAGAAGAACAGAAAAGAGGAACAACTTAAAAAGAGAACAAGATCGAAGAATGGAAAAAAACCATATAAACCATTCACCCTTCTTACACCATATAGACCATCCTCTCTTCTCACAGAACTAAAAGGAAAAGACCAAAGGAAGTAAACAGAAAAGAAAAGAACAAAAGGAAAGGTAGAGGTGAAACCGCACGAAAACACTATTACCACTAAGCAAAATACAATAATGTAATGAAAGAGATAATAGTGCAAGAGAAGTTGCAATAAAAGTACATAGCATCTAAATACATGTAAATCCGAACATATTTAGCATAAAAAGTATAAAAGCACATAAATGGAAGGCATAAGCTAAATATGATGTAAAACTTTTAAAAATCTAAATGTGAAAGAAAAATACAATAATGCAAAAGGACTATAAACCCTAGCATAGCTCCTCTGAAGGAGACTAAAAATACACCAAAGCATAGCTCCACTGAAGGAGACTGAAAATACACACACCCAAAAGGGCGCAAAAACCCTGTAAACAACTGACGTAGCGTCAGGTGGAACTAAGACCCACAACAGCAAAAACATGCCATCAAAGAAATGGGACTGTAACCCATCGCAAATACACATAACCAGCGCAAGTGGGACTAAAACCCATTGCAAGAAACATGGGACTAGAACCCATAAGAAAACATTGCAATGTAAGCAAAAGGGACTAAAACCCAATGCAAAAATTAAACATGTGGGACTGAAACCCACAGTTAGCAAATGGGACTATAACCCAATGCCAACACATAAATAATACAGATGGGACTAAAACCCACTGTAAGTAATTGGGACTCGAACCCATTACAAACATTTAACCACACAGGTGGGACTCAAACCCACTGTGTTAAAATAGGACTAGGAGCAGGTGGGACTAGAACCCAGTGCAACAAATGAGACACAAAACCCAACGCAGATGGGACTAAAACCCACTGCGAGTGCAATAAAAACAAAACACTATTGTGTTAAGTACAAAGCATACCCAAGTTGCATTAAACATGAACCAATGCAAAACGAAATTGTGAAATAAAAAAAAAACATATGTGACATAAACAGCAATAGGAGTAGATCGTATTCAATTAAACAGCAGGTTACAAAATAATTCATATAAATGCATCCAATTAAATCTAGACGCCGGAGCTCGATTAATGCCCCCGAGAAGAATATCCTTCCTTATTTAAAAAGTTGACACAAAAGCAAAGTACCTTATTTTCATGAGGGAGGTCCGTTTTTTTTAAAAGGGGAAAGATTACATTTTAGCTCGATTAATGCCCCCGAGAAGAATATCCTTCCTTATTTAAAAAGTTGACACAAAAGCAAAGTACCTTATTTTCATGAGGGAGGTCCGTTTTTTTTAAAAGGGGAAAGATTACATTTTTGTAATTATCTGCTGCAACGCCAAACCATCGTGACACACGTTTTGGAAATGAAAAACAAGATGTAGGTGTGTGTACCACCGTGAAAGAAGCATTGGGACACACACATTCCAAATGGGCAGGCAGATCCATTTTCCACGAGTGAAGAGAAGCAAGAGCAAAAGTGCACAGTACCTTAGAATTGACGGACTTCCGTTTCAAATGAGGGAAAAATTTCACATGACTTGCTGTTTGTAGGATTGTAAAAACGAAACTTAATGAAATCAGTTTAAAAATGAAAACAGGAAAAACGGTGAGGCAAACACTGATCAATGCTGGTAATAAGGAAACACAAGGGCGAAGTGGAGGCACGTACAGTGACGCATGGCGGAGTGGCTCACGGTGCTTCCCCACATCAAACGACATCGAAGAATCTAGCAGAGAAGAGGGACGTCACAGGAGCTCCGTAGAAGATTGCAGGTAAGAGCGTGCACACACACGCTGCATTTTTAAACAATGAAAGTCAGTTAAACGAACGATGGCTTCAATGACTCGATTTTAGGTGAATTTGGCTCAAATAAAGGTAAAGGTAGAATACAATAAACTGAAACACCAACATTTCAATTAATCTTTCACAAGCCATGGTGATAAAGCGGACAAAATGTCAAAACACTGCTGAAAGCATAGAGCCAGTTTAAAAGCAAAAATGTTCCCCTGGGCAAAGAAATGAAAGACAGTGGAGGACATCTATCATAGTAGAGCAGAAACACAATCCTTATTCTCATGTGTGGGTAAAGGAGCAGAACGAATCTGATTAACAATTACTCCAACTCAGCATAAGATTGTCTCTCCTTGTGAATAGACCAAAAATGAAGGCACAGCACAGGATGAGCCAGGAAATGACAAGATGAGGGTTCTTTTTTTTTTGATGGTACAGCTCCAAAACAGCACATAGTAGGTTTTCCTTGTAAATATGACAACAGGCAAGGTAGACAAAAGGAATGCTTAACCTCATGTGTGGATAAAGCGTGAGTCACAAAGTCAGTACAAACAGGTTTGCTTAGCGTGAAAGCACAGTTCCAACATAAAATTTGAAGACTCACTGTTACCCAGGAAGACTGCCAGACTGCTGTGGGCGACCGGTTGTAGGTCACTGGTGGGGTCATGCTGGCAGTTGGGGTAACTTTTCTTGTTGCTTGAGGACCTTCCCAGGTTTCTTGTTTCTTTTCTTAATTTCACACAGCTTGAAGTTCTTCCAGACTTGACAGGTGTAGGTTCTTTCTTTAGATCGTCGCCATGAATGTAATGATGAGAAGTCCACACGTAGATTAGTATTTAGTGATGCTTTATTCTAAGATGTAAAGGGAGACCCCACCAGGAGCATCCAACATGGTGCTCAGCCCAGCCAACTGTAATCTGTCAGGCAGATCACCAACATTCTGTTAGATGCATCACATTAACATTCTAATGGAGGTAGAGAGGGAAAGCATAGGGAATGACAAGATACTACAACATCTTACCCCCTACTATACTCGTCCGCCACAAGCCTTTAGTTGTGTAATGGGCTGGTCAATAGGACGGGGATCAACTCAGGTTAAAGCAGGACCACTCTGGGTGGACCTTTAGCTCGTACCCTGCTGTAGAGCAGCACGCCAGAAGTAAAGCACTTGTAAGGAACTCGTTGTCCGGGTCTCCTGCGCGAGAAGATATCCCGGGTCAGGATAGTGAAACGGAAGCAGTGTGTCACATGGACGCGATGCACAAGAGTTTGACCCTACTGTTCATTTTCTCAGTCTGACTACTGTTCTGCTGTCATGCACCCTGCTTGGGGTCTCTGCCTGCTCTCCTGGCTGCTTTTTCCTTGTAGCAAACTCTGCATCAGCGTGTTGCCTGCTCTCTCACTAATCCTGCCTGTTCCCAGCTGCAGCCCTGTATGAGGTTGGTGCCTGTTCCCTTATGAAGACCCTGTAAAGGATCAGTGTCTGCTCTCTCGTTTGAGCAGGTAGCTTGTCACTGACCCTTTATGAGCCTGTTTCCTGTTTTCTGTTGCAGACCCCGTAAAGCTGGTGTCTGATTCTTGCTTCAGACCCTGGAAAGGGCTGGGATCTGCTCTGTTGCAGACTCTCTCTGAAAGCAACTGCCTGACTTCTGTCGCAAATACTATGAAGGGTACCCTCTCTCTGCCCGTTTATTGCTTTCTGTGCAGTACCTACCGTCTGTTCTCTCTCACATACCCTGCATGAGACCGGTATCTGTTCTCCTGCTATGACTGTCTGTTCTCTGTGGCAAACCCTGTATGGGGCTCCTGTTTGCTCTCCCTTTTGCTCTCTGTTTTCTCTGTAACAGACCCTTTATAAGACAGGTTGCTGTCCTGCTGTGACTGCCTGTTCTGTTGGAGACCCTGTCGGAGTCTGGTACCCATTCTCCCAATATGTCTGTTCTCTGTCACGGACCCTGTAAGAGGCTGGTACCTGCTCTCTTCCTTTGACTGTTCTTTGTCACAGACTGTGTATATGTTTGGTGCCTGCTCTCTCATTTTGGTTGTGAGTTCTCTGTTGCAGACCCTATATTGATCTGGCACCTGCTCTCTTGTTGTGTCTGCTCTGGCTGACCCTGGCTGGGGCTGGGTTGAGGCATGCACTCTTCCTGTTTTCTGTCACAGACTGTGATCATTTCTTTGATTGTCTGTTCTCTTTCACAGACCTTACATCAATCAATCAATCAATTGGCATTTGTAGAGCGCAACACTGTCACCCCTGGGGGTATTTTGGCTGTGGTGTGTGAGGTCTTCCTCATTCCACCTCCCCTGAAAGATCATGGAAGAGGGAAGAAATGAGCATAAAAAGACCAAACAGAGTGCAGAAAAACAAGCAGAAAAAGGTAAGACAGAGGCAGAAAATCAAGTAGGAAAGTCAAAACAGAGTAGGAGAGGGCAAAACAGAGGACAGAAAAATTAGCAGTAAATACTAAACAAGGGGCAGCAAAACAAGTAGTAAATGCAAAACGGCGGGCGGAAAAACTGCACAATTCAGTGAAGACATCACTGACTTTATCACCCCACACGCCCTCCCCTCCGAGGACTACATCCTATTGGGAGACCTCAATTTTCACCTGGAAAAAAGCAACAACAGCAACACCACCGCCCTACTGGACAATCTCGCCAACCTTGGACTCAAACAACTTGTTAATACCCCCACTCACCACGCAGGTCACACACTCGACCCTATCTTCACCTCCAGCAAACATATCTCCTTCAGTCACACCACTGCTCTCCATTGGACGGACCACAGCTGCGTTCACTTTTTCTACAATAAGACCACAACCCACAACCATCCTCAACCTACTCTGCGAAGAAACTGGAACAAAATCCCCATCAACCAAATCTCCTCATCGCTTCTTCAAAACCCCCCTGCCAACTCTTCGAACCCCAACCAAGCAGCAATTAACTTCACTCAATGGCTAATCAACAGCGCCGACAACCTAGCTCCCCTGAAAAAACGTCACATCAAACTAAGCAACAAAAACGCCCCCTGGTTCAACGAGGATCTCAAGAAATCCAAGAAACTCTGTCGCTCCCTTGAGAAGGCCTGGAAAAAAGATCTAAACACCAGCACCAGGGACGCCTTCAAAAACGCCACCCGCATACACCACCAACTGATCCGGACTGCCAAGAAAGCCGTATTCAAAAACCGACTAGACAACAACGCCCACAACAGCAAGGAATTATTCAACATCGTCAAAGAGTTTACCAACCCCACTGCCAACTCCAACGACGTCACTCCCTCTCAAACCCTTTGCGACTCCCTAGCTTCGTTCTTCCACGACAAAATCGCAGACATCCACAACAGCTTCGACAACCAACCCGGAGACCAACCTACTCAACCTTCTGCCATGCCTTCACCCCCCCTGAACATCCTTAACGAATGGAACCCAATATCCACTGAGGACACCATCCGCCTGATGAACTCCATCCACTCAGGATCCCCCACAGACCCATGCCCTCACCACATCTTCAACAAAGCAGATTCCATCATAGCACCACACCTCCGAGACATCATCAACTGCTCCTTCAACTCCACCACCTTCCCGGAAAGCTGGAAACACGCCGAACTCAGCGCCCTTCTGAAAAAACCCACAGCAGACCCCACCGAACTCAAAAACTACCGCCCCATCTCGCTCCTTCCGTTCCCGGCCAAAGTTATTGAGAAAGCCGTCAACAACCAACTCGCCGCCTTCCTCGAAACCAACAAATCCCTCGACTCCTCACAGTCCGGCTTCCGAGCCAAACACAGCACTGAGACCGCACTCATCGCAGCAACAGACGACATTCGTACTCTACTGGACAATGGAGACACAGTCGCCCTCATCCTCCTCGACCTCTCCGTAGCCTTCGACACAGTCTGTCACAGCATCCTGATACAACGCCTCAGAAACATCGGAATCCAGGGAAAAGCACTGGAATGGATCACCTCGTTCCTCGCCGGAAGAACCCAGAGAGTCCGCCTCCCACCATTCAAGTCAGAGGCCACTGAAGTCATTTGCGGCGTGCCACAAGGATCCTCGTTCAGTCCCACCCTCTTCAACGTATACATGAGCCCCCTCGCGGCCATCGCTCGTCAACACAACCTCAACATCATCTCCTACACTGATGACACCCAACTTATCCTCTCACTCACCAAAGACCCTATCACCGCCAAAACCAACCTACATGAAGGAATGAAAGAAGTAGCCGAGTGGATGAAGCACAGCCGTCCGAAACTGAATTCCGACAAAACAGAAGTCCTTATCTTAGGTACCTCCCCCTCTGCCTGGGACGACTCTTGGTGGCCAGAGTCCTTTGGAAAAGCACCCATCCCGACTGACCACGCACGGAACTTGGGCGTCATTCTGGACTCCTCACTCTCGATGACCAGACAAGTCAACGCCATTTCCTCATCTTGCTTCAACATTCTTCGCATGTGCAAAAAAACATTTCTCTGGATCCCCACCGAAACTAGAAAAACGGTCACCCACGCACTGGTCACAAGCCGCCTGGACTACGGAAACACCCTTTACGCCGGTACCACCGCAAAACTTCAGAAAAACTCCAACGCATTCAGAACGCATCAGCCAGACTCATACTAGACATACCGCGTAACGACCATATTTCTGGTCACCTGAAAAACCTCCACTGGCTCCCCGTCAATAAGAGGATAACATTCCGCCTCCTAACCCACGCACACAAAGCACTCTACGAACTTGGACCCGAATGCCTCAACACACGACTTTCCTTCCACACCCCCTCCCGCCTGCTACGCTCCTCCAACCAAGCCCTCGCTGCTGTACCTCGTATCAACAAAACCACCATGGGAGGAAGATCCTTCTCCTACCTGGCGGCTAAAACCTGGAACTCACTTCCCATTCACCTTCGCCTCACTCAGAACCACCTAGCATTCAGAAAGCAACTTAAAACCTGGATATTTGACAAGTAATCCCCCACCCTTCTCCTAGTGCCTTGAGACCCTCTGGGTATGTAGCGCGCTATATAAATTAACTGAATTGAATTGAATTGAATCAGAAAAACGTAAGACAGGGGCAGAAAATCAAGTAGGAAAGTCAAAACAGAGCACGAGACGGCAAAACAGAGGTCAGAAAAATTAGAAGTAAAGGCAAAACAGAGGGCAGAAACACAAGCAGTAAAGGCAAAACAGAGGGCAGACAAACAAACAATAAAGACAAAACAGAGGGCAGAAAAACACGCAGAAAAAGACAAAATGGAAGGTAGAACAACAAGTAGAAAAGGCAAAAACATAGCAGAAGAGGGAAAAACAGAGGGCAGAAAAACACGAAGAAGAGGCAATACAGGGGGCAGAGGAACAAGCAGAAAGACAAAACAGAGGTCAGAAAAACAAGCAGAAACGGCAAAACAGATGGCAGAAATAACTTAGTATCTATAATAAATAAAAATAATAAACAGCCCGGTATTTGTAGAGCGTGAACTAATCACCTGTCGGGTCTCAAGGCGCTGCAGGCCTTTGTGGAGATTAAGTGAGCTATTGCCCATAGTCACATGAGTCTGAGCTGATCTGGCTCCGGCGCTGGGAATCGAACCATGAGCCCCACGCTCCGGAGTCAGCTACCTTTGGCAGAAAAAATAGCAGAAAAAGGCCAAACAAAAGGCAGAAAAGGTAAAACAGAGCATGAACAAGCAGAGGAGGCATAAACAGAGGGCAGCAGGCAGACAGGTAACAGAGGGTAACGGACTGTGGGCAAGCTGGATAGCCCACAATACAGAAGGCAAAAAAGCAAGCGTAAAAAGGCATAATGGTGGACAGAAAAACATGCAGAAAAGGCAAAACAGAGCAAGAAACTAGCAGAGGAGGCACAAACAGAGGGCAGCATGTAGACATGCAGCATAAGGTAGCGGACTGTGTGGAAGTTTGACTGGTAAACTGTTGCAAGGGGAGCTGGCAGGAGGACCTGCATGGGAGTTGCACCTGTACATGACAAGTCCTGATATGATTAATCAGTCAAGAGGGTATAGATGTAACATATTCAAGAAAAATAACGATATGTGTGGCCAGAATTTACAGTTTGGATTTCTGTTATTGGTACCTACAGCCTTGCTATATATAGGCAGTACCAGCTCTAGTCAAGGGTATGCTTGGGTAGACACCATCTACTCACTATTTTCAGAGGGGAGATGCCGAGTGTCACTTCCTTTCCTAATTCTCCCAGAATTCACAGAAATATACGGAAGTCGTCCTGGATTAATTTTCTGACACTGGGGCACTTTCAGCAACACCTGCACATTGTCTGCTTTTGTTCAGAGCAGAAACATTCAGGCTGGAAAGAGCCTTCTCAGATTTCACCTTCACCCAAAACAAAAGCCGAAGTTAAGGGGCCATTAAGCCACTTTTTGTTTCTCTAGGACAAAGGGGCATATTTACAAGCCTCTATCTCCAAGGAATGTCACTTTTTGCGACGTTCCTGTGGCGATAGGGGCTTCGCCTTATTTACAAGGCAGCGTTAAGCCACTTAACTTGGCTTACTTCCGCCTTGTATATATGGCCCCCATTTTACACTAGCCTTGCATTAAAAGTAGTGGGCAATGGGTTTTGCGGGGACCGTTCCGCCGCAACACCCATTGGTTTTGATTCTACCCCCTATTTACAAGGGTGGCGTAAATAGAAGGCAGTGCCAAAATCTAGTCTCAACATGGCAAAACAAGGAGAAATGCTATATTTCCACTGCTTTTTGAAGTTTCTATGTGTGCTGCAATGGGCAGCACACATAGAAAAAGAAAATTGCCATGAATGTTTGTTTATGTGTAGGAAGGTCTTCCTTTACATAAATAATCATTATAAAAATGATGATTTGCAACTTCTCTGTGTGCTTCACAATGCAACACACATAGGAGTTGCAAATCTCCATTCTGGATTGCTGATGTGCAGGAAGGGACACCTTCTTGCACATAAACAATCATTATAAAATGACGATTTGCAACTTCTCTGTATTGTTCACAATGCAACACACATAGGAGTTGCAAATCGCCCTTCTAGATTGCTTATGTGCAGGAGGGGACACCTTTATGCACATAAACATTAATTCTCTCAATGCAGGCACCAATGCACTATAGTGCAATAATGTCTGCGTTAGCGCTAGGCAAGTGCCGTATTATTGTAAATACAGCTCATTCCTGCGTTTCTAAAGTGATGGAGTGCAGCGTTAATAATTTTTTAGCTAATCCCGGCTCTGCCACTTTCTTGTAAATATGCCTCAAAGTTTCTTCTTTAGTGCCAAGTCGAACTGTTTCCATGCTTTAGGCATAAAGGTGCACAATGTCAAGTATCAGTAAATGCCAGTGATGAAGCTAGTTTCTTGGAAGCAAGGATTCTGGTGTTAGGTCCTACTAGGGAAGAACTAGTCCAGAAAAGGGACACCATTGTCACCTTGTTTATGGTACTTGGGACTGGTGCTCACAATCATGAAAAGTGTGACTGGTACTTACAATGTGGATATGTTTGGCTGGTTCTTAGAATATTAATGTATGACGAATATATACAGCCTGGGCTTGTGTAGCAGGCACTGTAGTGACTCTTTTTTGTAAGTAAGGCCCCACTCTACAGATCTACATGTTTTTTTGCACTCTCATCCCTGCAGGTAAAGCTTCAAGAGTGGCTGCGTTTTCTGAAGAAAGAGGAGGAATATATGCTGGAGTCTAAAGTCAAGGAAGAAGAGCAATATAAAACCATGAGGGTGAGTGGCTGCAGTGAGTGCTGTGTCTCTGTATATGTCTGTGCCCATGTCTTTGTTTGGACACACAGAGGCTGATGAGTCACCCTACAGACTGGGTCATGGTCCACACCAGATAAATATACTGACCAGAGTCACTGTGCTTGGACATTGGGGTTCAAATCGGCCAAGGGCTCATCCTAAAATAAATAAACACAAGAATTACTTTTTTCCAAATTCATCGAACATCCTCGACTCCTCCCAATCCGGCTTCAGAAAAAAACACAGTACGGAAACCGCCCTCTTCACCGCAACAGACGACATCCGCACCCTACTGGACGAAGGAGAAACAGGAGCCCTCATCCTCCTTGACCTCTCAGCGGCGTTCAACAGTCTCTCACCGCACCCTAATAAGCAGACTCCACGATGCAGGGATCCAAGACAAGTCCCTCGACTGGAGAACGCAGCGGGTCAGACTCCCCCCTTTCCTCTCAGACCCCACACAGACCACCTGCGAAGTCCCCCAGGGATCCTCCCTCAGCCCTACACTCTTCAACGTCTATATGGCTCGGCTCACCTCCATCATCAGAACCTACGGACTCAACATTGTGTCATATACAGACGACACCCCACTCATCCTCTCCCTATCAAATGAACCCAGCACCGCCAGACACAACTTTCGAGAAGACATGGAAGCAGTCGCCAATTGGATGAAAAACAGGTGCCTACAACTAAACATCAACAAAACTGAAGTACTCATCATGGGCGCAAACCCCGACACTTGGAAAGACACCTGCTGGCCCCCCGCCATCAGAAGCACTCCCACCCCCACGGACCATGCACGCAACCTGGGAAACATCATCCTGGACTCAGAGCTCAAAATGAACTGCCAGATCAACTCCGTCTCGTCCTGCTTCCACTCCCTCCACCTCCTTTGTAAGACCTTCAAATGAATCCCCCTCGAACACCGAAAGACCGCCACTCACGCCCTGGTCACCAGCAGACTACGACAATGCACTCTATGCCGGAATAAACAAAAACCTAACCCGCAGGCTACAGAACATCCAAAACGCTGCCGCAAGACTGGTCCCCAACCTGCCAAGACACTGCCACATCTCCCAGCACCTGCGCACACTCCACTGGCTCCCCATCAAAGCTAGAGTCAACTTCAAGATGCTCACCCACGCTCACACGGCCCTCCGCGACACCGGACCAGCATACCTGAACAGCTGACTCAAATTCCTCGCACCCCAAAGGACCATACGATCAGCCCAGCTCTCCTACGCCACACCAGAAAGACCAGATCGGGATGCCGCTCCTTCTCCTTCCTCGCGGCCAGAGACTTGAACGACCTTCTGCTCCACCTCAGACAGACAACATCACTCCCCATCTTTGCAAGAAACCTCAAAGCGTGGCTCTTTGACAGACCCCCTCCTTGATGGACTGGAACCTGCATAACCCTTCCCCCACCCCACCCCACCGCCTTGAGACCCTTACGGGTGAGTAGTCAAGCATAACAAACACCTTGAGTGATTGATTGATTGATCTTAAGGTAGTACTTACATGGTGTGTGTTAGAGGATATGTGCACTGGCGTGGCATTATCTGGCTTTGAGTATGTACCTGCGAGTGTGCACGTGTGCATGCATGTTCATTATTATGTGTCTGAGGATGTGGTCTTGTATGGATAGTTTTGGAGTTACCTGTGAGAGTGCATGCATGTCTTTGCACCACTATGTTTGTGTGTTTTTGTGGGCATTGAAGAGTGTTTGCCTGTGTCTGCATATATTCATTTTGAACCACAGAGTATGCAAGTACACCTGCTGATCTGTGTGAATGTGTGTTTGAGGGTTCTGTATGCTTTGGTCTGGATTTATTGGCTGCGGGTTTCTACTTGCTTATGTGGATGTCTGTCTATGGGTTTGCATATTACAATATCTGGTGGTATTCATGACTGTGCAAATGCAGGTATGCATTTGCACGATACGAGTGTGTGCCTCTATGTAGTAGTAGTAGTAGTAGTAACTGAGCTTATAAAGCGCCTGGTTACACTTAGCCAGTGTGTCCCCGCGCTGTACCGCTGAGGAACCCATCCTGGGTTGTTCCTGTGAGGCGCCCATTCCTGGGCACCCCAAGGTGAAGCCAGGCATCCTTAGCGATTAGGGCCGGTGTGGAGATTAAGCAAGCTATTGCCCAGAGTTGCAGAGTGAGACCCATGATTAGAGTAGGCACCGTGGCGAGAATTATCGGGTCCGCGGACATTGAGCCCAAGACCCTGAACCCTAAAACCTATGAGCTTCTGTGTGCATAGATCTGGAATTATACATCAATTAGATCATATCAGCAACTGTATGCGAGTATGTGAATGCATGGGTATGCCCGTGAGTGTGTGCCTTTGTGAGTCTGTGTATGCATTGACTGAGGATATCTATATTGTGAGGTTTGACAAACATTTCCTTGTGAGTGTGTACATTAATTAATGCATCTGTGTGGGTGTGAGCCTTGTGGGTTTGTGTATGCATGGATTGAAGATATCCATATGTGAGTTTGTACAACCATTTTAGTGTGAGTCTGCACATTAAAGTGTGTATCTGTAAGGGTGTATACCTCTGTGGGTTTCTGTAAGTATGGCTCTGGAGTTATCGATCCAACCATCAGACTGAGCGAGCCCAGTGGAAGACTCTTCCTAAACCAAGGTTTTAGCGATGTAATCGCGCCACAGCATTGCATAAACATCATTGAACCACAGAACATCCAACAGAGTTCATCTAGGTAATACATAGAGCATTGAAGTTTCAACATTGTGTTGATGAACTTTAAATCAAGAACAGTTCATTGATTGTAAGCCAAATGCCCTGAAATCTTGGGAAAGGACATAGGCACAGCTCAGCTTCAGCCACTGGCTAGTGTTTAATTTGAGAAGGTGGTTTTCGGTGTTCGACAACGGAACTTAATTGTCAGCACCAGCTACCTGGACAGTAAACCACATGGTTGTGCTGTCTATCTAATTTTGAAAGGAGCACAAAAACAGTGTTTACTAAGTCAATATACATTAAAAAAGAATACTATCTGCAGCTGAAGCCATTGTAATAGCTTTGGGGACTGGAATAGTTTTAACAGTCTCACTTGTTGAAGTGTGATGGTTAGTACTTGTGTTTGTACTGTCCTTGGTAGAACTGGAAGGTGCTATGGGAGGTACGGGCAGCAGTGGCCTCCCGAGAAGGACCCTGGCACTTACTTTGCAACAAATTAACCATGTGCCACTGACCTTGGGCATTCTCTGTTCTGCTCAATCTTCATTGCAAAGGTTTCCTGCAGCAGTCTCATTAATCAGCCATAGTTTGACGTGTCACATTTTATGCCTTCATTAGACCTCTCTTACAGGGATAGGCCACAGCTGGCTGCAATGTCCCAGGATAACTAGTGCACTGAACCCTGCTTCAGCCTGGAAGAAAGGGCAGGCCTGTAACGTGGAAGCCCCTTCAGCAGTGGTGCACATTTATCACTACTTTGACACTGCCACTGGTCACAATAATTAAGTATTCAACAGGGGCGTCTGTAGTGATGAAGTTAACAAGGGTTTCATTGCCATGAAAATTTCATGGTATCTGATAAACTCTCCCTCAGTTTTTTTCTTGAAGTGTTTTTCCTAATGTGCACTCTTCATTCTTTAGTGGTTACCTCACTTGTCGCGATACCCCCTGATAGTATTAACAGCTGAGTGCCCATTCATTGCTGTAAAACACTGTGCATCAGAACATAGCTTTGCACACCAGGCTCAGAATATCAACTCTATCAGACCAGAATCAGGGGAAGGAGTGGCATGCGTTAGGGAGGGGCTATTGATCATTTTGAATGTGGTTATTACCATGTGGTGTCCTCACACCTGTCCTATCATGGCTCAAAGCAGAGTAAAGGACATCCTTTTCTGCACTTGACTATCAAGGTAGCGAGTTCGAGCAGGTAGGTGCCTGTGCAAGCACTCAATCTAGCCCGGTTCTCATGTTTACTAAGAAATTCCTTTGCGCTCACAACAAAACAAAATATTAAACATTTCACTAAAGGTACAATTATAGGGTTGCTAAGTACGATCCCCAGAGTAGTGCCGCAGACCTCTGGTGCCCTCTACAAGTTCTAATGTCTATGGTCCCTGGTGTAGGAGAGTAGGATCTGCTCTTATGGTTACCCCCACTTCTTGCTGATGTTTCACTGTTTTTCGACTTTAGTCTAGCTGGGGCCCTGCTATTCAGGACCCAGCCTAGCTGCTTCCTCTCTAAATTGATTCCATGTACTTTAGGTACACTCCAGTTTGGTTACTGGGGTACCCTTGTGAGTCCCTAGTATATGGTACACCAGATACTAAGGGCATAGGTACCCCAGTTGCCTACCAGGGGCTGCAGCATGTATTATGCCACCCCTGGGATGCCTTCCAAAATGACACCAAAGGACTTCTACTGCAGCCTGGGTAAGGTGGTGCATGCACCCCTTACTTAGATATAGGTTACCTATATCTACCTTAAATCACTGCACATATAAAACTATCAGTCACCCCTATGGCAGGCCTTATCAATCTTGAAGGCAGGGTGCTTGGTTTTGTGTGAGAGGGTGCCCATGCATGAGCAGGGCCCCTCTGCAGCTTTCGGAACCTATTCTCTGGGGCTGTTCTGTGATGCAGCCAGACCATATATTCTTAAGTGCATTATAACCTTGCTGTAAATGCTAACTTTGAAATGGCTGCACGGAAACCTGTCATGTTTGGTGTCAAACACTTTGGCATCCTACCCCCCCCCCGCCACTTCTGGCGGTGGGGGTAGAACTCCACCCTTCTAGAGGGAGAGACATGTACACACCGGTATACCCAGTTTAAAAGAGCCTGGCATCACAAAATGGGTGCTGCAGCCACAAACACAAGTCTGGCCTTCTGCTGCTGGACGAAACTCCGGCAGGGGAGGCCTGGACAATAGTTTCCTGTCACAGGGAGGTGTAACCACATCCCAGACAGGCCTTAGTGGATTGGGGCTGGGTGGGTGCTTTGAAGTCTGCACTGTGGGCACACTTGGTGTCCCTGTGCATAGCCCAGTTCAAACCGGTTGCAGGGGCTACCAGCACCTGCTCTGATGCGAAACTGGACAAAGGAAATTAGTGGGGCCACCCCTCTTTCCAAAACCCTCCCATAGGGGGGTCCCTAGAGTTAGTCCAACCCTTTCCTTGGGTATAAGAGGAACCCCTGACAACAGGACTTTAGATTACACCTGGACAAAACCCTGCTACAGATATCATGTAACTTCGACGATCTACATGACTTGATGACTGAAGAATCTCCCTTGGAGTAAAGGAGTTACTCCCCTGCTTGGCAGGCACCAACAAAGCATTTTCCGGTCTGCATCCCTGAAGCTCCCGTCAGACTCCAAAGTATTTGCAGCCCAGGAGGTGGATTTCCAGACTTCTCAGAGGACGACCCGAGTCCCCAGCAAATCTGAGACCCACAGCCATCGTGAGTGACGTAGAACCGGAACTCCTGGACACTGTGCACATCTTTAAGTGCATCAGCTTCTCAACGTTCTTTGAGGCTGTGCGTTGAGTTACTTGTAGCCCAAGCCCCGAGCACTTTTTGCACCGAAGATTGCTGGCCTACACTCCAGTGTTCCGTGAGCCAGTTCTGTGTGCTTCTGCTTGAAGCCCATTCGCGATCCCAGGTCCGTCGACTGGTGGGTCCCGGCAAAGGCAACTCTGATTTTCCTTGGGCTTCCCTGGTTGCTCCAGATGTGCCCTGACTCCCCACCGCATGGTGAGTCCCTCGGACCTTGCTGGTCCGCACCGAAGCATCTTTTATCCTTTCTGCGTAGGTTGCTGTTGCCAAGGCTTGTTGAGTCCAATCCAGGCACCAACACGCAGCACTCGACATCCTGTGTGGGACAGCTCGATTCCAGATCCTAGTCATCATCAATGCCTCTTGGTTCTCGTGGCTGAAGAGTCAAGCTTCACCTCTTCAACCTAAAATCATCCGACATCGGTGGGCCTTCGCCTATCGTGCCCCTGATCACTGGCTAGTGACCCAGACTCTGTCCCCTCTTCTTTCAGGTTCTTCTCATCTTCGATCC
Organism: Lissotriton vulgaris; assembly: GCF_964263255.1. Taxonomy (NCBI): domain Eukaryota; kingdom Metazoa; phylum Chordata; class Amphibia; order Caudata; family Salamandridae; genus Lissotriton; species Lissotriton vulgaris. The sequence continues at coordinate 77,876,555 of NC_141693.1, forward strand.
AGGCTTGGATCACTTCAGACACTTTCTTCTTTAACAGCAGCAGCACTTTGCAGCAGATCGCCATTGAAATCAACGAAGATTCCCGACCCCAAAAGACACCTATGCACCCGGCTTCCCTGGGTGAGGTAACACTAGTACTCCGGTGCTCCCGTGGGTGTTGGCCCTAGAACCCCTTAAGTCTAAAGGGGTTTGCTCAAAGTTCTCTTTCAAGTGTCTCTAATCTTTAAATTTCCAACCGCGAATTTCCCCATTGAAGTTAACGGCGATCCGCAGCTGTGTTCTCACACTGCACGTGTCCTCCATGGGTCCCCTGTGTCACTACCTTGGGTGGTTCCTTGTGGCCCCAGCACTTCTACAGGCTCTAGGCCTTGTGCCTAGTCAAGTCATGGTTCTTATAACACTTTCTTAATATATGGTTTGGTACGCCCCTAGGGCACAACGTAATATTATGCTAATTTACTGTGTGCTATTAAGTATAACTTATGTGTTTTGACCTCTAGCCTCATAAAGAGACTAGTAGGGTGTGTTCAGAATAAATACATATATTTTATATATATACCTGGTGTAGTTCTCCTTTCATTTGGTCATTCACAAGATTATAGACTGGTAAAACAAACTGCTTTACATTCCTTCAAGACTTAGCCTGAAAGCTGCTCTCCATAGCTACCACTAGGATAGCTTTCAATAAAGGTTGTTTTTAACCTATCACCTCTAAGGGGCTGTTTGGTCTGGTGCAAGGTGCCCACTTTAATTAGTGGATTGCATATGTCAAGCCAACTTTTCACACCTGGTATGTCATATTGGCATAGGTATTAATCAAGCACAGACTCAGTATGGTCTGGGTTACCCCAGTGGCTACTGCATAGATCAGTTAAATGGCTTTTGGCTGAAAGAATTCACAGGTGCAAAAGCTATACTGCTGAGACTGCAGATTTCTCTGCCTTGGTATACCTACTTGGTGGAGGTATGGTCGATGTACCTGTTTGCTGTAGCAGCGGTTTGAGTTGTGCAGAGTTGTAGGGATAGGCTCATTCAAGTCAAGGACTGCTGGTGATAATCAGTTATGCAGACCTGTACAACAGTCATCTTCAGGCCAGTTGAACACAGATGCTCGGTCATAGCAGATGCAACCTCAGGGTCAGGTCTTCAGGGGACAGTTGTCATTGGCAGTTGCAGTTCTGATGTCAGGCAGCTGCAGGCATCTATCATGGCAGTGTACAACACAATGTTCATTCTCACTGGAATGGTTTGGCCCAGTCCACAAAGGGAACTGCTGAGGGAAGCTGGGAGACCTCACACACCACAAATTACTCCAGTTCTCTCTCTGAATGGCAGTCTGCTTTCTATGGGTGTTTCTCATTCTGGTACAACCCCCTACCTGTAAACTAGTGACAGAGCACAGGAGCACAACCCTCTACCAGAAGTGGAGACATAACTGACGCTACAGAATTTCTGAGTCAACCTCTTCTTGGTGACGCTAGATAGACACACCTCTCTTCATTGCTGAATTCCTCCTATTCCTGCTGGGTTGAGACACACCCCACCTGAAAGCACAGAGGCTCCTGCTCTCAACTTCCGTGTGATGTACCTCACCTCCAACTCCTCCTCTCCTTTCGCTCGTTCACAGTGCGGCGATTGCCGCCGGGCAGTCACGAAAACACGAACTGGAGCGTAGAGGTCACAGGAAACCTGTACCTCACCTGAAAATACACAGGCTCCTAAGCTACAGTGTGAAACACCTTGCCTGATAACACACAGGCTCCAGCTCTAGGGCACATTGTTATGTACCTCACCTGATAACTCACAGGCTCCGAAGCTGCAGTGTGACATACCTCACCAGATAATGCACAGCCTTCCATCTTGGTATAGGACAGGATATCTAGCCAATCTCTTCACCCAGCCTCTAGAGGAATTTGTGAATTATTTGTGGAAACAGTGCAGTAACATTGATTTAGCTGGTGATCCTATTCGATAACAGAAAACACATAGGGGCCGATTACGATGCAGCTCAGAAGTCTAGGAGCCACATCATAATGTGCCGGTCGGATTCCTTTCCGACCGCCTCATTTTGTTTGAGGCTGTTGGAAAGGATTCCAACCGGTCATTCTGGCTGGCTTCCGAGGGGTTCCGGAGAGCCCGTCCGTCCGCCAGTCTGAATGCCGGAAGTAATCTCAAGGGCGGGCCTTTCCACCCTTGAGATTACGATGACTGTTTCCGACATGGTTTCCCTGCTGGTCTGTCCGACATGAAAACCATGCCGATATGCATTTTTGGGGGCCCCCAGCAGGGCCCCCTTTGGTGCATGGCCTCCGGATGGAGGCTGAGGGGGAACCTATGTTGCCCCCCTGTTGATCCCTGGACCTTGTGGCAGGCACCTTGAGGTGCCTGCCACAGGGTGCAGGAATGAACTGAACCTCCCATGTTACTATTGGAGCATGCATTAAAGGCCAGTTTATAGCTAGAATGCCTGCTCCCAGAGTAAAATATATGACTGTGACCGAACAGTGTTCAGTCGCATCCTAATGAGGCAGTCGGGACCGCCAACTGGGTGTCAGTTGGTTCCATGACCGATGAGGCGTCGGGCGGAAGTGATTCCGCCTGATATCTTAATGAGCCCAATAATGTCTTTATAATTTTGAACGTGAAATTACTGTATCACTGATTCCCCATCACTCTGAATGAGGCCCATAGTAGAACTGCACAGATCCCGTGTCTTCCACCCCAAGTACTGAAATTTCCTGTTTTCCCTTCTTTTACATTCTCTCCTGTCAGTGACATCGACTTACACTTGACTTCATCAAGTCTCTGCACTTATCCTGTCTCTGGGTCTTTGACTATCTGCCTATGGTGGGTTCTCCTCCTTGCACTCTCTCCATGGATTGAGTCTCTCCGCAGCTTCACAAATTCTGACCTCTCTACAGCTCGTGAGGTGTCTGAGGGAAGGGGGAGGGCAGGAGTGCGAGAAGGAAGGAAAACAGTACAAGAGATGGGTGGAAGTGGCTGCAGTTCAGAAATTAGGAAAGGCATACTAGTGCTCTGATTTTTTAATGATCCTATCAATCTATCCACACTCCCTCTGGATGCCCACTTTAAGGACAGTTTGCAGTAAGCTTTTTAATATCTAACCAGCCAGCTTTTTTGATTCTCACAGAGCAAGTTAAGAACTGAGAAGAAGAAAATTGAATCTGAGTTTGAAAAACTGCGGCAACTCCTAAAAGAAAATGAGCAAACACTGCGTGAAAAACTGGAAGATATGGAGAAGAAAATTACCATGGTAGAAAATGCAAATATCACCAGACTCTCCAATCAAATCACCTCTCTCAATGCCCTGATAATGGATATAGCAAAGAAGTGTGAGGAGCCAGTGTGGGAACTCTTGAAGGTGAGATAAAGTTTGGTAACAATAGAATTAAGTGAAATATTCTTATTTTGTGTGTAGCATTAAATATTAGCGCGGAACACATATGATCTCCTGCGAAGGTCAATGCACAGTAAACCCATACACTCCGGCAGCTACACACAATATACAGACAATTACACTCTCCCAATTGATACTGAGAGTCCAATCCAATATACAAACAGTGGAATTGACAATGACCTCTTTCATTGTCAGATACAAGCCAATAACCCATCTATAAATACATTAGTTATGTCCTTTTTTATTAGGGAGATTGCAACACACCAAGCAATTCCAGTGACACTAATTAACATATGGAGACCAAGGAGCAAAATGTGAAAAAAGTATGATCAAAATAAAAAGGATAACAAGAGCCAAAATCTGAGCGAATTGGAAAGAAAGTAATTCCCCCACTTTTCTAAGATGTTTTCAAACATTTCTAAATCAATTTCTCCTGATGCAAGTGGCAGCTAACTTTTGATTGTAATTTCTAGGGTTAGGGCGAAAAGTGAGCTAAATAATTAGACATTTAGTCTAGGTAACCTGAATTCATCCCACGGGGGATCAATCCTTGAAGACTTCCTTTGGTATCCATTACCTTCCCTCTGTCTGTCCCGAAATCCCTCTTGTCCTGAAGAAGACCCGCTGTGACTACAATTCCAATCACGCACTCTTCTGGGTCGAAACGTCGACGTGCTTGTCCAAATCTATACCCTATTCTCTCCACTCCACGTGAAGTCCCAGTCTGACTGGAGATTCATGTACTTAGGGAAGGATGTCTTTTGAATGAGCATTTTTATATTCTACAGAATTCAGAGAACTCTACCTCACAAATCTTATGGCCTACAAAAAAGCCATCTTGGCGGCAAAAAAAAAGTGTTTCTCCAATAAAATACTAAATTCTAACAACACAACGAAAGACATCTTCAACACAGTAAGAGAGCTAGCCAACCCAGACGGTGTGACCCCCTCCATCCCTGCCACACAGAAGCTATGTAATGATCTGAATTCTTTCTTCTCAGACAAAATTAAGAAAGTTCAGGATTCTATAGATTCAAACAATAGGAACGTGATGGAACCACCTGGAATCAACAACTCCCTCTCCATGGCCACTCTCTCATGCCTGAGCAGTAAACAGTTCTTGGAACTTCTGAATAAAGTAAATCTAGCTTCCCAAATGACATTTGTCCGCCTCACAAACAAACAAAAAGCCATATGCTCAGTATATCCAGGAAATATCCTCTCCCTATTGAACCTATCCCTTAGCCAAGGGATGGTTTCACAAGCCTTCAAAGAAGCAGTAATTATCTCTCTCCAGAAAAAACAAGGTGTCGACCCGCAGAGGTTGGACAACTATAGGTCAATCTCACTTTTGCCACTCCTTGTCAAGGTATAAGAGACACATGTAGCTAAACTTTTCAGCACCTTCTTAGAAGTCACACATTTTTTTAGACCCACATCAGGCGGATTTCCGCTCTTCCCACTCTACTGAATCTGTCATTCTATCCATCATGGATGATCTTAAAGGAAAAGCTAATTTCGACTGCACTCAAGCCATGATCCTCCTGGACCTGTCGGCGGCGTTGGACACCGACAATCACGACAGCTTGATGGAACGCATTGCCGCAGCAGGTCTCAGAGGAGCTGCTCTAAAGTGATATCAATCCTTTTTAGTAAATCGGAGACAATCAGTGTGGCTCTCGCCTTATAAATCTGATACATGCAACCTCAATTGTAGAGTTCCGCAGGGTTTATCACTGTCTCCACACCTATTCAACGTATATATCCGACCCCTCATAATCACGCTCCCCTTTGACCCTGTGGGAGAGCAGAACCCGTTTGCTTGCCTGATTGTCTGTTTGCCTTCCGGCCACTCCGCCACCACGCCTCGCGGCACCCGCTCCGCGGGCGCCGCTCGCAGGCGAGAGACTTTGCCAGGGGATCCTGCTCCAGTATTGGGACGTGCTTTGAGCACCAACGCCATTCCAGGGACTCTACAACAGGACACCGAGCACTGAGGCGGGTCTGCGAGGACCAGCGTGCCTAGCGGCGCTGATTGGCCGCAGCTGGTCCTCTTCCCGCCCCTTCCACCGTAAAAACACTGCGGTGAGTGTGCTGCCTTGGAATCCCTTTGACCCTGTGGGAGAGCAGAACCCGTTTGCTTGCCTGATTGTCTGTTGCCTTCCGGCCACTCCGGCCACTACGGCACCACGCCTCGCGGCACCCGCTCCGCGGGCGCCGCTCGCAGGCGAGAGACTTTGCCAGGGGATCCAGCTCCAGTATTGGGACGTGCTTTGAGCACCAACGCCATTCCAGGGACTCTACAACAGGACACCGAGCACTGAGGCGGGACTGCGAGGGCCAGCGTGCCTAGCGGCGCTGATTGGCCGCAGCTGGTCCTCTTCCCGCCCCTTTTCACCAGTCCATTTCCCTGATAAGCAGTGACAGCAACGCGCAAGTGGGACGCGCGCGGGGCAAAGGCCGGGGCGAAGACCGGGCAAAGAGCGGGCCGTTTGAGGCCGTTCGAGGACGGCAGCGGACGGCCCAGGCCCATCCCCCCTTACTACTCCTAACCCGCTTGTTGTCCCACCATCGTATAAAGCTAAGGCTAGCTCAACAGAAGCAACTTAGTCAGTAAGTTGTGTGAGGACTCTTATTCCATCGTAAGCACTATGAGCACTAGGATGACACGTAGCAAGGCCTCCAAAGGTGGTTCACAAATCAGTGGTCCCATGGACGACTTCATCACCCGCACAAATATAGCCATCGATGAAGAAATATCCAAACTTCAAACCCGGGTGTCCTTAGAATTGGTAGCCGCGCGTAGGTTGTCCGAGGTAATTGCCCTCTCGAAAAAATCATCCCTAGGCCATATAGCCTCTGCTGTCACTCCTGCACGCCCCGTCCGCCCAAATAGTATTACCACTCAGGCTGATTTACACCAGCCCCCGATTACTACCACCCTCACTCTGCCCTTAGAGCAACCATGCACCACAGTAGAGTTAAGTTTCCCTGCACTTCCTCATGCCCAGTCCCCCATCCCTAATCCCCTTGCCCAAGTATTTCCAATTACTTCCCATGTTAGTGGTGAACAACCCAAAAGAAAACGCCAATCGCGCTCAGCCTACTCCCGCAAAAAGGCAAAAGTGGCAGTCTCCCAACATCTCACAATGACTAATGCTCAGGCATGTAATGTTTTACCCGAGGGTCCTTCGAGATCACAGTCAGTATGCCAAAGTATGGGAGAGGGTCTAGCCATTACCACCCCAGAAGTTGAGGGGGCGCAGGCACAGGACCAGGGAAGGAATGATAAGAAATTCATAGACCAAGTCTGGGAAACACTAAAAAAACTTCTCTCACCACTCGACCTAAGACTGTCTAGGATAGAAAACAATCTACTCGAGATGGAGAAGAGCATTATTGCTCTGGCCACTCTCGGCCTGAGAAGTCTTGAAAACCAGGGCCCGTCCTTATCTGACCCACATTTGCCAACTCCTGTTGTGCAAGCTGAGCAGCACCCCCCACCAGTACCTGTTGCTGTAAGGCCTGTTCCTAAGCCGAGGACTGTGGCTGTGGACCAAGTCTCCACAACCGCTAAACCCCAGGCCACCAAACCGAAGATTCTTGCACGGAACTCTAAGCCACAAAAATCAAATTCAAACCAGGTAGCACCCACTAGACCCCATCCTATTGAAACCCAGGGTCCTCGTCCAAAAGAAAATTTTAGAGGAGGTTATATAGACCTTCCTCCAGAGGCCAATGACTATGTGGTCGTGTTGACAGGCGTCCCTGTGCTTGGCACTGACCAATACGAAAACCACTGGTCATTGAAAAATAAAACAATGCACTGGCTTAACGGCAACAGGCAGATTCCCAATGGCAAAAGAAGCCGAGTAATGATGGTCCGTAGAATACCTTGGGTGGGCCCAACTAAGAAATCTAAGCAAGGGGACTGTGTAGTTGTAACTTTCGATGACCCACATACGGCACAACATATCTGTTCCTGGCCAACCAACGAAGAATCTTTAGTCATACCAAGGCCGTTATCCCACTTTTATCCTCCACGCCAAGTGCATACTCAAGCGGACAACTGGTCCTTGGTGCAGCATCATCCATGGAACACCCATCCCACGAGGCAAAAGGACACTCTTTTACATTGGAATGGCCTTTCAACCTACAATAGATTTGGAGGCCTGGAGGAGGTCGATTGACTCTCTATGCCCCCCGCTTGCTTACAACTAGAAAAAGCATTGCCTCCACAGGTCACAGACATAGTTGGAAATCAAACCTACGGCCCACCAACTATGGCTATTTTGGATTGCATAAGGGTGGAAACGAGGCCAGATAGCCGCCGCCCGATCCCCCCTCCTCCTGTCCAATCTAATTTAATGGAGATCGAACTACCCGACAGAGCTGCCCCCGCCGCACTTCACCGGATCAAGATTCCCTCAATACCAACTACTCCGGATGAGGATAATCCTCCCTTACCCATTCATGCTCCTAAAAACTCTTCATCTGGTGAATCTTCACTGAAGATCTTAAGCTGGAATGTGGCTGGCCTTGAACGTAACCTTGATAACCCGGAATGGAACACCTTCCTGGCACCCTATGACATTTGTTTGCTACAGGAAACATGGTGCCAGGAACCTAGACATAGAGTGGGGTTTTCGACCTTCTACGTCCCGGCTGTACACCACCAAGGTTCTAAAGGACGCCCGTCTGGCGGTCTTCTTATCTGGATCAACATAGCTCTAGACCTCAGTGTTTCCCAAAGGCCCACTGAATCTTCTGACCTTCAATGGCTCACACTCCATCACAAAGGGGGAAGGAAACTAGAACTATTTAATCTCTATTTAAGGGGCAGCAGGAGCGGAGGATCTCTAACCTCTTTAGGCTTAAGTAACAATCTGGCTGCCTGCGACGCCGACTCTCTCGTCCTGCTGGCATGCGATTTTAATTGCTGTTTCGAGCCTTTAGCTAAAGAAGATATTCTGGACACTAACGATGAGGATAATAGGAGGGGTATCCCCATCTTGAACCTTGACCCGATTCCTAAATGGACACAAATGGCCATCGATATAAATGCTCTCTGCATGGAGTATAATCTGAGAGCAACAAATGGGCGTTCTAAATCAGACCCCATGGGTGCCCATACTTATAATAGGACGGGCCACTCATCCAGAATTGACTTTGTTATGCTCAACTATACCCTCTGGCCATACCACCAAGACATGGAGGTTATAGAGACCTGTGACAGCGACCATAACCCTCTTGTTTTAACCATTTCTCTTCCCTGGCAAAAGGGCTCTCAAGAAACTACTAATCAGATATGGAAAGCCTCACATGAGATCCTCCCCTCAAACTGTGGCAGACGTCTTAAATGGGCAAGAGTCTCAGCAGATGAGGCAAGGATGACACAAGCTGAAACCATCTTATTAGAGGCTGAATCTAAGTTTGACACTACAAATGGCGATAGCAAGATGTTCTTATCGCTATTTTTAGAGACTGTCTCGGCATTAAGTGGGCTATTCATCATTCCCAAACCCAGCTCCAGAATCGCTTCAAAAGGAGCCTCGAGAGCAAGCGAAAAGTGGTTCACAGCAAATTGCCGAATTGCTAAGGGTGAACTTGTGGCCGCAGTAAAAGGAAAAGACCAAGCTACCATCAGGTCAGCAAGGAAACTTTACAGGAAATCTGTGACTGAGGCCAAGCGGTCATATGATTTCAACTTTTGGCGTGACCTAACGGAGGCGAGCACAAGGAAAGATGCTAAGGGGTTCTGGGACCTGCTAAGATCAAGAGACAAGCCCATTGATCAACAACTGACTTGTAATATCCCTGGCGCTACCTGGTTTGCCCACTTCTCGAAATTGTATTCGGCTCATACAGGGCCTCTTCAATCAGACCCGCTCCCATGGCTCAGTTCCATAGATCTCCCACCAAATGAAGTTCCATTCACCACCGTTGAAGTAGAGAAGGCAATTAGTTGTATTGTTTCCAACAAAGCGGCAGGCCCCGACGGGATCCCGGGCGACCTGATAAAAAATAATCCCCCATTTTGGAGCAGATTAATTGCTGCACTTCTTAATGAGGTTATGTTGGAGGGGTCTTTCCCTGACTCTTGGAGGGGCGCTGAAGTAGTCCCCATTTTCAAGAAAGGTAGCAGGGAAGACCCAGCCAATTACCGCCCCATCAGTTTGTTGGACTCGACGCAAAAGGTAGCGGGGAAAGTGGTATTGGGCAGGATTCTGGAGTGGGTGGATGAAAATGAGATATTGTCTGATTTCCAAGCGGGTTTTAGATCAGGGACAGGCACCGTCGAGCAGACATTCCGCCTTTTAATGCTCTATTGGAAGGTAGTGGTGCTAGGAGGGGGCAGTTTATACTTAGTCTTTATAGACTTAAAAACAGCCTTCGACCTGGTCCCACGAGCATTATTGTGGAAGGTCCTTGAGGGGTTAGGTCTACCTCCCTACTTGCTGGCCTTGCTGATAAAATTCCATGACAACAACTTTGCCCAAATCAGATGGGGTGCCCAGGGAGAAAAAACATCGTGTATCCCAGTAGACAGGGGCGTCCGCCAGGGTTGTGTGCTTGCCCCCACTCTGTTCTCGCTCTACGTTAACGGAGTGGTGGAGCACCTTCTTTAACATCCTGCAGATGCACCAACCCTGGCTGGAAGGAAAATCCCGACGCTCCTGTTTGCGGATGACACCCTCCTGATTTCGAAATCACCTGCAGGCATACAGTCACTACTTTCCAGCTTTAAGGCCTTCTGTGACACCAAGGGACTAGCCATAAACATCGGCAAGACCAAATTCCTTGTCCTCAACCCCCCCAAGAAATCTGTTAAACCCCCCACTCTAGACTCTGTCTCATTAGAACGGGTCAAAGAATTTGACTATCTAGGCATACGTCTTTGTGATAGTATGAGCTGGAAGGCCCACCACCAAAAAGTGTTTTTAACCCATAAGAGGGTTGTTGGTGCTCTACTCAAAGAACAGCGTGCTTCCTCCATAAAACCGATTGGGGCACTTCTTGATATTTATAGGGGTAGGGTTGTGAGTGCAGCACTGTATGGCGCGGAACTTTGGGGAACCCAGAGAGTGGACACCTTGGCCCACCTAGAAAATAAATTTAAAAAGACCTGATGAGGCTACCCCAGAGCACCCCCACAATCCCACTCATGCTCGACGCAGGTACTCGCCCAATCTGCGAGCAAGCTAAATTACGCCCTTTATTACTGTGGTCCAGAATTTGGAACGTCCCCGAACTCCACAGCTATGCAGATGCCCTAAAAGACGTATTGTCCTTACCTGGCTGGCACAAGATCGCCTGGCTTAGAGAGGTCAAGAAGGCACTGTACATGCTTGGCCTAGGAGCTGCGTGGGAAAATAAAACCGCACCCCCCAAACAAGAACTGAAGAAGGCTTATTGGTCTTGGGTGGATAACGAGAGACTTGGTAAATCAAACCATCCAAAAACTGTTGCCAATTTCCTGATGGTTAAAGATATCCCCTTCAGAGAACCATATTTGGACCTGATCCACAGTTCACATGATAGGGCATTATATTTTAAATTTAGGGTTGGGGTCTTACCTTTATGCCAGTTTACCTCTACCTGGAAACCACCCCTGCAAACTGTACCCTACTGCCCATTCTGTGAGCTAAAAACAGAATCCGTTGCACACTTTTTATTTGAGTGTCGAGCCTATTTGGCCCCTAGACGGAGGTGGTTAAAGCCTCTTTGCAGGAGCCTGGGAACTCGTTCACACCAGGAAGCTTTAAGAATACTGCTCTCAGACACAAGACCTCTTTTTGCCATCTGTTTGGCAAAATTCTTAGGCTGGGCCTGGCGCATAAGAACCACTAAAGAACTGACGACCCAATAATGTGTTCCCTTTTTTTCTAATGGTATAATGAATTGTAAGTTGCTTTGTTTCGATTACTGTTTTTATACTGTGATGTTGTGCTTTTATGATATGTTTTTATATATCGAAATAAAGCTTACTACTACTACTACATAATCACGCTCCGTCAGATGGGTTCACAGATCTATAACTGTGCTGACGAAAAACAGCTGTTTGTCACCGTAGATGATTTGATAAACTCCAAGGAGTTCCTTTGGAATACTATGCTTCTTATCAGGAACTGGATGAATAAAAATCAGCTCAAATTAAATTTAGGTAAAACTGAAATCAATATTCCTAACAATAAACTTCAGCACTGAACACCTACTCATTGGCCCGAAGAATTGAGACCAGCACTTGCCCCTAAGACATCGTTTAAGAGCCTGGGCATTCATATTGAGTCTGAGTTGCTGAATTACTGCCACTGCTGCTTGCTCCTTTGCTGGGTCTCCTGTTGCTGCTTTGCGGGGACTGTTGCTGCTTTCTCACGGCTGTGGGCCGCCATCGCCGGTGTCGCCACCGCCACGGCCAGTGCCTCATTACCTCGCCAGACGGGGGGGACTACATTTCCCAGAAACCCCGGTGGCGCAGGGACAACACATTACGGTCCGGCGCCAGGAGGCGCTTAAAAATCTCAAAGGCCCCACGCAGCGCGGGACCTGCTGCCGACTTACTGCCACTGGTGCTTGCTCCTTTGCTGGGTGTCCTGTTGCTGCTTTGCGGGGACTGTTGCTTTTTTTTCGCGGCTGTGGGCCGCCTTCGCCGGTGCTGCCACCACCAGTGCCTCATCACAGCGCCAGACGGGGGGGACTACATTTCCCAGAAACCTCGGTGTCGCAGGGACAACGCGTCACGGTCCAGCGTCAGGAGGCGCTTAAAAATCTCAGAGGCCCCACGCAGCGCGGGACACGCGCGGGCATGCCCGAGCGCTGCCAGGGCGAAGCCCGGGCCAAGGGCGGGCCTGTCCGCGCCCGTCAAAGGCCAGAGGAGGCCGGGCTGGGCTACCCCCCTTGAGTTTTCAGCCGGGGGAACTTCTCACGGTTGGATTGGAAGACTCTGAGAGGCTACACACGGACTGGTCTGTATGTACCGCTCATTTGCCCCGCACTGTAGGACTAAGAGCCAGGAGGGCTGTCGGACGTTGTTAAGGTAGCAAGACACTTAATGGCATTGAGTCAGAATATAACGGATTAGCAGTTGAACCTGAGGCATTGCTCTTGCAGATTTTACCCCAGCTTTTAGTTCCTCATTACTGTGTGTATTATAAGAGTAATTTAAGTCACAAAGTATATTCACAATTGTATTTTATTTCAAATACCTACCAGTATGAGCAAGCGGTAGACGACACCTGCTGGGGTAGGGAGCGGGGTAAAGGGGACTCTTGATGCCTTTCTTACCAGAGCAGAGTCGCTGCTAGTTCATGAAATTCAGCTTACAGAAAAGAGATTATCGCTAGACACTATCTTAGATCACAAGCGATCATCGATGGGATCAATAGCTAGGTGTAAATCTCCACATAAAGGCATTCCCCAAGGTCAGCAAAAACAAAATTCCAGCAATAGTATTAGCGCCCTAGCCCATGCATCCCATATTGCACATCCTACTGACTCGCCCATTAGTGACTCAGATCAGTCTCAGATTATCACTGAATAGGCGGAGGGGTACTCCGGCCCAATTCCACCAGTGATTGATGGGTCAGAAATATGGGGAAGTAGAGCTGGCAGTACCCAAGGTCAAATCAGGTGTAGGAATCACGGCTCGGTAGGGCCGTGAGGTGGTCACACGATCAAAGAGAGCCATAAAAGCCGCACGCAGGCATCCCACCGTCGGCATCGCCTTCAGCTGACATTAGGACCCGGGATACTCGATCGGGGGGCAGGGGGCTCTACCCTCCGAGATCCAAGTCAAAACAGAGGGGTGCGGTAAAGACGAGTAGGGTCAGTTCCAGTGGGACCTATAGATAGCTTACACTGCCAAAACTGCGGGAAGACGGAGGCTGAACAGGGAGTGGAAAACTCGCTATGGCCTAAGCTGGAATCACTTTTAATTACCCACCTGGGGCCTGTGTTTGAGAAAATTAAGGTGATCGAGGAAAAACTTTCCTTGCTATGTGCTCAGGGCAGTGATGTGCCCTCCAGACCCATGGGGTCAGGGGAGGGGGGATCAGAGGCCGCACCACAACCTAAGTAAGCCATGAGTAATGACGATCAGGTGGGGCCTCGAGTCTGTGGGCAGCCTGATGGAGTCAGTGAGGTTACCAATAAAGGTCCTTCGGTGGGAACCATTAACGGGACCAACCAAGGCATAAGTAGCACTGGGCCAACTTACAAGCCTTACCCTGATACAGCCCACAAGTACCCCGAGGGAAGAGGGGCAACAGATGGTGAAACAGAGCTAATGCCGGCAGAGCACTCTGGGCCTGCCGATTTTGGATCTTCCACCAGCTTCATGCCCCTACACAGTGGTCCTAGTAGGGTTTCCAACATGTGGGGATGACAGGCAAGAAACCCCGCGTACTCTTATTAATAAGACAGCTCATTGGTTGGTTAAAAACACAAGCTTTAATATCACACACCACAGACATATTTTGATGGCAAGGAGGGTGGCCCGGATTGGAAGCAGTAGGAAGAGCTTTTCTGGCGACTGCGTGATATTAAATCTCAGACATCCAGAGCTAGCAAGAGACCTTCTTCACAACCGACGCAGGGGTCCATTCCAATGTGAGGGTGGGTCCAGTATCAAATTGCTTCCCTTGGGCTTTTTCTATAGGGACCCAGCGCGCGTGAATACGCAATATGACTACAGGCGGACTTTAGCTGTATCACAATGGGAGGGCTGGACAGTCCCACTATGTAATCGATACGCACCTCTTCACAGTGCCTCAGTCCTAAACGAAATAGACTGACTGATAGACGATCCCAGTCCTAATGTGAGAGAAAAAGCGCCTAGTGGGAGGGGCCCAGTAGGAAATGTAGGAAAACTGGAAGAACCTCCCGGAATGTATATTTGCCCCACAACTGATAATTTAGTTAGCCAAATACTGGGAGAGATTAAAATAATCCGCTGGAATGTTGCGGATCTGTCATCGAAAATCAAAAATCATATATGGCTAACTTGTATAAAGAAATACCATATAATTTTCCTACAAGAAACGTGGGAGGTACAGAGCAATGTCCAGGCCTTAGAAGGTTATAAGATGTTTTTTGTCCCAGCGCTTAAGTCAGCCTCGAGGCGTGCAAAAGGTGGTTTGACTACTTATGTCGATCTTAGACTACAAGGAAGATGGGACGAATTGGGATGGGCTTCGGACTGTGTGCTGGGAATCACGAACCGCAACAAGGCCCTTAATTTAACCTTGTTAGATTCTATAACGCTGTTACCGCAGGACAACCCCTTTCATGCATAAACGATTTGGGGGCCCGGCTGGCAGGAATAGAAGAGCAAGGGGCAACAAGTTCCCAGCTAGTTTTAGCGGGGGACTTCAACTGTCACCCGTGCCCTTTTCTAAAAATTAGCGGGGGAAATTGGTTGGCCTGTCCAATGGTAGAGGGGTGGCACTTGAATCACACAAGGGAGGGAGGGGCGCTGAGCAAGGCCTTGGGCAATCATGCCCTCACAGACACCATGGATCTGATTGGAGTGGATGGAAACAGTACGGTTAACTCAACTTTTAAAGGCAGAGGAAAGGACTCCATTATTGATTTTATTTTTGTCACCCACACGTTAAAGTGTTGGATCACAAGTTTTAATATAGAGGTTAGCATTTTTAGTGACCACAATCCGCTGATTTTGTGTATTAGAGACCCAAACTTGACAAATCATCTCTCCAGAAGGGTGACCAGTGGTTTAACCCCTTCCATGCTGATGATGGCCCCCGTCCGTAATGCAACACGATGGGCGTGTGCTGATGACGGCTGGGGGCTGTCATGATCCCGCCCACTCTTTAGAAGTGCCGCACAGGCGCAGAATCATGGCTGCGCCCAAGGGGTTAATTAAAGCCACTGACCAGGGCAGGAGATTAAGATGGGTCAACAATGATAGCGAAGCATTCTACCTTATTGTCACAGGATGAATCCAATGTTTGGAAATGTCTGGATTTAGAAGTGGAGGGGGCAGAATTGATTAAAGCATTTGAGGGTGTCGCCCAACAAATTGATGGCCTGCTTTGGAGTAGAAAGATGAATAAGGATCCTAGCACCCCCGGGTGGTTTGATCACAAATGCACCCTCGCTCTGAGGGAACTGAAGTTAGCCCTAAAATCCGTACCTAAAGATAGGATGAAGGTGTTAAAATGTAGGGCGAGGTATAAAAAGACATTGAAATGCTGTAAGATCGCATTGCAGAATCAGGCCTGGGAGAACTTCAGAGAAGCGGCAGAATCAATGGATTCGACCGCCTTCTGGAAAGTTATTAATGAACTGTGTTTTTAGGACCTAAACAAACCCAAGCTGGCCTGTCACATTCTACCAGAAACCTGGCTCGAGCATTATCAGGGCCTTTACAATTATGGCAGTACTGCTGATCTGATTATAGCAGAACCAGAAAGCGAGAGTCCATCACAGATAATCTTCTCCTTGGGAGAGATAAAGGCGGGGATTGCGGGGCTGACACGAAATAAGGCGCCGGGCCCTGTAGGGATTCCCCAGACCTTCTCCTGAGCCAGAAAGAACTCTGGGCGCCCATACTAACCAGTGTAATAAACACTGCAGTGGAGACAATGATGCCAGCGTCCTGGTCTATGGCCATAATAGTCCCCATATTTAAAAAAGGTAAAAGAAATAGCCCACAGTGCTACCCGCCTGTTTCACTCATTGATGTGACTATGAAAGTTTTAGGTAGGGCCATTCTTAACCGATTAATGGACTGGGCGGAAGAACACAATATTATCACTGATACCCAGTATTGGTTCAGGTATGGTCACTCTACCACAGATCAATGCCTCAATTTAGATCTCCTGCCAGCCAAGTACACTGTGGCCAGTGATGGGACAGTGTACTTGGCTTTCATGGACCTTACGGCAGCATTCGATCGAGTAAACCGGAAGAAACTGTGGTAACTACTGGGGGCTTTGGGAGTCGATCCAGGACTGATAAACATACTAAGGGCATTGCACCAGAACACCTCTGCCCAGGTTAGATATGATGCGGAGGGAAATGTCACTTATTGCTTTCCATGTTCAAGGGGAGTGAGGTAGAGGTGTATCCACAGATAGGAAGGAGAGGTATTCCCGTGTTACTGTACGCGGATGACGTGGTGCTTCTGGCTTGCACTGCACGCGGACTTCAGTCCTTTATAGATGGCTTTGTCCGTTTTATGAACAGTTTAGATCTGTCACCGAACCTTACCAAATCTTATGTTATGGAGATAGAAAAAGCACCAACTAGGAAAACCAAGTATACAATAGGCATTCATGGAATGGAAAAGGTCAAGGCATTTTCATACCTGGGGATCCTATTTGACAGCCGCCTTAGTTTCAAAGCCCTTGTAGATGAGAAATGTAACACATTAATTAGTTCTACAAGGGCAACCATGAATTTTGCAAAAAGGCTAGGCCATTGGCCCCCGGTGCAAATACTGAATCTGTATAGTTCTGTAAGTTGTGCTAAAGCCCTATATGGCAGTGAGGTCTGGGGCTTCATAGACCCACACAAGCTACAAATAGAAGAAAATAAATATCTGAGATGGGTACTGAAAGTCCACCAGAGCACACCTTCTTATATTGTTCACGAGGAACTGGGCCTTGTTCATATTAGTGACAGGCTGCAATGGAAACCCCTTGCATGCTGGATAAAAATATGGTCAAACCTGGAGGCGGCGTTAAGCAGGCAGATAATATTGGATTGCATGGCCCGGGACCAGGGCCGTAATATTCCCTGGCTCAAATATGTCAGGGAGAACCTGACTGCCTTGGGTCATGCTGAATATTTTACCCACCCAACAAAACTGTTATCACGGGACAAGGGCCCCATTAAGACAGAATTTTTAAATAGATCAATATCAAATAGGGAAGATAGGGAGCTGACCAAGTTAACGGTGAGAACTCACCAGCTAACAAAGTCGTGTCTGAATGAATGAATGAAAGGTGTTTTATAACGCGCAAAATTTAGCCCCAAGGGGCATCAAGGTGCAAAAACAGAAATAGACTGTGTCTGGGCCTGGAACCTTATCTGTCCCATATTTATAACCCACAGGACAGATTTCTTAAGACACGTTTCAGGCTAAATTTGTTCCACCACATTCTGGGACTACGCAACTAGAGATGAAGGGTCCATGCGGCTGCGACCGACGGTCTCCGCAGGACACACTTGACTTTGTTTAATTATGCCCTTTCTATACTTACCCTAGGCAATTATTTTTAAAAGGTATTTTAAGAAATGCTAAGTGTAAACAAGCAAAGGTGGCCCTATTGTTTTTTAAATTGTCTGCAGAGCCCTTAACGCTTTTTTGCACAGTAAACTTTTTAAGATTGGCGATGAAACTCAGAACCAGTAGAGGGGAGGGATAAATGTCTTTGTCTTTAACATCTGTCATTCAGAGAAAGGGAGGGTATCCCTCGGGTATACATGAATTATTCATCTGTGTCTTGATTCTGTAATTTTCTAATACAATATTTTACCTATTTCCGGATGAAGCATTTTAACCTAGGACATCCCATGCTAGCTCTCTGAGATGATTCTTGTGATGAATCAATTATATTTGCTGTAGTGCCTGTATATAGATTTTTAGTGTGTTTTTAAAATGTGTGAGATGTTTTTTTAATATTGTACTTTTTATGGTATCGTTTTATACCGAATAAAGTATTTTTGATGATGATGATAATGACTCTGAGTTCACCATGAACCCGCAGATTTGGGCAGTTACTTCAGCCTGCTTCTTCCAACTTAGGAAACTGCGAAAAATCTGAAAGTTTTTCAGCAGGGAGGCCGGCATTCAAATCATTATTGCCTTGATCCTATCCAAAATGGACTATGCAAATGTTATCTACCTAGGCCTCCAGCGTAACCAGATACACCGCCTGCAGCAGAATCATCTATCAACAAGGCAGACGCTGCCACGTTAAACCTCTGCTGAAGGAGCTGTACTGGCTTCCTGTGGAGCAGCGTTCCATGTTTAAAACAGGTTGTATCCTGTTCAAAGCCATTCATGGTACTGGCCCTGAGTACATTTCCTCAAAAATTCACAGATACTCTCCAACGCGCACGCTAAGATCCATGCGGAAGAATCTACTGGTGGTACCAGGTGTCAGACGTAAACGCATGAGAGGATCGGGCTTTTCTATTCAGGTACCCAAGTTCTGGAACACCCTGCCCATGTCATTGAGAATAGAAACTGACCTTCTGTGTTTCAGAAAAAAGCTGAAGACCTGGCATTTCTCGCAAGCTTACAGTTAGATTTGGCTTTCTCTTAGCGGTGTCCCCAAGGATGGAATAAGGAATTGTTTCAACGCTAAGAATCTTGTTGGTAAACGTGCGCTCTACAAATTAAATAAATAAAATAAAATTATATATATATATATATATATATATATATATATATATATATATATATATATATATATATATATATATATATATATATATATATATATATTTCACTCACGTCCAGCACTTTCTTGCACGTTTATCACTTAATCACCCTTGCGCCGTTTTTCAAAAACTTCTATATTGATTGCTTATGAAAGCCGTACTATTTCATTACTGCACCACAAAAATGTAAAAAGAAAGAAGTGATTAAGCTGTAAATACATAATTGTTTTGATTTATTCAAAATTGGTGTGTTGTTCTCTTCTTTAATAAATTCTTTATTGATTAAGTGTTGGAGTAATTGAATCTCTCTCCCTTATGTTTATTATTGATTAAGTGTTAAAGCAATTTTGTACCGGACACAACCAACATTACTTCACATTCTATACACCCAGGTTCTGAGGGGCATTGGGTTACCCCATTATACTTGATGTATGCTCACCTGTAAGGAAGCGGCAATCAGGGATTCTGGCTGTGGAACTTAAATATTTTTCTCCTGCAGTGCTGTAGGGTCTTACCCTAGTCAAATATAATCTTGAGACAGTGACTTAGACCTCTAGTTAACATTCGTCCGCGTTTTGCAGCTGTTGATGATTTCCATCTCTGGAGCTGGTTTCAGGCAGTTCTGCTGTTTTATTTATTAGCACAGACTGTCACTCAATCTTGGCAGGAAGAGAGAGTGGAGCTGTGTGTGCCGTGACAGGGGAATCTGAGACAAAGGCTCAGAAGAGAGGCCTTCCACTCAGCAGCTACACAGAACTACATTAACTCTTCTGTGGATGAAGGATGCAGGAAGTGGGCTGTGGGCTGTGAATGTCCTTCAGAGCATAATTTGTCTCCCTCATTCCTTTTCTTTCACAGACGTCTGGTCCTCTTCAAAGACCTCTGGAAGGTTTCCACAGTCTACCTCCCTGTCTGGCAGGTCCCTCCATCATATGTACTATTCACACATATGGGATCCAAAATGGAGTCCTGTCCCCACACATTAAATCACAATAGACACACAATCCATGCTCCCCCTAACCCCCACATGTGTCACGCATGTAACATGTACTCTTTCTGTAGGTGTCCACTGCTACCTTCTCAGAATCCCTTATTCTGACTATCCAAGGGCTGCTGACTTTAAAATCCAGGCACTATAGGTCACAGCTCAAAGTTACATTCTAACAGAGATTACAGTGGGTGAAACTACATTAGGAAGGCTCACATCACTGCAGAAGTCCAAATACATGTGGTGAAAAAGTGAAATTGAGTCTGTTCATGGTTAGTAACCAATTTCCTCTCGGTAGTCTAGCTGTGCTCTCAGTGTGTGTGTTATATCACCTGTAAGATCTTGAAAAATGTCTCCTTTATGGATGGAAATTATTCATAATTTGTAATATTATGTGGAATTCATCATGTCCTCAATCATGAGACATGAATTAGAATATAACAGACGATGCAGTGTCATATGACCCAATTGAAAGTGTTACAGACTGTGTTAATTGGCCTCATTTTGAAAATCATAGAATGTGCTGGTTCATGTATTTCCATTGTCACAAATTTGCGTCATGTGAACTCATTAATTTCACCCACTTCTGTGATGTGACCCTGTTAGAAACATCACACACCTGAGGCCATTCAGAATATCCAAATGTATTTTATGTTGTAACTCCATTCAGAATATGTCACTGTGCTATGCCACATGATTACCATTCAGAACATCAGTTTTTGCAGTGTCATGTGATCCCAAATACTGTGCTGTGTCATGTGAACCCCAGTGGCAATATTACATACTGTACTGTATCATGTGACTCAGTTCACAAGTTTACAGACTGCAAGAGGAATAGCTTCACACAATCTTCTAACTATGGCTAGTTAGAAGTGTTTCACTCCTACAAATACAGACATATTTTAACATCACCTGTGGAAACTGATTTGGTTCTCTGTTTTGCAGGATGTCAGAACCACCATAAAAAGGTAAGGCTGGTTTATATTCTTCTCTCAGTGTGTAAGGAGCAGACCTGGCTACTACAGTGTGTAAACGCCAAATGCCACTACTGAGCTCCCACAAAGTATTAGGAAACTTTCAGGAACTCATGAAATCACTCAAGTCCTCGGACAATATCTTTGATTCCCCTGAAAACTTGCTTAAGCCTTCAGAAAACTCCCTTCAGTCATCAGCAAACTCCCTTACATTTTTAGAAATCCCTTTGAGTCCTTAGAAAACTTCTTGTTTGAGTCCTGAAATTAGTTGCTACAAAAATGAGCCTTTGTCCTCACAAAGGATATTTATATTTTTTAAACCTACCTGAAGCCCTAAGAAAAGGGCCCTCATCGCACAGAAAATGTAAACACATTCTGGAAGAGCCCCCTTAGGTTTCCTTCAATTCAGAATTGTGCAGAAACACGTTCAGAATTTACTAACTAACATACCACCCTTCAAAACATCCCTTCAGTGCTTCCCAACATATTTGGAATTTCTTTAAAGCCTTATTCATGGCCCATTCTTTAAAAATATCCCTCCAATCAGAAGTGACCTAATCCAGTTCTCATAAACCTCACTGTAATCCTCAGGTCTGCTACTAGTCCTAAGAAATCTCTCTCCAGTCTTATATTTAAGAAACAAAAATGTTTCAATGATTTTCTTTGCATGATTTGATACCCATGCGTTATGCCGACAAAAACATGCATTACAGGCAAACATGTCATAAACGAAATATCAGCATATCTTGATGATACAGTTTTTTTTGTCCTTTCATAATAAGGAGCAAGAAAGACACACGTGGTAATTTAAATAATAACTGTAACCATGGAGTATGCTTGTAATGTGAGTGAGTCGTGTCATGTGAGTCGGCTGGTGGTGAGTGATCATTCTCAAGCATGGGTAATGTGGCAAGGCCGGGTGTCTCGTGAGCGTGGTGATTAATGTCACAGAGAAGGGGGCACCAGTGCAACCAAGATGGGGCCCACTTTGCAGGCTGGGGGACCAAGACCCTGCCAGTAGTCACGGCAGGGCGTGTAACCCTCTGGTGTGTTGCTCCCAATTTCCCCTGCAGTCTCCTGCTCATTGGTCTGGGTAGCCCTTGACCAGGTGTGTGACGTGATCCCTCTGTAGTAGTAATGTGGTGCTTTTCATGGTATGCACGTGTCATTATTCGCTTCGATATTAAGTTGGTAGGTTTCTCAACATCAGCCACCAGTCCTGGAGTGCCCTTTCCTTCGAAGTAACATCAGGGTGGTCGCTTCCGCGCGCGCCCAGGTCAGCAATGTGGCCAGCCGGCACTGGGGATCCAGGAGGGGTGGGCGCCTTTCACAACATCGCTATCTGCTTTTTAAACAGGACGAAAGCAAGGTCGATGAACCTTCCCAGGTGTTCGGCGCCCTTGGCTCTGGAGCGAAATCCCAACAGGCAGGATTCGGGTGAGAGGTTGAATTACAGGAAAAGGTTCAGGGGTTCTCCTCCTGGGTCTAATTGCCTTATATCCTATGTTTGGAGGAACCGATTCTCGAGGTATTGAACCTTTGATACCTCAGTTAGTAACCAGTTAGGAGTGTGTGAGTGCCTCCTCCTCCATTTTTCAGTACTCTTGAATAAAGAAATACTTCACGATTCCAAGTGTTGGTTTTAGGTATATTTATTTTGCTGTCCAGTATTCGTAGCGAAGTAAGTTGTAATTAGAGATTCTCAACAGCTGACACGTGTTTCGCCCTTCTGAACATCCAGACCAGGGCTTCCTCAAGGCTTTCATAGAAATAACTCCAATGTTTACAGTTCCAACAAAAGGGTAGATATTTCTTGTAGCACAAAAATCGTTTAACATTGACAAATAATTTGCGGTCTGTGCAGCGGCATACGACTTGCTAAGATTCACGAGTAAAGCATGAGGGTGTGTTTCGCTAGTTTGAGCACTGTGTTAGTAACCCCAAGCCGGCCCGTTTGCAGCAGTGGGCATTCCCACACTATGTGGCAGAAACCAGATTTCACCAATTTGCACCGGGTACACTCAGGGGTCAGGTTTGGGAACATACGTTTAAGGCGCTTAGGGGAGAGGTAAGCCTGATGCACGAATTTAAACTGTGAATCGGAACCTCAGATTGCCAGATAGCGCTGTCACCGGTTGAAGTATCCTCGACCAAGCCTTGGCCAAAAATAGTTGTAGGAGGTGGCCGTTCCATCTAGTGTGCACCCATTTGGCATAGTCTGGAGGTGTAGAAATGAAGGATGTGTATAAGCTGGTGATAGCATGAAACTTGTTGTCCTGGGTCAAAATTGCATGCAATGCCAGGATTAAACAGGGTTCCACTTCCACTTCATTCCATGTGGCATGCAATTCGTGTTGTATGGTGTGGAATCTCAGAACATGAGCAGGTCTTATGCCATAGGTGTCCATTAATATCTTTGTGGGAGAGCTCCCCCAATTGTTCAACTTCCACTTCCCTCCAGGGACCATTGTCAAGTCATCCTGGTGAGTTGTATAAACAAGCAAGGCGTGAGTCCTTAAGTCCCTGTGAGGTTCCGTGACAACTGTAAGTGGTGTTTTCGACTCGCACGAATATGGTCGAGTCTGGTATCTATGAACCGCAAATGACGAGTTTAGTAAGTGTGCGCAGTTTCGCTGTGCTAACTTAAACCGTTCGTTTGTTATGTGGGTTTCTCATCTGTACCCACGGGTTCCATCTTAGATACGGCATCCATTTTGTCTCTTGCCCTCAAGTAGTCAGCGAACGGACGCTGTCCGCTTCGCGACCCTGGGACTCCCAAGATATTTGCGGAAGACACATGTCCTTTGAAAGTGTCTTTATGACGAGGGGGTTGCTGCTGTAAGGCAGGTGGCGCCGCTCGAGGCTCATCTTGCCGCACGGACTTATTGTCTCAGCCGTGCATCTCATTAGGCACGTCCCTTTGATGCCTGTATCTCGTGCTTCCCGATACCTCCCCTTTTACACCCTTTCCGATCTCCCCACTGTCTCCGTCTTCCTCTGCACCTGTCTTCGTTCCTATTTCGATCTACTTTACTGCTGATTGGAATTTGTTAATGGTGGGAAGATGGGTTTTTACAGTTGGGAACCGCCAAATGTTTCCGCACTTATGTTCCGGACCTTATGTGTTTCAAAGTGACCAAAGCGACCCCTCTGAGAGCTAAATGTGGGAACCGGGTTGTAAACTATTGTGTATCATGTTAGCCTATGGGTAAAAACTGTATAAAAGGAGCGATCCACAGAACCAATTTGAAGCAGTCTCCCCAAGTTGCACGTGTTGTACTTGTCGTGACTTCTGTGTTCCCTGCAGTAAATAAACCTTGACTCTTTGACGCCGAAGGAAGTGTCCCGTGTCTCTGTGACTTGTACGCCGGAGCAGGTTACCCACGAAGGTTTCAGGTGTTGTGCCCTGGCACCGCTGGGTCCAAAAGAACCCAGTCCTTCAGTTGGCGCCCAACGTGGGGCTGCATCAGTGGTACCGGTCCAAGCCCGACGATCGTGAGGAACTTCGTGTGAAATCTCCGAGGGAAGGTGCACCCCGCTTCATCGATCCTGTTGTCGAAATAAGTGGCCCGAAGACTTTTCCCGCGAAGATTCCCGCCTCCTGACGGCTGCGACGGACTGCTGCCCTGACTGTAGACCTGTTTTGGCGCCTGGCGTAGACCTTGGTATAGCGAGACGATTGACGGGCCTTCCTGAGGACGCCATTGATCTTTGAGTTAAGTATTTGTGGGTCGC
Source organism: Lissotriton vulgaris (assembly GCF_964263255.1). Taxonomy (NCBI): domain Eukaryota; kingdom Metazoa; phylum Chordata; class Amphibia; order Caudata; family Salamandridae; genus Lissotriton; species Lissotriton vulgaris. Next base: position 77,901,084 of record NC_141693.1, read on the forward strand.
TCCCAGAGTCCTTGGTTGTAGACACTTTAGCGAGTGTCTTTGTTGTAAACACTTTAGCGAGTGTTTTTTGTTGTACACGCTGTGTGAGTGTTTTTGTCGGTGACACTTTGCTAGCGTACTTTGTTGTTGTATTTGTTTGACGACTGCAGCCGCCAAAGACCGAGGGTTTTGTTCTTTGCTGGGACTTGGTAAATCCCGTAACCCTTGAAGTTTGTGAAACTCGGCTAGTGTGCAAGATGCCTGGTCGCAGTACTTTGTTCAGTTGCTTTAGACCTTGTGGTGCGGATTCCCTGCTGGAGGACTCATGTCCGATACCTCCGGTTGGAACTCCTACTTATGACTTATATAGCAAACATGGGCTAGGCCCGATTGCTTTTAACGATTATTGGATAAAATATACAAAGAAAGACGGCGATCTTCGTTGGCCACCTCACGGTAGCTTCGAAGCGTCGATCTTGGATAATTTGGAAATAAAGTTGTTCGAACGTAAATCTAGGCCGGCCATGTTTGATGCCTTTCGGTTGTGGCGCAAGGAAGCCCGACAGAAAGAAATCAGACAGAACAAACGTAGTGAGCGAGATACTGTTGCTACCATAGTGAAGAAAGCTGAGCAGTTTCAGCGTGATAAGGAGGATAAGGATAAGGAAGTGTTTGAGAGGCTGCAGCGTATGTCCATAGATAAATGCTATCCTGCTTTGCCTAAGGAGTCGGATAAGAAGGAAGAGGCAGTTGAGGATTCTTTAATGTCCTATCTTATGAAGTCGCCACCTCCGTACGTACAGGGTACCGCAGCTCCTGTGGTCCCTGCCGTACCTGTTCTTCCACCTGTTATTCCTCCACCAGTTCCTCAACCTGCACCCGCTCTTCCGACTGTTCCTGCTCCTTTGCCTGTTTCTATTCCTACTGCTCCTCCGCTTCCGCATACTCCTGTTCCCGCTACTGCTCACGCTACTGCTCCTGTGTTGTTAACCCCTGTTGTTGCTAATGTTTCTACTCCTTCTCTTGTTAGTCCTGTGTCTTATTCTTGTCCCTCTACTCGTAACCGTAATTCTCCCATTGCGACAAACTTCTTTCAGTCGCTCGGACCTGTTTTTGGCTCCGCTGGTTCTGATGGTCCTCAGAGACGTAGCCAGCTTCCTGGTAATAGAGAACGTGTTGCGCTATACAATATGGCGATGGGTTGGATGGTAAACCCTATTAGAAATCCACCTCGTGTTGTCCTCGAAACGTTTGATCAATTCAACATACCGACTCAGAGATATGTGTTTGATGAAATGTGCAAGTTCTTACATGATCAGATAGCGACCTATGCGCCTGACGAGGTGCTGACCGCCCTGTCTGAACTTCGGCTTCAGTTCGCGACTGGACTGATAGTCGACACTAATGTCCGACGTGCTATTGAGCGGTTACTATCTCTTCGTCCCGCTCCTATTCCTCATGCATTATTCGTTGAGGATATTGAACAACAACCAGACGAATCTGGCCAATATCCTATGCGTGAAGTTCCGCCAGTTTGGATGCCAGGTAATCCTGGGGCGAATCCCCCGGTTCCGCCATTCTTCCAGAGAGTATGGATACACCTCCCATGGAAACGATCGGAAGTGCTTCAGGTGAAACAAACTTTGCCTGACCCTCGCAAAAATCCTGCGGGGTATTATAAAGAATTATCGCAGCTCGTGGATGCTACGGTAATGAATCTTGCCGATATCGACATGTTGTTCGGTAATGTCGTACCGCAACCGGTATGGGCGAAGATTCGTCAGGAAAATCACGCAAACGAACTAGGTGGTACTTGGGCGGCCATTGTAGCGGCAGATGGGTTGCAAGTTGGTGGCGGTAAGCCTGAGCAGGTGATTGAACTTCTTCCCCAGCGAATCATTACATTAATGAAAACGCTTATGCCAGCTATGAGGGTAAATTGGGACAAGTTGTCAGCCTGTAAGCAGAAGAAAGATGAGAGTGTTTCAGACTTCTTTACGAGGTTTGAGGAAACATTCGTTGATCATAGTGGACAGGATATGGGTACTGAGGGTGGACAACGGTTGTTTGTGGATAAATTCGTATCGAACTTATTGCCCGACTTGAGCAATAAATTGAAGAATTCAGAAAGTGCGTGGGCCGTTTCTACCTCGGCTCAGATATTGGCTACGGCACAATATTACGAAAATAGAGAAAAAGAGGAAGCTGACCGAGCCGATAAAAAGACGAAAGAGCTGAAGACTAAAGTGTTGTTACAACAAGCATATCCGCCGCGTTCTAATCAGAATGCGCCTCAGCAGAATAGATCACAGTCGCAATCGAATCGATCGCAGTCGCGTAATGATTCCTCTTTCCAAAGATCTTCGTTAGGGTATAATCAATGTGCTTATTGTAGACAGGAGGGACATATTAAATTTGATTGTCCTGCTTTGAACGAACGTATTAGTGGTAATTCGTCTAGAGGAGGCCGTGGTGGTTCACAGAATGCATCACGTGGTAGAGGTCGTGGTGCTCAGAACGACCGTTCTGACAACTCATCAAATTCTAATAACTGTTTCGATCAACGTGGATCATCGCAAGGACGATCTGCGCAGTACAATGTAGACGATTATTACGTCGATCAGGGAACTGACGACAGTAATTACTAGGACAGCCAAAGACAAGGAGAGGGAGTGGTATCAGTTCCGGTTGATCAGAGAGGGCCTTACGTCGCAGTTGCTACATCGGGCGTCGTTGAGCCTTTTCTGTTGGACACTGGTGCAGCGAAAAGTTCTATCATGCATTCGAAACTCCCTGGCGCACCTTTGTCTGGCTTAACAAATGTATCCGTTGGATTCTCTGGCGCCCCCGTTAGCAATCCAGTTTCACGCCCTTTGCCCCTTAAAATTGGGCCTCGTGAGCTCGAAGCTCCGTTGATTTTGACCACTGGTTGTGGCGAAAATCTTTTGGGTCTGGATTTGCTTAAACGTTTGTATGCAACTTTGTATTGTTCTCCTGCGGGTGTAAAGCTTACGTTCGGAGAGAGAGTAGTCTCTCCCATGTATTTGTCCCTCGATAAGCTTCCACCGGAATTGGATTCTCTTCCTGCGTCTTTGTGGGCGACGGGTCCAAATGATGTGGGCCTACTTGATATCTCCCCTTATGTTGTTCAGTTGAAATCGAATGTGCGATTGCCACGTATTCCCCAATACCGTATCTCCCTTGATGGTGAACGAGCTTTGTTAGCGATCATCTATGATTTGATCGAGAAAGATGTTATTGAGGAGACTCGGGGAAACGTGTGCAACAGCCCTGTACTGCCCATTCTTAAACGTACTGATCCTACCAAACCGCCTGTTTATCGTTTTGTTATCGACTTGCGGGAGGTAAATAAAATTGTGGTTCCTCAATTCCCTGTTGTGCCTGACATCACGGCGCTACTGACTCTGATTCCAGCTACTGCTTCGTGGTTTTCGGTGATTGATTTGAAAAATGCGTTTTTCAGCATCCCGATTGCCGAGGAGAGCAGGGACCTTTTCGGTTTCTCTCTCGGTGGACGTAGCTTCCGGTTCAAACGCGCTCCTCAAGGCTACTGCGAAAGTCCATCGATTTACAGTCAAGCTTTGAAGGGTCAACTGGATGCGTTTAGGTTGCCGGTTGGTGCGGCTTTAATCCAATACGTCGACGACTTATTGGTGGCTGCCGATACTCAGGACATTTGCAAAATTGCAACGGTGTCATTGCTGCAACATCTCTGTGAGTTAAATCACAAGGTGTCACCTTCTAAACTCCAATATTGTTGTCAAGAAGTAACCTATCTAGGTCACTTATTGTCAAAGGAGGGAAGGAGATTGACCCCAGAGAGAATTGCAGCGATTGCGCGAATGGCTGTGCCACAAACCCAAAGAGATGTGCGTGCCTTTCTAGGTATCACGTCGTACTGTAGACAGTGGATTCCTAATTTTTCATTGCTAGCGAAACCATTGGTGGCTCTTACGTGCAAGGATGTTTCAACTCCTTTACCATGGACGGAAGAATGTCAGAAAAGTTTTTCTGAATTACGTGATTCATTGTGTTCGGCTCCTGTGTTAGGTACCCCTGATTACAGCAAGCCGTTCACGTTATATGTTCACGAGAGGGAAGGTTGTGCTTTGAGTGTCTTGACGCAACCTTTTGGTGGTAAGCAACGTCCATGTGCATATTTTTCCTCGACCTTAGACCCGGTAGCTAGAGCATTGCCGAGTTGTTTGAGAGCAACTGCGGCAGCTGCGGTCTCCATCCGACAATCAGCAGGATTGGTCATGGATAATATGCTTACGGTGATGGTTCCGCATGCAGTCGATACTCTTTTGAATCGAACGAAAACTCAGCACTTGACGAGTGCAAGGTTGTCTGGGTACGAATTGACGCTCTTGGCAAGCCACATTCAAATAAAACGTTGTAATGTCCTAAATCCGGCAACTTTGTTACCAATTAGTGCAGAGTCAGATGAAGTAACAGAACATGACTGTTACTTGCGGACAGAGGAGGAAACAAAAGGTCGAGTGGACCTTAAAAACACCCCATTGGAAGATCCGGACGGCACTCTGTATGTGGATGGGTCATGTTTTAAATTGCCGAACGGTGATGTGACTACTGCTTATGCTGTTGTAACATTGAATACTGTTGTTGAGACTGCGAGACTGAATCAGAATTCTGCCCAAGCTGCAGAGCTGATTGCTCTCACTAGAGCATGTGTACTAGCAAAAGGTAAACGTGTGAATGTGTACACCGATAGCCAGTATGCTTTCGGTGTAGCGCATAGCTTTGGACGGTTGTGGCGAGAGCGTGGTTTCTTAACGTCGCATGGTACGAAAATACAGCATGGCCAGCTTGTGAACGATCTTTTGGATGCATTGACTTTGCCTAAGCAAGTTGCGATTGTTAAGTGTAGTGCGCATCGTAAAGTGACGGATGATGTTGGTCGTGGTAACGCATTTGCAGATGAGATTGCTAAGGAGACTGCCCGGAACCTTAGCACTCGAATGTATGTGACGAGTTCGGTGAGGTGGCCTACAGAATCGAGTATGTGTGAGGCTACTATAGAGAGTGTGAAAGCAATACAGAATGAGGCCACCGACACTGAAAAGATGAAGTGGAAAGAAAGTACGGGAAAGTTGGATGTGAATGGCTGCTGGATCGATTTGTCGGATCAGAAAAGATGGATGTTGCCTGATGCGTATGTACTGGCCGTTGTGACAATGGCACATGGGTTAGCACATATTAGCGCGAAAGGTATTTGCAAGTTGCTGGCTGATGTGTGGAAGAATGATGGCATTACAAAGTGTGCTGAACGCCTGGTGAAGAATTGTATGGTGTGTATAATGTACAATCCTGGCAAAGGAACCCCAACTCCCCCTGGCAGTTTTGCTCCTCCTTCGTATCCCTTTGAGGTGATTCAATTGGACTTCATCCATATGGAGCGATGCAATAACCTAAAATATGTTTTGGTTGTGGTTTGCGCATTCTCCCGATGGATCGAGGCCTATCCCCTCAAAGACAATACTGCTTTGTCTACTGCGAAAATCCTACTGAAGGAATACTTTCCTCGGTATGGAATGCCTAGAGTCGTGTGGTCAGATAACGGAAGTGAGTTTGTTGGAAGTGTGATGAAGAGTGTGTGTAAGGGCCTTGGAATTAATCAGAAATTCCATAGCGCCAATCATCCCCAGTCAGCTGGATTGGTTGAAGGGTACAATGGCACCCTTAAACTAAAACTTGCGAAGATTCAGGCTACGACTGGACTTTCGTGGCCTGACGCTTTGCCTCTAGCATTACTGTCAACTAGGGCGACTGTACACTCCCGAATAGGGCTTAGTCCCTATGAAATAGTGTTCGGCCGTCCTGCGAATGTGTGGGGGGTTCCTAGGCCAGGAATATTCACTGATCTTGAGTATCCGATGTTGGTTGATTACTTACATGACTTGACTGCTAAACTGAGGTTAATTCATCAACAGGTTTACGACGCCTTGCCGACGCAGACGGAGGGTCCAGGCCACCAGCTCCAGCCCGGAGATTGGGTAGTTGCCCGTAACTTCTCACGCAAAAAGAATCTGGACCCCCGCTTTGTTGGACCTTACCAGGTGCTCCTGGCCACGAGGACTGCCGTTCGTCTTGAGGGGCGGAAAAATTGGGTACACGCTACCCATTGTAAACGAGTCCCTATCCCTTTGCCGGCAGACCCGTGGGTAAGGAAAGGCATTGCGTCAACAGAAACAGAGACATTGCCGGCGTTTGTACCTTTTAGCGACGCACAGCTTGTTGGAAAACCCTCAGCGCAGCAGAAAGCCACTGTTGGAACATTGTCAGCAAAAGACTCAAGACCAGATCAACCAACTGATCAGCAGGACGCTGTCTCTTTAACGGATCCTTTGTTCGACGAGCAGACACGTCCCGGGAAACATCGATATTCTTTGCGTTCTCACATTAAGGACAAATAAAATTGTTTTTCTTGCTTTGCTGAAATCGATAACTGCAATATCCTCGTTTCCCCTGATCAACTTTGAACATTCGTATCGTTGAAACTTGTTTTGTACATATATCAAGCTACCTTTTTGTATCTTTTCCTTCCACAGCTGAGAATTATTGTGCTAAATAAATACATATTGTGTATTGAGGGCCGTAGGGCCGCGCGCGTACTTCCTTCTGGACAGTAGGTCTTGACGCTAGGTTAAAGGCCGTCGGTTCCTAGGAACTCCTGGGGATTGACTATTGCTGCACAGAACGAAGTGCGTCAAGAAACGTTGCGGACGGTCGTAGGGAAATGGCATTTTCGAAGCTGAATGATTTGGAAGGAGCTCAGGCGTACAGAGTCAGGCTGCAGAAACTCAGTCGTACTAAATGTTTTATATTTCAATTGTTTGTATTGTTTTTAACTGCTTCTGCATTCCTGGCGGGTGGGGTGTATTACACTATGTCTCACTTCTTACTTGCTACCCCTACTCCTACTCCTTACCCTAACCTTACTTCTACTACTTCTACTGCATCTCCCCATTCTTTTCATATGTTACCGGAACACGAGCAGGCTAGACGTGTAGAATTCCGCAACAATTCCTTTATTCAGCTCCTCCATCAGCATCAGTTAGTGGTTAACACTACTAATTGTTGGGTGTGTGGGTTGATGCCACATACTACGGGTAAGGGAATTCCATATCTGGTGTTACCGTATAGTTCCCAAGGGTCAGCTCGAGCATTCCAAACAATGTTTCGAAGCGCACTGGGTTTCCACCCCAATCAAGAACAACGTTCCCCCAGCTCTGGTCCTACCTCGTATCAGAGGTTGCTATCGATGGCAATAGAGGATATGGAAGATGAGATCCATGATCCTTTTCTCATCCCTAAAGAGGAGGCACAAGCCTATAGGGTCCTAAGCAGAGGGGAATATAGTATGTTCACTAATGAAAAGCAGCTTAAAAGCTCGCCTCCAATATGGGTCGTACCCCACACTGGTAATCTTTGTCTTGTGGGTCGTGGTTCGCAAGCCTCACTTGGAGCAAGTGCTTGCACTGAAAGTTACGTTCTGCCAATGTCCCCGTCCCCTGTGTTTCTGGCTGCCAAGGGTACCTACTTTATCTGTCATGATCGTGCATACACATGGTTGCCCGCAGACTTCATGGGCTCATGTTTCGTTGCAAATCTGTTGCCTCCGACGTTCACTGTAGATGCCGATTATCATAAGACTAGAGTTGTACGAGGCATAATTAGCGAAGAGGATACTGCCGGTCAAGAGGCAGGAGACTTTTTCAAGGGTTTCCTCCCGTTTTGGGGACCTATGGTTAATAGTAGGAACCTGAGACAGTTGACTCGAGTGGTAGAATCGACAGCTAATGTTACTGCCAGTGCCCTTGGTAATATCACCACAGAACTTCAGGCGGAGAGACTTATGACGTTACAAAACCGAATGGTTTTAGATGTCGTCTTGGCAGATCGCGGTGGGGTATGTAGAGTGATCCATTCGAGCTGCTGCATTTTCATTCCAGATAATGCTCCTACTGTCTATCAAGCCATCTCGAAGTTGCATAAGATCTCCGAATCCATACACGTGGATGTAGGGGATTGGACGCTACTTGGGTGGTTTTGGGGCCTGATGTCGACTTGGGGTTGGAAGATTCTGATGATCATCGGGGTTGTGGTAGTGTTCCTGTTCACGTGTTGCCTTTGTGTGCAGTGTGGTCCTGCCTTATGTGGCCTCTGTGCTACAACGTGTATGAGACAACCATCTGTTACCAAGGGGACTCGGTTGGACAGAGCTTTGCTACAACGACATCTTGATGGTCTGATGAATATCGAATATGATTCCGACTAGTGCTTGCCTACATGAGGGCAAAAGGAGCGTCTGAGGTTCCGTGACAACTGTAAGTGGTGTTTTCGACTCGCACGAATATGGTCGAGTCTGGTATCTATGAACCGCAAATGACGAGTTTAGTAAGTGTGCGCAGTTTCGCTGTGCTAACTTAAACCGTTCGTTTGTTATGTGGGTTTCTCATCTGTACCCACGGGTTCCATCTTAGATACGGCATCCATTTTGTCTCTTGCCCTCAAGTAGTCAGCGAACGGACGCTGTCCGCTTCGCGACCCTGGGACTCCCAAGATATTTGCGGAAGACACATGTCCTTTGAAAGTGTCTTTATGACGAGGGGGTTGCTGCTGTAAGGCAGGTGGCGCCGCTCGAGGCTCATCTTGCCGCACGGACTTATTGTCTCAGCCGTGCATCTCATTAGGCACGTCCCTTTGATGCCTGTATCTCGTGCTTCCCGATACCTCCCCTTTTACACCCTTTCCGATCTCCCCACTGTCTCCGTCTTCCTCTGCACCTGTCTTCGTTCCTATTTCGATCTACTTTACTGCTGATTGGAATTTGTTAATGGTGGGAAGATGGGTTTTTACAGTTGGGAACCGCCAAATGTTTCCGCACTTATGTTCCGGACCTTATGTGTTTCAAAGTGACCAAAGCGACCCCTCTGAGAGCTAAATGTGGGAACCGGGTTGTAAACTATTGTGTATCATGTTAGCCTATGGGTAAAAACTGTATAAAAGGAGCGATCCACAGAACCAATTTGAAGCAGTCTCCCCAAGTTGCACGTGTTGTACTTGTCGTGACTTCTGTGTTCCCTGCAGTAAATAAACCTTGACTCTTTGACGCCGAAGGAAGTGTCCCGTGTCTCTGTGACTTGTACGCCGGAGCAGGTTACCCACGAAGGTTTCAGGTGTTGTGCCCTGGCACCGCTGGGTCCAAAAGAACCCAGTCCTTCACCTGGACTGGACCACTATTCTCATGGAAAACAAAACGATGTGTCCAGGTAGACTGATGATCATGAGTTTGATAGGCCCCTTAGACCATCAATTGAAAGGCATCAAAGATTTGTTCAGCCTAATTTATATCCTGGTGAGTCGTGGCAGGTTCCATATCTCTATGGATGGTGAGTACAGATTGTGGGGCCCTTTGCCGTGTACCAATCTATGTCAGTATTTACGAGCACAGTCATCTTGCGTGTCTCCAGGCAGAAGCGAGTGCTGACAGCCATGTTTAAATGCTCTAACTAACTAGGATCTTGTGGACATCTTCAGGACATGCAGCCATCCATAGCCAGACATTGGCCACTGTAGATGCGACACAGAATAGAACAGCTCAAAAGTTTGCACGTCAAGTCTGCCTTCAGTTAGGGGTTGTTACAGGGTGAAGAGAGCAACCCACCAGCAGCCCTCACTCCATATTAGTTTGCGTAGGAGGCCATGCTGTTCATGAAATAGGCTTTTGAGAAGCACTAGGGGGAGTGCTGCAAATAAGAAGCAAGCTGAGTAACACCACCACCTTGGAGATCAACACCCAATCCATTGGGGATAAGGCTAGCTATCACCAGAGGCAGAGACTTACGTATGGAACACACTGCCTTGTCCACGTTGCCTTCCTTGAAGTCCCTTTCCGAGTGGTATATCTGAACACCCAAATATTTGAAAGTGTCATAGAACCACTATAGATGAAGTCCAGTGGAGGTGGGGTGGTTGATCAGCCCTGTGCAATTCGGAGAGTGATGCCCAGGAAAACAAGCATGATTTAGGCCAGTTAACCTACAGCTCTACGATATCCCCAAACTCGTCTAGTAAGAGCCTTAGGCGTGTCAGGGAGACCTCTACTTCTCGGAGAAAAACAAGGGCATCATTAGCTTACAGTGAGATGGCATGATAGGCACCCAGCTCCTGACTTCCGCAGTAATGTGCCTGATGCCTAAGCTGGCAGATCAGCGGTTCCATCGCACAAGCAACATTTTGCAGGGAGAGCAGGCACCCCTGTCTGGTACCTCACTGGATTCTGAAGCTGTCTGAAATGAGCTGACCTGACTTGATCTGTGTCGTCTCGCAAATGGAGTGTGCGGATACAATCCAGATAGCCAGGGCCAAACCTCATATGTTTAAGGGTCAGCAGAAGGAAGTGCCAACTCAGGCTATCAAATGCCTTTTTAATGTCTAGTGACACTGCACCCTGCTATGGGCCCCTAGTATGAGGAGTAGTAGGCTACTGATATTATTGAAAGTACTACGTCCAGGTATGAAGCCTGACTGATCTTCATGCACCAAAGTGCGGATTATGGGAAGTAGATGGTTCGCTAGCACTCTGCCAAAGATTTGATAGTTTAGGTTCAGAACTGATAGACAGCGATAGGAGTGGATGTTCAGCGGATCTCTGCGAGGTTTGGGTAAGACTACTCTGAGTGAGTCTGGAAGATGCGCTGTCATCTCTCTCCAGTCTATATATAAACTGGGGGGGGTCGTCCTTAGCAAGCCAGGTATAGAGGAAATTTCAATAATTATAACAAAGGAAAGTACCTGGTTTATGTGCTTCACCGCTATTTATTTTATGCAGAGAAGAAACAACGACCATTAGGTTCATTTGTCCGTGGTATATGATTTACATATTTTTCATGATACATATTTACACTGGACATTCATTTCATGTCTGAGAAGCAATACAATTCACCCACGAAATTTTAGAATGTAGATACATCTGTTAACACAATACAAAATGTGGACAAAAAAAATAAATAAATTCAACAAAACTACAAAAATACACAAAATTACACCAGCATAACAACTTCATTGCAAGATCCCCATTTGACCATTCAATAGGACAATTATAGTGGAGAAGCGTGGGCGACATGGGACAATATCTTTTAACTCCTGCGTGATGTATAGTACATTGTACACCCTTATTATGGAGTGTGGGAATTAATGATTGCCCTATGTGGTGAATAAACTGGAAAAGGCCGACGCGTTTCTAATCCCTGCTGTAAATCAAAGGATTTTCAGGGTGTTGGGGCATGGTGTAACCTAAAAATACAATTAAATACAATGAAACAAATGGTGTTGCTTCAAGAACGATGCAAATAGCTTTAGGCTGTTATGCACAGGACATTTCAAATTCAAGGGACGATGCCGGAAGTGATTTACTTGTATAATCTTCAGCCGGCACAAAGCCGTCACTCCTCAATTATCTGCCACCGATTATAAACATCTTCTTGATTGTCAGTATCGTCTTATTGCCTCAATATGGCATGGAGCTCTGCTTTCTTAAAGGCTCAAAAGATGTCAATATCTAAGTTAGATAGCTGCCAGTTCTCACTGCGGGTCGTCCTCCAATCTAACAATTTAGGAGAAGCTCCTCCTAAATTGTTGGAATGGAGGACGATCCACAGTGAGAACCGGCAGCTATCGAAAAAAGAGCATTGAGGATGTCTTTTGCTAATGAGCAGTGAGGGCTTCATCCTGTTCGATGCTCGCCTGAGTGAGCATTCTTTCACTACGCGCTACACAAGGTCATCCAAAAACAGGAACCATCCTTTTATGCAGTCTCTTTTTTTCATTTCCACAATCCCTTGATGGACCACCTGGGCCAGGTTTACCACTTGCATCGCAAATGCGTGGAAAGTCACACTTGACAGTCTGAGGCCGCTTGAAAGCACTGTAGGACTTTTTGGAGTGTTATATTCCCAGGTTAAGCTCATGTAGTGAAGCCGCTTATTTCTTACATTGTCCTCACAAATAACATTTCAGCTGGGAACTTTTGCACATATTTGTGTGCACAACAAAGTTGGATTAGTTTCCCTGACACTAAACTTGTTTTCATATTTAGTTTCGCACAACATTATCACAACGCCCTGAACATTATGGACAGGGTCTTGTTTCGCACTATGTACAAATATCATCTCTATCTTCATCCACGGGGTGACGGGACTAGCCACATATCCATAACATTGGTAATCTATACTCGCATCGCAAGGCCGCTTTCTATTATAAAAAAAGAGCATCCCAATAGATTACCAGAGAAGGCACTTCCGCTGACAACGAGGGTCCTTGCATGCTGAGAAATCACCAAGCTGCGGTCTGATTTCTCATGAGGAGTGATGGAAGTGTGCAGCTCATGACCAAGATGGGGTCCTTCATTCTATCCCATCAGGTAATGGGAGGGATGGTCCCTTGGGGGGAGTTTTGGCTTTACACCTACACATTCTCTAGGTACACTTAGAGTAGGGGTTGCATCGTAGGATTACAGTTGATTGCTGCCTTGTTTATATACCTGCATATATACACTGTTTTAGCACCATGGTAAGACTTTGTCTACTGTTCACGCTTTTGGTGCTTGTAATCACCTTTATCTGCTTCTGTATGTTAATCATTGCAGCACACATATTTTATGCAAGAATAACATTGGTTCAATACATTTATTGAAATGTCCCACTGTGTAGACTCTGAATATTTCTCTGAGAATAAGTGAGCACGAGTGACTGAGTGAAAGGTTCTGCACTATTTCCACAATCCCTGAGGGTACAGGTATGTCATGTTCAGTGGTTGCCAGAAACCATTCGCTCTCTGGTAAGGTTAGGAGGGGGAGGGGTACAGTGGCACTGAGAGCTAGCTGCTCTGTAGGCCAAAATATCCTGCAGGGGTGTCTGGAATCAGTCTATGCACCAGGCTCCTAGTTCATGTTGTCTAAACAATGCACAGATCCTACAGATTGGAGAAGTGTGGCTCAATGATTGGAGCGGCAGACCCTGATGCAGAGGTCTAGCCAGGGACCAGGGTTCAATTCCCCACTTGGCGGGACTTGGGCTCGAAAATTCCACGGACCTGATAATTCTCGCCTCGGTGCCTATTCCAATCATGGAGTCCCACTCTGCAACTCTGGGCAATAGCTTGCTTAATCTCCACAACGGCCCACACAACGTTAAGGGTGCCTGGCCTCCACCTTGGGGGTGCCCAGGAGTGGACGCCTCACAGGGAAAGCCAGGATGGGTTCCACAGTGGTATTCGTACAAGCGCCTTGAGACCCTTGCGGGTGAGTAGTGCGCTATACAAGTATCAATTTACAATTTACAGATTAGTAGGGACTACATGACTGAAGGCAATAGTAAGTGTAAAGGTGTGTGCCAACACCAAGATATCATCACTGACATTAATTACTCTAGTTAATCCGAACAGAACTTCTCAGGAGGTTGTTCTGTAAAACCTCAGGTTCACTGGAGATTCCAAAGTTCAGTCTGTTGTATCGTCTCAGGCCCAGGTGCATGGAGATGGTCATAATATAGCAAACAAATGCGGTTCAGCCTCAACGTGGCCTTAATCCTCTTAGATCTCTTGATGACTTTTGATACGGTCTCTCATGAGATTCTGTTACTGGCCTTACTAATTTGGGAATGGCAGGGCAGCCTGTAATTGCTTTAGTCTTTTTTGGACTATAGTGAGCAGGGGATCTGAATACATCCTTTTTCCTCAGATGTTAAAACCCTTGCATTGGGTGTACCCCATGGATCATCATTAAGACCAACACTGATTACTATTTATATGTCTCCACTGTCTGAGCTGGTGGAATCTTTTGGCATCAAAATCATATAATTTGCTGATGATACACAGCTCTTGTTATGTTATGAAGCTGGAGCTGGCCCAGTAAAGCAGGTTTTTGCTGCCTGCATGGGTGATGTGATGAATTGGATGAGAACAAATAACTATTGGACCTGGCACTTTTTTAGGTTATCTCCAAACCTTTTGCCTTCTCCCTCCTATTTTTTATGTTGACTTAGAACTCTGGGCACTTTACCACTACTAATCAGTACTAAAGTGCATGTGCTCTCTTAAAGATGGTATGATTGGTGTACACCTGTTTGTCATATTTGATTTACTTTTAAGTTCCTTGTACAGTGGTATACCATATACCCAGGGCCTGTAAATTAAATGTTACTAGTTGGTCTGTAGCACTGCCTGTGCCACCCACAGACCTAACCTTTCAAGCATGTCTCAGGCCTGCCACTGCAGGGCCTACGTGCACAGTTTACTGTCAGTTTACCTTACCCTTTAAAACTACTTGCCAAGCCTTAAAACTCCCCTTTTATTGCACACAGGTCATCTCTAAGGTAGGCCCTAAGTAGCCCTACGGGCAGGGCGCTGTGTAAGTAAAAGGTAGGACATGTGCCTTTGTTGTGTGGCATGTACTGGTAGGGACATTTGACCCGGCTATTGGCCTAGAGAAAATATATGAATCCATCTCAGTGGACGAACGTGGGGGTGTGACTGCCCCAATTCCTTGGGTCGTGCAAGGCGGGGACTCTCTTAACTGCCCATTGAGGGTTCTTGTGTGGAATTTGGCTGGGATTTTAAAGTTATTGGCAGATACTGAATGGTGCTTTTTTGTAGACTCCTTTGATGTAATTTTATACCAGGAACCTTGGAGTGTTCACTACCCATATAGAAGTGGCTTTTCTGCTTACGCTACCAAATGCCATGAGAAAAGAAATGGGCAGACCCTCGGGAGGGCTAGCGGTATGGGTTAAAAATGAATTAGGGGCCAAAGTTAAACTCTTAAATGTTGATTCCCAAGAATTTTTTTCGCTGAAGCTTATTTTTCATAGTGAACAGAAAATAAGGATATTTAATGTATATAAAAGTGTATTGGGGGCCGGGAGGAAACCAATGCAGTGTGTACCATTAAACACACTGTGCCCCAATTTTCAGACAACACCCCCACCTTAGTTGCAGGCGATTTCAACTGCATGTATGAACTGCTAGCTTCAATCCCTTCAGATCTGACTGATGAGTGGGACAGAGAGTGGCAAATACCACAACTAGACCCCCCCCAGCTAGGTGGTCCAAGAGAGGTGCCCAGCTGTTGGCTCTTACTATGCAGCATGGTCTGAGAGCCACAAATGGGAGGGCCAACTCCGACTTAAATGGTGACCCCACTTTTACCCAGCCTGGCTATGAAAGTAGAATAGAGTATTGCCTGGTATCTTTCAATTTAAGGCACTTAGTCCAAGACATGATAGTCACCAAGAGAGTCGATAGCGACCACAACGCACTAATACTCATACTCATCAAGCAGGGCACACCTGCGCCAGACCTAAGGGGTAGCCCGGACCTAGGTGTCTTGTCAATCACAAACACCCAGAGAGTGATTAGATGGGATTGGGTGGAGGGACACCTGAGAGCATTAGACGCAGCAAAGAGCCAAGTAGGTCTTTTAATGGAGGAGCTAGCAAATTATACTACTAGAAATACTGTGGAGACACTGGGCCCCAGGCATGAAGTACTATATAGTGAGATAAGGGGACTGTTAACTAATCCATGTAAACAACAAAACAGGAAGAGAATTGCATACACCGGAAGTCACCTCCCCAGGGTACCTGGTATAACAAGGACTGTAGGTTTTCAAAGGAAGTGCTTCAATGGGCCATAAAGCAGAAATCCCGTCCTGAGGTTGTGGCCTGTAGAGCTGAACACAGGTGGGCAATCGAGTCTGCTAAGGAGTGGGAGGGCTCTTTGTGGTCCTCCCTACGGAACACATTGATAGCTAAAGATACCAAGAGCTTTTGGAGCAAAGCACATACTGGCTCAAGGGGAGTGAGAGGGTCCTAGATTTTACAGTTCAGCCTGAGAAGCGGGCAGCACACTTCAGCTCTCTATACAAATCTAGGGCTAAAGCGGCTGAGGGAGATTTCCATGGATGCGGGGTGCTGTCTGCAGAAGAGGGTGGTGATCTTGTCTTAACTATAAAGAAACGCAAGCAGCAATCCTCTCCTGCGTTCCAGCCCTCGCCCTTGGATCTGATAGAATCCCCAAAGATGTATATGAAGAGGACATAGTACTTAGGGGATCATACATAAATCTCTTGACTAACTCAATTTTAGCGGGTACTCCCATCCCCTCCTCTTGGAATACTGCAGAGGTTGTTCCCATATACAACAATCATTGGCATAGCCAATAGGTCCCGCCTATGGGACCTTATAAGTGTTTATCCATGCAGCATATTTTCCTGGTGTTGTGCAGCCAGGAATTGAAGAGATATACAACTGCTACATACTAGTTCAAGTAGTCTGATTTAGAAATATATATAAGATAGTTTTGTGCCACCGGTACATGGGACAAGCTATGTGTGGTAACAGCTGCTTTTTAATGGCTGTTTCCCCTCCAGTATGCAGTAGCTTTGCCATACTGTTTCAAACAAATGCAGACGTTCTCTTTCCAAGGAATACCTCAAATAAATGTATTTGCAGAGGGATATACGTTACACCTATTTAATGCATATGAAACATCCTCTTACAAATTTTATATAGCGCGAACTCGACCTGAAGGTATCAAAGCGCTTTACATGAGCACCAGTTGCATTACAGAAATAAAACACGTCGGCAGAGGTGATCGAGTTCTACTGGTAGAACCAGCTTGTGGTCCTCAGGCTGTGGTCGTGTCAAACAAGCCCCAGAAGGGAATTCCAGATTACTACAGAGGAGCGTGAGAGGCAGCGGTTAATGGTGATCTCTGTCAACATTACAGACTTCTGTCACAAACTCCCGGTCACCTCCATAAGTCTCAAAACTGTACATTTGTCAAATATAACACGTGTGTGCAATTTGTGAATGTGCCTGGTGTAAAACTTGATTGTGTTGTGTAATACTGTCCCAAATGCATGACCGCACCTCAGCTTGATATGTACAACCGACACGGTGTGGATGTGACATAAGGCCAGAGCTGCCGACTATGGAACCACGGTTCAAGTCTTGGCATAGGCTGAACTGCCTGTTAGTCTGGGAAAAATCACTTAATGTATCGTGCCTAAACATACAAAGGGTTGTGTCCTTGTGTAATGTAACTGGTGCTCATGTAAATCGCGCCTAACTATATAAAACTGCAAAAATACAAAAACTGAAAGGGCTGATTTAGAAAGAACCTCCGCAGTCGTGGCGCCAGGGACTGCGGAAGCTGTTTGTGAATCAGTCCCCTATGTTTATTACACTGCCTATATTTTGCTTTTGTATATGAAAATTTTCCATGCCCACCTCCGCCAGGCAGATTCCAGTCAGGTTTTGCTGCATAGCAGGATGCGCCACACCCTCTCTGAAAGTACAAACAAGGAAGGGGGCCTTTCAGGGGTGAACACTCCCCGGGCTAGTTCAGCTAAGCAGCTAGGACTGAATGCATAAACTCTGATGACCCCTGGAAGGGATGCTGGCGGGAGGCTGACGCGCTGCAGTGTGGCTGCTGAAAGTCTGATGTGAATGTTAATGGCATTGACATGATAATATCCCTTTTAACAATGCCATCAACATGCATTCCTAGAGCAAACATTATGTAGCCCATCACCTAGACAACTCCAGGATGGGCAGAGCAGCTGCGAACAAAGGTCGTGACAAAAATACAAGCACACGTGATTAGGATTTACGAGAGTTTTCTATGCGGATAGCATTTAGACAAAGAACATACCTTGGTGAACCTTCGTGAGATGCTTTAGGTTGAACTGCCTAAAGATAGTTTACATTTTCAGATTTAGATCGCTGTGGCCTTCTAGGCTCTATGCGGGACGTCAAAGCTCTACATGGTGGCAATGCACTTTCCAGGCCATGGCATAGGCATTACAGTGAACAAGAAAAAACGGTGACCTTTAAACAGGCTTGCAAGTCTACAGACAGATATTGGTATCTCTGCAGTTTCAGATTTGTGGAGGCTTGGCACAACAGCCGAGTACAGGATAAACAAGCGCTGGCGGCAGCAGGGGGAGGGGAGAGAGGAGGGGGCCTGCGCCTGTTTCCCTTACGGGAGCGAGCAGGAACTATCTGTTACTTACAAACAGATGGTTTCAAAGCTCGCTCCCACGAGGGGATCGCCAAACGTGCATGTGTTGCCATTGAAAGCAATGCAAAGCGTGCACGTTTTTGGCAGAAAAAAGGGAATCGATTACTAAAGGTCTCCTCCTAAGTAGCGCATGCGCGCTGCGTAGGCGAGACCTAAAAAGGGGGACAGAGCAAAGCCAGCTAGCTATAGGCCTATTAGCCTTATTGACGCCTAACAGAAGATTTTCTGCAAGCAAATTTTAGTACAAATCCAGGATTGGATCCTTGAGTCCTGTATTTTAAGTGACTTCCAAGTGGGATTTCAAGCAACAATCAATGACGTGGATCAATCTTTCCTCTTTCTTTGCATATATTTGAAGGAAGTGTCAGTCAAGGGAGGAAAGCATTATGTGGCCTTTGTTGACCCCCATGGTCTGCCTTTGACCTGGTACCGCGTGCAAGGCTCTGGAGTATTTTAAAGGAACAGGGTATTCCGACGAATCTTTTAGATGTTTTAATTAGATTACATTCATCCAACACAGCACAAGTGAGGTGGGGGGAGAACAGAAAAAGTTACAGATCTCTTCCCAGTACAGTGTGGAGTAAGGCAGGGATATGTTCTCGCCCCCACTCTTTATACTCTTTTTATTAAAGGTGATGCCTGAGGGTTGGTGCTAAATCAATCTAAAACTAAGTATATGGTTTTTAAAAAAGGAGCAGCCATCACAACCAAAAGACCTTTGTTAATCAGAAATTGTAAGCTGGAGTGAGTTGATGCCTTTGACTACCTTGGCATCCACCTGGCATCAACAATTAACTGGGCTACTCACATCGAGAACGTTAAAATGCAAATAATACACCAGACTGCTAATATCACAAAAATACATAGGAAAACACTGTCCAGACAGGTCGTCCCGCCCTGGAAATCTATAATATTAAGGTATTAGGAGGAGTACTTTATGGAGCTGAGTTGTGGGGCACTGGTAACAAACTGCTTATCTGCAATTGAAAATTGTTTCCTTAGATCTTTGGTGGATTTACCGTCCAGTACCCCATTGGTGCCCCTTTACCTGGACCTTGCACAGAGACAGCTAGTACGCAAACTAAGTTACACACTTTTAATGTTCTGGCATAGGTTATGGTCATTGGATGAGCTTGCCCCTTACCTAGGAGCCTTTGATAGAGCTCCTGAGGTTACCATCGATATCCTCGAGCCTCTGGTTCAGATCAGTAAGAGAGCTACTGAGGAGGCTTAGGATGGAAGGGTTCTGGACAAATCGGAAAGCTTAGCCACCACTTCAAGAATAAAGCTGAAAGCAAGGTTTTGAGAATCCATATTAAAAAAAGCACTGGTAAAAATAAAGGGTTGCTTATCTTCTGAATTTTTAGATTTTAAATCTGTTTACTGCTTTGAGGACACAATAGATGAAATTGCCCCCCCCCCAAAGGCACGTAAACTATTTCTCCAGTTTCACAGTGTTGTTCAAAGTGTCCCGCGTGCAACATCAGCTCAGAAACTATTGTACATTTGTTATTCTTCTGTCCATATAACAAACTCTCAAGGAAAAAATGGATAATACCATTGTGCAAACTAGTCGGTCCGGGCCACTACCTCGAGGTGTTAAGAATTTTGATGACTGATACTCATGGAGTAGTGATTTTTGGCCTGTCTAGACACTGGCATGCACTTTGGATCAGGTGTACTAAATGCACTTTATGATATATCAAATTTATATCCCTGTGATTTTAATTATATTTGTATGGTAATAATGTTATTTAAGATTATTTTCTTTTTGTATTTTATCCATACTGTGCTGTGTACTTTTATGATCTTATATGATGGAAATAAAGTTGATGATGATGGATGGTAGTGACAAACAGCGTATTGTGTTTCTCACTGAGGTGAGGCCTACACCTCTCATAGTCTAGCATTGGGAATTCCCTTATATACTTTTAACTAGTAATTCCTGATCAGAAAGAAGTGGCATTGCTATGTTTGGTATGTTTAGAATTAAAATGGTAGCGATAAATCCTGCTTACTGGTGTAGTTGGATTTTACATTACTAATTTAGAAATGCCACTTTTAGAAAGAGGGCATTTCTCTGTGCTTTTGACTCTTTGTGCTTTTCAGCCCGGGTCTGGATGATAGCTACACTTTGTGCATACTTTCCAGGCAGGAAGGGCTGGGTGTGACAGGCGTTACATCTGGATTCATTTTCATACTAAAGGTCTTCCTAGGATAGTAGAGCGAGAGGCATTCATACTTTACAGTTGTATAGGCTGTGTCGTGCCCTCACACAAGGGGATGATTTACCCTCCACTGATGTCTGGAGCCAGGGCTGAGTTGAAAGGGCTTGTTGCACGCTTCTAGAGGTTCCCTTTGAAGTTCTCCCTTGAACAAAGATATATTGGAGTATAAGTACAGGGGCTCTGACATTTTTAAGCACTTTTGAATCTTGAACTGAACCTCTGTCGGAAGGACTGCTGGTCTGCTGAAATAACTCGTCTGGACTGCTTTTATCCTTGTTGCCCTGCTGCCTGCTAACTTATGTGCTGCCTAAAGGACTCAAATGGATTGCTTTTTTGCTTATTACTCTACTGCCTGCTGCTCAATGTCTCTGGTCTAACCAGACACTGCATGGGACTAGTAACCAGACACTGCTGGCTGTACACATTGCCAGAGGACTGCTGTGCTGCCAGGAGAAACTGCCATTTTGCTAAACTGCCTATGTGCTGGCCTACAGCTTGCTACATTCCTTTGTGTGCGTTCCATCCAGTGTTCTCCAAGGGCCATCCCAGATGGCCCATAAGCCCCTCTGTCATGGGCCTCTACCTAGTGGAACCCCAGTATTTGTTTGAAGTCAGTCCTAAGTGGTCTTTAGGATTTTGCTGCATTAGTCTCTTTCGTGGTGTATTCATTGTATTGCTGGGTGAGTGTGTTGTGCAAATGCTTTACACATTGCTTCTGATGATAAGCCTGCCTGCTCTGTGCCAAGCTACCAGAAGGTGAGCACAGGTTATCTTTGGTGTGTAACTGACTTGTCCTGAAAAGAGTGGTGGGTTCTGCCTGGCTTAAGTAACGTTCAGTTTAATTCTGACAAAAATAAGGTCTTGCTATTTGATGCTGAACCGATCCATGCATGGACTGGTTGTTAGCCTAGAGATATCCCTGCCTCTCCATCTCCAGCTGTAGTTGCTATAAATCAGGGCATTGAATTTGATCTTCTCTCTTTTAAGTACCAAGTAAGTTTGGTGGTAACATCTTGTTTTTGATTTTGAAAACCCTAAAGAAATATCTTGCTATACTCCCATGGGAAGTTAAGAGATCAGTTCTGCAGGCATCACAATCTGGATTCTGTGCCAAGCACAGCACGGAGACCGCATTGATTGCCACCACAGACTACATCAGAACACTCCTTGACTGTGGCCCTGACCCGCCTTGACCTCTCCGCAGTGTTCGATAACATCTCCCACCATACCATCATCAACAGACTCTTCAAAACACAGCGCGATACTCCCAAGAGATCACCTCCTTCCTTACTCCTTGCTCCTACTCTTAATCTCAGATGCTAATTTAGCAAGGGTGCCTAAGGTCACGAGGACCAGAATGGGAGTGAAATCCTTTGTCTATTTAGTGCCTAAACTATGGAACTCTCTTCCAAGGGTTCTCAGCGACCCCCCTTCGGAAACTGATTTTAGAAAGAAATTGCAACCATTCATTTTTAATAACAACCTTCTAATCTAATTAAATTCACTCAAGACATACCCTTGAGTCTTGAATCTCTACATTTCCACTCCTATGAGTACTCAGAGTCCAGCGAGGAGACACACCTCCCGGTGTATTCATGTGCTTTATAAATGATCTTATTATTATCTTACAGGATGCACACAGAGCATCCAACTACCTCCCTTCACCTCTGCACCCAAAGACATCATATACGGCATACACCTGAGGTACTGGGTTTTTAGGGACCCGGCGGTGCCAGGGGGGAACACCCAAAGACCTCTTGAGTCCTTCCTGTTTTGGACCACAGAAACACAGAGTCTTCTAGGTGATGTCAAGGATCGAGTTTATTGGCTGCAACCAAGTAACAAGCGTCCTAGAAGTACAACAGCACGGTGTGTATATTCTCAGGAGACTGTTCGTTTTTACAGAACCAGCCTTCTCTTTTTATACACAATATTACACTTCAGGCAAAAATTCCTAGTTTTACAGTTTGGTCATATACATATTTTCACAACAAAGAAAAAGCAGAGTCATGATGGCAAGCCCATATTTTTGTTTGTCCAGTTCGTGATAGATTACCCAGCAAGGCCCAGAACTTCCATCAGATATCGATGAACCCCCAATAAAATCGGGCACCTCCTCCTTGTAAAACTAGCCATAAAGAAGAAACAGAGACAGGTGTGTGTGTGATTAGCCATTGCTTGTATGCTGTGAATGGTTTATGACATGTTGTGCCTTGATGCTAATCTCGCTCGGCCATTGGGATGAGAACTGCCCAAACAGGTTTGGCTGGAGGCAGTGGAGTCAGCTCGCCCAGGTCACAGAGGAGTCAGCAAAGGTGTACGTGTCCTTTCAGATCGGATTCGGCCTTGGTCATTTTGACTATGTAAGGGCAACCACAAGATGGATGCCGCTCACAAAATGGAACCCGAGGGTTCAAGACAAAAACTACGATTTAAGGGTGATTTTGTCACTCAATCATGACGCAAATGCATAGGTATAATGTCCCAATCATTACCGGTCTGCCGATACCAAATTCGTCATGGTATGATGATATTTTCTGACACGAGTGTAGAGCTTCGGTACCATACAATAGCGGGGTCCAGAATTTTCAGTACCACACACCAAGGATTAATACTTAGCCCTACCCTGTTCAACATCTCCACGACCCCCACACATGCCCCTCTCAGATGTTATCAGATCCCAAGAACTCAACATGATCTCTTAGGCAGATAACACTCAGCTGTTCCTCTCACTCACTGAGGATCCCTCTAACGCCAAATCTAACTTCTGCGACGCTATGATGCCATGACCAACATAGTTAAATGGATGAGAGACAACTGCCTCCAACTCAATTCTGACAAAACCGATGTACTGATCTTTGGGAAGATCACCTATGCATGGGTCCACAGCTTGTGGCCTGCAGAACTCAGACTTACACTCAACCAAGACCAGAAAGACCCACTCAAACCCTCATCATCAGTTGCCTGAACTATGGCAATGCTCTCTACACCAGCATCTCCACCAGCTCCTCAGAAGACTCCTAATGAACCAGACTCATCCTAGATCTCCCCAAACAAACCCACATCACCCCCCAACTGAAAGACCTCCACTGGCTGCCCATCCGGAAGGAATGCTAGTTCAAGATCCTCACGCACACCTACAGAGCCCTCAACAACCTAGGCCCTGCCTACATCAATCTCCACTGAACTTCCACAAACTCTCTAGACACCTGTGCTCCTCTTCACACCTCATCACACCACACCTGCGCTCCTCTTCACCCTGCATCAGTCGCAGCCGCAGCAGTGGCTGCTTCTTCTCCTATATCGCTGCCAAGACCTGGAACGACCTTCCCCTCCAGGTCTGTACAGCCCCCTCGCTGGCTGACTTCAGAGACTCAAGCCCTGGCTCTTTGACAGAGACCCAGTGCCCAGATACCCCTAGTGGTGACATTGTTGCCCTTTACAAATACCGTTGATTGGTCATCTTGCGCCTTGATTATACCAATGTTCTGTATTTGGGCCTGCCCCGCTATCTTCTTCCAAGAGAAATAAGCGTGTGCCCAAAAGGACTAGTTTCTACACTTTAAAGAGAATACCATAGATCATCAATTCTAAGGTTCTTATTGCTTTATTTAGCTTATTTTAAATTATTTAGATTAGCGAAGAAAATAAATATGTTTTCATGTCTTGGAAAAGAAACCTTCCATTTACAGAACAACACATTTACAAAAACACATTTATACACAATGTTATATTCCACTTAAAAACGGATGGACTCGGAAACTAGCTTAATAACTTCAAGCTGAGATAAAACGAACTGCAGTTGATATATCAGACGCTAATGTTTAAGTCAAGAATGTATATCTCTCTATTTGCCTGTCATATCCTCTTTCTCTCTCTCATTTCTAACTTTTCTGTCCTTTCCTCCTTACACCTACTTCTCTATCAAAATCTAGCCAACCAGGGGGTATCCGCATAAACAGCACTGTACTAATGTTCTTTGCCAGCGGTGGTTAACCATGCAGCAGCATTTGTGATTGTATCCAATTTATAAAAATAAATTAAAAAATAACAAAACGAAACAATTCAAAGACAAAAATGACAATTAAACAGATTTAGAGTACTTATGTCGATTTTGAGAGGCTTTAGACATAAAAACACTTCACTAATGGAACATTGTTTTCCAACAGTGAGGCGCCAATTACAGTCAAGCCGTCAGTACAACTTTGTAAAGTCTCTGTGGCAACTGGGATTTCTAACTAAAGGTAAAGGTTGCTCTTTACTAATCCCTATAGCTTGTGAACACCAGCGCATTGTATAAATACAGCCACATGTGCGCGCAACGTAATGTTTGGGTCATTACCTTGCCCCCTAGTTTTTTCGTCACATCTCATGGCAAATTGAACCGTCAGGCACTTAGAAGAGGTTTCAACTATTCCTCTACACAAAGGGCAGACACACATCGCGCCGCTTTCAAGGTACTCAATTAAATGCAGTAACTGTTGTAAATATTCTTTGGGTCGCAGTTTAGTTTGTGAATTGTGTGGATTCGAAACGCGTTCTCTCTTTTGAGCTCGGGGGATTGTGCATATATTGTGCCTTAAGGAATGTAGTACTTTTTTCCTCTTGAGTAGGCAACATTGTTTTGAAGACATAACCCCTGGTCTCTTGAGCTAGACAAGACAATTAACAACGTCTACTTAAGAATCTAACGTCCGCTTGGTGCCTTATGTAAAAACGAGGCCTGGTGTTGTACTTTCAATGTTAATGTTATTTTACACGATTGTCTAAGTTTGTTTCACTTGTCATTTTTGTCTTTGAATTTTTTTGTTTTTAAATGGAATATAATATTGTGTATAAATGTGTTTTTGTAAATGTGGTGTTCTGTAAATGGAAGGTTTCTTTTCTAAGACATGAAAAAATGTTTATTTGCTTTGCTAATCTAAATAATTTAAAATGAGCTAAATAAAGCAACAAGAAACCTAGAATTGATGGTCTAGGGTATTCTCTTTAAAATGTGCAAACTAGTCCTTCTGGACACACCCTTTTCTTTTGTATTTACAGTGGTTCAGTTCAGGAGGTTTTAGGACCTGAGCCTTCTTTGTTCTCGACTATCTTCTTTAGCATTTGCAACTGGTGCGGACTGCGGCAGCTCGCCTATTATTTAAGCTTTGCAGTCGCTCTGCCATTTCCTTGTACTTACTGGAGTTGCAGTAGTTACCAGTATAAATGAGAATTTAGTTCTAGGCATTGGGCTTAGCCCATCCTGCTTACTACTGCACAGAGCTGCAGTATTTGTCTGCCAGACTGCAGTGGTAGCGTCCAACTAGGATGCTATGCTCAAGTTTGGCTTGGTTGATTGTGGTATCTTGCTTTAGGCTAGGGGTACCAGGATAGGAAGGTCATCTTTTATGATACGAACCGTGAAAGTTTGGAATGGTTTAGCATTTCAACTTAATGCCCAGCATGATGAAACAGGCTTTCTGGAAAAAAAGCTTAAAATGCATCTGCTTCCTCTCCTCCTGAGGTTACCTGCTGAACGGTACACTCTGAGTAACTGTGACCTATATAAGACTTTTCATTTATTCACAGTACAAAAACAACACATCTCATACTTGTTAAATACAATGCACCATGCCATTATACGTATTAAAAAGGAGAAAGGTTTACTATTCTAGGTCGAAATGTAAGTTAAAACTGCAGTGGCGGGGTGTGGGATGGCACTGACAAAGATGGCCGCACAGAGATAGAGCTCCTGTGACCTATAAGCCTTGGCTCACCAGCACAATCAGGGAACGTGCACTGATCCTTGGGGAGGTGCGCCGACCTTGCAGGAGGTGAATCTGGTTGTTTTAAAAGCACTACAGACATCTGGTCGAAGTCAGTGCAAGCAGAGCAGGCCCGGGAAAGTCAGCATCCCTTTGGCTCTGGCAGCAGAGATCCGACCCACAAAACGAGCTCACCCGCTGCCCTACTGCCACACTTAGAGACGCCAAATGGACAGAGTCCCAGACAGGAGCACGGGACGACGTGCTTGCCTCCCGGGCCCGGAGCGGCGCTTCAGTCCCTGGCTTCAGGAGGGCATGCAGCTATTTGGCATCACAAAGCTGTGCTGACCTGACCGAGCTTTGCCGGTGGGGGTACTGGAGCAACAATATAAATCCCTAAGCCATTCACCATTGAGGAGGTGTGGCTGTCCTAGTGTGGGGCAAGAGAAATCCAGGGCAAACAGTGTGCATAATCACTCCACAAGTTTCAGCAAGAATAAAGCCAATGCAATGAGGGGAGGACAAGTGGGGGAAACCCAAAGTAATACCACAACACATCACTGGGGCAGTGGCAGTCCCTTGTGCTCCCCCTAGCTCGACCAGACCACAGCCGGCACCGGACGCTGGAGGAAGCGGGCACAACTGACTGGGTGGTGTTGTGACAGGAGCAGGAGACAACAAAGTGTGCCCTCAGCGGTACAACCAAACACGACCTAGAAATCTGACCCCAGAATAATAAGTAAGAAGACTGGTCCCCCAGATAGAGCAGCAACTAAAAGATCCCCAACTGAAAAACATACATAAAGGGATCCCCCGCTACCACCCTCAGCCACCCTCACAACGATAGGGTGATCCAAAGCCACGACAGTGAGGTAATGGCTCGCAACCGTACCCTGACAACAGACGGAGGAGGAAAAATGGGCGTCAAGGAACAAAGAGATCAGATGCAACCCACCAGGAACTCTGCAACTGGATGAAACAGTAAAACTTAAGGGGCATCTACCACTACAAACTAATAAGATGGACAAATACACAGTCCCCAGACATCATTAGGAGGAGGCAAGCCAGTCTGCGGACCAGACGACACCCATGGACCCCTCTCTTAGGGCGATTATGACTTTGATACAAGACCTCAAATCCTCTCTCGAACTCAAGATAGACACAGTTAGCATTGAACTGGGGCTCCGAAGGTCAGACCTTCAGAAGATGTTGGGAAAGGTAAAAACGACGGAGTCAAACATCTAGGAACTCCAGACCTCCTCCAGGTCCATGGAGGAGCAAATGCACAAAATATCGAAACTGCAAGAGGCACTGGAGGCACAAGTCGAGGACCAGGAAGGGAGGTCAAGACGCAACAACAAACGTATTGTGGGGGTGCCACAGGGCGTAGAAGCCTAATGCATGACCTATTTGTGAAAGACCTGATTTATTATTATTATTTTTTTGTAAATTGTGTTTTTATTGCAGATTCAGAAAATATACAATTGTTTGGCCCGACTCTCCCACCCCCTACAGACATCACACTCAGACCGTAGAGGAAGCATCACACAGCCATTTAGCCCACATCCCGGAGGCTGGGCGGCGACAGCTAGGAAGCAATAAAAAATGGTATAGCAAAGGAAAAAAAGACATCTGCTCGGCAAGGTGGTCTGGGATCTGCTTTTCTGTATCTACCCAATCCCTAACCCCAACAAATAACCTGTCCCATCGCGCAAATAATAGTGGGTAAACATTGCCATTGTACTGCAGTAGCCCTCCCCAACCAACGAACATCCTCACATGTGTGTCCCCTAAAGAGCCAAACTCAGTGTGCCGACCCCTAATTAGGGGAACACTTTAAATAGACACACCATTCAATTGTCCTCAAATTAGGAAATTAGTAGTCAGTCATCTCCTGTACCATCAGCAGGACCCCTAGCTACGCCTCCCCCACCCTCCCCCCCAACTGCTGCTGGTGTGGGCATAATGCAGGGCTATTCCTAATCGGACAAGTGCTGAAGGAGCAATACTCATCTGTCAGTGCATCACATGGAGTCCTAGGCAAGATTCTCATTCCCTAGTCCCTCTCGCTAGCTTGGCAGTCGCTCAGTGTTTGCACCAGTCCCTCCCATGCCCTTGCCATTTTCAAACTTTTCACATTAGCAGTACGAGATGCCTGCCTAAGTCTTACAGTACTTTCACTATGGGCCCATTTATGAAATTCGGCAGCCCATCTCCTACTAGATGGACCCTCTGTCGATTTCCAATGCCAGGTGATTTCCCTCTGGGCTAAGATAAGACCTAGATCAATGAATTTACTAGTGACTTTCGTTTTCTTCGTGTGAGGGAACCAGAGCAAGAGACAGGTCGCCATGCCATAGTCCACCTGCCTATCAGTTACTTCGTTCAGAAGCGGCCCCACCTCAGACCAATACAGCCCCAATTTCGGGCAGTCCCATAACATATGATCCAGTTCCACCTCAGGTAGCAAGCACCTAGGACATTTCGCATCTTCTACATGGAAATACTTCCGACTCCTCCCTGGGGTAAGGTAAGCTCTATGCACTACAAATAAGTGCACCTGTTGAAATCGAGCGTTCGTGCACCCCTTCCACGTCCTTCTCAGGATATGCCCCCATGTCGTATCCCACACTCTCCTCCCATTTTTGTTTTAGGGCCGTGAGGGGTCCTAGTCCTTCGTGAAGCATTCGAGAATGCAGGCAAGTGACCGCCTTAAACGTGCCCGCCGCCATTACCACATATTGGCAGGCCATCGTGGTTGGGGGTTCTGACTGCCCAGTCTTCCAGTGTTTCCTTATCGCGGACGTCACAGCCATATGCAAAAGGAAACCTCCGTCCGGAAGACCGAATTGATCCTGTACTGCTCGAAAGGGCAATAACTCGACATCAGCATATAAGTCACCAATCATTTGCAGTCCCATCTCCTCCCATTCCATGAGGGGGTACCAATCCTCCCCCATGTGGTAATGCTGTCAGCATACCCAGAGGTATTTCAGGTGCATACGGATGTGCCACTCCTGCCCTCTTTTGGCTTTTATTCCAGCACAACCTCAGGGTCTTTTCCTCCAGGGTCAAGTCCCTCACATCTAGTTGTTGCTGCATGACGATGTATGACAGGACATGCCTTTGTATCCATGCCCCCCGATTCTGAATAGGGCCCCCAAACTCTCTTGCGACATTCTGTGTAAGGATCTGTAACTGCGCTGCCAGATAGTAAAGTTCGAAATCAGGAACTGCCATTCCCCCTTCCGATTTCGGCCGTCGCAGCGTGTCCAGCGCCACCCGTCGTCTCCCGCGCCCCCACAGAAAGTCAATGGTGAGCGTTCGCAGTTCCCTAAAGAACCTAGGCGGAATCCACAGTGGTAGTGTTCGGAAATAGTAGAGCAGTCGCGGCAAGGCCACCATTTTGAGCAGTGCCACTCTCCCAACCACTGAAAGCGGGAGGGTGGCCCAAAACGCCATGCAGCTCCTCAGGGCTCTTATGCAGCGTCCTATGTTCCCTTCCAACATGTCATCGGCACCGTGATAGATCCTTACTCCTAAATAGGTGAAGCACAACCGTTCCCACACCATATCTGCGACCAGTGGTGGTTGGGGCATATCTGCCCGCAGTAAGAAAATACACATTTTGTTCCAGTTAACTCTAAGGCCCGATAGCGTCCCAAATTCTGTAAGCATGTCTACTGCTCCCCGCAGCGCAACAGGTGTGTCCTCTATGAACATCAACAGATCGACATGAAATATGTTGCTGAATACCTCCGCACATGATGCCCCCGTATGCCACCCCCGACCTAGCCAGACTAGTAAGAAGCTGAATCGCCAGCACGAATAACAGGGGTGAAAGTGAACATCCCAGTCTCGCTCCTCTCTTTACCGGATATGGCTGATATTACCGAACCCAGACGCACCCTGGCGGTAGCCGAGGAGTACAGGACTGTCGTCCATCTTCGAAATTGAGCACCTAGGCCGAACTTCTCCAGTACCCTATCTAAGTGCTCCCATTCCAGACTGTCAAATGCCTTTTCTATGTCTACGGACAACACGGCTGGCATCACATCCACACTCAGGTCGCTCCCTAACACTCTTACGAGGCGGCGGATATTGGTCGAGGTATTCCGAGTGGGAATAAACCCAGCTTGGTCCTCATGGACTAGCGCCGTCATATGTGGCAGCAGTCTCGTGGCCAATATGCGGCTCAGAATTTTATAGTCTACCGTCAGCATGGACAGCGGTCTATAGGAGGTCACGTCACTGCTCTCTCTCCCAGGTTTCAACAGGGGGACGACCAGCGCCTCCCTCATAGACCCGGGCAGGTGGCCCTGTTCTGCCGCTTCGTTATAGACCTCCTGCAATTGGGGTGCCAAAGTGTTAATATATTTGACATAAAATTCTGTCGGGAGTCCGTCCACACCTGGTGTCTTGTTTCTCGCCATCTGCTTAATCGCCCCCCTAACCTCAGCCAATGTGATAGCTTGACTCAAATGCTCAGCATCCTCTTCTTCCAACTGTGGGAACTGAATCCCTGCTAGGTAGTTCTCTATGTCCTCAGCCCCCGCCATCAGGTGGCTCCGGTAAAGGGTCGTGTAGTAATCCAAGAAGCGCGAGAGGATCGCTGTTTGGGAATAAACCGTCTCTCCCGTCTCTGTTCGCACACTCAAAACCGGGCATCCCCTTGGTACCGGGTTCGCCAGCCTTGCTAGCAGCGTGCCTACCTTATCCCCCTCAGCATGTACCTTCACCGTGTATTGTCTGTAATCATAGCACCGCAATCTTTCCGTCTCTGCCGCCACTAATTCCTTAGCTTCTAAAAGCTGCGCTTGCAGTGCCCTACGCTCTGGCCTCTGCTTCTCTATGTTCCTCAATGCCTCCTTTGCTTTTTTTACCTCCGCCAGAACCACTGTCCTTTCCCCAGAGTGTTTACTAATGCATATCACCACCACCTTGAAAGCATCCCATTCTATTCCTCTAGTAGATGCCGTCCCTTTATTGACAGTGAAATAGTGTTCGACACCTTCCTGAACCTCAGAGCCAAAAACCTGATCTTCTAACGTTTCCGGGTTTAATCTCCAAGTGGGGATCGCGGTCCTCACCCGCTGCCATTGAAGGGATACTAGCTGTGAATTGTGATCAGAAATGGTCCCAGCCAGGTATTCTGAGTGTGTCGCCAGATAAGCTATCGTGCGGTCGCACAAGATCGTATCAATTCTAACGTGCAGTTCATGGAGTGGGGAAAAGAAAGAATAGTCCCTCTCCTCAGGGTAGTGTCCTCGCCATATGTCAATCAGCCCTCATCTGTCCTGCCAATCCACCCTCTGCCTCGCTACTCTGCGTACCGGGGATTCAACTAATGGTGGGTGCGACCTATCCAATGTGATGTCAGTAATTGAATTAAAATCTCCCCCCAGAATTACCGGACCCGCCAAGTAATGTGCTAATGCGCCGGAAAATGTGTTGAAGAATCGGGGCTGATCCGTATTTGGGGCATAAACACTGCAGAGCACCACCTCTCGGCCATACAGTCTCCCTGCTACCGCCACATATCTACTCTCTGGATCAATAGCCTGACTCATGACCTGGAAGGGAATTCCCGCTCTCACCCATGCTGAGTAGGCTGTACCAAACACCTGACCCCGCCAGCGCTTCTGCAGCGCAACACACTCTTTTTTGGTAAGATGGGTCTCCTGGAGCAATGCAATCTGAATCCCACGTCGCACCAAATATGCATGCACCCTATGACGCCTGGACATGGTGTGCAGCCCACGTACGTTCCATGTGATACATTTCAATTCAGGTAATGTCCCCATTACTGTTTCTCCTCAATGTGCCCACCTCCAAACCCTGCCAGCCCACACCAGAACCATTAACTCCCAACCTTTGAACACCCCATATAACTCCCATGACCCCCCCCCCCCCCCGAACAGGGCCTAACAGCAGGGTTTCAGTCCCCATCCAAACCTCCACAACAATGCACACGAGTCTATCCTGCAGTATCCACTACAGGTTGCCTTAAGGGCAATGGGAGTGCGGTTCGACCCCATCGTGGAAGACCTGATTACAACCCACCTCCACCCCAGTCGTCTATTAAAGTTCTTCTCAGTCAAAATGGTACACAGGGCGGCAACCCCACAGCCAAGACCCGGGGTAACGCTACGCAAATAATATCCCGGATCTTTAATGATTGAGGCTGAGATGCAATCCTACTGGCCGCTCGCAAACAGGGTGACTTACAGTAAGATAATTACACAGTCCGCTTTTTCCCATACTTCATCTTGCAGGTACAGAAACAGAGTAGGAGCTTCAAAGAGATCAAAAGAACTCTCAGAGAAAAAGAACTGAAATACATGATGCTATATCCCGCCAAGCTGAAAGTTCTCGCTGAAGGGAAATCCTGGTTCTTCCACATACCGGCGGAGGCTTGGGGTTGGCTGGACGTGTGGCGCACACAGGAATCAAATTGGTCCAAAGAAAACATACCCCCGAAACAGACGAGATGGAGATCCTCCAAGTGGAGAAGAAGACCAACAAAACTTGGAGCAGATCCAAGCTAATCCTTAACCGTGGGAATTGCAGGTGAAGTAACAAGAGCATTACTAGATGACGCACCTGCATACCTAGAACCAAGTGGAATTCCTCTACATAGCTGGTTGGTAGATGTTGGGGAAGAGGTGAGAAGGGAGGAAAGGGAGGGATGAGATTGACACGTAGCTCAGAAAGTGGAACAAGGAACACTCAGAATCGACTCTCTTCCAGTCTTTGGCCCCTCCGGGCTGGGTGAGCGGGGGGTGCAGATTACTCACTCGAGATATGGATGGATGAGGCCGGGGCACTACCCCTGGTGAATAGAATAGAGGGCCGGCGGTCTGTGAAGGTTCAGGGAGACAACGAGTTGGGGTGGCCAACCCCCAACCATGGTTAAACTACTGTTAAGGGTGACAGGGGCTCTGCAAATTGGGGAGGGGGTTGTTTCAGTGCCACAGTGCAGGATTGCATGGAGGGGGGAGTTGAAGAGGGACATTTATTTTGTAGAGTTTTAGAAGCCATCAGATGAGGCACGGATGATCAGGAGACAATACATACAAGGACCAGGGTGAAAAGCTAGCGTCAGCCTGTGAGGCCCTAACCAGGAAAGAAACAACTCAAGACACACTGAATAATGGATGAACATAAGCAAAAAACTCTCCAAATAATATTCTGGAATGTAAACGGCTTAAGGTCCAAGATTAAGCATACACTGGTATTACAATTCATAAAATAACACAAGCCAGATCTAGTCTTCCTGCAGGGGCAAAACTGCAGGGCCCTGGACAGGTGGGGTTACACCCTAGTGGCACACACAGGCTACACCTTGGAGGCACAGGAACCCTCCTACGATCAACAACTGCATATACCCCTAAAAGGACCTGTAGAGATCCACTGGGCAGATATATACTTCACAAAGGGC
This sequence comes from Lissotriton vulgaris, assembly GCF_964263255.1. Classification (NCBI taxonomy): domain Eukaryota; kingdom Metazoa; phylum Chordata; class Amphibia; order Caudata; family Salamandridae; genus Lissotriton; species Lissotriton vulgaris. The sequence goes on from NC_141693.1 coordinate 77,934,608, forward strand.
AGTGGGAGGGACACTTTTTAGGTCTCGCCTGGCGTTAGCAGCGCACTTGCGCTGCCCTCGCCATGCGAGTGCCTTTTGGAATCAATACACTTTCGGAAGGAACTTTAAGGCCGCCTTTGTTTCTAATTGGCTCGCATCATCAGTTATTATTGAACGCTGGGGCGTGATTGAAAACCGGGTTTTGGGGTTACCGCCTTGTCCACTTTTAGGACAGCCCATCTGGACAGGCCGTCGCCATCTTTGTTCCTGTGACGTACGAGGGTCACGCTCTCTTGTTATTAAAGGCACTGCTAGATAGGGCGCCCCGACTACTTGGCCTCATATCATACAGGCTCTCACACCTCATTGAGCTGGTCATTACCTAAAGGTTGAATCTGAGTTTAGGAAATCCATGGCATGTTTCCGTGGTCGTCTCCGTGACACTTGGTAATGAGACTGTTTAAAAATAACTTGATTCTTCTAGATTCACACTGAAAGGTTTAGAAACGTTGTCTCATTACCACAGCCCAATCAATAAAGCTTTTACACATCGAAGATCTCAGGTCCAAAGACAGACTAAACCAGCTCATTCAGATGTGTTAATTTTCAAGTCGGAGACATTAAATATCCCGTAAGTTGCTCATTACTGCCTGAGAACTGGGGACCACAGCGAATGGCACGGGACCAACCACACTCTAGGCTGCTTCTCTAATGTTAAAAATCAATCGACCCTTCAAACTTTTCACTTAAATTATGGAGACTGTGCTTGCAATGGGCTTCTATTGGAAGAGTTTGGGCCTGTTTTGTGCTGCTTTTGAAAGTGGATTGTGCTTGTATTGTATGCCAGCTCAGGCAACAATGCACATATGCGTCTCCGCTCCAAAGAGAGACAAACAGTAGCTCTTAATTTCGAGCCCGCACACGCCCCTGCACACGCCCCCCGGACCCTGTCCCCTGTGCTGTGTTGCTATCCGAGCATCCACCAGTAGCCAAGGACCTTCTTCTCTGTCTGTCTCCCTGTTCTTTTGTTCCGAGGAGGGTCAAGCGCTGGTGACTGGTGGGCCGCGGTAGAGGACAACCCGGCGCCTCGCGCCTCAGCACCAGGGACCGAGGCGGAATCCCTCCCACAGGGCAATGCTGCCATAAACTCGGACTACATCTCCCTACTCAGCTCTGACCTAGACTCGCCACGGTGCCTGTACTCACTAGGAGAGTCGCACCACAGGTGGTGGGGTGTTTTGAATGTGGGTAAACTCTAGATAAAGGGGTACTTCTGTGCAGGAAGGGTTCTTGGGAACGGTCAAGGTTAGAGGACCCAGGGGCAGGAGGTGTTCTGCTGATGTGGAAGTGGCAGAAATGGTATGCTTTGGGGACTGGGAAGGAGGGGCAGTGTCTGTCCCTCAGTGTAGTGGGTGGTACCAGGAGAGCACCTTTAGTCTGAGACCCCTAATGATCCCCAGGACCTTTCAAGCACTAACAATGCTATGGATGCCTCTACCTCGCTCCTACATTGAGACAGTGTTGCTGTTGTCTCTGATCACATGTCACAATATGGCCCTTTTACAAGGTCAGTATCTATAACTCATGCCCCGATCTTTACTCTGCCCTGCTGCATGTCTGCTCGCTGGGTGGATTCTGGTGCTGGTCACTTTTGATGGAATGCTTGTTGCATTTGGGCAAGGCTTATGTCATTCTTTCTTGATTCACCTGTCTTGGAGTATTTTAAAACCCACAAATCGTAGTAGACTGCTCTCGTTTTGCAGATCTGATGCACATCTTGTCACTGTTGTGGGTTATAATATGTACTTAGCTGGGTCAGAGCGTTCAGTCACATCGTAACCTCCACATGGTTGCACCAACAACATCTCAATTGACATTCCAGTTAGAGTCAGCATAGTCATAGGCATACATCAAGGTCATCTTAAGTACTCGCTTGTCTCGGGGGTAAAGCTCACTCCTACCAAAGACTGATAACACCATAAAGAAGCCAGAAACAAAAAGCATTTGCAATGCTATAGGTCTCGCAATTGCGAGATTTAGACCTATTGGCATTGTAAATGACAAGGCCTTTTATTTACATTTTAAAAACAAAAACATAAATAAAAGTAATTGTCATTTGCAATGCCAATAGCTCAAACTCGCGTAAATGCGAGATCTATTGCTTTGCAAATGCTTGTTAAATTTGGGATCTATATATGTCCCACCTGGGATACAGGGAGATACTCTTTCCTCCTTCGACACGGCACTCCTTGACCTACCGCTGGGATAATTTATCCTAGGGGGAGACATGAATGATGTCATGTCCCTGTTGGACACAGATTTTCAAGAGCCATGCTAGAAACAAAGGTTCTCTGTAAAAATGGTATGACTATTCTGTCTTCTTGTTCTTGATGTAACTTGAACATTTGGACACAGGTCTTCATATATCCATGATAGACACTGTATATACCTCATCTAATGCCAAATTGTTACTAAAAATAGTAATGGGACTGTTTGAATCAAGTACACATATATGAGGATTGAAATGTCTTGTTTGTTTTGTATTTAGCCTTATTTAGCTATAAAAATAATACAAATACAAATATTTTTGATACTATTTTATTGAGGTTGCATGTACAGGTTGTCTTCAATTGATATTTAGGTCCACCTGTATTTTCATCGTTCCTAATTTGTGATATTTACACACTAGATATTTTCCCTGATTTAGGAATTTGTGTCAGGAGGTGTGTATCACTTACAACGCAACTTTTACGTCGTAATGCTGTTACAACGCAGCTATTACAACGCAGGATCCATTACATCGGATGCCATTACAACGCATGGCATTACATAGCAGATGTTATTACAACGCATACCATTACATCGTAAGTATTGGTAAGTATATAATTTTTTAAAATTTTATTTAATATTATATAATTGATTTAAATATTATTAATTATAAATAAAAATAAATAAAAATATGTATTTATGTTTTTAAATATTATAAATTAAATTTATTAATTTAAGTAATTTTTTTAAATAAGTATGAGTATAGGAGTATATGTTTTGGGGTACTGAGGTATATGTTTTGGGGTGTTTGGGTATTTTTAGGTTTTAGGGCAGGGTTTGGGTTTTGGGGTACAGGGGTGTTTTTAGGTTTTAGGGCAGGGTTTGGGTTTTGGGGTACAGGGGTGTTTTTAGGTTTTAGGGCAGGGTTTGGGTTTTGGGGTACAGGGGTGTATTTAGGTTTTAGGGGAGGGTTTGGGTTTTGGGGTACAGGGGTGTTTTTAAGTTTTAGGGCAGGGTTTGGGTTTTGGGGTACAGGGGTGTTTTTAGGTTTTAGGGCAGGGTTTGGGTTTTGGGGTACAGGGGTGTTTTTAGGTTTTAGGGCAAGGTTTGGGTTTTGGGGTACAGGGGTGTATTTAGGTTTTAGGGCAGGGTTTGGGTTTTGGGGTACAGGGGTGTTTTTAGGTTTTAGGGCAGGGTTTGGGTTTTGGGGTACAGGGGTGTATTTAGGTTTTAGGGCAGGGTTTGGGTTTTGGGGTACAGGGGTGTTTTTAGGTTTTAGGGCAGGGTTTGGGTTTTGGGGTACAGGGGTGTTTTTAGGTTTTAGGGCAGGGTTTGGGTTTTGGGGTACAGGGGTGTTTTTAGGTTTTAGGGCAAGGTTTGGATTTTGGGGTACAGGGGTGTTTTTAGGTTTTAGGGCAGGGTTTGGGTTTTGGGGTACAGGGGTGTTTTTAGGTTTTAGGGCAGGGTTTGGGTTTTGGGGTACAGGGGTGTTTTTAGGTTTTAGGGCAGGGTTTGGGTTTTGGGGTACAGGGGTGTTTTTAGGTTTTAGGGCAGGGTTTTGGGGTACAGGGGTGTTTTTAGGTTTTAGGGCAGGGTTTGGGTTTTGGGGTACAGGGGTGTTTTTAGGTTTTAGGGCAGGGTTTGTGTTTTGGGGTACAGGGGTGTTTTTAGGGTTCAGGGGTAGGTTTGTGTTTTGGGTTAATTAAATTATATTTACCATTTTTAAATTAATTAAAATATATTTAATAAATTAAATTAAATTTATTACATTAATTACATTTTTAAATTAAATTAATTAAATAAAATAAATTATTTCAATTAATTTAATTTAATTTCAATTATAAAAATATGTACATTAAGTTAATTTTATTTTTTTAATTAAATTAAATTATTTCCATTTTTTATTAAAATTACATTTATTAAATAGATATTATTTTATTAAATTAAATTAATGGCTATTTTAAAATGTATTTTAAATAAATTAATTAAATTAAATTAACTTAATAACATTTTTTTAAAAAAGGTATACTTACCTATACTTACGATGTAATGCCATGTGTTGTAATACCATCTGCTATGTAATGCCATGCGTTGTAATGGCATCCGATGTAATGGATCCTGCGTTGTAAAAATTCCGTTGTAACGGAATGCGATGTAAAAATCCGCGTTGTACTGACACCAATCCGTGTCAGGTGTACCCCAATTTTTACATACATGTCCCTGTTGGAAGACAGATGGACGGTGAAAAAAGAACTGAGTGGAAGAACTACCCTGAAGAACCTTGCGGAGGCAGTGGGGTGGGCGGACATATAGAGAGCACAGAACATGTAGGAATGCCAATGCACACACATATCAGCACGCCATGGCAGCCTGTCCAGACTAGATTATTTATTCACCTCCAGGAATGAAGTATGGTGCTTCCACAACATTCAACACTAGCGGGGGCATATCTGACCACTCCCCAGTGGTAACATTGTTCCTGGGACAGGCAAAAGACAAGCTCTGCCACCTCATCGGGCAGATGGAAATCTTTCAGACCAGCTAGTAGAGGGCACTTAGCGATACTCTCACCAGAACGAGGGGGCAGTGGTTTCACACTGCACCCCATGGGAGGCATATAAAGTGGTGATACGCGGACAATATCAGGCGTTAATTGAAGTGACGAGGAAGGAAGACAGGCAGTGTTACCAAAAATTAGAAAGAAAGATTAAATCCCTGGAGACTGAGATACTACAGGGGGGAGGGCCGGTGCTTGATTTGATACACCAATTACACCTCAGGCAAAAGGAACTAAATGAGACATTGCAAAAAATGCAGTCAGGCAACATACCCTGGCAGGGCAAGGAAGGCTCTATGATGTGGGGGACAAAGCCACAAAACTCATTGCCTGGCGAGATAAGCAAGATGTTGGTAGGGGTTGGGTGACAGAGATCTATGACCCGGAATGTAGAATATATACAGGCATTAGGGATATTGCTGAAACATTCGCCACCTATGTCGAGAACACATACGCTTCTAAATCTCACAGGTCCAACACAGACTGCACAGAACTCCTACAAACTATGACATTATTTACTTTGTCAGTAGGTGACCAAGAGACCTTAGAGAGTGATTTAACAATGGAGGAAATAGTGGGAACACTCGGGGGCTACAATCAGGACCCAATGGCCTACCAGTCGAATCGATCAAAAGAAACTAGTGCCCCACCTTCTTAATAGGTTCCTAGCTGCCAAAGACTCAGGAACCCTCCTGGAAGACCAGAGAACAGTCACTATAGTGATAATCCAAAGAGGGCAAACCAGAGATGGACTACGCCTCGTACCGCCCTATCTCCCTGTTAAATGTTGAACCCAAAGTGTTGGCCAAAGTCCTTGTGAACCGTCTGTCTGGGGTAATAGTGTTGGCTATCCTCCCTGATCAATGTGGCTTTATGCGGCGACGTATTATCCACTTGAACCTAAGACGCCTATATGGAGTATCAGATGATGGAACAAGACAGAGGACGCAGGTGTCTCCTCTTAGAGGCTCAAATGGTGCTCAACAGCTTTGAATGGGCTTACATATTTGCGGTACTACCCCAGCTGGGCTTCGGTCCCAGCTGCAGCTCCTGGGTCAGTCTGCTATACAACGCACCATTGGCTAGAGTGCAGGTGAGTGGTTCCACCTCCTGCATCTTTAAAGTGGGTAGAGGCACACCACAAGGATGCACCCTATTACCCATGATTTTTGCCCTAGTCTTAGTGCCGTTAGAGGCTTGGGTCAGAGGAAATCCCCTAATCTGTGGAATCACGGTTGAAAAGACTTGGGAGGAATAGATATCCCTATATGCAGATGTCATCCTGCTATATGTGACGAAGCCCCGTTTCTCGATACTGTGAGGCCTCCACATCTTTGAACTCTTCGGGATCTACGCTGGCTACCAAATTAACTGAGATAAATCCTTTATCATCCCACTCTCGACGGGAGAGATGACTCTGCTGCTCCACTGCCCAGCCCTGGTGGTGTCAGACGGGTTCATATACCTAGGTATCCACATAACCTGGGAGGAGAAAGACTTTCTGTCCCACAATCTATAGCCCCAGATAGAATGCTACAAGCAGACACAGCACACTGGCACACACTACCCCTTTCATTGATGGGAAGGTCTGTACTCTTTAACATGATGACCCTCCCATGCATGCTCTACATACTACAAAACACACCATACAAAATTCCTAATGCACACTTCCGCAAACTTAAGGTCATCTTTGGGGGATGGAGGTGCGGCCTGAATCTCCCTACCAAAAATACAACGTGGTGTCTTTGATGGCGGTCTCAGACTTCTGAGCCAATTACTGGGTGACCCAGCTGGTAGCGGTGAACGACTGGGAATTCGGACAGACAGACGGAACCAGCAGCACACAACGTCCACCGCTGGGCCATGGGGACTGGTGGATACCCGGCCCTCCTTTATGGGAGGGTAAAGAAATTATCACTTCCATTTCACACCCTGGCAGTACAGCAAGCATGGACAGCAACCAATCGAAGATTGGGGTGGCTCAATAAACTCACAGCATAAACCCCACTATGGAATAGTGATAGCCTGAGCGAGGTCAACAAACTGCGTACAAACACGAGATGGCACACAATAGGGATAGACAAACTGGGAACTATATGGAGAGGGGGCAAAATGATATAATTCAATGACTTCCAAGCTGAGTATGAACTAGTGCAGGGAGAGATCTTCCATTACTGGCAGCTGAAACATGCCCTAAAATGCCACCTGCCAGAGGAAGAACACATCACAGATTTCTCTCCCATAGAGGATCGATTGATCCTAGTCCCTATGCCCACTAAGGCAGTCTCTTGATATATAAAAAGATAATAAATAACACACCAGATAACCTAGTCCCATTTAGAGAGGCCTGGACAGAAAATGTGGGTGCCATGGAGGACAATGAGTGGAACAAGGCATTGAGAAGAGGTGTGGCGCAGTGGCCAGGGCGACTGACTCCGGAACCCGGGGGCTCACGGCTCGATCCCCGGTGCTGACAGCAGGTCAGCCCAGCACCATCTGACTCTGGGCAATAGCACGCTTAATCTTCCCGACGGCCCCCAGCGCCTTGACACCCTTGGGGAATTGTTTGCGCTTTAAAAATACTGGACATTTGCAGCGCCCCCAGAGAGATAGCCAAACGAGCAAGATTCCACCTAGTGAAACTTTGGATACTACATAGGTCGTACCTCTCTAGGGGCCAGATGTATGAACACTTTTTCCCATAGACACAAAATGGCTAAAACCATTTGATACATCTGGCCTTAGGTGCAGAATGTACGGGATGGGCCACAGTGATTCAGCGGACTGCCCTAAAGGCTGCTGCAATATAGGCACATTCTATCACACACACTCTGGGCCTGTCCAGTCTCTCAAACTTTCTAGACAGGGGTAACAGAGGTGATGGGGGAGATGACAGACCTACGGATCCCACTCGAAGCCAAGTGGGCATAACAGGGGAGGCTAGGTGCCTGAAACTCTCACACATCTGGTTAATGTGCACTGTGTATCAGTCCTGAGGCTGCCCCGGCGAATTGGAAAAGAGCTGGGGACCGTGGATGCAGTACAGGGGTACCAACATACAGGGAGGGGATGATTGATAGGGGGGGTGTACTAGGACACAGCAGCAAGCAGAAGATGAATTCATAACCCACTACACTATACACTGGATCCCCTTAAGGGATAGGGACTAGATACGTCCTGACAATTATTGATGTTCTGGCCCCCTGCGAGCGGCCCATAAGGTTTCTACTAAACTGTTGACTGATGATATGTGATTCTCAAATACCTGCTCAATAAAAAGATTTATTAAAAAAAACGTTAAAAAAAACTGCAGTGGCAGGCCTGAGACATGTTTTAAAAGGCTCCTTTAGTGAACGCCATTATGAGTGCTGCTTCCCACTAGTAGCATTTAACTTACAGGCCCTGGTTAGAGGTAGTACCATTTACTAGGGACTTACAAGTAAATTAAATGCACCAATCAGGTGTAAACCAATGTTACCATGCTTTCAAGGGAGAGTAGGTGGGGACTGGGAGGCTCTGGCCACACAATCCATTTAGATAAAGCCCAATGGATTGCACCCCACCTTTTATCCATTAATGTTAATCCGATAGATGCATTTTGGGTGTAAATAACCACAGCCTGGGATTGAATAAAGGGCTTTGGATGCACATCCTTGTGCACATGGGGACTTCCAGTGCACAGTGGTGGGTCTTATTTAACACATCTCATTCTGCACAACTATATACACAAAGAAGGAGTCCAGACAGTAATATATATCATTAATAAAATTAATATTCATGCTGATCCTATGGATCCCCCATAGGATAAATGATTAGATAGATCCTATGAATGCCACAGACAAGTTCATCCAAAGATGAAAGGAAGAATCCTAAGAAGTAACAGTGCCTCGAAGTTACAGCTTATAGTGAAATGACTTTTCCTCACTACAGAGGTAGTATGGTGTGCTAATCCCACATGAAAGCTCACATTCAAATCAATGGCTAACTGTGCCCGCTTTCACCTGAACTATATTAGAAAAGTGAAACCATTCATTACTAAGGAAGACCTCAAAGTGGCAGTTCAGTCCCTGGTTATCTCAAGGATTGAATATCGATGTTCAACACTAACAGGTCTATCAAAAATCTCCACAGCACCACTAAAAGCTTATCCGAATGTGGCCGCAAGGCTCATTACAGGCTCCAGAAAATACGACCACATCTCCCCACATCTAAAAGCACTAAACTGGCTACCATACGAAGCCAGAATTCAACTTAAATTAGCTTGTATTACCCACAAAGCCCTCCACTACAAAAAAACAATGTACTTAGCCCAGAAAATTGAGGGCGAAGCAGGCTGGCCAGGAGTGCTAAAGAGCTATTGCTGAAACCGCCCATCTTTCGTAAAAAGTAAACATACGACAGAGCATTCTCCAGAGCGGCACCCAGAATCTGGAATTCACTCCCTCCAAACATTAGAAAAATTCAAAATTTGGCTACTTTCAAGAGGTAAGCGAAGACCTTCCTAATGAGCAAGTTCCTTCTGTGGACAGGACTGCTCTTAGTCTGCTTCATGATTAAAAACTAATATTTGAATAGCCCTGTATTGAATAGATACAGCCGACACCAAATGACCACAAAGACATTAACGATGGTAAAAGATAAAATTACCAGTTATCTGCGAAAATCTCTTTACCTGCTCAGTACCACAATGAATGGATCATTGTATTATTGATGTAAAAACTCAAAAGTCACACATCTGAACTATGTTGTATGATACCAATACATACTCCTTGTACGCTAAACAGTTATTTGAACGAGTTTTGTGTAACTGGTGAGAAAGACGTGTAACTTGATCATATATATATATATATATATTATTGCTGCTATACGAGTGTAATCTAATATGTACCCATTGTAAATGTGAAACGCAGTGTGATCTAATATGTACCCACTGTAAATGTGAAACGCAGTGTGATCTAATATGTACCCACTGTAAATGTGAAGCGCTCTGATACCCAAGGGTCACGTTCGCGCTATACAAAACTCTATAAATAAAATAAATAAATAAAATTAAAAATTATTGTGTTGTGGGTGCTGGCAGGAATACACGTAGACCACAGTTAGGAAAGTATTTATTAAGCATATACTCAAGACTCCAAAAGGGACGTCTATCACATGTTAGTCAGCCCGCCTCTCACTGAGCTAACCACCACTCCTTGAATGCCCACACCGAGGCACTCCATAGCATCACATGAAGCACACTGGTCTCACTGAGCTATCTGCATTAGAACACCCACATACTGGAATACAATATTAAAGGTGCTTTTGGATATCGTTAGAGCTTTGACTGTTGTGTATGAACAGTGACTCACTCTGAGCATTAGTACGCAGGTGCTGCTCTTAATACTGAATTTTATTTCAAATACGGGTCTTATGTGATTTTCATTCTTTGTTCCTGTACCTGTTATTGCTCTTTCATACAAAGATGATGTGTGTGTTATTACAGGTGTAATAATGTGAAGATTCAGTGCCCAGAGCTGGTGAAGAGTTATAAAGGTAAATCTAATTGTGATGATTATCTGTTTGTTACTGGTCATGAAAATGGTGTAGTATGGTATGGTATTGTATAGCATGGTATGGCACAGTATGGTGGTGTGGTATAGGGTGGGATGTTATCGTATGGTACCACAATATACCACACTACAACATATGGTGCATAATACAATATATACCACATGAGGCATACTACAATGCTGCGAAAAACAAAGTAGCGTGGCACACAGCAATTGTTTTAGGTTGAGTTTCTTGTGTTGACTATGATTTTACTAGTAGTTTTAAGGTGCTCCAGCAAGAGACGTAACCGTCCGTGTACGTCGTAGGTAAGAATTGTTTGTGTGCGTTACATGGGGAGTAAACGCATCCTTGCATATGGGCACACAATGCGGTTCGTCGGATGAAGACAGACTCCAATGTTGCTTTTACCAGTTGATTATTTATTCATCAATCTCGCAAAAAGTTATTTGTTCATTAATTCACAAAATTTCAAAGTTCGTATATCCCATCGCTATGATGGTATGTAGACAGACATTTCCAAAGAGATACTCCGATGCATTTCGGGCTTGTGTTGCCCTTTGTCAAGGAGTTGTGTCACGGTCGTGTATACACTTGGCTCTTTGGGACTTGATGAAAACAACAGCGGCTGGTGGATTCTCGGATCGAGGGCTGGAAGGTGAACCTACAATAACCTTGGTGCTAATATATACCTACTGGGCATCACCCAGCACACACTGTCCCAGGTCTGTCTGAAATGGTTCATCCAGGGCTTTAAGTGGGATGAAAAATAACTGGGGAGTCTCCTAGGGGCATGGCTTAAAACGCCTAAGCTAAAAATATGTACTTAGCATAGTGTGCCACCCCACTGGTATTTTGCTGCTTCTGTCCATTAATCTGGATGTATAACACAAAAAACAATATTACACCTACAACAAGCCAGGACTATTGGCTTTGTCAATGGTTGTAAATCGCATAAGATAAATAAGCAACAACTATTACTTTGTTGTATATAATACTGAAAATGCTTCAGTTCCTATTTATTTACTGCAGTTTTATATAGCGCCTACTTTACCCAAAGGTGTCAGAGAGATTTACAATAGAACCAAGTTACAAAAAGGCCACTCTTGTGAGCGAGGTTGTGGCGTAATGTTAGAGCTGCCGACTTTCGAGCTGAGAAAACAGCTTCTAGCCTCCTGTTGGTTTGATATCCTAAGATTCAAAACATGAATATGTCCTTGGGTAATTTAACCAGTTTGCAATATGCAAAACTGGAAAAATAAGTCTTTGAAGTTACATCAAAAGCAATGCTTTTAAGAACTGCTGGGCAGGACCCTGTCCGCTTAAAGCCCCTGGGTTTATCCCATAAGATTCTTCAATTTACCCACAAGGGGCTAGATGAAGGTAATAGCAAATTACTGAATGGTATATACCGAATTTTTAATTGCTATGTAGGAAAAAAAATCGGTAAAAATACAGATTCAGTAAATTACCGAATCAGTATTTGCCATTGATTCCTATGGGCTTGAAGCCCATAGGATTCAATAGCAAATACCGATTCGGTAATTATCAAATCGGTAAAATTACCGATTTTACAAGGGGGACAGGGTGTCACTTTGACACCCTGTTGCACCCCTGTTTCTGGCTTGTGTGCCATGTGACACACATACATGCCCTTAGGGCATGTCTGTGTGCCACATGGCACAGGTGTACATGCACAGATGTGCATGTACACTGGAATTTGTTATTTACCATGTAATAGTATTACATGGTAAATAACGAATCGGTAATGGCCTGTGGCACTGTTTTCAGTGCCACCTGCATCCGTATTTACAGAATCAGTAAATTTACTGATTCGGTATTATACAGAACCGGTAAATTTACCGAATCAGTAAATATACCGATTCTGTAAATTAAGCCTACCTACATGCCAAATCCCAAATACCGGTCGGTAACAGCCGAAATCGGCCGTTACTGATCAGTAATTGGCGACCTACATCGGGCCCAAGATCCCTACCTTGTGGATCTTTTCATTGTTATTGTTTATTTAATATTCCTCCTTACAAGAGCTCAAACAATTCACCTGTATTATTTGCCTAATATAAATAGGCATTCAGAAAATTGTGTGTTTTCAATGTAAACGGGCCCCAGGAACTACATTTCCCAGCATCCCTTGGCCCCACAAGATTACATTCCTAAGCGCCCTAGCGCCTGCGGCAGATGAACATTGAACATGTTTAAACATGTTGGCAGAGCTGTGCTTTAGTTGGTCTCAGCTGCTTATCACTAATGAACCGCAATGTACGTGCTAACAAGGGACACAGGTGCTCACGCACTCGCCGCAAATTCCCAAATGGGCTCAGCTGGAAGCGCGGTGTCACCTCGTACTCACTGCACGTATTGACAATAATTTCCTTTAGCTGTGCCTTGCAAATGTGGATACAAAACCTCCTGCTATGCCTAGGGTGACCAGAATACAAATTTTCTATCGGACGCATCAAGAATTTTCAATTCTATTAAGGACATGGAGGTGAGTGTGAGAAGTTAGCCTGGCATATGATGTCCACTAGTTCTAGTGGGCACCTTGCACCAGTCTAATCGACCCTTATTGATGGTGGTTGTAAAGTCAACCTTATAGAAAGCTATCCTAGTGGTAGCATGAACCAGCAGTCTTCAGGCTAAGACTTCAGTAGGGGAGTTAAGCAAGTTGTTTTACCATATATAATCCCTTGAATACCAAATGAAAGGACACCACACAAGGTATATATCAAATATATATGTATTTAATCTAAACACAGCCCCTCTGCACTTTTTATGAGGTCAGAGGAAAAAATACAATGCAAGTCACACAGTTAACATACAATAAGTTGCATAGTATACGTTATGCCCTAGGGGCCTCCCAAACCATATACTAAGAAAGTGGTATAAGTACCACGTGAGAGTTTGAAAGCAGGCCTAGGGCCTGGAGAATCGCTGGGGCTACACTAAACAACCGAAGGACAGAAAGTAGGAGACCCACGGGAGCCGCGTGCAGTGTCTAAACACAGGCGCGGTTTCCTATTCACTTTCTATGGAGTTCGTAAAAGTTACAAAGTTACAGTTTAAGGACACTTCCGGATGGACTAGGATGGAACCCTTTTAAACTAGGACACTACGAGAGTCAAGACCCACTGGAGCACCGGAGTACTCGTGTTACCGCACCCAGGGAAGCAGGGTGCATAGGTGTCTTTTCGTGTCGGGTTTCGTCAATGTTTTCTATGGAGAGCAGCAAAGAAGTGCTGCAGGCGACAAGAGGAAAAGTGTCTGGGTGGATCCAAGGGTGGACGGAGATGTGAAGAACCTGAAAGCAAAGGGGACAGAGTCTAGGTCACTAGCCAGTGACCAGGAAGGAACCAGGCGAGGTCGGGTGCTTTAACGTGAAGAAGGTGAGTTTGTCTCTTCAGCCATGAGGTCCAGAAGGCATCGACGATGACCAGGAGCTGGATTCGAGCTGTTCCACAATGGATCTAGATGACTGCGGCGTCGGTATCCGGATTGGACCCAACAAGCTTTGGCAATCGCAACCCACGCAGGATGTCGAGATTGGCTCTGTTGTAGACCAGCAAGGTCTGTGGCGCTTCTCTTTTTCAGGGAAACTGGAGCCAGCCTGGAGTAACCAGGACAGCAAGTTAAATTCAAAGGAAGGTCTTCAGGGGGCTCACAAGTCTGCGGGCAAGGAACCAGGAAGACGCATTGAGCTCAAATGAAAAGGTGGGGCCCATGGGACACTCGCGGAGTGTGGAAGCCTGAGCTTCGGTGCAAATGGTGCTCGGGGCTGGGGCTTCTCATACCCCAATGCACAACTTACTGAGGCTTCAGGAAAGGAGTGCAGGTAGCAAAATGCAGCATGTCCGGTCCCACATCTCTCGTGTCCGCCACGTGTCTTAGCTTTGCTGTGGATGTGGGAGGGGTCAGAAAAGTCTGGAAGTCCACTTCTTGTGTCGCAGAGTCTTCGGGTTCCGATGGGAGCCTTGAAACTGCAGACCGACGAAGTTGCTGTTGGTGCCTGCTTGCACAGGGTGGTCACTCCTTGACCACAAGGGAGATGTCTTCCATCTTCCAGTCAGAATGGAATGTCGAAGGTCCAAGATATGTCTTACAAAGATTAATCCAGGATAATCTAAAGTCCTGGGGACACAGCTCCTATACTTATATTAAGAAAGGGGGCTGGATTACCTGAATAGGTCCCTCCTATGGGTGGACCTGAGAAGGGGGTGGTAACACCCCTTTCCCTTTGTCCAGTTTCGCGCCAGAGCTGGGGCTGGAGTGCCCCAGCAACTGGTTTGAACCGGGCTATGCTTGGAGCACCTTGTGTGCCCCAGGCAGTGTCTAGATGCATTCACTGAATGAATGCAGCCCTCCCTGCCCCAATACACAAAACCCCTCCCTGGACAGGAAACCTATTGTCCAGGCCACCCTTGCCGGAGTTTCCCCCAGGAAACAGGAGGTCAGACTTGTGTCTGTGGCAGCAGCATCCATTTTGTGAAGCTGAGGCTCTGTTTAATTTTAACTGGGTAAAGCAGTAACTACATGTCTTCTTCCTCTAGAAGGGTGGAATGTTACCCCCGCCGCCAGAATCTGCAGGGAGGGGGGTAGTATTCCAAAGTGTGTAACACCTTACACAACATGTTTTGATAAAGCCAAACCAAAGTTAGCATTAACCACGAGGATTATAATGCACTTAAGAGTATATGGTATGGATATATCATAGAACAGCTATAAGGAGATGGTTCTGAGGTTCCGTGAGGTTCCGTGACGGTTCCGTGACGACTTGAACCCGTGTTTTCAAGTTTGTCGGAAATACATAAAATTAGTATCAGTGAACCGCAAATGATCCATTTAGTATATCCTAGTGTTTTCGCTACGCTACGAGCAAGAGCACTCCTTCCAAAGACACATTTCCGATCTACCCACGGCATCCATCTTAAATCATGGCCGCCATTTTATGTTTCCTTGCCCTCACATATGCAATAGCCTCTGATCATTTCATTCACTCCACTTTGATTAAGGACACGTAGCCTTAGCCGGAGATTCACCTCTTACATGACACGTGCACCTTAAACCAGATCACGCTGTAGCTGCATGACTCGACAAAGGCTGCCTCCTCTGCTCGAGGCCAGTCCTGCCAAACTGGTCTTTGTGTCCATTGTACCTGATCATGATTAGGCGGCCGAAGCCGGTAGCCTTGCCCATTTACAACCCACAAACATCTCTTATCCCGCTTTTCTATCTTCTGCACCTGGCTCTGCTCCTTTCCTTCTGGGCCTTTATTAGGGGGAGGTAACGAACTTTACGATGAGGCGGTCCGGCTCTTGAATACAATATTGACAAGGGATTGTGATGGACTGGTGGGAACCCCTCTTCGTGATGTTTGGTATCAGATATTATCGACAGTTCCTGTGTAACGCCAAATATTTATTGTTTAGAGACACAAAGGTTTGGGAATGTACCGACATGTGAAATATTTGCCTAGAGCACAATTTTTAGTATATAAGGAGCAACCCACTTTGTACAAATCGAACAGGCTCCTGATTACTGCCCGTGTGTAGTATCTGTGACTTCTGTGTCCCTGCAGTAATAAACCTTTGGTCTTTGACGCCACCATCGAGAAGCCCGTGTTTCTGTTCATTTGTGCACCAAGGCAGGTGGGACTCCGGGGTCTTCGGGTGTTGTACCCTGACACCTCTGGACGGAACCAAAAAGTCCAGAACTCCAATTGGCGCCCAACGTGGGGCGACGTCATTCGGTACCGGTCCAAAAGCCTGAAGAGTTCGAGAAGCTTCGTGTGAAGATTCCTGAGGGAGGCGCCCCACTTCATCGATCCCGGCATATCGCAAAAGTGGCCCTGACGTTCTCTTCCACGAGGGTTCCCGTTCAGGACGGCTGCAGTGGGCCGTTGCCTTGACCGTCGCCCTGTCTTGGACCCGAAGTGGTGCAGTCCTTAGTACGGCGAAACGTGACGGGTTTCTCCTTGGTGACGTCTTCAGTGACTCAGTTAAGTATTTAGTGATAGCTAGCTGGTTACTTTGTGAGGATTGTTAAAATCCTTGATCGGTTCTTGGTTTGGTTTGGTTTTGTCAGATTATCACTAGTTGTTCTAGTTACGATAATCTATTTGGTTTAGTTTGGGTATCGATACATTAGTTCGTTTTGGTAGGCCTAAGTTCTTGGTTCGAGTGCACATATTTGTTCCGTGTTTGTTTGTTTTGTGTTCCGGACTGAAAATGGTAAGTCGGAAAATGTTGTCTTGTTTTAGTTGCAACAGTGACTCACGATTGGAGGACTCTTGTCTGGTTCCTCCGATTGGGACTCCCCTACATGATTTATACTGTAAGTATGGTGTGGGACCTATAACTTATAATGAGATATGGGTCCGTTATTGTAAGAAGGATGGTGTCCTTAGTTGGCCACTGCATGGTAGTTTCGAACCAGAGATTCTCGACAACTTAGAAGCGAAATTGTTTAAGAAGAAAGCCCGGCCGGCAATGTTTGATTCTTTCCGTTTCTGGCGAAAAGAATCCAAACAGAGAGAAATGAAAAGGTTGAAGAAAGAGCAAAAAGAACAAGAAGAGTTAACTCTAGAGCAAGCGACTAAACAGTTGCAGACTAACGAGTGTGAGAAGACCATAGATGTAGCCATTAGACAGCATAATCTAGCGATTGACAAATGTTATCCTGCCTTGCCATCGAAAACAGCTAAGATATTAGAGGACTCCGAAAACGATCCTCTGCTATCTTATCTGTTACGGTCACCTCCACCGTATGCACAAGGTGCTACGGCTCCACTCATCCCGAATGTTCAATTGCCGGTTGCTGGACAACCTGGTGTTCTTGCTTCTGTTCCTCTGAATCAAGTTCCTGTACCTCTTGTGATGAATGTAAATGTTCCTACAGCTTCTCCTCTTCCTACACTGCCAGTTCCTGTATCTATCTCTGTACCTACTGATCCGCAAACTATTTTTCTCGATACTCCCACTGTTTCGTCATCTATTCCTACCTCTACTGCATTCTCTATGTCTGCGAGTGTACTAACTCCACTTTCTGTTCGTCGAAGAATCACTGATTCTGTTACTAATATGCTGTCTCCTATATATAAAACCTTGATTAAGACTCCTACTCCTGACTCTGTACAGAGACGGAGTCAGCTTCCAAGTACTGAGGAACGGGGAGTTTTAGACTCCACGGCTCTCAGATGGATTACGAAGGGTAGAAGATATAGTACAAGAGATGTGTTAGAGACATTTATGCAGTGGAAGGAACCAACGCAACGGTACGTCTTTGATGAGATGTGCTCGTTGTTACGTGAAGAAATAGAAGAAGACGATGTCGAATCAGATTTGGAAGATTTAATTAAGGTTCAAAAGGAGTTTGCTGCTGGTATGATAGTGGGTGAGAATATAAAGCAAGCGATGGAACTCATTTTAAGTTTTAGGAGTGATCCATCTCTTCGTTCACCGAGAGATTTAGAAAAGGGTAAAGTGAAGCCAAGTCGCCAATATCCTATGAGGGAGGTTCCTCCAATTTGGCGCGAAGCAATACCACGTGATGATAATGCGGGAATTGCGGCTGCTCCAGCACAGTTCCAAAGAGTATGGATACATATTCCATGGAAGCGAGCAGAAGTGTTAGCAGTGAAACAGGCCTTGCCAGATCCGCGTAAGAATCCAGCCGGATATTACAAGGAATTGACACAGACAGTTGAGGCTTGTATAATGAACTTAGCCGACATTGATATGTTGTTTGGTAATGTAGTGCCACAACCAGTGTGGGCCAAAATTCGTAGAGAGGATCATCAAGTAGCCTTAGGTGGTGATTGGGCAGCTATCACTGCAGCAGATACTCAACAAATAGGTGGTGCGAAACCCGAACCTCTAATTGCTAATCTGCCAGGTAGAATAATAGATCTAATGAAGACTCTGATGCCAGCATTGCGTGTTAATTGGGACAAGTTGTCAGCGTGTAGACAGAAAAAAGACGAAAGTGTCTCGGACTTCTTCACGAGGTTCGAAGAGACTTTTGTAGATCATAGTGGTCAGGATATGAGCACAGAAGGGGGACAAAGATTGTTTGTCGATAAATTTGTGCATAATTTGTTACCTGAATTATGCAATAAATTGAAAGACTCAGAGAGTGCGTGGGCCGTATCTACGACAGCGCAAATACTTGCGACTGCACAGTACTACGAAAATAGGGATAAAGAGGAAAAGGAGAAAACAGAGAAGAAAACGAAAGATTTAAAAACTAAAGTTCTTTTGCAGCAGGCGTATCCGCCTCGTGCGAATCAGACTAATACGCAGCAAAACTCATATCAAAGGACAGATTATAATTCATCAAGGCCTCAATATCAGTGGAATCAGTGTGCGTACTGTAAGAAAGAGGGTCACTATAAAAATGAATGTCCGATCTTAGCGCAAAATAATGCAGCAGCAGCTCAGAGAGGTCGTGGTGGTTTTGTGCAGAATTCTAGAGGACGAGGACGAGGTGCTATGCCTCCACAAACGAATGATCGTCCCTCCAATCACTTTGATCAACGAAATGGACAATCTGCTCAGCAAAATAGATCTCAACAATATCTTGTTGAGGACTATTGTGAAGTAGATGAGGGATTTCAACAAAATGGGTACTAGGACAGCCATGGACAGAGAGAGGGAGTAGTATCAGTTCCAGTGGATCAGAGTGGGCCTTATGTCGCAGTAGCAACATCAGGTGTAGTCGAACCGTTTCTGTTGGATACTGGTGCCGCAAAAAGTTCTATCATGCATGCGAAACTCCCTGGCGCACCTTTGTCTGGCTCAACAAATGTTTCCGTAGGTTTTTCAGGCGCCCCTGTGTACAACCCGATATCTGGTCCTTTGTCTATTTCTGTTGGACCGTGTCACTTGAAAGCACCCCTGATTTTGACGACAGGTTGTAATGAAAATCTGCTTGGTTTAGATTTGTTAAAACGACTATATGCGACATTGTACTGTTCTCCGGAAGGAGTACAGCTTACACTGGGTAAAAATATCACCTCTCCGATGTACTTGTCGATGGACGCACTCCCGCCGGAGCTACGTTCACTCCCTGATTCTCTTTGGGCGACTGGTCCCAACGATGTAGGTCTACTAGAAATTCCACCGTATGTAGTAACTTTGAAAGCGAATGTAAAATTTCCAAGAATTCCTCAATATAAAATACATAGTGAAGGTGAGCGTGCACTTTTACTGATTGTGCAAGACCTGATTAAGAAAGGTGTAGTTGAAGAAACTAGAGGAAATGTCTGTAACAGTCCTGTATTGCCGATCCTGAAGCGAACTGATCCTACAAAGCCTCCAGTTTATAGGTTTGTCATAGACCTTAGAGAAGTTAATAAGATTGTAATTCCGCAGTTTCCTGTAGTGCCAGACATTACTGCCTTGTTAACATTGATTCCTGCCACAGCTACGTGGTTCTCAGTTATAGACCTTAAAAATGCCTTTTTCAGCATTCCGATAGCCGAAGAAAGTAGGGATATTTTCGGCTTCTGTTTAGGAGGTCGCAGTTTCAGATTTAAACGCGCTCCACAAGGCTACTGTGAAAGTCCATCCATTTACAGTCAAGCTTTAAAAAGTCAGCTAGATTCTTTTGTCCTTCCTCCAGGTTCTGCTCTAGTGCAGTATGTAGACGATCTTTTAGTGGCTGCCGATGACAAGGAAACTTGCAAAGCAGCTACAATTTCTCTATTGCATCATTTGTCTAATTTGAATCACAAGGTGTCACCTTCCAAAATGCAATACTGCTGCCAAGAAGTGACCTACCTAGGTCACCTCTTATCAAAGGAGGGAAGAAAGTTGACCCCAGAAAGAATAAAAGCCATTACGCAGATGAGTGTTCCACGCACACAAAGAGAAGTACGTGCCTTTCTAGGTATTACCTCTTACTGTAGGCAGTGGATCCCAAATTTTTCTCTTTTAGCGAAACCATTGGTAGCTTTGACTGGGAAAAATGTTCCGAGTCCGGTGCCATGGTCTGATGAATGTCAGGAGAGTTTTACTGAGTTACGAAAAGCATTGTGTTCAGCTCCTGTATTGGGTACACCTGATTATAGCAAGCCATTCACGCTCTACGTTCACGAAAGAG
Organism: Lissotriton vulgaris; assembly: GCF_964263255.1. NCBI lineage: Eukaryota > Metazoa > Chordata > Amphibia > Caudata > Salamandridae > Lissotriton > Lissotriton vulgaris. The sequence goes on from NC_141693.1 coordinate 77,955,078, forward strand.
AAGGTTGCGCGTTGAGTGTTCTGACACAGAAGTTTGGTGATAAACAACGCCCTTGTGCGTATTTCTCATCAACATTAGATCCGGTAGCCAGAGCGTTGCCTAGTTGTTTGAGGGCTACAGCGGCAGCTGCAGCTTCCATTCGACAATCTGCTGGTTTGGTGATGAACAATATGCTAGTGGTCATGGTTCCTCATGCAGTGGATACACTCATGAACCGAACGAAGACACAACACCTTACTAGTGCGAGATTATCTGGTTAGGAGCTGACGTTATTAGCGAGTCATATTCAGATCAAAAGATGCAATGTATTGAATCCAGCAACATTGTTGCCGACTGATCAAGAGTCGAGTGATTCTGAGCCACATGACTGTTATTTCAAAACGGAGGAAGAGACAAAAGGACGTATCGATTTAAAAGATACTCCCCTATCCGACCCGGATGGTACGCTGTATGTGGACGGGTCATGTTTTAAATTGGAGAATGGTGATGTGACTGCTGCCTACGCGGTAACGACTTTGAAGACGATTGTGGAGACTGCAAGAGTGAGTCAGAATTCTGCCCAAGCTGCAGAATTAATAGCTCTTACGAGAGCGTGTGTTTTAGCCGAGGGAAAGAGAGTGAATGTGTTTACAGATAGTCAGTACGCATTTGGCGTGGCCCATAGTTTTGGCCGGTTGTGGAGAGAAAGGGGTTTCATTACGTCCCATGGGACTAAGATTCAACATGGCCAGCTAGTTAACGACTTGTTGGAATCTCTAACCTTACCGACTGAAGTTGCGATTGTGAAGTGCAGTGCTCATAAAGCAATCACGGATGATGTTGGTCGGGGAAATGCATTTGCTGATGAAACCGCTAAACAAACAGCTAGAGACACGATGAGTAGAATGTATGTTGCTACGTCTGCAAGATGGATTGCTGAGTCTGGAATGTGTGAGGACACTATGGAAAGTGTGAAAGAGATTCAGAAAGAAGCGACTGAGGAAGAGAAACGTGTATGGAGAGAAAGTACAGGCAAGTTGGACTCGAATGGATGTTGGATCGATTTGACAGAACAGCAGCGTTGGATGTTGCCTGATGCGTATGTGCTTGCAACAGTGACGATGGCGCATGGAGTGGCGCACATAAGTTCTAAAGGGATATGTAAGATGTTGGCTCCGGTTTGGAAGAATGAGGGAATCAGTAAGTGTGCAGAGAGAGTGGTGAAAAATTGTATGGTGTGCTTGATGCATAATCCTGGCAAGGGAACTCCAACTCCAGCTGGTCATTTTGCTCCTCCTTCCTGTCCCTTTGAAGTGATTCAGTTAGACTTCATTCACATGGAACGCTGCAACAATTTAAAATACGTCCTGGTGGTAGTATGTGCTTTTTCCAGGTGGATAGAAGCATACCCGCTAAAGGACAACACAGCTCTATCTACTGCTAAAATTCTTCTAAAGGAATATTTCCCTAGGTATGGAATGCCACGGATTGTATGGTCAGATAACGGAAGTGAGTTTATAGGGAAAGTTATGCAGAGTGTGTGTGCTGGTCTAGGATTGAAACAAAAGTTTCATAGTGCAAACCATCCTCAGTCTGCTGGTTTAGTCGAGGGTTACAATGGCATCCTCAAGCTTAAAATAGCCAAAATACAAGCATCCACAGGTTTGGCTTGGCCAGACGCACTTCCTTTGGCTTTGTTATCAACGAGAGCAACAGTGCATTCTAGAATAGGGCTTTCTCCATATGAGATTGTGTTTGGCCGCCCGGCAAATATCTGGGGTGTGCCAAGGCCTAAAAAGTTTTGCTCCATTGAATATCCTATGTTGATAGACTACCTTTACGACTTGACTGCTAAATTAAGTCTTATTCATCAACAGGTCTTTGATGCTTTGCCAAAATCTCCGGAGAGTCCAGGACATCAGCTGAAACCCGGTGACCACGTAGTGGTCAGAAATTTTGCGAGGACAAAGAATCTTCAGCCTCGCTACATCGGCCCCTTCCAGGTCCTGCTGGCGACGAGGACAGCTGTACGTGTTGCTGGCCGCAAGCATTGGATCCACGCTTCTCACGTAAAGCGTGTCCCACTGCCGCTGCCCTACGACGCCTGGGTGAAGAAGGGAATTGGTGCCTCCGAATCTGAAACAATTCCGAAATTTGTCCCTTTCAGCGATGCCGATTTGACCACTGACACTTTGAAACCTGACTCTCCTCCTGAAAAGACTGCTTTGAACACTGAACATTTGTCTCCAGCATCAGAAGAGACTTTGCTATCTGCGAACTTAAACTCTGCAACAGTTGTTGGTGATACACTATTTTCCGATCAAACAGTACCAGCAAAGAAGAGATACAACCTTAGAAGCCATAAAAAGGACTAATAAAGCAGGCAACTGCATATTGTGATTTTGATATATATATATATTGAACTTTTGCTTTTCAGCCAGGAAGTTTGCTATTGTTTATTGTTTTAAAATTGCCTTGCCGTCTGGGTAGCCGTAGGGTCGTGGCTGTGTGCCTAGTTTGAATTTGCAGGGGTCTGACACAAGGTCGATCTTTCTGTTAGTTCTGGGAACTCCCAGGGCTGACAGAGGCATTTTCATCTACGTACACATCATCAGTGGTCGCGAGCGGATTGTAGAAGATGGAGCTTCCTGCGCTGCAACAAGAAAATGTGATTTATGTTCGCAGAAACAGACTTAATAGAATTCTTCACAGCAAATGTTTTCTGATGCAATGTGCCATTACATTCTTGATTGTTTTAGCAACATTGGTGGGTGGAATTGTCTTTAGCATAAATTTGATTTTTGTGCCAGTATCTACAGTGCCTCCCCTTGATCCTGCTATTTCTACTGTTTCTTCTATACACTCTTTTCACTCATTTCCAGAACATGAGCAAGCCCGACGCTCAGAATTCACCAACAACACTTTTGTACAGCTCTTGCACCAACACCAACTGGTAGTTAACACTACAGACTGCTGGGTGTGTGGCTTGATACCTCACACTATGGATAAAGGTATTCCCTATTTGGTTTTGCCTTACAGTTATAATGGATCATTTCAGGCCTTCCAAACCATCTTTGCTTATGCCCTTGAAACCTATCCTCCACGTCCACCGCGGTCCACTAAATATAACTCTGCCAACAAAGCGTTAGTCCAGGGAATTATTGACATGGTCAAGGACGTCAATAATACTCCATCTTACCCTAGAGACGAATTGCGAGTATATTTAAGTTGGAATACTTCAGAGTATCGCCTTAGTTTAGGAGAAAGCAAGCGTAAAAGCTCAACTCCAATCTGGGTCGTACCTCACCGAGGTCAGGTCTGTTTGCAAGGTAATGGGAGAAATCCGAGAGCTCAGCTAGGGAGGAGTGAGTGCGTAGAGACTTATGTGTTTCCGGCTAACTCTTCCCCTGCCTTCCTCACTGCTAGGGGTACCTATACCGAAACTGCTGGTGCCCTTAGCAATCTGACAGCTGAGCTTCAGGCGGATAGACTCATGACATTGCAGAACCGTATGGTTCTAGATGTTATACTTGCAGATCGAGGTGGGGTATGCAGAATGATCCAATCGAGCTGCTGTGTCTTTATTCCTAATAATGCTCCAACAGTTTACGAGGCGATCTCTAAGTTGCACAAGATTTCAGACTCCATACATGTAGACAAGGGAAACTGGTCTTTCATGGAGTGGGTTTGGACTCTGATCTCAGCGTGGGGATGGAAGGTTCTAATGGTCATTGGTGCCATCCTAGTATTCCTATTCTCATGTTGTCTGATTATCCAGTGTGGTCCTGCTCTGTGTAGTCTTTGTGCTGCAACTTGTCTCAGAAAACCACCTGCGTTTGGAGAAAAGACACGAGAAAGGATGATGATACAACAGCATGTCACTGACCTGATGAGCATAGAACTAGATTCAGACATAGATTGAGTAATTGCCTATGTAAGGGCAAAAGGAGGGTCTGAGGTTCCGTGAGGTTCCGTGACGGTTCCGTGACGACTTGAACCCGTGTTTTCAAGTTTGTCGGAAATACATAAAATTAGTATCAGTGAACCGCAAATGATCCATTTAGTATATCCTAGTGTTTTCGCTACGCTACGAGCAAGAGCACTCCTTCCAAAGACACATTTCCGATCTACCCACGGCATCCATCTTAAATCATGGCCGCCATTTTATGTTTCCTTGCCCTCACATATGCAATAGCCTCTGATCATTTCATTCACTCCACTTTGATTAAGGACACGTAGCCTTAGCCGGAGATTCACCTCTTACATGACACGTGCACCTTAAACCAGATCACGCTGTAGCTGCATGACTCGACAAAGGCTGCCTCCTCTGCTCGAGGCCAGTCCTGCCAAACTGGTCTTTGTGTCCATTGTACCTGATCATGATTAGGCGGCCGAAGCCGGTAGCCTTGCCCATTTACAACCCACAAACATCTCTTATCCCGCTTTTCTATCTTCTGCACCTGGCTCTGCTCCTTTCCTTCTGGGCCTTTATTAGGGGGAGGTAACGAACTTTACGATGAGGCGGTCCGGCTCTTGAATACAATATTGACAAGGGATTGTGATGGACTGGTGGGAACCCCTCTTCGTGATGTTTGGTATCAGATATTATCGACAGTTCCTGTGTAACGCCAAATATTTATTGTTTAGAGACACAAAGGTTTGGGAATGTACCGACATGTGAAATATTTGCCTAGAGCACAATTTTTAGTATATAAGGAGCAACCCAGGGGCGTGGCTTGGGCGCCGATGGCGATGGTCGCCTGAGAGCTCGGCTCCGGGACTGAGCCCGGGATTATCCTGTTAATCGGAGGCCGCGGGGCACCCTAGCCCCCGCAAATCGTCGCTCGGCCCAACTGGACCCCACTGAGACGCCCGGCGCGGCCTGGACGAGAGGTGATCTGCCCGAAACACGAAGTTTGAGGTCCCGGGGAGAGCGACCCAATATGGCGTCCGGACCCCTTTGTCCCCTTGGACGGGGCCATTAGCCTGGATGAACGCCGCTGGTCATAACGTGCCCTCCGCTCTTGTGTTTTCCAGGAGAGTGAGAAGCTGGACTCTGCCCTGCTGAGACCCTGATATTGAGGAATGCGCCCGGGCGATCGGAAGCTTCTACCATAGTAAACCCCGGCACGCGGACGCCTGGAGGTCCCGGCGGTGGTGACGACCCCCGACGCGGCGCTTGGCTGCATCCCCCGATCGTCCCGATCCCATGGGAAGCATAACCCCCTGGTGTCACAAAGTCTCTGGAGGTGTGGGTGGCCCTCGTTCCGGATCCTCGTCAACCAGACGGACCTGCCCGGCCTGGCGCCGAGTGTCTCCGCCTCCTCCTCAGCGCTCTCAGACGACACGGTGGTGGCGCGAGCCGAACCTGTGGAGATCCACCTGGCCCTGGAGAAGAGGATCACCGGCCTTTATCCCGAGGGCCTCCATTCGGGAGAGTTATAGTCGGCGCCCGCACTCGGTGGCACCTTTACCTGAGCCCACACTGTGCGCTTCCCGCGATATGGGGAAGCCGAGAGGGGCCAAGGGGCCCACCCCGGCCGCCTCTGACTCGGAGACCCCAGACAAGGAGGGCAGCGGCAACCCGGGGGACGCTGGTGGCGCACCGCTGCAGCAACAGTTTGATCGCGTCCTGGAAGCGATTGCGACCACACGCTCGGCCCTTCAGCAGGACATTGCCCAGGTGGCGACGAGTCTGGGCCTCCTCAGGGCGGATCATGGCAAGCTATCGGACAGGGTCAAAGAAGTAGAAGGCTCGGTGAAAACCTTGGAGCCGGCGCAGCGAACCCTGGCCGCGGCAATGAAAGATGCTCTAACCCGGATTTCTGCCCTGGAACAGCGAGCGGAGGATGCGGAAGGCCGTAACAGGCGCAACAACATCCGAGTGGTAGGCCTTCCGGAGAAGATCGAGGATGGCGACATGGTGGCCTACTTGGAGGCCTGGCTCCGAGACACGGTAGCCCCGGAGGGCCTATCCTCTTTCTACACCCTTGAACGGGCTCATAGAGTCCCAGCACGGCCACCGCAACTGGGCCGGGCGCCGCGCCCGGTGGTGGCGCGCCTCCTACATTTTCGCGACAGGGACCTCATCCTCAATGCCGCTAGACATAATGGCCCTTTCAAGGTGGAGAACAGCCAGGTGAACATCTTCCCGGACTACACCTATGAAACCCAACGTAGGCGGTACTCATTCTTGGCGGTCAAGCGCGAGCTCCGGAGCGAGGGCATTCAATACTCGCTCCTATTTCCTGCAAGGCTCCGCGTCATTGTAGATGACAAGACTCAGTTTTTTGATACCCCGGAGGATGCCTGTAACTGGCTTGAACTTTATAGAGCTGGGAAAGATGGCTTCGCCTCCACATCTCAGACAACTGCGGAGCCGGGACAGCGACGGCGGTCCACGAGGGTGCGGAGTCGCCGGGGCCGTTCAGGCGGCCCTACTACTGCAGAGACATCGACGGAGCGGAAAGGTGTATTGGAGGTGTTGTCTGCCCTGTCTGGGTCACGAGAGGATGCCATCGCAGAAGAAGAGAACCCTGGTGACGAGGGGGCATCGACGGACTCGGAGAACTCGGTGACAGATAGTACCGGCACACCGGTGATTACACCAAAATCGGTTGAGGACCTTCTTGATGGACAGGGTTGACGGGGTGAGCTGTATCCTTTTGGGTGGGGGCCCGTAGCGGGGGTGGAGGGAGCCGATGGTTCAACATGATCACAGGAGAAGCGGGGGGTGGGGTGCCCTGCCTTTGCCCCGAGGGTTTCCGTTACTGTTTAGGGCTTGCTTTAGTCCTGGCAGCTAGGGCATCGAGGGCCCGCTGCCACCGCCCAGCCCGCACCTGGCCCTTAAGGCCTTCCTACGGTGGCGACTGTAGGATTAGTTTGGGACGAGGGGGTTTCTTGAGGGCATGGTTTGGATGGGAACTAGATGGAGTTATTTGGGTCCTGTTCTGGGGAGGGTGGGCAGGGGTTTGGGTAACGTAAGATTTGTTGAGTTTTGGTTGGGGGATATGGCCGCCATCAGTGTTGGGGGGATTGTTGTTTGCCTATTGTTGAGACCCAGATGGGGAGACTTTGCACGCACAGTATGGGACAATGGCTGACGTTGCTAATGTGAAGTGTATTACTTGGAACGTGCGGGGGCTTCATACCATGTCTAGGCGGCACAAAGTCCACGCTTATTTAGTGCGTAGGGGAATACAAATGGCGCTACTGCAGGAGACCCATCTGAACAAGGCGGAAGGGGCGGCGCTACAGCGTAGATGGAGGGGACAGGTCTTCTACACGTCGTACTCAGCGTATGCCAGGGGGGCGCTAATCTGGATCCGGGCTGGGGTTCCCTTCCAGGTCACAAACTCAGTGGTAGATCCCGAGGGGCGTTACGTGGCCATCTCTGGTACTCTGGGGGGGAGGGACCTGAACGTTTGCTGTGTTTACGCACCTAACATGGACCAGATTGCCTTCCTTTCTAGGTTATCGGGCTCACTAGCCCACTTTTTCACGGGGCCCCTCCTGCTCGGTGGGGACTTCAATTCAGTGGTGGATGTGGAGACCGATCGCTCGCACCCGCCCCTCCCTGATTCTCCGGTCCGCCGCGTGGCCAAGGGCCGTAGAGACTGGCAGACACGGTGGGGTTTGACGGATATTTGGAGAGCGCAACACCCCGACACTAGAGATTACTCCTATTTTTCGGGCCTTCACGAGTTGCACGTTCGGCTGGACGGGTTTCTTGGCTCGACTGAACTGGTTTCAGCGGCCATCCGTTCCGAATATTTGACTAGGACCATCTCGGACCATAACCCCCTCCTGCTGGCCCTTCGCTGGTTTCCGGGGGCGCCGGCGGTGCCCACCTGGAAGTTACGCCCTGAGATACTCGAGGACATTGTCTTCAGAGCGGACTTAGGTGATAAGATCGAGGAGTATTTCGCGTCCAACGGGGGCTCTGCGAGCTCGAGAGCGCTGGAATGGGACGCTTTTAAGGTGGTGGTGAGGGGTTATTGCATCACCAAGAAGGTAGGTATGAGGCGGGTTATCCTCGATGACCTGGAGGTGGCCGATCGGAAGCTTCGGGTGTTGGAACTCCGCCGCCCCGGGCACCCTGAACTCCAGGGACGCACGGCGGAGGCGAAGGAGGCGGTGGCGGCTGAGGTCGAGCGGCTGCGCTGCTTCGACTACAAGGCCTATACGGTTCGGTCCCTTGCAGAAGGGGATAAATCGAGTGCATTGCTGGCATGGCTGGCTAACCCTACGCGCCAGACCTCACTGACGACGTCCATGCGTATGGCGAATGGGACCATGGTGCACACTCAACCGGAGATTCTAGGCTGCTACCGGCACTACTACGATCAGTTGTATCGCAGTCGTGCTGCCAAAGACCCCGACCTTCTTGAGGACTATTTGGGACCCCTAGAGCTCCCGGTGGTGGAGCCTGACGTGGCGAAAGCCCTAGGTTCCGATATCGAACTGGGGGAGGTCCGCAGCGCCATCAAAAGGATGGCGCGGAACAAGACCCCGGGACTAGACGGTCTTCCTGTGGAATTTTATGCGACCTATGCCGACCTTCTGGCTCCGAGACTGGTGATTGTTTATAGAGAGGCGAAGAGGCTTGGCCGACTGCCTGGCTCGATGCGTGAGGCCCTGGTGGTTCCCCTCCTCAAGCCGGGGCGAGACTCAACCGATCCGGCATCCTACCGGCCCTTATCGATGCTGACGGTCGATTATAAGATTCTGAGCAGCATCCTGGCCTCGAGACTAGTTGGCCACATGGCCTCCCTAGTGCATGAGGACCAGGCCGGGTTCATCCCCAAGCGCAATACAACAATGAACATCCGTAGGTTGTTCCGCTTGCTGGGTGAGCCGCTAATGGATGCTCCGTGCCCAGTGGTCCTGTCGGTGGACTTAGAGAAGGCGTTTGATAGCCTGGAATGGGACTACCTACACACGGTGTTGCGACGGTTTGGCCTCGGTGAGGGCTTCATCAGATGGACCGCGGTCTTGTACGCCTCCGTGTCGGCCAGGGTTCGGGCGGGCCCATTAATTTCCTCACAGTACCCAGTAGAAAGGGGCACGAGACAGGGCTGTTCGTTGTCCCCACTTCTCTTTGCGCTGGCGGTGGAGCCCCTCGCAGTGCTACTCCGGTCGGGGGCGCATTACAGTGGTTTCTGGACCCCTTCGGGCCCGCACCATGTTTCGTTATATGCCGACGACCTATTACTCTTCCTTGAGGACCCAGTCGAGGCCCTACATGGAGCTAAGACGGCGCTCACGGCGTTCGGGGCGGTCTCGGGCCTACAGGTAAATTGGACCAAGACATGCCTCTTCCCGGTCCGTAGAGGCACCCCTAGTCCAGTCCTCAATGGAGGACTTAGATGGGAACCTGACTGTTTCAGATATCTGGGGGTGTACATTTATCATGATCCATCTGACCTCCTGGACGGAAACATCGCCAGATGCAGTCGAGCTCTACGGGGGAATATGGACTTCTGGGCTACACTGCCGCTTTCGTTGGCGGGGCGGGTCGCCCTCCTCAAAATGGTGGCTCTCCCCCGACTGCTATACTATTTCCGGGCGCTGCCAGTTTGGATCCCGCCAGCCACGTTTAGGCTCCTACGGTCGGCGATGACCGGATTCCTTTGGGGCTCGGGCCGCCGTAGAGTGGCCCTTAAGACCCTGATGAGGCCGAAAGCCGAGGGTGGACTTGCGGTGCCGGATTTCGAGAAATACTATCTGGCGGCGCAGCTCCAGACCTTCACCCAGGAGGTTGCCAGGGAATTCCGAGGCCCGGAGGACAGGAGAGGTACAGGGATGGCCAGGCATGTCCTATCTTTCATAGCTCTACGCCAACGTTTGACCCTACAGGACCTGACGTTGGAGGAAAAGACCATTCGCCTGTGTTGGAACCGGGCTCACGCCAGGGGCCAACTCCGAATACCGTATGCGCCGGAAATACCATTGGGGATGCTGACGGCGTTGCCCCATGGCGGGGATTGGTCACGATTGGCGGACTGGGAGGACGCGGGGTTGCAGTTGGTGGGGGATCTTTATGAGGCCGGGGTACTCTTGCCTTTCCAGGAGCTCATTGACCGCTTCGAGATTCCCCCAGGGGACTTCCTGTTGCACTCGGCCCTGGTCCGGGCGATCCAGGCGCATTGGAAAGGCGGACAGGAGGAACCTCCTACGTCTCCGGTGTGCCAATACGTCATGATGTCTGCGGGCACGGTGAAGGCGGTCACCTGCCTCTACGGTAGATTGATCAATGAAGGGTTGACCCCCCTTACGACCCTCAAGGCCCGTTGGGAGGCAGACATAGGCAAGGAAATCCCGGAAGCGACCTGGTCTCAGCTCATGCGGCGAGCTTGGAAGGGGACGCGTCACGCCCGTTTTCAGTTGGTCCACTATTATGTACTCCATCGGGCATACCTGACCCCGGCGAAAATCCAACAATATTTCGCTACGGGCTCGGCAGCCTGCCCCAGATGCCCGGCGCCAGAGGCAGACCTCCTCCATATGTTGTGGGCCTGCCCGGGTCTATCCTCCTACTGGGTGGAGGTGGAGAAGACCCTGACGGAGGTGACGGGGAGACCCCTATCGGTTGATGCGGCGGTGGGTCTGTTGCATTGGTTTCCACATACCCCCAAAAACAAAATTTCCAGTAAATTTATTGATTTAGGGCTTCTCTTGGCCAAACGAGAGGTGACCAGGAACTGGAAGGCACGAGCTGGTCCGACCGGGAGCAGATGGCATAGCGAACTATTGAAGTGGGCGGCGGGGGAAAGCACGCTGAGATATCAACTGGCTGGGAGACAACGTAACGAACGAGCACAGGAGACAGCGCTGGAATGGGAGACACTAGTGCAGGCCCTCAGAGACTATTGCGCCCCCAGCGACTCTGATAGTGAGATAGCAGCGCGCCCTGAGTCCCGATAGGCGATGGTGTTTTCTGTTACTGATACGCTCATCTTGGGTCCTCTCACGAATCCTATTGCGGTTGCTACCATACACTGATGGCGGGGTTGGGTGGGGGAGGGATTTCTTTGCAAGTTAGTGTTTTGTGGGTGGGACTTTCTTTTGGGTTTGGGGGCTTGTTTAGAAAAGCAGATGACGGACAGTGGATTATCCGGACCAGCCTTTCGCTCCTGCTGAACCCCCACTGGATTTTATTGCCCGACTTTGAACTGTGGGCTGGATGATAATGTATAAAAACGTGCTGCGGGGGGTGGACGGGATGCAGTCGATTGATTTCAGTGTATTTTTGATGCTGGTCATATTTGTAACAGTTTCCTGATTCCTGCAATAAAAATATATTTCAAAAAAAAAAAAAAAAAAAAGGAGCAACCCACTTTGTACAAATCGAACAGGCTCCTGATTACTGCCCGTGTGTAGTATCTGTGACTTCTGTGTCCCTGCAGTAATAAACCTTTGGTCTTTGACGCCACCATCGAGAAGCCCGTGTTTCTGTTCATTTGTGCACCAAGGCAGGTGGGACTCCGGGGTCTTCGGGTGTTGTACCCTGACACCTCTGGACGGAACCAAAAAGTCCAGAACTCCAGTTCCGAAAGCTGTAGAGGGGCTCAGCTCATGCCAGAGCACCCTCTCACATAAAACCAAGCACTCTGCCTTCAGAATTGTCTAGGCCTACCATAGGAGTGGCTTATAGGTGTTTATGTGTCTATATGTAAAGTTAGATATAGGTATACTATATCTAAGTAAGGGGTGATTACACCACCTTACCCAGGCTGTGTGAACAGACCTGTGATGTCAGTTTGGAAGGCAAACCAGGGGTGGCACAATACATGCTGCAGCCCCTGGTAGGCCTAGGGTGCACCTATGCCCTGGGTACCTATGGTACACTATACAGAGGCTCACAGGGGTGACCCAGTAACCAATCTGGTATGCACCTAAAGTGCATGGTATCAATTTAGAGAGAGAACAGATGGGCTGTGGGTCTTATTAGCAGGGCCACAGCCACATTAAAGTCGAAAAACCAGAGAATCACAGCAAAAAGTGGGGGTGGCCATAGGAAGCAGACCCTACTCTCCTACAGTGAGGATTATGCTTATCTTTCTTTACTGAAGCAAATGCAACCACCAATTAAAACTCTAAAAAAAATAACCCCGGAAGGACTGCCCCTCCTAGTATGCATTAAGTAATAAGTAAGTAAACTTTATTGTTTGATAAATAAAAATCTAAACAAAACAGCTACATATTCAAACACATGTAACATAAAACAGCACTTGATCCGATAAAATCGCAATGGTTTCATACAATACAGAAGTATAAAACTTGAATATAGTCCGGAAGATATAATATTAATGTGTATATTGTGTTTAGGCACACAATGATTGCTGGGGAACTGTCTTCCTTGAGGTTCACCTCAGTTCAAGTGTCTGTGTAATGAAGTTTAAAACCCTTTCCAGGTTAAAAGTATGTCTAAAATTGGACCTTCCCAGTGACCGGGTACCAGATGAGTTAACGGCAACCTAGGGTGCTAGCCAGTTTGTTTGGAGGTTGCCAAGTTTAATTTTGTGTTCATAAAACGTACAAAGCTACTGACTAACCGGACGTCGGCCCCCTCGAAGCAGGCCTTCACCGCCCGTCTGCATGATCGTATTCGATTTTCGATCAGGCGCGGCTTTAGAAGCTATCTTCGTTCATGATCTAAACACTTATAGACGCACAATAGATGGAAGACATCCTCTTCAGCGTTGTCGCATAGTCTACAATTGGTGGTTGGATGTGTGCGTTTCTACAGCGGTAAGTGGGGTTTAACCAATAGAATCCCCAGTCTCATTGCCCGAAGGCTTTCCTTCATACTTCTTGTAAAGCTTGTACCTAAATATGGCTAATCTGGAGTAGCTCTGAATCACGAACCAGCTGTGTGCCCTCTTGTTTGTGTCTGTTTTGTCTTTTTCTAGGGAGATAATCTTCACCAATTTGTTCACCAAGGCTTTAAAACTGTTATAAGGTAGGCCGGATTTCCACAAATCCTGTAAAGCGAGCAGCCTTATTCCTGACTGAAGATAAACCATGGCAGGGCAGTCATTTTCCCTCGTCATCTCTTTCCACAGGTATGAGTTTAAGGAACCAGGCTTAGCACTCTTAATTTTGTACGAGCATTTGGCGTAGATGCCCTTCCTTGCTATTTGCTGCTTTTGTAGGCTAAACTCCAGCCTTATTTGTGCTGGAGTGGTGAATTGTGTGAGATTTAATATTATTCTAGCAGCTTTGGAGACCACCTTATCCAGAGTTATTTCGTCTTTTCCTCTCATTGGTTCGCTGCCATACGCGATTGTGGATAGAAGCTTTGCCAGGAGTACTTCCAGTAGAAGGATAAGGGTGGGGCCAGTTATTTTGTGTTTGCTATTTTTTAGCGGTACAACCAGAATGGTTCCACTTCCTTGAATAGCCACTTTTTGTTTGTGGTAGGTTCCCATGCTATCAAAGATGATTCCCAAATATTTGTAACTTTTAACCATTTCCAGATGTCTGCCCCCCAGCCGCCATCTGAATTGACTGTTGGTGCTTCTTTGGTTAAAGACCATTACTTTGGACTTCTCATGGTTTATGCTTAATCCGTTCTTTATGACCAAGTCGCTCGAGACATTTGTCAAGTGCTGCAGGGCAACTGGGTTTCGGCTGATCAGTATCAGGTTGTCGGCATATAGTAAGTTTGAAAGTCGTAGGCCACCTAAATTCGGGGCGTGGTGATGACAATTATCCAGTTCCCTTGAGAAGTATGACACGAAAAGGTTAAACAAGGTTGGAGCAAGAACACAACACTGTTTTAGCTTCTGGGTGGTTGGAATCCTCCTCGACAGACTGTCGCTGGTCCCCAGCTTAATTTGGACCCATGTCTCGGAGTGGAGCATGATTAGCTGGTTCAGAAGGCTTGGAGCTATTTCCAACCAGCTAGCTTAGCCCACAATTTCCCTCTGTTAACACTGTCAAAAGCAGTTGTGTAGTTGATAAAACAAACAAATGGTGGTTTGTTAATTGCTTTTGTGGTGTCAATTAAAAGTGAGAGAGTAAAAATGTTTGTAGTTGTTCCCAGGTTTTTCTGAACACCTGTTTGGTTTATTGGAATTAGATCATTTTCCCCTGGCCACTCAATTAGTTCAGTGAGTAAGAGGCCGGCATAATATTTGGCATCAATGTCAATTAGCGTTATGAGTCTATAGTTCTTTGGTTTGTTCTTGCTTCCTTTCTTGTGGATGAGTGAGATGATCGAACCTTTCCAAGAATCTGTGATTCTTCCGGCTTCCAGAATTTTGTTAAAGACTGGCAGTAATGCTCGGCCCAGAAGGTAAGTCCTGCTTGTATACTATTGGGGGGAGCCCGTTAGGACCAGGCACTCCTTCGTTTCGGCTTTTTGAAATTCTATCCTCAATCATTTTAAGTGAAAAGAAGGGTGTAGACTCTGGACCGTAATGCTTTAGGAATTGCCACTAGCTCTGGCATGCCACTTTGTCTTGTGTGTTTTCACCGGCTTCTGTGTTAAAATGACTCTGTAGGTATTTTACCCAGGTATCCTCCGTGATGTGTGAGTTAATTCCTGGTCCCATTGATTTCTCTATGTTCTTGACTGTCTGCCAAAACCTAGAGCTAATCTTTGATTTTGCATCTTATAGCAGTTTTGCCCATGTTGTTTCAGTGGTTTCTTTTTTTGCTAGACAGATTTGTTTTTTTTGGGGCCCTAAACATCCTTAATTCCAGCTGTGTTTTTTCAGCAGGGCAATTTTGATGGAGGTTTCGCATTGCTCTGTTTATTTTGCTCCTTATTTGCCTTAGCTCGGCATGGTTGGTTCCCGTTAAATTAATTCTTTGCTTGGTTGCTGGCCTGCTCAGCAGTTCCTGTTTGATTTTTTGCTCAGTTTTTGTCAGGTTCGCTTTATGAATAGTTGGGCCAAAGCTTTCAGTAAAACTTTCCCAGGCAGTTAAAATGTTGTCATGAAGTAGTTTGTTATCCTCCCACGGTTTCTTTGACTCTGCCAAGAGTTTTACTGGGTCACGTGTGTTACATTTTAATCTCCTATGGCTGAATGTGCCGTTTGTACATAAATCAACAAGTGAGTAGGTGAGTGCTGTTCCTTGCATGGCGAGTGTGAACTCTTGGGGTTGATGATCACTGTGGTCTTGTACTCCGATCCTAAAGTCTTTTATCAGATGGTAAAGTGGTAAGGACGAGAAAATATTTTCAATTGTGGTGTCAGCAAGAGCAGTGTGGAAAGTTGCAGCTTGGGGATGATCCCCCATGAATCAACCGTTTAGTGCTACCAGGGACAAGCTTTCTAGATCCTTCAACAGTTCTTTGGAGATTTTTGTTGGCTTGCCCCACTTACACTTATCCTGAAGGGGGATCCCCCATGCTATTTGAGAGTCTTCTGCAGGTCTGTCTAAGTTGTCACTTACTGTAAGAAACATGTTAAAGTCACTGGAGACGATAAAGTTCGAAGTTGCCTTCTCGGTAATTAGTTTAGTTAGTTCTATTATGAGATGTTTTGCGCCATTTCTTTTGTTCCGGGAGTGTTGATAGGTGTTAACAAGTATTAACTGCTGTTTATTTTTAGGACCGGCTATGTCCAGAAGAATTGTTTATCTCATTTGTTGGAATACTTGTGCTTGTTAGTTCCTTGACCATTGTTATGGTTTTAATCGAGGCGTAGGTCGTACGGCCTCACTTAAAACTCCCTTAAAATGACCGAAGTTTGAGTTATTAGTTGCTGGGAGGTGATATGATTTGAAACTTAGCAGGTGAAATCGATCTGCCAGCCACGTTTCTTGAAGCAGAATGAAGTCAAATTGATGAAAGTACATCAGCAGAGTACTGTCCATAGTTTTAGTTCCATGGCCATTAATGTTCCAAAGAGCAAAATTTTAGGTTAGGAATATTTGTTTCCTGTTCTAGTCGATGTCAGGGGTACTCCCTTTTTGTGTTTATGGTGTGCGCTATCCAGGACCAATCCTGTGCTCTGTCGGGTTCTCTTTGATCTTGGATGTTTCGTTTGATGGAACTATTTATCTCGAAGCACTCTGCTGAGGTACTGCTTGCCCCCTTGAGCAGGGAGATGATGGGCCCAGAGCTTCTCCTTCTCCTAGCTCCGCTGTTATCGGGCTCACGATGGAGATTGAGTAGTGGATCTGGATACCCGTCTGTTTGATGGAGGTGCAGTCGGATCCCCCAGGTTTCTAGTTGGCGTGTTCCTTGAGAATTATCTCCACTATTTCTCCAGTTGCTCAGACTGTCTTGGTTGCTCTTGCTCCGAGAGATGTTTGAAAGTTTCAAATTCTACTGATTCAGGTGTTGTGAGCCAATCCCTGCAAGATTGCTAATAGCGGATGGTATTCGGAGAATGTTGCCTCGATTTAGGGTATCTTCTCAACCTTTCGATTTATACTCCGGAATAAACAGGACAGCCTTGGGCGTCTCCCTTCAAAGCTTGTTTGGAATGATTCTATGCATAAGGTTTTCTCGTTTTCCTTTGCGCTGTTGGCTGTCGCATTTTAGTTGCTCTGCCCTTTTTATGGTGTCCGGGCTTCGCTCTAGTGCCGTGCTAATGCTTTGCTGTTTCTCTAGCCTCTTTCTGTTTGCTGTTTCTGCTTGTAGCTTGGCATCCCTTTGTTCAGGATATGCCCTGAGGGTGTCATGTTTTGTTGTTTAGCCCTTTCTGCGGAGGCCGGGGTTTGCTCTTTTTCCCTGGGCCGTCCACTGACGTTTTGGTGTTCTGCTCGCCTTATCTGCGTACTTGCTGAGGGGATGCATAAAACTCTATCTGAAACCCCTATACTGTCTGAAGTACACAAGGGTCGTTTGTCAAACCCTTCCTCTTGTGAAGAAACAAAGCAATTCAGCCTCCCCCATTACTTCCCCAATTTGAACCATGTTTACCTGAATAAGAGGCGTCTCCGTTATTGTTCTGTCCTCGATAACCTCCTCAGTTCTGTTTGCCTCTGTCATGGTGGTTCCCGGTGGGACAGAAATTTGAGCGCTGGGCCTTGCCACGTCCTCATTGACCTCTAGAGGTCTGATTGAAACATCGGCCAGTCGCTGGACCCCTGAAGCGCCCGGCCCTAGGGAAAAGGCCAGTGTGGAACACTTTTTTAATGTTATCTTGGGCCTTGTCTAGGGCCAAAAAGGTCGCCATGTAATTCTTTTACAAATTTGTCTCCGAATAACAAACCATTCGCTATGGTTCTGCCTCGGACGTGGGGATCTATCCTCATCAAGAAGGATCTTCTCTCCATCGAGAGGGCACAATTTGCATTGCCTAGGAAGCATAATGCTCTCTGCGCCCATTCAAGTATTTCAGTTGTGTCCAGTGGGGTATTGGAGTCTTTAGCCTTAATGGCTGAATCAAGAATCTTTGTGAGGGGACCAGATATGTGCAACAGTTTATCTTGGCATCCTCTACATGGCCTATCTAACCCCTTTTTTTGTTCCTTGGTGAACCTCTTCATAAAGGTGGCCATGTTGGGCTCTAACTCTGGGGTGTCTGCACCTTGCCCAGGAGGGAGGGTCTAGAACATTCAGATTTTAAAGTAGTGCACACTTTGCATTCACATCCTTGCCCTAGGTTCTCTTGCACGTAGTGTACCACCTCAACGCACAGCACTCATTCTGTTGACCTTGGGTGAATGATGATTTTGGGGTCGAATAATAGATTTTTATTAGGCAGATTAGCACTCACATTGTGAGTTTTGCATTTGGTTGCTTGTTTAGGTTCCTCAGTGTCTTGATCAGACTCAGATGTGTCCTGCACAGCAGGAGAAGACTCCTCCGCCTCCCTTGGGTTTGAGAGGGAGGAATTACCGGAAGGTCCAGAAGTGAGGGAGCCACCAAAGTCATGGTCTCTTAGTACAGTAGATGCCACTTGGGATAAGACTTCAGCTGAGGAGTGAAATGAGGGTTTACCCAGTGAGGCAGTAAAAGCCCGTTTACCATAGCGTTTCAGGGGTTTTGTGAAGGGTTGCAAACCTTTCACCAAAGACCTGTTAACTGAACCCTGGACATGGGTATCCTGGGCTTCCATTAACTGCTCCTCCATTTGGTGCTTGTACGGCTCTGTTTCATATTCCGCATAATCATTATAATCTGCCCATTGGTCAACCTCCTCCGCGTAGTTCGCCATCGTGCTATTGGAGGTGTGGAGGAGGTTCAGGGGGGGAGAAACCTAGGGGTGCCCAAAGTTCTAATAGTCCTGACTAAGCTACTCTCAGCTTTTCTGAGATAATTGCTCTAGCTCTGCAAGTCTTTCAATAAATCATTTAACAGGGGAGTGAGCCACCCCTTTAATATCCCCTCAGGCAAGGCCTTGTGCGTTTATTCGCCCCGTCGGGCGTTCAATGGGATAGAGGATCTAGGTAGTTGAAGCTGCGTATGCGCGAGGAGCTGATTGGTAATGAAAACCCGATCTGGCTACTCGTGCCTCCTTGAGCAAGCAGAGCGTGTCTGTACCGCTCCCGCTCTATAGTTAGCCACCAATTAAAAAAATCAATGCGTATCGCACATGGTGATCAAGGACAAGGGTTGGTTGCCATACAACCCAATTTGGCTCCTCAACAGAAGGGTACTCAATATACAATGGATAGTCCGAGCACTCAGAAAGTACATAACTTGTAACGCCAAACAAGGTAGAAGGTAGTAAGTCCACTTTTAATCCATGTATAAGTCAAAGAGTAAACAATCCCAACAGCTCCATTCAATCCATGAAAGTTTCCAACATTAATGGTGTTATGTATTCATCTTAAAGAGATCAGCCAACACATGTTTCATCATTGTATAGGTAATACCATGACTTCATCAGGGCTAAAAATTAACAAATAAAATACATCAAAATTCAGTAGAAACGGGTTTGAGAAAGATACAAGCCTTCACCCACCAAAGGTATCCAACATCCAAATTGAGTGATGAAACTCAGAATTAAAATAGAATTGTGTATACAAAGCACTCTGCAAAGCAGTGATGAGCAGCGAAACAGAAAAAGTGATGACAGAAAAAGAAGAGCATAAGAACTGAAAACACACCACATTCCAATGTGTGATATATGCGCACCCCAGGAGTTATATACTTGCAAACACCTTAAAGTACTAAGAATTCGCAACAAATAGATGAAAAAGGGCCCCTAAACGGTGGCGTATAGCCCCTACAGCTACCAATATCAGAATGTAGCGTGAAGCCTAAATGAGAAGGAAAATATGAAGGTTAATATTATCGTTACTTCCAAAATGGCAACCAAAAATAAACCTCACATTATTAAAAGGCAGGTATGTCACTATACTAGACTTACCGATAGTATTGTCCATCATCAAAGTCCCATGTGCATCAGCACCTAAAAAGGGGGAGGCGGCATGCCCCGACACAAATACCATAACGTCCTACAAATTACCCACTCTAATTATAATACATCTAAGCACCAAAAAGTATCCCAGTGAACAGAAGCAACCAATTGGAAAACATCCATTATCTTCATCTTATCCTGTCCCTCCAATACAATAAATTGGCATACTGGTACCATTGCAGCAACTACACCCAAACATCGTAACCACCTCGCATAACAGCATTTTGTACAATGTATGTTAAAATAGTGGACAACCCTCATACCTGAATCCAAGTAAGTTCAAAGTCCCAGAGTAATAGCGAACCAACAAAATGGAATGGAGACGATAAGGAGAGTACTCCCTTACAGCATGAAATCGATGTGGACTTTCGGCTCCATATTAGAGTCAGTCTTTATACATATCCGGATCCCGACACGTGTAATGAATTCCAAAGTGTGGTGGTCATCTTTAAATAGTAAAACTATACTTATTCAGTATAGATTAAAAGCAAACGTAACCCAAATAATAAAATATATTCTAAAAGTGAGACAGCCCAATTTCAAAAAAGCTTATTTGGAATAATACACTAAAAGAGAAGGCATCCAATCCAGAAGGAATCATGACATTGCGTGCTGGAAAAGATATTGTGCTATTAATGGCTGTTGAGATTGATGAGCTGATGTTCATTTAGTAAAGATTGGTCTTAGATTGGTATTAGTGAAATGCTAAACTTTTATTGTATCAGAATAAATAATAAGCATTGCATACGTAGCAGAATTATTAGAATTGTTTTATTTTGTAAGATATATTCACAAGCAGTGCACACTGAGTCCAAGTTAACTGTGGTATTTGGCCCCTTCCATAGATGTATGCACCATGTTTTGTTGTGTGCTGTGGTATAGTAGACGTTATCTATCAGGGTGGGGTGTAGTGATGTATGTGTTGTGTGGCATAGTATGGTGTAGTGTAGTATGTCTTTTAAGTGAGTTAGGCCTGCACATCTAGTGAGTCAAGTTTTAACTAAAAATAGTACTTTTGAGTTGAGGTAAGTTTCGGTCTGTTTGGCGTGCCACTGCGTGATGGGGTGTAGCCCTAACCCCAGTGTGAGTATCGCCTATGTGAGGACACGGAAAAATCCCAACCTACGCAGTGCACAGCTAATGTCCCTAAGTCTTCAGCGTATATATCTTCTTTACTCAATTTTCATAATTGCAATAAATCTTTTACACCAAAATGATTTCTCAAAATGTATTTCTTATTTCATCCTTGTATATTACAAATTTGTTTGAGCATAAAATATTGTTGATAACAAATAATAAGTACAATCTCTGTGTTCAATATGATACTAACAAATAGAAATTAAAAGGCGACCCAATTAATTTTGGGTTAAAGAACCCCTCTTCAGGGGTACATGTGATCAGATGACAATGATAAAGAGCTTTAGATGGGCAACTGATAGCTGCCTCCATTCGGAACTACAAAAGTAAAAATGAGAACATTGTCAGTTCCATTTATTCATCAATAGAAAGTACAAAAAATTGGATTTGCAAACTCCATAAATGAAACAAAGTAAATGAAGTACAGGAAAAGAAGTAGAGGTTAAAGCAAAGTGTATCACCATACGTAAAGGAGAAAAGAAATCAAGGGTGTAAAGAGGGGTGTGAGGGGTAAAACCCGCTGCATTCCAGTGTCACCACTGTCCTACAAGTGATTCATGCTGTGAGAAAACCGAGCAAGAAGGGGTTAATACTTGTGTCCACCATCAACTGCCGTGGTATACCTTATGTTTCTTTGTTGATTCATACATATCTGCAGACAAGGAAACCGAAATAAATCCAGTTTGTCGATCAAAAAGAATCAGTGTATGCTAGACATAACCATGCTGCGCTTACCACCAATGCTTTGAAATACGAGATTTGGACTCTACACAAACCCAAACAAAATCCAAGTTACACTAACGTGGGACGGTTCCAGCTTATAGAAACACCCAGTGAACTACATGTGCAGAGGCATCTTACAGAAAGACAGAGAATATGCGCTCCGTTTCTAAAAAAGTAATGAGGTGTCATTTAAACATGGACCAGTATGCAAACAGATTTGAGAAGTCTGTTTCTAAAATGAAATCAAAATTGTGAAACCGCTCGTAGCTCACCGGTGACTTGCTCCGAGAGACGAAGAATGAAAGGAATCCTCGTGACCGCTGTCGGGCGTGCGTACGTCAAGACGTGTGCGGTTTAACAAGGAAGGGCTATTCAAAAGTAACTTTATTGATACCTCTCTGTCCGTGCACTGGTACTCCAGAGACTACTGATGACAACCCAAACATACAACGCGCCTCGTATATAGTTGCCAAATCGTATCTAGAGAAGTTCATAATTTGTAAACATTTGTGACAAGAATTTTCAATTCTATTAAGGACTAGGAGGCGAGGATTATGCTAGTCTCCTTTCTTTATTTAGAAATGCCCAGCAGCCATGTAAAACTACATTACCCAGAAACACCTGGGTCATAACCATAGAGTCCGTAGTATAAATAGCTATGCAGACAATCCCACTTCCTCTTTCTTTGGTGAGAAGGAAATCCAGTAAAGCAGTAAACAGTTCAGGAAAAGTCAATACAAAGGCAAACCCCAATCCAGGGCAACGAAGGAAGGTTCAAACAGCAACTGCCGAATGAAGAAACAGGAAACAATCTTCAAAGAAGAAAGCAGGAACAGCCACGCCTCACTGCAGGCACATCATTTGGGATCAGAACCTGAAAAAAGATACAAAGCCGTAATACACGTCCATCACAGACAGAAACATGTCAAGAAGGGTGGGTAAAGAAAACAAGGCAATAACAACAATTGCATACAGATCAAGTAATGAACATTCTGTAGTGAATATAATGCATAAACAATGGGTGGGATAATCCTCGCCTCCTAGTCCTTAATAGAATTGAAAATTCTTGTCACGAATGTTTGCAAATTTTGAATTCTATTTCAGGACAGGAGGCTCCGATTATGCTTGTTCAAAGCTCCTCCACCACAACAGAACCAACAGTAGCAATAGGCTTAAAGTAAAAGGTCTTGAAAACACAGTCTGATGACCAGTCGGCAGCTTTCATAATGTCCCACAAGTTGACAGCCAAAGAGAAGGCCAGAATGACCACCAAACACAGAAACATCAATGCCCGCTTCCCCCATAAGCCACCGTACCCAACGTGCCAACGTGGCCGGGGTAACGGGGTAAAAGGGTTTCTGCAATGCAATCAACAATTGTTCTTGCATATCTGAACGAAGAAGAGAAGTACTCACCTCATAATCCTTAAGGCATTGTATGACACAAAGGTTAGGCCGAGCCGGAAATGAAGGATAAGAGATAACCTCAGTATTCGTCTTAGTGCGCCTGGAAAGGCGAAAGGTAACACCCTCAGGCGTGAAGCTACGCCCCGCAAGGTCCAAAGCGCGGACATCAGAGACCCGTTTGCAAGAAAGCAAACACAACAGCATAGTAAGTTTGGCCGATAGTTGTTGTTTACGGGTCAATAAAGAATTACTCGGCCAGGCTTCCAAGAAACGTAAGACAACCGAAACGTCCCATAAAGAAACATATTTAGGACGTGGAGGAGTAGCCAGACGAATACCTTTAAGAACCTTAGAAACAAGCGGATGCTCTCCCACAGGTTTCCCATGCACAGGAAGGTGGCCCGCCGAAATAGCGGAACGGAAATTGTTTACAGTGCGGAACGCCAAGCCAGAAGAAGAAGACAGAGAAGCCAAAAAATTGACAATCAAAGAGACATCAGCTGATGTCGGATCAACTTGCCGTTGAGCACACCAATCACTCCAACGTTTCCATGAACCTCTATAACGTTTGTGAGTACCTGGGGCCCAGGCGTTGCTGAGAAATCTGGTAGCGTCCGCAGAAAGGCCTGACACCGCCCAACGGTCCCCGAAATCCGCCACGCCAGGAGAAGGAGGGAGCCTGACTGAACCAGGGGATGCGGATTCTGAAGGGGATCCAGTAGGCGATTCCACTTCTGAGGAAGAAGAAACGGTAATGCGCATGCCATTTCCAGAAGAACAGGGAACCACGGCTGAGCCCTCCACAGAGGAGCAATCAGAATCAATTCCGCCTGAAAGCGTGTCGCATAAGCCAGAACCCTGGGGAGCATCATGAATGGGGGAAACGCATAACATAGGGACGTCGGCCATGGTTGAAGGAAAGCATCCGTGGCCAGAGCCTCCGGATCCAGTCTCCAACTGAAGAACTGGGGAAGTTGGGTGTTGAGAGGGGAGTCAAAGAGGTCGATCAGACAAGGGCCCCAAGCCCGAAGGAGTTGGCGACACACACGAGGATGGAGCCTTCAGTCGCTGAAGTCCTTCAGATACCGGGAGTTCCAATCCGCCACAAGATTGCGACAACCAGGAAGGTACTCCGCAATAACTGTGATCTTGTGCTGAAGACAATAGTGCAAAAACTCCTTGGCAATCTCTGCCAATAATCTCGACCGAGTCCCTCCCAGTTTGTTGATGTACCGGACTGCCGAGACATTGTCCATCCGAAGGATACAGCAGTGGGACTGAAGAGGCGATAGGCATTTGATCGCAAACGATCCCGCCAGCAACTCAAAACAATTTATGTGGAGAGAAAGTTCCTGCGGAGACCATCGTCCCCCCGTCGAGATCGGACCGCAACGGGCCCTCCAGCCCCAACGACTGGCATCTGACTCAATCACAATCTCCGGAGAGGAGCCGAAAAGAGCCCGGCCGTTCTAGGCGTCCATATGGTCCAACCACCATTGCATTTCCTACTTCGCCTCCTCCGAGAGAGGAATCTGATCAGAATAACGAAGACCCCGTTGAAGATGTTGAATCTTCAGGCGCTGCAGCGCCCGATAGTGCAACGGAGCTGGAAATATCGCCTGCAGGGAAGACGCTAAGAGATCGACAACTCGTGCTAACGATCTCAATGACACAGTCTGACTCGAGATAACCAAAGTCAATTCCCGTTTGATGTAACGAATCTTCTGATGCGGAAGCAGAAGCTGGCAAGTGAGGGAGTTGACCCTGAACCCCAAAAAATCTATCACTTGAGTAGGATGTAGTACAGACTTTGGAACATTCACTAGAAACCCGAGGGACTGAAGGAGGTCTATTGTCCAGTCCAGATGCGACATCAGCTTGATAGGACAATCCGCCAGAAGGAGGATGTCGTCCAAATATATGATCAAGCGAACCCCGCGACTGCGGAGAGATTCCACAACTGGACGTAACAGCTTCGTGAAGCACCAAGGTGCTGACGAAAGGCCGAAGGGAAGAACCTGATACTGGTACCAAATCCCCAACCACTGAAACTGCAGAAAGCGATGATGTGGGGGGAAGATCGGAACAGAGAGGTAAGCATCTTTGAGGTCCAGACGAACCATCCAATCCCGTTCCCGCAGGAGATCTCTCAGCAGATGGATACCCTCCATCTTGAAGTGCCGGTAAACTACCCCTGCATTGAACTCCTTCAGATTGAGGACCAACCTCGATCCCCCTCCCTTCTTCTCCACCAGGAAGACGGAGCTGGCAAAGCCCTGAGGATGGCGCACTGTGGGCACAATCGCCCCTTTCAATACCAGAGACTTGAGTTCCTCTGTGATTAACTCTTGACTTTGATTTGAGAAATGAAGGGGAAAAGGAGGACGGGACTGACGCAAGGGATGATAGAACTCGATCTTGAATCCCTGAACCGTCTCCAGCACCCATGCATCGCTGGAGATTGAGCGCCAATTGTCTAGAAAAAGGCGAATCCTGCCCCCCAGAACAACACTGCATGCAGGAAGAAGTCTCACCTGAAGTGGCGGAATCCTGATATCCTCTGGAAGCGCCACCGGAACCTCCCTTCTTATAGGTGCCACGTCCTTTTCTGGAGGGATAGAAATTGGAACGCTGGGCGTATCCTGAATCCTGCTGTCCTCCTCTATGGGACTGATACCCCTTTTGGTTGGGCGGTGCTTGACCACGGCCAGATGAGCGTCCCCTGTATCGTCCGGCCCTGTTAAAAACCGGACGCATGGCCCGCTTCAAAGTTGCCTGGGCTTTGTCAATACTGCTAAAAGTACTGACAAAGTGAGTGAGCTCTTTTAAAAAAGGTTGGCCAAAAAGGAGGCCTTCAGCCGCAGCCCCTGCCTCGGAAGTCGGAAATTCGGCCAGCTTCGGGTCCAACTTGAGGAGAATGGACCGGCGACGCTCACTAGAAAGCGCACAGTTGGCGTTTCCCAACTGACAAATGGGCCGCTGTGCCAATTCAATAAGTTCATCAGGATCAACTGTGGAGGAGACCTCCTTCGCCATGAATCCCAGATCTAAGATTTTTGTCAGAGGACCCAGGAGATCCAAAACCTTATCCTGACAAGCCCGCCAGGACCGATTCAGACCCTTCTTGGGGTCCTTAGCGAATTTGCGCAAGTAGGTCAGCATGGTAGGGTCGACCTCAGGCGTGTCCGCTAGGTTATCCGCCAAATCAGGCCGCGGACACTCTGAGCGGAGACGCGCACGCACGTCATTACCAAAAGGTTGGCGGATATGTTGTTGAACATATTCCGCCACAGCCGGGGAGGGAAGCCACGCAGAGAAATGTGGATGCACTATGTCGGCAGGCTCGAAATTCAAAACTGTAGGGTGACTAGGAGCATCCACAAAATGTTCTTTACATTTACGTTTCTTCGGAGGTGGGGAAAGGACCTCAGTGGACGACGAGGAAGAGTGCTGATCATCACTCTCAATTTCCACTGGAACTGTTTTTGATTTAGAAGAGGATAAAGACTGCGCAAGCCTGCAAAAGTCAGAGGCATGGGGATTGCCAGGATATGAAGTAGACTTCTTGGAAGGCACCCAACCCTGCTGCTTCAGGGGCGTAATGGCGCGCACCATCGCCTTGTTCATAGAATGTTGAACCCCTTTGTCCAGCGCTTCAACAAGGTCCTGTTCAAAAAACTCGGACCCTTCTTCCTCATAGTCACCTTCCTCCTCATAATAATATGAAGCACTCATGGCACACTGGAAGTGTGTATTCAAATCGCCCAAGAGGTGACCAAAATCCTGTATGCCAATGGCAAAGTTTGAGGGAGTGAAAAAACCTCACAGCAAGCAAGAGAATGCAGAAAAACTGCTTGAAAAACAATTAAAGAGTGGAGGGAGGCTTGCTTGCAAAAAAAAGCTCACTCTCGGCAAAGCCTATGTAAATTATTCAACCGGGGCTTTTTTGTAAACTCCGGTGTCACACGGGGACCGCTGTGAGTCCGAGGGCGTGTTTTCGTGAAGAGAAACAATCAGCCGGCTCCGTCCTCTCAGGAATGCAAATTGGAATGCTGAGAATGGAGCACCTCGCATGCGCGGCAGCCGGCAAGCCCCACAGACAAGAAACAGCTCGCGCAAGACGCGCGCGAGGCTGCCCTGACCCCTAGCTCCACTCCACAACAAGCGGGGATCCAGGCGACACGCGCCCACCCCGGGAGGTGAACTCACGCTCCCTGCCGCGAGCGCCGCAAAGCTCAGAAACAAAGCGGCAACGAAAACAATGAACGCCGATACGAAAGGAGGCGCGAACAAAGAGCAACAATAAAGCGGCAACAAGCGCGAGCAAAGCGCAAAGCGCAAAGCAATCTAGCAAGTCAAATATAAATGTCAATAAAAGGAAACACTTATCTGGCTGCGGAGCAGCAAAGAAAGAGGAAGTGGGATTGTCTGCATAGCTATTTATACTACAGACTCTATGGTTATGACCCAGGTGTTTCTGGGTAATGTAGTTTTACATGGCTGCTGGGCATTTCTAAATAAAGAAATGAGACTAGCATAATCGGAGCCTCCTGTCCTTAAATAGAATTATCATTTCTAGTGTGCCATGATATCCCGATCACATGAACCATTGAGAACATGTGGCAATGTATAAAAGGTAATTTCCTACAGCGACAGAAGAACTGTGTTACTTACTAACAACTCCTTCCTGATGAATTAATAAATGGAACAAACCGCCTGATTCATGAAGCTAAATTGCGCCCGCAATCGCTGCGAAAATGCAATTGCGGGCGCAATATCCGTAATCGGGATTCAACAAGAAAATAGTGACTTCGCAAACACATAATTGCCAATTCGCAATTACATTCGCAGAATCCCGGTAGGAGAGCATTAGCGAATCGGAAAATGCGACAATCCACGGATTCTATGAAATAAATTGCGAATCGCAATACTATCGCTATCGGCATTCATGAAAAATCGCAAATAGCGAAAAACCCAAAAATCGCAGTTTGCGCGGCGCAAATTAAGGACAACTCAAAGCAGGTGGTAACCATAAAAGCCATCAAAAATTTCCATTTAAAAAACCGTTGGCCAATCAGTAAGAGGTACAGGCCTGACCAATCACACATAAGGACAATCAGCAGCAGCATTAGGAGTTCCACAATGCCAGGAATGTACATGGTGGTCAGGCGTCGGAGGCTACAGCGAGCAGCACGGAGGAGACGCAGGATCCAGGACAGGATTTTCCGCCAGCGGGTCACCTTGCTGGGCCAAACCAGAGAGCAGATATATGCAAAATACAGGCTGAATGGGGAAATGATAATGCAGCTAATACAGACCTTGACCCCCTGATGCAGCACCCAACAAGGCGTACCAATGCGGTGCCTACACATGTGCAGGTATTGTGTAGCCTGCACCTCCTGGCCTCCGGGAGCTTCCAGGGGATAGTAGCGGCTGCTGGGGGGATATCCCAGCCCACCATGTCACGCTGCCTCCAGAATTTTGTTGACGCCATGCTCACCCAGCTACATCCTCACATCACATTTCCCACCAGCCAACAGGATTTGGACTTGACCAAGCTACAATTCTACAATGTCGCCCATTTTCCACATGTACTCGGATGCATAGACTGTACCCACATCGCCATCTGCCCACCAGCTGCCACGGAGTATATGTTCCGCAATCACAAGTCCTACCACTCCCTCAACATACAGATGGTCTGCAATGCTAAGACATACATCACTGACATTGTGGCCCAGTACCCAGGGAGTAGCCATGACTCCTTCATATTCCGGCACAGCGGCCTCCACACACGACTGGCCAGGGGAGACTTCGGGGAAGGACACCTACTTGGTAAGTACACTTTGTCGACAATGTCACATTGCAATTAGGTAGCAGCGCAGCACAGGCAATTACCCTCTGCTCCTCTCATTCAGGTGACAGTGGCTACGCCCTCCGTGAATACCTCCTCACCCCATACCTCAACCCTGCTACACCCCAGCAACGGCGCTACAATATTGCACACATACGGACAAGGATATTTGGCATGCTCAAGAGCAGGTTCCGCATACTGCACAAGACAGGTGGGGCCATGAATTACAGTCCTGCAGTGTGCTGCCACATTGTGGCTGTCTGCGCAATACTACATAACATTGCAACCAAGCGCCGGATACCTGTCGACATCTCTGGCAGTGAATCTGAAGGGGACAACCGGCCACCTGCACATGCGCGCCATGCACGCGGGGAGAACCCAGCTGAAGGCCACAGACGTCGCAACCACATCACAGTGAACAGTTTCTAGTGCACCCTCTTCCCTCACCCCACAAATCACTAATGCATGCAAAATGTAATAATGACACAACACTAATGTGTGCTGCAAAAATAAATATATTTGTTTCAATCACAAAAATTGTACCAGTTCAACTATCTTCTACTAACAGTATTACTGCATACTGCTGTGTCAAAGGACAGGGCAGGCTTATAGTCAGCCTGTGCCTGTAATTGTCATATGTAGTCAATTGCGCCTCCTGCGCGTTCCACCCAAGCGCCTCTGAGGCTCATCCTCTTCCGGGGCACCGGTACCTGCCGTGAGCCTGGTGCTGCGCCTGAGTGGCGGGACTTGTGAGGCAGAGTGGCTGCTGATGCTGGATGCCCCCTCACTGACATCATCACCCCCAACAGTGGCAGGTAGAGCAGGAGGGTGTAGTGCTGTAACCGCCGTGGTCAGGTGCTCCAGGACCCTAGTCATATCCTCACAGCAGTGGATGAGTTGGTGCTGCTGTGCTAGGGACCGCCGCGACAACTGTGAAGTTGCATTGGCTGCAACATAATTGGACCTGCTGTAGGCGGCCAGCCGGCTCATGAGCTGATGGTGGCGCCGGCGTGCTGCACTGCGCTGAGTAGTCATCGCTGCAGTGTTGGCCTCCATGGCTGCAGTCATGCGGGCCATTCCCTCCCCCACACCTGCCATGGCTGCAGTCATGTTGTCCATGCGGTCCCCCACACCTGCCATGGCCGCCGTCATGCGGTCCATGTGGTCACCCACTCCGGCCACATTGCGCCCAATCTTGTAGAGCTGGAGCTGTATGGCACCTTGCTGCCGTGCCTGGCGCTGATGGATACGCAACATGCGTCTTTCGACGCTCATACGCGCCAGCCCCTGTCCATTGCCCCTCCTGCTGATTGCTGCAGTGGTGTGCTGGCGAGACCTGCCACGCCTGCTCTGCTGGCCTGACACTGTGGCTGGCCGCTGTGTTGCCGCTGTCGCGGGCCCAGATGTTGTAGCACCAGCTGCTGGTGGTGTCACAGCAGGCGTTGCTGGTGCGGCAGGGACTCGAGGCACACTAGTCGCGGGCCTGGCTGCGGCTGTAGTTGGTGCGCCAGACGCAGGGGGCACAATAGTCGCGGGCCTGGCTGTGGCTGTAGGTGGTGCACCAGATGCAGGGGGCACACTGCTGGTGGACCTGGCTGCTGGTGTTGTTGCAGGGGCTGGTGCCTGTGTTTGTGGTGGCACCTCCTCCTCCTGGGCCTCCTCATCAATTAGCAGCCTTTCGCTGTCACTGCTTTCAGCGCCACCTGTGAGGGTAAGTGGACGATCATTAGTTGCATGTATCTGTCAGACGTGCAGTTGCTACATGCATGCTGGGTGACATTCCCTGAATGGCTGTGGCTTTGCGTACTTTGGAACCTGTCTGGCTGTGAAAGTTGAAGAAATTGATGTACATAGACAGCATTCATTCCCCTTCTTCTCCCACTCCTCTCCCTGTGAGCACCATGAATACCGTAGACCATTGACCGTATCACCTTGCCAGTAAGAGCCCTTACCCATATGCGTATGTACAGCCATTCTAGGCACCATGGCCTTTTTTCCCCTTGGAATCCCCGGCTTCCCTCCTGTGCTATCCTAAACCCCCTCTCCTATGCGTAGGCCATGAAACCCTCTCCCCCTGTGCGACCCCGCTGCGAAAGGCAACTCTCCTGCTTGACCCGCACAAAACCCCCCATTCCCTCTTGAAGAGGCATCCTTCGCCGTGGCTGACGTAGCCCTCCCCAGCTGCACCTGACTGCCCCCGCTCTCTCATGTACTGGTCATCAGATCTCTCTCTCTCCCTCTCTCTCTGCGTGACTCTGTCCCTGTGTCCACCCTGGCTACCCCTCCCTTCTCCTCACATGGGCAAGTCATAAACCTTCTTCTTCTACAAGGCCCTGTCCTTGAGAGTCACGGGCGCGCCTGACCAACACCTCCTCCCCTTCCATGAATGCCCCTCTGTTGACAAGCCTTCCCTCCGCGCTCGATTGCCCACGCGGCATGAATACCACTCCTTGATGACCCCTTCCCCCGAGTCCGGCTGACTACACATGTCCGAGGCCATCGCCTAAGCCAGGAGATACCATTTACTGCCCCTATTGTATGAAGTCACTCCTCCTCAAGAGATCCACTATTGATCCTAGCCACCCCACCCCCTGGGCTATGGTCAGGCGTACACATCCTACGGAACGCTCAGCTGCGTGATTGCCCCCCCCTCTTATCAGCAGGTCAAAGGGTCCCCATTGTGAGCATGTGTGGGGTAGGATCAACACGAGGATTATAGGGATGTCTTTCTTTTGCGTCATACTGTCCTGATTGTGTTATCAAGTGTTCTGTAAGGTATAAAAACAAGAGTCTCAGCTCACTTGTTAGAGCACCTCCCGAAAGACACTGTGTTTCGTGTCCGAAATGACTGGCTCTCCTCATGAGAAATAAACTCTGTTCTTGATTCCTGCTTCCAGCGCCCGTCTCTTTATTTGGCAAATATTCAACATGGGAACTAAGAGGCGGTTTGCGCCAGCGGCCTGGGCATCGATAGGATTACGGGTTCGTTTTCAACAATTGGCGTCCCAACGCGGGGTCCATCAGTGACATAGGGTTCGGTAAGAGAGATCCAGACGAAGAAGTGAACGTCTAAATGATCGGGGCATGCCTGCCTTGAGAGGGCCCTCGCCCGGCTGCCGATCGACAGAACTTCACCAATTCTGAACGGACCTCTCTTGAGTGACCTATTGTCCTGACTGGAATCCCACAGGAATGCTACATGGAGTAAGAGAACGATCGGGCGCTGGAGGAGGAAGTCGAAGAACTGTCCGTATGGTCCGGTCCGGGTAAGATTAAGTAGGGTGTTTTTACGCCTGATTGGTAGGGTGGCTCTATCCACCTGATTGATTGATTGTTTGTATTGAAAGTCGGTATTTGTATACTGATATTTGTTTGTATTGAAAGTCGGTATTTGTATACTGATATTTGTTTGTATTGAAAGTCGGTATTTGTATACTGATATTGTTGGTATTGGTTCATTTAGCTTTGAAGGCTACTTGACATATTGGTTCTCTTCTGAGAACGAGGCATTCTCTGTTTGCAAACAGCGGCGAATAGGAACGTCGTCCCTCTTTGCAGATAGAGAAGGGTAGGTAATGCAGACTTTTTGTCCCCGTTGTAATTCGTCATGCCTACTTTTCTCCCCACTGAATTGTTTGAAGTCGATTAATAATCGATTGTTGCTCTTTGAGATCTTCCCTGTCTACAAACTGAGACGAGTAGAAATATTCTGTCTTCCTTTTTGGATAGCGAAGGGCAGGTAATGCAGACATTTGTCCCCGTTGTAATCCGTCATGCCTGTTTTTCTCCCCACTGATTGGTTGGTTGCCTGGACATTGTTGTTCCAGGAATTGTTTCGTTTGAGGTATTTTCTGCCTGCAAACAACGTGGAATAGAAATATTCTATCTAGTCTTTGCAAGTAGTAAAGGGTAGGTTATGCCCCTTTGTGAATTCGTCAGTCCTACCCACTCCCCACTGTTTGGTTATTTGGGGGGTAGCTCGCATGGTCCGCCCAGGAGACTACCCTTATGGAGGACATATGCTCCCCGCTCATGGGCCATTTAGTGGAAATAGACCATCTGGTCCGTCCAGGAGGCTACCCTAGTAAATGGAAGTACATCACTCGGTCCGTCCAGGATGATACCCTAATGAAGGAATATATGTTCCCCTTTCGATCGATAATCTCGTTCCACCCCGGACCATTTATTGGAGGGAACTCGTCTGGTCCGTCCAGAAGTACCCCCTAGTGAAAAGGACACATACAAATATGAAGTGATCACCGTTCCCTACTAACAGAAAGCTTTAGCTCGAAACACGCTAAGGAAGAGAAAGAAAATTAAAAAGAAATCAGGCTAAGTCAGTAACCCCCTGATGAGCTTTTGACTTCACTAAAAATAAGAAACATTAGAAATAGTTCGTAACAAGAAATATAAAATGGTGAAAAGTTTGAAAACAGAAATAGCCACGAGGCAGCTAGGCTTCACTGCCTATTCCTGCTCCCAACATGTCTGCCTCATTTCCCACCACGCCCAAACAACGGTCACATGAAATAGAAAACAATCCAATAGGTACCTACCCCCATTCCGGAAGCTCCCGAAGTGCAACAGGTCCGCGGTTACGCCCATCCGGAAGGCGAGGCCTCGAGGCACGAGGGGCTCGCCTGCTCACGGTCAGGAGGAGATGATGTTGGGCAGGCGGTCCAAAGAATGGCAGAGTCCTCTCCTTCTCTCCTCCTCTGCTGCCCTGCAGGCCGCGAGGGGGGGGGGGCTGTCTTGCCTCAGCCACCGACTACCCCCCCCCTTCTGTCTCTCGCCTGGTCCGACCCACGAAGAAGGCCGAAGCCAGGGGCGAGAATGGCGGCAAGTCAAGTAGTCCCACCACATGTCAAATTCCTGGATAGTTACAGGTAGTGCCGCCACATGTCGACGCCTGGACAGCTCCAGGTAGTCCCGCCGCATGTCAAGAGAAAAGGGGGGGCTGTCTTGCCTCAGCCGCCGACCACCCCCCCCATCTTCAATGGCTGGCACGGCCAATATCGAAGCGACGGAGCCGAGGAACGGCGCGGGGTCGCTGGAAGGGGGAGGTGACGCGAACGAGCCTCCCCCACCTCCCTCCAGGTGGAGGCTTCCAGCGACACCCCAATGCTCTTACTTAAAGAGGGTCAACATCAAAAAGCGGTCTTCTGCCCAGGACGGGCACACGCTCCATGCCTCCTCTCCTCGACCTTGAAGATTCTATAAGAGCCGGGGGGCACCCCGATCCCTCCTCATGGGCGCCCCCGCCCCCCTCGCCGGGAACCACGACATCGGTGCAACTCCTGCCGGCACCAGCCTCGGATTGGAAATGGCTAAAATGCAGCCACGGCACAGACTTGTTCAGTTCCGAAGGAACGCCAGAATGACCCGGTAGGAAAATTGTTGCCGCCCTCCCCCACTCTTTGACTCATGGTCCATATTTTGTTAGACTGTTAACCACATAGCACAAACGTTTTTTGAACTGTCAACGGAAAGTTCTGGGCCAACCATGCGAGACTAGAGACATCCTGACTGTGCTGGAACTCGCCTGACCCCACCCCAAAAATGGCGCCGACACAAAATGAAACGTATTTGAATAAACTTTGTTGCACCCTGATTGCGCAGCTTGTTGCCCCAAGATCTATATGCAGTCTTTGGATAATGAAAGTAGATATGAAGGATGTTGAGTATGTGCTTGGATAATGAACTGACTTAGGGTGGGTACTAATTATGATTTGGAAAATGAATTGGTGTAACTTAGATAAAGAATGAGTATTGGATAATGAATTTATGAATTAATTAAAACTGAATTCTTGACATGTATCATGCTTGCTCTGTAAGGAAATTCTATACGATTTTATTGCACTGCTGCACTTTATGTAATGAACTGCCACCAATTTCGTTTATTAAAAGTATTTTGAAAAAGAAAGCATGGCTGTAGCAGTTGCATTAATGAGTTTTGGACATCTTACTACTGCAAGCGAAGAATAAGTATGATGAAAGAAGTAGATCAAAAGGGATCAGGTATTTAGCAGCTCCATTATGTGTCACAAACAGCCGGAAAAGTATTTTAGCCGCTCTTACATCAAGACCACAGAAATGCCACCTGACCACTACCTTTGCATCCAACCAGAGGGGTTATGACCAAATAACTCATGTAGATACGCAGATCACTGATGATTATCTATCTGACGTTGCTGGTCCCTCTAGGCTTAAGCGCCGATATGGTAAAAAAATGCAGTACGCGGAGATGGGTCGAGTATGTGGTAGGTAAATACATTCTTGGACTACTACATGCGGATGTACTTTGAATGCTGCCCCCCCCACCCCTTCTTTTTCCCTCCCTTCTGCAGGTCACGTCAGAACGTCGGCTGAAGTGTGGAAGAGCAACGGTCGGACCACCGACGAAAAGGGAAAGAGGGAATATGTGTGTAGTCGTTATAACGATAGGTTTTTAAAGAAAAGACGTAGACTTAACATGACTGTTCCTCCTTAGGACATAGCGACTGAGAGGATGGACCGACATAGAAACTGGACAGGTACTGAATGACGAAAAATTGACTAGAAATGACGTGTTAAATAATGTAACTGGACGTTTGACTAGGTAGGGAAAGGACAAAGAAAAATTATACGGGTAAGGGTTGCCACGGCATCACCCGTCTAGGAAGTTAGAAATGTTGCTGATGTTCAAAATGCACTACCCCCTTTCTCACACTCTTATAGATATAGCCAAGCTGTCCGACTGTTCTCCCGACCAATACTTGCCGTTGCCTCAGCCTGGAGAACTTCCCATCAAAGGAGGGAACAGAGAAATGGTTTAAGATCCAACCATGGGTAACTAGCACGACCAGGTTAACTTTTGATCGACCAACTGAGGTGTGAGTATTGGCAATTGGGAACGCTCGCAGACGTGGCAAGCGAGAAGAAAAAGGAGGGAAGGGTAGAAAGAGCTAAGCACATAGATAAATAGGATAGTAAAGATACGTAGGATATAATATGAATTCTGTTGGCCACCTGTTGTTTTCTGTTTTGTTGTGAATGTCTTGTATATGTGTAATACATGTGCCGTCTTCCCTGTCTGAGTTTGTGTGTGTGTAACGTGCGAATTTACGTCTCCCCTCTGTCTGTATCTGCATGTTACCTGACCTTTGCTGTTCCGTGTTGTGAGCGCGCTAAATGACCTATCCTCGTACACGTCTCTCTTCTCCTTCTCTCTCTCTCTCTCTCTCTCTTTTTCTCTCTCTCTTTCTCTACATGTCATACGTGTACAGAATGGCTCGTTTAGATTGCGGACGACTCTCACTCTCTATGAGAGTCTCCCTATTTTCTCTCCCTCTTTTTGGTAAAACTGTACCCCACCGGTACCAGTCTGATTTGCTACATATTGAACGCGAAGGTGTTCAGCGAAATTGACCGAAACTAAAATGACTGTATCTCGCCATGTTACTGCCTCTCCTTTCTGCAAAATGAATGAACTTGAATTGGCTGAGAAGGAAAGGACAGGTAAGACGACTAAAGTCCCCCAAATCTGGCCATTTATAGGGGAACTGTATGTCAATGGCACCTTATGTCTGTTCTTCAGAGACGAACGCCAACGTCTAGATTGAACCCCCAATGCCCAGATTGCCCCGCCCCCCTTTTTGCACCCAAGCGCAAGCGCCCGAAGCATCCCCGCCCCAATCTTGTTTTACCTGACTGTCGATGACGGTACCCCCGCCCTGTCTAAAAATGTTAGCCAGTCCTGAAGGGAAATGCTCCGTAATGTTGGATATGATGTAATGCATAGTTGATGGGAATCTCATTTATCCTCACTAGAGTTATAAACAGGACAATGAATAAACATGCCATAAAATCAGTAGGAATGCTGACACATGCACTGCTTGGTAATAGGACCTCTGACTGTGACCAATGAGCGTATCTCCCAAATGCGTAGAATTGAGGGAAGAATTCACATGCGTAGATGTTTTCTTCTGCCATTTCTCTAAAACCATGTCTTGTACCTATTCAAAGATTCACGATCACCGAAGGAGATGGGTCAGATGCGACATACAGCCTGACTGCAGATCTTGGGACACGTGTGACCTCGACCAAAGGTGGAGCCGCAGAGCAACAGGATACGGGACGAGACCGCAATTTCAACGTGGAAAAAGAAAAACGACGGGCCGCCTTGAAGCCCTCCGTCTGCTAACCCACGTGTGCCTGGAGTCTCCGTCCCCCTTCTGTGGGCCCGATTGATGGGCCTGCCTGCTTGTTATCCTTTGCTCCCTTGGTCCCTTTTGCGTGTCCCAGGAACTCTGACCCAACTCCCTTCTCTCCCTCTCTATCAACTATTTGAACCACACTCACCCTATTCCCACGTGACTTTTTGCCAAAGGAAAGAACTGCATTCCACTGGGAATAGGTACTGCCACAGAACTATGGGTGCCGAGCATAAGGCGCCACCAATCGGATTGTTTAGGGAACAGGACTGTGGTCTAACAGCAGAGGACTGACCGCACCCTGTAACACGAAAGGATAGAACTGAGCTGGATCCATAGCTCCACCGCCGGTGCTCAACAGCGCCAACGAGAGTACACGGACTAGAGCCTACCAGTGATGGCTCACTGATAAAAAGACACTGGGACGAGGAGATCATGTGTATTGAACTGAATTCCGCTCTCAACTACCTGGTCGAAACTGTTCATTGGTCACATTTTTAAGTTAGAAAGATCCATGCTATGTAGTGCGTTTAATTGTCAGGAACACAATGAAAATGTAATTTCCTATGTACTGCATTCTGCCCATCACCTTAACTGTCTATGATTGTACGCCGAATGCTAGTATCGACCAAATGCTAATTCATCAACGATGCCTGTCTACCTGTAAATCCATCAATTGCAAGAATGACTGCTGCTATGTAAAAAGGGGCGACTGTGAAAGTTGAAGAAATTGATGTACATAGACAGCATTCATTCCCCTTCTTCTCCCACTCCTCTCCCTGTGAGCACCATGAATACCGTAGACCATTGACCGTATCACCTTGCCAGTAAGAGCCCTTACCCATATGCGTATGTACAGCCATTCTAGGCACCATGGCCTTTTTTCCCCTTGGAATCCCCGGCTTCCCTCCTGCGCTATCCTAAACCCCCTCTCCTATGCGTAGGCCATGAAACCCTCTCCCCCTGTGCGACCCCGCTGCGAAAGGCAACTCTCCTGCTTGACCCGCACAAAACCCCCCATTCCCTCTTGAAGAGGCATCCTTCGCCGTGGCTGACGTAGCCCTCCCCAGCTGCACCTGACTGCCCCCGCTCTCTCATGTACTGGTCATCAGATCTCTCTCTCTCCCTCTCTCTCTGCGTGACTCTGTCCCTGTGTCCACCCTGGCTACCCCTCCCTTCTCCTCACATGGGCAAGTCATAAACCTTCTTCTTCTACAAGGCCCTGTCCTTGAGAGTCACGGGCGCGCCTGACCAACACCTCCTCCCCTTCCATGAATGCCCCTCTGTTGACAAGCCTTCCCTCCGCGCTCGATTGCCCACGCGGCATGAATACCACTCCTTGATGACCCCTTCCCCCGAGTCCGGCTGACTACACATGTCCGAGGCCATCGCCTAAGCCAGGAGATACCATTTACTGCCCCTATTGTATGAAGTCACTCCTCCTCAAGAGATCCACTATTGATCCTAGCCACCCCACCCCCTGGGCTATGGTCAGGCGTACACATCCTACGGAACGCTCAGCTGCGTGATTGCCCCCCCCTCTTATCAGCAGGTCAAAGGGTCCCCATTGTGAGCATGTGTGGGGTAGGATCAACACGAGGATTATAGGGATGTCTTTCTTTTGCGTCATACTGTCCTGATTGTGTTATCAAGTGTTCTGTAAGGTATAAAAACAAGAGTCTCAGCTCACTTGTTAGAGCACCTCCCGAAAGACACTGTGTTTCGTGTCCGAAATGACTGGCTCTCCTCATGAGAAATAAACTCTGTTCTTGATTCCTGCTTCCAGCGCCCGTCTCTTTATTTGGCAAATATTCAACATGGGAACTAAGAGGCGGTTTGCGCCAGCGGCCTGGGCATCGATAGGATTACGGGTTCGTTTTCAACAATTGGCGTCCCAACGCGGGGTCCATCAGTGACATAGGGTTCGGTAAGAGAGATCCAGACGAAGAAGTGAACGTCTAAATGATCGGGGCATGCCTGCCTTGAGAGGGCCCTCGCCCGGCTGCCGATCGACAGAACTTCACCAATTCTGAACGGACCTCTCTTGAGTGACCTATTGTCCTGACTGGAATCCCACAGGAATGCTACATGGAGTAAGAGAACGATCGGGCGCTGGAGGAGGAAGTCGAAGAACTGTCCGTATGGTCCGGTCCGGGTAAGATTAAGTAGGGTGTTTTTACGCCTGATTGGTAGGGTGGCTCTATCCACCTGATTGATTGATTGTTTGTATTGAAAGTCGGTATTTGTATACTGATATTTGTTTGTATTGAAAGTCGGTATTTGTATACTGATATTTGTTTGTATTGAAAGTCGGTATTTGTATACTGATATTGTTGGTATTGGTTCATTTAGCTTTGAAGGCTACTTGACATATTGGTTCTCTTCTGAGAACGAGGCATTCTCTGTTTGCAAACAGCGGCGAATAGGAACGTCGTCCCTCTTTGCAGATAGAGAAGGGTAGGTAATGCAGACTTTTTGTCCCCGTTGTAATTCGTCATGCCTACTTTTCTCCCCACTGAATTGTTTGAAGTCGATTAATAATCGATTGTTGCTCTTTGAGATCTTCCCTGTCTACAAACTGAGACGAGTAGAAATATTCTGTCTTCCTTTTTGGATAGCGAAGGGCAGGTAATGCAGACATTTGTCCCCGTTGTAATCCGTCATGCCTGTTTTTCTCCCCACTGATTGGTTGGTTGCCTGGACATTGTTGTTCCAGGAATTGTTTCGTTTGAGGTATTTTCTGCCTGCAAACAACGTGGAATAGAAATATTCTATCTAGTCTTTGCAAGTAGTAAAGGGTAGGTTATGCCCCTTTGTGAATTCGTCAGTCCTACCCACTCCCCACTGTTTGGTTATTTGGGGGGTAGCTCGCATGGTCCGCCCAGGAGACTACCCTTATGGAGGACATATGCTCCCCGCTCATGGGCCATTTAGTGGAAATAGACCATCTGGTCCGTCCAGGAGGCTACCCTAGTAAATGGAAGTACATCACTCGGTCCGTCCAGGATGATACCCTAATGAAGGAATATATGTTCCCCTTTCGATCGATAATCTCGTTCCACCCCGGACCATTTATTGGAGGGAACTCGTCTGGTCCGTCCAGAAGTACCCCCTAGTGAAAAGGACACATACAAATATGAAGTGATCACCGTTCCCTACTAACAGAAAGCTTTAGCTCGAAACACGCTAAGGAAGAGAAAGAAAATTAAAAAGAAATCAGGCTAAGTCAGTAACCCCCTGATGAGCTTTTGACTTCACTAAAAATAAGAAACATTAGAAATAGTTCGTAACAAGAAATATAAAATGGTGAAAAGTTTGAAAACAGAAATAGCCACGAGGCAGCTAGGCTTCACTGCCTATTCCTGCTCCCAACATGTCTGCCTCATTTCCCACCACGCCCAAACAACGGTCACATGAAATAGAAAACAATCCAATAGGTACCTACCCCCATTCCGGAAGCTCCCGAAGTGCAACAGGTCCGCGGTTACGCCCATCCGGAAGGCGAGGCCTCGAGGCACGAGGGGCTCGCCTGCTCACGGTCAGGAGGAGATGATGTTGGGCAGGCGGTCCAAAGAATGGCAGAGTCCTCTCCTTCTCTCCTCCTCTGCTGCCCTGCAGGCCGCGAGGGGGGGGGGGCTGTCTTGCCTCAGCCACCGACTACCCCCCCCCTTCTGTCTCTCGCCTGGTCCGACCCACGAAGAAGGCCGAAGCCAGGGGCGAGAATGGCGGCAAGTCAAGTAGTCCCGCCACATGTCAAATTCCTGGATAGTTACAGGTAGTGCCGCCACATGTCGACGCCTGGACAGCTCCAGGTAGTCCCGCCGCATGTCAAGAGAAAAGGGGGGGCTGTCTTGCCTCAGCCGCCGACCACCCCCCCCATCTTCAATGGCTGGCACG
Organism: Lissotriton vulgaris; assembly: GCF_964263255.1. Taxonomy (NCBI): domain Eukaryota; kingdom Metazoa; phylum Chordata; class Amphibia; order Caudata; family Salamandridae; genus Lissotriton; species Lissotriton vulgaris. The sequence continues at coordinate 77,995,597 of NC_141693.1, forward strand.
GCCAATATCGAAGCGACGGAGCCGAGGAACGGCGCGGGGTCGCTGGAAGGGGGAGGTGACGCGAACGAGCCTCCCCCACCTCCCTCCAGGTGGAGGCTTCCAGCGACACCCCAATGCTCTTACTTAAAGAGGGTCAACATCAAAAAGCGGTCTTCTGCCCAGGACGGGCACACGCTCCATGCCTCCTCTCCTCGACCTTGAAGATTCTATAAGAGCCGGGGGGCACCCCGATCCCTCCTCATGGGCGCCCCCGCCCCCCTCGCCGGGAACCACGACATCGGTGCAACTCCTGCCGGCACCAGCCTCGGATTGGAAATGGCTAAAATGCAGCCACGGCACAGACTTGTTCAGTTCCGAAGGAACGCCAGAATGACCCGGTAGGAAAATTGTTGCCGCCCTCCCCCACTCTTTGACTCATGGTCCATATTTTGTTAGACTGTTAACCACATAGCACAAACGTTTTTTGAACTGTCAACGGAAAGTTCTGGGCCAACCATGCGAGACTAGAGACATCCTGACTGTGCTGGAACTCGCCTGACCCCACCCCAAAAATGGCGCCGACACAAAATGAAACGTATTTGAATAAACTTTGTTGCACCCTGATTGCGCAGCTTGTTGCCCCAAGATCTATATGCAGTCTTTGGATAATGAAAGTAGATATGAAGGATGTTGAGTATGTGCTTGGATAATGAACTGACTTAGGGTGGGTACTAATTATGATTTGGAAAATGAATTGGTGTAACTTAGATAAAGAATGAGTATTGGATAATGAATTTATGAATTAATTAAAACTGAATTCTTGACATGTATCATGCTTGCTCTGTAAGGAAATTCTATACGATTTTATTGCACTGCTGCACTTTATGTAATGAACTGCCACCAATTTCGTTTATTAAAAGTATTTTGAAAAAGAAAGCATGGCTGTAGCAGTTGCATTAATGAGTTTTGGACATCTTACTACTGCAAGCGAAGAATAAGTATGATGAAAGAAGTAGATCAAAAGGGATCAGGTATTTAGCAGCTCCATTATGTGTCACAAACAGCCGGAAAAGTATTTTAGCCGCTCTTACATCAAGACCACAGAAATGCCACCTGACCACTACCTTTGCATCCAACCAGAGGGGTTATGACCAAATAACTCATGTAGATACGCAGATCACTGATGATTATCTATCTGACGTTGCTGGTCCCTCTAGGCTTAAGCGCCGATATGGTAAAAAAATGCAGTACGCGGAGATGGGTCGAGTATGTGGTAGGTAAATACATTCTTGGACTACTACATGCGGATGTACTTTGAATGCTGCCCCCCCCACCCCTTCTTTTTCCCTCCCTTCTGCAGGTCACGTCAGAACGTCGGCTGAAGTGTGGAAGAGCAACGGTCGGACCACCGACGAAAAGGGAAAGAGGGAATATGTGTGTAGTCGTTATAACGATAGGTTTTTAAAGAAAAGACGTAGACTTAACATGACTGTTCCTCCTTAGGACATAGCGACTGAGAGGATGGACCGACATAGAAACTGGACAGGTACTGAATGACGAAAAATTGACTAGAAATGACGTGTTAAATAATGTAACTGGACGTTTGACTAGGTAGGGAAAGGACAAAGAAAAATTATACGGGTAAGGGTTGCCACGGCATCACCCGTCTAGGAAGTTAGAAATGTTGCTGATGTTCAAAATGCACTACCCCCTTTCTCACACTCTTATAGATATAGCCAAGCTGTCCGACTGTTCTCCCGACCAATACTTGCCGTTGCCTCAGCCTGGAGAACTTCCCATCAAAGGAGGGAACAGAGAAATGGTTTAAGATCCAACCATGGGTAACTAGCACGACCAGGTTAACTTTTGATCGACCAACTGAGGTGTGAGTATTGGCAATTGGGAACGCTCGCAGACGTGGCAAGCGAGAAGAAAAAGGAGGGAAGGGTAGAAAGAGCTAAGCACATAGATAAATAGGATAGTAAAGATACGTAGGATATAATATGAATTCTGTTGGCCACCTGTTGTTTTCTGTTTTGTTGTGAATGTCTTGTATATGTGTAATACATGTGCCGTCTTCCCTGTCTGAGTTTGTGTGTGTGTAACGTGCGAATTTACGTCTCCCCTCTGTCTGTATCTGCATGTTACCTGACCTTTGCTGTTCCGTGTTGTGAGCGCGCTAAATGACCTATCCTCGTACACGTCTCTCTTCTCCTTCTCTCTCTCTCTCTCTCTCTCTTTTTCTCTCTCTCTTTCTCTACATGTCATACGTGTACAGAATGGCTCGTTTAGATTGCGGACGACTCTCACTCTCTATGAGAGTCTCCCTATTTTCTCTCCCTCTTTTTGGTAAAACTGTACCCCACCGGTACCAGTCTGATTTGCTACATATTGAACGCGAAGGTGTTCAGCGAAATTGACCGAAACTAAAATGACTGTATCTCGCCATGTTACTGCCTCTCCTTTCTGCAAAATGAATGAACTTGAATTGGCTGAGAAGGAAAGGACAGGTAAGACGACTAAAGTCCCCCAAATCTGGCCATTTATAGGGGAACTGTATGTCAATGGCACCTTATGTCTGTTCTTCAGAGACGAACGCCAACGTCTAGATTGAACCCCCAATGCCCAGATTGCCCCGCCCCCCTTTTTGCACCCAAGCGCAAGCGCCCGAAGCATCCCCGCCCCAATCTTGTTTTACCTGACTGTCGATGACGGTACCCCCGCCCTGTCTAAAAATGTTAGCCAGTCCTGAAGGGAAATGCTCCGTAATGTTGGATATGATGTAATGCATAGTTGATGGGAATCTCATTTATCCTCACTAGAGTTATAAACAGGACAATGAATAAACATGCCATAAAATCAGTAGGAATGCTGACACATGCACTGCTTGGTAATAGGACCTCTGACTGTGACCAATGAGCGTATCTCCCAAATGCGTAGAATTGAGGGAAGAATTCACATGCGTAGATGTTTTCTTCTGCCATTTCTCTAAAACCATGTCTTGTACCTATTCAAAGATTCACGATCACCGAAGGAGATGGGTCAGATGCGACATACAGCCTGACTGCAGATCTTGGGACACGTGTGACCTCGACCAAAGGTGGAGCCGCAGAGCAACAGGATACGGGACGAGACCGCAATTTCAACGTGGAAAAAGAAAAACGACGGGCCGCCTTGAAGCCCTCCGTCTGCTAACCCACGTGTGCCTGGAGTCTCCGTCCCCCTTCTGTGGGCCCGATTGATGGGCCTGCCTGCTTGTTATCCTTTGCTCCCTTGGTCCCTTTTGCGTGTCCCAGGAACTCTGACCCAACTCCCTTCTCTCCCTCTCTATCAACTATTTGAACCACACTCACCCTATTCCCACGTGACTTTTTGCCAAAGGAAAGAACTGCATTCCACTGGGAATAGGTACTGCCACAGAACTATGGGTGCCGAGCATAAGGCGCCACCAATCGGATTGTTTAGGGAACAGGACTGTGGTCTAACAGCAGAGGACTGACCGCACCCTGTAACACGAAAGGATAGAACTGAGCTGGATCCATAGCTCCACCGCCGGTGCTCAACAGCGCCAACGAGAGTACACGGACTAGAGCCTACCAGTGATGGCTCACTGATAAAAAGACACTGGGACGAGGAGATCATGTGTATTGAACTGAATTCCGCTCTCAACTACCTGGTCGAAACTGTTCATTGGTCACATTTTTAAGTTAGAAAGATCCATGCTATGTAGTGCGTTTAATTGTCAGGAACACAATGAAAATGTAATTTCCTATGTACTGCATTCTGCCCATCACCTTAACTGTCTATGATTGTACGCCGAATGCTAGTATCGACCAAATGCTAATTCATCAACGATGCCTGTCTACCTGTAAATCCATCAATTGCAAGAATGACTGCTGCTATGTAAAAAGGGGCGACTGTGAAAGTTGAAGAAATTGATGTACATAGACAGCATTCATTCCCCTTCTTCTCCCACTCCTCTCCCTGTGAGCACCATGAATACCGTAGACCATTGACCGTATCACCTTGCCAGTAAGAGCCCTTACCCATATGCGTATGTACAGCCATTCTAGGCACCATGGCCTTTTTTCCCCTTGGAATCCCCGGCTTCCCTCCTGCGCTATCCTAAACCCCCTCTCCTATGCGTAGGCCATGAAACCCTCTCCCCCTGTGCGACCCCGCTGCGAAAGGCAACTCTCCTGCTTGACCCGCACAAAACCCCCCATTCCCTCTTGAAGAGGCATCCTTCGCCGTGGCTGACGTAGCCCTCCCCAGCTGCACCTGACTGCCCCCGCTCTCTCATGTACTGGTCATCAGATCTCTCTCTCTCCCTCTCTCTCTGCGTGACTCTGTCCCTGTGTCCACCCTGGCTACCCCTCCCTTCTCCTCACATGGGCAAGTCATAAACCTTCTTCTTCTACAAGGCCCTGTCCTTGAGAGTCACGGGCGCGCCTGACCAACACCTCCTCCCCTTCCATGAATGCCCCTCTGTTGACAAGCCTTCCCTCCGCGCTCGATTGCCCACGCGGCATGAATACCACTCCTTGATGACCCCTTCCCCCGAGTCCGGCTGACTACACATGTCCGAGGCCATCGCCTAAGCCAGGAGATACCATTTACTGCCCCTATTGTATGAAGTCACTCCTCCTCAAGAGATCCACTATTGATCCTAGCCACCCCACCCCCTGGGCTATGGTCAGGGGTACACATCCTACGGAACGCTCAGCTGCGTGATTGCCCCCCCCTCTTATCAGCAGGTCAAAGGGTCCCCATTGTGAGCATGTGTGGGGTAGGATCAACACGAGGATTATAGGGATGTCTTTCTTTTGCGTCATACTGTCCTGATTGTGTTATCAAGTGTTCTGTAAGGTATAAAAACAAGAGTCTCAGCTCACTTGTTAGAGCACCTCCCGAAAGACACTGTGTTTCGTGTCCGAAATGACTGGCTCTCCTCATGAGAAATAAACTCTGTTCTTGATTCCTGCTTCCAGCGCCCGTCTCTTTATTTGGCAAATATTCAACATGGGAACTAAGAGGCGGTTTGCGCCAGCGGCCTGGGCATCGATAGGATTACGGGTTCGTTTTCAACATGGCTGCATTGTGGTACTACTACATTGTGGCCACACTACATCTCCCACAATGCTTCAGGGCATTCCCTGATGTGCAACAATGGCATGACTATGGGACATTATGGGAGCCTATATGGTCATGGACATTCATAGGGGACAGGGTCGAAGTCGCATGCCACCTACCTTGGGTGTCTTGGGTGGGGCGGGATGATTCCAGACGTGTGAAGCCAATGCACGCCTCCCTCTCAAGGGTGTCTTTGACCTGGTCCTCCAAGGCTGTGTTAGGAGGGACTGTAGGTCCGCCACCTCCAGGGCCCGATGCCTCTCCAAGGCGCTCCGCCACCTTCTCTTTGGCACGACCTCGGAGGTCGTACCATCTTTTTTTAAGTTCGTCTAGTGACCTATCGGCCACATCCACAGAGTTGACGGTGGAGGCTATTCCCTGCCAGTTTGGCGTGGTTGGCCACCGCCCCTTCAATCAAATGTTCGAGCTCCTGCTCTGAAAATTTGAGCTTCCTCTTCCGCCCTGTGGTGTTGCTGGGGCCAGGAACAGGTTCCTCTGACATGGCAACAATGTTGTTGCAGAGTACAAATCACCAGTAGAATAGCAGCAGCTCTCCCACTTGCTCCCTCAAGGTCTGCCTCACTGTGGTGAATGGGGGTGGGAACTGGCTGCTTCCTGGTTGTGATGTCATCACTGTGCTCGAAATGCGACTTCCCGTTTTCCGGATCTCGCGATTTTGCGATCTCGCAATTAGCGATATCGCAAATAGCGATATCGCTATTTGCGAGATCGCAATCCCGACGCGGGTAGCCGGAAATAGCAATTTTTCTGCAATTATCGTTAATCGCAAACGGAATTTGTACCCGCGTGCTAATCGCATTTTTTTATCGCTAATCTTCATGAATTCAGATTTGCGATTTCTCAATAGCGATTCGCAATTTTTCGCTATTTGAGAATCGCAAATCCCGTTTTTCATGAATCAGGCTGTAAGTCTTAAAAAATGCAAATAGAGTCACAGAAAACAAGGAAAAGACCGATAATAATAGGTTTATATGTGCGTGCAAATCCTGTACAAAATTCCAAGTTAATGCACGTGTTTACAAAAAACACAATGATTCATAACGGTCATTGAGACCTCCAGGAATAATGGTGCCTAAGTATTTAATCCAAAACGTTTCTCTGCGTGCTAACGAAACATTGTAATCTATTCCTGGAGTCGATTTTTTCTAAGGGATGGTACGAGGTGTTTTTATACATTGCCACATGTTCTCAATGGTTCATTTGATCGGGATATCATGGCACACTAGAAATGATAACTTCTCTAGATACGATTTGGCAACTATATACGTGGCGCGTTGTATGTTTGGGTTGTTATCAGTAGTCTCTGGGGTACCAGTGCACGGACAGAGAGGTATCAATAAAGTTACTATTGAATAGCCCTTCCTTTTTAAACCGCACACGTCTTGACGTACGCACGCCCGACAGCGGTCACGAGGATTCCTTTCATTCTTCGTCTCTCGGAGCAAGTCACCAGTGAGCTACGAGCGGTTTCACAATTTTGATTTCATTTTAGAAACAGACTTCTCAAATCTGTTTACATACTGGTCCATGTTTAAATGACACCTCATTACTTTTTTAGAAACGGAGCGCATATTCTCTGCCTTTCTGTAAGATGCCTCTGCACATGTAGTTCACTGGGTGTTTCTATAAGCTGGAACCGTCCCACGTTAGTGTAACTTTGATTTTGTTTGGGTTTGTGTAGAGTCCAAATCTCGTATTTCAAAGCATTGGTGGTAAGCGCAGCATGGTTATGTCTAGCATACACTGATTCTTTTTGATCGACAAACTGGATTTATTTCGGTTTCCTTGTCTGCAGATATGTATGAATCAACGCGGACAGAAGGTATACCACGGCAGTTGATGGTGGTGGACGCACGTGTTAGCCCCTCTTGCTCGGTTCTCTCACAGCATGAATTACTCGTAGGACAGTGGTGTCACTGGAATGCAGCAGGTTTTGCCCCTCACACCCCTCTTTACACCCTTGATTTCTTTTCTCCTTTACATATGGTGATAAACTTTGCTTTAACTTCTACTTATTTTCCTGTACTTTATTTACTTTGTTTCATTTATGGAGTTTGCAAATCTAATTTTTTGTACTTTCTATTGATGAATACATGGAACTGACAATGTTCTCATTTTTACTTTTGCAGTTCCAAACGGAGGCAGCTATCAGTTGCCCATCTAAAGCTCTTTATAATTGTTATCTAATCACATGTAACCCTGAAGAAGGGTTATTTAACCCGAAATACATTGGGTCGCCTTTTAGTTTCCATTTGTTAGCATCATATTGAACACTGAAATTCTACTTATTATTTGTTATCACAAATGTTTTTTGCTCAAACACATTTGTTATATTCAAGGATGAAATAAGAAATACATTTTGAGAAATTATTTTGGTGTAAAAGATTTACTGCAATTATGAAAATTGAGTAAAGAAGATATATACGCTGAAGACTTAGGGACATTAGCTGTGCACTGAGTAGGTTCGGATTTTCTGTGTCCTCGCATAGGTAATGCATTATGTGTTCATGTGTGGTGTAGTGTAGTTTGGTCCATCTAGGGTGTAGAGTAGTATGACTAATGTGTGGTAGTGTGGTGTAGTGTAGTATGCATCATTTGTAATAGTGTGATGTAGTGTAGTATGTGTCATGTGTGTTAGTGTATTATGTGTCATGTGTGTTAGTGTATTGTAGTATAGTTTGGGTCATATGCGGCGTAGTGTACTATGTGGTAGTGTGATGTTGTGTAGTATGTTTCATATGTGGTAGTGTGATGTAGGGTAGTATACTTCAAGTGTGGTAGTGTAGTGTAGTATGTGCCAAGTGTAGTTTGGTTCATGTGTGGAGTAGTGTAGAATGCTTCATGTGTAGTAGTGCGGTGTAGAGTAGCATGGGTTAATGTGGTAGTGTGGTGTATTGTAGTTTGCCCCAAATATGGTGTATTGTAGTATGCTTTATGTGTGGTAGTGTGAGTTATTGTAGTATGCTTCATGTGTGTTAGTGTGTTGTAGTGAAGTATTGGTCATGTTTTGTAGTGTGGTGTTCTGTAGTTTGGTTCATGTTTAGTGTAGTATAGTATGCGTCATGTGTGGTAGTGGAGTGGAGTGTAGTATGCACCATGTGTGGTAGTGTGGTATAGTGTAGTATGATGTATGGTGCAGTGCAGTGTGTAGTAGAATGTCCTGTCTATGTAGTGTAGTGTGCTGTTTAGTGTAGTGTGTGCTCTAGATGAATGCACTCTTTAATGCAGTGCAGAAGTGACTCGCACAGGAAAGAGCGATGGGTGGGATGAGGTGGGGGTAATGGAAGTCGACAGACGACGGGATAAGTAATATGAAATCAATAAAACCACGTACCTTGCGCTCGCTGCATCGCTGAGTCAGCGATGCGGAGTGCAAAAGCGAAGTGGTTTTATTTCATATTTCTTATTCCGTTGACTTCCATTACTCCCCACCACACTCAGCCCCTGCCCCACTGCTTTTACCTGTGTGAGTCGCAACTGGTGTAGTGAGCAGTCTAGTGCTGTGCGCTCTCAAGCACAGCATGCTCCTTCGAGATGTGTTTTAAATTAAACACATGTAAAACAGAAAGCAGCAATTACAGCCTTTATTTGTGTCATTAAATCTTTAATTATGAATCTCTCTCTCTCTCTCTCTCTCTCTCTCTCTCCCTCTTTCTCTCTCTCTCTCTCTCTCTCTCTCTCCCTCTCTCCAGTGATGGTGACTCTGGATCCTGACACAGCTTATCGTGAGCTCTTCCTCTCTGAGGGGCTGAGACGTGTAAGTGACATATACACAGCACAGCGCCTGCCGGACAACCCCAAGAGATTCACCATCTACCCCTGTGTGCTGGGGAGTGAGGGGTTCACCTCCGGCAGACATTACTGGGAGGTGCAGCTGCTGGAGGAGGGTAGATGGTGGCAAGTGGGGGTCGCAGCAGAGTCTGTGAACAGGAAGGGAGGGATCACATGCTCACCTGAGTTGGGAGTCTGGGCTGTGTGTTGGGTTAATGATCAGTACAAGGCTCTCACCTCCCCTTGGACCCCTCTGTCCCCTCGTGAGAAGCCCCTGAAGCTGGGGGTGTACCTGGACTACGAGGGGGGGCGGCTGTCCCTGTACAATGCTGACTCCATGGAGCTTCTCTACACCTTCCTGCAGGCCCCCTTCACAGAGAGTGTGTTTCCATACCTCAATCTCTGTGGAGCGGAGATGAAGCTGGTGTGAGAGCCGCAGAGAGCTTCAGCCCCTCACCCCCCTCCCACCCCCATCACAGTGATAGCAATGTGGCCGGAGCACAAGCAGTAGATTTCTTAATGTATAGATGTCAGCAAACTCTGATGTGAAGAATCCACCCTTCTGCTGTCGAACCCCAGTTTAAACACCAACAATACAAAGAATCTTCTTCACAATCACCCTCCCACATGGTGACATGATATCCAGAAGGCTCACTACATATCTCTTTGTCTCTGTAGAATTCTAAAATGTGTATTTCATTGACATGCGGAGCTTTGACAATAATATCTCACATTATAGCGCAGCTCTAGGAGTACTTATTAAAAGTATGTCCTTAGAATCATTCCTGCCCCTGCAACAGTGCCATTAGTGAACTAAGGCAAAACAGTTGTCACGTGAACCCCAGGCCGGCTTTAGAACAGTGCAACCAGTGCAGCTGCGCCTGCGCTGACCTGGGAGGGGTGCTGCATGTGGAAATATTTTTTGATTTTAAAAGCACCTGTTGTTTTCTTGTGTTCAGCAGGTTTCAGGCAATAATAAAAAAACATGGCAAGATAATGAAAATGATTAATGTTTCTGCTAGAGGGAGATTGAGGTTTTCTCTAGTGGCAGTTTTGACTCATCATAAAGTAGCACAGAGGGCTAATATGCCTGCCACAGAAAATGCGTACATGTAGGTCACAGAACAGTAATCCTCATTGGTTTGTGTAACCGTTCACATAGACTGATTTACACACATAAGACTCATTGCCTCTGTATAAAGTGTGTTTGGTGTAAAGTGCTTTGATACCCTAGGGTTAGTATGAGTAGCAGTATAAAATAAAAGTAATGCGTGTGACGCAGGGGCTGTGAAGAGATGAGTGCCACTGTTGGAAGGTGGGAGTAAGGGAAGCTTTAGAGACGGTGGTCATGGGGAGGGGCAACAAAGACAATTGTCAAACCAGGTACATCTAACTCTAAAGTCGGCCCTGCCCAGATTCATAAAGATAAAGCAACAGTATAGTCCATTAAATCAAACACAATAGCTATGTGTATCACTGGATTTCTAAACTCACAGATTTGAAGGTGCTCCCATATGCAATGGTTAAGAAAATGGAGGATCAGTGAAGTCAAATTTTTACCTAAGATCACCCAATATGGTTAAGCAGGGAAGCCGTGATTAATCCAGGTTTTCTGATTTCACTTTGTACATTTCAGCCACTAAAGGGGTTTCTATTTGTCTTTCCTTTTTACCTTAGAATCTGTGTTCCATCATTAGTGAATTAAGCTGATATTTCTTTGCCATGGTTCACAACTTCTTTCCGTTGGCAGTGTCTTTGTAACATGTGAGCATGACAAGGCCAGTGAAGTTATATCACAATACAGAACTATTTTCTAAACATTGCATTCCCTAAACTCTAAAGATTCCATCGCAATTACAGACCACCATTTGTAGTTGTTTTCTTGTGAAACATTTGCCCTGATGCATAAGCCTCTACTGTAATTTATGAAAGATGTATTGTGCAAAGATATGCAGACTCTGAATACCATGTACTCATTTTATATTTCAGCACACATACAACTCAACATCAGCCTCCCGCAGTGCTTTCATGATCCCACAAACATTTCAAGGATGTGCTGACATATTAGGTAGAATTATCTTGTGTTTACACATTTCTTTCAGATGTTATTGTGGATATACGAGCCATCCTATATTAAAAGCAGAATCTATTTTTGTCATGAAATAGATCAGCAGTTATATGTGTGACACTCAGAGGCAAACCTGCCTTTCAAGCCAACACCACGTGCATGCTGGGAGTGAGAGGACAAGGTACTTAATAGAAAGCAACAAACCACATGTCCCAAAATGCAAAGTGATATTGATACAAAGATCGGGGATTGAGAGGGCTCACCAGGAGTGAGGTTTTGAAACCAGGACAAACACACCAGAATGATTTTGCTCTGAGTTTTAAATGCTGCTCCCGGGAGAGCAGAAATGATGTGTAGCACCCGCTACCTCTTCATACCTTTGGGGGTTTAGGGGTTTCTGCTTCTTAATATCCGAGTCTCTGCTTCATGGAGATTGGATGTAATTCTTGTCTCTTGAGTAAGACGTGGGCTGAGTGTGTTCTCTTTCAGCTTTAGTGTCATGGCATCCATTTATAAGGTAGCTCAGTAGGTTGACGCACATAATCGAGAGGTCACAGGTATCTTGGCAGAGCCTACTCCAGATTTCTAATGATTGCACTGTATTGTAGCATTTATATAAACCTTCATGCTGTTACCAATAGCTGCAGCTGACGTCACTCTGAAATGGACCACCAAGGCCTAAACATTAATTTAATATCATTATGAATTCTGGGACTGTCGTTTTGGTTTACTTCAGCACATATATTAACATCATCAGGTTAAAATGGTTTTGCTGCTGATAAATTAATTTTGCAGGCCAAACATTTTACAAAAGCATACTAAACAGATTCATTTACAATACTTTAAATATTTTCAGGAGTGCTATGGCAATCTGGTGTAACTGAACTCAAACTATAACAAAGAGAGTAGTGAAGTCGAGCAGTTAAAGACTTACTTAAGGAGACCGTATGGTTTAAATGATTGTCCAGTCAGTTCTTTTACTCGACAAATGAAAAGTACTTTAATCTCAAACACACGACTCAGGACTGTACGCAGAAAATAGAGGGGGCAGAAAGATTCACTTGGTCATACTCTTGGAGGGAGCAGGGTTGGTCCATAGGGGGAATCAACCAATGAGGACTAAGGCTATCACTGACTCTCTCAGTAGGGGATATTTTGCTGTCTCAGTGATTGTGCAGTCGGACAGTTGTGAACGAGGACAGGAGGCTGAATAGGACATGGTCCTCAGGCTCTCAGTGTTCTCTTTGGATGTGTAGATAACCCCCCCCCCCTTTCCTTCTGGTATGGGCTGTGCCAGTGATGGAGCTGTAATGGTGTCAATGTCTGTGGTGGTCCGTTCCTGCAGGGTCTCCGCTCACACTATACCTTACTTGCAGTTCATTAGAGGATGTTCCCGCTAGACTCGCCTGGGGGCGCCACTCCACTAGTGCACATGCTCACACACAGCTCCTGCGGGCAGCCAGGCTGACTGTCTGTGTCCTGCGGTGAGCACTTACCTCTGTGGGTGTCCAGTTGCATACTACATGCCTCCAGTCCTAGTGAGGGGGCAAGAGAGAGAGAGTGGTAGAAGTGATCTTCTTGCTTTTAGGAATGATCTTAAAACGTGGCTTTGTACTAAATAGTTCTTTTTCCCTTTTTCTGTCTGCATTTTAGTTGTTGTGTTGTTGCTTTACCTGCTGATATTCTTCGCCAAAGCGCCGGGATGCTCCTCGGAGTAGCCGAGCGCTATAGAGGAAATAAATTAACATAACATAACATAACATGGTGACAGAGGAGGTGAGAGAGAGCGAAAGAGTGTTGAAAGTGGAGGGGAAGTAAGGGAGAGAAAGAGCGAGAGAGTGGTAAAAGTGCAGGGGAAGGGGAGAGAGAGCAACACTTTGAGGGGAAGAGAGAAGCAGAGAGCAATTGAAGAGTGTAGAGGAGAGAAAAGGAGTAAGAGAGATTCACTGGGTGGAGGAAAGAAAGGCAGAGAGAGGAGGGAGGTGGAGTACAAAGAGTGACTTCAATTGAGAGGGGGAAGTGGTGGGAGACTGATTGTGATAGAGAAAGAGGGAGGAGGGTGAGTGTGAGAGGAAGGGATAGGCAGATGGAAATAGGAGAGAGAGAGAGGCTGCCAGCAGTCAGTCTGCTTGACAAGTGTCTGCTCAGATTAAGGCGCTGCACGTCTGCGGGTTGTCCGGTTCCCACCACCTGTGATGGACTGAGGTGAGCTGGGCCCTTGGGATCTACATTAAGGACACTATGCTTCAGACCTGCCCAGCTGGACCCTAAGGATGAACAGGTGATTAATCTAACGCCTCGGTGCCCCTGCCTGAGGATCATGGCAGCCCCGCTAATTTTCACCACAGCACAGGAAGAGACTCACAGATTCCTGTTAGGGAGCCCAAAAGCTTCCTCAATGTTTCAAGTATCGTCTAGTTGTTGGTGGTTCTAGAATAGGATTCCTAGGCTGAGGTATTAGCGCTTCGTGTTGAGAGGAGAAGCCCAAACTCGTTCCCAAAGAGATGCAACAAAAGGGAAAGAGTTGAGTGTTAATGTGACAGAATTTTCACTTTCTCTGACTGTATGAATAAGATCCTTGGACTCTGGGGGCTGAAGTTGGGCTACTTCGCCCCCAATGTTCCCTCTAATTTGTGTTTCTCATGTGCGGCAATAGAATGTTTGTGTGCACACTTTTCTTGCTTGTTTGCGCAATTGAGTGATAAGATGTGCAACAAGGCAAGTCAAACAGCTACCACTTAAAGGTAAATAACAAGCATTGGCACTGCCAATTGGTCTTGCTTTTAATTTAAGGTTACTTCTTAGTCACTGATTGGTTTAAGCACTGAATAAGTCATCACAGATGCTCCCTGTCACGCATCAATGCACTTGTGCATCCATAAATTACTTATTCATTCTTGCATACACCATCTTACACAACCACAATACAACTCCTACACAAGTTAGCCACATATGCAAGCTAAAGGGAAAGAATAAAAGTTGAAAACTAAAACATGCTATTGCCTGAAAATGGCAGAGGCAAGCTTGCAATAACCAAATGAAACAAAGCAGCAGGTGGACATCTTGCAAGGGTACAGTACATAGTTATGGACGTCCTGCAATGGCATTGTACATTGGGCCAGATTTATTATAGTGTTGCAATGCCCTAGTACCAGGTAAGGAGGTGCAAGGGGTGACGCGGCACTAATGTCAGATTAATCAAGCCATGCAAGACCACATTGCGTGGCCTTGCATGGCTTGATTAATCTGGAGTAACGCAAGACAGCGGAAATTGCTGCCTTGCATTATCCTGCCATGGAAGGCTTTCCATGGGTGGAGCTGGGTGTTCCCACGCACCACCCATCCATTTTGGCGCATTCCCAGTTTACCTGGGAATGCATCAAAATGCTATACCTCCCCAGAGGAGTAACAAGGGTAAGTATCTATATTTCTCCTCGTTTTTCCTTTTTCTACATGTTCTTCAGCACGCGTAGAAAAGAGGAAAATGCCTCTGAGGATTGATTTTGTGCAGGAAAGTGTCCCTTCTTGCACAAACACAATTCTGCCTTCAACACAGGCACCCTTGCATCATGATGTAAGGGCCCCTGGTTTGGCAGTAGGCAGACAGAAGTTGACAGCACAAGGAAAGGACAAGAATGCACCATATAATGTTAAATATGGCGTATTCCTGCCCTTTCACGCAGCGCAGCAAGGTGGCTTGCTGCGTTGTGCTGCATGAAAGTATGATAAATCTGGGCCATTGTGTACGGTTCCAGCTTACTGCCTGTTTTAGCCAGCTAGCAATGGTAAAAACAGTGATACAGTGTGGATAGTATCATTCCATGATGGTCAGCTAGTTTAGATGCAGCGGCTGTGCAGGTTGCAGTACATTGGATATGAAGTGAGTGTTGAGCAAGTAGACATATAGCACTGACTTTGGAGCTGTAGCTTCAAAGAGAAAGAAATAACTAAAAAGGCACATGTAGGTAGCAACTGGTAGACTAAAAGACATGCCTACCAGCTTGGACACTGAAGCACGCTAATTTTCAGACAGATGTGCACTTGTGATCAGACAAAATCACTTACAGGGCAAGAAACCCAATGCTGTCATGGACAGAAGTGTGTAAATGACAACCATACAGACCAGCGGCAGGCGAGGGCTGCCCGAAAGCCCCTAATTTAGATATACATCTTTTAAAAAAGCAGACAAATATACCCGTCAGGTCTTCCAAAGATATTGTTTATGTCTTTTTTGGGGTTCCTAGGGAGTCTGCTGCAAAATGAATTAGCCAAAAGTTCCCAATCCAAAACATGGTGTCAAATAATGAATAAAGGGATAGTGTTTCTAGAAAATGAATATTTATTCTTCTCTGAAGAATATGCTGGTTCACATTTTGTGTTTTGGGGAGAGGTAGAGGCAGTCTGCCTAAGGGATTCACTGTGTTACACTGCCTAGGATCCCCATTGCAGAAATGTTTATTTTCACCCACTGATTTCATTATTCACTCAAACACTTCTGCACTAATTCACTTAGCTTCTTATTCCCTCACTTGTTCACTCACACGCTAATTTTTTCAGACACAACTTCAAAATCTTGGTCATCATTTGTTCACTCACTCACTTCATGCTTCACTCACTTACTTGTTTGTAAACTCACACTCACCTAGTCACTCTCATCTGCTCAGTCACTCATTTGCTCACTCCTTCACTCACTTCAATCCCTTGCATAATCGTTCAGTCACTTACTGACATCCATTCTCTTTTGCTTGCTTTCCCACTCACTTACTTGCTGCTCACCCTTTGATTTTTTGCTTGCTTATTCACCCGCTAATTTGCACACTTGCGATCCAGTCCCTCACTGCTTCTGCCACACTCATCCCCACATTCAACTGCTTACCAACTCACTTGCTCAGTCAATTGAACACTCACTCCTCATTCATTAAGCTGTTCAAGCATTGTTTCACTCATGTATGCACTTGTTCATTCCCTTACTCACTTTGATAGTCAGTCATATGCTCATTCAGAAACCCACAAATCCATTCGCTTGCCCATACATTCATGCATTCACTCCATTTCTCATTCTTTCACCACTCGCTGCTGTTTAACTTGTATACTCACTATTCCATTCATTAAAATAGTTACTTTATAAAGATTATGATTATTTGAAATATTTTGATTTGCAAAGTTTCCAATGGAAAGGATGAATACAGTATGTATTTATCTTTAGCTCTAAATTTTCATTACAGAATGAGCTGAGAATATCTTAAAGAGGGCGGGCATGAGGGGTGCAGTGGCCTAGCTGAATGCACTGTGGTGCATCTCCTTTTTTAGAAAGGACTATTTAATTCCACAGTGACTTAGCTGAAATGCCCCAGAGGGGGACATTGCCACATCTCTAGAATGAACTGGCAGATAGCACTCTGGGGCTGGTTTGTCTGGAATGGCCAGCCTCGGATTGGCACGGCGGACAATTGGTAATCGCCCGATGGGCCTGTGGTTAAGGCCTGTTGGTGGGTCTTTTTTGTTGTGGATGTCTCAGTCTCCATCGTAAGGGCACATCAAAGGCTGTAGTTAAAGCCTTTGCATACATCTAAGCAGCTTGGCATGATGCACATTAAGTCAAGCTGTCTCATTGTCAGAGGCAGAATGATAATGGGCTGCTCTAGACGTCACAAAATGAGGTGTATCTGCCCAGTGGTTCCCTAAAGGTGTGACAGTGGCCTCAAGGAGCTGCTGATGGGAAATCATTAGCACTTGCTTTGCAGGGCACTGGGGGAGGATAGAGGGTTGGAGTGGGTGGTGGGGGATTGGTGGGGCCAGCAAGGGGGCTCTTCGGTTATTTTTTGTCTCCCTCCACTGCATGGAGTAGGAAGGGTTACATTTGTTTCTGCTGTTTTCCTTTGCCTGCCAGATATCAATTCCTGCATTCAAGAGGGAGAGGTTGTGGCCTTAACCTGCTTTGAAACTGGGAAACTGGGTTTGAATCCCAGTGTCAGTTCAAAATCATGTGATCCTGGCCAAATGACTTAATCTACAGGGGCCAAACAAAATGTACCGCTCCCTCTGCAATGTTATCTGTTGCTCGTGTAAAGTGCTCCAATGCCTCTGTGCCATTTTCATGCTAAATAAAACTGCATGTATTTGAGGAAAGTGACACTAGTTTTTTTTATTTTTGCATTTACACACTAGAATCATTCCATTTATCAGAATTTGTCAGAACTTACGCGTGATGCTAGATGCAGGTAAAACAAAAAAACTGATGCACCTTTCACCAGTCTCTGGGGATTGAAGGGCCTCTCTTGAGTGCTGTAAAAATAAAGTGAATATCTAAAAAGCCCAGGGTGAGTGTAAAATGCAGTCTAGGTCTCTGCCATGGGAGCGGTGTGGGTGCACACTGCCTCACACTCCAGCATTCAGTTTGCCCCCATGCATCATAATAAATGGGGTGCATGATAACACTTTCTTCGGTGTCAGACTTTAGTTTTTCACCCTTGTTGGTGCAGCCAGTGCTGTGTATCACTAGACACGTGTTTCAGGATAATTGTCCTTCTTCAGTAGAGAGCAACACTTGCCAGTCAGATGGCGGAGGGCCTGCGACCGCACGGCTGGCGGTGGCGGGCCTTCCGCCATCCTAATGGGCCCCTAATTGCCTGGGCATGTATTTTCAGGCGCCACCTAAAGTGTACTCTCTGCTAAGCCTCAAAACGTTTGCATTATTTGTTCATATTTTTTCTTTAAGTGTATACTGTTGGCAATGACCTGTTACACCAATAAAAGAAATTAAAACGTGCACTGGTGTGTTCCATGTCTAACCTGGGCCTCAAAAAATCCCTTAACAGCCCTGCTTGTGGGTCTGTAATTGCTGTTTAGAAAGGTGCTGGTTGGAATAACAGTTTCGGGAGGGGGAGAAGAATGTGAATGGCAGCACTCAGTAGTGAGGGTTTTACAGTCACTGCAGTGGTCACTGACCAACAATAACAGCTGAATGTGCTGTACTGGATGAATTCAATTTAGAAACTGAGATCTCGGAAAAACACGTGTGAGACTGCAGCTGGAGCCAGTGACGCAAAGTGCAAAAAAAGAGAAGAACTGGAGAAATCAAGAGGTGGTCTGGTGAGTGGCAGTACTGTAAAGTGTATAGCGTTTAACGACTCACTGCAGAGGTGCATGGCCAGAACAATAGCAGACAGTGCTGCTGAACTCAGTCCCAGCCTATAGACCCACACCGCCTCAGAGATACGAGCACGTGGGACGGACACCAGGAGATGCAAAGGCAGAGAAGGAGAAAACAAAAGGAGCAGCCAAAGGTCTGTGTATGTGGCAGACTGGACTCAGGCTGCAGGGAGAGCTTTGGGAATTCTTTCCTGCTGTTTTAGGCCTGATCTGCAGGTATTAAAATAACTTTGATTAGCATTTCTAAAGACAAAAAACATGTCTTTAAAAAAGCATTTGGAAGTACAGCGTCATCACCATCAGACACACTTCAAAGGCTCCAATGTAGCATTGAATAAATGCAGTGGAATCCTATGTAGTGCGCGCTGATTTTAGGTGTCTGCATGGGCGGGAACGTAGGTGTGCGCGCCCACTCAGGCACGCAGCTTACAGGGAACAATGTTCACCATAATAGATCCCTTATAAAGACCTGGACATGCCCAGGGCTACTGAATCCATTTAATAAATGGTCCTGTTTGTTTTTATTACTGTTTACAGATCATAAAACCCCACGAAACAACATATTAAACCGGAGGCTGACGTAGGGGCTGCGCCCCTTACCCTTCAAACACCCCCCCCCATAGTGGCAGAGCAGAGGCTAGTGTAGGGTCTGCCCATCCACCCCCACAAACACACAGAGCACAGCTGAGACTGGTGTAGGGGCCCTGCCCACCCCTCCCTCCTGCCACCCCCCATCCCTGCAGTTATAAAAATGTAACAAGGAGCAAAGATGCTTTTCAATAATAAAACATTCTTATTGGGGATAAGACTCTTAGGAAGGGCAAAGTTTTTAGGATGGGTACTTAAGCTTTAAACAAGCCTTTGCCCCAGCTGTCTGTACCGCGCCCACAACAGGCTTGTTTCACTGCTGGCGGAGATAGTGAGGAGTCCAGGGAAGGGCGGGCTGACAGCGATGGTGAGAGAGAGCAGGTGGAGGTCACCTCTGGGACAGGGTGCAGCAGCGATATATTGAGGGGGCAGCGAATATCAGAATACAGTTCATTTAAAGAGAAATTAGCATTACCCTCACTTCAACTGAATGATGCAGTGATGTAATTAGATTGTGAAGTTTACACACACAGCACCAGGAACATGTAAAGGTTACTCACTCACAGCAGAGCTCCCAGTTGCTTCACCTGTTTACTATTTTTAAACTGCAACTACCAGATATTAAAAGTAAAAAAAGAGTGGTATGATTTTATGCCAGTCTAATTTTTGTTGGTAAAATATGTGCACTTTATTTTTCCATTCTTTTTGTGAATTTGTACCTATATGTTAAATATAGGACAATGATGTTCTCACATTCTATATAGATTTCTGGTTAACTGACAAAACATTGATGTAAAAAGTATTGGTGCTAAAAATATCAACTAAAAAAATATAGACAATAAAAATATTGACTCCTATACTTAAACAGGTAAGTACAAAAATATTGACTCAAAAATATGAATGTAAAAAATATAGATGTATAAAATATCGACTTTTATCTATACTACTATTATAAAGAGAGAACAGACACCTTTTGGCAAGGTAAACTCAGGAACCACAGCGCCAATCCATGCACCCAATACATTGTTGTAATCCTCAGGGTGTGTAGATGGACATAGGCTGCATAAAATAAAAAATAAACGTAAATTAAAAAATTAAAGTTTAAAAAAAAGTAGTCCCCTAAAACAAGCGCCGGCCATGACGTAGCGCTAACCGCGACCTACACCTGCGTGATGACGACAGGCGGGAGGAGCGGTGACGTGCGAGGAGTGGCGCAGCAGCTCAGGTAAGGCGAGGCGGGAGGCGGGAGGCGGGAGACGGGAGACGGGAGACGGGAGGGAGCACCAGGAGCGGTCACTCGGGAGACTTTAGTAGTGACAGAGCGGCATTGCTGCTATTGCTTTCACTATTTCCACGGCACAGCCCCTTCAATATGCCTGTTGTACCTTACTTTGTCCATCCCGTTGATGTCGGGGCGGGCGGGGGCCCGGCCGGGACTAAAATGCTCAAGGCGGGAGGTTCCCGGAGGGAGCACCAGGAGGGGTCACTCGGGAGACTTTAGTAGTGACAGAGCGGCATTGCTGCTATTGCTTTCACTATTTCCACGGCACGGCCCCTTCAATATGCCTGTTGTACCTTACTTTGTCCATCCCATTGATGTCGGGACGGGCGGGGGCCCGGCCGGGACGGGCTGCTAAAGCCCATGGCTGCCTTTTCCCTCACGGCACAGAGTCAGTTACACTTTTGTGTTGGAAATGACTTAGACGAAACAAATGAATAAAAAAAAACAGGCCGATCAATTTTCCCCGATGTGTCACTTTGCAGGTATTTCTGGTATGCGAACGTCAGTGCAGGTTTTATTTATTTCACGGTGTTGTACTCCTACCCTTCATCCTCCGCCCCCCCCCCTCCCCCTAAATCCATGGTCTGTGTTTATGTGTAGAAGGCGTTAGAAGAGCGTTCATTACAGACACATCTGCTGACTGACATCCTGTGGAAGCCGGGAGTGACATCAAGGAGATGCAATCGAAAACACATGATGGCAGCTAGACGCTGAAAACATCGGCATGCCCTCCTCAGACTCTTGAAAATGAACGTGAACTTCTACCAATCACCGCCTCTCGGGGAGCGACGGGGAAGGATGAGGAATTTCGAAGTTATTAATGGCTCGAGGAGAGCTGTGGTTTCGTGGGGCCCTCGAAGGCAGCTGGCTCGATTCTCTCCAGATGTCGCTGCTGCCTGGAAGTCATTTGCAGACACATTGAAAGAAAGTGCTTGCATCTGGGAAAGTGATCATAAGCCAGCCATTAGGGTGTGAAAAGTGATTCCGAACGTAAAGCAATTATGCACCATCATCACCTGTCAGACGGAGGCTGTGGTGTCTTTGAATATGGTTTAATTTGCTAGGCCAAATAAATTAACCAAATGTTGCCACTCCGAGCAGCAGGGTAGCCAAACGTCATACTCTGTTGGCAGCGAATACAGGCAGAGCTTAATTTGTTAAAGAATATCAGTGCCAGGCTCAAACTTTTTCACTGTAAGGACGATAGCTATTGGCACCGTTGGCACAACGCACTTTCACCAACATTGCCGCCAAGTGCCGGCACCTCCAATAGCCAGGCCACAAGTCCTACCAAAAATAGTGAGAGGGCTAACCAGCATATGCAATTCAGTTATGTCATCAGAAGTGACTCACAATATTTAATGTCATATTCTTTAAATATTCCTCAATTTCAATTGGACGGGCCTGTTTTACAAATGCAGAACGCAGAAATGGGAAAATAATTGTTTTCGTTATTTTACTTTTAATAAATTATATGTAGGTTTTCCATATGTCAGTGTTTAATTGAGCTCAGAAGTGGATGAAAGGGACACTGTTTATATACAGACATGCGGAACTTGGTAGAAATGTTCTGGGTTTATTATTTTGCACAAAAACTTGATGTACGTTTGTTTTATGTGGCTGTTTTTTTATCCACCTTCAAAGGACCAGAGCCTGCACATTTGCAGTTCATTAGGTGATAGAATGGTTAATAGGGGGAAGTTCTCTTTTATTTCTGTGAAGTAGATTCAAAGATAACCCCACAGGATCACTTTCACAAATAAAGAGAATGCTCCCAGTGTGATGGAGGTTTACAAACACCCTGAGGCCAGGTTACAGGTATGCAGTGGCACATTTACGGAGGTTTTGCGTCAGAGTTGCGTCACATTGATTGTGCATCCCCGGTGCAAAAATCCTTTTTTTGTATTTACTAAGCCACGCAAAGCCACCTTGCGTAGCTTTGCGTCCTTTAGTAACTACAAAGGAGCATATTAATGACCCAGTTTGCATCGCATTTGCACTACACAATGTGGAACATTTGCAACGCAAAACTTAAGTGAGATTTATTAAGACACAGTAGGCCACGTTGCGTGGCCTCGAGTGACTCCATGAATCCATACTAATATAATAATGAGAGAGCCCAAACCTTTGAGGCGGGTAATCTCAGGAACCACAGCACCAATCACAACACCCAATACAGCTTTGGAAAGGGCAGTTGCAGCAGAAGGACATAGGCTATGCAGACGCCCACCATATACATTTAAAAGGTAAAAGAACCGTACCAGCAAAGTAGTCCCTTGTGGACGTGTCTGCGTTGTGATGGGGGCATGTGGTACGGTCCGCCCTTCATGCCATGTCTCATATTGTGTGCTAATCCCACCCTGCTACCTTTAAATACCCCTGCACCCCATAATCATAACCCACCCGTACTCCTTAAAATACCCCAACACCCGTAAACACTAACCCATCTTAACCCTATAAATATATCCTGTACCCCAAAACCCAAACCTACCCCTAAACCCTAAAAACACCCCTGTACCCCAAAACCCAAACCTAGCCCTGAACCCTATAAATACCCCTCTACCTCAAAACCCAAACCCAAACCTGCCCCTGAACCCTAAAATACCACTGTACCCCAATACCCAAACCTACCCCAAAACCCTTAAAATACCCCTGTACCCCAAAACCCAAACCTACCCCTGAACCCTAAAAATACCCCTGTAACCCAAACCTAGCCCTGAACCCTAAAAATAACCCTGTACCCAAAAACCCAAACCTACCCCTGAACCCTTAAAATACCCCTGTACCCCAAAACCCAAACCTAGCCCTGAACCCTAAAAATACCCCTGTACCCCAAAACCTAGCCATGAACCCTTAAAATACCCCTGTACCCCAAAACCCAAACCTACCCCTGAGCCCTAAAAATACCCCTATACCCCAAAACCCAAACCTAGCCCTGAACCCTAAAAATACCCCTGTACCCAAAACCTAAACCTATCCCTAAGCCCTAAAACTACCCCTGTACCCCATAACCCAAAACTATATCTGAATTCTTAAAATACTCAAACACCACACAACATATACCTCAGTACCCCAAAACATATACCCCTATACCCATAGTTACCTTATCAAAACATTTTTTAAAAAAACATGCTTTTAACATTCATGCATCTACAACGAATTTCGTTGTAAATGTATGCGTGGTAAAAGCATATAAAATGCAATACGTTATAATGGCATTGTGGAGTCATGGTACTTTCAAAATGAAAGTATGCAGAGTGATGGTATGCGGAAAGAAAGTTGTGGAATAATGGGTGTTTACCCTCCCCGGTAAGTACATTGGTGGCACGGCGGCCCACATCTCCAGCAATATACTCATATTTTTTCACCACCCATTTGAAAAATGCACAGGTCTCTCTCATTGATGGCCATCACCGACATACACTTTTAGACACACCTCCCGCCACAAGTTCTAGAATTGCGAACTTTAGAGCTGGGGAGCTAAGATTCAAATTTCTGCATCAGCTCAACATCCTGTGATTCCAGGCAAATCACTTTGTCTCCCTGTGCCTACCACAAATGAATGTGTTCTTCTGTAATGTAAATTGTGCTCATGCCATGTTGTCGAGTTCGTGCTAAATAATATTGCAAGGAAAAATAAAGAAGGGGAACTCGAGTTCACACACTACTGAACGCGCACTCTTTAGTGCATCAGCAGTGCACTGTGAATCGGAGCGTTTCACAGGCCTGTCACAGATAAGAAATGCTATCAAAACGAAATCCTACAACACAATATACTACTGACCGGCAGCAATTCATACCCGGACAACGCCGGGACGGGCTGCTAGTATAAATATAAAATGAAATAATATATATTAAATAAACTAAATATTAAAATTAATATTAACAAAATAAAATACATTTAATATACATATAAAATATAAAAAATAAACAAAATAAAAAAATAAACACACAAACTTTAACACAATTAATTAAAACTATTATTTTATATATAGTAATATAAAAATAAAATATATATTAACGATTTACATATAAAAAACTAAAAATCTATACTACTATTATAAAGAGAGAACAGACACCTTTTGGCAAGGTAAATTCAGGAACCACAGCGCCAATCCACACACCCAATACATTGTTGTAATCCTCAGGGTGTGTAGATGGACATAGGCTGCATAAAATAAAAAATAAACGTAAATTAAAAAATTAAAGTTTAAAAAAAAGTAGTCCCCTAAAACAAGCGCCGGCCGCGACGTAGCGCTAACCGCGACCTACACCTGCGTGATGACGACAGGCGGGAGGAGCGGTGACGTGCGAGGAGTGGCGCAGCAGCTCAGGTAAGGCGAGGCGGGAGGCGGGAGGCGGGAGACGGGAGACGGGAGACGGGAGACGGGAGGGAGCACCAGGAGGGGTCACTCGGGAGACTTTAGTAGTGACAGAGCGGCATTGCTGCTATTGCTTTCACTATTTCCACGGCACGGCCCCTTCAATATGCCTGTTGTACCTTACTTTGTCCATCCGGTTGATGTCGGGGCGGGCGGGGGCCGGCCGGGACTAAAATGCTCAAAGCGGGAGGCGGGAGGTTCCCGGAGGGAGCACCAGAGGGGTCACTTGGGAGACTTTAGTAGTGACAGAGCGGCATTGCTGCTATTGCTTTCACTATTTCCACGGCACGGCCCCTTCAATATGCCTGTTGTACCTTACTTTGTCCATCCCATTGATGTCGGGACGGGCGGGGGCCCGGCCGGGACGGGCTGCTAAAGCCCATGGCTGCCTTTTCCCTCACGGCACAGAGTCAGTTACACTTTTGTGTTGGAAATGACTTAGACGAAACAAATGAATAAAAAAAAAACAGGCCGATCAATTTTTCCCGATGTGTCACTTTGCAGGTATTTCTGGTATGCGAACGTCAGTGCAGGTTTTATTTATTTTGCGGTGTTGTACTCCTACCCTTCATCCTCCGCCCCCCCTCCCCCTAAATCCATGGTCTGTGTTTATGTGTAGAAGGCGTTAGAAGAGCGTTCATTACAGACACATCTGCTGACTGACATCCTGTGGAAGCCGGGAGTGACATCAAGGAGATGCAATCGAAAACACATGATGGCAGCTAGACGCTGAAAACATCGGCATGCCCTCCTCAGACTCTTGAAAATGAACGTGAACTTCTACCAATCACCGCCTCTCGGGGAGCGACGGGAAAGAATGAGGAATTTCGAAGTTATTAATGGTTTGAGGAGAGCTGTGGTTTCGTGGGGCCCTCGAAGGCAGCTGGCTCGATTCTCTCCAGATGTCGCTGCTGCCTGGAAGTCATTTGCAGACACATTGAAAGAAAGTGCTTGCATCTGGGAAAGTGATCATAAGCCAGCCATTAGGGTGTGAAAAGTGATTCCGAACGTAAAGCAATTATGCACCATCATCACCTGTCAGACGGAGGCTGTGGTGTCTTTGAATATGGTTTAATTTGCTAGGCCAAATAAATTAACCAAATGTTGCCACTCCGAGCAGCAGGGTAGCCAAACGTCATACTCTGTTGGCAGCGAATACAGGCAGAGCTTAATTTGTTAAAGAATATCAGTGCCAGGCTCAAACTTTTTCACTGTAAGGACGATAGCTGTTGGCACGACGCACTTTCACCAACATTGCCGCCAAGTGCCGGCACCTCCAATAGCCAGGCCACAAGTCCTACCAAAAATAGTGAGAGGGCTAACCAGCATATGCAATTCAGTTATGTCATCAGAAGTGACTCACAATATTTAATGTCATATTCTTTAAATATTCCTCAATTTCAATTCACGGGCCTGTTTTACAAATGCAGAACGCAGAAATGGGAAAATAATTGTTTTCGTTATTTTACTTTTAATAAATTATATGTAGGTTTTCCATATGTCAGTGTTTAATTGAGCTCAGAAGTGGATGAAAGTGACACTGTTTATATACAGACATGCAGAACTTGGTAGAAATGTTCTGGGTTTATTATTTTGCACAAAAACTTGATGTACGTTTGTTTTATGTTGCTGTTTTTTTATCCACCTTCAGAGGACCAGAGCCTGCACATTTGCAGTTCATTAGGTGATAGAATGGTTAATAGGGTGAAGTTCTCTTTTATTTCTGTGAAGTAGATTCAAAGATAACCCCACAGGATCACTTTCACAAATAAAGAGAATGCTCCCAGTGTGATGGAGGTTTACAAACACCCTGAGGCCAGGTTACAGGTATTCAGTGGCACATTTACGGAGGTTTTGCGTCAGAGTTGCGTCACATTGATTGCGCATCCCCGGTTCAAAAATCCTTTTTTTTGTATTTACTAAGCCACGCAAAGCCACCTTGCGTAGCTTTGCGTCCTTTAGTAACTACAAAGGAGCATATTAATGGCCCAGTTTGCATCGCATTTGCACTACACAATGTGGAACATTTGCAACGCAAACCTTAAGTGAGATTTATTAAGACACAGTAGGCCACGTGGCGTGGCCTCGAGTGACTCCATAAATCCATACTAATATAATAATGAGAGAGCCCAAACCTTTGAGGCGGGTAATCTCAGGAACCACAGCACCAATCACAACACCCAATACAGCTTTGGAAAGGGCAGTTGCAGCAGAAGGACATAGGCTATGCAGACGCCCACCATATACATTTAAAAGGTAAAAGAACCGTACCAGCAAAGTAGTCCCTTGTGGGCGTGTCTGCGTTGTGATGGGGGCATGTGGTACGTTCCGCCCTTTATGCCATGTCTCATATTGTGTGCTAATCCCACCCTGCTACCTTTAAATACCCCTGCACCCCATAATCATAACCCACCCTTACTCCTTAAAATACCCCAACACCCGTAAACACTAACCCATCTTAACCCTATAAATATACCCTGTACCCCAAAACCCAAACCTACCCCTAAACCCTAAAAACACCCCCGTACCCCAAAACCCAAACCTAGCCCTGAACCCTATAAATACCCCTCTACCTCAAAACCCAAACCCAAACCTACCCCTGAACCCTAAAATACCACTGTACCCCAATACCCAAACCTACCCCAAAACCCTTAAAATACCCCTGTACCCCAAAACCCAAACCTACCCCTGAACCCTAAAAATACCCCTGTAACCCAAACCTAGCCCTGAACCCTAAAAATAACCCTGTACCCAAAAACCCAAACCTACCCCTGAACCCTTAAAATACCCCTGTACCCCAAAACCCAAACCTAGCCCTGAACCCTAAAAATACCCCTGTACCCCAAAACCTAGCCATGAACCCTTAAAATACCCATGTACCCCAAAACCCAAACCTACCCCTGAACCCTAAAAATACCCCTATACCCGAAAACCCAAACCTAGCCCTGAACCCTAAAAATACCCCTGTACCCCAAAACCTAAACCTATCCCTAAGCCCTAAAACTACCCCTGTACCCCATAACCCAAAACTATATCTGAATTCTTAAAATACCCAAACACCACACAACATATACCTCAGTACCCCAAAACATATACCCCTATACCCATAGTTACCTTATCAAAACATTTTTTAAAAAAACATGCTTTTACCATTCATGCATCTACAACGAATTTCGTTGTAAATGTATGCGTGGTAAAAGCATATAAAATGCAATACGTTATAATGGCATTGTGGAGTCATGGTACTTTCAAAATGAAAGTATGCAGAGTGATGGTATGCGGAAAGAAAGTTGTGAAATAATGGGTGTTTACCCTCCCCGGTAAGTACATTGGTGGCACGGCGGCCCACATCTCCAGCAACATACTCAGATTTTTTCACCACCCATTTGAAAAATGCACAGGTCTCTCTCATTGATGGCCATCACCGACATACACTTTTATACACACCTCCCGCCACAAGTTCTAGAATTGCGAACTTTAGAGCTGGGGAGCTACGTTCGAATCTCGGCATCAGCTCAACATCCTGTGATTCCAGGCAAATCGCTTTGTCTCCCCGTGCCTACCACAAATGAATGTGTTCTTCTGTAATTTAAATTGTGCTCATGCCATGTTGTCGAGTTCGTGCTAAAAAATATTGCAAGGAAAAATAAAGAAGGGGAACTCGAGTTCACACACTACTGAACGCGCACTCTTTAGTGCATCAGCAGTGCACTGTGAATCGGAGCGTTTCACAGGCCTGTCACAGATAAGAAATGCTATCAAAACGAAATCCTACAACACAATATACTACTGGCCGGCAGCAATTCATACCCGGACAACGCCGGGACGGGCTGCTAGTTCCCCTATAAACCCATAACCGCAACAAAACTAAAAATGCAAAATTCTAATAAAAAAAATGTGTAACCACTAAAAATGTATCACATATATATTAAAAATACAAGCAATTCTTATACAAAAAACATACATCACATACAGATAAAATATCAACTAAAATACATAACCTTAATAAAAAAACTATATTTTTAACAACTATATTTTTGCAAACAATATTAAACACCTGGATATTTTTAAAATCAATATAACTTACCTTAAGTCGATATTCTTGACCATGATATTTCTGACCAACAATATTAATGACTCGATATTTGTGCAACTCAATATTTTTTACTCTATATTCTGTCTCTGCACCTAGTTTTCTGTCAGAACTAATAAGAGAGTTCAAAGGAAATTTCCACTTCTGCTTGGAAGGTAATGCAGATATTGCTTCAATCATCGATGCACATATCTTGGTTTCTGAATATGGTAAACACAGCCTGAGCAAAATCATTTGAGGCAAAAAACAAGGATGAAAGGAGGGTTTGACTGCCACTGTACAAAGGCACACAGGGATCTAATTAAGTAGCTGCATGCTTACCCAAGGGATCTGGTAGCTATTCTAAATAGTAGACCATGATACAAACTGGCTATTAACGCAAGAAAGAAGAACTTACACGAAATAGCCTGGCCAAGATTAGTACAGGCTGCTGACATAAAAAAATAACACACTATTTTGGATGTTTTGGATTATTAACACCCCCTTTATCAAACATAATTGGGTCTCGAACCTTGAGAACTTACTCCTGGTAGGTCGAGATCCTGAAGGTGGATTATCATTGGATATAACTCACTCCGATATTATCTTTAATATAGAGGTGGTACAGAGAGCACTGGCTAAATCCGGCTGGTGAAGGCACCTGGCTGAATGGGGACCTTATAGGTGTATAGAAGTATCTCCCGGACCTTTGTGCCACTTTGCTTACTCTTGTGCGTTATCTGGGTGGGTCAGGCAGAGTATCTCCTGCTTGGTCTGAATCCCTAATTTTCCAGTATTCAAAAAGTGCTCCAAACAAGATCCAAAATGTTACAGACCTATTTCACTGCTCGACTCCTCAAGATTAGAGGCCTGGGCTGAACATTCAACCGCAAGCTCAGCACAGCTTTAGAAGGGACTTAGAGACCATGGAACAGTGTCTTAATTTAAATCTCCTAACAGGGAAGTATATAAAGGCAAGAGCACGCAACTTGCATATGTGTTACAGTGCCTACGACTTAGTGAATCATAATAATAAATAATAAATGCTGGAGATACATGTCCGCCTTAGGGGCCCCAAAAGAGATTCTCTCACTACTTGCCTATTTGTACAGGAGTTAGACAGCAAGAGCACAGTATGGAATGCAGGGGGGATTAAGCAGGCCATTTAAGATACTTAGGTGAGCAAGGCAGGGGTGCGTTTTAGCCCCGTTCCTGTTTTCAATTTATATTAATGGTATTGATGAGCGACTGCAGGCACTATGGGGTCTATTACAATAGCGGGTGGATCGCCACCGCCCATACGGCGGTGGTGATCTGCCCGCCATTTCTTCCTGCCCGCCTCCCATTTCCCCCGCCATATTATGATGGCGGGAGAGACCCAGGCGGACGGTAAGACCGGGCAGAAAAGGGGCTGAATATGGTCTTGCAGACACCGCCATCCATAATACAATGAAGGCGGAGATATGGCTTTCCATGGTGGCATTGCCGCCATGGAAAGGCACGCAGTTCCTGAATGTGGGGGCCCATTATGGGCCCCCAGGGTGTTGGGGGAGTGGAGGGGTGCATATGGTACCCCCCTACATTTGCATGTACAACTTGGCAGGCACCGCTGCATGCACAACATGCCTTTTTTTTACATTGCAGCAGGTGCTGCTTACAGAACTGCCTGCTGCAATGTAAAACATTCTGACTGCGCCCTCCAGTGTGGCGCAAGCATCCTAATATGCATCATGGGACCGCCACACATATGGCAGGCGGTCCCTTTTGCCGTTAAGGTGGCGGGCGGACTTTGTCTGCCCACCATCATAATAGACCCCTTAGTATTGATTTTCCAAGGGCATCCACTTATATACCGTTCCTGTATGCAGATTATGTTTTTCTTTTGGCATTAAACTCCAGTGAGTCTGAAAGCCCTCATTAATTCTTTCAGTTATTTTATGAAAAGTATTGAATTAAAGTTCAATTAGAGGAAAACTTTGACAATGTCATTTCATGGAAAAACATATCCCTTTCAATTAAATGTTAACACAATTGCATTTTTGGGTTAGTGCGGTGAATATGTCGAGGAACAATTAAGGGATATTTAAATGTACTGCCAAACTAGCAAATAAACCTTAAAGTCTTTATAATGCCAAGGCGGTATCTGACGCATATTATGGTGCAGGCGCCTGGACCTCTGGAGATAGCCGGTCTTTGGTTGGGAGAGAAGAACGGCGCTTCACTAAAACTATTGGTTCCATTTAATCGTCCGTTTGTTAAGCAGTATGAACGAGGGAACCACATAGATTTTTAAATTGTAATTTCAAGCCGCTACGAGTATGAAGGCAGTTTCTTTATTTTGTATTTACATAGAGTGTGACGGTCCCAAGACAGTACTGGGTTTAGCAAATAACTGTAAAACTCGGGTAAGAAACGATTGCATGTAGTATGCAATAGGTGTGTAATGTTGAGGCCACATAACAAACAGATGAGGTGTTTTTGGTTCATATACAGATTTATAAAATGTATTGCTTTGTGAAAGCAACAAAATTGGAATAGATTTGTGAAAGCAACAACATTGATGGGAAAGTCCTAACACTCTTGGAGATTATTTGTCTTATCTTAACAACACGGGTGTGAGTGGCAGATAATATTTAATTAGGTGGAGATGTCCACATTTTTACATACACTATGGATTATGAAATCAATTGTGAAGCTAATATTGGCAGGGGCACTTAGGGTGAGGGGAATGAAACAGAGGTACATGAATACAAGTTTGTCTCTTTGTTCTTCATTCACTGTAATTGGGTTACTCTATGCAAATGCGTAGAAGGCGAAATGGAGAATATCCAGTGAATAGAAATTCGAGACCTGATTGTGGGTTAAGACCACAACTTTTTAAAGGGATCAATACCCTGATGAAGCCGCCTAGACCCGTGGGGGCATCTGATAAAGGCAGAAACAAGTTGGTTCCTGCAAACAGGATATAGGGGTACTGATTTCCCCGGGTATCCTACAAATTGATGTTTAACCCTATCGAGGGTGACTAAGAATAAAGGAAACCTCCGGTTCCCCTCAGCTAGTTTTATCACTATTGTTTGTGTTTTTAACTTTGTTATCCCTTGAGGTAAAACACTTTTCCCTATTCTTTTGTCTGTTTGTATACTTTCTTTCCTCACCACAATATATTCAAAAAATATATTTTTTCCTCTGCCCAGTGTATTGGTCTGCACCTGCGCGTTAGATGCGGCCCAATTATGAAGCATGACACTGAAAAGTATGTGAGGGCAGTAGTAAGAAATTCGATTTCTTTCCACTCCCCCCCCTCTTTCTTTGTCCTGTTTCTAACTGTAGAACTTGAGTAGTCTGCCGTGGGAATATGTAATAGTATCTTACACTAATTTACACTGAAATCCAAGAGCTCTTTTTAGTTTTTTGTCCTTTTCTTTAAAGTGTGTTAATAGCTTTGGAGGGGGAGCTAGAGAAGGCTTTTTTTCCTTGTTTCTCCTTATTGTGATTTCATCTGGAGATAGTGACATTCTGCAAAGACTGGAGGACAAGTTTCTGAGAAGGATGTTAGTGGTACCACAATCACCCCCAGAACTATTGTCCACATGGAGCTGGACCTCCTGCCTATATTGGATATTTTAGAGGCCAAACCGCTTCTATTTTGGTTTTCAGCCCAAGTAACCCAGGAAATAATTTGGGATTGTATGGCATTGGATCAGGCACACAAAATGCCCGGGCCATCTCAGGTTAATAGGAGTTTACAACTTATTGAAGTTAAAGAAATTAAATTGTGGGAGAATCCAGAAATCATCACTCACAATTCCCTAAACGTGTATTAAAGCAGTATGTCTGGGATAAGGGTTCAAGAGCAACCAAACTCGGGGACCAGATCAAAAGCAGCATCTGTCTAATTATTAAAAAGCATATCAATTTCTGATGGGCATGAATGAAATTACGGTTAGCTATGTATTAGCAAAGTTTTTATGAATGTAATAAGAATAAGGAAAGGACTGCGGGACAATTGATTGCTCTTACGTGTAAAGTTGAACGTGGAATTCCTGGGTGTTTTATTTGTTTTAACGTTTCCACAAACTGGTTGATAGCCACGCCGCTTTTCTTACTCACAAACTTTACCTCTGCTGGCCAGTGAACGGAAGTGATGAGGTACGGCGGGTGAGAGGAGCAGAGGAGGAGGTTACGAAGCAGCCACAAAAGCAGTCGTCTCCAGTACCACAAGGAAAAGTGAAGCGGGTGCCGGACCCTAAAAGATCTCTCTATTTGGTAGCCGGGAGTTGGTGCCCATGCAGGAGCCGGGAGTTGTTGCGAGAGCCGGCGCCTCATTATTTGTTGGAGTTGCCCAGTTTTGCTGTCCTGGGTCTGCCTCAGCGTTCTTGTCTGGGTAGCGGTGATTTTTAGCAGCGGTGACAGGTGCCAGATCTGAGTTCAGCAGCTCCAGTTGGTCCTGGCTGGTCCTCTCATTGTAGCATTATTAGGCCAAGGTGCTAAAAGCAGCTGGCGAGCCCCACCAGCCACATGGACCCACCGTCGGCGTCGCGTGCGTCGTCAATGTGCTGTGCTTTGCAATGCGCGGGGCGCAATCCTAATTAAATAAATTACAATCCGCCGCCGGGAACCCGGGACACACCCGGCGATTTCGGAGTGTGCAGGGGGTGGCCTGCTACAGCTTGAGTGACAGACAGTCCACACACTCAGGCTGCAGCAGACTGTAGTGCACAAGTGCAATTTGGGGTTGAAACTAGCCCGAGAGAGGGACCAGGGGGTGCTGGTTTCGCCGGCCGCAGCCCCCCCCGGGGTTTACAAAGGGCGACTGGGCGAGCAGCAAATGTGCCCCCCTAGATAATCCTGGCGTTCCATGCAGCGCCGGGATTGGCTGGTCCACCGCGCAGCATCCACCATTGGATGCCCCGCGTGGGGGGTGGCAGAACACTGCCTAAGCCGCACTGTTAATGGCCAATCACTGTGTGACTTCATGTGAAGCAATGCAGTGATTGGCCATTTCGCCGGAATGCGGGCGCTGCTGTGATGTTCTTGTAGCGTGGTTGGTCCCTGGAGCTCGCCACACATCTCGTGTGCAGGCAGCCAAGACCGTGTCCGTGACCGTGACTGGCCTCACCGACGTCACGACTTTCTTTGCAAAGTCAGATTATCGTAATATTCAATATCGGTAAGTAATTGTACATTTCATTCTTTCTAGGGCTTCCTTTGCATATATTTGTGTCCGTCTATCTGTTTTCCATTCCTCTTACTACTTCCCTCTCCCACACGGGCACATACTTGCTGTTCTCTCACACAGGCCTTCTCTTTGGGGCCTGATGGCAGCTTGTTGCATCCTTGCTTTTCCACTGCTTGTTGTTTTACACTGCCTTACCTCATTGTGCTGGAACCTGGAATGTATGATGCGTGCCTGCGTCTTACATCCTTGGTTCCAGATTCTTTCCCAACTGTATTATCTCCCTGTACCTTTTACTTATTGGATGTGCTGTGCTTCCTTCCATCATACCTGAAATAAAATACTACTTTTTTATAAAAGAAGCTTCTCACTTTTTTACACTGGCGACGAGGGACCCTCATTTACTTTCTGCCACATCTCTCCGAAGCACAGGAGCAGAAATCAGAAGAATCCGCGTTATCAGCCTCAAAAGTCCTTCTGGAGTGAAACGGAGTACTTCCTATTTATTTTCCTCCAAGTCCGGTGAAAATACGCTAAGTATTCAGCGTTTTAACTATTTTTATGCATTTCTTCGCTTTTCCTTCGTGAAAACGGCACTTGCTTACGTCAACAAATACCAACGCTTGGACCAATCAGCGTCTTCCAGCGGTTGTTGCTCCTGATTGGCTGCTGGGAATCAACCTCTATGACTCATCACGCGTCATCGCGTATGACTGCGCAGGGAATCCCAAGCCCTTGCGCTCCACGCAAGCCTGCTATCTTCGTTGCTATAGCAACCCAATCACCGAGTGAGTGCCACACGAAAGATTATTTCTTTTTACCGGGCAAGCGCATTTCCATAACTTCGCACTAACTGAAAGGACAAAGGTACTGTTTTACACGCTCTCTCTCATTGCGTGTATTATTCCTACATTTATTATTTTGCGCATATTCTTTATTTTGGAGCGCTATTTCAGTGACTCGCTTTTGGCTCCAAACTGTTCCTATATTACAATTTAACTGTTTTTGTGGAGTTGTCTATGGAAAGCTTCAGTACAAGTTCATTTTCCTTTCATTAGACTGCCATCTACTGGATATTTTTAGTATTTTTTTTGTTTAGTGTCATTTTTTAACAGCTATTTGGACAATTATTTTCATCTACTGCCAACATGCAATTTGATCCACCATCAAAATTTTTACAGTCTAAGGGTGATCCACCCATCCCATGGACAAGATGGAAAGAGGAATTTTTCACATATCTCAAAGCCATGGATGGAGAGCGCATGTCTGCGGAAAGGAAGAAAAACATTTTTCTTCACTGTCTTGGCTCTGAAGGGCAGTTAGTTTTTAGAACTTTACCACCTGTGAGGTCTGGGGTGATAGTAATGTTTATGATGAAGCAGTTTCTAGAATTGAAGGCAGGTTCAAGCCTGTCACTAGTGTCGCACTTAATAGGTTTAAATTTTATACCAGAATCCAAGATGAAAAAGAATGCTTTGATGATTTTCTTACAGCCTTACGTGCGTTATCTTTACATTGTAATTTTGGTCTTATGACAGACGAAATGATCAGAGATCAGATCATTGTACATGTAAAAAATAAGAAGGTTCAAGAGCAGTTGTGGATTTTGGGTGATCCTAGTTTGGAAATAGCGATCAGTACTGCTAAAGCTCTTGAACAGTCCGATAAATGGATAAAAACATTAGATAAAGCATCTACTGCTTCCACCTCCTCTACTAGTTCCACTTCTTCTAGCGAAGTTAGTGTTGTAAAACCCCAAGAACAAAGAAATGTTGTGCCTTCCAACAAGAATGATGGAAAAGCTAGACAATTCTATTGTTTTAGATGTGGAAACCCTGACCACATTGCTTTCTTTCCTGAATGTCCAGCTATCTCTAGGCAATGTAATAAGTGTGGACGCTCTGGTCATTTTTCTAATATGTGTAAAACTTCCACAAGGTCCTTCCAGGACACTAGAAGATCTTCTGTTACTTCATCTAAACGTTCTTCTGGTAAAATATCATATGTCAATGATGATGCATGCAATGATCCAGATATTAAGGAATTTGGTATTGTAATTGCTACACAGGAGTCATTTGATTTATCTCAAGCAGATACCCTTTCCTCTCCTAAAAGTCCTGTTACCATTTTAGGCAAAGGGCTAGAACTTATGGTGGACTCCTGTTCTCCTTGGACTATAATCACACATGAGTATTGTATTAAGTCTTTTGGTGATTTAATTGATATTAATTCCTTATCTAAGCCTGACATACGTGGCTACAATTTTGATGGCTCCAAGATCAATATTATTGGCTTTAAGGAAGTTGTGCTTACTATCAAAAATAGTTCTGCTAATGTGAAACTTTACATTGCATGGAAGGGTGTGAATGTCTTGGGGTGGAGGGACCAAGCGAGACTTGGTGTTTCTTTAAATCCTAGACTTAAAGATCCTGTGTTAGTTTTAGCTATATCCGACGGAGATTCCACTGAATCATCTGAATACACTGAGATTTCTCGTGCTTTTCCTAAAGTGTTTTCTGACAAGTTAGGTAAATTGAATGGGTTTAGCCATAAGATTAAAGTCAAACCTAACTCTGTCCCTGTTAAACAGAAGTTAAGGGGAGTGCCTATTAGTATTAGGGACGAACTTAGAGATATGCTTGACACCATGGTAAAAGATGGTATAATTGAGGAAGTGGAATCGTCCGAATGGGTTTCCCCCATTGTTTTAGCCATTAAACCTGATACAAGTATTAGGCTATGTATTGATTTAAGGGCACTTAACAAGAGTTTAGTCACAGACTGTCATCCACTCCCTAATATTAACGAAATGCTTTGCATGTTGGATGGGGCTAGTGTGTTTTCTACTTTAGACCTGAGATCTGCGTATCACCAGATCGAACTCACTGAAGACTCCAAACAATTTACTGCTTTCATTACCCCTCATGGGTTATTTCAGTTCAAGAGAATGCCATTTGGCCTAGCTTCGGCTGCTTCAGTGTTTCAGAGAGCCATGTACCATATTTTTAAAGACCTGTCATTCGTCAAATGTTTCCAGGACGATATTCTGTTTTTTTCAAAAGATAACAATGAACATCATACTCACCTTAAAGAAGTCTGTTCTAAGTTAGAGCAGTTTGGTTTGACCATTAAAGCCAGCAAATGTAATTTTTTCTGTAAGTCAGTAGAATATTTGGGTCACACCCTCTCTGGTGATGGGGTGGTACCAAAGAAGAACCTTGTTCGTTGACGCAATTATGAATGCACCGGCCCCTGATAGTAAAGAGAAGTTAAAAAGTGAAAGAAGGGGGTTCCCCAATGGGTTTCTTTTGGGATGCAGGCAGGTCGTAGGGGGAAAAGGAAACTGAATAAAGAACAAGGCACGTACCCCGCCAATTGATCTAGTGGTCCCGAAGCTGGGATCCCAATATATATGGGGTGATAAATCTAGGAGTTGGCACTGCACAGGACAAAATATGCACAATCCAAATATATGCAAGAGAAGATTTTTAGCAAAGATATATGTATTTTTATTTTTTTATCTGTACACTTTTAGAATTTATGTAGAATTTTTTTTAACATACATAAATAACACATAATATTGCACAACATACATTAGAGATTGGGAAAAGATAAAAGTGACAAAGATGCATTTTCACTTTGAGACCTACCCAGCAACAATTCACACTTCAATCATACTTTCATTCTCTCAGATTCTAAACAAATAATCCTACCTAAAGTTCTATCATTCCACTTACATTCTTCCATACATTCCCATCGTTCTGTTGTATGTCACACATGGATGGTAGATATGTGGCATAGAACAGAATATTATTCCAGACAAATAATCTTAGTACGGCCCCTAATTAATATAACACAGTATGCCGTATTTCTGGAGACATGAGCCGACGCGCGTTTCGGTGACAAGCCCGGAGGGCCACACCTTCGTCAGGGCTGGGAGTTGTTGACTGGGAGGGGAGAGGATAATGATCTGGAAATAAAACACAATGTCTTAGTATTTTTCTATATAAAGAATGAATTTGTCAAGACACATATCTTTCTAATACACATTTTTAAACAAACGGAATTTTTAGACCATGAATGTTATCTTTCATTTGATGTCTACGTGGTTGCCATTTTGAAAGTATGCAGTACCAAACTACCTAAGGACACTCCCAGAAGCAGACTCCCGGTAAGGTGAGGTCTGTAAGAGGCAATTAGATGGCCAGAGCTAAGTAACCAATCAGGGACACATTTTTCTTCTTACACACTTCACAATAAATAGCATTATAACATACAGTCATTCTGGGACACATGTTGACCAAGAGCAAAAAAAGTTATTGTATGTCAGGTTGGCAGCTAGGGGCAGCAGTGTTATGGAGCCCAACCTTTAGCTGGAGGAGGGGATAAGTTTAACCCAAAACGAAGAAATGGGACTTTTTAAAGAAAAATTTTTAAACCTTGAAAGCCAAATAGAGGCAAGCATAAAATAAATAGGAGCAAACAACGGTGGTATAGGATAGTGTCTGGTTAGTCTTAATAGAACATTGTTACAACAGGGACACTAGGTGTACACTCTGGTTTTACCTATTGCAAATTTTCAGTTGGAAATATTCTTGGGGCTCAAACCCAGAGGTCTTGCATCTATGAAAAGATTTTTTTCTCCTTTAATATTCTTTCAAGACTGATGCTACAGCACTGGACCTAAAAGATAAAGAATTTCCTGTGTATATATTATAATATTATTTAATTTATAAGAATAAAGGACGATTAGGCCTAGGTTTATGTCCAGAGACTACCATAATTCGATTTACCTGAAGTGATATTCACAAGGTTCTCCAACGCAAAGACGCATTAATTGTATTCTCAGGGAACCAGGGATCTCCTAAATAATAATGAGTGAGCTCTAATTATTAACGGTCCACGTTAGTTTATTTTCACCAGACAATGGCTAGTGTTCACAATTTTGTAACCTGAGTCTTTAAATTTGTGTACCAAAAGGTAGGCTCCACTACGCAGGGGTTGGCAGCGGGAAGGTGAATGAAGGACCGCTATGTTTTCGAGGTTTTGGTGGTATCAAGCAGACATCCCTGAAGTAAGATTATGTAGTGAGTATACATGATGGCCATTAATTACAAGGTAATACAAGGTATGGTCACTAATGATTTATACACACCGTAAATGATAGAGGACTTAAAAACGGTGAGTCTGGAAAGTATATGTCCACCAAGGCTACTGGTATATGTAGGACAGCGGATAACACGAGGAGGTACCTAGTAAGCAATTGAAATAATGAGTATAAGCAATAGCGAGTAACCCATAAGTATTATGGCATCAAGAGTCCCTTGCATATACACACCGTTAGATGTAGATATAGACGGCCGCTACGTTTCTCCGATTTGGGAACGGCGCGTTGCTGCCGAGGGTGCCGCCTAATGTTTAGATATAAGAAAGAGGGGCAGATTATGAGAAACGGCTTGGCGCATTCTATTTGGAATAACGAGGGTATCGGCAAAGTACACTTACCTGACGTAGTGGACGCGCAGTCCATAGATGGGGTTCCGTCGATCAGCCAAATCGACCGTTCCTCACGGGCGACAGGACTCACAAGCATACTGAGCCTGTAAGTGTTTAAATAGCCGGCTTTTCGCGCCATAATGGGAGCTAGTCAGCTGCTTAGGGGCAAAGAAATCGATGACGGGCTAGCTCATTGTCGATAGTTAGGTGGCGGCCATCTCAAAGCGGGCAATGTAGTTGATGACGGGCTAACTCGTTATCGATAGTTCGGTGGCGGCCATCTTGGAACAGGCGATCGGTGGCTAGATAACTAGTCTATGCCTCCTTTTGGTCGTCATCTTAAAAGAGGATTATGTTTACCTAGTTTAGACGACATATACCTTAAAAATATTGCCATAATGAACTTTAATTTATGATGCAACGAGTTTATTCAGAATGAAGCTTATTTCTCGGGTTATATATAGAATATATCGGCGACGTAAATACGGATGACGTTTTCCGATAGATTTATATATCACTATTCAGATTGTCGTAGCCATCTGAGAAAGGCTATTCAAGTGCTATTGATATAGATAGTGGGCCTAATGCCCAAGGATACTTGACTATTACTCTCAATAAGGCACCGATCTTGCTGTCCTATTAGCCTTTATTAAACCAAACCCCGCAGTATAGAGCCAGACACAGGGTTGTAAGTGTATTGTTATTATAGGTGTAAGTGTATTGTTATTATAGCACGCTCCCTAGAGGGGTTCCAAGTTCCCACATTTTTACGTTGAATATCCAATGCAAAGCAGTTACTTCCTAATTCAATTTTCCATTTCTAGAAAGAATAAGGGTCAGTCAAGATCGTCCCGAAGTTCATGTTTTACAGAAATGCTTGGTGCCAGGGACATTCTTCATTGAGTCCTTTGTTTACAGTATCCAAGAAAAAGATCCAGAAAACCTCCCGTTTTTTTCGTAAACCTACGGGGTCAGTTCCTGGGTTCGCTTTTATTTTTTCTAGGATGAACCAACGAAGGTCGTGTTCCTTGTGATCTTTCTCAAGCCAATGGCTTACTATGGGGGCAGTGGTTTTTTGATTCCTGATGTTGGACTTGTGTTCCCCTATCCGCACTCTGCATTCTCTGCCCGTTTCCCCAACATATGGGAGATTGCATGGGCACAGAATTAGGTATACGATATTGCTAGTCCGACAATTTGTCATAGTTGCGTTCCGTCGTACCGATATCGTGCGGTTGTTAGTACTGACAGTCTCTCCCACGATAGCCTGAGGACAGATGTGGCATGTCCCACATTTGTGGTTGCCATATATGGGTTCAAGTCCAATTATGGGGGTTTGGATGTTTTCGGACGTTTCTCGAAATTTGCCTCTTACCAGATGGTTTTTCAGGTTGGGGTTTTTTTTGAAGGCAAATATCGGTCGGGTCAGGTGTGGCTTCTCATTTTCTACATTCAGGATGTGCCAACTTGAGTTGATGGCCTGTC
Source organism: Lissotriton vulgaris (assembly GCF_964263255.1). Lineage (NCBI taxonomy): Eukaryota > Metazoa > Chordata > Amphibia > Caudata > Salamandridae > Lissotriton > Lissotriton vulgaris. Next base: position 78,036,205 of record NC_141693.1, read on the forward strand.
TGATCTTGTGGTTCATTTCAGAGTGGCGAGTAATACAAACAAGCTGGTTAGTTTTCTCAGAATTTCTTGATGTGAACATAGCCTCTCTGTTGGTGTATCTTGCCCGTTTGAATGACTCTTTGATTAATCTAGCTGGGTAGCCTCGAAATCGGAGTTTCTTTTGCAGGATATCCGCTTGGGTCAGAAAGTCATGCATATCAGAACAATTTCTCCTAATTCGGAGAAATTGACTGTAAGGGATACTATCCCTCTGACTCCGCGGATGGAAGCTGGAGTACTGGAGCAAGGTATTCCGAGCCGTAGGTTTGGTGTATAGTGATACCTTGATGGCATTTTTGTCATGTTCAATCCAAATATCCAAAAATTCGATTTTGGAAGTACTTGTGTGACTGGTGAATCTCAAATTAGCGTCCGCCAAATTGAGCCATTGGATGAATTCAGATAGCTGTTCTTCAGCCCCCTTCCAGATAAAAAAGATGTCGTCAATGAACCGTTTCCAGTTCATGACGTTCTCAAAGAAGGGGGCCATTTCGTTGAAGATGTTAATTTTTTCGAATTCACCCATGTATAGGCACGCTATACTCGGGGCACAGCTTGCCCCCATGCTGACTCCAGTAGCCTGCCTATATATGGTGTTATCAAATTCAAAATAGTTCTCAAAGAGAACTATCTTGAGGCATTGCAAGATGAATTCATAGTTAGTAATCCCGGGTTTTTTAGAGAGTATGTTTTCAATGACTTCGTATGCACCCCTCTGAGGTATGTTAGAATACAATGATTCAACATCGAGGGTAACCAATTATTTCAGAGTTCTCATGAAATGGTAGTCCTTCTATTTGTTGAATAAGATGCCTTGTTCTTTATTCAGTAAAGAGAAGTTACTCTCCTTTGCGGGGTTGTGCGAATATTACAGTAAATTCATTCAAAATTTCGCCAACAAGATGGAACCTTTAAGGGAGTTGACTAGAAGCTCAGCCAAATTTGTCTGGACTGACAGGCAAGATATTGCCTTCAAGCAAATTAAGAGTGAGATTGTTAATGCTCCTACACTCAAATCTTTCTGTATAAGTAAGAAGTGTGTCATCACTGTTGATGCCAGTTTGTATGGCATTGGTGCTGTGTTGAGTCAAACTGCGGGTAAGGATGAGTGGTGCGTAGCCTTCGCTTCCAGAACTTTATCCCCCACTGAAAGGAGATACTCCGTTATTGAAAAGGAGCTACTTGCTTGCATTTGGGCTGTAGAACACTTTAGAAACTATGTCTGGGGGAACAGGTTTGTTTTGAGAATGGACCACAAACCATTAGTAGGTATTCTCTCCCCTGGTGGTGGTTGGAACTCGACTGCCAGGATTGCTCGTTTGTCCTCACGTCTCCAGGAATATGATTTCGAAATCATGTATGTTCCTGGAAAAAGCAATGTAACGGCAGATTTTTTATCCAGACTACCGTGCAGTATTGATAAGGTTTCCACCATTGACCAGGATGTTGATGTTATTGCTTCCATTGAGGATTGTATTTCGAGGGAGTTTTTAACATTGTCTGAGGAGGAGTGGTTTAGTGAAATGGCAAAGGATTCCATTTGTCAACAAATTTTTGGCTTTGTGAAGGATGGATGGCCTAATAATAGATCCATTCCTTCTGACTTAGCTTCCTTTTCCCAAGTTGCTTCAGAGATTGAAGAATTTGGGGGATTTCTGTTTAAATCTGGCAAGTTAATTCCCCCTGCTTCTTTACAAGAGAAGATTTTGTTGTTAGCTCACCAAGGCCACATTGGCATGTCATCCATGAAGCGCCTTGTTAGGGAAAACTTTTGGTGGCCTGGCATTGACAAAATGATTGACAGAATGGTAAGAGAATGTTCTCAGTGCATTAGCAGTGATAAAATGCTCCATTTGTCTTCTGCTCCTCTTAAACCCGTGGCTTGGCCCAAATTTCCATGGCAAAAAGTGGCTTTTGATATCTCAGGCCCTTTTAAACAGTTACCTTCTAATGCCCGTTTTGCTCTTGTGTTGGTTGATTACCATTCTAAATGGCCTGAAGTTAAATTTGTAAATAGTGTTTCCTCTCAGGTTATTTTGTTTTTCTTGAAAGAGACCTTTGCCAGAGAAGGTTTTCCAGAAACTTTTGTTACAGATAACGGTACACAGCTTGTTTCATCAGAAGTTAAACAGTTTCTTGACTGCTGTGGTATTAAACATCATACTGTGTCCTTGTACGAGCCTAGAGAAAATGGTCTGGTGGAACGTTTTAATCGTGTCCTCAAAGATTGTATCTCTGGTATTGGTTCTTCCGACGATTCCTGGTTGGAGATGGTCAGGAAGAGACTTTGGGTCTACCGTATCACGCCACATTCGGTCACAGGTGTGAGCCCTTTCAAACTCTTAAAGGGTAGAGAACCCTCTTCTGCCATTTGCCCCTGGTGGGTTAAAAAACTTATTAGGAATGACCCTAAAGTTGACGTCGAAAGTGTTGCCAAGCGTGTTGAAGACAAACAGCAGAGTATGAAACTTGCATATGATTCCAGAATGAATGTTAAACTTCATGATTTTGTTGTTGGTGAGTGGGTGAGGGTAAAGAAACCTGGTTTCTTAATTAAAGGTTTCTCCAAGTTCTTTCCTCCTATTAAAGTGGTCAAGGTGTTTAAAAACTGTGTTGCCACTCAAGATGGGAGGGTTTGGAATGTTCGTAGGGTTGCTAGATGCCCTGCTGCTTCTGACCTTTCTCCACCACCATCACGTGCACAGGCCAATATGCCTTCTCCTGCATTTGTCAATGTTCCTCCTCATGTGCAAGTTAATGTACCTCTCCAGACTCCTGTTCTTAAAGATTTGTCTGTTGCTTCTAGGGTTAAATCTGATGTTAGACCCAAGAAAACTCCTAGTAGGTTTCTATGTTGATTTTTCTTTTATTGGGGTAAGATGTGTTGCATCCTTGCTTTTCCACTGCTTGTTGTTTTACACTGCCTTACCTCATTGTGCTGGAACCTGGAATGTATTATGCGTGCCTGCGTCTTACATCCTTGGTTCCAGATTCTTTCCCAACTGTATTATCTCCCTGTACCTTTTACTTATTGGATGTGCTGTGCTTCCTTCCATCATACCTGAAATAAAATACTACTTTTTTTATAAAAGAAGCTTCTCACTTTTTTACACAGCTGTGCGCGTGAGACTGGGTGTCAGAACCCATCGTTCACGGCCGAATGGGTGCGTTTACAGTTCTTGTCTGACAAGTCTTCCGGGTCACTGTGACATTTTAGCCAGTACTATGTTTCAGCCAACTACAATTTGCTTCTTCCAATGTAAGTGTGGGCCTTTAAATCCCAGCATTAACAACGCGAGGAGGCCTGGCAGCCAAGATGGCATAACAATAGAGAACAGTTTGACATTTTTGAAAATTTGCCTCTACTACCATAAAGGGTAAGGTCAGTAAAAATCTTGACTCAAAAATCTTGACTTAGGAGGAGTAGATTGTACAGTATTTAGGAGCAAAGAGGATACCTGGGGTAGATGGGCAATTATAGAAATAGGTTTTAGATGTGTTAGGTTCACACTAGTTTCAGTCTATGGCTCAACATGCGATGACCCAGATATATTGCAATTCCTGGATCATGAGCTCTCAACTTGGGCGGAGCCAATTGTTTGCTGCGGAGATTTTAATATCAGCCGGCCAGCAAATATGGAGTTACAATTGAGTGATTCTTATATGGGGAGGAAGAAAAGGGTGCATAGGGCGATAGTAGATATGGCACGGCATAATGCTCTTTCGGATGTTTGGGCTAATTTACACCCACAGATAGATGGTGATACATTTTTCTCTGCTCCTCACAATATAACAGTAAGGCTGGATTATTTTTTAATTTCCAATGTGTTGTTATCTAACACGCAGATTAAGAAGTTACCCCGTTTGGTTTCGGACCATAACCCACTGTTATTGACATTAAGTATAAACGGGTTAGGTAGGAAACCATATAGATGGACATTTGAGCGAGCTTTGTTACTCGACGAGGGTTATTGTACTCACATGGAAAAATGGATTAGCGAGTTTTGGCTTAATAATTTGGGGAGCACTAGTAGTGCCTATATTTGGGATGCTTTTAAAGCGGGCGTCAGGGGAGAGACAATTCGTTTTTCAACACATAGACGGAAAAAAGAAAGAGAAATGTTCGATCACCAAGTTAACTCCCTTCTGGATGCTGAGGCTGAGTTAAGCAGGTTTATCATGAGGGGGCTCCCACTGGATCAACAATTGTTGGAAATCACGGTTTTAAAGGCGGAGATAGCGGAAAGAATCACTAACAGGACAGTAGCTAGTTACTTAGCAAAGAAGGAGCAGGCCTGTGAGCTTAGCGAGCGGGTTGGTCACATTCTTGCTGTTAGATCTAGACAAAAAGCCAACGCAGGGGACATTAAAAGTATAGTTGATGATTCAGGCATTTTGATCTCTGACTCTGTCGGTATAAGGAATGAATTTTGGAAATTTTACACTGGACTATATGACAGAGAGATCGAGGTTGATATCGATAAAATCAGGGAGTATTTAGGAGACATTCAACTTGGGAAATTAGATCCGGAGGAAAATAGTATACTTGAAGCCCCTATAACGCTAGAAGAAATGTCTCTTGCTTTATCAGATCTCCCATCCTCTAAGGCTGCAGGACCTGATCTGATACCGATCGAATTCTATAAAACCTTTATATCAGTTTTTAGAGTAGAGCTACTGGATACACTTATTCAAGCCCAGAGAGATATCTCAATTCCAAAATCATGGGGCGAGACTGAAATTATAGTTATCTTGAAAAAAGGTAAACCCGCCACAAATCCGGGGTCATATAGACCTATAGCCTTAATGAATACTGACGTAAAGCTCTATTCGAAAATTCTGGCTACAAGGCTGTCGGCTGTCATAGAAAAATTAGTTATCCCAGTCCAACATGGATTCATCCCGAGGAAAGGGACTACAGAACATGTCAGAACTGTGATTACCTGTTTTGATACCATGGAGGTTTCTGGCGGCCCTGTCTCGGCTTTATTTTTAGATGCCGAGAAGGCTTTCGATAGGGTTGACTGGGAATATTTGTGGGTGTTAATGAGAACTATGGGGTTTGGTGACAATTTTATAAAAGCAATTCAGGTGCTCTATAGGGACCCAATAGCTAGAATTAAAATTAATCGGGAATTAACAACAGCAGTGCAGATTAAGAGAGGAACAAGGCAAGGTTGCCCCAGCTCTCCTCTCTTGTTTGCACTGTATATGGATCCGTATCTACGCAAGCTTGATTTTAATCCACGTATTCCTCCCATGTGCGTAAACGAGATAGTACTTAAAGTATTGGCATACGCTGACGATGTCGCGATAATTACTCCTGACCCTGAATTGGCAATAGGTGAAATAGAACAAGAAGCCCTAAATTTTGGCAATATTTCTGGTTATAAGCTAAATAGTGCCAAAACACAGATTATTAAAAACACAGCAACCCAATGTGTTGATCCACGAGTGGTCCCTGCAGCAGTCTACCTTGGGGTTGAAATTTCTTCTAACTTAGGAACAATAGTTGAACAGAACATCTCGCCCTTATTAAAGAAAGTTAATTCAGACTTGCTGAGGATAAATAATCTTAGGCTTACGTTAGTGGGCCGCAGTAATATTATTAAAATGCTCATACTTCCTAAATTTCTTTATTTTTTTCGTACAATTCCTCTTTTTTTGATTCTACTTGGTTTAACAAGTTAGAGTCGCTTCTTAACAGATTTATTTGGTCGTATGGGAAGACAAGACGGGCATATAAGTATATGACTCTGCCAAGGGACAGGGGAGGCTGGGGGGTTCCCGATTTTAGGTTCTACTACTGGGCATCGGTATTACAATATATTCAAGGTTTAATCGGAGCAAATGAAGGGGATCCGAAAGTCAAAGCTACCTCAACTATGATTTATTCAATTGTTCTGGGTAAAGATTCCGCAAATGCTTTTTTAAATTGTACAGATTCATCGTACTATAAACGTACACGATTTAAGACTGTGGCCGCAGCCTATAATGTATGGTCTGCTGTTGCAAAAAATCTCGGACTAGGGAGATTTAACAGGTATACTAATTTATATATGAATAAGTCTTTACCACCTTTAATTTTTTCGGATACCATTATGGCAGATTGGAACAGCAAAGGTATTAAAAATATAGGAGATATGCTAAACTCAGATGGTAACATACTTCAATTTTCAGATCTGATGGCTAAATTTAATATAGCAAGACATAGCTTCTTCAAGTATCTACAGACTAGGAGTTTTCTCTCTAGGAAAAAAGGTGGGGCAGGTGGATTTAATACAAATAACATCATGGAAGCAATAGCGCAAAGTGGGGTCTGCTCCATTAGGTATTTCTAAGCCCAGTTGGCTGAGACGAAGAAGGACGATACTGACAGATTCGGTAATAAATGGGAGGGGAAATTAGGGACTTCGAGCGAGTCTTTCTTGAAGTCTTTGGAGTTAGGAGGTTCAGCATTTTATTCAGCCCCATTACAATTGCAGCACTACAAAACGCTGTATCAACTTTACCACACTCCAGATCGCATAGCGCAGTGGGGCGCAACTACAGGGATTAATTGTTGGCGATGCAATGCTACTGCCGCAGATAGTATACACATTTTTGCGACCTGTCCCAAATTAAGGCCCCTATTAAAGGGTATTGAGGTTTTTATGGCCCACACACTTGCCTTAAATGTGAATTTAACGCCGACAGTAATTATGTTGGGAGTTCGGGACTGTGACGGTGAACATAGCAAATTCATATTTGTAGCGATGGCAGTTTTCAGGTTGCTGATCGCTAGAGTCTGGCTGGACCCTCTTCCCCCGGGAATACAGCAGTGGATTGCTTTACTATTAGGGACTTTTAACCTCGAAAAAGGTATATTCGGGAAAAAAGGTAAAAGGATTAAAAGATGGGGAAGGAAAATCTGGGAACCGGTACATAGATGGAAGGAAAGGTTAAATGCAAATGTAGTTTGATGCATTATTAATTTGATTAATGGTCTTTTTTCCACCTTTTTTCTTCTTTATGACTTGAAGTGTATGTTTAGTATTATATTGTTTTTTCTCGATAGTAATTTTGATTTATTATATGCATTTGTTGTTTTCTGTACTCTGTATTCTGTGTTATGTGTGTGCCAAAAAAAACCTTTTGTTTTACAATAAAAATATTTTTAAAAAAAGAATCTTGACTTAAAAAAAAAAAATAAGTGTGTAATCACGGCAACATTTGTGCTTGATTAATTTACATCAAAGGCACATTGCACACAAAGACAAGGAACAGTGACCACTTGTTTTGTTTTCGGGACAAGTACGACGCCTTAAAGGCTGCACTGCACAGGCCGTTGAGGTACAGGCAGGGAGGGAGCTACTGGAATTACACAGTTAAAGACGACCACATAAGGTGGCAGGGTTGACTAAATTGTGTGGCAAAAAATACAAATTATGTGGCATGATTCAGAACAATCAGCGACTGTATTATTTAAATTGTTTTCCATTGTAACACACATTAATACTGTCTGGGCACATGTTTCACCCCCTATGAACAATGGGATGTGATGGGACTGGATGGGATGGGCAGGCAGAGAATGGAGCAGGTGCTCACATGGCCAGCTAAAATACACAACATGGTGAGGTGAAGTGAGGCAAGGGGAGACTACAGGAAGAGGGATTTGGGAACTGCAGTGCATGCTGGGTATCCTGGAACAAGAGGGAGTGAGTAAGGGTGAGAGAGTGTCTAAGAGAGGTGGGTAAAGAGGAGGGATGTACGTTGTTACAACGCATGCTTTTACCACGCATGCTTTTACAACGCAGGTTTTTCAACGCAAGTCGTTACAACGACTTGCGATGGGGGTGCTGGATAGAGAATAGTTTAATTTACTATTCCAACTCCAGTCCCCGTGGATAGTAGGGAAGGTGTTGGATAGTAAATTAAACTGTTACCTATCCTAGAGCGCCCCCCAGCGCAATTCGTTGTAATGACTTGCGTTGAAAAACCTGCATTGTAAAGGCATTGCGTGGTAAAAGTTGCGTCGTAAAGGATGTTTCCCAAAGAGGAGGCATCGCGAGTGCATAAAGACAACTAACTGAGATAAACACGATAGCACCTAGGACCACGAGGCCATTGGTCACAATAAACTCGTTCTTTTCAGCTCTGGCTATTTCGCCTCAACTAAGCAGTTTATATTTTTTAACAGCACAGCCTACTTTAACTAGTACTTGAAGTGAAACTATAAAAGAGCATGCATCCACTATGCGAGCATACCTGTTTGCTACTGAAAAGAGCCTGCACTTTCCCTCTTAAAGTCTTGCCACCCTTCTAAAAAGTACAGGTACTCAGTAGCTGGCAGTGCCTGCTCATTTAAAACATTAACACTGACACATACTGTGGCTCTCTCTGCCAGCTTTAGCTGCAGGACAGGCACCATTGACCAGCAGACACCGAGAAGAAGAAAGACTTGGTCGTGGGTCAGAGGTTGGAAACTGAAAATTGAAGTTTGCATTAGGTTGGGAATTCTGAGACACAGGCAGACAACGATGAGCAGCTGTTGTTACACGTTGTTGATGCAGATCAGCACTTCAGAAACGTTGGAAAGGTGAAGTATGCCTTGGAGGCCTTATTAGCATAAATAAGCATTCCAAAATTGCACAGCGGTGGTGGGGCCTAAGTTGATGATATCAGCTGTCATTCAACAAACACAATGTGAGGGAGGAAAGAGTGAAGGGCGCACACTGAGTAAGTGCATGTTTGCTGAGTTGAAGTTTAGACATTTGAGAGAGAAAACTGGTAGATGTGTACGCCCAGAGGCAGCCTCTGGGCAAATTATGTCAGAGAACATTTTATCTCCAGAAATGTGACGCTGCAGGATCTCGGCCTGTGACTCATTGAACACCGGGGGTTTCGTTCAACAGAACTCGTTAATAGTGAATATAAATGGCGGTTGGACCTTTCAAGTAAGCATGCACGTCCATCATATGTATATTTCAACAGTGCAACAAAATGCATGTTTACACTGGTTCTTATCAACACAAACTGTAAGGTCTCTAGTAATAAACACGCAGAAATATGATTTGTCACAACTTTATATAAAATCAGTTTCCGCATTCAATTAACAGACAGGAACATCAAACGCAATGCTCCTTCTTCACAAACCGTGTATGTTATGTATTTTGTGTTTTTAGGTAATGTTTCAATGTTGAGCAGACAAGCCTGGAGTCCCTAAATAGAGTGTAACTTGACTATTAAAACACACCAGAAAGGGGCTTGCAAACCACGAGGCCAACAAATCACTTACAAGTTCAGTTCATGGCAGGTCCTGTCCAGCCCCCACCTCGCTGCCAAGCCCAGTGCGTATTTCCAGGTTGCCCCAGTGTGCCTTTCTCTTTTTTTTACTGAGTTTTACATATCGCAAACTTGACCCGAATCTGGTATCAGGACGCTTTACATAGTACCAGTTGCATTACATTAGGATACATTCATTTTTGGTAGGCACGGGGTAGCCTCCGGGTCCGGTCCTGCAATTTCCCAGCAGTTACAGCCAGCAAAAACCTTTTCCACATTCCAGACGCGCATGGAACGGCACCTCTGTGCTGGATGTGCGACAGGTAAGCATGGGCGGAAAATCCGTTACGCTCGCGGATTTTGCGGATTTTCGGTAAATTCGCAATCCGCGAGATTCGCGAATTTCCCGCAAAATCCGCAAATCCGCGAGCAGCGGATTTTATGGCTTGCTCGCACTGTTCGCGTGAGTTCGCGGCTTCCCAGTTCAACTTCGCGCCCCGCGAATAAGCGCTAAATTGCAGAAATACGATCTTAGCAAAACTGAAACTACTTACCAGGTTCAAAAGTTCAAGCTCATCATTAGTAGCCATTTCCTGTAGTGCTTCCTGAGGGGCCCCTCCAGAGTTCAGTTGCCTACTTGCCACTATTATGTGACCCTGCTCTGACCCTCAGAATAGTTACACATATGCCACAAAGGTCCTGAATTACAGCTAAGGCAGACAAGCAGGAGCCAGGCTGGAAGTTCAAATCCAGTGACACATTAATCAGCCCCTAATTCATTATTGTCAGTTGGGGCAGGGCAGGTGTTGTAACTAATTTTGCAACAATAAAAGCACTTAGCAAGTGCAAAAGATCACTAATCAGGAAGCACTAAGGAAGCAGGTGCCAGCTAAAAAAATATTCTGTGACACATTAATCAGCCCCAAATTAATTCAGGTCACTTGAGGCAGGGAAGGTGTGCTTTGCTTTGCCACAATAATGTACACTGGACAACCAGAGGGTGCTGTGATGAAACAGAGGGTGGCATGGGTGGGCCAGAGGGTGGCATGAGTAGTCAGAGAGTGACAGTGGTGACAGAGAGTGGCAGTGATGAAGAAGAGTGTCCCAAACAGGCTGGACACGTAGAAACAACAAGTTCGCAAAACTTGCGACCCGACAGGTAAGTTCGCGTTTGCGAAATTGTACAAAACCCTCGCGAACTGGCAGAAACCCGCGCGAACACAAAAAAAAAATCCGCAAATTCGCGAGAATTCGCGGATTTTGCGGATTGCGAGTTCGCAAATCCGCAAAATTCGCGAACGCGAGATTCGCAAAATTCACCCATGCTTAGCGACAGGTAAGGGAAAGTGCGAGTAATGAGAGCTTCTTACCAGGCAACGCTGCCACTTCTTCCCTCCCACCTGCCAGCTTTACGTGGCAATCTGTATTCAGGAGAGAATCACTAGTGTTTTTTGACGGAAAAGTTGAGCAGTTTCATATGCTGGAGTTGCCCATGTTGTAATTGGCATAATTTTCCGGAAAGCGATTGGGCAACCAACATTTTGCTCTTCCTCTTCCAAAATTTTGAGCATAATTCCACCAATATTCCTTCCAAAATGTGATCGGAGACTGTAATCCCTCTTTCCCCCTTCTGCTAGCCTCAGGGCCAAAACAATAACTTCTACACATCCCACAGCAAACCCTCATTTAGCCTTGTTTTTATGAACATTGGGCAGTTTCCAGGCCAGAAGATTTCCATGAAACTTCAAATTGGGCCAGCATTTTATTCTTGCTGTGTAGACCTTGAGAGCTACAGTGCGTTTTTTCGTTTTGTTACGAGGGGACCCTTGGTTGTAGTCGGGGTAATAAGTGATTTGCCCAGACTCACAGGATGTTCAGCGTCATTGCCGAGACTCGAACCCAGTTCTACAGATTTGAGTTTGACCGCCCTAGCCGTTAGGCCAACTCCTCTCCCCTTCCCTCCATTCTGTCTTCTGCATTCTGTGCCATTATTCACGGCTTAGAGCTTGTTGTTGGTCACTATTCACGGTCTGAGCCTGTTTGTTTTCTGTGCCATTAGTCACCGTTTGTGGCTGCTGTTTGTCACTCTCTGTCACTTTTGCTACATAAGTCTCTCTCTCCAGCCTCCTTTTACTCGTTTATCTTGTGCCTCATCTTTTGTAGTCTGAGCCTTTTATCACTTTGTCATTGCCTTTGATTGTTTGAGCCTAAACACTATAAACTGTGTGGAGAGACATGTGTGATAAAGTCACATGCGTTGTAATGGAAACGTGGTAAAGGTAATGCGTGGTTCCCAATGCTTTGTAAAGGCTGTTTCCCAACTGCTGTGCAACTTCTGCTACTCCTAGAGCTGAGATTTTCATGAAAGTCTTATAGTCTGAATTCAGCACCTGAGCGTAATAGGATGGAATGTATGAAGCTCTGTGGTTATACTGAATAAGCAGCTACCTATGTTATGACATCTATTAATGTAATAACTGCACTTTCACAATTGCTTTATTAACCTTCCTGCTTTCTGACATTTGCTTGAAAATGCACCATTTGTTCATGCTTTTTTCAAAATTTTCTCGGGGGGAAAACCCCGAACCCTCCTTAGGGGATTCGGGCATGCTCGCTCGCAACGGTGCAGTATGATTATCATTTTACGCCCCACCACTTTCAAATGTCACCACCCACCCCTGACAGCTGCAGTACCTTCCGAACGGTTGTGAACAGTCTCCCAATTTGTTTATACATTGGCTGTACATATTGGAAGCACAGGTGTAACAGGAAGCCTGACTCTCGGAACCAACTGGCCCACATGGTCGGTTGGGTGCAGCTTGAGAGCCAGGCCCATTCCATTTCCTGGCAACGGGAAGCGGGACACAGCAAAGCCCCCCAAATTCATAACTCACATCCTTGGAAGAGTGTGTAACAACAGCGGGGAACCACAGCTGCAACTACAACTACGGCCGACCACCAAGAGGCTGGTGCCCTGAAGGGAGTGGGGTGTAAGTAGGGTGTCTTTGACGTTAGAGGCACTCTTAAAAGTTAGTAACTGGTTACCATTTATTGTTGCACACTTGCTAGTTTCCGACTGTGATTAATATGAAGATGAATCCAAATTAATGGTCAGGCTCATGCACTTATGCATCAATTGATACTTGAGTGCGTGAGTCTGACCATTAATTTGGATTCATCTTTATATTAATCACTGAGCAACAGACCGTGCACTCCAGAGAACTATGGCTTATGAGGAGATATCTAATCTCACTGACCACAGAGCAGAAACTTTCTGTTACACAGAGGATGAAACACAACAAACGTATTCAGTAATAGAAGAAACTGATAGCAGCACCACCAGTACAGGGTCCAATCAATCAAATATTAAACAACTTTTATACATTTCCAAGCAATAAACGAATCAATGGTTACATGCCGGCACCCTTACAAAATACCACAAAATGCAGCGAATTCAAAGAGGATTGCGGATATCACTAAAGTCAACGTTATGCAAAAATAATTTAAGATTCACTGAAAAATGGTACGCCATACTCAATAAGTGTTCACTAGATTTAATCTTATTGATCATTGAAGTATTGTCTAAGGCATTGGAAGAACTAAACAGAGATATCATTCAATTGAAACAGGAATTGACGGAAAAAACAATTAAGGAAGAATGGGATGAAATAGTAAGTATGGGCGAATTTTGCAAATTCGCGGTTCGCGAATTTGCGTATTCACGAATTCGCAATCCGCAAAATCCGCAAACTCTCGCGAATTTGCGGATTTTTTCTTTTTTTTTGTTCGCAAGGGTTTCTGCCAGTTCGCAAGGGTTTTGTACCAGTTCGCAATTGCGAACTTACTTGTCGGCTAGCAACGGTCGCGACTATGTTGTTTCTACGTCTGGTTCATCACAGGTTCACAGCACCCTCTGTTTCACCACTGCCACCCTCTAGTTCACCCATGCCACCCTCTGGTACATCACTGCATCCCTCTGGTTTATCACTGTAGATTATGGGGGGGGGAAAGCAAGCTCACCTGCCCGGCTTCAACTGACATGAATTAATTTGGGGTTGATTAATGTGTCACTGAATTTAAACTTCCAGTCTGGCACCTGCTTCCTTATCTGTAATTTGCTTTCTGTTGCAGTGCAATTTTTTTCACAGGACCTTTGTGGCCTACTTGTAGCTATTCTATGAGCCTGCTGTGAGGGTCAGAGCAGGGTCATAGAATAGTTGCAAGTAGGCAACTGAACTCTGGAGGGGTCCCTCAGGAAGCACTACAGGGAATGGTTACTAATAATGAGTTTGAACTTTTGCACCTGCTGAGTGCTTTCAATTTAGCAAAACTCGTTTTTCTGCAATTTCGCGGGATTCGTGGGGCACAAATTTGCGCGAGATCGAATTCGGAAGCCGCGAATTCGTGCGAATATGCGATTTGTTTTTTTGCGGCATGTTAGTTCGCAAGGTTTTGTGCGTTTTAGCGAGCCGCTTGTAGCACAACGGCGCGAAGTTACCCTCACGGTGGTTCACGGGCGCGGCCATCTTGTTTGCATGACGTATTTCCGTTTCCGGGCGCTATCTCGCAAAGTGTGCGGCTCGCTAGTACAAGTTCGCGTGTGATCGCGAGGGAAATCTCGCGCGAACTTACCCACGCGGTCGTGAACGGGCGCGGCCATCTTGTTTCTCATTCATTGCTATGGTTCAGGGCATGCTTTCTATATCCTCTCTGAATCTCTGCCATCATTTGCTTGTTTGAAGTTTTTTTTAATCTATTTTACTTATTATCTGTCCCTCTATTTTTCTAGCTCTATATTTTTGTGTTTTCTGCTACTTTTGGTTCATTTTAAACTACTTTTTTAAACTCTTTTCTTTTCTTCTTCCCTATTCTATTTCTTATTTATTATTTACCTTCCTTTCTGCCCAGACCATGGTAAAGGGAGCCGGGAAGCAGCCTGAGAAGGGGAAGGGTCCCGCACCCTGTGCCCGGCTCCCGTGCGGGCGTTTGAGGGGAGAGACAGTCACAGCCCGGGAGATCTTCAGCGCGGAGGAGGTGGCCGCACTAGTTTTTTTATGTCCAGCGCCGCCTCCCCAGGACCATCATTGCAGGCGGCAAGATCGCTAGCGGCTACGGGATCTGGGAGCGCCGGAAGCGGTGGGAGAAGGTGTGCCGGGCCATGTACCAACACTCTCGGGTCCGGCGCACCTACAACCAGGCCACCCACTGTTGGACGGATCTCCTGGACCGGGAACGCGACTTGATCGACCTGCTCGGCCTCGAAATCCCCGGGCTTGGTGAGTAGTAGTAGCTATTTCTTCACTACTCTATTTTCTCCTGCTCTGTGTGTTATTATATTGCAATTTTTTGTTTTTTACCAAGAGCAATAATGCTGCTGATTACATTGTAGGTAAATTATATTTCAAAATCTTCTGTGCATTTCAGGTGCACTGCTCTCCTTCTCAGTAGCGTTGCTACTATGCTTATTTGTTTTCGATTTTGTGTTCATTTCATTGGCCTGAGAAATTATGTATGAGTGTAGTTTAAAGAACTGCGTAATGCTAGACACTAAGGGTCAGATTTTTAATTACCGGCGCATCCCTGCAAAGTAGCAGGGATGCGCCAGTAATTGTGCGCCACGCCACCACCACCCATGGTGCGCCATATTTACAATGTGGCGCACCATGGGCCCAAAAAGTCACCGAAGCATTACGCATCTGTGCCGTAGAGGCGGCGCATTCCTTGAGTTGCGTCGCAACGATGCCGCAGCTCCAGCAATGCTCTGGGGTGCCCTATCTCCCCAATGCTGCGTCAAGCCGTACGTCTGCTTCAAGCAGGCGCAGGGTTTGAGTCACGCATCATTGTCCTGAAAGTGACTGATTGAAATCTTGTAGATTTCCCTCAGCCACTTTTAGTATGCGTTCCTGCGCAGGAACACCCTCCCTTGCGCCGGAATGCCCCCTGATGGCGCAGGGCTTTACAACGTGATGCATCTCCCATATGCTTCACGTTGTTAATATACGCCGCACCATGGCGCCTCTTTTGTTCTGCCGCTGCGTCACAAAAGTCACGCAACAATGGAGCAAAAGAGCCGCAAGGGGCTTCTAAATCTGCCCCCTACAGACTCCAGTCCAGTCCTTCCTTTGTACACCTGGCAATAAGAAGAAATAGTGGTGGTGGATTGATAGTTTGAGTATTTTAATGACTGGTTAATGTAGTAGGAAACTTTTTAGTGTTGTCGCTGATCTGCAATCACGATGGACTTTGTCTGTCACTTTGCGTGCTGCGGACTGCTGCCTGCCAGTCCTAGGCGAACCTTTTTAGTAGTTTGTTTAGTGAGTTACATATCTTTCCAAGTCGACGGTCCGCAAATCAAGCAATACTAATATCGTAGTAGACCACATGAGATAGGTCAATATATCCTGTGGAATAGTTGTCTATTTGCTATTTCACCAAAATATTTTGTTATTGTTCTTTTGAAATGTTTGATTTGGTTGACAAATATCATCCATGTTTTCTGGTCTTTATTTCTTTCATGTTGTACATCAGCTCCCCCCAGGGGCAAGAGGACATTGGAGGAGGCTGCTGCTGCTGCTGAACAAGGCCAGGATCGGTCAGGCGAGAGCTCCTTTGCTGGCCCCGGTAAGTTTTAATTTTAATATAGATTACCTATTTTTTCCTAGCGTTCCTCATTCGATTTTCTCTAAATCGTCTTTGATCTTCTTTTAGACTGTATCTAAATTCTTATCCTGCCTCGACTATGACTCCGTGTGGTATTACTAGATTATTCTTATTAGTCTGTCTGTGTAGCTAACTAAGATTACACATTTGGCAAAAGGTGTAAAACGAAACTCCCATTCTAGTCAGCAATAGCTCTATGCACTGAGTGCAGTCCTCTGGGATTGTCCATAATGTCTTTTCAAGTCTTCTAAATGTTTATGCTTCTTTGACAATTACCAACAATAAAAAGGTGAATGACCACCAAGAAAGAATAAGATACTAGTACTTTACTTTTGGTTTGGCTAGGAGGACAATCCATACTACTACTGTTACAGGGACAAATCTGCACAAACAGAACTATGGACACTAAATAGTGCATTGTTTATCAATTATAATAGGCGCCGGTAGACTTTCCACATACCTCAGTGATATCAGTCTTTGAAGAACCCCCAATCTCCTTACTGACTAGATAGTGTAGCAGAGTCATTTAGCTCCTGAATTAATCGATGATTGATCGCCAATGATGATTATCCAACGCAGGACAAGAGTACGGATTCAGAGTCCAGAAGTGTCAGAATCAAGGACTCATGCTTGCAAATTGCAAAACCTTTTGCTCATTCACTCTTGGCCAAAAACCACAGAGTCTATTTAAGTTTTAAAGCTTTATTAAAAGTAAAAATATTTATTAAAATCAAGCTTGTCATAAAACATAAAGTACGGTTGATTAAAAATGGAAAAGTGCTTATAGTGATTTATTTCACACATTTATTGTGGGTGAGCCGAGCCCTCACCTGGTTTGAACTTCTTTTTGGTGCTAAATCGTTAGGCCCTCTGTCCTAGTGGTGATGATGATGATTTCTTCTTAGAAGTGAAGCTTCTGTCTGTTATGAGAAAAATGGTGCGTGTTAAAAAGCAAGCAATCATCAGTTGTGCCAAAAAGTGCAGCAAGACAACACCCTTCCATGGAAAAAGGGACATTTTTACTTTAGAGTAGACAGTCACAAATTATTAGATTGGTTTCTGTATTCACATTTCTTCATTCCTAAACAAAATACTAGTGAGTGGTGTATGTCTATGACATCTAACATTCTTAAATTTACTTTGTAGGTGGAACATCTGGTGCTGGGCCCAGCGCGGAGGTGGAGGAGGAAAGCTCTGGGGAGGAGGCGGTGCAAGTGCCGGACCAAACTGCTGTGCGGGTTGCCATGGTAGTGGCGGGCAGTGGTAAGCTCTTATATTCCTTGCTTATTGAGATTGCAGACTGCATAGTGTGCTCCCCGTGAGAAAACGTAAGGTTTGTCCAGATGAGAGACATAAAGAAGAATGATTGACATATAGTTTGAATGGATGGATTCCTGGATCATGGTACTATCTGACTCCTAGATAGCATATGTGTATCTAGAGAGAGTAGACGGTCACTGGATGAACTAAGTGTTACTTTGAAGAGCATGTAACACCGCACCCGCACGTCCGTCCCATTGTAGGAAAGGCAAGGAAAAGAAGTTGTAATTTTGTCCGAATACTTCCATGAATAGTAGCAGTAGTTTGTATTGCAAGCACAGCATATATCCGGCTATTACCATGGCCACTCACTACCTCTGTTAATAGGTTTAGTAGAACTTGGTCATTCATGTGTGGATGTTCACTCAATAAAAAGCAAAGCACCTAAAGTCATCCCATATGTAAGCAAATACATACCATGTGCAGTGATAGATAATCAGATTATTTATCTTCTTCATTTTCCTTTTCTAGTATTCATTGGCACTGTAGGGTGAAAGTTAAATTAATTAAGCAGTAGCCCTTGTAACAGAGTATTCTCAGTGCCACCCATAATAGAAAAGTAAGAGCATCACCACCTGCATGTACTGGACTGGTACAGTAACGCAAGTCTGTCTCACTCATCATGGCGGGCGTCTGTTTTTCTCCAGTGTAAGTTGACTGCGCTGGCATTATGCTGGCTTGCAGAAGTTAACGTACCAATTTTGCTAAACAAGAGAAAAGAAGAAGAATAAGACTGGTGTACTGTCATAGTCGACTCTAATGGAGTGAATCCATAGTGCTCGTAGAACTGATTCCTTAAACTCCCACTAATGTTAGAGCAAGGATGAAGAAGTGGGAGGTTAGATAGATACTGGCCACAATAGTTATGTACTGCGCTTGCAAGTTGCTAGTTCTACTGTGACACAACTTTCTGCTGAAACATTTTGTAATAATCTTAAAGAGCATTGGTTACAGACTATGTATTTCTTTCTTCATATAGATGCTCCTTCCAAACCAACACGGAAGGAGCTGGCTAAAAGGGTCCGGCAACGGAGGCTGGAGGCCACTGTCGCTGAATATCGGCGGCTGGTGGCCCAGGAGGAGGAGGACACGCAGACTAGTACGTCAACAACATCGACGGCGACACCAGCATCCTCCTCCGCACTCCCTGGGTCAGCCAGTCAGCGCAGCAGGTCTCCAGCGGTACGGAGCCGGGGTACCGCAGCCACCCGCCATCAGATGCCCCCCACAGCAGTACCAAAAAAAGGATGCACTGCCTTTCCCTGAGGGTTTCCTACCTCGAGCAGGAGCTCCTCAACACCAAAACCCTGCTCGGGACCCTTCACAAGGAGCATGCCGACCTGGCCCAAAAAAGTCAACAGCAGCCAGCAGTAGGAGGAGACGGTCCCTTGCCCCTTTTTTAAAGATTTCTGGGGGGTGGGAATTGGGAGTTGGGTTTTCTATTTTTTTTTACTTGGTTTTCAGGGACATTCGTTGGGGTTTGGGAGGGGGGTGGGATGGGTCTTGCGGGAGATTATTTATGTTAGGGATATATAAATATACTTTAAACTTTATCTTACCATACGTGTTTTTTACTGCTTTTGAGGCTGGTGGGTGGGGGTTTAACAGCCCAGAAACTTAAGTGGCATCTTGATGGCTTTGACTCAACTGGAAGAATTTGATCAGGTAGACCTTCCTACTACTCAGCGTCTTCTAAGTAATTTTAAATCAGGCTCCCTGAATGATCCTGCACCCCCTACCATACTATATCTATTATCAGACACTGTTGCCCCAGCTATTCAGGAGGTGATCAACGCCTCTCTTGCCTCAGGCCTGGTTCCGTCTACTTGGAAACAGGCCAAAGTTAAGGCTTTGTTAAAGAAACCTAACCTTAACCTTGAAGACTGGTCAAATTATCGCCCCATTTCCCTTCTGCCCACTATTAGTAAACTCACGGAGAAGTATGTTAATTCTCTATTGGCTACTTTTCTGGAGGATACCAACTCTTTTCATGCTACACAGTCAGGGTTTAGGAGTAATCAGGGCACTGAAACAGCTCTCATTTCAGTGGTTGAGGAAGCAAGGAAGATCGTAGACAACGGAAACCATGCGGCCATACTACTATTAGATCTGAGCGCGGCCTTCGACACCGTGAACCACTCCATCCTGCTACACAGGCTGGAGGAAGTTGATGTCTCGGGCCGCGCGCTACAGTGGCTGCACTCTTTCCTGTCTGATAGGACCTTTGTGGTCTTCGAAACGAGGCTTCCTCCCCCCAAATGTGTCTTAAATGCGGTGTTCCCCAGGGTTCGTCCCTCAGCCCCACCTTATTTAACATTTATATGAGGCCTTTGGCTGAGGTGGTGCTGCCCTGGGGAGTACAACTTGTTACATACGCAGACGACACACAACTGATTATTTCATTAACCATGCATGATGCCCCTTTTGAAAACCTCTCCATTTGCCTTAATAGAGTTCGGGAATGGTGGATGAATCCTTCCTAAAACTTAATGAGGCAAAAACAGAGGTGATGATGCTGGGACACAAGGCACCTACCACAGTGGAGGAATGGTGGCCGGATAGCCTGGGCCAACCACCCAAGCCCAAGACTCAAATCAAGAGCCTTGGGGTGTGGATGTACCCAGCTCATAATTTCTCAGTTCAGGCCCGGAAGGTAGCTGCCACATGCTACGCACTCATGAGGCTTTTGAGGAAAACTATCATCCTTCTCCCCTTTGAAGCTAGAAGGATCCCAGTTCAGGCACTGATTTTATCACGCCTAGATTATTCAAATGCACTTTATCTAGGTGCCCCTCAAGGGACAATTAAGATACTGCAGACTGTGCAGAATTGCGCTGCTCGTATGTTGTTGAACGTCCCACGGAGAACATCTGCCAAACCTGCACTCCGCCAGTTGCATTGGCTTCAAGTGCAACAGAGGATCGAATTTAAAGCTCTGGTCAGGGTCCATAAAGTAGTTCATAAAACAGGACCTGCATTGTTGCAATCATTATTCTGCCTGTATTCCCCTGGTCGGGAATTAAGATCTCATAATTAAAAACCTCTTGACAGTCCATAAAAACAAGGAGAGTGCGTATGGGTGATCGACGCTACTCCCTACAGGCCTCAAAACTTTGGAACAATCTTCCACTCTCCATTAGAATGGAAAGCAACCATCTTAGTTTCAGGAAGATGCTGAAAACCCTCCTGTTCGTCTAGCCCTGGTGAATGAACGTTGGTCTAAAGCGCTGGGATGCCTTCGGGTAGCCATGCGCGATACAAATACGTAATCATTCATTCATTCATCATTCAAGTTGTGTAAGTACTAATGGCCCAAATGTTTTCAAAACTAAGTGCCTCTCACAGAGTAGGTGAATTCAATAGTCCTAGGACGGTCAGTCTCTCATCTCTCCTAATACTTCATTATAGTACCTCCCCCCAAACGCTTATCTTACCTTTAATTTGTGTTTGGAAATAGGGCTAGGCACAGGGCTGGCTGCACGCGAAATGGCGATTAAGGTTGGCAATCCTGGGTGGATGAAATGTCATCATTGGGGTGGTACTTGTGGTGTTACACAGTGGCAGTTGCAGCATCTGAAAAAAAAGAAAATGAAACCTTGTTTGTCCTTACGGTAGCATTAGAACGGTACAATAGAGAATATAGCAGGTGACAGTACACTAGAACAGTGCCACAATGTAGCCTAACAAATGGTAAAGTATTGAAAGTATAACTAGTACTTGCGTTGAATTTCTTTGACATTGGCTACTACTACAAGAAATAGTACCGAAGGTGAAGGACACAGCAGCTTAATAATTTGCCACGTCTAGGAGGAGGATGTTCTTGATGACCAATCAAGTTGATGGCGCACATGAAAATCTGCTTCATTTGCCAATAGTGACTGAGTGTCAAGCTGAGTAAGAATAGAATATATCCTCAGATTCCTTCACCAGCCTGTTGCTATGACCTTATCCTCCCCAGCAAGTGTGTGGAATTATTGCTGTCATTTAGTCACACATCAATCAAAACCACACAGGCCGGGGGAAGAGGGTTAGGGTTTGGAAAATGGTTGGGAATGGGGGATTTTGGGAAAGTTTTGTTGATAGAAGAAAAAAAACCACAGCATGGACGAACAATAATTGAAGATAAAGAAATCTTTGGGTACAAAGCTAACCATAAATCTTTTAAGTGACATAAAGGAAGTGCATGCACTACTGCATGCATGGTTACTGAAAAGTAAGTAGTACTTTCGACAACCGTGAATGAAAGAATGCGACAGTTCAGGGCTGCAGCTTTTTCACTTGCCTATCTCTGCACTCAGAGAAACACTTCTTACATTAAATTAGGTTTAAAAAATAGGAGAAGTAAAACCTATGGAATGGCTGTAGGGATGAATTTAGAAGCAGAGATCAAAGAAATGCAGAGTCACACTCATAGAAGTTCACAGCAATAACATTACTTAAAAGATAATTAGAAAAGAACGGATACTGTATCTGTATGTTGTTGTAATTGTCCTGTTGAATTTGGTAAGTTGCATGCATCAAACCATTCCTCTTATTAGCGGGACTCCTCCATTCCAGCTGATGCTCCGTCCATCAATGTTGGTGACCAGAAGACACCCTGTCCACTGCCTGCCTGGCGGATGCTGAATTGCGGCTCACTAATGTGAAGCCTGACTTTATCCTTTTTTTCCCATTGCACAGACTGAAACCCGGCCTGTAATTATTGATGGAAAAACAGAAAGTGATATTAGAACACCACTGACAAATAAATATAAGGTATGTACGCTGTGTAGTGCAAAAAGTCACACTTTGAGTTTCCTAATAGACAGTACAATATTTTTGAAAGTGCGTACTCTGTCTGAGTCTCCTTTTGAAGGATAAATAAGTATGGGCGAATTAATTTAGCGTATCTTTCCCCTCAAGCTAGGTGTACTGTAAACTGTGTTTTAGCACAAAATTAGACCTTCCCAGTAGTGCTCCCAGACCCTTACTAAACCCAGTCGCAAAGTTGTAGAAGACCCCCAATCAGATCTCAAAAAACGAGGCCTAGTAGAAAAATGGTGACAAAACGTACTTTGAAAGTAAAGTAGGCCAAAATCCCCCCTTACCCACCGTGGATTGTATTCAAACCACTTGCAAACAAGCAAAAGTATCCATACCCAGCATCGCTCCAAGACTAGCAAACCCCCCCCACAAACAGCCCCCCGCCCAAACACATGCAATACAATACCGCTAACCCTAACGAGCCCTAAGTTAAGAATAGTGGCAAACGCTTTCTTTAACTATGCCAAATCCCCCCTTTCCCACCATGGATTTTCTTCAAATCACTTGCAACCAAAATTACACATTCCCATGAGTGCTCTAAGACCCCAGAACTCAGTTGCAAAAATCTAGAACACCCCGAAACACATGCAATCCTGCTGCTAGTGCTAACCCTAACAAACCCTTAGTTACAAAAAGTGCCAAAAGGCTTTTCAGCATAGTTTTCTCCAAACCACTTTTATCCGGTATTAGACCTTCCCAGCAATGCCCCAAGACCCGCCAACCCACCCGCAAAAAAGCACAACACCCCCAAACAGGCAAAAAGCAAAAATTGGAAAATCTCATCCTGACAATATTTTTCGGCCTTCTGTCCAAACACGCTGTGCAGCTAGGCCATAACTCCCCTTTTCCACCATGGATTTCCTGAAAAACAAATGCAATCAAAATTAGACTGTGCCAGCAGTGCTCCCAGAGCCCAAAACCCACCCACAAACACCCGGAACCACCCCAAACAGCACCTCAAAGACAAGCAAGTCAGCAAAAACGCAAAAAGAATTTTGCCTCCGATTTTGTCCAAACCACTTTTATCCGGTATTAGACCTTCCCAGCAATGGCCCCAGAGCCGTCAATCCAGGCGGAAACTAGTAGAAGACCCCCAAACAGCCAAAAAGCAAAACTTCAAAAATGGGCACTTAGAAATTTTCAGGCAAATTTCCAGAATCACTCTGCGCGCGCTCTGCAGCTAGGCCCTAACTCCCCTTTGCCACCATGGATTTGCTTCAAACCTCTTGCAATCAAAAGTATCCATACCCAGCAGTGCTCCCAGACCCCAAATCCCACCCACAAACACCAAGAAGCCCCCCAAACAGGCCCACGAAAACATGATAGTGAGCAAAAAGGAAAAAACTTTTTCAAGTCTGATTTTCGCCAAACCACTTTATCCGGTATTAGACCTTCCCAGCAATGCCCCAAGACCCGCCAACCCACCCGCAACAAAGCACAACACCCCCAAACAGGCAAAAAGCAAAAATGGAAAATCTCATACTTACAATATTTTTCGGCCTTCTGTCCAAACACCCTGTGCAGCTAGGCCCTACCTCCCCTTTTCCACCATGGATTTCCTGAAAAACAAATGCAATCAAAATTAGACTGTGCCAGCAGTGCTCCCAGACCCCAAAACCCACCCACAAACACCGGAACCCCCCCAAACAGCACCTCAAAGACAAGCAAGTCAGCAAAAACGCAAAAAGCATTTCGCCTCCGATTTTGTCTAAACCACTTTTATCCGGTATTAGACCTTCCCAGCAATGGCCCCAGAGCCGTCAACCCAGGCGGAAACTAGTAGAAGACCCCCAAACAGCCAAAAAGCAAAACTACAAAAATGGGGACTTAGTAATTTTCAGGCAAATTTCCAAAATCACTCCGCGCTCGCTCTGCAGCTGGGCCCCAACTCCCCTTTGCCACCATGAATGTGCTTCAAAACCACTTGCAATCAAAAGTATCTATACCCAGTGTTGCTCCCAGACCCCAAAACTCACCCCCAAACACCAGGAACCCACCCAAAAAGGCCCCAGAAGACATGATAGTGAGCAAAAAGGCAAAAACGTTTTCAACTCTGATTTTCTCCAAACCACTTTTATCCAGTATTAGACCTTCCCAGCAATGGCCCCAGAGCCGTCAACTCACCCGCAAAGAAGTAGAGCACCCCCACAAGTGCAGAGTCTTTCTTCATTGGGCGTAATCCAGCCATCTGCTTTGAGGGAAATAGGAGTCTGGAGGAGGAGGATAGAGGAGCATGTTCTTGTGAACTTGTGAACCTGAGGAATGCAGACTGCGGCACCTTCAAATCAATAAGCAAATAAGTGAAGACAGTTCTGCTGATGGGCTTGTTTTTGTGATTAGGTGATGAAAGTTTTTATTTATATTGACTTTGCAAAACAAAGAAAGACAGACACACAGGAATAAAAGTGAATAAGGACGTAAAAGAAAGTTATTGATGCATTAGCTCATTTTCAGGGCTCGGTGTCAGGGAAGAAGAGTTCGTCTTCATACTCTGCGAATTCAGGCGGGAGTAGGTCACCTAACAGAGAATAAATTCCCTCATCTAAGTTGGTGTCCTCCTCGTCTTCTTCCGGCGTGTATTCTCTTACTATGTAATCTGGTGGTATGAGGTGCTGATTCATCTTGATCATTGTTAACCTCTCCACATTTTAGGGCGAGAGGCGGGTCCTTTTGCAAGTTACAATGCCACCAGCAGCACTGAAAACACGTTCAGAAGACACACTTGCAAGTGGGCAAGACAAGTAATTTATAGCCAGGTTGGAGATCTCTGGCCACAATTCTTTTTTCCCATGCCAATACGCCAATGGGTCATCATGAACATAGACCTCAGTTGAGTCATTCAGATAGTCCAGCACCATAGATTCAAGGTTCTCCACGGTTCCTCCACTTTGCTTACTTTTTGCTGGGACCTTTTGAGAAGCAAACCCAAGCTGAGTTGGCCAATCCTCTTCTTCACACATTGTTACTGTTGTGTCTGGTGCAGAGGATCCGGTTGCTGGAGTCTTTAACGGCTGAGAGGGAAAATCACTCACTTCTGCCACAGGTGCAGAAGTGGATTCTTTTGACTCCGGATGGCCTGCTAATGCTGATATACTGCATTTTCCTTCAATTTCCTGCCGTTCTCTTTTAAACCTCATGGCTGACATAGCTAGCCAACGTTTGTACTTTGAAACTTCTGCGCCACCAAAAGGAAAGAATGCTCTGCCTGCCAGTGCCTTTTTGTAGCGTGGATCCAGAATAGTAGCACAAATGTAATGCTGTTCTGTGTGGATCTTTTGAAGACGTTCATCGCAAAGTAGGCGCTGTAATAATTTCTCCGCCAAATCAAAAGCTTATTGCTTTTCTTCATCTTTTTGAAAAGTAGAAGACACCGCCTTCAGTTGGTGCTCTAGCATGCGCAACAATGGGATAGTTTTTCCCAAATACAGTCCTCCCTGCTGACTGCACGTGTGAAGACCTCAAAAGGACGAAGCATGTCTGTCAGGCTTTTAACTAGCTTCCATTGCTCTGCATTTATCCTCAGGTCCTTCATAGCTGTACCCTGTGTAAAGAAATACTGATCAACTACCGCACACTGCTCATACAGACGCTCAAGCATGTAGAAGGTTGAGTTCCAACGTGTTGCCACCTCCTGGATGAGTGCTTTCATTGGCAGTCGACGTTGATGTAGCAGGCCTCTCAGATGCTTCCGGGCCTTAAAAGAATGGCTGAAATGTGTGCACATTCTTCGGCAGGTGGTCAGTAACTCGCACACTGGACTTTCTTCACTCAAGAATTTTTTAACAACCAGGTTTATACAGTGCGCCAAAAAACGGCACTCTGAAATAGTTACCCAGATCCATGGCCTTAACTACATTGGCGCCATTATCCGTGAAAACATAACCAATCTTGCGCTTTATTGGGGACAGCCATTGAAAGACCTTTGTGTTAAACTCCTTCAAAATGTTTTCTCCTGTATGACTTGTCTCCATGCCAAACATGGCTAGTGTTGCACGTTTCCGAGCAGCTTTAAAAACGTTGTCCGGGTCAACACCTGCCCTTAGTACAACCAAGATGGATCGCACACCGCTAGCCTCTCCTCCGGTTCGCCCCTTAGCACTCTGGTACATGTAGTGCATGTAGATGGACGAGTAAAAAATAGTTCACCACAGTTGGTACGAGTGGTTACTCGTTATCCCCAAGATCTCTGGACACAAGACATGGCCCGGGTTTTGGGACAGTTTCCCTCGTCAGCAGAGCAGTGTTTGGGGTGGATGAGAAGGCCGCCAAGTAACCGTCACAGGCCCTGATGCCTCTCCGGCGCGCAGGTGCGTCTCTAAGAGCTCGTCAGCTCAAGGCTCACGGGAGCCGTTTAAGTACAACCAAGATGGATCGCACACCGCTAGCCTCTCCTCCGGTTCGCCCCTTAGCACTCTGGTACATGTAGTGCATGTAGATGGACGAGTAAAAAGTATTTCACCACAGTTGGTGCGAGTGGTTATTCGTTATCCCCAAGATCTCTGGACCCGAGACATGGCCCGGGTTTCGGGACAGTTTCCCTCGTCAGCAGAGCAGTGTTTGGGGTGGATGAGAAGGCCGCCAAGTAACCGTCACAGGCCCTGATGCCTCTCCGGCGTGCAGGTGCGTCTCCAAGAGCTCGTCAGCTCAAGGCTCACGGGAGCCGTTTAAGTACAACCAAGATGGATCGCACACCGCTAGCCTCTCCTCCGGTTCGCCCCTTAGCACTCTGGTACATGTAGTACATGTAGATGGACGAGTAAAAAGTAGTTCACCACAGTTGGTGCGAGTGGTTACTCGTTAACCCCAAGATCTCTGGACCCGAGACATGGCCCGGGTTTCGGGAAAGTTTCCCTCGTCAGCAGAGCAGTGTTTGGGGGGGATGAGAAGGCCGCCAAGTAACCGTCACAGGCCCTGATGCCTCTCCGGCGCGCAGGTGCGTCTCCAAGAGCTCGTCAGCTCAAGGCTCATGGGAGCCGTTTAAGTACAACCAAGATGGATCGCACACCGCTAGCCTCTCCTGCGGTTCGCCCCTTAGCACTCTGGTACATGTAGTGCATGTAGATGGACGAGTAAAAAGTAGTTCACCACAGTTGGTGCGAGTGGTTACTTGTTATCCCCAAGATCTCTGGACCCGAGACATGGCCCGGGTTTTGGGACAGTTTCCCTCGTCAGTAGAGCAGTGTTTGGGGGGGATGAGAAGGCCGCCAAGTAACCGTCACAGGCCCTGATGCCTCTCCGGCGCGCAGGTGCGTCTCCAAGAGCTCGTCAGCTCAAGGCTCATGGGAGCCGTTTAAGTACAACCAAGATGGATCGCACACCGCTAGCCTCTCCTCCGGTTCGCCCCTTAGCACTCTGGTACATGTAGTGCATGTAGATGGACGAGTAAAAAGTAGTTCACCACAGTTGGTGCGAGTAGTTACTCATTATCCCCAAGTTCTCTGGACCCGAGACATGGCCCGGGTTTCGGGACAGTTTCCCTCGTCAGCAGAGCAGTGTTTGGGGTGGATGAGAAGGCCGCCAAGTAACCGTCACAGGCCCTGATGCCTCTCCGGCGCGCAGGTGCGTCTCTAAGAGCTCGTCAGCTCAAGGCTCACGGGAGCCGTTTAAGTACAACCAAGATGGATCGCACACCGCTAGCCTCTCCTCCGGTTCGCCCCTTAGCACTCTGGTACATGTAGTGCATGTAGATGGACGAGTAAAAAGTATTTCACCACAGTTGGTGCAAGTGGTTATTCGTTATCCCCAAGATCTCTGGACCCGAGACATGGCCCGGGTTTCGGGACAGTTTCCCTCGTCAGCAGAGCAGTGTTTGGGGTGGATGAGAAGGCCGCCAAGTAACCGTCACAGGCCCTGATGCCTCTCCGGCGTGCAGGTGCGTCTCCAAGAGCTCGTCAGCTCAAGGCTCACGGGAGCCGTTTAAGTACAACCAAGATGGATCGCACACCGCTAGCCTCTCCTCCGGTTCGCCCCTTAGCACTCTGGTACATGTAGTACATGTAGATGGACGAGTAAAAAGTAGTTCACCACAGTTGGTGCGAGTGGTTACTCGTTAACCCCAAGATCTCTGGACCCGAGACATGGCCCGGGTTTCGGGAAAGTTTCCCTCGTCAGCAGAGCAGTGTTTGGGGGGGATGAGAAGGCCGCCAAGTAACCGTCACAGGCCCTGATGCCTCTCCGGCGCGCAGGTGCGTCTCCAAGAGCTCGTCAGCTCAAGGCTCATGGGAGCCGTTTAAGTACAACCAAGATGGATCGCACACCGCTAGCCTCTCCTCCGGTTCGCCCCTTAGCACTCTGGTACATGTAGTGCATGTAGATGGACGAGTAAAAAGTAGTTCACCACAGTTGGTGCGAGTGGTTACTTGTTATCCCCAAGATCTCTGGACCCGAGACATGGCCCGGGTTTTGGGACAGTTTCCCTCGTCAGTAGAGCAGTGTTTGGGGGGGATGAGAAGGCCGCCAAGTAACCGTCACAGGCCCTGATGCCTCTCCGGCGCGCAGGTGCGTCTCCATGAGCTCGTCAGCTCAAGGCTCATGGGAGCCGTTTAAGTACAACCAAGATGGATCGCACACCGCTAGCCTCTCCTCCGGTTCGCCCCTTAGCACTCTGGTACATGTAGTGCATGTAGATGGACGAGTAAAAAGTAGTTCATCACAGTTGGTGCGAGTGGTTACTTGTTATCCCCAAGATCTCTGGACCCGAGACATGGCCCGGGTTTCGGGACAGTTTCCCTCGTCAGCAGAGCAGTGTTCCGGGTGGATGAGAAGGCCGCCAAGTAACCGTCACAGGCCCTGATGCCTCTCCGGCGCGCAGGTTCGTCTCCAAGAGCTTGTCAGCTCAAGGCTCACGGGAGCCATTTAAGTACAACCAAGATGGATCGCACACCGCTAGCCTCTCCTCCGGTTCGCCCCTTAGCACTCTGGTACATGTAGTGCATGTAGATGGACGAGTAAAAAGTAGTTCACCACAGTTGGTGCGAGTGGTTACTCGTTATCCCCAAGATCTCTGGACCCGAGACATGGCCCGGGTTTCCGAACAGTTTCCCTCGTCAGCAGAGCAGTGTTTGGGGTGGATGAGAAGGCTGCCAAGTAACCGTCACAGGCCCTGATGCCTCTCCGGCGCGCAGGTGAGTCTCCAAGAGCTCGTCAGCTCAAGGCTCACGGGAGCCATTTAAGTACAACCAAGAGTACAACCAAGATGGATCGCACACCGCTAGCCTCTCCTCCAGTTCGGCCCTTTTTACTCGTCCATCTACATGCACTACATGTACCAGAGTGCCAAGGGGCGACCCGGAGGAGAGGCTAGTGGTGTGCGATCCATCTTGGTTGTACTTAAACGGCTCCCGTGAGCCCTGAGCTGACGAGCTCTTGGAGACGCACCTGCGCGCCGGAGAGGCATAAGGGCCTGTGACGGTTACTTGGCGGCCTTCTCATCCACCCCAAACACTGCTCTGCTGACGAGGGAAACTGTCCCGAAACCCGGGCCATGTCTCGGGTCCAGAGAACTTGAGGATAATAAGTAACTACTCGCACCAACTGTAGTGAACTACTTTTTACTCGTCCATTTACATGCACTACATGTACCAGAGTGCCAAGGGGCGACCCGGAGGAGAGGCTAGTGGTGTGCGATCCATCTTGGTTGTACTTAAACGGCTCCTGTGAGCCCTGAGCTGACGAGCTCTAGGAGACGCACCTGCGCACCAAAGAGGCATCAGGGCCTGTGACGGTTACTTGGCGGCCTTCTCATCCACCCCAAACACTGCTCTGCTGACGAGGGAAACTAACCCGAAACCCTGGCCATGTCTCGGGTCCAGAGAACTTGGGAATAATGAGTGACTACTCGCACCAACTGTGGTGAACTACTTTTTACTCGTCCATCTACATGCACTACATGTACCAGAGGGCCAAGGGGCGACCCGGAGGAGAGGCTAGTGGTGTGCCATCCATCTTGGTTGTACTTAAACGGCTCCCGTGAGCCCTGAGATGACGAGCTCTTGGAGACGCACCTGCGCGCCGGAGAGGCATGAGGGCCTGCGACAGTTACTTGGCGGCCTTCTCATCCACCCCAAACACTGCTCTGCTGACGAGGGAAACTGTCCCGAAACAAGGGCCATGTCTCTGGTCCAGAGAACTTGGGGATAATGAGTAACTACTCGCACCAACTGTGGTGAACTACTTTTTACTCGTCCATCTACATGCACTACATGTACCAGAGTGCCAAGGTGCGACCCGGAGGAGAGGCTAGTGGTGTGCGATCCATCTTGTTTGTACTTAAACGGCTCCCGTGAGCCCTGAGCTGACAAGCTCTTGGAGACGCACCTGCGCGCCGGAGAGGCATCAGGGCCTGTGACGGTTACTTGGCGGCCTTCTTATCCACCCCAAACACTGCTCTGCTGACGAGGGAAACTGTCCCGAAACCTGGGCCATGTCTCGGGTCCAGAGAACTTGGGGATAATGAGTAACTACTCGCACCAATTGTGGTGAACTACTTTTTACTCGCCCATCTACATGCACTGCATGTACCAGAGTGCCAAGGGGCGTCCCGGAGGAGAGGCTAGTGGTGTGCGATCCATCTTGGTTGTACTTAAACGGCTCCCGTGAGCCCTGAGCTGACGAGCTCTTGGAGACGCACCTGCGCGCCCGAGAGGCATCAGGGCCTGTGACGGTTACTGGGCGGCCTTCTCATCCACCTCAAACACTGCTCTGCTGACGAGGGAAACTGTCCCGAAACCCGGGCCATGTCTCGGGTCCAGAGAACTTGGGGATAATGAGTAACTACTCGCACCAACTGTGGTGAACTACTTTTTACTCGTCCATCTACATGCACTACATGTACCAGAGTGCCAAGGGGCGACCCGGAGGAGAGGCTAGTGGTGTGCGATCCATCTTGGTTGTACTTAAACGGCTCCCGTGAGCCCTGAGCTGCCGAGCTCTTGGAGACGCACCTGCGCGCCAAAGAGGCATCAGGGCCTGTGACGGTTACTTGGCGGCCTTCTCATCCACCCGAAACACGGCTCTGCTGACGAGGGAAACTGTCCCGAAACCCGGGCCATGTCTCGGGTCCAGAGAACTTGGGGATAATGAGTAACTACTCGCACCAATTGTGGTGAACTACTTTTTACTCGTCCATCTACATGCACTACATGTACCAGAGTGCCAAGGGGCGACCCGGAGGAGAGGCTAGTGGTGTGCAATCCATCTTGGTTGTACTTAAACGGCTCCCGTGAGCCCTGAGCTGACGAGCTCTTGGAGACGCACCTGCGCGCCGGAGAGGCATCAGGGCCTGTGACGGTTACTTGGTAGCCTTTTCATCCACCCCAAACACTGCTCTGCTGACAAAGGAAACTGTCCCGAAACAAGGGCCATGTCTCGTGTCCAGAGAACTTGGGGATAATGAGTAACTACTCGCACCAACTGTGGTGAACTACTTTTTACTCGTCCATCTACATGCACTACATGTACCAGAGTGCCAAGGTGTGACCCGGAGGAGAGGCTAGTGGTGTGCGATCCATCTTGTTTGTACTTAAACGGCTCCCGTGAGCCCTGAGCTGACGAGCTCTTGGAGACCAACCTGCGCGCCGGAGAGGCATCAGGGCCTGTGACGGTTACTTGGCCGCCTTCTCATCCACCCGAAACACTGCTCTGCTGACGAGGGAAACTGTCCCGAAACCCGGACAATGTCTTGGGTCCAGAGAACTTGGGGATGATGAGTAACTACTCGCACCAACTGTGGTGAACTACTTTTTACTCGTCCATCTACATGCACTACATGTACCAGAGTGCCAAGGGGCGACCCGGAGGAGAGGCTAGTGGTGTGCGATCCATCTTAGTTGTACTTAAACGGCTCCCGTGAGCCCTGAGCAGAGGAGTTCTTGGAGACGCACCTGCGCGCCGGAGAGGCATCAGGGCCTGTGACGGTTACTTGGTGGCCTTCTCATCCACCCCAAACACTGCTCTGCTGACGAGGGAAACTGTCCCGAAACCCGGGCCATGTCTCGGGTCCAGAGAACTTGGGGATAATGAGTAACTACTCGCACCAATTGTGGTGAACTACTTTTTACTCGTCCATCTACATGCACAACATGTACCAGAGTGCTAAGGGGCGACCCGGAGGAGAGGCTAGTGGTGTGCGATCCATCTTGGTTTTACTTAAACGGCTCCTGTGAGCCCTGAGCTGACGACCTCTTGGAGACGCACCTGCGTGCCCGAGAGGCATCAGGGCCTGTGACGGTTACTTGGCGGCCTTCTCATTCACCCCAAACACTGCTCTGCTGACGAGGGAAACTGTCCCGAAACCAGGGCCATGTCTCGGGTCCAGAGAACTTGGGGATAATGAGTAACTACTCGCACCAACTGTGGTGAACTACTTTTTACTTGTCCATCTACATGCACTACATGTACCAGAGTGCCAAGGGGCGACCCGGAGGAGAGGCTAGTGGTGTGCGATCCATCTTGGTTGTACTTAAACGGCTCCCGTGAGCCCTGAGCTGCCGAGCTCTTGGAGACGCACCTGCGCGCCAAAGAGGCATCAGGGCCTGTGACGGTTACTTGGTGGCCTTCTCATCCACCCCAAACACTGCTCTGCTGAAGAGGGAAACTGTCCCGAAACCCTGGCCATGTCTCGGGTCCAGAGAACTTGGGAATAATGAGTAACTACTCGCACCAATTGTGGTGAACTACTTTTTACCCATCCATCTACATGCACTACATGTACCAGAGTGCCCGGGGGCGACCCGGAGGAGAGGCCAGTGGTGTGCGATCCATCTTGGTTGTACTTAATCGGCTCCCGTGAGCCCTGAGCTGACGAGCTCTTGGAGACGCACCTGCGCGCCGGAGAGGCATCAGGGCCTGCGACGGTTACTTGGCGGCCTTCTCATCCACCCGAAACACTGCTCTGCTGACGAGGGAAACTGTCCCGAAACCCGGGCCATGTCTCGGGTCCAGAGAACTTGGGGATAATGAGTAACTACTCGCACCAACTGTGGTGAACTACTTACTCGTCCATCTACATTCACTACATGTACCAGAGTGCCAAGGGGCGACCCGGAGGAGAGGCTAGTGGTGTGTGATCCATCTTGGTTGTACTTAAACGGCTCCCGTGAGCCCTGAGCTGACGAGCTCTTGGAGACGCACCTGCGCGCCGGAGAGGCACCAGGGCCTGTGACTGTTACTTTGCGGCCTTCTCATCCACCCCAAACACTGCTCTGCTGACGAAGGAAACTGTCCCGAAACAAGGGCCATGTCTCGGGTCCGGAGAACTTGGGGATAATGAGTAACTACTCGCACCAACGGTGCTGAACTACTTTTTACCCGTCCATCTACATTCACTACATGTACCAGAGTGCCAAGGTGCGACCCGGAGGAGAGGCTAGTGGTGTGCGATCCATCTTGTTTGTACTTAAACGGCTCCCTTGAGCCCTGAGCTGACGAGCTCTTGGAGACGCACCTGCACGCCGGAGAGGCATCAGGGCCTGTGACGGTTACTTGGCGGCCTTCTCATCCACCCGAAACACTGCTCTGCTGACGAGGGAAACTGTCCCGAAACCCGGGCCATGTCTTGGGTCCAGAGAACTTGGGGATAATGAGTAACTACTCGCACCAACTGTGGTGAACTACTTTTTACTCGTCCATCTACATGCACTACATGTACCAGAGTGCCAAGGGGCGACCCGGAGGAGAGGCTAGTGGTGTGCGATCCATCTTGGTTGTACTTAAACGGCTCCCGTGAGCCCTGAGCTGACGAGCTCTTGGAGACGCACCCTGCGCGCCGGAGAGGCATCAGGGCCTGTGACGGTTACTTGGTGGCCTTCTCATCCACCCCAAACACTGCTCTGCTGACGAGGGAAACTGTCCCGAAACCTGGGCCATGTCTCGGGTCCAGAGAACTTGGGGATAATGAGTAACTACTCGCACCAATTGTGGTGAACTAATTTTTACTCGTCCATCTACATGCACTGCATGTACCAGAGTGCCAAGGGGCGTCCCGGAGGAGAGGCTAGTGGTGTGCGATCCATCTTGGTTGTACTTAAACGGCTCCCGTGAGCCCTGAGCTGACGAGCTCTTGGAGACGCACCTGCGCGCCCGAGAAGCATCAGGGCCTGTGACGGTTACTTGCCGGCCTTCTCATCCACCCCAAACACTGCTCTGCTGACGAGGGAAACTGTCCCGAAACCTGGGCCATGTCTCGGGTCCAGAGAACTTGGGGATAATGAGTAACTACTCGCACCAACTGTGGTGAACTACTTTTTACTCGTCCATCTACGTGCAGTACATGTACCAGAGTGCTAAGGGGCGACCCGGAGGAGAGGCTAGTGGTGTGCGATCCATCTTGGTTGTACTTAAACGGCTCCGGTGAGCCCTGAGCTGACAAGCTCTTGGAGACGCACCTGCGCGCCGGAGAGGCATCAGGGCCTGTGACGGTTACTTGGCGGCCTACTCATCCACCCCAAACACTGCTCTGCTGACGAGGGAAACTGTCCCGAAACCCGGGCCATGTCTCGGGTCCAGAGAACTTGAGGATAATTAGTAACTACTCGCACCAACTGTGGTGAACTACTTTTTACTCGTCCATCTACATGCACTACATGTACCAGAGTGCCAAGGGGCGACCCGGAGGAGAGGCTAGTGGTGTGCGATCCATCTTGGTTGTACTTAAACGGCTCCCGTGAGCCCTGAGCTGACGAGCTCTTGGAGACGCGCCGGAGAGGCATCAGGGCCTGTGACGGTTACTTGGCAGCCTTTTCATCCACCCCAAACACTGCTCTGCTGACGAAGGAAACTGTCCCGAAACAAGGGCCATGTCTCGGGTCCAGAGAACTTGGGGATAATGAGTAACTACTCGCACCAACTGTGGTGAACTACTTTTTACTCGTCCATCTACATGCACTACATGTACCAGAGTGCTAAGGGGCGACCCGGAGGAGAGGCTAGTGGTGTGCGATCCATCTTGGTTGTAGTTAAACGGCTCCCGTGAGCCCTGAGCTGACGAGCTCTTGGAGACGCACCTGCGCGCCGGAGAGGCATCAGGGCCTGTGACGGTTACTTGGCGGCCTTCTCATCCACCCCAAACACTGCTCTGCTGACGAGGGAAACTGTCCGGAAACCCGGGCCATGTCTCGGGTCCAGAGAACTTGGGGATAATGAGTAACTACTCGCACCAACTGTGGTGAACTACTTACTCGTCCATCTACATTCACTACATGTACCAGAGTGCCAAGGGGCGACCCGGAGGAGAGGCTAGTGGTGTGCGATCCATCTTGGTTGTACTTAAACGGCTCCCGTGAGCCCTGAGCTGACGAGCTCTTGGAGACGCACCTGCGCGCCGGAGAGGCATCAGGGCCTGTGACGGTTACTTTGCGGCCTTCTCATCCACCCCAAACACTGCTCTGCTGACGAAGGAAACTGTCCCGAAACAAGGGCCATGTCTCGGGTCCGGAGAACTTGGGGATAATGAGTAACTACTCGCACCAACTGTGCTGAACTACTTTTTACTCGTCCATCTACATGCACTACATGTACCAGAGTGCCAAGGTGCGACCCGGAGGAGAGGCTAGTGGTGTGCGATCCATCTTGTTTGTACTTAAACGGCTCCCTTGAGCCCTGAGCTGACGAGCTCTTGGAGACGCACCTGCGCGCCGGAGAGGCATCAGGGCCTGTGACGGTTACTTGGCGGCCTTCTCATCCACCCGAAACACTGCTCTGCTGACGAGGGAAACTGTCCCGAAACCCGGGCCATGTCTTGGGTCCAGAGAACTTGGGGATAATGAGTAACTACTCGCACCAACTGTGGTGAACTACTTTTTACTCGTCCATCTACATGCACTACATGTAACAGAGTGCCAAGGGGCGACCCGGAGGAGAGGCTAGTGGTGTGCGATCCATCTTGGTTGTACTTAAACGGCTCCCGTGAGCCCTGAGCTGACGAGCTCTTGGAGACGCACCTGCGCGCCGGAGAGGCATCAGGGCCTGTGACGGTTACTTTGCGGCCATCTCATCCACCCCAAACACTGCTCTGCTGACGAAGGAAACTGTCCCGAAACAGGGCCATGTCTCGGGTCCGGAGAACTTGGGGATAATGAGTAACTACTCGCACCAACTGTGGTGAACTACTTTTTACTCGTCCATCTACATGCACTACATGTACCAGAGTGCCAAGGTGCGACCCGTAGGAGAGGCTAGTGGTGTGCGATCCATCTTGTTTGTACTTAAACGGCTCCCTTGAGCCCTGAGCTGACGAGCTCTTGGAGACGCACCTGCGCGCCGGAGAGGCATCAGGGCCTGTGACGGTTACTTGGCGGCCTTCTCATCCACCCGAAACACTGCTCTGCTGACGAGGGAAACTGTCCCGAAACCCGGGCCATGTCTTGGGTCCAGAGAACTTGGGGATAATGAGTAACTACTCGCACCAATTGTGGTGAACTACTTTTTACTCGTCCATCTACATGCACTGCATGTACCAGAGTGCCAAGGGGCGTCCCGGAGGAGAGGCTAGTGGTGTGCGATCCATCTTGGTTGTACTTAAACGGCTCCCGTGAGCCCTGAGCTGACGAGCTCTTGGAGACGCACCTGCGCGCCCGAGAGGCATCAGGGCCTGTGACGGTTACTTGGCGGCCTTCTCATCCACCCCAAACACTGCTCTGCTGACGAGGGAAACTGTCCCGAAACCCGGGCCATGTCTCGGGTCCAGAGAACTTGGGGATAATGAGTAACTACTCGCACCAACTGTGGTGAACTACTTTTTACTCGTCCATCTACATGCACTACATGTACCAGAGTGCTAAGGGGCGACCCGGAGGAGAGGCTAGTGGTGTGCGATCCATCTTGGTTGTACTTAAACGGCTCCGGTGAGCCCTGAGCTGACAAGCTCTTGGAGACGCACCTGCGCGCCGGAGAGGCATCAGGGCCTGTGACGGTTACTTGGCGGCCTTCTCATCCACCCCAAACACTGCTCTGCTGACGAGGGAAACTGTCCCGAAACCCGGGCCATGTCTCGGGTCCAGAGAACTTGAGGATAATTAGTAACTACTCGCACCAACTGTGGTGAACTACTTTTTACTCGTCCATCTACATGCACTACATGTACCAGAGTGCCAAGGGGCGACCCGGAGGAGAGGCTAGTGGTGTGCGATCCATCTTGGTTGTACTTAAACGGCTCCCAAGAGCCCTGAGCTGACGAGCTCTTGGAGACGCACCCTGCGCGCCGGAGAGGCATCAGGGCCTGTGACGGTTACTTAGTGGCCTTCTCATCCACCCCAAACACTGCTCTGCTGACGAGGGAAACTGTCCCGAAACCTGGGCCATGTCTCGGGTCCAGAGAACTTGGGGATAATGAGTAACTACTCGCACCAATTGTGGTGAACTAATTTTTACTCGTCCATCTACATGCACTGCATGTACCAGAGTGCCAAGGGGCGTCCCGGAGGAGAGGCTAGTGGTGTGCGATCCATCTTGGTTGTACTTAAACGGCTCCCGTGAGCCCTGAGCTGACGAGCTCTTGGAGACGCACCTGCGCGCCCAAGAAGCATCAGGGCCTGTGACGGTTACTTGGCGGCCTTCTCATCCACCCCAAACACTGCTCTGCTGACGAGGGAAACTGTCCCGAAACCCGGGCCATGTCTCGGGTCCAGAGAACTTGGGGATAATGAGTAACTACTCGCACCAACTGTGGTGAACTACTTTTTACTCGTCCATCTACGTGCAGTACATGTACCAGAGTGCTAAGGGGCGACCCGGAGGAGAGGCTAGTGGTGTGCGATCCATCTTGGTTGTACTTAAACGGCTCCGGTGAGCCCTGAGCTGACAAGCTCTTGGAGACGCACCTGCGCGCCGGAGAGGCATCAGGGCTCGTGACGGTTACTTGGCGGCCTACTCATCCACCCCAAACACTGCTCTGCTGACGAGGGAAACTGTCCCGAAACCCGGGCCATGTCTCGGGTCCAGAGAACTTGAGGATAATTAGTAACTACTCGCACCAACTGTGGTGAACTACTTTTTACTCGTCCATCTACATGCACTACATGTACCAGAGTGCCAAGGGGCGACCCGGAGGAGAGGCTAGTGGTGTGGGATCCATCTTGGTTGTACTTAAACGGCTCCCGTGAGCCCTGAGCTGACGAGCTCTTGGAGACGCACCTGCGCGCCGGAGAGGCATCAGGGCCTATGACGGTTACTTGGCAGCCTTTTCATCCACCCCAAACACTGCTCTGCTGACGAAGGAAACTGTCCCGAAACAAGGGCCATGTCTCGGGTCCAGAGAACTTGGGGATAATGAGTAACTACTCGCACCAACTGTGGTGAACTACTTTTTACTCGTCCATCTACATGCACTACATGTACCAGAGTGCTAAGGGGCGACCCGGAGGAGAGGCTAGTGGTGTGCGATCCATCTTGGTTGTAGTTAAACGGCTCCCGTGAGCCCTGAGCTGACGAGCTCTTGGAGACGCACCTGCGCGCCGGAGAGGCATCAGGGCCTGTGACGGTTACTTGGCGGCCTTCTCATCCACCCCAAACACTGCTCTGCTGACGAGGGAAACTGTCCGGAAACCCGGGCCATGTCTCGGGTCCAGAGAACTTGGGGATAATGAGTAACTACTCGCACCAACTGTGGTGAACTACTTACTCGTCCATCTACATTCACTACATGTACCAGAGTGCCAAGGGGCGACCCGGAGGAGAGGCTAGTGGTGTGCGATCCATCTTGGTTGTACTTAAACGGCTCCCGTGAGCCCTGAGCTGACGAGCTCTTGGAGACGCACCTGCGCGCCGGAGAGGCATCAGGGCCTGTGACGGTTACTTTGCGGCCTTCTCATCCACCCCAAACACTGCTCTGCTGACGAAGGAAACTGTCCCGAAACAAGGGCCATGTCTCGGGTCCGGAGAACTTGGGGATAATGAGTAACTACTCGCACCAACTGTGCTGAACTACTTTTTACTCGTCCATCTACATGCACTACATGTACCAGAGTGCCAAGGTGCGACCCGGAGGAGAGGCTAGTGGTGTGCGATCCATCTTGTTTGTACTTAAACGGCTCCCTTGAGCCCTGAGCTGACGAGCTCTTGGAGACGCACCTGCGCGCCGGAGAGGCATCAGGGCCTGTGACGGTTACTTGGCGGCCTTCTCATCCACCGAAACACTGCTCTGCTGACGAGGGAAACTGTCCCGAAACCCGGGCCATGTCTTGGGTCCAGAGAACTTGGGGATAATGAGTAACTACTCGCACCAACTGTGGTGAACTACTTTTTACTCGTCCATCTACATGCACTACATGTACCAGAGTGCCAAGGGGCGACCCGGAGGAGAGGCTAGTGGTGTGCGATCCATCTTGGTTGTACTTAAACGGCTCCCGTGAGCCCTTAGCTGACGAGCTCTTGGAGACGCACCTGCGCGCCGGAGAGGCATCAGGGCCTGTGACGGTTACTTTGCGGCCTTCTCATCCACCCCAAACACTGCTCTGCTGACGAAGGAAACTGTCCCGAAACAAGGGCCATGTCTCGGGTCCGGAGAACTTGGGGATAATGAGTAA
This sequence comes from Lissotriton vulgaris, assembly GCF_964263255.1. Taxonomy (NCBI): domain Eukaryota; kingdom Metazoa; phylum Chordata; class Amphibia; order Caudata; family Salamandridae; genus Lissotriton; species Lissotriton vulgaris. Next base: position 78,075,810 of record NC_141693.1, read on the forward strand.
CTACTCGCACCAACTGTGGTGAACTACTTTTTACTCGTCCATCTACATGCACTACATGTACCAGAGTGCCAAGGTGCGACCCGTAGGAGAGGCTAGTGGTGTGCGATCCATCTTGTTTGTACTTAAACGGCTCCCTTGAGCCCTGAGCTGACGAGCTCTTGGAGACGCACCTGCGCGCCGGAGAGGCATCAGGGCCTGTGACGGTTACTTGGCGGCCTTCTCATCCACCCGAAACACTGCTCTGCTGACGAGGGAAACTGTCCCGAAACCCGGACCATGTCTTGGGTCCAGAGAACTTGGGGATAATGAGTAACTACTCGCACCAATTGTGGTGAACTACTTTTTACTCGTCCATCTACATGCACTGCATGTACCAGAGTGCCAAGGGGCGTCCCGGAGGAGAGGCTAGTGGTGTGCAATCCATCTTGGTTGTACTTAAACGGCTCCCGTGAGCCCTGAGCTGACGAGCTCTTGGAGACGCACCTGCGCGCCCGAGAGGCATCAGGGCCTGTGACGGTTACTTGGCGGCCTTCTCATCCACCCCAAACACTGCTCTGCTGACGAGGGAAACTGTCCCGAAACCCGGGCCATGTCTCGGGTCCAGAGAACTTGGGGATAATGAGTAACTACTCGCACCAACTGTGGTGAACTACTTTTTACTCGTCCATCTACATGCACTACATGTACCAGAGTGCTAAGGGGCGACCCGGAGGAGAGGCTAGTGGTGTGCGATCCATCTTGGTTGTACTTAAACGGCTCCGGTGAGCCCTGAGCTGACAAGCTCTTGGAGACGCACCTGCGCGCCGGAGAGGCATCAGGGCCTGTGACGGTTACTTGGCGGCCTTCTCATCCACCCCAAACACTGCTCTGCTGACGAGGGAAACTGTCCCAAAACCCGGGCCATGTCTCGGGTCCAGAGAACTTGAGGATAATTAGTAACTACTCGCACCAACTGTGGTGAACTACTTTTTACTCGTCCATCTACATGCACTACATGTACCAGAGTGCCAAGGGGCGACCCGGAGGAGAGGCTAGTGGTGTGCGATCCATCTTGGTTGTACTTAAACGGCTCCCAAGAGCCCTGAGCTGACGAGCTCTTGGAGACGCACTTGCGCGCCGGAGAGGCATCAGGGCCTGTGACAGTTACTTGGCAGCCTTTTCATCCACCCCAAACACTGCTCTGCTGACGAAGGAAACTGTCCGGAAACAAGGGCCATGTCTCGGGTCCAGAGAACTTGGGGATAATGAGTAACTACTCGCACCAACTGTGGTGAACTACTTTTTACTCGTCCATCTACATGCACTACATGTACCAGAGTGCCAAGGTGTGACCCGGAGGAGAGGCTAGTGGTGTGCGATCCATCTTGTTTGTACTTAAACGGCTCCCGTGAGCCCTGAGCTGACGAGCTCTTGGAGACGCACCTGCGCGCCGGAGAGGCATCAGGGCCTGTGACGGTTACTTGGCCGCCTTCTCATCCACCCGAAACACTGCTCTGCTGACGAGGGAAACTGTCCCGAAACGCGGGCCATGTCTTGGGTCCAGAGAATTTGGGGATAATGAGTAACTACTCGCACCAACTGTGGTGAACTACTTTTTACTCGTCCATCTACATGCACTACATGTACCAGAGTGCCAAGGGGCGACCCGGAGGAGAGGCTAGTGGTGTGCGATCCATCTTGGTTGTACTTAAACGGCTCCCGTGAGCCCTGAGCAGACGAGCTCTTGGAGACGCACCTGCGCGCCGGAGAGGCATCAGGGCCTGTGACGGTTACTTTGCGGCCTTCTCATCCACCCCAAACACTGCTCTGCTGACGAAGGAAACTGTCCCGAAACAAGGGCCATGTCTCGGGTCCGGAGAACTTGGGGATAATGAGTAACTACTCGCACCAACTGTGGTGAACTACTTTTTACTCGTCCATCTACATGCACTACATGTACCAGAGTGCCAAGGTGCGACCCGGAGGAGAGGCTAGTGGTGTGCGATCCATCTTGTTTGTACTTAAACGGCTCCCTTGAGCCCTGAGCTGACGAGCTCTTGGAGACGCACCTGCGCGCCGGAGAGGCATCAGGGCCTGTGACGGTTACTTGGCGGCCTTCTCATCCACCCGAAACACTGCTCTGCTGACGAGGGAAACTGTCCCGAAACCCGGGCCATGTCTTGGGTCCAGAGAACTTGGGGATAATGAGTAACTACTCGCACCAACTGTGGTGAACTACTTTTTACTCGTCCATCTACATGCACTACATGTACCAGAGTGCCAAGGGGCGACCCGGAGGAGAGGCTAGTGGTGTGCGATCCATCTTGGTTGTACTTAAACGGCTCCCGTGAGCCCTGAGCTGACGAGCTCTTGGAGACGCACCTGCGCGCCGGAGAGGCATCAGGGCCTGTGACGGTTACTTGGCGGCCTTCTCATCCACCCCAAACACTGCTCTGCTGATGAGGGAAACTGTCCCGAAACCTGGGCCATGTCTCGGGTCCAGAGAACTTGGGGATAATGAGTAACTACTCGCACCAATTGTGGTGAACTACTTTTTACTCGTCCATCTACATGCACTGCATGTACCAGAGTGCCAAGGGGCGTCCCGGAGGAGAGGCTAGTGGTGTGCGATCCATCTTGGTTGTACTTAAACGGCTCCCGTGAGCCCTGAGCTGACGAGCTCTTGGAGACGCACCTGCGCGCCCGAGAGGCATCAGGGCCTGTGACGGTTACTTGGCGGCCTTCTCATCCACCTCAAACACTGCTCTGCTAACGAGGGAAACTGTCCCGAAACCCGGGCCATGTCTCGGGTCCAGAGAACTTGGGGATAATGAGTAACTACTCGCACCAACTGTGGTGAACTACTTTTTACTCGTCCATCTACGTGCACTACATGTACCAGAGTGCTAAGGGGCGACCCGGAGGAGAGGCTAGTGGTGTGCGATCCATCTTGGTTGTACTTAAACGGCTCCGGTGAGCCCTGAGCTGACAAGCTCTTGGAGACGCACCTGCGCGCCGGAGAGGCATCAGGGCCTGTGACGGTTACTTGGCGGCCTTCTCATCCACCCCAAACACTGCTCTGCTGACGAGGGAAACTGTCCCGAAACCCGGGCCATGTCTCGGGTCCAGAGAACTTGAGGATAATTAGTAACTACTCGCACCAACTGTGGTGAACTACTTTTTACTCGTCCATCTACATGCACTACATGTACCAGAGTGCCAAGGGGCGACCCGGAGGAGAGGCTAGTGGTGTGCGATCCATCTTGGTTGTACTTAAACGGCTCCCGTGAGCCCTGAGCTGACGAGCTCTTTGAGACGCACCTGCGCGCCGGAGAGGCATCAGGGCCTGTGACGGTTACTTGGCAGCCTTTTCATCCACCCCAAACACTGCTCTGCTGACGAAGGAAACTGTCCCGAAACAAGGGCCATGTCTCGGGTCCAGAGAACTTGGGGATAATGAGTAACTACTCGCACCAACTGTGGTGAACTACTTTTTACTCGTCCATCTACATGCACTACATGTACCAGAGTGCCAAGGTGTGACCCGGAGGAGAGGCTAGTGGTGTGCCATCCATCTTGTTTGTACTTAAACGGCTCCCGTGAGCCCTGAGCTGACGAGCTCTTGGAGACGCACCTGCGCGCCAGAGAGGCATCAGGGCCTGTGACGGTTACTTGGCCGCCTTCTCATCCACCCGAAACACTGCTCTGCTGACGAGGGAAACTGTCCCGAAACCCGGGCCATGTCTTGGGTCCAGAGAACTTGGGGATAATGAGTAACTACTCGCACCAACTGTGGTGAACTACTTTTTACTCGTCCATCTACATGCACTACATGTACCAGAGTGCCAAGGGGCGACCCGGAGGAGAGGCTAGTGGTGTGCGATCCATCTTAGTTGTACTTAAACGGCTCCCGTGAGCCATGAGCTGAGGAGTTCTTGGAGACGCACCTGCGCGCCGGAGAGGCATCAGGGCCTGTGACGGTTACTTGGCGGCCTTCTCATCCACCCCAAACACTGCTCTGCTGACGAGGGAAACTGTCCCGAAACCCGGGCCATGTCTCGTGTCCAGAGAACTTGGGGATAATGAGTAACTACTCGCACCAATTGTGGTGAACTACTTTTTACTCGTCCATCTACATGCACTACATGTACCAGAGTGCTAAGGGGCGACCCGGAGGAGAGGCTAGTGGTGTGCGATCCATCTTGGTTTTACTTAAACGGCTCCTGTGAGCCCTGAGCTGACGAGCTCTTGGAGACGCACCTGCGTGCCCGAGAGGCATCAGGGCCTGTGACGGTTACTTGGCGGCCTTCTCATTCACCCCAAACACTGCTCTGCTGACGAGTGAAACTGTCCCGAAACCAGGGCCATGTCTCGGGTCCAGAGAACTTGGGGATAATGAGTAACTACTCGCACCAACTGTGGTGAACTCCTTTTTACTCGTCCATCTACATGCACTACATGTACCAGAGTGCCAAGGGGCGACCCGGAGGAGAGGCTAGTGGTGTGCGATCCATCTTGGTTGTACTTAAACGGCTCCCGTGAGCCCTGAGCTGCCGAGCTCTTGGAGACGCACCTGCGCGCCAAAGAGGCATCAGGGCCTGTGACGGTTACTTGGTGGCCTTCTCATCCACCCCAAACACTGCTCTGCTGACGAGGGAAACTGTCCCGAAACCCTGGCCATGTCTCGGGTCCAGAGAACTTGGGAATAATGAGTAACTACTTGCACCAACTGTGGTGAACTACTTTTTACTCGTCCATCTACATGCACTACATGTACCAGAGGGCCAAGGGGCGACCCGGAGGAGAGGCTAGTGGTGTGCGATCCATCTTGTTTGTACTTAAACGGCTCCCGTGAGCCCTGAGCTGACAAGCTCTTGGAGACGCACCTGCGCGCCGGAGAGGCATCAGGACCTGTGACGGTTACTTGGCGGCCTTCTCATCCACCCGAAACACGGCTCTGCTGACGAGGGAAACTGTCCCGAAACCCGGGCCATGTCTCGGGTCCAGAGAACTTGGGGATAATGAGTAACTACTCGCACCAATTGTGGTGAACTACTTTTTACTCGTCCATCTACATGCACTACATGTACCAGAGTGCCAAGGGGCGACCCGGAGGAGAGGCTAGTGGTGTGCAATCCATCTTGGTTGTACTTAAACGGCTCCCGTGAGCCCTGAGCTGACGAGGTCTTGTAGACGCACCTACGCGCCCGAGAGGCATCAGGGCCTGTGACGGTTACTTGGCGGCCTTCTCATCCACCCCAAACACTGCTCTGCTGATGAGGGAAACTGTCCCGAAACCCGGGCCATGTCTCGGGTCCAGAGAACTTGGGGATAATGAGTAACTACTCGCACCAACTGTGGTGAACTACTTTTTACTCGTCCATCTACATGCACTACATGTACCAGAGTGCTAAGGGGCGACCCGGAGGAGAGGCTAGTGGTGTGCGATCCATCTTGGTTGTAGTTAAACGGCTCCCGTGAGCCCTGAGCTGACGAGCTCTTGGAGACGCACCTGCGCGCCGGAGAGGCATCAGGGCCTGTGACGGTTACTTGGCGGCCTTCTCATCCACCCCAAACACTGCTCTGCTGACGAGAGAAACTGTCCCGAAACCCGGGCCATGTCTCGGGTCCAGAGAACTTGGGGATAATGAGTAACTACTCGCACCAACTGTGGTGAACTACTTTTTACTCGTCCATCTACATGCACTACATGTACCAGAGTGCCAAGGTGCGACCCGGAGGAGAGGCTAGTGGTGTGCGATCCATCTTGTTTGTACTTAAACGGCTCCCTTCAGCCCTGAGCTGACAAGCTCTTGGAGACGCACCTGCGCGCCGGAGAGGCATCAGGGCCTGTGACGGTTACTTGGCGGCCTTCTCATCCACCCGAAACACTGCTCTGCTGACGAGGGAAACTGTCCCGAAACCCGGGCCATGTCTTGGGTCCAGGGAACTTGGGGATAATGAGTAACTACTCGCACCAACTGTGGTGAACTACTTTTTACTCGTCCATCTACATGCACTACATGTACCAGAGTGCTAAGGGGCGACCCGGAGGAGAGGCTAGTGGTGTGCGATCCATCTTGGTTTTACTGAAACGGCCCCTGTGAGCCTTGAGCTGACGAGCTCTTGGAGAAGCACCTGCGTGCCCGAGAGGCATCAGGGCCTGTGACGGTTACTTGGCGGCCTTCTCATTCACCCAAAAAAATGCTCTGCTGACGAGGGAAACTGTCCCGAAACCAGGGCCATGTCTCGGGTCCAGAGAACTTGGGGATAATGAGTAAGTACTCGCATCAACTGTGGTGAACTACTTTTTACTCGTCCATCTACATGCACTACATGTACCAAAGTGCCAAGGGGCGACCCGGAGGAGAGGCTAGTGGTGTGCGATCCATCTTGGTTGTACTTAAACGGCTCCCGTGAGCCCTGAGCTGCCGAGCTCTTGGAGACACACCTGCGCGCCAAAGAGGCATCAGGGCCTGTGAGGGTTACTTGGCAGCCTTTTCATCCACCCCAAACACTGCTCTGCTGACGAGGGAAACTGTCCCGAAACCCTGGCCATGTCTCGGGTCCAGAGAACTTGGGAATAATGAGTAACTACTCGCACCAACTGTGGTGAACTACTTTTTACTCGTCCATCTACATGCACTACATGTACCAAAGTGCCAAGGGGCGACCCGGTGGAGAGGCTAGTGGTGTGCGATCCATCTTGGTTGTACTTAAACGGCTCCCGTGAGCCCTGAGCTGACGAGCTCTTGGAGACGCACCTGCGCGCCAAAGAGGCATGAGGGCCTGTGACGGTTACTTTGCGGCCTTCTCATCCACCCCAAACACTGCTCTGCTGACGAGGGAAACTGTCCCGAAACAAGGGCCATGTCTCGGGTGCAGAGAACTTGGGGATAATGAGTAACTTCTCGCACCAACTGTGGTGAACTAGTTTTTACTCGTCCATCTACATGCACTACATGTACCAGAGTGCCAAGGTGCGACCCGGAGGAGAGGCTAGTGGTGTGCGATCCATCTTGTTTGTACTTAAACGGCTCCTGTGAGCCCTGAGCTGACGAGCTCTTGGAGACGCACCTGCGCGCCGGAGAGGCATCAGGGCCTGTGACGGTTACTTGGCGGCCTTCTCATCCACCCTAAACACTGCTCTGCTGACGAGGGAAACTGTCCCAAAACCCGGGCCATGTCTCGGGTCCAAAGAACTTGGGGATAATGAGTAACTACTCGCACCAATTGTGGTGAACTACTTTTAACTCGTCCATCTACATGCACTACATGTACCAGAGTGCCAAGGGGCGACCCGGAGGAGAGGCTAGTGGTGTGCGATCCATCTTGGTTGTACTTAAACGGCTCCCGTGAGCCTTGAGCTGACGAGCTCTTGGAGACGCACCTACGCGCCCGAGAGGCATCAGGGCCTGTGACGGTTACTTGGCGGCCTTCTCATCCACCCCAAACACTGCTCTGCTGATGAGGGAAACTGTCCCGAAACCCGGGCCATGTCTCGGGTCCAGAGAACTTGGGGATAATGAGTAACTACTCGCACCAACTGTGGTGAACTACTTTTTACTCGTCCATCTACATGCACTACATGTACCAGAGTGCTAAGGGGGGACCCGGAGGAGAGGCTAGTGGTGTGCAATCCATCTTGGTTGTACTTAAACGGCTCCCGTGAGCCCTGAGCTGACGAGCTCTTGGAGACGCACCTGCGAGCCGGAGAGGCATCAGGGCCTGTGACGGTTACTTGGCGGCCTTCTCATCCACCCCAAACATTGCTCCTCGGACGAGGGAAACTGTCCCGAAACCCGGGCCATGTCTCGGGTCCAGAGAACTTGGGGATAATGAGTAACTACTCGCACAAACTGTGGTGAACTACTTTTTACTCGTCCATCTACATGCACTACATGTACCAGAGTGCCAAGGGGCGACCCGGAGGAGAGGCTAGTGGTGTGCGATCCATCTTGGTTGTACTTAAACGGCTCCCGTGAGCCCTGAGCTGACGAGCTCTTGGAGACGCACCTGCGCGCCGGAGAGGCATCAGGGCCTGTGACAGTTACTTTGCGGCCTTCTCATCCACCCCAAACACTGCTCTGCTGACGAAGGAAACTGTCCCGAAACAAGGGCCATGTCTCGGGTCCAGAGAACTTGGGGATAATGAGTAACTTTCCGCACCAACTGTGGTGAACTACTTTTTACTCGTCCATCTACATGCACTACATGTACCAGAGTGCCAAGGTGCGACCCGGAGGAGAGGCTAGTGGTGTGCGATCCATCTTGTTTGTACTTAAACGGCTCCCGTGAGCCCTGAGCTGATGAGCTCTTGGAGACGCACCTGCGCGCCGGAGAGGCATCAGGGCCTGTGACGGTTACTTAGCGGCCTTCTCATCCACCCGAAACACTGCTCTGCTGACGAGGGAAACTGTCCCGAAACCCGGGCCATGTCTTTGGTCCAGAGAACTTGGGGATAATGAGTAACTACTCGCACCAACTGTGGTGAACTACTTTTTACTCGTCCATCTACATGCACTACATGTACCAGAGTGCCAAGGGGCGACCCGGAGGAGAGGCTAGTGGTGTGCGATCTATCTTGGTTGTACTTAAACGGCTCCCGTGAGCCCTGAGCTGACGAGCTCTTGGAGACGCACCTGCGCGCCGGAGAGGCATCAGGGCCTGTGACGGTTACTTGGCGGCCTTCTCATCCACCCCAAACACTGCTCTGCTGACGAGGGAAACTGTCCCGAAACCCGGGCCATGTCTCGGGTCCAGAGAACTTGGGGATAGTGAGTAACTACTCGCACCAACTGTGGTGAACTACTTTTTACTCGTCCATCTACATGCACTACATGTACCAGAGTGCCAAGGGGCGACCCGGTGGAGAGGCTAGTGGTGTGCGATCCATCTTGGTTGTACTTAAACGGCTCCCGTGAGCCCTGAGCTGACGAGCTCTTGGAGACGCACCTGCGCGCCAAAGAGGCATCAGGGCCTGTGACGGTTACTTGGCGGCCTTCTCATCCACCCCAAACACTGCTCTGCTGACGAGGGAAACTGTCCCGAAACCCTGGCCATGTCTCGGGTCCAGAGAACTTGGGAATAATGAGTAACTACTCGCACCAACTGTGGTGAACTACTTTTTACTCGTCCATCTACATGCACTACATGTACCAGAGGGCCAAGGGGCGACCCGGAGGAGAGGCTAGTGGTGTGCGATCCATCTTGGTTGTACTTAAACACCTCCCGTGAGCCCTGAGATGACGAGCTCTTGGAGACGCACTTGCGCGCCGGAGAGGCATGAGGGCCTATGACGGTTACTTGGCGGCCTTCTCATCCACCCCAAACACTGCTCTGCTGACGAGGGAAACTGTCCCGAAACAAGGGCCATGTCTGGGGTCCAGAGAACTTGGGGATAATGAGTAACTTCTTGCACCAACTGTGGTGAACTACTTTTTACTCGTCCATCTACATGCACTACATGTACCAGAGTGCCAAGGTGCGACCCGGAGGAGAGGCTAGTGGTGTGCGATCCATCTTGGTTTGTACTTAAACGGCTCCCGTGAGCCCTGAGCTGACGAGCTCTTGGAGACGCACCTGCGCGCAGGAGAGGCATCAGGGCCTGTGACGGTTACTTGGCGGCCTTCTCATCCACCCCAAACACTGCTCTGCTGACGCGGGAAACTGTCCCGAAACCCGGGCCATGTCTCGGGTCCAGAGAACTTGGGGATAATGAGTAACTACTCGCACCAACTGTGGTGAACTACTTTTTACTCATCCATATACATGCACTACATGTACCAGAGTGCCCAGGATCAGATACCAAAGATCAGGGAACCCTTAAGAGACTTAAATCAGACCACTCGAACCCGGGATCACCAAACAAACCAAAGAAAGTTACTCCGGACGCACTGGACATGATATTAAATAAGCTAGACGAAGTGAAGGACCTAGCCAAGGTCACTAAGGAGGAAGTGGTGGCAATCCGTCAAGATATCCGAGATACTAATGCGCGCCTAACAGAAACAGAATCCCGGATCAGTCGCCTGGAAGACATAGAGGTTAAAACTTCAACGGCCCTGAAACACCTACACATCTCCTCTGACCAGACAACTAGACGACTGGCCGAGTTGGAAGACAGGAACAGGAGGGGGAACCTACGCATTTTTGGAATTCCGGAAGGGTCAGAAGAATCGGAAAGTTCATGCATTAAGTTCTTGGAATCCTGGTTCACTAAAGCCACGAACATGACTTTTACAAACCCTCTTGAATTTGACAGAGCACATAGAGTTCCAGGAAGAATCACTAAAACGCAGAGAGGACCAATACCCATTGTATGTAAACCATTACGCTACCAACACGTGGAGCAAATCCTAGCCTTCGTGCGAAAGCACAATCATATTCTGTGGAAGGACACCAAGGTCTACATCTCTCAAGACTACAGTAAGGAGACCGTGGAAATAAGGAAGGCCTTCCTTGCCCTATGTCCACAACTGTCAGTGAAGGGATACCAATTTGGATTTGTGGGCCCAGCGAAGTACAGGGTGACAATACGAGGATCGTCTCACTACTTCACGGACCCTGTGAAGCTCAAACGTATGCTTGAAGACGTGGAAGAACGAGATATGGAACGCGACATGGAAACTAATAACCCGAATGGTCTAACAGCCTCGGCCTCAGCTTCAGGATACAAATTAACACGTCTGGGTTTTAGTACTCCCATCAAACTATCTATGCTCTGTTCATGTTAAAAGTCTAATGGTCTTGTCTACTGCTGGGTAACTACTTGATGAGGTTTCAAGTTTACGGAAGCCCTCTAGCACTAGAAACTCTATGGTACCCTGAAATATGGCGTAAGGGGTAGAACTAAAGCTCAGGATGTTTCTTCACTTTACTTCTCTCGTTTTGATCTGGCGTGGACCTGCTATTACTGGTCTAAACTTTTTTGGATTGAGCAGACTCGCTTCGTTGACTCCACTGAGGTGGTGGACGGTGAGATATAAATCCCAACGTATTGCTTAACTCCAGACTCCGGTACACTGGCAGGTTACTCGGAGTAGACCGGATTTCGCTCCGGCAACATTGAAACTCTCTGTTTAAGGAAATGTTTGTTGATGATCTATTGTTTTTGCTTAGGTTATTCACCGCTGATGCGTTGACTTAGAAACTGCTAACCATTACGAGCCTTTAATGAAGGATATGATGCTATAACATCTTACAATGGGCCATGTTGTTGTATTATCAAATTTCTGTTCGATAACCATAGCCTAGTGGGCGCTCAGGAATTTTTCCGATTTATAAGGAACACACAGTGGAAGCGTGCTATTGATTGCATGTTGGTTCAGCCACACCATTTCATCGTTCCGCTGCTTGCGTAATGTTTGTATGCACTTTGTGTTATGCATAATAGTTCCAATGTCTATACATGACTAGTTTAGACGGGAGGGTTACTGCGGTTTTCCTCACATCGCCATACTTCTGTACTACAGTTGGGGTGGGTGGGGTGGGGGGCTGTGGGGGATTGGGGGGGATGGGTGTTGTGTTTTATGGTCTATGTTATTTTTTCTTCTTTTTCCTTCATTCTGTTCCACTTTTCTTCTTCTACTTTCCGTGCCACTTCTCTCTCTTCTCTCTCTTCTTTCTCTTCCTTCTCTTCTGGTCTGTCTCTTTACTCTTGATTGGACAAGTTGTATCATGCATATGATGTGTTTGTATACTTGTACTCAGGCCACTCATGCTATATCCATAGGCACCCAAATGTGTATTCATGACTGTCGACCGTTTTACATCATATGGAGCAAAACAGTGTGTTCTTTGCATAATACATCGTGTAAGATGTTTTTCCTTGGTTCTCATGGAATAACCATGATGCATATACTACTGTAAATGTCACATCCACCACTGTCCACTCCACTTGGTACAACCTCACTTGACCGATTGAAAATTCTGTCCATGAATGTTAAGGGTCTGAATCAGCCCGTTAAAAAACAAAAGATATTAGACTATCTGCGTAGGCAGAAGGGGGACATTGTTCTACTGCAAGAGGCCAAACTAGATGCTAAACAATTCTACACTCTGCGCAACAAGTTCTACTCGGAGGTTGTAGGATCTAGTGCACTCTGTAAAAAGAATGGAGTTCTGGTTTTATTGTCAAAAAAGTCCAAGGTAGAATTACTGTCATCCTCATCGGATGAAAAAGGTCGCTGGGTCACGGTGAAACTCTCTAGGGATAACACGGAATTCTTTGTCACTAATGTTTACGCACCTAACACTAATGATTTAGAATTTTGGCAGGATTTAGTCAAGCAGATTGCAACGATACCCGATACGGCGGTACATATAATTGGGGGTGATTTTAATCTTCCACTTGACCCGGCCTTAGATAGGGATTCTAAGTGTGCATTCAAACCCAACAAGTCGCATAATGCCTTCATCAAATTATGTCAACAATTTCATTTAATTGATGCTTGGAGAATACAAAACCCTACGGATAGGGATTACACATTCTACTCTTCCCCTCACGATTCATTCTCCCGCATTGATTACATTTTCATTACACAAAATGGCGTCGCAAGTATAGAGGATACATCAATTGAACCAAGGGTACTGTCGGACCACTCATGCATATCTCTATCCATCAGTAACACTAAACCATCACCTAAACAAACGTCTTGGAGATTCAATGAAGAAATCCTACACAAAGAACAATATAGAGCTGAAATTCTGGCAGCTATTAGATCTTATTTGGAGATTAATGCGAGAGGGGTCACTTCAGACTTAGTGCGATGGGAGGCTCTGAAAAGTACAATAAGGGGGGTGTGCATCAGAATCCGTTCAGCAATGAACAGAAATTGTAATGCAAAGCTGGAAGGGCTGGAGGCTGAGATAGCTGCTCTAGAGAACAAACACCAAATGACAAGGGACCGGGAAACACTAAATATCATGACCAACAGAAAATACGAATATAACAAGCTAGTGAGCGAAAGGGCGGGAGTTTGGCTGGATAGGAAGCGAAGGTTTAAGCTATGTGAATTTAATAAAGCGGGTAAGAACCTGGTGGCATACTTAAAATTCAAAGTGCAAAAGAATGCTATTAATGTTATCAGGGATTCGGCGGGAGTTGCTCACTCGGACCCCCAAAAAATTACTGAGGTCTTTAAAGACTTCTACGAGGACTTATACGCTAAAAACGAATTGGTAGCTGGAGACAAGATTCAGGAATATCTACAGGAGTGTGTATTACCAAAGTTAAAACCTGAAGAACAACTTAGTCTTAATGAGCCGATCTCAGCTAAAGAGGTGCAAACAGCGATCAGGGGATTGAAATGTGGGAAAGCACCGGGTCCGGATGGCTTTACGGCCAAATTTTATAAAAGCTTTGCAACAGATTTGGTTAATCCTCTTTTGAACCTCTTTCATGAATTTACGGAGTCGGGGGAGGTGAAGGGCACGCTGGCAGAAGCGACTATTGCAGTTCTGCCTAAGGACGGCAAAGACCCGTCATTACCAAAGAATTATAGGCCGATTTCCCTGATTAATCTAGATTGTAAAGTGCTAGCCATGATCTTGTCAGCCCGGTTGCAAAAAGTCCTTCCTACCCTCGTACACCCGTCTCAAGCGGGTTTCTTAAAACATAGACTGTCTAGTGATAACACTAGAGTACTAGCCCATGCCGTAGAGAAAGCAAAACTCCTGAAAACTCCCACGGTAGCTGTCACACTAGATGCGGAAAAAGCCTTCGACAAGGTAGATTGGTCCTTCCTTGAGGCAGTTTTACACAACTTTAATCTAGGAGAGACGTTTACTAAACTTGTGATGGCTCTGTATGCCGGCCCTACTGCTAAGGTCAGAGCGGGTGGCTCCTTCTCTTCCTCTTTTTGTTTAAAACAAGGGACGAGACAAGGTTGCCCGTTATCACCATCTCTGTTCTTACTAGCAATAGAACCCTTCCTGTGGCATATTAGACATAATGACGCCATTGATGACTGTACTGTAAAATTGACTGCATACGCTGATGATGTGCTGATCCTGACGGAAAAAGCTGACGAGGCTATCCCGGCCTTGATGGACACAATTAAGGGGTTTTCTAGAGTCTCAGGGTATAAACTGAATAAAGATAAAACAGAAGTTAAGTTACTAAACAACATCGGGGGTAAAGAAATCCTGGGATCATCCGGTCTCACCTGGCAACCAAAATCTTTTAAATACTTGGGCCTAGATTTCGAGAAGGACTTGATTACAACGCTGAAATTAAATGAAGACTTAACGTTAAAAAGATATCCACGCTGCTAGACAGCTGGTCACCTAAATTTTTGTCCTGGTGGGGTAGGGTTGAGACTCTTAAAATGATGTGCACGCCTCTAGTCAACTACCTAGCTTGCATGCTCCCCATGACTTTTTCAGAAGAATTCCTCAAGAAGGTAGACAGGTTGTTCGGAGAGTTCCTCTGGCGAGGGAAAAAAACCAGGATATCACTAAAAAAGCTGCAACTAGCAAAAGAAAAGGGCGGCCTGGGCCTGCCCTCGTTCAGGAACTACCAAACAGCCTTCCTCTGTAAGCAGGGAGCCCTCTGGCTGGTTGATGGTACATCCTACACTCCAGTATGGCTAACTATTGAACGGTCGCTAATGGCATGTGCACCCCTCTCGGCTCTCCTCACCATGGACTTGGCCCATGTACCCCACTCTAAATACATCCTACTAAATACCAGAAGAGCACTCCTCCGACTCGACCAGTCCCATAAAACTGCTTTGGTGGTTAAGAGATCCACCCTGCTTTCATTATGGCATAACCCTATGCTCCGGATAGAAGGGAGGACCCTTTTCTGGGAACTATGGGCTGCAAAAGGTATACACATAGTGAATGACCTGTATGATAATGGTAGGCCCCTACCCTTTTCGACATTGCAAGAGAAATTTGATTTACCACCCATAGAATTCTACCAGTTCCTGAAACTAAAAGCTGCTATCTCCAAATGCTCCCTCAATACAGACTCGCCCTGGCTGGTGACCCGCCTCCGAATACTGTACCATGCTGATCATTTTGTTTCCAGAATATATAAACTACTCCTCCCCCTGCCCAAGAAACCACATAGGTTGGCCGAAAGTAAGTGGGAGTCGGAGCCTAACTCCACAGGCATTGTGTTAGACTGGGAGGTAATACACAACACTGCACTAACAAACAAGATATCCCCGATCCTATGTCAAACGAAATATATGTTGTTAAACAGAGTGTTCTGGACCCCTCAGAAATTGTTTAAATGTAAACTGAGGGATACGCCTAATTGTTGGAACTGTCAGGAAGCACCTGGTGACTTGGCACACATGCTTTTTAATTGTTCCCTATTGCGACCATTTTGGAGTAAAATATTTACATATATTCAACAAGTGCTTGGAATCACACCCATCCAAGAATTTATATATGTCATTTTGGGTCCTCTGGAGGCGCAATTGCCGGACATTCATGACAGACAACTGCTTGATATTATGTTGACATTGGCGTGCAAGGTCATACTTTACAAATGGAAAGATTTTGCTGGAGTCAACTTCAAAATGTGGCTAGAATGGCTCTCCTTCTTAAGAGGGGCGGACAATCCTGCGCTACAGTCAGCCACTTGGAAGCCTTCGAACTCCAAACTTTGGTCATCCCTGGATGCGTCATCCTTCCACTTTGAACCCCCATGACGCGCATTCCAACAGTTAGCTTTACTATATAGGATCTATATAGAATTTGGTGTGTTTGATTATGTATGCCTACTGTATATTTCCTGTTACGCATGCAGCGTGCCAGGTCTGGGTAAACCAGTTGCTATTGCTCTATAGATACACCTGTCCTCTCTCTTCTCTCTCTCTCTTCTCGCTTCTTCTCTCTCCTCTTCTCTCTTCTTTTTTCCTCTCTTTCTCTCTCCCCCCTTTTTCTTCCTATCCTCTTTTTTTGATTTGCTTTGATTAGTGTAAGCGTCATTATGCCAAAATTTTTGTCCATTTGTACATTGGAAGATTTATTGTATTGTCTTTATTTTCATCTTTACTCTTCAATAAAAAAGATTTGAATTAAAAAAAAAAATTGCTGATGCTGGATTGTCGTTTTAGGCATTTTTTGTTCGGCCAGCATAAGAAATGTTACAGTTTTGCAGTTCAGTTGGGTGGCCCCCGGGACAAAGCATGCCAGCACCGCTTGCCTCCTACTGCAAATTCATTTCTGCTTGAAGGGGGTCCTTAGCAGCTGTGTCCTCTCTTGCTGCAGCTCCTTACATGTGCAGATTAAGTGCAGAATGTCTCCTTTTCCTTTTCGCACAGCGTGGAATATAGCAGCCTTTGATAGACAATTAAAAAAGGCCCGGGTAAAAAATGTCTAGCATTCTACAAGAACAATGTGTAATATGTTTACAGGTTCATCAGCAATCAGCAAATTTCACCATACCAAATTATACGACACATGAAATTAAAGGTAAAAAGAATGCCTTCGGAAGGCCAAGTGGAGGTCTGACAATATCAATAAGTACCAAACTATGTATGACAAGTAACAAAATAAAAACATCTTTGAAACATATATGACCAGTTCTTGCAACAAATCTAAACTCTACTAAGATTTTGATCAGCAATATATTTTTCATCCCAACTAGTTAAAAATAAGTGTAGATATTGGGCAACATTAGACGAGCTGGAGCAAATAATGATTAAATACGAACAATTGTTGATCGTTTTAATTGGAGATTTTCAAATCACACTTTACTGCCTCCGGCAAGAAAAACATGCTGTTTTGTGTGAGGCATATGCATGAGTCTGAGGTGAAGTTGTTAATGCATGAGATATGTATGTGGATATGCTGTTGCAGGCCCGGGCTGAGTGAGTGAAGGATCTCAGTGGTGAAGTGGTGGGGACTGATCAGACCTGGGTTTGGGGCACTGCGTGCGGTCCAGGTATGGACGGGAGCCGATGGACCTGGCTTTGGCGCCACACACACGCTGCACATACTGCATGCAAGGTTGCATCACAGCTGCCATTAAGTAAGTCCTGGAAGGGGGAGGAGTGCGGGTATGGTGAGTGGGACTAGCAGGCAGAGGAAGAAGGGCGAGAAGGAGACAAGCAGGAGAGCCGTTAAGGAGTGGGGTAGGCAGAAAAAGGTGCGGGAGGGGGAAGGCGAGTACGAAACAGAAACTGGAACTGCTGTAGGAGCAGCAAAAAAAGGGTGAAAGAGTGAGTGAGGAGGAGGCATCAGGAAGAGTATGAAAAAAACAGTGGAAAGAGGCACAAAAGGTGGCAAAGTGGCTCAAAAAGGCGAGAAGAGGATGTAAAAGCACCAAAAATTGAAAGGGAGAAAGTGATAAAAGTTGGACAGAGAGGATGAAAACCGGGGAAAAGGGGACCAAGTATTAAGACATACGGAGAGGGTGCACTTCTGGCTCTCATATACTAGGTGGGTTTCCCATGTCCTTAATTACTACTGCTGAATTTGAAAGTATCCTGCATTTTTTTCTTGACATTTGAATTGCCGTATTTGCGTTTTTGCACTTGCTGTTCCTACAATAATTACTTGGTGGGGGGTCTTGCAGTGCTGCCCCCTTGGTCCGCCACAAGCTTTTTGCCCGATTGATGGGGTAGATGGTAGACATCTTTGTTTGGGGACTGCCTGACTCTACTTATACTCCCACTTCTGATTCCGGGAGGAGGGGCCAACATCAGGGCAGCGGGCCAGGGATTACCGCCAAGGCTGCTATTTAACCCGTTGCCTGCTGATGACGGAACCGCTCCGTCATCAGCTGCGGTGGCACTGTGCTGATGACGGAGCGGTTCCGTCATGGCCCGCCCGACGCTCCTAAGTGGCGCGAATTCCGCGCCTGCGCTGAGCGTTCTATTGAGCGGGCGGGCCATGATGGAACCGCTCCGTCATAAGTACAGCGCAACCGACGCTGGTGACAGAGCTGTTCCGTCACCAGCATGCGCCCGCCGCTCTCCCGCCCCGCCCCCTTGGCACTGCGGCGGAATAGCCGCCGCAGTGAAGGGGTTAATCATATGGAAAAGCGGGCAGGCTGGTCTTTCAGCAACCGAGACACTGCCACACTAAACCGCTGATTAAGCAGCTTCATTGGCTTCCTGTGATACAGCGATCTATGTTTAAGACCGGTTGCATGGTCTTTAATGCACTACATGATACAGGTCCCAAGTTCATATCCACTAAGATCTCAAGATACTTGCCTAAACGGAATCTTAGATCGGCCACAATGAACATGTTGATGACTCCTAGATTTAAACTAAAGAGAACAGGTGGCTCACGCATTTCGGTACTAGGCTCCCACTCTGGAATTCCCTACCAATCAAAATCAGAATCTCAGAATATACCAGTTTTAGGAAAAAACTAAAAACATGGTTATTCACCCAAGCCTATTGTTAGAGTCCAGGAGGACAGACCTGCTCTCCCCATAGCACCATGAGACTGTTGGTATACGTGTGCTTTATAAATTACATAAACATAACCAAGTGAGAATGTGCTGTTTGGTTAGTTTAAATCAAAAAAGGCAAATGTGGAGAAAACTCAGACAAGCATTTGTCCCCTTGGCAAGAAATAAAATTGAACAAGGTCAGCTTGCAGGGAAAATGTCAGCAAAGATTTTCCATCTCAACCACATTTTATTAATATATACAGTGGAAGGGGAATTTCAACTGGGCAGAAACTTTGCAGAAACTTTGCAAACTCTATGAACTGTAGCAATTTTGAACGTCGCAAAATTTCAATGGCATAAAAAAAACATGGTAGCCCTCCCTTCACATATTGATTTTGTCTTCGCCTTGCCCTGTGTTGAGAGCTCCGCTGCCTTTTGGTTCAACATAAACAACACATACATAAATATAAAAATAAATTTCTCCACTACTTGAAACTGTGTGGCTCACTGAATTGTTTGATATACATTGATGCACCAATAAGAAATAAGTTAGTCTGGGGGGGCTAATTGCAAAATATAAAATGTGTTTTCCCTTCTGTATCTCTCTCAGGCCTCTATTAAGAGTGAGGGGATAATAAAAGTGTGGTCGCAAATTATGGGTGTTTGCTATCGTGATTTATGTGAGTTAAACCCAGTGGTCGAAGTGGGGGAAAAAAAAGTAGGGGAACTGTGGGTGGAGAATCAGGGGGTGGGAATGACCGGAGATTGGATCAGTGGGCGGAGTCAGGGGTGTGGCTAGAAATAGCAAAACCTTCCAATTTTTTGTACGTTTAGCCATTCACTGACCAGTTGCAGCTTATAACGTTATTTAATTCAAACAATGGATATACATGTTTATTTTAGGTTTAATTCAGGAAAAAGCAAACACTCATAGAGAATGCAGGTTTATGTAAAGCGTGCAACATATGCAAATCAGTCTTGATCCTGCGCCCAATGGGAACAGTCCAGCCCAAACTGCCAGGCCAGGTCCTCCCTGGACTGGAAACAAGCATCTTAGGACCGGTTTCAGGCTTTCAGCCCTCATCAACCAGGCTAGCTTGATTCCAGTGGCATGGAGAGCACAAGACCCACATCTGGGCATACCCGTCCCACTTGGGGTGACAAAAGCAAAAAGAACAACTGATGGACAGAATGCAGAACAATGTCATACATTCACCCCAGTACAGAGATCTGGGCCTAAATCCATTGTTTCTTTGCTCATCATGCCATTGCAGATTGGACCCAGCCATATGCAAATCAGTCTTGATCCTGCACCCAATGGGACCAGTCCAGCCCAAACTGCCAGGTCATATATATTCAAGTGTCCTTTCATTCGAGAAGTGAACACAAAGCAGTACCCACTGAACTATGCAAATAACATATTGTTCTTTGATATGCATGGTACACGTTCTTTGCAGCAGGCATATTACCCCTATGCGCTACCTTAGATAAGTAAAACAGCCACTAGACAAAACACGCTCCCATCTCTCTCCAGCAGGTACATTGATCACCAAAGTTATCTTGGCACGTGTATTGTTGACCAAAACCTGCTGAATATACAGAGAACTTTGCAGTGTTTTTAAAACTCCTGCACTTGTACAAATCCGGTCCCCCAAACTAAACTGGCCCCTACCCTTCCAGTAGCCCTGGGAAACTCCTGATGCCTGGAACGGCCAGTCCGGCATAGTTACCTTTTTCAATGCAATACTGCAGATATGTATACTTATTAGATATAAACGTCATGGATCACTGTTAGTGTAAGATACAGATTCTTCCTGAATATCCTTTGAATTGGGTTCCTGCCTGAATGACACACATGAGCATGTTTGGTACACAAAAGAAGGTATCTGGGTAGACCTCTGAGGTAAGCACATTAATGTTATTCAAAAGGACCCTCACACAGGACCACTTACCCTTTTGAACTTCCTGTACAATTCCTGCCTGTGCTTAACTATGCATAATCTTTTGGCAGATGTTTTAAAGTTTGTACCTTTAACATAATCTTTCTAACAAGCAATATAATGTTTTTTTAACTTCTAGCCAATTTTGAATTATTTTTAGGGCCATGCCGAACAGAACAGAAGTAAGGGCAGAATGCATTCATGGCATCTGCAGTCCTATGACTGAGTTGAAGAGAAGTTGTATTATGCAGAGATGGGTTTGGGTCCAGGCCCGGGAAACTCCCAGCCGAACCCTTGGTGAGGCAGAGGTTCCTGTGTTGTGCCAGAGGCTAAACTCTCCTCTTGTTGGTTCAGAGACACGCTTGCCATAAGTGGATTGGAAGCAGCGTGACCCAGACGGTGCTTTGTCAAGGCAGAGGATCACCCAGCTCTTTAGAATAAGAGACGTGTGTTCTGCCTCTTCATGGCCTTTCTACTAGTCCCAGATTTGGCGGCACTGTCTAATCCCAAGTTCATTGTGTTATTCAATGTGTTTCCAGTTTAGGTCGCACAGGTACTCAGTTCAGTGTAGTCAGTTTGTTAAAATAAACTAGTTTGTGTGCCCGTAGATAGAAGGGAGGGGGGAGGAGGTTCTGGGCACTCCAGACTAGCAATGCCGGACTGGGAACCAGAACCGGCCCTGGCAAAGTGCTCAGCCGGCCCCCCTCCCCCCTCCGGGAGGAGAGGGGAGGGGGAGAGGTGTGACCGCACTCTGTGATAGGGCCGGTCTTCGGCCGTTTTTGTTACAGGGCCGTTTTTGCAGCATAACGGCCCTGTAACAAAAACGGCCCCAGGGGCCCAAAACCGGCCCCCAACCATGCGGCCCACCGGGGAATTGCCCGGTGCCCTCAACGGCCAGTCCGGGCCTGCAGACTAGGGTGGCCAACTGGCATGGGTGCAAATTCAAGAGTTCAGGACAAGGGGTCAAAATTCAGGACAAAAATTTGGGGCAACAGGTATGCTTTGCAGACACATCAGTAGATGTCATGCAATAGTATATTAATAAATAGGCAAGGAACATAAGTACAAGTCACTTCTCCTGCCCCGTCACTTTCTCTGCCCCGTCACTGCTCCTGCCCGTTCACTGCTCCTGCCCGTTCACTGCTCCTGCTCGTTCAATGCTCCTGCCCGTTCACTGCTCCTGCCCGTTCACCTCTCCTTTCCTGTCGCCTCTCCTGTCCCGTCACTTCTCCTGCCCGGTTACCTCTCCTGCCCAGTCACCTCTCCTGCCCAGTCACCTCTCCTGTCCAGTCACCTCTCCTGCCCGGTCACCTCTCCTGCCCGGTCACCTCTCCTGCCCGGTCACCTCTCCTCCCCTTTGTTCGCCATAAGTTGGCAGGGTATGCTCAGACGTGAGCCCCTTGCTCACTTTGCCACTGGATTCAAGCAAGCCGGGCTGAAGACGGCTGGAGTGCCAGAAACCGGTCCTCGGAAGCTTGTTTCCGGTCCAGGGAAGACATGGCTTGGCAGTTCGGGCTGGACTGTTCCCATGAGGCACTGGGTCAGACTGATTTGCATATAGCCATGTCTGAACTGGGGTGGCAGAGTGGGCTAAAGAACGGTGATGGATTAAACCCAGATCTTTTGACTGGGTGTGAGTGTTTGATTGGTTCAGATACTCCGTCCATCACCACCCCCTTTTGTACCACACAAAAGGGAAAGCAGCAGTGGAGCCCTGGGAGCAGAAGGAGCAAAAGTTGGTCGATGTTCATTACTCATAGCTTGATGCTGGTGAAGAGGAAGGTGGGGGCAAAAGGAGCCCCGCATCATTTTGTACCGCTGTATAATGTGCTACGCACACACACAAATGCACACAATCCACACTCACACACAAAGCACAACATAAACAACGCAAATACACCCACAATAAAAACAAGAATGTGCACACATATAAACACAGCACACGCAATCACGTTACACAAAATAAAAACACACACTCATACAAAGGCACACAGCACACTGCACACACACACACAGACACACCAAGCACACACAGCAGCGGCATACACACCACAGCACATATACACACAGCAGAAATTCCCAATATTTGTTCTTGGCTACGAGATGATTTATTCCCCTTTTCGCTCGCAATCTCTTGCCTGCTTACAGAGGCACTGGAAAACAGCCCTTGTTTTGGTTCCAATCACAGTTGAGTGTACATTTTATTTATTTATTTATAAAGTTTTATATAGCGCTAACTAGACCCGTGGGTATCAGAGCACTTTACATAGACAAAGGAAAATAAAAGATTGCATAACATCGCTGGACATGAGGATGCATAAAGTAGTTCCTACTTCTTTTACAATATCCAAGGGGCATATTATCAAGGGGGTTTATCTCCGCTTTTTTGGCTTTAAAAGCCAAGAAAGCGGAGATAAAATTATCTCCCTATTACCAAGCTGTCGCTAACACCAGTTAGTGACAGCTAACAGGAGATAGCGACCATCTTGGGCCCCGCTTTGCATGCCAGTGATATTTATCCCTAATGACATGCAAAGTGGGCGTGCCAAGATGTTAGCGACTGGAAACAGTTGCTAACATCGCTATCTCCTATTACCAACTTTTGAAGATATTCGCGCTAAGCGCGAATATCTCCAAAAGCTAACACCTACCCTGAGCAGTTCTTAGCCATGTTATCCAATGGGAGGTGGATAACATGGCTAAGAGCATTTGCTCGATAATGCATGAATATCGCTGACTTTTCAGCGATATTCATGCATTGCGGCCGTTTTTTATCGCATTTGCGATAAACCTTGCTAATAGCAAGGTTTATCTGCGATAAAAATCGCCGATGTGCGGCGATAATTTTTGTCTCTAAACAAGTTAGAGACAAAAATTATCGCTAGTTGTTGGTAATATGCCCCCAAGAGATCTTCTTTATGCTTAGTGTCAATGTGTGTTTGTCACATATGGGAGGACCAACAGTAGTTTAAGAAGCAGTGAGTGCAGGGAAATGCAACATATTCATGAATCACCCAGAAACAAAACTTGTGTTTCTGACAGCGGATTAAGACAGAGGTACTGGATCTTTGTACAGCATCAATTTGTAGTGATTCTGCCGAAGTCATGAAATTAGGTGATAAGCATACCCCTATACATTAAAGCAGTTAGAAACATGCAAACAGATGGCATAAATCACTCAGTAAAATACAACTCATTGTTTCTTGCCAGGACTTGAATTTCTTGATTAATCCTTATACTTCCCGTATTCTTATGTCTTGGTCATGTGAAGTTTTTGTAGTAATCATTTTATGGGCACATCCATGGCAAATGGCGTCAATCCTGCTAACATCAGTGTTTTTATATTGTTTTACATTTTAACAACTAATATTTTATCACTATAAAGAGTGAACCTGTGAAATCACTGAAAATCGACTATTAAAGATCCATTGATTCTCTGTTAATGACTAAGGAGGTTTTACGAGACACTACTGTTTTTAGGTCTAGTTAAAAATACAAATGGAATAGAGTGCACCTGGAGACCCATTGTTTTTTTTTAAATATGGTTAATACATTGAAGAAAGAAGGGGTGCTTTTATTTGTTTCGGATAACATGAAAAATGTGTGACCCAAGGTTGCCACTTGGTTCCTGGGATGCAATTAATCTTTACAATTGCTAAAAGTTTCAATGAAAAACTAGAGAAAATATGCAACAGCCCACATGCTCTTGCCAGAAAAAATAATGTGCTCATAATCATTAATTATTTAAAGAGAATAAGAGCCTTGGAGTTTGACAGATTGGGAACTCTGACCTCAATTAACAGAGCTCTTATCTGGCGGTATATTTGTTGCAAACCGAGCCATGGCCTGCACCCAGATACAGAGACACCCCATGCAGAGCTCACTGGCATATGCTAACGGCAGGCAGCGGGCGGGCGCATTGTCATTCCAAAGGGGATAATCAAGCTCAATCGGAATGACAATGGGCCTGCCCTCAGTGTGTGAGAGCTCAGGGAGGGGCTGCTGCAGCCTCTGGAGGTCAACAGAGAAGTGCGAGCAGCCCCTGGAAGCTGGAAAAAAAGTTCTCGTTTTTAGTAGGACTATTCTTGCCGTCCCGGGATGCTTTATTTAAAGAAAGAAGTAGGGGAACGGACTGAAACATTTTTTAGAAGTAGGGGCACGCCGTGCCCTTCCGTCCCCGCCCACTTCTACCGCTGGTTAAACCATGCTGCAAATTGTGGGACCAAATAAAGCACTTGCCATGTTTGTGCGCCCCAGGATGGGCTTTTCATGTGACATTCTACAATTCAAAGTGGCTTTCTCATAGCCATGCACAAATTGCATACTACCTAATTTGTACACTCATTTTGTGCAGCCCTATCGTGATTGGAGCCTTCATCTTTCTTCAATTTGTGTCTCAGCTAATCTAACTGAATGAGGGCTGGAACATGTCATGGAGTAGCCATTTGGTCACTGTGGGTATGGGTGAGAACAGCCCATAATTCCTTACAGAAGATGGGCTAAGCCCACAGACCCATGTCACACAGCGAAGCTATGCTGCTGTCTGACGCTTAATTTCACTTTTGGAGCTGCTTCTCCTTTTTCAGCGAACTTCTCTCTAGTTCATGTCACCTCAGACCTTTACACCCAACTTCTCTCGGCCTTGCCCACCTCTCCGAAAACGGACACTTTTCTCTTAACTCACATGTCAATTTAACGCCCATGCTTCTGCACTTAACCACCTTGGCCTCTTTGTGTCCAAACAGCAAGCTGATTACATGATTCTGTGAATTTTGAAGCTTTTTTTGGAAGTTAAAGAAAAACTCATAACCTCTTTTAAGTAAGTAAATCTTTAATGCATGATTAATAAAAGCATTTGCAATATAATGCATGATAAAACACCTATACAAGCACGTAAAATGACCAATTTCATAGCAGTATGGTCAATAAAAAGCAATTTTAAAAGCAATCAAAAAGAAGATTGGTACTGGTGCGGGCATTAGTAAGCAATAAAATATTAAAGTACAAGATGTCAGTTCATAATTCTTTTTTCTTTTAAATAAAAACAAATGTTATTTGCTGGAAAAAAGCTGTAAGTAAACCGATAGAGTGGTCTTCAAGGGGGTTGGGGTGGTGCAGTTCCATGTTCAAGTGAAATAGTTTCCTCCTTCAAGTATTGGGCTGTTGGTTTGAACCTAGGTGCGAGCAATTGCAAGCATTTGAGTGTTAATGCTCAAGTGGTGACTTCTCAAGTAGCTCCCCCATCTCCACCGACTGTTGACTTCTTACTTGCAGCTCTTTCTTTTTCTTTTTATTAAATTATTTTTATTATAATCTGCATGGCATAAATCTTCCAGGTGGTATACAGACACTTTGTAAATCAGCAATACACATCCCCACAACATTATTGCATTGGCATTCAGTTCATCATAATCATTAACATACCCCTCCCTCTCTAGTGTTCCTCATCCGTACTCTCATCTGCCTGTTCCCGCGGTGGTTCACAAACATCTCCCATAAATTTATTCCACGCCCCCCAGATCTTGCTCCATTTCCGGGGACAGCCATGATAAATGAACACTATTCTCTTGGCCACCATAGCCATGTCCATGTCTTTGCACCATGCGGTGAGTGACGGTAGCTCTTCTGCCCCCCATATTTTGTGCGTGGTCCAGTCTTGTGCTGGCTGAGTAAGGTCATTTGGCTCCCATACATTTAACAAACATCTCTTGGGCTACGGTACCAATGACACTTCCTCTGATTGCGATATTGTTCTCATCACCTTTGACCAATAGTCCAAAATCTTCGGGTATTGCCATATGGTGTGATAAAAAGTACCCTCCTCCCCACAGCGCCTCAGGCAGTATGGGTGTGATGTTTTACCCATCTTATATATGGGGGGGTAGTGTAGTAGGTTCGATGTAGAATTCTAAGCTGCACCAGTCTAAGTCATGAAGGAATACCCACCTCCCACTGTGAGGCCAACGCCTCCTGCCATTCTGTGTCGTCAAGGTCACCTACATCCCGAGACCAAATTTCCCTGAGTGGTACCTTGGGGTCCGGCAGATTGTTAACTAACTTTCGCTAAGTGAATGATGTAGCCCGCTTATGTATACAGTCTGTCAGTAACCTGTCCTCCAGAGGTGAAGCCTCCGGGACCTCGGTACCAGGTGGTATGGCTGCTGTCAGTGCGTGTTTTATCTGCGTGTATCGAAAGATTTCAGAGGGTGCCAGCTCATATTGTTGCTGGAGGCACTCAAATGTAATTACTTCCCCCTTATTCCACATGTCACCTACCGTGGATATGCCTATGGCGTCCCAGTGATCGAAGCCCTTACTATTCCTGAGCCTTCCCAGCTGCTTCGTGTCCCAAAGAGGAGTTAGTTGGGTTATAACCCCTTGCCAGCCCAATTTAACCTGTGCAGCGTGCCATATGGTGATTGTGTGTTTTGTGGGCCCTATTAATAAAGGGGCTTGCTTTTTGTTATAAAGGGCAGACAGCATACTTCCTGTTCCCAATACAAATCTGTCTGCCTTAAATGCAGGGTCTGTTTGAGGGGCATGTATCCATTGGTTAAATACCTTTAATTGCGCCGCCCAATAATATAATTGTATGTTCGGGAGCGCTATCCCACCGTCATACCATCCTCGAACCAACTTGTTCTGTGCTATGCATGCCGGTTTGTTTCCCCACAGCAGGCTTGAAACCTGGGCCGCTATCGCTTTGAAGTAGATTGGTGATACTGAGCAGTGCGTTTTTCAGCGCATACAGAAATCGAGGAAGCACCATCCTTTTAAAAAGCACTGCCTTTCCCAACAGTGTTAGGGGTAATGTCCCCCAGTGTGTTGCATACCTTTTTAGGTGCTCTAGCGGGGGCATCAGATTTCTTTTGAAGAAATAATCCGGGTTGGCTGCGATATATATATACCTAAATATTTAAATGTGTCTTCCGTGATCTGGAGCGGGTAATCTTTAGGGAGTTGCGGTGGAGGGCCGTGTAGTACATATAATAAGACAGATTTGGATCAACTTATGGTGTATCAGGATGCCCGCCCAAAAAGCTCACATATATTTAGGAGAACCAGTATGGAGCACCTGAGAGAGGCCATAAATAGCAATACGTCATCCGCATACAGGGAGATGCGGTCTTCCCACCCTTCCGCCCATCTGAGTCCTCGTATCATTGGCTCCCACCTAATCCACGCCGCCAGCGGCTTTAGCAACAGGGCAAAAAGCAGCGGCGACAAGGGACAGCCTTGGCGTGTGCCCCGTGCCAGTGGAAAGTCATCGGAAATGTGTCCTTTTGCCGTAACGTGTGCCACTGGCTTAGTATATAGGAGACGGACCCGAAGCCCAAGTGATTAAGTACAGCGAACAAGAAGGGCCACTCAACAATGTCAAACGCCATTCGTGCGTTCAGGGAGAGTATGACAGCTGGTTCCTGAAGATATGGGATATGGGCCATCACCCCGTGCAGGCGTCTCAGGTTCAGAGCCGTATTTCTGCCTGACATAAAACCGGACCGATCCGGATGTATCAAGGTTGCAAGGTGCGGTGTCAGTCTAATTGGCAGTAGCTTCGCAAGGATTTTAGCTTGTGCATTTATCAACGATATTGGGCGATACGAGGTACATTCTTCAGCAGGCTTTCCCGGTTTAGGTATCGCTACTATGGTGGCCAGTCACTGATCTAGCAGTAGTTCGCCTATCTGTAAGCAATCAGAATACATGTGCAGCAGGTGTGGGGCAATAGTCCCCACCGTCTTTTTATAGAGTTCAATAGGTATACCGTTAGGTCCTACCGCTTTGCCCGATTGCAATGACCCGATCGCCATTTGTAACTCCTCTACCGTGAGGTCCGCCTCAAGCGCGAGAGCTGCTTCCGGGGTGAGCCTGGACATATCAATATCTTTTATACAAGTTATCACCTCTTCCAATGTCATCCTAGAGGACGACGTATATACCTGTCAAAAATGTTGTGCTAGTGTGTGTACTATTGTCTGTGGATCTGTTGTCGTTTGCCCCTCCCCTGTCCAAATCCGTGCTATCCATTTAATACCCTGGTCCCTTTTGTCTAGCCGCGCCAGAAGCTTTCCGGCTTTGTCACCGCTTTCATATATCTTGTGTTGTGTGGCCGTTAGTCGCGACCTGGTCGCTTCTTCAAGATACTCTCTGTGCTGTTGCTGTCTAAGACGCAAATTCTGGGATGTAGCCAGCATTGGGTTGTTGGAGTGTTGGGCCTCAGCGTCACGCAACTCTAGCTCTATATCATGCAGCTCCTCCTGCTTCTCCTGCTTGTGCCCTACAATAGAGACAATGGTCTGCCCTCTGAGGATAGCTTTATAAACCTCCCAAAGGGTAGTCGGAGAGATAATCGACATGACATTCTCCTGGAAGTAGTGTTTCATCGCCGTAATGACATTTTGTTGATCTTTGGGACCTGTAAATAGCCAGGATAAATGGGATAAATACGCCTCCGTGTCCTGAGGTGGTATGTGTACGTTAATAGCACCGGGGAGTGGTCGGAGATACCTCTAGGTCTATTCTCTATACTGTCAATATTTCTCAAACTATCTGCTGAGGCTAGGAAGTAGTCTATTCTGGATAGGCTATTGTGTACCCCAGAGTAGAAGGTGAATTGATGTGCCGTAGGGTGGTGCCACCTCCATACGTCAGTAAGCCCAAGTGCCTCCATAAAACTCCCAAGGCGAGACACGCCAGGTACACGCGTCTTCGCAGGGTATCGGTCCAAGGTTCCATCTATAGTTGCATTAAAGTCCCCTCCAATCAGTAGCTCCCCTTCTGGAAGGTCAAGTAAGAACTCACTAAGAGCTGGGAGTGTTACCGTATGTAGTGCAGGAGGAATGTAAATGGATACTATATTGATAGACCGCCCCTCCCATTGACCTATTATGGCCCAAAGCGGCCGTGATCATCTGTTTTTGTTTTATGCACTATCAGCGGAGATTGTTTTTTAACTAAGATACCCACACCCCTGGAACCAGAAGAGAATTCCGAATGTACTATCATTTTAAACTCCCGTCTGTCCATCGCCTTGTATGTGGTACCAGTAAGGTGCATTTCCAACAGCAGGGCCACCGCTGGAGAGCACCGCTTTAAACACTGCAGAACCAAGCCCCTCTTTATTTTGTCTCCCAGGCCATGTCCGTTCCACGTAAGCATAGACAGGGGTGCCACCTGGGTCATGGGGTAGGTCCCTGGATCAGGGATAGTTTGGTCTTGTATTGCCATATCTGGTGAGATGCATAAGAGAAGTTACTGAGTCATATGTGCATTTCATCTGTTGGGCAATGTGTAAGAATGCTTCACACCTGAATACCTCACTAGAAACTAAACCAAGGAACAAACATAACCATAAGAACAAACCCATCCCCTGCAACCCCCACCCTGCCTCCCTGCCAGACGGAAAATACCAACTCAACATTCCTCTCCCTCCCACCCACCTCCCTGCCCCACAACTTACCCAAGTTAAATATCGAGTTGCAAATGAATGGTCGTCATAGTGTTGTTTTCGGCGTTCACTAATGTAGACAGTTTTCACAGGTCTCACTTGTGGTGCACTCAGTATACCCACTATATGTCGTAGATAAGACCCTATCGAATGTGCCTTTACTCGCTCATTCATCACAATTTGTTTAGCCCACAGAATGCAGCAAAAACCATAAAAAACCAAGAACGAAAAACAACCCCCTCTACCACCCCGCTCCCTGCTTCCCTGCCAGACGCACCCCCAACTATCCGCCACCCCAACATAGCAGAGTGCTTCAATCCCATCAACAGTACTTGGGTGCAGGAGGGGAGAAGTCCATGGAATGCCGCAGTCCATCCCTGTAGGAGAGTAGGGTCTGCAATCCTATGATCACCCAGATTTTTTGCTTTTGTTTCACTGGTTTACGACTTTCTCTGGCTGTGGGCCTGCTAATCAGACCCACAGCCTGGCTGTTCTCTTTCTAAATTACGAAATGTACCCTAGGTGCATTTACCAATTGGTACTGGGCCACCTTATCAGACCCTGTAACTCAGGGCATAGGTGTACCCAGGGCCGCCAGGGGCTGCAGCATGTATTATGCCACCCCTGGCTGGCCTCCTAAATTTGACACAACTGGCTGCATGACAGCTGGGGCAAAGTCGTGTAATCACCCTTTGCTTTAGGTATAGTAGCTCTATATCTAACCATACCATGGACACCCGAGTTCCTATCAGTCACTCCTATGGCAGGCCTTGACAATCCTGAAGGCAGAGTGCGTGGGCTCGTGTGAACTAGGTTCTGGCCCGAGCCGAGCCCGGTTGCAGCTTGCGGAATCAAGACCCAATGGCTGCTCCATGATAACGCGTACCACATCGGTAACTTCGGTGTCGCGTTATCAAGGCATGTCGAGTAAGGTGTCATACGAATCGGGATGCTGCCCTCTCACCAATACTGGCGACGAGGTTAGCATTCCGCCCTTCTAGAGGGACACGACATGTACGTAACTGTGAACCCCGGTTAAAGTTAACTGAAGCCTCAGCTCCACAAAATGGATGCTGCCACCACAGACACGAGTCTGACCTCCTGCTGCTGGGAGTCCTTCCAGCGAGGAGCGCTTGGACAAAGGGTTTCCTGTCAAGGGCGGTGTTCGCACCGTCCCAGACAGGGTTTGTGTATTCTGGGTAGGTAGGGCTTTTGCGAGAAGGTGACTGCGGAGTGGCACCCCGGTGCCCACTACGCATCCGCCGGTCAGAAGCAGTTCCAGGGGCGCCAGCCCTGGCCTGGGGAAAGTCCGGCAGGGGAGAGGGGTGTAACTACCCCCCTTCCTGGTCCCACCCTTAGGGCAGGACCTAGTCATGTACCCACCCCTTTCTTTAGGATAAAGGCCGGAGCGGGGACCCTTCCAAATTAGATCATCTTTGAATCAAGAACTACTTTCCACGAAAGGACATTCAAGACTCTTCTCAAGATTTCTCCCTTGTGACTAAGGAGTAGTCACCCTGCATCAGCGGGCACCATCTAAGAACTCTGCGGTTTGCTGCAAGTCCTTCCTCAAGGATCCGACGGCCCAGCTCGACGAGAACCGGCTTCCCTGGCACCTCTGACCTCTACCCACGTCATCAGCTCAGCTGTGATCTGTGGGTGCGACGAGACCTCGAGGGACCGGCCATCATCAAAACCTGCACGCTTTCTTAAACCAGCACGACCATCGAAGCAATTCTCTGGTGAGTGCTCCAGGGTCCGAGAAGCCCCGACCCTGAGCCGCTCCAGCACCGAAGTGCAGTCTCCCAGCATCTCCACGATCTGCGTGGGGCCCTTCTGCTCGCTGCTCAGCACGTTGTCTGGTCACTAGCCGCTGGCGTGTGCCCTTCCTTGACGACAGCCGACAAACAACACTGCTGGTCTGGTTGCTCCAGACCGGCCCTTGCTCCCTTTTCCGAGAGGAGCACCCCGGACCCTCCTGGTCCATTCAAGACGCCATCTTAGGCCTATCACGTGGCCCTGAGATCTGCCAAGGCTTGTTGCCCCAATCCTGGGCCCAGCGACGCCGACAGCATCATCCTTCGTGGGACAGCTCGCACCTCCATCCTGGTCGCCGACAACGCCTCCTGGTCCGTGAGACTGCAGAGCCTAGCGTCGCCCACTCACCTGGTCGAGGTGACGGCCACCCGGTGCCTTCCTGGTACCCTCTGACTACTGGCTAGTAGTACGAACTTGGTCCCCTCTGCTTTCAGGTATCATCGATCTCTGATCCAGGCTTGGATCTCTACGAACTAATCATCACTGGTCGCCGGCCAGCAACTCCTTTTTCTTCCGGCTCCTGGCTCGTCAGCGAAGACCCCGACGCCTGTAAGACTTGTGCAGCCGCAGCCCTCGTGGCTAGGTAACTCGGCATTTCGGTGCCTGCATAGCCTCCTTACTCTAGGGTCCCGCGTCCCTCGCTTCCGACTTGCCTTATCGGGTCCGCCCGAGACCACTAAACTTTCCGTGTCCTCGGACACTTGTTTAATTGTGCACTTGAAGTATTTTCCTAAGAGATTTGGTTTGTGCTTAGTACCCTGTCCTCATAAAGAGTACAGGGCTGTTGTGAATCTTAATAAATATCCTGTTTATTTTCATAACACTTGTGTGGTGTCCTTTCACTTGGTGTTCAAGGGGTACATGTGCGGTAAACAGCTGGCTTAACACGCCCTCTCGAGTCTTTAGCCTTAGACTGCTCGTATCCACGCTACTAGGATAGCTGGTCTACAGGTTGACTTACAACCAATCATCATAAGGGTCGTTTGGAACGATACATAGCGGTCGCTAGAATAGCGAACGCTGCATATCGGGCCAACTTCTCACATTGGTGAGCAGCGGTTGGGATTTGAGCTTGCTGTTGTTTTACCACACGTATCCTAAGAATATCTTGTTGAAAGATCACATAAGTACTGTTAGTACATATAACTAAAGCTTAGAATACTCTGAGTTCTACTGAACCAACTGTTGCAGCTCCTCAAGGCTTAGCACACCTTGGCTGCAACTCTTAGCAAGGGATCAGTAGGTAAACACATAGTGTAGGTAGGGGCATCACTTACACCACACTAGAAACAGTATGTCGGACAAAGGAGGAAACTCTGAGTCTCCCCTTGTGTCAGTTGACCCTCCACAGGTCATCCCTTCAAGATATACTGTGCTTAGCTTCCGCGAGTTACGACAAGTATGTAACTCTAGGAGGATTAAGCAAGGGGCTAACCCCACTACCTCCTTTCTGATTGGTCTCCTAGAGACTTATGATGCCAGAAAGGCTGAGAAGCTTCTTAGCCATTCTAATCCAGAAGGAGACATGCCTCCCCTCGAGGGAACCAGAGACGATCCTGACCTCATCCACCTCTCAGCTGAGACTGAAGATGTAGAGGATGATGAGAATGAGGATCCCTCTGGGGATGAGGCAGATAAGGGACAGGTAGAAGTCGTTAGACTAAGCAGGTCCAACTTAAGCAAACATGACAGTGGTACTGGGGGACCCCTGGGGCCACTATCAGGTCAGCTTAACAGTGGGAATGGACGAGCCAGATCTCTGTCAAGAGACTCTGGCAGATCCCTTCAAACCAATGGCTCTCACAACTCTTCTCAGAGAGGGATGACGTCCCCTCAGCGGAGAGTGTACGAAGCTAAGGAAAGGGCAGCTAATCTGAGGATCGAAAGGGAAGAACTTGCCCTGGCCAAAGAAAGGCTTGCCTTTGCTAGAGAGCAACAATTGAGTGGGGCAGTCCCCACTGGTGGCAGCATTGTACCTAGCAATAGGGAAAAGGGTTTTGATACAAAACACCTTGGTAAGATAGTGCCCCCCTTTAAACAAGGGGACGACATCCACAAATGGATTACTGCTTTGGAGAGGGCCTGCACTGTGCAAGGTGTTCCCCCGAGTCAGTGGGCAGCTATCTTGTGGCTCTCCTTTGAAGGTAAAGGAAGAGACAAGCTCCTCACCACAAGGGTCGAGGATGCTAATAATTACCACGTCTTGAAGAATACACTGGTTGAAGGGTTTGGCCTAACCACTGAGCAGTACAGGGTGCTGTTCAGGGATACCCAGAAAACACAGTCTCAAGATTGGTCTGACTTCGTCGATTGTGCCACTAAGGCTTTTGAGGGCTGGTTGCTGGGCAGTAAGGTTACTGATTACCAAGGATTGTATAATTTGATGATGAGAGAACAAATTTTAAACAATTGTCAGAACCAGTTGTTGCATCAGCATCTTGTCGACTCAGATCTGACCTCTCCCCAAGAATTGGGAAAGAAGGCAGACAGATGGGTTCGTACAAGAGTTAAACAGAACCAGGGCCAGAATCAAGGTGGTCAGAAGAAAGCAGACCAGAAGGGTAAAGATTCTAAGGGGGAACAAAATGACCAGAAGTCTTCGACAGGTCCCCAACAACCCAAAGAGGGTGGGGGTCAGGCTCCCCAAAAGAAGAAAGAAGGCCAATCCAAAAGATGGTGCCAGTACTGTAAAAGTAAATCTCACTGGTTTAGTGAGTGCACCAAGAAAGGAGGAGGGCAGACTCCTGCCACTGCAGCCCCTAAGGCACCTGTGCCCCCTAGTACAGCCAGCAGTGGTAGTGCACCTCCCAAGGGTTTAGTAGGGTTAACCCTGGGTTCTGAGGGGCGTGACAACTTAGTTGGTACACTCACTCAGGCTGTCCTTGTCAGTACAGGGGATGTGGATATGTCCCCTGACGTAAGTCCCAATGCTTTGGGCAAATACAGACAGACACCTTTCATAAATGGAAAAATGGCTCAGGCCTATAGGGACACTTGTGCCAGTGTCACCATGGTGACACCTAACTTTGTGGACCCTGGACAGATCATGCCAGGTACAGAATTCCTGGTGACCAATGCAAGCAATGTCACTACCAATCACAGTATGGCAATTGTAGCTTTCTCCTGGGGAGGGGTAACTGGCCAAAAGAAGGTTGTAGTTAGTTCAGACCTCCCAGTGGATTGTTTGTTGGGCAATGATTTGGAGTCATCACAATGGTCAGAAGTGGAGCACCGGACTCACATGGAAATGTTAGGCTTGCCAGCACATGTGTTCGCTGTGACCAGGTCACAGGTCAGGAAATGCCCCACTGAACAGGTGCTGGATCCTGGAACAACGGACCAGACACCTCCCAAGAAAAAGAGCGGTAGGGTTAAGGCTGCGCCTTCCCCCTTGCCCCAGGTCGTGGATCAAGTCTCAGAGGAGGCTGACCTACAGGAATTGAGGGAAACTGAGCCTAGAGAGTTCGAACTTGATCAAGTTGAATTCTTGGGTTCAGGGGGACCCTCAAGGGAAGACCTGGGGAAGGACCAGTTAGACTGCCCTTCTCTTGAACCCCTCAGACAGCAGGCTGCTGCTGAGGCTGCTGGGAACGCCACAGGTACCCACAAGGTATACTGGGAAGATGGACTCCTGTAAACTGAGTCAAGAGACCCCAAGCCTGGCATGACCAGGAGG
The DNA here is from genome assembly GCF_964263255.1 of Lissotriton vulgaris. Lineage (NCBI taxonomy): Eukaryota > Metazoa > Chordata > Amphibia > Caudata > Salamandridae > Lissotriton > Lissotriton vulgaris. The sequence continues at coordinate 78,111,041 of NC_141693.1, forward strand.
CTGGTTGTACCCTTGTCTCAGCGAGGTTTCCTACTTACCTTGGCCCACGAGATTCCCTTAGCAGGTCACTTAGGCCAGACGAAGACGTGGGACAGGCTCGTCTCACACTTTCACTGGCCTCATATGAACGAAGATACGAAGGAGTTTTGCCGCTCCTGTGTCACTTGCCAAGCCAGTGGTAAGTCAGGTGGCACGACAAAGGCCCCCCTTATACCAATGCCTGTGGTGGGGGTGCCCTTTGAACGGGTGGGGATTGACATCGTCGGTCCCATGGAACCACCAACAGCATCAGGGCACAAGTTTATACTGGTGGTAGTGGATCATGCCACCAGGTACCCTGAAGCTATTCCCCTTAGGACCACTACAGCACCTGTTGTGGCAAGAGCCCTAGTTGGAGTATTCTCCAGAGTGGGCTTTCCTAAGGAGGTAGTCTCCGACAGAGGTGCAAACTTTATGTCGAGCTACTTAACTGCTATGTGGAAGGAATGTGGTGTCAACTACAAGTTCACTACACCCTATCATCCACAATGCAATGGGCTTGTTGAGAGATTCAACAGGACCCTGAAAGGGATGATTCATGGACTACCTGAAAAGCTTCGGCGTAGATGGGACGTCCTGATTCCCTGCCTTTTGTTCGCCTACAGAGAAGTCCCACAGAAGGGGGTTGGCTACAGCCCTTTTGAACTTTTGTACGGACATCCTGTAAGGGGACCCCTGTGTTTGGTGAAGGAAGGATGGGAGAGACCTCTCAAAAAGCCTGCAGCCAACATAGTGGACTATGTGCTTGGCCTCCGCTCGCGGATGGCTGAATACATGGAGAAGGCATCTGAAAACCTTAAGGCCAGCCAAGAACTCCAGAAAGCTTGGCATGACCAAAAGGCTGTCTTGACTGTTTACCAGCCCGGACAGAAGGTGTGGGTGTTGGAGCCAGTGGCCCCCGCAGCACTCAAGGACAAATGGTCCGGGCCCTACACCATCCTGGAGAAAAAGGGAGAGGTCACCTACCTGGTCGACCTGGGAACTCCCCGGAGCCCCCACAGGGTGCTTCATGTCAACAGGCTCAAGGCATATGTCGACAGGAAGGACATGAGTTTGCTCATGGCCCTAGATGAGGGACAGGAGGAGGAGAGTGACCCTCTCCCCGACCTGCTCACTCAGAATCCTGACGATGGATCGGTAGATGGTGTTGTCTTTTGTGGCAGCCTCTCCGAACATCAACAGAAAGACTGTAAACAGGTTCTTCAGTCTTTCAGACATATGTTCTCTCTAACACCCAGTCAGACCGATTGGTGCACCCATGAGGTTGACACTGGTGACAGCTTGCCAGTTAAGAGTAAAATCTACCGGCAGCCTGATCACGTTAGAGACTGCATCAAGAGTGAAGTGCAGAAAATGTTGGAGCTGGGAGTCATTGAACCCTCGGATAGCCCTTGGGCTAGTCCCGTAGTTCTAGTGCCGAAACCTCACACCCCGGGCGGTAAGAAAGAGATGAGGTTCTGCGTAGACTACAGGGGTCTCAATGCAGTCACTAAGACTGACGCCCACCCAATACCAAGGGCAGACGAGCTTATCGATAGATTGGCTTCGGCCAACTACTTAAGTACGTTTGACCTGACAGCTGGGTACTGGCAAATCAGGTTAGCTGAGGACGCCAAGCCTAAGACCGCATTTTCTACCCCTGGTGGGCATTATCAGTTCGTGGTGATGCCCTTTGGTCTGAAAAATGCACCTGCCACCTTCCAAAGGTTGGTGAATCAAGTCCTTACTGGGCTGGATGACTTCTGTGCGGCATATCTAGACGATATTGCTGTCTTTAGCTCCACCTGGGAGGATCACCTGGTCCACCTGCGGAAAGTGTTAGAGGCGCTGCAAGCAGCAGGCCTCACTATCAAGGCCACCAAGTGCCAGATAGGGCAGACACAGGTTGTATACCTGGGCCACCTTGTAGGTGGAGGCCAGGTTCAGCCACTGGAGAGCAAAATACAGTCAATCAGGGACTGGGCTCCTCCAACAACCCAGACTCAGGTTCGAGCTTTCTTGGGCCTGACTGGATACTACCGAAAGTTTGTCAGGAACTATGGTTCCATCGTGACACCATTAAATGAACTGACAAGTAAGAAAATGCCAAAAAAGGTTCAGTGGACAGCGAGCTGTCAAAAAGCATTCGATGACCTAAAGCAGGCCATGTGCACGGCGCCTATCCTTAAGAGTCCAGACTACTCCAAACCATTCATTGTCCAAACAGACGCTTCTGAGTTGGGTGTGGGAGCTGTTCTTTCTCAACTGAATTTTGATGGTCAAGACCAGCCCATTGCTTTTATAAGCAGAAGGCTGACCCCTAGAGAGAAGAATTGGTCAGCTATTGAGAGGGAGGCCTTTGCTGTGGTTTGGGCCCTGAAGAAGCTGAGGCCATACTTGTTTGGCACTCACTTCAAGATTCAGACCGACCATAAGCCCCTCTTGTGGCTAAATCAGATGAAGGGTGAAAACCCCAAACTGCTTAGGTGGTCCATTTCCCTACAGGGGATGGACTTCACAGTGGAACATAGACCTGGTACTGATCATGGCAATGCCGATGGGCTCTCCAGATATTTCCACTTAGAACAAGAAGACTCACCTGGTCAAGGTTAGCTTATTGTTCCGACGTTTGGGGGGGGGGTCATGTAGGAGAGTAGGGTCTGCAATCCTATGATCACCCAGATTTTTTGCTTTTGTTTCACTGGTTTACGACTTTCTCTGGCTGTGGGCCTGCTAATCAGACCCACAGCCTGGCTGTTCTCTTTCTAAATTACGAAATGTACCCTAGGTGCATTTACCAATTGGTACTGGGCCACCTTATCAGACCCTGTAACTCAGGGCATAGGTGTACCCAGGGCCGCCAGGGGCTTCAGCATGTATTATGCCACCCCTGGCTGGCCTCCTAAATTTGACACAACTGGCTGCATGACAGCTGGGGCAAAGTCGTGTAATCACCCTTTGCTTTAGGTATAGTAGCTCTATATCTAACCATACCATGGACACCCGAGTTCCTATCAGTCACTCCTATGGCAGGCCTTGACAATCCTGAAGGCAGAGTGCGTGGGCTCGTGTGAACTAGGTTCTGGCCCGAGCCGAGCCCGGTTGCAGCTTGCGGAATCAAGACCCAATGACTGCTCCATGATAACGCGTACCACATCGGTAACTTCGGTGTCGCGTTATCAAGGCATGTCGAGTAAGGTGTCATACGAATCGGGATGCTGCCCTCTCACCAATACTGGCGACGAGGTTAGCATTCCACCCTTCTAGAGGGACACGACATGTACGTAACTGTGAACCCCGGTTAAAGTTAACTGAAGCCTCAGCTCCACAAAATGGATGCTGCCACCACAGACACGAGTCTGACCTCCTGCTGCTGGGAGTCCTTCCAGCGAGGAGCGCTTGGACAAAGGGTTTCCTGTCAAGGGCGGTGTTCGCACCGTCCCAGACAGGGTTTGTGTATTCTGGGTAGGTAGGGCTTTTGCGAGAAGGTGACTGCGGAGTGGCACCCCGGTGCCCACTACGCATCCGCCGGTCAGAACCAGTTCCAGGGGCGCCAGCCCTGGCCTGGGGAAAGTCCGGCAGGGGAGAGGGGTGTAACTACCCCCCTTCCTGGTCCCACCCTTAGGGCAGGACCTAGTCATGTACCCACCCCTTTCTTTAGGATAAAGGCCGGAGCGGGGACCCTTCCAAATTAGATCATCTTTGAATCAAGAACTACTTTCCACGAAAGGACATTCAAGACTCTTCTCAAGATTTCTCCCTTGTGACTAAGGAGTAGTCACCCTGCATCAGCGGGCACCATCTAAGAACTCTGCGGTTTGCTGCAAGTCCTTCCTCAAGGATCCGACGGCCCAGCTCGACGAGAACCGGCTTCCCTGGCACCTCTGACCTCTACCCACGTCATCAGCTCAGCTGTGATCTGTGGGTGCGACGAGACCTCGAGGGACCGGCCATCATCAAAACCTGCACGCTTTCTTAAACCAGCACGACCATCGAAGCAATTCTCTGGTGAGTGCTCCGGGGTCCGAGAAGCCCCGACCCTGAGCCGCTCCAGCACCGAAGTGCAGTCTCCCAGCATCTCCACGATCTGCGTGGGGCCCTTCTGCTCGCTGCTCAGCACGTTGTCTGGTCACTAGCCGCTGGCGTGTGCCCTTCCTTGACGACAGCCGACAAACAACACTGCTGGTCTGGTTGCTCCAGACCGGCCCTTGCTCCCTTTTCCGAGAGGAGCACCCCGGACCCTCCTGGTCCATTCAAGACGCCATCTTAGGCCTATCACGTGGCCCTGAGATCTGCCAAGGCTTGTTGCCCCAATCCTGGGCCCAGCGACGCCGACAGCATCATCCTTCGTGGGACAGCTCGCACCTCCATCCTGGTCGCCGACAACGCCTCCTGGTCCGTGAGACTGCAGAGCCTAGCGTCGCCCACTCACCTGGTCGAGGTGACGGCCACCCGGTGCCTTCCTGGTACCCTCTGACTACTGGCTAGTAGTACGAACTTGGTCCCCTCTGCTTTCAGGTATCATCGATCTCTGATCCAGGCTTGGATCTCTACGAACTAATCATCACTGGTCGCCGGCCAGCAACTCCTTTTTCTTCCGGCTCCTGGCTCGTCAGCGAAGACCCCGACGCCTGTAAGACTTGTGCAGCCGCAGCCCTCGTGGCTAGGTAACTCGGCATTTCGGTGCCTGCATAGCCTCCTTACTCTAGGGTCCCGCGTCCCTCGCTTCCGACTTGCCTTATCGGGTCCGCCCGAGACCACTAAACTTTCCGTGTCCTCGGACACTTGTTTAATTGTGCACTTGAAGTATTTTCCTAAGAGATTTGGTTTGTGCTTAGTACCCTGTCCTCATAAAGAGTACAGGGCTGTTGTGAATCTTAATAAATATCCTGTTTATTTTCATAACACTTGTGTGGTGTCCTTTCACTTGGTGTTCAAGGGGTACATGTGCGGTAAACAGCTGGCTTAACACGCCCTCTCGAGTCTTTAGCCTTAGACTGCTCGTATCCACGCTACTAGGATAGCTGGTCTACAGGTTGACTTACAACCAATCATCATAAGGGTCATTTGGAACGATACATAGCGGTCGCTAGAATAGCGAACGCTGCATATCGGGCCAACTTCTCACAATCCCCTCCTCAAAGACAGTCTAGCAGCCAGCGCACGCTGCGTTCCATCATTCAATCCTGCTGCTCCGGTCCTTGGCCTACCACCTTCGAATGGGAGGATCATGTTATTCGCACCTCGGCCACGTTTTTGATTCCCCCTCACGTGTGGCCAAGCCGTATAGACATCTCTCTTTTCGGGCATGTCTCGATTGTGTAATGTCGACGTTCTTCAGTCCTCGGTCTGAATCCGTTGCGCACGTTCCTCCTCTTGTTCCCAACTGTGTTCCATAGCGTTGCTACTGTCATCTCTCTGTCTGCCTGGATCCCTCCACTCATCGCCATCCCTTGAGCCAGTCGTGGACTTCCTCCGGTGTCTCAAAAAAACAGGTTTTTCCCTCCGCAACTACGCGCAGCTCCGCCGGAAACAGCATGGAGTATGGTAGTTCTCTGCATCTAAGTTCTTAGTTTTGGATGCGCAGTGGCGGAGCCACTCTCGCTGTTTGTAGTATAGCACCTCTGTCGCAGAAATTGAAAATACAGGCCAAGACGGGACTAGGGGGAACCCCAGGCTTGGGCCTACCCCCTGCACTCTGTGTGCTCTCTCCACAGAGAAAAAATTAGGAAGTCCTCTGGGTTGAAGTCTAGTTTTTATGAGATCCTCAACATAAAGATCCATGGCCGGACTCCCTTCGCTTTCGGGAATACCCGTAATTCTTACGCTGTTGCGCCGAAAGCGCCCCTCCTGGTCATCCAGCTTCTCCGCAATAAGTCTATTTTCTCCTTCTAAATGGCTGACCCTATGGAGCAGTGCGGCGGTGTCCTTCGACAGAGATTTCGTCACGTGTTCAACCTCAGTGACCCAGGCAGTCATCTTCTGGAAGTCCGCCCTCAGGAAGGAGACATCAGCGGAGATGGATCCCACCGTTGATTGTACATTAGTGAGGGCCGATATGATATCCTCCAGCGTCACTTTCGTCACTCCCTCTAGGTCCGAGTCTTTGTCAGAGATGTCTTTGCGCTCAGGTAGAGCAGGAAAGTCTTTGTTATAGGCGTACTTGTCCAGCTTGACCTGTGAGTTTGTGCGTGGACCCCTGCCCCACATCTTTGCCAGATGAGTGCTGCGCCAGCCGGTATTCGCCGCTGCCCGCCGCGTGACCACACTCCACGCGCGGTTTGTCGGTTTTCACGCCGCACCCCGGACTTGAAGTATATGAGCCCTTGGACCGTCGATGCGAAGCCAATATTGGTGCACCGTAGCACCAGTGACACACTGTCGCTCTTCGCGCCCTCTTTCAGCCTCTCGGGGTCGTTAGTTATTGAGCCTATGTTAAGCCACCACAGCCCTAGGCTATGTCGTACTTTGAAATAATATTGCTGCAAAAGCCACAAATGCAGTCGATCGGGGCCTTGGGGCAAAATTTGAAAATGCTTGCTCCTTCAAGTTATGCACTCTCCAGCCTAGCAGGGCCTTCCCAAGCGCTGCTCTGTGCCCAAGGCCACTGAATTCAGTGTTGACGCTGTAATCTGTCGCCGTTGCAAGGTTCACGTTATAAGGTACTGCGGGTTCCTGGTGTTCAGGTCATTCCACACGGGCTTGGATGAGAATTCAGATCCCAGCCTCCCCCGGGCTGTGTAGGCTGCTCTCTGCACCAGTGCGCTCCAAGCTGCAATTACCAGCTCAAAGTTGGGTTGCGCGTGTCCCACGTCGAGCACCTTCACACCGCAACCTCCGTCTGCGGTCTCGTGATCAGGCCTCCCCCTCCTCTATGTTCTTCCTAGGCGCGCCACACTGTGACTCAGAGCCTGCACCAGCACAGTGAGTGCCCTGCGAAGTCCGCGTACTGTATGTGCCCCGGGGGAGGAAGAGTGAATTACCGGGTGCGTACGCTTGGAACAGACATGTTTTGCTCCCGGCACCTGCAGTCTGCCAAAGCGCCCACCTCACTTTCCGCTGCCTGCCGGATCACACCCACTTCCGGCGGCCTTGACTTCACGATAGTCCCCGGCTGCAGCTGCACGTCCAGGCCGTATCGTCTGTCACACACCCTCCAACGCACTCGGAGCTACTTCAGGCCAGAAATTGGTACGATCGATGCCCCTCGCTTTCCGCTCACAGTGGGTGTCTTCGAGGTAGGATAAATGTACGGATATTATGTCGGATTACTCGGGGAATCTACGTATCCCTCGGCGCTCCTCTAAATTGCGGCCATCTTTATCGGCTGCAGGCCTTCTAAAACTGCAGCTCTCTTTTTAAATCTCTGAAGGAACTTGATCATGGCACAGTTCAGGCTGATATCAGTAGGGTCAAAGCAGGCCAGGACCGCTTCCCTGCATGACCTTATACCCAGTTTCTCTACTTCCTGCACAAAAGCTCATGTCGACCCCTATACCGGTGCGGCACACGCATAAGACGTGGACGATGATATGATATATGATAAATGGGATTTGTAGAGCGCACGTTCACCTACGGTTTCTTGGCGCTGGAGTGGGAGGGCTGAGAGGTACAGAGTGGAGCAAAACTAGTCGTGAGCTAACGAGAAGAGCCAAGTTTAAAGTGATTTTCTGAAGTGAGCATAGGAGGGAAGAAGGCGGAGTGCTAGGGGGAGGGAGTTCCAAAGGAGTGGAGGCTGGGTAGAGAATCTCAGGCCTCCATGGTTCTTACGTCTGAAGGAGTGGTGGGTCAGTAGATTGGAGTCAGAGGAGCGTAGAGCGCGGTGGGGAACATAGCGGTGTAAGAGGGAGGAAATGAAAGAAGGTCCCTGAGAGGAGAGGGCTTTGTGAATCAGGCAGCCAAGTTTGAAGAGGCTGCGCTTGGCAACTGGGAGCCAATGAAGGTTATTAAGGAGAGGCTTGGTGTGACTAGATCTTGGTTGGCCATAAATCAGCCTGGCTGCCTGGTTCTGAATGAGTTGGAGGCGTTGGTATTGATATGCAGGAATGCCCACATATAGGGAGTTCGCATAGTCGATGCAAGACATAACTAGTCCCAGAGTGACCTGAACAAGAGCTTCGTGGGAAAGGAGTCTGCTAATTTTCCGAATGCGACGCAGATGGAAGAAGCAGACGGATACTACTGAGTGGATTTGAGCCCTCATGGTGAGGTCCTTGCTAATGGTGATACCTAAGCTCTTGACAGAGTCAACAGGGGAGGGAGAGGGACCAAGTGAGAGGGGCCAAAAGGTGGAGCTCCAGGGGTTGCCTTGGGGCCCAGTGAGGACTAACTTGGTCTTGTCAGGGTTAAGGTTAAGATGATTTGAGTTCATCCAGGAACTAGTGAAGGTCATGATGGAGTGGAAGTTTTGGATGGAAGACGGGTAGGGGTTGATGTTAAAGATGAGCGGAAGATCGTCAGCATAATTGAAGATGGTCACAGATTTTTGCTGAAGCTCCGAGATTAGGGGATGAATGTATAGGTTGAAGAGAAGTGGTGAGAGAGAGGAGCCCTGCGGGACTCCACAGGTGAGACGCTTTCCCACCGAAGAGAAGCGGGAGGGAAACTGCCTGGACTCGGTGTTGAAGAAAGGAGGTGATCCATCTCAGTGGTAGCCATGAATGCCGGCGTGCTCGACACGTTCGAGGAGGATGGTATGGTCGACGGTGTCGAATGCCGCCGACAGATCCAGGAGCACCAATGCCTGAGAGATGTTCTGGTCCGCCCCCTTTCTTAGGTCCTCGTGGACGGCCAGGGCAATTGATTCAGTAGAATGCTGAGGCCTGAAACCAGCTTGATGAGGATCAAGGAAGTGGGTGGATTCAATGAAGGTGCTCAGACAGTTAACCACAAAGGCCTCCAGGACTTTTCCCAGATAGGGGAGGAGGGAGATTGGGCGGAAGTTAGAGAGAATGCCGGGGTCTGCTCCCGTTTTTTTAAGGATGGGTGAAACCACAGCTGTTTGGAAGGAGAAAGGGACCACCCCAGAGGAGAGGGAGGGGGGGCATAGGAATGTTGAGAAAGATCTCCCGACTAATATGGGGGCAGCTATCCTGGAGGGAACCAGACTTGATTTTCCTAAGAAGAGAGGAGAAGATTTCTTCCGTGAGTGTGGGGAACTTGAGATACTGGACGGGGTTGGGAGAAGCCACAGTGGTATCAGGTAGGGCGACAACTGTGGGGATGCTAGTTTTAATTGTGATGATCTTCTCAATAAAGTAGCTATTGAGGGAGTCACAGAGGGTTTGTGATTGGAGGGATTTAGCAGTGACACGATCAGGTTTTACCGGCTCTTCCACAATGGAAAAAATGGTTTTAGATTTACAATTTGAGCTCAGTATTTTTGCAGGGAAATATACAGATTTGGCCGAGAGAATGGCTGCTTTATAGTCCTGTAGGGCCGCAAGGAAGGAAGCATTCTTAAGTGGGCAATAGTGAAGCCTCCACTTGCGCTGTAATTGGCGCAGTGCGAGTTTCTTGTCCTTAAGGACTTGTGTAAACCATAGTTGGGCATCATGGGGTCTCTTCCATTTGAGGGTTTTCAGGGGGGAAAGGTTATCTCTCACCTGGGTCAGCCAAGAGTCGAGAGCTTCAGACTGCACATGAGGTGAACATTGTAGGTCAGTCAGATTAGGAAAGGCGTGCAGGGTGGAAGTGAGGTTCGTGCAGAGGGAGGGAATGTCTACACGTTTCCAGTTTCTGACCATGATCGGAGCAGCTGTGTGGATTATGGTGGCGGTCGGCTGGATGATGGAGAGGGAAACAAAGTAATGGTCGGACCAGGCACAGGGGGAGACTCGGAGATCGAGGATGTCCAGCTTTAGACTCCAGACCTGGTCCAGGGTATGCCCTTTAATGTGGGTGGCCACTTTGATCTGTTCTGAAAAGTTCAGCCGATTGAGTAAGTCCCTGAATTGTTTGGAGCAGGGGTTTTCATGTAGGTCATGTGGCCAGTAATTAAAATCCCCTATGATGAGGAGTTTGGCGTGATTGACCGCCAGCTCTGCAGCCAAGTTACTAAAGAACTGGATAAAATTCGACAGAGGGTTAGGTGGCCTGTAACATATTACACATGTAAGCGGGAAGTGTTTAGAGTGCAGTGTGACTGCGAAGATGTCAGCCGAAGGGGTATAGGGAATCGTTAGGGAAGTGAAGATGTGTGAGTGGGAGATGATTGCGGCGACTCCCCCCCTATCTTCCTATCAGGTCTGTTTGCCTGGAGAATACAGTAATTGTCAGGTAGCGCAGCTAGGACGTCTGGTATGGACTCGGACGAGTACCATGTTTCAGAGAGAAACAGGATGTCAGGTCTGATGGTGTCTAGCAGGTGGAAAATCTCTAGCTGGTGCCTGACTAGCGAGCTAGTGTTTAAATATCAGATGGAAAGTTTGGTGAGGGTTGGCTTGGGATGGATGAGGGGGATTGAGGTCTGAAGGGTGCCAGTGTTGTGTAGTCCGCTAAGGAGTTCAGTACTGATGGGCCAAATACCTTGGAGGATTTTAAGCTCTGTTGAGGAGTAAGAGAGAACAAGTTGATCAGGGGGTATGGCCCTAGGCCCCGGCCGGCCGCGGACGGGCGCAGACAGGCTTCCTTTTGGCGCGCCCGCTGCGCGCGTCCGCTGCGCGACGGAAAGCACATTGCTATTTAAGGGTAGCGGCACGGCATGATCGCGATGCTCCGCCCCCAACTATGCTGGAAGAGAGACTGTCGTCCTGCGGGAGCCTGCACCCTCCACAACAATCGGGAGAGCCCCGTGGTGGACCGGGGTGCAGGCGGACTGCGCAGGAGACTGAGGGGCGCCCAGAGCGAGGAGAAAGTGCAAAGTAGCAATGAGGTAAATAAAATACAATTTTAAAAATGATCACCAGAAAACACGCAATTTAAAAGTGAAGGGCTGGGTGTCAGGGGAGCTCACTGGGAGACTGCTAAGCAAAAGCGCGCCAAGCCTTATGCCTCTAACCAGCTTCCCACAACGTACCTCCAGCGCGCTGCCACGAAGAGAATGAGGACACCTCCCTAGTTAAGGGTAGCGGCACGCCCTGATCGGGGAGCTCAGCCCCCAACTATGCTGGAAGAGAGACTGTCGTCCTGCGTGAGCCTGCACCCTCCACAACAATCGGGAGAGCCCCGTGGTGGACCGGGTGCAGGCGGACTGCGCAGGAGGCTGAGGGGTGCCCAGAGCGAGGAGAATGTGCAAAGTAGCAATGAGGTAAATAAAATACAATTTTTAAAATGATCACCAGAAAATACGCAAATTAAAAGTGAAGGGCTGGGTGTCAGGGGAGCTCACTGGGAGACTGCTAAGCAAAAGCGCGCTGAGCCTTATGCCTCTAACCAGCTTCCCACAACGTACCTCCAGCGCACTGCCAGATGTTTTCCAGTTCTTGCAGGCATAACCGGCAAATGTCTTGCCCTGGTCTTCTTCTCAATGGGGGAACAGCCTTAATAATGGTAATGGTAATGTTAACAAACTCAGCCTATACTTCAGGAAGTGCACTTTGGCCTGATTGTCATAAGTTTAACCAAGGTAGCCCTGTGGTTTTAAACTGGTGAAGTTTTGAAGTGTCATCCACCCATGACTATATTTAGACAGTTTATCTTTATTCTTAAGTATTATTAACAACTGTGCACTGGATTTGGTTATTTGCTTTGAGCTCCCAGTGGCCTAGAGATTAGCCCCAAGCATTTGTTAAGCCGAGTGAATTCAAGGCCTGGTTTATATAGACACGTGCTGGGGAGCTCGGCCTGAGTTCCAGTTCCTGCCAGAGGTGGCCACCCAGGGAGCCTTCTGGAGCCCTCCTAAAATTGTGGCAACAGGACACAAAGTCCACCTTCTGAGCCACTGACTGTTTAGGGATACCAAATTCTAGCCTTATTTGAGCAGGCGATGTGTTCGGAGGTAGTTGAAAAATTCACCTGTATATTTAAGAGTAGCTCTGTCCCTGCCCCTGAGTGCGTTGCTCCCAAATGCCAAGGTGGGAAGGATCGTAACTTGTGCCACCTGTAAGATGGGGAGAAGCGTGGGGCCTTAAAGCTTGTTGTACAGAGACCTCAAACGAAGGCCAACACATTGCCCTTCTTCCTGATTTCCTCCAGTTCTGTTCCCATTGAAATAAACTCCAAGGTACTTGAAGCTTTTTACGGATTCAAATATTTCATCCCCAAGACTCCAGGAATGCTCCTGTGTCATTTTTCCTTGCACTTGTAATATTTTAGTTTTTTCCTGATAGGGGACGCTGTTGTTATATACTGGTTGCGCTTTGTGAGGAGGTCCATTGAACTTGTCTGCTGCTCGAGGATTCTGCAGCAGCTTGCCAGATCCGCTTCGCGGGTCCCGCATCGCGGGTTAAGGACACCATAACTACCTGTCTGCACGGGAAAGGCGAGGGCACAACAGGGCTGCGAGCGTTGCTATTACAGGGACTCCGTTTCCTAGTAGCCCCTGTGTGACCCACCATCATCACCTGGTCCGCTCTCCCTGTCTGCCTGCCCCGCCCCCGACCACTCCCCCTTTCCCCCTCCCATATAGCAAGCAGAACTTACCGCTGCGCGGGAGCGCGCGGGAGCGTCCCGGGAGAAGCCCGGGACAAGGGCGGGCCGTCTGTGGCCGTCAGGGGCTGCAGGAGGCTGGGCTGGTCCCACTCTCTGTCATCGTATATTGCCATACGGACATCATTGTAACTAGCGAGGCAATTTGTCATCTTGTTATGCTTAATTTACGGGCCGTAGTTATAGTCTGCTCCTGTGCCTCGAGAGGTCCTGCTCTGGTCTACATTGTTTTCTTCCCCCTTTCAAGCGACACTGACTACTAAGTATGTCTTCCCCCCAACCACCCCTGTACAGAGTCCCCTCCAGTCCAAGGTAGGGGCAACAATCTTGGGTCCCCTAGACAAGTATTTTAGCCGGGCAACTCGTGATATTGATAAAGAGATTGCTTTAGCTGAGAGACGCGCCGAGCGTAGGCAATCTATTGAACTCCTCAAACTTCCTCTGGAGAAACGGCCACCCTTGGGTTCTCTGGCACCGGTTCCCTCTTCACCACCTTTAACCTTGCCAGTGGTAGTAGAAAAGTCCCATTCCTCTTCTCAGTCACCCAGTTTGGTTAGGGTGGAAGGCAAGTTAGGCTCAGACCCCCAGACCATTAATACTCCTTCGGTCGCTGTCTCGACCATCTTGACTCCCCCTTTGCCTACTACTTCAATTGTTTCGTCTATTGGTGAGGAAAATACTGCGCAATCGGGTGTGTCACCCCACGCAGTTTCTAATAACTCTCGCACTAAAAGGAAAAGACACATTACCCTGAGGAAGAGTTGTTTTCCTAAGCATCCTAAGAAAATTAGGAAACTTGGAATGGGCCTGGGAACTCCTTGCAAGCCCAAAGGGGTTGGTTTAGGTGGGGCTCAAGTTGTTAAGGATGGAGTCACCCCGGTTAACTCTGTATCTAACCCTAGTGATTCTCCGGTGACAGGGTCTGCTGAGATTTCATCCTTAGATTTACCCTTGCTTATGCAGTTGGAGAAGCTGATGAAGTCATTACTGACCCCCATTGAAGAACGAGTCAAAAGGTTAGCTGACCGATTAGATTGCTTTGAACAGGCTACCTTAGACAACTTCTTTTCAACTAAATCCCTAATTAAAACCCACGTTAGGACAGGGGACAGTAATAATCCTACTAAAATAAGCGGGCTGACAAGTGGTGTACCTGTTCCAGAGCCCCTCCCCCCTGTTGCTAATACTACAAAAACGGGGCCCGTCTCTCGGGGCAAATCCCTAAGACTACTTCCCACCCACCAGACCATTCACGGGTTAATACATCCCAACCCAAAAAGCGCTTAGATACTGTGGTCATGGGTACTAATGATAGATCCAAAACTGGGAATCCTGGACCCAAAAATCCCAACGCCTCACTTCAAATCCCAACGACCTGCCCTGCTGCTCTTGCCTCTAGTCTGCCCGACACAATCCCTACTAGAGTGCCCCGCAGGATACCACCCATGAATCTGCCCCCAGACTCCTATCCTTTTGTTGCCATCCTCACCAACGTACCACCGTTGTTGGTTGGGCAGAGAGAATCCTTCCAGATGCTGAAAAACAAAGCAATGCACTGGCTAAGGATTAATAGACCACTGCCTAGGGAAGTGGATGGGCTGATTATTGGTGTTAGAAGGATAGGTTGGGTAGGTAGTACCCCTAAGCGCTTTGAGGGGGATTGTGTGGTCGTTAACTTTAAGGATTCCAGGGTAGCACATCTAATTACTAGGCAGAACTTGGGCACAAGTAGGGCTGGTATTGATGTAGTCGACCTGACCTTCTTCTACCCGAGACCACCAGGTATTCATTTTGGCATAACCCCAGAAGTAGGTTGCTATTACAACTTCCCCACTCCCGGATTTGACCCTATCACTGTACCTTACCAGCAGGGAAACCTTTATAATGTACCAACTTCTAATCCTTTTGAAGGGATGGCAGATCCGGGGTGGGTTGATTGACAAAATGGTAACAATCTTCAGGGATCGGGCCACGAAAAATTCAATGCAGATTATACCATGATTAATCGGGAAAGTATGAATTTAGTGGTACGGTTTGGGGAGTCTGCATCAATTCCCGGGGTATTAGAAAATGAGGATTTAAATGAAACTAGCATTGGCATTCAGAATGTTGTGAATAATAACGAGGACAAAAATCTAGATGTGGAGGGGTACGTAGGAATCCTAACTAGTCATCCTGGGGCGCCCCCTGTAGGATTAGTTCCCATAGATGGTTCCAGTTTAAGTAAGATGGTCTCATGGAATATTGCGGGATTAAGTAGTAAGCTGGCATCCCAAAATTGGATAGACTTCATCAATGGATTTGATGTATGTCTATTCCAAGAGACATGGGCCTGTGATCCTATATACCTCCCGGGCTACTTAAACTTCTCAATCCCGGCTAGTAAAGGTGTCAAGGGACGACCCATGGGGGGTCTAACTATTTGGATACGCCAAGGCCTACCCGTAACAATCAATATGGTGGAATCGAGTAGCAATGATATCCAAATGATAAGAATGGTATTAGACCCTAGGGGAGGACTAGACATTTATAATGTCTATGTCAGGGGCAATACAAGAGGGAAGTCACCTATCCTAGAGGCCTTGTCCTCCCTTTTGGAAAAACAGTCCTTGGGCAACAAAGTTATAGTTGCTGGCGATCTAAACCGGACTTTTGAACCCCTAGATATCTCTGACGATCCATTGGGGCGGGAGGAGGACACGCAATGGGGCGTCCCAACTTTAGATCTGGCCCTGGTTAGGCGGTGGACTAACGATATAATACGATTGAACGCCATCTGCCTGGCAGCAGATGGGCACCTATTGCTGAATGGATTTAATTATACTACTTGAATTGTATAATCATGTATATTGTGTAAATTTAATGTGGATATTTTTTCATTCATGTATTTTTTGTACTGCTGTATTTCCTTGCAAGAAAATAATAAACTTTAAAAAAAAATTTTTTTTTAAAAATGAACGCCATCTGCCTGGAACAGGGACTAAGAGCCCTAAATGGGAGAATGAAGAGTGACAGGGGAGGCGCCTGCACATTTGACAATGGTCGCAGCCAAAGCCGGATAGACTATGTCCTCTGTAGCTTGAAACTGTGGCAGTCAGTATGTGACATGGAAATAAAGGGTTGATTAGAGAGTGATCACAACCCTCTCTGCGTGGCCCACAACTGGTGGTCGGTTACAATAGGGAATTCTCAATCGACCGATGGTCCGCTGCCTGATATGACTAATGACATGCGTAGATTGAATTGGCCAAGTGTATTGGCTAATGTGGAATCCATGGCATTTATAACCTCCGAGGTGGACATTGCAATCACCGCTATGGAGGATGCAACCCCAGTAACCCCAGGGTCAAGGGAAATAACTGAAATACATGATAAACTCTTTTCCCTCCTAAAACCGCACTTCCAGAGGCCCCGTAAGATAAATAGCAAACAACCACCCAGACTAGCTAAAATGGTATAATCACCAGTGTAGGGAAGCTAGGCTAAGCTTGGGCAGAGCAATTCGGAGTAGGGATGGGGTGGTGATTAGTGGCGCCAGAAAGCATTATAAGGCCAGCCTATCCCTAGCTAAAAAACTATGGGACGAACAGCATTGGGCCGAATTAAAGGAGGCCTCGGGGATAAGGATTCTAGACTATTCTGGAACATTGTCAAGTGGGGTAGAGGTGTAATTCCAGATAAACCCGGTAACAACGTCCCAGAGGGTGCCTGGGTAGATCACTTCAAACCCCAATATGCTGAGACTGCACAGTACAAGGGTGTGGAAACAATTTTATCTGTATATTCCACTGGGAATTTATTCACTCTCAAAGAAACTGAAGATGCTCTATGCACTGTCCCCGGGGGAAGGGCCCCGGGCTTAGATGGCGTACCAGCTGATGTTTTCATTAATGATAAGGCGCGGTGGGCCAGATATATATTTCTTTTGGGAAATGCCATTGCGAAGGGATCGGTCGTCCCGGAATTATGGAGGGGAGAGATCATCATACCCATATACAAAAAAGGGGATCGGTCTCTTCCAGTCAACTACAGGCCGATAAGCCTGATTGCCACCGTTCAAAAAGTGGTAGGTAGGATGGTGGTTAACAAATTGATGGATTGGGTTGACGAGAACAACGCCCTGTCCCCTTACCAGGCAGGAGAGCAGTTAGTGACCTAGCGAGGTTGCGCCCGATTCTTTATTGGAGACGCCTCTGGACTACCCCGGAGATCCTGCATTATGCAGAGGGGTTTCTAGCCATAATAAACACTGATATCTTTCATAGGATAGATTGGCTAAAAAATCTTAGGTCTTCTTTAGGTGATCTTGGTCTCTCAAATTTATGGGATAATCCAACTGGGGAGCTCTTTCCAAGCAAAAAAGCGATTAAAGATCTCCATGACGGGGCGTTTTGTGGTAGCTAAACTGTATCCAGTCTTGGAACCCTACTGGGACAGCATAACCAACCCTGGGGACAGGAAGCTTTTCTTTCAGTTAAGATCAGGTGCCCTTCCATTGAGATCACTGACAGGTAGGTGGAGAAGTTCCTCCACCTCATATTGTCCAGCTTGTGGTGCACCAAATGAAAGTATAGGCCACTTCTTATTCTCTTGTAATGCTTATGCCATCCCGAGGAAAGTTTGGTTAGTCCCTGTTTGTAAAAATTTAGGGACATCCAGGGATGTCGAGGCCTTACAAATCATTTGTACTTCCACCCATATGCCTGTAGTTCTAGCAACAGCTAAGTATTTGGGTTGGTCATGGTCTATTAGACGGAGGGCTCTTCCCTAGAGTACATTAATTGGTGTATCCTTTCTAGCACCTGTGTAATTATGTATCAAAGTTTTATATTTATTTGCTCTTGATCAATTGTCTATGTTTGTATAATCTTTTTTAAATTACTGCATTTAACGAGGAAACAATTTTATAATGATGTATATTAAATGTATGTTTGTGCTTTTATGAGTCTAATCCTCGAATAAAGCCTTTTGAATTGAATTGATAGTGGTCAGTCCATTTTTTTCACAGTAAGTGAGGGATTCATTCAACAAGCACTGTAGGCCACCTTGGTTTTGTTTGCAAATACTAAATCATCTGCATATAGTAGGTTCGATAACTGGAAGCCCCCCACTTTGGGTGAGTGTGAGTTCACTTCATTTAGTGAGGGTGTGAGGTCTGCAAGGAACGTTTAACCAATGTTGCGGCTGAAACACATCCCTGTTTCAACCCTTGTGTGGTTTTGATTTTCCTTGATAAATGGGAGCCATCCCCTATCTTGATCATGACCCAGGTGTCTGTGTGTAGTATATCTAGGGCTTTTAAAAAAACATTTGGTATATTTAGGTTTGGCAATTTGTTCTAGAGACTACCCTGATCCATCGTATTAAAAGCAGATTTTAAATCAAAAAAACCCAGGTGGACAGAGTTTGTATTCATTTTTGTAGAATCAATCAGCAACAAAAGCACAATAATGTTTGTTGTGGCCCCTGTTTGTTTAGTAAAGCAAGTTTTATTCGCAGGAATAATGGAGTACTCCTGAGCCCAATGTTGTAATTCCTGCAATAGAACTCTCACATAGTATTTAGCATTGTTATCAATTAATGCTATTAAACAGTAATTTCTGAGGTCACCCTTATTCCCCCTTGTATATTGGGGTAAGATTTGAACCCCTCCATGAGGAGAAAATACTATGAAGCTAAATGACGTCATTGTAGACCGGGGAAAGTTGAGAGGCCCTGAAAAGTGGGTCCTCCTAGTAGATTGCTAGTGGAATGCCATTTGGGCCCGGCGCCCCTTTGAGAGGTTTGAGATGTGCTTATTGGGTTATCTAATTTGCACCTGTGTTGTTCCTTCAGTGCCTCTTGTTTGTTGTCACGGCTCAAGAAATGATACAGTTGGTCTCAGAGATGTTGGATGTGGCCACTCTTGGGAGAGGCCTGGTGATCCCATTTACTGTTCTCCAAAAGGAGGTTCAGTTGTTTCCCATATGTCATGCAGCAGCTTAACCCAGAATGAATCATGGGACTCCCTTTGAAGCTGCCATTTTGCCCTTTTTAATTGTTTCCTTGAAGCCCTGAGATCTTTCAGAATGATAAGGTCCATAGGTGACTTTTTGAGGGCTCGCCAGAGGTGGTTAACTTCCTTTTTGGCTATCCAGAACATGGGGTTACACTCCAGGGAGTTCACTTTACTCTCTTGCCTTTACCTGTTTATTGAGACTGACATGACAGGTTTTGCGGTCTGAGCTGCAAGTTTTATAGTGAATCTTTCCCAGCTGATCAATGTTTTTTTTTCACAAGTTGTTTAAGAATTAGAATTAATCACCAATAGTTTGGCAGATTGTGCCAGTGCTGTAGGAAGGTGATTGTGCATTATGCGTTTGAGGTGGATCATGTAACTTGACGTTCCCTGATCCTTTGCGGGTATGTGTGCTTCTAAGCCTAGAATTATTTTTGGGGACCGATGGTCACGTTTCAATGTCTTACCAAACCCATAAGAACTAGCAACATGCAGTAGTGAGAGGCTTACAAATGTGTAGTCAATGAGTGATGCCCCAGATCAGGACAGGACCGAAGGCCCAGGTGGTTTGTCGGGGTTGTACTGACCGTTTAATGTTCTAAGGCCTAATTGTTCTAAGCTTCCTTGTAGGCTTTGACCTTCACTGTCTTCTTTTTGCCACTAGGGCCATCTGAGTTGGTATCATCCAAACGGCTTCTTGGGTCTCTGTGACTTTGTTTTTCAGCAGCTTGCTCATAAGCCACATGTTGAAGTGCCTGTAACTATCATTTCATAGTGTCTTTTTTTTAGCCTTAGAGCCAGGATTGTCTCTGTCAGAATTCCTGTTAGCCTAGCCCTGGTTGCAGCATTGGGGTAAATGTAGATGTTTACCATTATAATTTTCTTGGTTTGTGTTAGTAATGGGGGTCTCCAGTTGGCAGAAATACGTCATACAATTCATAGTAGTTAAAAATACAATATAAAAAAGATCTCAATAAAATATATCTGCAATATAAATAAGTACATTTTGCAAAGAATAGATTTCAGAGGGTGCACATTGAGTTGCGGGCACGTACTGCCACTTTCAGAAAGGAACCGGCTGGAAAGGTTAACTCCTCACTTCCAGAGTAACAATATACCCATATGCTGCCTAGTAATCAATCAAGGGTATAGTCTTAAAAAATGGCATCAAAAACAGTTTTGTGTATTTTAAATGAAAACTACAAAAGAATAAAAAGTGCAACATTGTTTGTTTACATTGAGCATTACAGGGGCATGAAAGTTGATCAAGATTGGAATTGAACCCCAATGGGAAAAAGAGCAGAAATTTCATAGTATCAACCCTTAGTCGGAAAAGCAGACCTCTATCCCATCGGCCAATTGATCTTAAGAGGTAACTACAGGGTAAATGGGAGGGTTCTCAATCATCATATATCTAGCTACTGAAGGCTTCCGTACCTCTGTTTCATATCTAGTTATAAAATATACGGCATAAAGTGCCTTCTGTAGACTTTTTTTGCTTATGCCATCTGAGCCTGTCGGGTTTAACAATATCCGTTCAAGATTTACACTAATCAAACTCTTCCTAACAGCAGCAAGCCAGTGTATTTCCCTTCCTTTATCACAGCTAAGGCAATCTGTTATTATTTCCCTTGCTAGCTGCGCCACGGGATTCTTCCAAACTGCAAGCCAAAATATAGCGGGACAGGCTTTAATATAGTCTTCGATGTAAGGGAGTTTCAATTCACTGTGACAAACATACTGTGATGAGGAGATAATTTGCGACACAATCTATTTTCTTCCCCATGAATGCTATTGCACTGGCTAAAACCCCAAACTTCTGCACCATGAGTAGCAGTGGGGATACATTGTAGTTTAAAAATGTTGATGATGGCAGAAACTACCTGTGTCTTTCCAGATTGGGGCAAGCTAAGTATATTGTTAATCGCTTTAGAAAACTTTTTTCCATTATGCGCCACATGCTCAGCCCACAAACTGTTCCCTGCAAAAACCAGCCCCAGATAGGGATAAGAGCAAGTGCTCTGTAAACTATCTGATTCCACAACAATGGTATTGTTTAAATTCTTTTTTGAACCACAAGCCATTAAAAACTATTTCTTAAAATTGGTGCATCGGTCAAAACTTGCCATAAAATCAACAAATCCCCGCACCAATATGCGTAAAGCGTTTGGGGTGTGTGCCATTAAAACCGCATCGTCGGCATACAGCAGGGCGGGGAGCGTATTACCGTTAATGATAGGGACATCAGAAGTAAGTGATACCAATGACTCGCTCAGATTATTGATATAGAGAATAAAAAGCAGAAGGGCCATGGACACAGCCATGCCTGACCCCTCTACCAACTCTGATGTCCTTCGATACCTCTCCGCCCTTACCGATCCACACCCTGACGTACAAGTCCTTATGTAAATAGGCTAAAAAGTGCACTAAAACCTCGTCCAGGTCATATTTTAAAAGGAGAAACCAGAGCTTTTGAAAAATGATTCTCCCATGTCTCACTACTGATATTACAACTATTCGGACACAGGGGGTTTCCTAAGGACCTCATGGCTTTAACAGCCAACCAAAAGCCATTCCCGTCCTTTAGCGTAGCGGCACATGCTAATTTGTCCCAGTGTTCTTTAACTATTTCCTCCTTCCTTAGTTTTATGGCAATTACAATTGCCCTTCTAAGATCTCTGTTAGCTGAAGAACAATCACTGTTAAACCATCTAGGACCTGGGGATGTTTCTTTAATGGGCCTAGAGAGCATATGTTTGATACCCTCACATAATTGCATGAAGGCACCAACTACGGCAGAATTTTGTCCTTTAAAAGTCAAAAAACTGCCAACAAGATCTGAATGTTCTTTTACCATCTTGACAAATAAAACTATGTTATCGACATCATGCCAAGCCAATCTAAGATTAGCAGTGGATGGGGACAGATCTCTTGCACCACACTCTTGACTATATGTTGGCCTAGGAGCAAGCCTCAGGGTTAAATTGATGGTATAATGATCTCCATAAACAGTATTGATAACCTCAGCTTTAAGTAGACAGTCTTCTAAGAAGGGGGATATAAAGACATAATCAATTATAGAAGCACTAACCCAGCCTCTGTATGGAGGTATAATATGATTATCCCTTTCAGGCACTGTGGCGATCTCCATTACATCTACAAAATTGTGGGTGCACAAATAGTTAGTTAATTCAATCCCCCTATTACATAAGGGTTCTTGTTGGTTTGGTGGATAGCTTCCATTAAATATCTTAGCATTAAAATCTCACCCTAAACAGATCCCTACCAAATTAGAAAAACTGTTTGAGTTCTGTATAGTGCTTATGAATTAAAATAAATTGACAAAATGAATATTTGGTACATTCTGGAAATCATTATTATGAAAATTAATAAAACAAATAGAAACCCCTCTTCTGTAGATAATTGCCTGGAATTTATCATTATTAGTATCCAAGGCCTTTACACACCCACCTGCAGAGATGTTTATCCAAATTGATAGGCCGCCTGACGGACGACCCATGTTTGGAATAGGAACAACAGAATTAAGGCCCTCGAACTCCTCCAAAAATAAGTCCCTAGTGGCCCATGTCTCTTGGAACATTACAATGTCTTGTTTTTGAATAAATTGTTTTTGGGAGACTGTCCCACCCATCCAACTCTGCGTGTCATAATGATGTTATTAGTAAATGATGCCCTAAATCCCTTATATTTAGACAGCCAATCAACACTTTTATTACGCAATTGGTCCCATGTCTTAACCTGGTTTTCTTTGAGAGGTGGTACTCCTGCCAGGACCACTACATAGGCTAAACCACCCTTGCCTATTCTAATGCCTTCAGAAATATCAATGGCTAGGGCACCAATAGAGGTAGTAGGAGGATTGCGAGACAAATGCAGGTTTTTTGGCTAACCGGCTATCAACATGGCTATCAACACCACCAGTGTCAACAGTATTATTTTGTTCCCTGCAGAACTCTGGTGTAAAACAATCCTTTACTTTGTTGCAGGTTACACAAGTACCTATAGTTAGAATAGTTGTTGGTGCGCTGATTAGAATATTGGGGTTAGAATTAAGAGCATTAATCGTTGTTGCCATCCTAGTATCAGCATGCTCAATAAGATTGTTCTGAGAACTTAATTTAGCACCAAGCATATCCAAATGGTCCAATCTTTTCCTCAACATGTCAAAGTTATTATGCAGTAAGTCTCTGATGTGATGCGTCCATACACAGTGTCTGCGACAAATGTAATAAGTGGGTCCCCTTGATTCTAACATTCTAAGAGAGGAAATCCTGCATCAGTCTGGGTGCCGATGGATTTGCCAGGCTCCTTATTTGAGATTTGTGTAGGAGCTTCCGAGGTCGTAGTAGGGGCCGAAGTGTGTATCCAAGAACTCAGTGTGGTGCGGGATAAACCTATGCGAGTTGGTTGTTTCCTCTTTGTAATGACAGGTTTCGCTGGCTTTCTCTTTCGTTTTGCCCCAGAAACTACCTCAGACCCTGCAGATTTTGGAGTGGGGGCCAGATTTAGGAAGGGGGTTGCTGTGTCTGCTCCATCCTTTGACTCAGCCGGAGAAACCTCAATATTGATGATATAATCGTTAATACAGCCATTGTGCAAAGGGGCACTCAAGTTATGAAGAAGTGAAGTGGTAACATTATCTCCCCCTGGCATAAGACCTATCGACGGAGGGGGACCCCGGCACCAAGCGAAAGGCGCCTCTCAGTTAGTTACATCTCGTTGGCCACAATACTGACAGACCTTTCCAGCATACTATTGAAGCTAGATGTAACGGGTCGTTGTAGGGGTAATCCCCCACGCTTCCCCATATTGACCAGCGCACAACAATAGAAATATATGCGCACTCACATTGGAGGGAATAATCAATTAGCATGTGAAAGGGGGCTGGCCCAACCCAGTATCTTCCGGACTCTGACAGGCACAGACGGGCCTGCCCTTGGCCTCCCGGTGCTTAATCCTGGCGTGTGCGAAGGTTTCAAGATACTTGGCCCATAGGAAACTATAAATGCGTGATTTTACACAAAGTACCTGTAGATGTGTCAAATATTCATAAGGCCAAATAGCCACAGAGAAGGGAGGCGTCGAGAAACAAAGGGATGTTTCAGTTCCTGCGTCCTTGGGGAGGTGATGCGACAGTTCAGCTGCATGCAGGAGAAGTGATGCATTGAATTAGGACTGTAGGGTAAAGTGATGCGTCGACTACAAGACGGTACTGGTCTGCAGGTTATGCGTCAGGAAAAACTTGCCACACAGGTGCGATGCGTGGAAATCGTGAATGCGTTGGCGATCGTAGGGGTGGGGGCAAGTGAAGCGGCATCGGTTTCTTCAGTTGATATTCGACAAGTAATTTTCCCCTTCCTCAAGCGCCTTGGGACCCTGTGGGTATGTAGTGCGCTATATAAATTTCTGACTTGACTTGAGTTGCGATCCCAAGCTGTGTCGACTCTTGCAGTTGCGCAGGTGCTGTGTCATTTCTGCAGCGGACGGCAGCAGTGCATTGAGATTCTTCCCGCACAGCAGTGCTGCGTCGGAAAATCATCCGCAAGAATGGAGATGCGTCAGTTTTCTTAGTTTCTTCAATTTCTTCCAGCTCTCAACCCCAGTAACAACCTCCAGAGGCCCAAAACTGGACCAGGAACCTCCTGGCAGGTCAGAACTCTCAGCAATATAGTTTAGGGGAGGTGCATAAAATAACATTTTATTTTTCATGGTGGGCCAGTCCTTACTGAAAGTCCAAGCACAGTCTCTTAGGTCCCATTCAAGCATTCCACTGGGTCCACAGTTTGAAGTCGAAAATTGGCACCCAAAAGGCTCAGATAAAACACAGTTTGCCCTCTAATAATGTGCATGCTCAGTTTGTTTAAATGTTTTCAAGAAAAGGTGCAGGTCGTGTGCTACCTTGCTGCTAGGAAATCATCACAAGACCCCAGGAGGACGAGAATTGGCCTTTGTCAGTGGTCTCCAGCAGCTAGCTTCAGATTTTCCTGTTTAGACTGAACTTTTTACAATCCTTTTGAACATAGGGCATTGAAGGACCTCTAACTGTGTCATTGACATATATTCATTTTTGAATTACTTTTAAATTATAATTTGACCAATAGTTTGACTTATTATAATTAGGTATTATTTATTCTTTATTGCCGATTGAAGGAGGGCTTACCAACTCTGGGAGTACTTCATGCAATGGAAATTTATAAACAACTTTTTGAAGAGGCATTTATTTGGATGGAACAAGAAATCACCACTGATATCATTAATAGAATGCCCCGGTTACTTACCGGTAATCTTCATTACTCCGATTCCTAGTCTTCCTCGCCACAGTAATTACTAATGAGCATTCTGCTCCTACAGAAACTCCAAGCAAACGTTAACCTACTAGTCTCCTATCCCTCCAATATGGCCCCCAGTGGCAACCACCAATCACATAAAAGGATCCAAGATCCACATCATGACCAGAAAACCAAAGCCATATACATGAAGCCACAACAAAGGGCCAGGAGCGAAGGGAAACTATACTGTGGCGAGGAAGACTAGGACTCTGAGCAATGAAGATTACCGGTAATTAACCGGGGCATTACCTCCTCGTCCGTCTTCATCACCACAGTCATTT
Organism: Lissotriton vulgaris; assembly: GCF_964263255.1. NCBI lineage: Eukaryota > Metazoa > Chordata > Amphibia > Caudata > Salamandridae > Lissotriton > Lissotriton vulgaris. The sequence goes on from NC_141693.1 coordinate 78,136,276, forward strand.
CTAATGAGCAGATACCAAAGCAATATCAGCTTCATGGATAGGAAACACAGCCCACATGTGGAAGGCAGTACAACAAAAAACACCAGTGACAACAACGGAGAGAGACACCTCTCAAGAAACCACTGAGTACGGAACCAAAGAGGCAAAGGCAACAGAAGCACCAACCTCAAGCCGGCAATGAGAAATGAAGGCACGAGGGGAAGACCAAGTGGCCGTCCTGCAAAACACCCATGGAAACAACCTGAAAGGTGGTCCAAGAAACAGCAACAAAATGAGTAGAACGCCACCGAAGCGGACGAGAGGGAACTACCGACTGAAACAGACACCAAAAGGAGAGCTGCCCAAATTCACTGATGAAGAGTGGAAGAGATGTCAACAGTCCCTGATGGGGCAGCCAAAATGACAAACAAAAGGCCACCACAGAAAAAGCAGCCGTGCGAGGTAAATAAAACACCAAGGCACGCCACATGACCAAAAATGAGCAAAGGAGTCAACAGGAAGCATCACCTCCGCCAACCGACTAAATAAAGAGCACAAGCAGGCACAAAAGAAGGAAGAGCAAACAAGAGCACCCAAGCCTTTAGAACATAAAAACAGCAAATTCCCCCACTTCAACTGACCAAAGGGAACCCTGTACAATGCACTCAACACCACGGAAGGTCCTTCAGGGAGGAGACAACACAGGACAAGGGCGTATAACTGCCAGAGATGCGAAAAGATGAGACCTCAAAGGCCCCATAGACACAAAAAGGGAGACCAAGAAAAAACTCTAAAGGCAGTCCCCCCAAACATGGAGGTCAGAAAGGGCCAAGCCCAATGAACACGACCACCTAAAATATATCCAGGACCCGAACAGGAGCCAAACCATAGCGCAGACTCAAAATAGGAAAGGAGACCCAATGCATAGTGAAAGACAACAAAAGCAGAGAGACCCATAAGACCCGCAATTCCAAATGAACAATCATTCAGGAACAGGGAAGACAGCACAAGAGCCAACCCAGAAGGAATACAGACCGGAACATCGGAAGAGGAACCAGAGGGCCCATGAAATGGATACAAAAGGAACGGCAACGACCAACCAGGATGCAATGCCGCCACCAACAACAGAGGAAACCACGGGGGCGAAGTCAACCTGGAACCACCAGATGCACCAAAACCCAATCACACCCAAACCTCAGCAAAATCGCCGGAATCAGGGGAACCTGAGGAAGGGAAACAACAGGCCCCTCGGCCACTGGAAGGATATTGCATCCATCCCCCAAGCCCATGGAAAAGGCATAAATGCGTAGAAACAATGGAACGTGCCAAGGACCGAAGAAGCAAACAAGTCCACAATCGGACACCCAAAACACCACAACAATGGCAGGATTATCATCAGGAACAGATAAAAAAAAAACAAGGAGGGAAAGATCCCACACAGACAGTCCGCCAACACATTCCCCCTGTTCAGGAGAGAAATCGCAGACAGTGAGGCCAATCATGACCTCGGCCTGGAACTATGGAGTCGACAGAAGAAACTGAGGGAGCGAACAACGCAACCCTCTCTATAGAGAGAAGAAGAACATGACGACATGAGTCCGCCCGGACACCAACACGACGAACCTCCAGCAAGGCCGGTAAATGTCAAGCGACCCAACTGAACAGCCTTCAGCCCCATGCAACGGAGAACAAGAAAGCAGAGCCATCGACCACCAGGCCGCATCAAAGAGTCATCCAGATTAGCCCACCCCCCCAGTGCAACAGATAGGCACTCGCAGTGACCATCGGAGAGGGAACAAACAGAAACGGATAACATCGGAACAGATGACCAACATCCAGCCACCAACACAGAACTACCCTCTCTAGGGCAGGCACAGGAACCCCCAAATCGAAATCTAGACCATAGGGGTGTCAATGAGAAAAACAATACAACTCACCATAATAGACAAAGGGAGAGTAGCCCAAGGCACCACCAACAAGTAGGCGGACAGTACACCTGGACCCCCAACCAAAGTCACACTGGAGGGCAAGTCCCTGACACCAGGGACCGAAAACAGATGTCAGAGGCAATGTCAGTGCATGATGCATGAACACCAAACCAACAGCGTCCCAAGTGAGCCCCAATGTACACCCGATCCAGAGAAGGAACCAGGAATCAAGAGAATCCGTGACCCACAAGGAGCAGGCAACTCTCACGGACATGGAGCATTGCCCCAGAGAAAAAAGAAGCAGATACAACCAAACAACCAGGTAAGGAAGACCACAATCCCCCTCCCATGAAAAAGCCTAACCAGAGGTGCCAGAACCACAGCAAAGACACGAGGGCAGGAACACAGGTCAAAAGGACAGGGACAAGGAGAGAAGCATCCCGCAAACCGAAGGAATCCAGAAACCCAACGAAGGAGCAGAGGCAGGAACACCTGTAAGGACACCAATCTGACAGGATCAAAACATCAATCCAACCAAGTCTGATCCACCACCGGACACAGGCCATCAACGAGACACCCCACCAGGAAGAGAACAAAGAATACATCCGGCCCCAGCTGATCCACAGGCAGCGGAACAATAGCGCCATATTCCACAAGGTAGCGGAAGCCCCCAACAGTGCCTCCAAACATAGAGGGAACCGGGGGCAAGGGGGTACCCAAAACCTTCTGGAGGAGACAGAATAAAAACAAGGAGAAAACGGTCAACACCATCAGGAGAGCCCAGTGGACTGACACAGCCCGCATCCAGCCGACTGCAAAGAGAGACAGCCGACCCCCGACAGAATCCACACCCGAAGCAACCCTAGGCATCAGACGAGGAGGAAGAGGTGGCAGGGAATAGGGACAAGTCAGAGGAAGAAGTACCCCGACCACGTCCAAGAGCGCGAAAGGTCGGAGGAGCCCACCCACGACGAGCAGGAGCAAGTGCAAAATCACTCATCAGAACCACCAAGTGAGCACCAAAAGGCGAACACCAGAAAGAGAAACGCACAGGATCAAAACTCTCAGCGCAGCATCGGCTCTCTAAGACCGGAAACACAACAGGCGTCAGCCCACAGCACCTGGTACTACCAGGCGGCCGCCCAACCAGGCACTAACCTGGCACGACCTGTAACTTCAGAGAGCAATCGAGATCAGGTGTGGCATAGGTCAGAATGGGCATAGGCTCAAGGAGTCAAAGGAAACGAAAGAAAGAAACCGCCCCCATCATCCCATCAGGGTGTGAGTGGGACAACAACCATGCCCAGTCCAACATCCACTGTGACGGAGGCAGAAAAACAAACTGCAAAGTCCTGCAAGGGAAAACGGTTATTCAGAAACCGGGGGAAACATATGAACAACATCATTCCAAACAGGTGAGTAGAGAGGCAACAAAATAGCGCAAAGAATGAGAGACCTCCACATCCACTACGGACACGGGAAACAAAAGGGCGGAATGGATGCGTTGAACAATATCCGTAAGACCCCCCAAACAAAACGACCATATAGGCCCACACCTTCCACCCCCTCTGAGACAGGGGAAGGACCCGGAACACATCTGGCCCCTTTGGAAGGAGGAAGCGAGTCCCGAACATGCAAGGCAGCTGCTACCGCAGTAATCAATAACTGCTGCATCAATGCATGGTAAGGGACTGAGTCCTGAGAACCAGTACAAAGAATAACCAGTAATATCACCACGGCAAGTAGGAGCACTCAAAAGTGTGCCATCACCATGGAAACCAGAGAAAATAGCCCCATTCCTGGAGCGGCAGGCCCTAAGCAAACATGTCACAGCATGATCCCAAGAAGAAACTCAGTAAATCAAGCGCCGACCCCTACAGACTCAATAAACAACGAAGAGTTTGCTCCTAATCAGTTAGGCTGAGCATTTAAACATAATAAACCGAAGAAAATGCCAAAACTGATGTGTGAAATAAACATTCAATTTTGTTCATAAGCTAGAAAAACTCATTCCAACCTAAGATATTGCTAATAAATAGCGTTTTATTCAATCAATTCAGAGGAAATTGTTTCAAAAGAATTAATACATTTTATACAGTACTACACCATTATATTATACAACACTCATTCAACTAGTCATCCATATCACACACATACAAAAGCAGACATCCATATGTACATAAATTAAAGAGTTATCACAAGGGAAAAGAAAAATCACGAGGGAGAAAAAAGAATTCAGAAGGAAGGAAACAAGGGCTGCTCAACCAATACTCATCTGTAATATACCATCTATCTATACATATATACACAACACGAGACTACTCATGAACAACTTAAATGATGTCACACATTCTCCTCAGTGACCCTCAGTGTCTCGGCCACTTCACAGAATGAGACAGATAAACTACTTAGGTTGAGAAAAAAACAAATTAGAACGGACCTACATGGTCATTTCCTTTTACAACATTTAAGGGAAGGTACGATCCCGGGTGGTCTTCAAATTAAAAACATTCCGGTCATCTTTACGGAAGACCCTATATTTAAAAAAGGTTTCAGTCAAATAGAAACCAAATGCAGTAGGGACCTTATGGTCCTTACTGTAGAAACAGCTGTAAGAATCTCTAGACAAGAACTTGAACAAATAGCCCAACTTGAGTCTGAGATACTTGGCAATCCTGCGATAGTTGATGCCAAGGCCTTAATAGATAAAGTAGCTAAAGAAATACAAGACTTCAAAGATTATAGCGTGACTCAAAAAACCAACCAGTTCGAGAAGGACAAAAAGAACTTTTCCCTCGAAAACGTTTACCCCTTTTTACAAACTGATTTTTACACCAAACCTGATTCTAGGCGCTTTTTATCAGGGAACCGTGGCAGATCACGTAATCAATTTATAACTTTCTCAGATACTTCATCTTCAGGCGGTGAAAGTGACCATAGCGGAAATAGTGGCAGTAGTGGACAAACGAATAGGAACCGAAAATGGAATCGGAACCAGCAACAGACCAATGCTCAAAATCCTTTTTTAGGGAGAGGCCAAACACGCCCGAGGGCGAAAGTACAATGGGAAATGAGAACCAGGCGTCAACACTATCAAAACCAGTAGTATCACCCATTTTTAACCTCTCACCAAAAACACTTACTGTTGCTAAACGCTATTTATTAGCAATATCTTAGGTTGGAATGAGTTTTTCTAGCTTATGAACAAAATTGAATGTTTATTTCACACATCAGTTTTGGCATTTTCTTCGACCCCTACAGACGACAGCAAGAAGCCATGCCCCACCATGAAACGGAGAGGAAGAGGGAACTGGCATGCAAAACAGGGAGGCCCGAAAAACAAGGTATGTTGAGTCTGCTAAAGCAGGACTCCGTATCATGCAAAATGAGAGGGGCATGCGGGAGAAGCAAACTTGTATGTGACCTACCAGTGACCGGGAGGGAAGTCAAAAACACAACCAAAGTCTGCATAAGCGCAAGTGGTGGAAACCATCAATGCAGGTTAAAGGCGCCATATTAGCATTCCAACAACACAAACACTGGTATGCTGATCTGCTCGGACCCATCAGCCGACCCGTGCATCAAACGGCAAGAATTCATATGTGGTAGCGTGACCGGGAAACAGAAACACACACTGTAGCAGAAGCGGACATAAACTGTGAGTGAAAGCAGCCCCCACACGCCCTGCCGTATACATGACCGCCAGCAGGAAACCAAACGCCGTGGCTACAAACAGGAAGGCGTGAAGAGAAATGCACAGGGGACCCAGACAAGACGCCGAGTCTGCTAAGGCAGGACTCGGTGTCTGCAGCAGAAATCCTCACCGGCACAGAAAGCAAGACCCTGCGAGTCCGCTAAAGCAGGACAGGGGAATATGTAGAAAGTGCCCAACAAGGCGGGGATAAAAACAAAGCAAAACAACAATTGCATGCCCCTCTCTAAAACGGGGCACAAGAGTGCGCTAAAGCAGGACCGCCGCCCCCAACTTACCTGTAGAACAGGAACATGAACTGCACTCGGAGTAGTGCAGAAACAAAAAACAGGTCGTGGTGTGGATCTTGTATCCTTTTATGTGATTGGTGGTTGCCACTGGGGGCCATATTGAAGGGATAGGGAGACTAGCATGTTAGCTTATGCTTGGAGTTTCTGTAGGAGCAGAATGCTCATTAGCAATTACTGTGGCGAGGAAGACGGACGAGGAGGTAATTTTTAACATTAAATTTAGTTCATCAGGCAGTAACTACCGGTTATAGGAAGAATACATCATTGGTTACTGGAGAGATTACTTATAAGATTGTGAAGACAAATGAAATTGTTTCATTATGTTATAGCTCAACTAATGATGAGACAAATCCGTTGAAACTATAATTTAAACCAGCCTATTATGGCATGCATGGTGTCTACGAATTTCTAAAGATACTGTACAGAAAGAGAGATAAGGCGGGGCATACCTCCCCGTTCTATTTGCTCAGTGTAAAATCTATTGTAAGGACAAAAGGATAAATGCATCCAAAACTGGAAAGCCTGTGTCAGCTTTAATTCATTCTTCATTTTGCAAGATATGTCTGTTAACAATGCTGTTCAAGCTTAATTTTAGTGTAAAGGCAGTAAAATGGTAGCTACCCCATTGTAATGAGGCTTCATGTACTGCATCAAGGAAAAGTAATACAAATATATAAAGGGCGTTATTGTGTCTGCTGTGAGCATAGCATTTGCACAGTGGAGATGGCAGTTGCCTCCAGTCCCAAGTATTGAGATACGTTTATTGGCTTGTCGGCAGTGTTTGTATGAACAATGGTGTGTGTGAAAACCCAGAGAGAGTGTCAGATTCAGGTCTAGCAGCATGGAATATGGAAGCTTACTTAATGTTGCACAATGGGAAAACTTCTATTAAAGGGAGAGGAATGCGAGCAGGATTTTTGAGATGGTAACATACTCTCGAACCAGATCATGTAGTGTTCTCTGTTGTTCACAAAAGATAATCTTGATCTGATGAGTTTCTTTGTGAAATGAAGCATAGCAAATCATCAGGGGTTTTATTCTTCATGAATCAACCGTTACTGAAGTATTCATTTAGCATATGCAATAAAAAACAATCTCAATTGTTGCACTAATCGCAATTTTGCTAGTTTGACTCATATATATATTTTTTCTTCTTTTAGAGCTCGCATGTGATGCCAAATTAAAAGACATTCTGCGTTTTGTGACTGGCGCTAACCCAGTTCCACCACTCTGCTTTAATCCTCAACCATCAATAGAGTTTCTGCATGCATGCAATGGCGACGTCCAAATGTCTTCCCAGAAGCAAACATCTGTGGAAATGTGTTACGCCTCCCCCTTTCAAAATACTATGAAGAATTTTAAACAAACATGGACTTTGGGATACTGAATTCACCTTGATTTGGGCAGGCCTAGTGATCATATTTAGATGATGGGCAGAATGCATACATATATGATGAAGTAGTTATAGATACGAAGGATTGATCATGCTGTAAATTTAACTAATTATTTTACGCCAATAAATTTCGTACCACGGAATACATTTGAAGCTTGCAGTTGGGCACGCATTTCCCCCAAGCAACCAGTCCTCTTGTTTTTCTCTCCCAAATTTGTAGCTCTGTTTATAAATTTCTCCCCAATAATTCTCTATTGAAATGTGTGTGGAAGTTGTTGTTCATTCTCACGTATCTGTACCACAGAACAAGCAATGCCTCAGTTAGAGGCACTTCTTAACGGTAAGCAAATGTATCAAAACATGCATCCAAAGTTGCTGTTTCCTGGGTTGAATGACGTTGTAATACTGCTCCTTACACATAGCTCTTTGAACCACTGAATGGAAGTTTCCTTTGCTGTGCTGTTGTTATACTTGTGGTGTGAGTGAAGCCTAACTGATTCAAATATATATATAACTATCTTGCACACTCTGTTGAGTATTATCCCCATTCAGAGCATTAGTGTAGTTTTCTGTTGCAGTAACCCCCCCATTCTTTGCCAGATTTCTGATGTCCTTTGACTTGATGTGGCCTGGGTTCCTGCCAATCAGGTTCCCAGGACTGTGTTCGTTCCCATAACTGTACCTTGTACCCCCAATTGGCACCTCTCTGGCCACATGTCAGTCCCTTGTAAAATGTACCAAGGGTACCCAGGGCACTATGGCCAGGTAAGGCCTCTAAGGGCCGCAGCACTTATTTTGCCACCCTTCGAGGCCCTGTACCTTTACACACACTCTGCCATTGCAGGCTGCGTGTGTTTTGGTGAAGAGTCTACATGGCACACATCCCTGTGTGCCATGCCTACAACCCACTACCCTGGCATGGGTCAGCCACCCCTCTAGCTGGGTGCACTATATCAGTGGTGGGGGTACAGGTGCATGAGCCCTGTACCCCTACAGTGTCTAGACCAATTCTTAGACATTGTAAGTGCAGTAATGCTATTAAGAGTATAAGGTGCTGGGAGTTTGTCATTATGAACTCCATAGCACCATAATGGCTTTACTGAAAACAGGGAACTTTGGTGTCCACTTCTCAGCACATTAAACCCACACTGATGTCAGTGTAGGATTTCATGAAAAATGCACTCGGTGGGCATCTTAGTGATGCCCCCTGAAAAACAACAAGCCTCTGGTGCGTTCCCTGACTGGTACACACCAGACTGCCACCACAAGACATGTTTCTAGACCCCTGGGGTGGGAGCCTTCACTCCATGAGCCCAGAACAAAAGCCTTTATTGAGCGGAGGTGATCACACCTCCCCAGGCCAGGAAGAGCCGTCTGTGGCAGGGGAGCTTCAAAGGTCTTGCAGCCTTTGTAACACGACCCCCAGCCTCTCCTACTATTAGGAGCGTTCCCCCTTCCTGTCTCCCCTCCTATTCAGCGGAAAGACAGGTGGGAACATTTAGCACAGCCCAGAAGGTGTGCCCACCTATGCCAACCCCACCCCTAAGGTGGGGGAGGCAGGATGAAGCCCACTCTTCAGAGCCTGCCATCTGAGGCACTTTCCAATCCGGATGAGGGATTGTGCCCACTCCCCCACGTGGGGTGAGCACACCAAGGGACCCCTAAAACGCCACCTAAATACAGTATTTCGGAATCAACCCTGAACCAAGAAGACAGATTCCCGCAACCTACGAAGAAGAAGGATGAAAGAAGATGCCCAGCAGAGGAGACTGCAGAAACAAACTAGCTTGGCCCCAGCCCTACCGGCCTGTCTGCAGTTTCTAGAGATCCTGTGTCAAAAGTCTCCTTGTGTTGCAGCCAGTGACCTCCAGAAACCCTGGGAGGACCGACTGCCTTCTGCAAAGTTAGATTTCCTGTGAACAGCAGCTCAAGAAAGACTCTGAGCCTGCTGAGGACAAAGAAACCGGACACCTGGAACCACCACTGTTCCCGACGACTAAGGCCTGAATCAGAGTGGCCCACTGGTCACAGCGAGGCCCCCCAGCGCTTCAGAGTCCGAGTCCACCGTGGGTTGGCCCCTCCAAGACTCCCTGACATCACTTGCAGCCTCTGCAAGGAGACCCCCAACCGCAAGTGGTCGAGTAGGGTGAAATCCGACCTCAAAAGACACCCATGCATCCAGCTGCCCTGCACCCTGGAGAAGAGAACCTGAGGTGCACCTACGTCCCAGAGCACTCAAACTGACCTGCCCAGCTGTTGGTTCCTCCCGGAAGTCTTCCTGGACCAAGCCTGCACCCAAAATCCAAAACCACCAACTCCCATTGAAAACAACAGGGCCCATGATGCCAAAACAGCACCCCGCCGCCCCTGTGCCGCTGTGGGTGCACCTTGTGTGCTAAACTGGATCCCCTGTCACCCTGAGCATAAGTCCAGGAGCTTTGTTCCCACAACCTTGTGGCCTGCCGGTGAGGAGCCACCAACCGGAGGCCCCCTATACCCCATTGGATAAAATTGGACCTCATCACTCTGCACCCGGCTGCCCTAGTGCTGCTGAGGGTGTTCTGGGATTCCATCCTCGACCCTGGGGGGAACCTGGTTTTAACCCCAAAAACAAAACTCCCACAACCAAGTACTTACCTTTAAACCGATAACTCCATTTCCTCCCCTAGGACTGCATTGACTGCTTTCTTGTGAAAACATTTCTGTGTGGAGTTGGTTTTGTATGAGAACTTGAAAAACTGCATATAACTAAAAACTGCTTTACTTATCTTTTATCTAGGAAATGTCCTAGTGTGATATCCAGGCATATCACACTGAGTGAAAAAAGTAATCTGAATAGTAATCAAAAGTAATCTGAGTAATTTCTACTGTATTGAAAGTATTTACAAACCTGTAACAGTCATTTTCATTCAGTTTGCTTGTATTGTATAACCTGCCTTGAAAAGTACCATTTACACTTACCTGTGCCAGGCTTGCTTGGTTCTAGAAAATAAATATAACTTAATAATATTTTTATACAAATAAAATTGGTCTGAGTTCAGTCTTGATTGAATGACATCATTTGCTGACTTAAACACAACATGCATATACCACACAGGACACAAACGCATTACATACAGTTGGCATGTTAGCAACAGGATCTAGGATAATGCATGAACTGTTACATGAGTGGCCCAGTAGGTCTCTTCTCCACTAATACAAGTAAAAAGGGCTTGTTATCTGTAAGGACGCCCAAGTTTTGCTAGCATTACATTTAGTTAGCCGGGTTTCTAAGACCTTGCAGATTTGAGATCTAACAAGGTTTGTAAGGTTTATATGTAAAGTAATCTGATATCTGAGTGTTATATGGTCAGTCCTGCAGAGTTAACTCTCAAGCTTGGGAATGGGGAGAAGCAGGCCCACCGGTTGTTGGGCTTTGAGCTACATGCACCAAGAGACCCATAGCAAGGGGGAGAAGCCACTGATAAGGATGTTGAACACCCTGGTGTTTTGACCCATGCAGCCAGTCTCAGAGTGGCCTTCAGTTCAGAGAGGGAATATATCTGGGTTCACTGTTAAGAAGATGTCTTAGTGATAATTTGGTGCATGTATAATCAGGAGAGATAATAGTTAGGTGCATAGGTGGGTAGGGGCAAACTCCCGGGGTCACAAAAGGTTACAGGAGTAGGCGATGAAACACTGCAAAAATATTAATCATTTGTGGATAGACTGCATGGGTGTTCAACTAGTAACGGGAAGGAACAGAATAGTGGAATTAGAGAATGGAGCTATCTAGAAGAAACAAGCAAAGGTTATTGGCAGGATGTAACCGAGATTAGCATCTAGGCCATGTATGGCTAGCGACATGCAAAATATACAAAACAGCACAAGTAGAAAATAAAGGCATAATCAGAACTAATGTAAATAAATACCACAAGGAAGATGGAGGGTTTTGAGAGTGGAAATTATAATGATACCGACTGAGTAGGGCCAGGGTGGAAGAGGTAAAAGCAACAACCAGGCGTATGGGAAGGGTAAGGGCAGGAAACTGGTGTATCTGATAGAGGCTTCTAGCTGCAGATTTCTCACCTTACATTATTTCCCAGGTGTCAGACTGGTTTTTGAGCAGTAACCTTTCAGGCGGTAGGTGACATCATTCTGCTCTACGTATGCCTTGTCTGCTCTGTAAATTGCATGGTCTGAGCCTATATTGGAGCCACTCCAGCATGCTGACTTAAGTTCTTTCCTTTCCATGTCAGATACCACTGATCCATTCAGAGCTACCCTAGTAGCTTTCTGACTTTTTTCTTGCATTTTATTGAACCTTTTTTTAGATTTCTCTCCTGGTGTGACATGATATCCCCAAAGAGACCTACTGTTTATAAAACATGTGGTGCCTGTCACTGGCATATATCTGTGACAGACCCACACTCGGCTTGTCTATGGTGCTTGGATAAAGACCATGATTCTAAGATCTGCCACTACTGCCGAGCCAAGGACCCAAAGGCACTAAGGGAGTATTCCCTCAATCTAATCATAATCCGATGTCAGATGACCCCACGATGCTCAAGATCCCAGTTGAGCTGCACCCAGTGGTCGTCTCATTCTAAGTTGTTGGCTAAATCCCAACGCGAGAAGAAAACCAAGAAGCCGGAGAGATACTAGACTTCCTCACACCGATCTAAGTCATCGGGAGCGTCGGCCCTCCAGGCCATGCACTTCAGCAGAGCCTGAGACAGACTCCGTTCCGTGCGTTTATGACTTTCCCTGAACCAGAATGAGCCCTGCCCATCTGATAGGATTTTCTAAGGTCATGTACATCATATTTGAGGGGGCCCAGCACCTCTGGAGTGCCTTCAGGCCCAACAGACTCAGGAAGGGCCCTCACTGGAGCCTCACTGGCAGGTTCACCGTAGGCAGCAAAACTTAAGAAGGAGTGAGAAGTCTTTACAGGAGATATATCCTCATCTTCACCAACAAAATGCTTCAACAAGCTATAAGAGGAAATATCTTGAATATCATAAAGTGCATGTATATGGTCTATCTGAGACCGGTAAGTAACGACACCCAGATAAATCGGTGCTCAGCTTACATTTTTCTCTGACTTGTGTGAGATTAAAGAAGAGTTTTTACGGATATATACCTGGGTATGTGTATATATACATAATTTAATATAGCCCCTAAACCTACACCATTAAATAACTTTTCTAGGTTTTGAGGGTTATTTTAACTCGCCAAGATCCCCTACCTTCACTCACAGTTATCACAGAACTCTGCTTACAAGCATGTCGAGTCCACTCACACACCTTATTTGTGTGGGTGAGGGTCCAATGATGAAGCAAGCAACAGGTGGTACCTGTGGGTGAGTCAAGATGAATGTCCTGACAGGTGCTTCAACCGAGTGTCGCCCCATCTGAACTCTAATTCTTTTTAATGAAGCCCTTACTGATGTCCTACTCAGGGCCTGGTGGAAGCCCTGCATAGGGCCTCATGTGCATAGTACAATTTCCTGTCACAGTTGTTCCACTCTTGGGGACCCAAGTTTCCTTAGCTAGCACCCCACCCTGGAGAGCTGAAAGGCCCAAGCCTCCAACTCTAGAGTGAAACCTTGTATGTTGCATACCACTCCACTGGATAGGGAGTACAAGAGGTTGAACACCTTTGGGAAAAGGAAGTTCTCTGTGTCTTCTGCCAGCCTTGCACTGCGGTCATCGAACACAGCATGCATCTTGGACCGATACTCGCATATGATATGGGACTCGGTTGCTCAAGTGCAGCCTATTGTCTCGGAGACCAGAGCCATTGCTGAAGGGAGAGATGCAGCAAAATTCTCGTTGCTGGAGCACTTTAAGGATAGAAGAGCTACGGCCAGGTCATTGGACTACTCCATGGCCCCTTGCCAATCTCAGTTCAGCTTCCACCAGAGAAGAAGTTTTCAAATGCATTAATACCTTTCCAACCATTTCATGGCATTGGATGCAGGCCTCACAAACCAACTGGTAGAGGTAGCCAAAGAGCAGGCCTGTAACCCCACCTCTCCATCAGCCGTAGCCTCAAAACTCCTTTAGTTTGCCCTCCTACCATCATGTGCATCCAGTGGATAGGCCACCAGCTGCATCACTGAAGTTTGGAAACATCAGACGATTGTGTTTTACAGATTGCCAAAAGGGGCTACTCCATCCCCTTTGTGACAACCCCTCCACCTTTGTCATCCACTTACAATGGGTTGATGGTGGACCACCTCTCCTTGCTCTATCAGGAAGTGTTGGCTCTTTTGGCCAAGTAGCTTAATCATGAGGGTGCCGACATCAGAAGTAGGTCACAGATTCTATAGCTTCTAATTTCTGGTGCCCAAAAAGGACAGAGGCCTTCATACTATTCTAGACCTGCACCTTCACAATTTATTTCTGAGAAATGAGAAATTCAACATGCTCATGCTAGCTCAAGTCCTGTCTGCCCTGCATCCAGGAGACTGGATGGTTGTGTTGGACTTGCAGGACACATATTTCCACATGCCTGTCCTGCCTGTCTACAGACGTTACCTGCTATTCATGTGTGCCAAGAGCACTTTCAGTTTGCTGTGCTCCCATTCAGCTTTACCAGCACCCCTTGAGTGCTCACCAAGGTGATGACAGTGGTTGCTGCATGTCTGCAGAGGTCAGGGATTCCAGTCTTCCCCAACCTCGATGATTGGCTGTTTAAGGTGGGCTGACAACAGGTAGTTGCCTGCCATTTCAAGACTACTGCGAAACTCCTGCACGTGTTGGAGGTTTACTATCAATGTGCTGAAGTGAAACCTGACTCCCTCCAATGTGCTCCCTTTCATCAGAGCTGTAGTGGACAAAACAGTTTCAGAAAGCTCAAGATATTCAGACTATGATACAGATGTTTTTAGACATTATCCTGGATTTTGGAATGAATGACCCTGAGGCTGTTTGCCTCATATCATCAGTTATCTTACTTGTAACACTTGCTCGTTAGCATATGCGGGCTCTGCAGTGAGACCTGAAGTTCCATTGGGCACAGCATCAGGTGAATCTCTCCAACATTGTCCAGATCTTGGCGGTAACTGTGAAAGATGTGCAATGGTGATTGACGAACCACGATTGGGTCAATGGCAACCCTCTCTACCTTCCTCAACCAGAGCTGGCTATAGTGACAGATGTGTCACTCCTGGGCTGAGGTGGTCATCTGGGAGAGAAGGAGATCAGAGACTCTGGTCTCTGAAGGAGTTTGAGCTTCACATCAATATGTTGGAGCTTTGGATAATCAGCTTGGCATTAAAAGCCTTTCTTCCGTCAATCATGGGAAGACTGGTGCATGTGTTCATAGACAATAGTAGGGTAGGGTCGTGGACTCTTTCTCAAGGGGCTCTGCGTATCTGGACATGGCTGGAGCATCAGGTCATTTTCCTGGTGGTTCAACACCTGGCAGGCTCTTTAAAGGTCATAGCAGACAAACTCAGTCGATGATGCCTAGTGTATCACAAACGGCGTCTCCATCTAGAGGTGGTACAAGGTCTCTTTCAAGAGTGGGAGAGCCTTGGCTACATTTGTTTGCCACCGCCAGGACCCACCATGTCCACAATTTCGTGCAAGGGAGTTTCCAAGGCATCTTTCTCTTGGAGACACTTCATCTCAATTGGAGCTCCGGCCTACTGTATGTCTTTCCGCCAGTACCACTTCTGCACAGAGTTCTCAAGAAGATCAGGAATGACTGGGGCCCAGTCATTCTTGTGGGTCTGGATTGGGCAAGGAGAGACTGGTATCTCAGGTTGTTGAGCATAAGCATCGGTTCCCCAATCATATTGCCTCATTGACAGAATCTTTTGTTGCAGCAACAGGAGGGTCCTGCACTCAAACCTGCACACCGTTCAGCTTTATGTTTGAATATTGAGCAGTAACAGCTGACAGCTTTCAAACTTTCTCACAAAGTCTGTGATGAATTCATGCAGCCAAGCGTACCTCCGCAAAGTGGGTATACGCCAGCCCGCAGGGATAAAGTTGTTGCATGGTGTTTATCAGGGAACATTAATAGTCTATCTGCACCCATTTCTCAGATTGTTTTGTTTGGTCTATTCTTGGCCCTGCTCTTGGCACAGTTATTTATAGGCCATCTCAGCCTTCTTGTGGTTACCAGACCAATCTACTTTGTTCAAGGCTCCTGTTTTGGCTCAGTTCCTCAAAGATTTGCAACATAAATTTCCTCCCCTGTATTCATCATGCTCCATTGGGACTTAATGTGTGCACACTTTCAGCCACTGCACGATTGCTCCCACCGCTGATTAACCATCAAGACTGTTTTTTTAGTGCCCATTACATCAGATAGAAGGGTCAGCAAATTGCAGGCACTCTCTGTACATCCTCCCTACACCATCTTCTATCTGGACAATCTGGTACTCCGGACACATGCCTCCTTCCTACCGAAGGTTGTGACTCCTTTTCATTTTGGCCAGAGCATCACACTGCCTAACTTTTTTTTCTAGGCCTCACACTTCAAAAGAGGAGGAGCGACTCCATTGTCCGGACCCAAAAAGAGAGTTGTTGTTTCTAACTTTATCGCACAAAAGATTTCCAGGTGGACGATCAACTCTTTGTGGGGTACGAAGGTGCTAAGAAAGGGAAAAAACAACAAAAGCCCCTGCTCTAGGAAAATATCATAAAGTTTCGGTGAGTCCCGGTTATGGTACAGTAGTGAATTGCGCACATCAATAGTGTTTCAAAATCAAAAGAAAGAAATTTCAATGAAGTAGAATCCTTGTTATGGAAAACAATTTATTGTTCCTCTTGTTCTGGCCAACACGTGTTTCATCGCAGGGAAACAGACTGCGAATCTTCAGAGCTGGGTATAGATACAAAAGATGCATTTGTATGGTTGATTTGACATGAGTGAAAACGTGGTTGGTGAACCCTTAGTGATATAAAGCGGGCATGCCATGGAGTGACATTGTGTCATACATGTGTGACTTGATCTCTATGTTACTCGTGACTGTGAAAGGTGGTAATCTTTTTATCGTGGGTATACAGATTGTGTGGATGTGACTTTGACAGTCTAAAGTTATAAACATCCTTAAAAGCAAACACATTGACCAGTGTGCGTGGATAATATTTCAATTAAGAAAAACATGGGAAAGAACATGAAGAGTGGTAAAAACGAGTGAAAAAGTGTCTGTGCTTGTTGGCGGGTACACACCCCATTGTGACTTGTAGTGACTTTTTAGTGTCTCAATTTTATCAACTATATTTTAACAAAAAGGCTTTTTTGTGAAATACATTGACAATTCCATATAGTACGCTAGGCAGGAGCGAATAGTGCTGTTATGAATGCAGAAAGAGGTGTTTTAGTCTGTTCATTCTTAGTTAATGGATTTTGTCGATTTGCACGACAATAAATACAGATAGATAGAGCCTTAGTGCTCATTCCCATGTGAATGGTAATCCGAGTATTAGTATGTTATTATGAGACAAGATCGTTTTGTACGCCACTGGTTAATGTGAGCGCCAACACAGAAAAGGAGGATATCTGTTTAAACGGGTGTGCTTGGAGAAAGCAATTGTATATTTCAAATCAGAACACCAAACGTAAAATAACACGTGTTCGTCCAGTGCACGCATTTTATGTCGTCGCAGTAATTAGAGTGTGGGATATATTTTAATGTGAGGCCAAGTTCAATTCTAGTCCCTAACAGTATCTAAGCACAGGTGCGCAACTCACCCTTTTGAGAGAAAAGCCGGAAGTAGTGATGTGGCAACAAGTATGGATAATGCGCTAAGAAGCGTAGTCAGGTGGTTCCTACAGGTAAACATAGTATGTGTCATAAAAGTTGATGAAACGGGACAGTAGTATATATCGTGTCATGTAACACCATTATAGGAGCTAGTACTATCAAGAAACAAACCGTCGATATATATTCATACCTTAATAAGGTTATAAGAAAACCATGACCGGGAGGAGAAGAGATTAAAGCTGTAACGCTCAAAATCGGGTAATCAGGCGGGTACACCTGTAGAGAGAATAATGAAAAACCAAGAGTGGTGTAATCTTTTTTCATTATGATTCGGTTTGTCTTAGAGAAGGGAAATGGTCGGTATGCAAGGCGAGATGATTTACCTGGTTAGATTCGTTCCCCCTCCTGTGGTTCCCGGTGCCGTTTTTTGAAGACGGTCACCTGACAGGAAGTGGGGGTGTCTATTTAAGCCTTACTTCCGGTATTTGCTCTGTCAGTCCTAAAAGAACTAGAGCGGCAACGTCTCGTTGAATAAGTCGAAACGTTGGCCGTATTTAGAGGAAATACTACACTAAATAACGGATTGGGTGAATCAAAAAACAACGGTTACAGGTAGAAATCTCAGTATTGGTGTTCTGATAAATGGAGTGAAATATACGAAAGTCAAGAATCAGTTGGTATTCCGATAAGCAGAGTAAGTTATACGGAAGCCAAAAATCAGAGCGTGTTCGCTAGTTAGGAGTTATCTCGGTTGATATCTGGTTCAAATGAGAGGAGTAAAAGTGAAAATTGCATTATTTACACTGATTCCTGGTTCTGATGATGGTAGTGTTTGGTGTTGTTTGGTGTGACACTATGCAGACGATTTGACAGCAAAGTACATAATTGTAAAGCAGAGTAATCCAGTGAGTACATACAGTTACGTAATTCAAATGAACAACAAAAAGAAAGGCGTTTAAGACCACATATTTTACAGACATGTTGTGGTATATTCATAGAAATAAGTCTATTGAGAACATTTATGCCACTATTGTAATGTGGAGTTGGGTTTATAGAGATGTTCCGATTCTCTGTGTGGACTAGTTTTGATTTGATTTAGTTCCCTAAGAAGTATTGCATCTCAGGGTCGTAGTTTAAGCCGAATTCAATACTGCGAAGACGCATGATCCAGGTCGCTTCTTTGCGTCTCAAAGTTAGCTCTCGGTTGCCACCCCTTATGTGAGTGGGTACTGTTTCAATGCCATAGAAACTGATGCGGAAATCTTCTATGGTTGACTGACATTTGGCTACATGTAAGGCAACAGGATATTTAGGGTCTTGTTTTTGTATCGCTCTCATGTGTTCAGAGATCCTGTCTTTTAGACATCTTATTGTGCTGCCCACATATTGTTTTCCGCAATGACACTCAATTACGTATACTACATATTTCGTAGTGCAGTTGATATTCATTCTGATGTCATATGTGTCACCATTGGGACCAATGAATTTCGTTGTCTTGTGTTCGCCCATTTACACATTACACAAAAGCCGCATTTGAAGAAGCCTTTATTGCGTTGTGTCAGCCAGTCCGGAGTTGTGTCTGTTCTTGGAACGGTGGGACTGAGTCTGTTCTTCAGGGTTCTTCCTCTGCGGAAGGTTATTTGTGGAGTTAGAGGAATTAGATCCTTAAGTACTGGATCACTTTTAAGCAGATTCCAGTGTTTGGTCATACTGGTGCGAATTGATCTGTGTAGACTGTTGAATTCAGTAATCATCCTTACTGTGGAATCTTTCACCGAAACTTTATGATATTTTCCTAGAGCAGGGGCTTTTGTTGTTTTTGTACAATTAGTGTGGATCTGTAGTCCACCTCTGAGCGGTTACGAGGGATTATGGTTACGAGGGATTACCGCCCGCCCCCTTGCCTGGAGTCTGACACTCTACAACACCACAATACCCTGCGGTTACTAGGTAGCGCGCCTGTCCTATTCTGGAATACCTGAAACCCTCCCAGTGTATCAATTGCTAAGAAAGGGAAGGTTGTGCAGAAATGGACCATCTCAAGAGGGATAGTGCTCTGCACAAATAACAGCTATGTATTGGGCAAGAAGCAACCCCCTGAGGGGTTGCTTGCTCATTCCACCACAGCCAAGGCGGCAACCACTGCATTAGCCTAAGTAGTCCCTGTCCTGGTCATCTGTGAGGCAGCAACATGGGCATCTCTGCTGATGCCTACCAAGCACTACTGCCTGAACAGCAGTCAGGTCCTTTGTGAAGGGCACTTTGTCTGCTTAGTCCTGTAGGACTTCCTGGTTTAAATTAGCTTTGTATGCCCACCTCCCAGGAGAAATGCTTCAGTTTTGTATTTTAAGGTAAGAAATCTGTGGCTAGAAATCTCTATCAGATGATCAAGTTACTTACCTTTGGTAATGCCTTATCTGGTAGAGTATCTATGTAGCTGTAGATTGCTTACTGGTCATCCCATCCTCCATGATCGCAGACCTGATTACAGTGTGAGGGTCACCCTTCTAAGGGCCTTAGAATTTCAGTTTAGTTGTCAGTCTTCATCATAGTTCTGCATTCATGGGGTGGAAGGTCGCGAAAGGAACTGACATCAGTGCTCCAGGGTGGTATTTATATAGGCACCACGCATTACATTGCCGGTGCAGACTCCACCAACACAGAGCCAAATGAGGCCACCTACCAGTGTGCAAGGGTGCTGCTTGAAATCTTCTGGATCTAGTCTGACTCCTAGGTAATATTCTATGGTTAGGAATCTGCAGCTAAGTAGAGTCTCTACCAGAAAATGCATTACTAAATGTAAGTAACTTCTTGTGAGAAACAGACTGCAATGGTTAGAGGGACCAGGTAGACAAATTGTACAGGAAGAGGAGTGTGGCACTGGGGAGATAGATATGGAGGTAAGATCTCAATGGGACCAAGTGAGGAAAAATGCATTATTGTGCAAAAGAAAGGTAGGAAGCATGAGTGTGTCTAGGAGCCCAGTCACAAAAACAAAGCAAAGTACGAAGAGATACAGGGCAGAAAATGGCACCACCAAAGAATAAAGAAGGAAAGGAATACAACTGATTGCATGGGATACTCCGAGTATGTACAGGGGAGTGGAAGAAAGAAACTGCACAATATTAAGAGTAAGCCAGAAAGAGAAGTATACTAAAGTTCATACCCTGTTGAGGTGGGATGAGGCGACAACACCAGGAAGGAGTACACATGGGAAGCTAAAGGTCTAAATGCAGGGAATAGATCCAGGTTGGAATGGGATCTAAGGAGAAATGGTACATGGAAGTACGCAAGAAGGGCGGGAAGTAGACAAATCAAAGGGGTCAAGGCTCTGTAAGGCACAGGACTGAATGGAGGAGGTAGCCCAAGTATACAGAATACAAACTACACCACCATGGAAGCTGGCACAAAGATACTACATGTTAAATTGAGTGCTGGATGCTAAAGGAACAGGATTCTCCTAAGGGCTCCCCTCGAAATTGTCTGAAAAACCTAACAAATAAATTGCCTTCAGCTAAGCTGTAGGCAGTGTGCCTGTTTGAAAGTGGATTATTGGTAGGAAAAATGTAGGTCTGCCAGTGGCAATAAGAGCACTAACACATGGTAGGACTCAGCATAGGTCTTAGAAAATTATTCCTATGCTCAACCCTGGGTAACGTGGCTGTGAGCAGTCAGGCTTAACTTCAAAGACAGGTATATAAAGCATTTAAAACACAATTTCAAAACAACACATAAGAAAAATCCAACATAAATTCATAAAAATAGTAAATACTTGTATCTCTAAAATGACACAAAAACCACAAAAATGAAATGTACGGAACCGGAGATATGAATTTTCAAAGATTTAATAAAATATAGCACTTAGAAGTTTATGGCATCATATTGTGATACCTGCTGGTGATAGATCGCGGCAAAGTCAAAGTTTCAGGCCAACCACGATGGAGCCCTGGGCGGCTCCAGCTTGCTCCAGCTTGGTCCCGGTTTCAGTTTCTACCTTCGGAGTTAGAAAGTTTTAGGGAGTTTTTTCTCGCGAGGTCCCTCGAAGCTCCCAGCCAGTCCGGATCCAGTGAGGGTTTGCCAGATTGACTTGTGACGAGGTCCCGGTCAACTTCTCTGGAGCGGACGTAGAACATTTTTCAAGATCGCTTCAGCGGGACAACCCAGGAATCCAGGCTGACTGCGATGGAGCCCTGGGCGGCTTGCCGTTCGCGGTTGCTCCGGGTCACCTTTTCTACAAGTGGACTTATAAACTTTTCTGGAGCTCTTTCTCATGGGGTCTCTCGATGCTCCTCATGTAGCCAGATCCGGTGAGGGTTTGCCGGCTTCATATTTCTTCTAGTTCCGGTCAATCTCAGGAAGTTGGTGTGATGGAGCTTTTAGCGGGACGAACCTGGTTGGCTTGGCCGGCTCGCAGTTGAAGGCAGGCGGCCTGGCTGGCCAGGTTGAGTCGGTCCCTCTATGGAGCTTTTTTCAAAGTTGCTCCAAAGTTCTCCAAACTTTTGAACTTCTTCCTGAAGTTCCTTGAGGAGTCTCAAAGTGTCTCAAACTCACTCCAAGAGTCTGGAAGCTCCAAGATGGTCCTTGAAAGTTGAAGACTTCAGCTCCCACAATCCACTAGTACAAAACCCTTACAAATCCACTGGTGGTTCTCCAAGGTGCAGATTTAGTTGGTGATGTTCCAGATGATGAGCTCTTTTAACCTGTAGCCTTCAGGGAGTCAACTCTTTAGTCCTTTTTCAGCAAGGTAATCCACAGAACTGTAGTTTCAGATGGTACAGTCCTCATAGGTCAGGCCTTAGAAGTCTTTGCACAACAATCTTCTCAGCTAGGCAACTTCTTGCTTCAGTAGGTTTCAAGCAGCAGACCTGAGAGGCTCTGCCCCTCTCAGATACTTATTCCAAGTTCTCTGGATCAGGCAGGAAGTCACTTCTGACCAATGGGAGCAGGATAGCTCCTTAAAGTTATGACCACATCCTGTAGAGTGTGGCATTATTTTGTCCCAGAGTGCATCATTCTTCCAAATCCATAATGGCTGATTTTCCAGCAAGGAGGTAAGGGCTGGCTAAACACATCCCTAGGATGGCTAATTTACTTAGACTCTCCCCCGCTGCATCTGCTCATACCTTCCTTAATCCTACCATCTGCCTGAAGTAGTAAGTTCAGAGCTTTAAAGGACACTGGTCTCTGCTCTCTTCTTTTAAGAACTTAGTTTACGACTCCTCCCCCTGGCCTGGCATTGCTATGGAACAGCACACTGACCTGCCAGCAGAGCTGGTTGACCGCAGGGGCTCATTATCACCTCTTCAAGGCAACCTGGCTAATCCACTTAACTCTGACCAATCAGGGCAGACCACTGAAAGGCTGAATTCGGACCTACAAACAAGAATGTCTTCTAACTTCCTGGATGTACATTTTAGGAGGAATTCAACAATATTAAGTTGTTGGATTTATTAATACCATTCTGGGAAGTCTTTGAATGGTAGTTTTATTCCCTTCCTATAAGGAGTTATTCTTTAATAACTTCTTGCAATGTTAATCTATGGGCCAGGGGATTTGCAATGGAGAAAATGTCCTGGGCCAGTTTCCTAACACTAGAGCTTATAAAAACATATTTTTGTACGTATTTCCCTAGTTTCTACAGGAACCCCACCCCATGTGCAACTAGGGGAGACTTAAGGGGTTCTGAATCTGTAGAAATATTGCAGATTCTCCATCCACAGTGCTCCTAGCATTAAAGTCGAAATTTGAGCAGCATTTTCCCACAATGTGGGGAGTGAAATGTGAAATTTCACTTAACACAGGGCCTATGAAACTTATTTTATAAGGGCATACGTTATAAATACCGGTCCCCCGCCCCTGGGACACATAGGGGAGACCCTGGGGGTACGTAATATGCCCAAACATTGTAGGTAAACCATTTTTAAGTGCCTCAAACCCAAAAGTCGAGTTTGGGCACAATTTACTTTTTAACAGCAGTCCTGGCACCTAGGGCTGTTTTTAAACTGACCTCAGGCTTCAGCAATGCACACATGCAGGTGCAGAAAAATCTGCTGGCCTCCAAACTGCCATGCCCCAGGATACTGGGGGCTTCTAGGTAGTTTCAATCCCCTGCCCTGTTATATACTAGGGGCTTATAGGGTGGGTCATGCCAATCACATGGGTACCCCATCATACCACTGTGTACCCTAGTGTATGCATGTGTTTTAACTGTATTCTAATGTGTCTCTTTCAGCGTAGCCCTGGCCCTGGGCCTGGTTAGGCAGATCCCAGGGTCAGTCAGAGTCAGTTACCACCAGTACCATACAGCAAAAAGTTGGTGGGTGCCCAGGGCACAGAATGACTTGGCAACAGTACCCTTGCAAGTAGATTTATAACAAAAATGTCATGGGATCCAACATGGATCTAGGTGCAAGGGTGCACCTTCCAGACATCATCAAACCCCACAATCCAGGGTTGAAAAAAAGAAGACACAGCTGTGCTGCAAGATCGGCAGAATCAGGTCTAGGGGGAAATTTAGTATGAATTTGTGAGACACAGTGCAGCATGGCAAGTTTCTGTGGTGCATTACGTGAATGGGATAGAGCTCAGAAGGTCCATATTTCACATATATGGCACTCTTCAGCTTTCTTCCAGTGCATTCACACTTGTTGCTGCTTAGCAACAATGCAGGCACCCTTGCATCAGCTAAAAGGGTACCTGCATTACAGGCAGGACTGTTTATGTGCAATTCTACAAATAATACACATTACAAATGCATTTTTATTTTTCTATATGTGAAAATGTGGGAAGAATTTGGTGATTTCTGTTTCTGTTCTCATTGAAGCATAAGAAAGAGATATATTTCCTTATCCCTTCGTCCTCTTTTGGCATAATCATCTATGGAATAAAAGCCTGGTCCTTTTTACAATGCCAGCATCAGTAAAAACCATGACCTTATGACCATACAAGAATTACAGTGCCCCAAATTCAGAACAACATTTTTCCAATCACTGGCATAGCTAGCCTATGTGGTGATGGTGACTACCAAGTAGAAACTGAAGAACCTAGCCATGCTAGCTACAGACTCACTGCATACGTAATATGGGAAATGGGAGAAATATGTTAGTTATGGAAGTACTTATGATTCATTGTGACTGTGTTGATGTCTAAATGCAAAAGGGAAATATTCAGAACTATGAATACTAAAGTGGTCTTTTCCGTCCCGATCCTACCTGATGCGCAAAACATTATACCCACAGTGAGCGAAAGAGATATACCAATGATTGACAACCAGAGGCCCTCACATGAGGGCATTGCCTCAAAAGTGAGTGGAAATTCATCAGATAAAAGAGTTGTACATTTTGACATCAGTGCCGCCTCACCAAGTTGGATACACCAAGCAGATTGGCCCCGCTAGGGACAGGAAGTAGGGAAGTTTGAAATAATGTCCAAATCAAAAGTTATAGTTTTTCTGAGGAATTTCAATCTGACTCTGGTAACTGGCAATCAAATACATTTTGCCATTGGTCCCTTTAAACTGTGGAGCAAAGGTCCCAAAGTTCTTGTGGTGTCAGAACAACCACAGGAGGACACTAATAATGTCCATAGGATGTCAGATGAAGTAGTTTTAGACTCTCTGAGACAGATTTACCAATGAGTTGCATCGCCTTTGTGGCACAACCACTAAGTCAGATTTATCAAGCCACACAAGACCACCTTACGTAGCCCTGCGTGGCTTGATAAATCTAGAGTAAATTTCTGTGGTGCATTACACAATCCCAAGGAGGTATTTAATGGGTGGAGGGTGGGTTTTCCCACGCATTCACCCATGGATTTTGGCTCATTCCAAAATTACTGTCAGACCTGGGAATTAGTCAAAATGCTAAGCCTCCCTGGGTAAAGCGTAAGGAGGAAAAATACCTCTATTTCTCCTTTTTTTCCTTTTTCTATGTGTTCTGCAGCACACATAGAAAGAGGAAACTGCCTCAGGGGATTGTTTTAGTGCAGTAAGGTTTCATGCACAAAAACAGTCCTGTCTGCAAGGAAAGCACCCTTGCACCACGGTGCAAGGGTGTCTGCGTTAGAGCTGGGCAGCACATAGTGCGCCAGCGCAAACAACAGACAGGAATGCACCACTTTGGGTTAAATAAGGTGCAATTTTGACCTTTCTCTTTGACGCAGCATAGCTCAGCAAGGTGGCTTGCTGCACTGTGGGGCATGAAATAATGATAAGTCTGCCCTTCAGGGTGTCTGGCAGAGGGAAACAGCAAAGTTCAGTCTTTGCCAGTTGCCAATGGTCAACTGGCATTCTTCATTGGAACACTCTTTCAGCTTTTTTAGGTTCCTGGAGATGCCCAGGGAATCAGCCTCATGATCTTTGGAGACCTTTCAGTCCTTGGGTTTCAAGAGGAAGGGGGTCTAAACTCCTCAGGTGCCTCTAACAGGTCGCAAAAGGCTAGAGCAGCAGATTCAGACTGCCTGGCATCCTTTCGCAAGTCTGGCATTTTTCTGAGAAAGGCGCTATACATTTACCCCCAGTCAAGAGATCTGGGTTAAGTCCATCAATCTTTTGCTCACCATGCCACCCCAGTTTAGACCCAGCCGTATGCAAATCAGTGTTGACCCTGTTCCTGTACCATGGGGAACAGGGTCAAAACTGATTTGCATATGGCTGGGTCTGAACCGGAATAGGATCGGGAGCAAAAAAACGATGGATTTAGGCCCATATCTCTGTACTGGGGTGAATGTTTGACATTGTATAGCATTCTGGCCATCAATTGTTCTTTTTGCATTTCTCACCCATGCTCTCCATGTCACTGGAGTCAAGCTAACCTGGCTGATGAGAAGTGATGCCCCAGGATGCTTGTTTCCAGTCAAGGGAAGACGTGGCTGGCGTTTCGGGCTGGATTGTTCCCATGGAGAACAGGGTTAAGACTGATTTGCATATGGCTGGGTCTGAACTGGATTGCCATGGGGAGCAAACACACGATGGATTTAGGTCCAGATCTTTGCACTGGGGTGAATGTTTCACATTGTGCAGCATTCTGTTCATTGTGCATTTTTCCCCATGCAGGAACGTGCTGCACTGGTCTCACAGCGGTGCATGTTTTAGGCACACCTAAGTGCCTTAGACACGCACTCCTGTGGGACCGTCCAACCTGGATTAACTCGAAATCCGGCGGATGATCTGACTACGGGTTTGGCAGTCCTGCAGTGTGGCGACCCGCTACGAGACTGCCAAACTTGTAATCAGGTCCTTAATATCTCAGTTGCCATATTCCTTTGAACGTATGTAAATTCAAATCCAATGAATATGTTACTTGTGTCAACATATGTCATGTATGTTGTAACATGTGTCAGAATTATTTCAAGATGTGCAATATTCATTTTACCGGATGTTGTATTTAATTCAAAGCTTTTTATGTTTATTTACGTGTGGGCCATATTCATTTTAAGGTGTGTCAAATTAATTTCAACTGCAATCATCTTCATATGACCATATGTCATATTTAGCTCAGTGTAGGTCATGTTCATTGTGACACTAGTCATATTTATTTCAACTTATCTTACATTTATTGGAGCATGGGCCATAATCATTTGAACAAGGCTTGTATCCATTGCTGATTGTCCGGAATTCATTTCATATGTATCATTTCATTATTCTTTATTTCGGTTAAACAACCTTAAAAGAATGCAGTACAATACAATTTTAAAACATTACAATACAATATACATGTCTACCCAGTACCGGGTTAAGATTAAAAGGAAACTAGCAGCAGGATCCTTCGCGGTTAGATTAACACACATGTTCGAGGAGCACTTGATAGATAACAATTCATTAAGTTTAAAATAATACTATAAAAACAGCACAACGTCAAACGCTAAGATCAGGCCAGTTTCTATTATCATTATTCTAGTTTAAGTCACTCGATTTAAAGTGCAATATAAATCTAAATCAAATTCAATTACATGCACCACTTAATAGTAGTATTATCAGTCCAGTTGCATTTATAGTTACATGTTACACACACGTTCCAATGGGCATTACATATATACAATTAGTTCAGGTACGATAGAGTACAAATCAAGGTGCATTTCAGCTGCTAGACTACAATCATGCCGACTGTCTGCTTACATTTTATAGCCATTTCTCTTCCTGACTATCGCTACTGATAGGAGGAAGCGGCTCAAACTAAATACTATTGGGCGTGCAGTATCTCCTTTAAACACTCTTTCGCCGTCTTTAATATGGCGAAGACCCAAGAGTTGGCATATGGGTTTTAACAATTTTTTCCTTGCCTGTAAATAAGCAGTAGGCATATCAATAGCACATGGGGCTCATCTTCCCTCAGACCCATTTCACATAATCCGCATAGATCAGATCCAATACTACCTCTTGGTCCTTTGTTGCAGTGCCATTTCGAAGTCCTAGATTTGATTTAAAGGGCACTATAGCGAAATTTTAAATATAACGATTTGGCCATAGGTGGGTAGATTTCATCCATAAAGGATTCTAATTTCATGTCCATTTTTAGTTCAAAGAACCTGAGGGTCAAAGTCCCCAGGTTGGAATTTCCCAAGACAGAATCTTTGATATATTCCCAATACCTATTCTTAAGCAGTTTCTTAGAATTGTTGGTAATCGAATCCGGGTCTGACCAAAAGCTACTTAACCCCAGCTTTATAAACCACTTTTCAATGTAGGCCAACCATGCTGAACATGTGGAATTTTTTATTACCATTATCTCTTTTAACGCCTCTCTATAGTCCGCTAGCTCATCAGTGGACCAAAGACGAACCCAGTACAACAATGGGCGCAATGCAGCGTGGTCATCTGATCGGCGGAAATTAAGATCCCATAGATACGGGGTGAGGGGAGTGGAGGCAGGTACACCTAAAAGCTGTCTGATGAATTTATTTTCCTGAACTAAGAACATGCCTTTCGAAACATGTCCCCAAAGTTCTGCACCATAAAGGGAGGCAGATTGTGCTTTGTATTTGAACAAACTAATTGCTGGAGAGACTGATTTATAATAGCTATTTTTGTGTTTCCTTAAAATAGGAGCTTGATTCTGGACTAGTCAGATCTTCAAGGTTTCTAGTTGGGATTTCCAAGATATTTTACTATCTAAAGTGATACCCAGGTACTTAAAACTTTGGACTACTTCAATGTTTTCATTATTTATAGTGAAAATTT
The DNA here is from genome assembly GCF_964263255.1 of Lissotriton vulgaris. Taxonomy (NCBI): domain Eukaryota; kingdom Metazoa; phylum Chordata; class Amphibia; order Caudata; family Salamandridae; genus Lissotriton; species Lissotriton vulgaris. The sequence continues at coordinate 78,164,460 of NC_141693.1, forward strand.
TATTAAAACCTTTGTGTGGGTTGATTGTCATGACCTTGGTTTTGGACGAATTAATTTCAAGCTTCTTGTCCTGACAATACAACCTAAATTTGTTAAGAAGGTTCTGAAGTCCTTTGGGAGTTTGGGAAATTAAAATAGTGTCATCCGCAAATAATAATGCCGGAACGGCTTGACCATACAACTTGGGAGAGTCATGCTCGCAGCCCAAGAGGGTGTCAGGGATGTCATTAACATAAAGGGAAAATAAGGTAGGCGCCATAACACATCCTTGCCTAACTCCTTTCACTATATCTATTTTCTCACTCAACTCCCCATTGGGCCCCCATCTGACTCTTGCAAAATTATTTTCGTGCAGTCTGATCAGTTGTTGGAGAATGTTCCCAGGGACACCCATATCATTTAGCGTTCTCCAAAGTTTCCCCCTTGGAACAAGATCAAAAGCTGCTCTTAGGTCGACGAAGGCCACATATGGGAGTTCCTTATGTTAATATATTTCCATACTAGACATAAAAATCTAAAAACCTGGTCCACTGTGCTAATTCTAGATCTAAAACCAGCCTGGTACTTTGTGAGAATAAAATGGTCCTCGACCCATGCACTAAGCCTACTAAGGAGTTGGCGGGCAAAGATCTTTTGCAGCACATCGATCAAGCTAATAGGTCGATAATGGGATGGATTGGACCTATCGCCTTTCTTAAATATAGTCACGATTTCTGCGCCCCTCCAGGTTTCCGGAATTGGGGCCCCTCGAGTTATTTTATTTGTAAGTAAATTAATATAGGGGGCCCAGATAGAATCCTCATGCTTCCTGAGGTCCCCAAGTATTCTATCTGGACCTGGAGCCTTGCCCGGTTTCACCGCCTTAATTGCTAAAATGGTCTCCGTTAAGTTGAAAGTTAAGGGGTTCTCATATGGAGCTAGCCTATTACACAGTCTTCCTCTTCTCCCTTGCAAGAATAGAGCAAGGAAAAGTGTTTAACCCAGGTACTTTCTTCAAGAAATCTATCTTTTGCCACTGTAACCCCTTTCATGCCTCTTGCAATAAGGCTCCAGAAGGAGGTCTGATCATTTAGTTTGCAGGCCTCAAGCAAATCCGACCAGACTCTCTCGTCCCATTCCATCTTGGCTAGCTGGACAGTTTTTTTATAATGTGTCCTCTTAGCTTTAACGATGTCCAGTTGGTTCCCTTTCACGGCTTTGATAAGACCTGTTTTGGCTCGTCGACAAGCTTGATTGTACCAAGGATTTTCCTGTGAAGGGGACTGGCGACCGAGGTCCTTCCTTTTTATCGCCTTTGTCAGAATAATGCCAAGTTCTGTAATTAACTGGCCATGGGTCTCCATGACGAAGGAATTATCAATAACAACATCAGCATCAGCTAATGTTTAACAAAAAGTTGATAAATGTTCCTGACAGTACCCCCATTGCCCAACACCGCAAGCCACTTCAGACACCTGCGATTGTTGGATTCTATAGGTTCATGTGAGGGTATAGAGTCCATACTACCTTTTGCGCTAGAGGAAGTAAAAAGTGAGTTTTGAGCGAACAAAGAGAGTGGAAAGTGATCACTTTCGGTACGCTTATCCACCTTTATGTCCACTAGCATTGGCCATAAAGCCAAGGATACTAAAATATAGTCTAGATGGCTTATACAGTCCCCTCTAGCAAATGTTGGTCGGGTAGGACAGTCAGAGGAAAATCGCCCATTACATGCACGTAATCTATATTCCAGTGTCATGCTTAAAATTTGTAGGGCACTTGTTGTGCAGGCTACTTTATGCTCTGCATCAACATAAGGAATGTTGTTAGCACTATCCTCGTCCCTGTGGACATCTTCCAGGCCCAATATAGGCTCAAAATTCCTATTGAAATCCCCACCTATAATTAGCATAGGGTTTTGACCAAGCTCCAAAATGATATTACATAACTGCGTTATTACTGGTGACTCCTTACATGAGTTATGTGGTCTGCTATAAATATTGATCACATAAAGTGTGGGTCCTTTGTTTTTTTTTAGTTCTATGATCAATATATCGGGGTTGTTTCAATCTATTTGTTTAAAGGTAACACCCATTGTGATTCTGGCCCAGATCATCAAGCCCCCAGATGGTCTGCTACCATGTATGTTAACAGCTGGGATAAAAAAGGACCTATATCCAATTTTATAATAGTTTTCTAGCGCCCAGGTTTCTTGGAATAAAATGAGGTCCCCGCTATCAAGATATTGGTGCCAAGCTGGATCAGGCAGATTCTTTTTTATTCCTGCAATGTTCCAGGAGATTAGCCTGGCCTCCCTTGTTCCATTACAGGTCACATGCCCAGAGGCCATGATAGTACTCTCAGGAGCAACTAATATTGGTAGATCTGCGTCTATTGGACAAACTATTAAGGTAGATGGATACATAGCCCTAGGAGTACATTGGGTCCCGTCATCTAGTATAGGCAGAGATATTTCACTGGCCGGTGGGTTACCAAGTATCGCTACTAATTCTGGTGACTCTTGCCCTTGATAGTTGTATGGGTCAGGAACATTAAGGTTGAAAGTTTGGCTAGCACAGTTCAACCTTTCCAGATCCTTAAATATATTGCAGTTTCCCATCCTATTTATCTCTTTCATGGGAATGTCATTTGTAGAGGCAATTCTCTGGGTTATAGAATCGCATACTCCAAGGTCATCAGATACTATGCTACATGCCATATTATGACACCTCTTGAGTCAGTCGAAGTCATTTAGGCCTGACAGTCCTGACAGTATCCCAAATCTATTTTCTAGGCTTATCCCCCAATAATTTGCTGGAGCGCCCGCACCCCATCTATGTACCCCTGTATTCCACCTGGGTCTTAAAGTATTAGGGTGTGCCACCCCAAATCTATTTCCTAAGCTTATCCCCCAATCATTTACTGAAGCACCCGCATCCCATCTATGCGCCATGCGTTCCACCTAAGCCTTGAGGTATTTGGGTGTTTCACACTTTTCTGCTCACCGTAAAAAAATTCAAGAGTAAGGGGGATAATAGTTCCACTCCTGCGTTGGGGGGGAGTATGTTTGACAAGACATTAGGTAATACAGCCGAGTTAAAGAAGTTCAATACTACACAATCACCTTTGAACTTTTTTGGTCTGTTCCCTATCCAGGCTACCCTCCTGGCCATCTTGATCTCCCCAGCTAACTGTTGTTTCCCCCATGGAGCCATCTGCATGTTGCCTGACAGCCAGTGTAGTGCCTTGCTAGTCAGGGATGAAACAGATTCTGACTGGCCAGGTGGCAAGGCGGGTACATTGGCCGACACCAGCACTAAAGGTGAGGCCTCTACTATAAATTGAAGAGAATCTTTTTCCGGGTACGGTGCGGTTGGCACAATAGGTCTTAATAAAGGGTCTTCTCTTGTCACTGCCTCGTTATCTGTATTTTCTGGTACCTGCCCATGGAGGATAGTCAATGCTGCGTTTTCACAGCCCTCTGCCCCGCTCACAATATGCTCGTTATTTTTGTCTGCTAAATTTGATACTAGGGTTGTCATACTACCCACCTCCTCAGCTATCTTGTTCTGGACCCCACCCAATCTTTTTACCTCAGCAGTGAGCTTGTCAATTTTGCACACCAGCGGTTTGATAATAGCCTTTATCTTACAATCGATCATGCAAGCTATCCTATTAAATAGCTCATCATCCATGATTTGCCTAACACTATCTTCCTCATGATCCATACTTATATCCTTAGTTTTTGGTGGCGGTGTAACCCTTTTTCTCCCAGACCGTAATCCCCCACGCTTAAGCTGTGTTTTTCTACACTTTCTGACTGCCCTAGTTACAGGCCCAGGGGGGGGGGAGCTTCCTCAATTATCACATCCACCTGTGTGTCGGGGACAGTTTCAGCATCAGTTTCTGCGTCAGCCACCAACAGTGCCCTTTGATCGAAAACTTCATTGACATGGAGGTCAGTGTCAGGGGCGTCACTGTTGGCAGCATGCAGTGGTGTAACTATCGGTGGCGATTCAGAGTGTTGACTCAGGGGTAAAGAATGGGGGATTGGCTCAGTCCTAATGACTGCCTTCTTTCACTGTTGGTTTTAGTTACCACCTGAACCAGATAGTTATCCATGGTATTGGATATTTTTTTAGCCATAATATACAATCCCAAAAATTGATAAAGGGATTGATGCCAAAGAGTAATCAATGCACGAATTAAAGGAGACTAAATTAAGTAATGTCCCTTAATGCAGTAGGTTCAATTAGGCAATGTAGTCTTACTTCAGGGGTCTACCTCTGTCACAGAATGGGCAGGGGTCCTGGCCAGTCCAGTCACGGACAGTCTCAGATTGTCTAAGACTGTCCACCCTTTGTCCGGGCTTCGTCCGGGCGTCCCGCTCGCGTCCAGCAAAGCGAAGGTGATGTTGCTTTTAAGCGCCTCCTGGCGCTGGTAGGTGATGCGTGAGCCGCTAGGGCTGCTGGGGCTTGTAGTTCCGCACCCTAGCCCGCTCTCCACACTGCGGCCCCACTCGTGATGTGAACTGAGCAGCAGGCAGGCGGCAAGGTCCGCTAAGAGGGCTCTGGTAGCTGGCGCTTTCAGGAGCTTTCAGGCGTGTCAGCAGGAATTGGCAGCAGAGATCACAAGAGATTCCCCAGGCACAGCAGGGTGATGCTGCTTTTAAGCGCCTCCTGGCGCTGGTAGGTGACGCGTGAGCCGCTAGGGCTGCTGGGGCTTGTAGTTCCGCCCCCTAGCCCGCTCTCCACACTGCGGCCCTACTCGTGATGTGAACTGAGCAGCAGGGCGGCGGGAGGCAGGCGGCAAGGTCCGCTAAGAGGGCTCTGGTAGCTGGTGCTTTCAGGAGCTTTCAGACGTGTCAGCAGGAATTGGCAGCAGAGATCACGAGAGATTCCCCCCATATGTATCACAATCATTTGAAAAAGTGTCACATTCAATTTAATATGTGCCATATCGATTCCAATGGATGTTGTATTCAGTTTAAAGCTTCTCATATTCATTTCAGTGTGGGCCATATTCATTTTAATGTGCACCAAATTAATTTCACTGCAATCATATTTATATTAACATGTGTCATATTCAGTTCAGTGTTAGTTATATTCATTTTGATACTAAACATAATTATTTCAACGTATCTTGTATTTATGTGAACATATGTCATATTAAGTTCAGTGTTAGTTATATTCATTTTGACCCTAGACATATTTGTTTCAACTTATCTTATCTTCATTTGTACATGTGTCATATTCATTTGAATATGGCTTGTTTTCATTGCTGTATGTTTCACATTTATTTCATGTGTGTCACAGTCATTTTAAAGAGTGTCGAATTCAATTTAATATGTGACATATTCGTTCCAATGTGGGTTTCATTCATTTCAGCACCAGTCTATATCATTTCAATAAGGTTTAAATTCACTTGAGTTCTTCTTGTATTCTTTTCAGCAACAGTCATATTCCTTTCAGCGTAGTTGTTATACATCTCAGTGTATGTTTTATCCAATTCAAAGTGTGTTGTTCACATTATCCAATAGGTAGAATATTTATTCTGCCATGTTTCATAGGTCCAATGGATGTTGTATTCAGTTTAAAGCTTCTTATATTCATTTCATTGTGGGCCATATTCATTTTAATGTGCACCAAATACATTTCAACAGCAATCATATTTACATCAACATGTGTCATATTCAGTTCAGTGTTAGTTTTATTCATTTTGACACTAGTCATAATTATTTCAACGTATCTTGTATTCATTTGAACACGTGCCATACTTAGTTCAGTGTTAGTTATATTCATTTTGACACTAGTCATATTTATTTCAACACATCTTATATTCATTTAAACACAGGTCATATTCACTTCAGTGTTAGTTTTATTCATTTTGACACTAGTCATAATTATTTCAACGTATCTTGTATTCATTTGAACACGTGTCATATTCAGTTCAGTGTTAGTTATATTCATTTTGACACGAGTAATATTTATTTAAACTTATCTTATATTCATTTGAACATGTGTCATATTCATTTGAACATGGCTTGTATTCATTTTAAAGAGTGTCAAATTCAATTTAATATGTGCCATATTCATTCCAATGTGGTTTAAATTAATTTCAGCACCAGTCTATATCATTTCAATAAGGTTTATATTCACTTGATTTCTTGTTGTATTCTTTTCAGCAACAGTCATATTCCTTTCAGCGTAGTTGCTATACATCTCAACATACCTTTTATCCAATTCAGAGTGTGTGTTATTCCTGTTGTCCACTAGGTAGTATATTCACTCTGCCATGTTTAGTTTGTATTTAGACATATGTTATATTCATTCTGGTGTGTCTCAAATTTATTTTGTAGCACTCCATGCATTTCAGGAGGTGTCTTATATGGGGATCTGTAATTTTGACATGAACGGCTTCCCATAAAACATCTTGACAGGAAGCAATTATAGAGCTGACGGATATATATGATTCAGTGACATGTATCTAGGATACAGAACGTTAATGTAGTGGTGCTACTTTTATCACCACTGACTGGATATCTAATTTTAAAATGCCAAGTCTTAAAGCAGAAAAGCTCAGGGCTCCTGTACACTGTCACAATAGATCCCGGGCAGAAAAGAAAACTAGGGTGAGAAATGCGCTGGAAAACTCCACTCGACAGGCAGTTGCAGAGTTTTTGCCGAACTTCGCAATTAAAGCGAAGTGTGCAGTATCAAAAACCTAGCAATATTTGCTGGCAGAACAGAATTTTCCACCCACCCTTACTCACACACACACCCATAAAGAAAAGAAAGTATCAGCTAAAAACCACTCACAAACACCTATAAGGAGAGGAGAGCAGCAGCTAAAGCCTCTCGAACACACCTGTAAAAAGAAGAGAGCAGCAGATAAAACCGCTCACATGTACACCTATAAAGAGAAGAGAACAATAGATAAAATCGTTCATACACACACACTCGTAAAGAGAAGAGAGTAAAAGATAAAACCGCTCACACACACACTCATAAAGAGAAGAGAGTAACAGATAAAACCGCTCACACACATACTAATAAAGAGAAGAGAGTAACAGATAAAACCGCTCACACGTACACCCATAAAGAGAAGAGAGCATCAGCTAAAACCTTTCATACACACACACTCGTAAAGAGAAGAGAGTAAAAGATAAAACCACTCACAAACACACTCATAAAGAGAAGAGAGTAACAGATAAAACCGCTCACACACACACTCATAAAGAGAAGAGAGTAACAGATAAAACTGCTCACAAACACACTCATAAAGAGAAGAGAGCAGCAGACAAAAACACTCACACACACACATTCATAAAGAGAAGAGAGCCGCAACTAAAACCGTTCATACACACATTCATAAAGAGAAGAGAGCAACAGGTAAAACCGCTCACACACAGACTCAAAAATAGAAGAGAGTAGCAGATAAAACTGCTCACACTCATAAAGATAAGAGAGCAGCAGCTAAAACCGCTTACACACACATTCATAAAGAGGAGAGAGCAACAGATAAAACCACTCACACACACACTCATAAAGAGAAGAGAGTAAAAGATAAAACCGCTCACACACACACTCATAAAAAGAAGAGAGAAACAGATAAAACCGCTCACACACACACTCATAAAGAGAAGACAGCAGCAGAAAAAATGCTCACACACACATTCATAAGGAGAAGAGAGCAGCAGCTAAAACCGTTCACACACACATTCATAAAGAGAAGAAAGCAACAGATTAAACCGCTCACACGTACACCCATAAAGTGAAGAGAGCAGCAGCTAAAACTGCTCACACACACACTCATAAAGAAAAGAGAGCAACAGATAAAACCGCTCAAACACACACTCATAAAGAGAAGATAGCAGTAGATAAAACCGGTCACACACACACTCATAAAGAGAAGAGAGCAGTAGATAAAACCGGTCACACACACTCATAAAGAAAAGAGAGCAGCAGATAAAACCGCTCACAAACACACCTCAGTTCAGACCCAACATATGCAAATCAGTCCTGACCCTGTGCCTCAAGGGAACAGTCCAGCCTGTACTGCCAAGCCAGGTCTTCCCTGAACCGGAAACAAGCATCCTGGGACCGGTTTGGGGTTAACAGCCCTCATCAGCCAGGCTAGCTTGAATTCATTGACAAAGTCAGCAAGGGACTCACGTCTTGGCATACCCTGCCATCTTAGGATGAACAAAGCAAGCACAAGGAGATGATGGACAGAGCGCTGAAACTTTTCAGACACTCACCCCCCGTTACAGATCTGGTTGAATACATCATCGTTCTTCAGATCACTTTGCCACCTCAGTTCAAACCCAGCCATATGCAAATCAGTCTTGACCCTGTGCCTCATGGGAACAGTCCAGCCCAAACTGCCAAACCAGGTCTTCCCTGAACCTGAAACAAGCATCCTGAGACCGGTTTTGGGTTAACTGCTGCGACGCAGGTTTGGAGTTCGGACGTGGGCCCCCTATGTGAGGGGATGGGAGTGAAGAGTCTGTCAGCAGCCGCAGGTGAGAGATAGGGGCAGGATGTCATGGAAGGTCACTGGAGCTGCTGAAATGTAATTTAATGTCCCTTAAAGGCACCACAATCGATGTACTAGATACAAATATTAATAATGCACATTACCATTATTTAGTTGCTATTTTTATCTTTCTTCCATCAGACCACCCTACTGAATTTCTTTATTTTGAGATGCTATGATATGTTTTTCTTTTTATTGATAATAAAATTGTTTATTCTCTTACAGCCCTGAGGAAGTCTAGCACAGACAAAAAATGTGTTGGCTGTGTTTTGATCGAAAATATTATATCAAGATACTTAATCATGTTTTCAAAATGTATAGTATACATATTTGGATCAGTGTACCATTGCACTTTCTTTTTCGCTTGTTAACATTGTTGTATGTGATTGACTACTGTAATTAAACTCTATGGTATACACAATTCATTTTTCTATGAGACATATTTTGCAATAAAAGTGTTTACAAATTGAAATACTGTAACAACCGGATTTTCAGACCAAGTTATCAGCCTATCTATTATAGCACACCCAGCCGTCACGTCCCACCACCCTTCTCAGGCCCGATAGAACATAATACCTAAAATACCTCCCCGAGAATGGGGAAAATAGCAATAAGCAAGCTTATATAGTCAGAAGCACTACTAGAATATGGGGAAATTCACACTATATCTTATAGTGAGCTCACTGCACTGGTTACATCTAAAGTCTTACAACTTCTTTAACGCCTCCCGACATTTACGTCTCCCGACGACTTCTTTGACGTCTCCCGACGACTTCGTTTACGTCTCCCGACGGCTTCTTTAACGTCTCCCGATGACTACGTTTATGTCTCCCAACGGCTTCTTTAACGTCTCCCGACAACCTCGTTTACGTCTCCCGACTACTTATTTAACGTCTCCCGACGACTTCGTTTACATCTCCCGACGACCTTGTTTACGTCTCCTGCCGGCTTCTTTAACGTCTCCCGACGACCTCGTTTACGTCTCCCGATGGCTTCTCGGCTTCTTTAACGTCTCCCGACGACCTCGTTTACGTCTCCCGGCAGCTTCTTTAACGTCTCCCGACTACCTTGTTTACGTCTCGTGACGGCTTCTTTAACGTCTCCCGACAACTTCGTTTACGTCTCCCGACGACCTCTTTAACGTCTCCCGGCGACCTCGTTTACGTTTCCCGACGGCTTCTTTAACGCCTACCGACGACCTCGTTTACGTCTCCCGACGACTTCGCTAACGTCTCCTGGCGGTCCCTACAATTTGGGTATCCCTGATGAGAATCAGATAGGGATGGATCACTTGTCCTGCATAACCTGGGTATGCAGGTTGCGTACCAATGTGTCCCAATTAAAAACCCTCATGCACGTGTCTGATTTTGCGTGGAAGCATTATATCTTGATTCTCCTCTTGTTAGACACGTGTTTGCATAATCATTGGGTTAGTGGTTATGCATCCTCCAGCCGGAGGTTTACCCCTGGTTACTGCAGTAGTGATCAGTGATGGGTGGGGTATGTCTAATAAAATAAAATAAACTCGTCAGCCAGATATTCGTCTTTTATTAGGTCCGGATTCGAGTTGATGTTAAAAATTAATTTGCGTGTGTTGGAGAATAATTAGGAATCTCACACACTATGATAAATGTTTTAAAAGAGGTCGACATGTTCCAGCCCAATAATTTCCTGGTGAGGTCAAGTGGGCTTTCTTCTGGACCAAGTGAAGAGTGTAGAGACCAAGGGCGTCTCTGTGAAAGTGATCTCCTATGAACAGAATTGACTATTCGGGCGGAGAAGTGGGAAAATGGATATATTAATCCTTCTCCTGATAAGGTCTCGTAGGTACCTGTAATACACAATTAACAGACATACAAAGGAAAGGGGTAAGGGGAAAATAATTGTAGGACTGGTATACATATATTACTCTTTGTGCTTAAAAAGCCATTCTATACAGCAACTGGAAAATGGCAATACTTCATGAAGCACACGCTTCCCAATGGCAAAGGTCAACTCACTCATTCCATATATTAGCACCCTATAATTTATTAAAAGTTCTTGTCATCATTCTCCTGATAATCTAAAGTAAGGTGTTCTGTTCCTAAGGGTGGACAATGTCTACCTGTTTAGACTCAGCCAGGGGATGTTATCATTTAGTCCCTCCGAGTCTGTTTTTAATCTGTGTAGATAAAACACTGCTTTATGAAGGACCCCAGCATGACCATCATTACTCAACTACAGGGGGGGTCATAGACGATGTTATAATTTTAATAATTACATTGCGGCACTTCTTGATAAAAAACGGACTTAATATACATAGCCTTTCTTCCATCACAAACGCACTCGCAAACACGATATAGCAGCACCCGGAAGCGACTCCAGCTTCCCGGGCCCTAGAGGCAGAGTCAGCACAAGTAGTGCAACGGAAGGAACGACCGCAGGTAGCGAGATGGAACACCCGCGCAGCTACAAAACTGTAAAGTATTGCTTAATCCTTTTTCTAAAACTTACACATTATCCCAGTAGGCCCTCCTGACCCACTGGGGAACCGTTGACACACAAATAAAACCACAACAGGTATGTTAAAAATCGCCGTTTGAACCACTCGCTATGCACGCAATGGGTGAACCTTACACCGTGCTAAGCGACCCGATTGTTCCTAAGGTAATCGGAGTGATAAAACGCGCTGAGCTACTCTATTGTTCCGATATCGTACGGGAGGGTACAACGAGGCACAAGGCATACTACGCTACTCTACCTTGTGTTAAGATAAGAATACCAAGCACAATGGGGACGTGGCTCTCTATAATGTTTAATAGAACGATGTAAATAAATTATTAATATGGCATGTGTGAATCAATATACGCTTGATAAGATCTTTATCGGACAATTGATACCTTAAGAATGAGCACAGAAATTTTGCAAACTATACAAGAAAAGATACCCTTCTATACATCACATAGAGGGTGCTAATACATGGAATGAGTGAGTTGACCTTTGTCATTGGGAAGTGTGTGCTTCATGAAGTATTGCCATTTTCCAGTTGCTGTATAGACTGGCTGTTTAACCACAAAGAGTAGTATATGTATACCAGTCCTACAATTATTTTCCCGTTACCGCTTTCCTTTGTATGTCTGTTAATTGTGTATTACAGGTACCTACGAGACCTTATCAGGAGAAGGATTAATATATCCATTTTCCCACTTCTCCGCCTGAATAGTCATTTCTGTTCATAGGAGATCACTTTCACAGAAAGGCCCTTGGTCTCTGCACTCTTCACTTGGTCCTGAAGAAAGCCCACTTGACCTCACCAGGCAATTATGGGCTGAAACATGTCGACCTCTTTTTAAAACATTTATCATAGTGTGTGAGATTCCTAATTATTCTCCAACACACGCAAATTAATTTTTAACATCAACTCGAATCCGGACCTAATAAAAGACGAATATCTGGCTGTACGAGTTTATTTTATTTTATTAGACATACCCCACCCATCACTGATCACTACTGCGGTAACCAGGGGTAAACCTCTGGCTGGAGGATGCATAACCACTAACCCAATGATTATGCAAACACGTGTCTAACAAGTGGAGAATCAAGATATACCGCTTCCACGCAAAATCAGACACATGCTTGAGGGTTTTTAATTGGGACTCATTGGGAGGCAACCTGCATACCCAGGTTATGCAGGACAAGTGATCCATCCCTATCTGATTTTTTGATTATCCCGTAACCAAGGAAGCTGAATGGATCACGCCTTCCTTCTCCCTCCACATTTGATTATTTGTATCCCTGATGAGAGCCATTCTCCCTTATACACTGAATAGGGGTCTTACCTTCCCAAGCAAGAACTGTTAAATTAAATTATTCTCATTTGAAGTTATTCCCTGTCATGAATCACATATCCTCCCGTCATCAGTTACCTGTAAGAAGGAATTGCACATCCTTCTATACGTCAGCATCTGGCTAGAAAGAAAGGTTAATTCTGACAAGGAAACAACATTCAAATGCAACTGCTAAATATTGGGGTCTCTTTATTACATAGTAAAATAACATTTCAGGAAAAAGCACTGCGATAATGTAGTAAAGAATCATTTGTGCAATTAGAAACCTAAACACAGCCTAGGAAGCTATGGGTGAATGATTATATATTATAAGCTAGCTAGGAACGCCTCACCTTAGTCCTACGCATTCCAGTCTCGGCAGCTGAGCCGGTCCCTCTCTCGCTCTTGCTTCGATTCATTCAGGACTCTGCTCTGCAATCATGGATACACGTCTGCACCGCTATGCCTTATCGAAAGTGCCACAACTCCAGACTACTCGAACACTCTCCGGTCCTCATCAACACCAGTCCAAGATGACAACCTAACAGTCACTGCTGCTGATTCCAAGAACTCCAGCAGCTCTCTCTCTCCCTCTGCAAAATTCCAACTTCTGTCTTCATCAACTTCAGGAAACCAACTGACCCTCTCTCTCTCTCCACCGTGACTCCAACTGACAGCTCTGCTCCTCTGCTCTTCGATAATATAGAAGGCCCTCTCCTCATGGAAATTTCCAGCCAGCAACCTGCCTCCCACCAAATTCCTGTACCAAGCCCCGCGCTCCCGGCGCACTCAGAGTGGCCAGCTGCTGTTGCGTCTGGAGCCCGGGAATTAAGCACATTCCTTCGAAAAGAGCCGGTCTTCACCGGTTTCTACCTAGCGAACAACAAGCTGAAACTAAAACATCACCTCTAACCTACAAGCGCCTCAGACAGCCGAGGCAGAGAAAAATTGTTTTCTCTATAGTTTAGGCCTCTAGTGCGGAAATGAGGCAAAAGAGACATGGCATCATGTCCAAGCACATAGGTAAACCTTGTAAATAGGTAAGGTAAAGTCGGAAATAAAGAACTCATGATTATATACTGAGATGGCGGTGGACAACGGTCACCACCAGTCCAAATGATACAAATTATCCTCTCGGGACAAATACTTATAACAATTTTTTTGAAATAGGTATCAACTATTAGTGCTCCGACCATCATGCAATCCTTTAAGACAGTAGAGAGTCACACACTGTTTGGCTGCAACCCTCTAAGACAGTAGAGAGACACACACTGTTTGGCTGCAATCCTCTAAGACAGTAGAGAGACACACACTGTTTGGCTGCAATCCTCTAAGACAGTAGAGAGTCACACACTGTTTGGCTGCAATCCTCTACGACAGTAGAGAGTCACACACTGTTTAGCTGCAATCCTCTAAGACAGTAGAGAGACACACACTGTTTGGCTGCCGTCCTCTAAGGCAGTAGAGAGTCACACACTGTTTGGCTGCAATCCTCTAAGACAGTAGAGAGTCACAAACTGTTTGGCTGCAGTCCTCTAAGACAGTAGAGAGTCACACACTGTTTGGCTGCAATCCTCTAAGACAGTAGAGAGTCACACACTGTTTGGCTGCAATCCTCTAAGGCAGTAGAGAGACACACACTGTTTGGCTGCCGTCCTCTAAGGCAGTAGAGAGTCACACACTGTTTGGCTGCAGTCCTTTAAAACAGTAGAGTGTCACACACTGTTTGGCTGCAGTCCTTTAAAACAGTAGAGTGTCACACACTGTTTGGCTGCAATCCTCTAAGGCAGTAGAGAGACACACACTGTTTGGCTGCCGTCCTCTAAGGCAGTAGAGAGTCACACACTGTTTGGCTGCAATCCTCTAAGACAGTAGAGAGTCACAAACTGTTTGGCTGCAGTCCTCTAAGACAGTAGAGAGTCACACACTGTTTGGCTGCAATCCTCTAAGACAGTAGAGAGTTACACACTGTTTGGCTGCAATCCTCTAAGGCAGTAGAGAGACACACACTGTTTGGCTGCCGTCCTCTAAGGCAGTAGAGAGTCACACACTGTTTGGCTGCAGTCCTTTAAAACAGTAGAGTGTCACACACTGTTTGGCTGCAATCCTCTAAGGCAGTAGAGAGACACACACTGTTTGGCTGCAATCCTCTAAGACAGTAGAGAGTCACACACTGTTTGGCTGCAATCCTCTAAGACAGTAGAGAGTCACACACTGTTGGCTGCCGTCCTCTAAGACAGTAGAGAGTCACACACTGTTTGGCTGCCGTCCTCTAAGACAGTAGAGAGTCACACACTGTTTGGCTGCAATCCTCTAAGACAGTAGAGAGTCACACACTGTTTGGCTGCAGCCCTCTAAGACAGTAGAGAGTCACACACTGTTTGGCTGCAATCCTCTAAGACAGTAGAGAGTCACACACTGTTGGCTGCCGTCCTCCAAGACAGTAGAGAGTCACACACTGTTTGGCTGCCGTCCTCTAAGACAGTAGAGAGTCACACACTGTTGGCTGCCGTCCTCTAAGACAGTAGAGAGTCACACACTGTTTGGCTGCAATCCTCTAAGACAGTAGAGAGACACACACTGTTTGGCTGCAATCCTCTAAAACAGTAGAGAGTCACACACTGTTTGGCTGCAATCCTCTAAGGCAGTAGAGAGACACACACTGTTTGGCTGCCGTCCTCTAAGGCAGTAGAGAGTCACACACTGTTTGGCTGCAATCCTCTAAGACAGTAGAGAGTCACACACTGTTTGGCTGCAGCCCTATAAGACAGTAGAGAGTCACACACTGTTTGGCTGCAATCCTCTAAGACAGTAGAGAGTCACACACTGTTTGGCTGCAATCCTCTAAGACAGTAGAGAGTCACACACTGTTTGGCTGCAGTCCTTTAAAACAGTAGAGTGTCACACACTGTTTGGCTGCAATCCTCTAAGGCAGTAGAGAGACACACACTGTTTGGCTGCAATCCTCTAAGACAGTAGAGAGTCACACACTGTTTGGCTGCAATCCTGTAAGACAGTAGAGAGTCACACACTGTTGGCTGCCGTCCTCTAAGACAGTAGAGAGTTACACACTGTTTGGCTGCCGTCCTCTAAGACAGTAGAGAGTCACACACTGTTTGGCTGCAATCCTCTAAGACAGTAGAGAGTCACACACTGTTTGGCTGCAGCCCTCTAAGACAGTAGAGAGTCACACACTGTTTGGCTACAATCCTCTAAGACAGTAGAGAGTCACACACTGTTGGCTGCCGTCCTCTAAGACAGTAGAGAGTCACACACTGTTTGGCTGCCATCCTCTAAGACAGTAGAGAGTCACACACTGTTGGCTGCAGTCCTCTAAGACAGTAGAGAGTCACACACTGTTTGGCTGAAATCCTCTAAGACAGTAGAGAGACACACACTGTTTGGCTGCAATCCTCTAAAACAGTAGAGAGGCACACACTGTTTGGCTGCAATCCTCTAAGACAGTAGAGAGTCACACACTGTTTGGCTGCAATTCTCTAAGACAGTAGAGAGTCACACGCTGTTTGGCTGCAATCCTCTAAGACAGTAAAGAGTCACACACTGTTTGGCTACAATCCTCTAAGACAGTAGAGAGTCACACACTGTTTGGCTGCAATCCTCTAAGACAGTAGAGAGTCACACACTGTTTGGCTGCAGTCCTTTAAAACAGTAGAGTGTCACACACTGTTTGGCTACAATCCTCTAAGACAGTAGAGAGTCACACACTGTTTGGCTGCAATCCTCTAAGACAGTAGAGAGTCACACACTGTTTGGCGGCAGTCCTTTAAAACAGTAGAGTGTCACACACTGTTTGGCTGCAATCCTCTAAGGCAGTAGAGAGACACACACTGTTTGGCTGCAATCCTCTAAGACAGTAGAGAGTCACACACTGTTGGCTGCCGTCCTCTAAGACAGTAGAGAGTCACACACTGTTTGGCTGCTGTCCTCTAAGACAGTAGAGAGTCACACACTGTTGGCTGCCATCCTCTAAGACAGTAGAGAGTCACACACTGTTTGGCTGCAATCCTCTAAGGCAGTAGAGAGTCACACACTGTTTGTCTGCAATCCCCTAAGACAGTAGAGAGTCACACACTGTTTGGCTGCTGTCCTCTAAGACAGTAGAGAGTCACACACTGTTTGGCTGCAGTCCTCTAAGACAGTAGAGAGTCACACACTGTTTGGCTGCAATCCCCTAAGACAGTAGAGAGTCACACAGTGTTTGGCTGCAGTCCTCTAAGACAGTAGAGAGTCACACACTGTTTGGCTGCAATCCTCTAAGACAGTAGAGAGTCACACACTGTTGGCTGCCGTCCTCTAAGACAGTAGAGAGTCACACACTGTTTGGCTGCCGTCCTCTAAGACAGTAGAGAGTCACACACTGTTTGGCTGCCGTCCTCTAAGACAGCAGAGAGTCACACACTGTTGGCTGCCGTCCTCTAAGACAGTAGAGAGTCACACACTGTTTGGTTGCAATCCTCTAAGACAGTAGAGAGACAAACACTGTTTGGCTGCAGTCCTCTAAGACAGTAGAGAGTCACACAGTGTTGGCTGCCGTCCTCTAAGACAGTAGAGAGTCACACACTGTCTGGCTGCAATCCTCTAAGGCAGTAGAGAAACACACACTGTTTGGCTGCAATCCTCTAAGACAGTAGAGAGTCACACACTGTTTGGCTGCAGTCCTCTAAGGCAGTAGAGAGTCACACACTGTCTGGCTGCAGTCCTCTAAGACAGTAGAGAGTCACACAGTGTTGGCTGCCGTCCTCTAAGACAGTAGAGAGTCACACACTGTTTGGCTGCAGTCCTCTAAGACAGTAGAGAGTCACACACTGTTTGGCTGCAATCCTCTAAGGCAGTAGAGAGTCACACACTGTTTGGCTGCAATCCTCTAAGACAGTAGAGTGTCACACACTGTTTGGCTGCAATCCTCTAAGACAGTAGAGAGTCACACACTGTTTGGCTGCAGTCCTCTAAGACAGTAGAGAGTCACACACTGTTTGGCTGCCGTCCTCTAAGACAGTAGAGAGTCACACACTGTTTGGCTGCAGTCCTCTAAGACAGTAGAGAGTCACACACTGTTTGGCTGCCGTCCTCTAAGACAGTAGAGAGACACACACTGTTTGGCTGCAATCCTCTAAGACAGTAGAGAGACACACACTGTTTGGCTGCAATCCTCTAAGACAGTAGAGAGTCACACACTGTTTGGCTGCAGTCCTCTAAGACAGTAGAGAGACAAACACTGTTTGGCTGCAATCCTCTAAGACAGTAGCGAGACAAACACTGTTTGGCTGCAGTCCTCTAAGACAGTAGAGAGTCACACACTGTTTGGCTGCAATCCTCTAAGACAGTAGAGAGTCACACACTGTTTGGCTGCAATCCTCTAAGGCAGTAGAGAGACACACACTGTTTGGCTGCAATCCTCTAAGACAGTAGAGAGTCACACACTGTTTGGCTGCAATCCTCTAAGACAGTAGAGAGTCACACACTGTTTGGCTGCAATCCTCTACGACAGTAGAGAGTCACACACTGTTTGGCTGCAATCCTCTAAGACAGTAGAGAGTCACACACTATTTGGCTGCAGTCCTTTAAAACAGTAGAGTGTCACACACTGTTTGGCTGCAATCCTCTAAGGCAGTAGAGAGACACACACTGTTTGGTTGCCGTCCTCTAAGGCAGTAGAGAGTCACACACTGTTTGGCTGCAATCCTCTAAGACAGTAGAGAGTCACACACTGTTTGGCTGCAGTCCTCTAAGACAGTAGAGAGTCACACACTGTTTGGCTGCAATCCTCTAAGACAGTAGAGAGTCACACACTGTTTGGCTGCAATCCTCTAAGGCAGTAGAGAGACACACACTGTTTGGCTGCCGTCCTGTAAGGCAGTAGAGAGTCACACACTATTTGGCTGCAATCCTCTAAGACAGTAGAGAGTCACACACTGTTTGGCTGCAGTCCTCTAAGACAGTAGAGAGTCACACACTGTTTGGCTGCAATCCTCTAAGACAGTAGAGAGTCACACACTGTTTGGCTGCAATCCTCTTAGACAGTAGAGAGTCACACACTGTTTGGCTGCAGTCCTTCAAAACAGTAGAGTGTCACACACTGTTTGGCTTCAATCCTCTAAGGCAGTAGAGAGACACACACTGTTTGGCTGCAATCCTCTAAGACAGTAGAGAGTCACACACTGTTTGGCTGCAATCCTCTAAGACAGTAGAGAGTCACACACTGTTTGGCTGCCGTCCTCTAAGACAGTAGAGAGTCACACACTGTTTGGCTGCAATCCTCTAAGACAGTAGAGAGTCACACACTGTTGGCTGCCGTCCTCTAAGACAGTAGAGAGTCACACACTGTTTGGCTGCCGTCCTCTAAGACAGTAGAGAGTCACACACTGTTGGCTGCCGTCCTCTAAGACAGTAGAGAGTCACACACTGTTTGGCTGCAATCCTCTAAGACAGTAGAGAGACACACACTGTTTGGCTGCAATCCTCTAAGACAGTAGAGAGTCACACACTGTTTGGCTGCAATCCTCTAAGACAGTAGAGAGTCACACACTGTTTGGCTGCAATCCTCTAAGACAGTAGAGAGTCACACACTGTTTGGCTGCAATCCTCTAAGACAGTAGAGAGTCACACACTGTTTGGCTACAATCCTCTAAGAAAGTAGAGAGTCACACACTGTTTGGCTGCAATCCTCTAAGACAGTAGAGAGTCACACACTGTTTGGCTGCAGTCCTTTAAAACAGTAGAGTGTCACACACTGTTTGGCTGCAATCCTCTAAGGCAGTAGAGAGACACACACTGTTTGGCTGCAATCCTCTAAGACAGTAGAGAGTCACACACTGTTTGGCTGCAATCCTCTAAGACAGTAGAGAGTCACACACTGTTTGGCTGCCGTCCTCTAAGACAGTAGAGAGTCACACACTGTTTGGCTGCCGTCCTCTAAGACAGTAGAGAGTCACACACTGTTGGCTGCCGTCCTCTAAGACAGTAGAGAGTCACACACTGTGTGGCTGCAATCCTCTAAGGCAGTAGAGAGTCACACACTGTTAGGCTGCAGTCCTCTAAGACAGTAGAGAGTCACACACTGTTTGGCTGCAATCCTCTAAGACAGTAGAGAGACAAGCACTGTTTGGCTGCAGTCCTCTAAGACAATAGAGAGTCACACAGTGTTGGCTGCCGTCCTCTAAGACAGTAGAGTGTCACACACTGTTTGGCTGCAATCCTCTAAGGCAGTAGAGAGACACACACTGTTTGGCTGCCGTCCTCTAAGGCAGTAGAGAGTCACACACTGTTTGGCTGCAATCCTCTAAGACAGTAGAGAGTCACACACTGTTTGGCTGCAGTCCTCTAAGACAGTAGAGAGTCACACACTGTTTGGCTGCCGTCCTGTAAGGCAGTAGAGAGTCACACACTATTTGGCTGCAATCCTCTAAGACAGTAGAGAGACACACACTGTTTGGCTGCAGTCCTCTAAGACAGTAGAGAGTCACACACTGTTTGGCTGCAATCCTCTAAGACAGTAGAGAGTCACACACTGTTTGGCTGCAATCCTCTTAGACAGTAGAGAGTCACACACTGTTTGGCTGCAGTCCTTCAAAACAGTAGAGTGTCACACACTGTTTGGCTTCAATCCTCTAAGGCAGTAGAGAGACACACACTGTTTGGCTGCAATCCTCTAAGACAGTAGAGAGTCACACACTGTTTGGCTGCAATCCTCTAAGACAGTAGAGAGTCACACACTGTTGGCTGCCGTCCTCTAAGACAGTAGAGAGTCACACACTGTTTGGCTGCCGTCCTCTAAGACAGTAGAGAGTCACACACTGTTTGGCTGCAATCCTCTAAGACAGTAGAGAGTCACACACTGTTGGCTGCCGTCCTCTAAGACAGTAGAGAGTCACACACTGTTTGGCTGCCGTCCTCTAAGACAGTAGAGAGTCACACACTGTTGGCTGCCGTCCTCTAAGACAGTAGAGAGTCACACACTGTTTGGCTGCAATCCTCTAAGACAGTAGAGAGACACACACTGTTTGGCTGCAATCCTCTAAGACAGTAGAGAGTCACACACTGTTTGGCTGCAATCCTCTAAGACAGTAGAGATTCACACACTGTTTGGCTGCAATCCTCTAAGACAGTAGAGAGTCACACACTGTTTGGCTGCAATCCTCTAAGACAGTAGAGAGTCACACACTGTTTGGCTACAATCCTCTAAGAAAGTAGAGAGTCACACACTGTTTGGCTGCAATCCTTCAAGACAGTAGAGAGTCACACACTGTTTGGCTGCAGTCCTTTAAAACAGTAGAGTGTCACACACTGTTTGGCTGCAATCCTCTAAGGCAGTAGAGAGACACACACTGTTTGGCTGCAATCCTCTAAGACAGTAGAGAGTCACACACTGTTTGGCTGCAATCCTCTAAGACAGTAGAGAGTCACACACTGTTGGCTGCCGTCCTCTAAGACAGTAGAGAGTCACACACTGTTTGGCTGCCGTCCTCTAAGACAGTAGAGAGTCACACACTGTTGGCTGCCGTCCTCTAAGACAGTAGAGAGTCACACACTGTGTGGCTGCAATCCTCTAAGGCAGTAGAGAGTCACACACTGTTAGGCTGCAGTCCTCTAAGACAGTAGAGAGTCACACACTGTTTGGCTGCAATCCTCTAAGACAGTAGAGAGACAAGCACTGTTTGGCTGCAGTCCTCTAAGACAATAGAGAGTCACACAGTGTTGGCTGCCGTCCTCTAAGACAGTAGAGTGTCACACACTGTTTGGCTGCAATCCTCTAAGGCAGTAGAGAGACACACACTGTTTGGCTGCCGTCCTCTAAGGCAGTAGAGAGTCACACACTGTTTGGCTGCAATCCTCTAAGACAGTAGAGAGTCACACACTGTTTGGCTGCAGTCCTCTAAGACAGTAGAGAGTCACACACTGTTTGGCTGCAATCCTCTAAGACAGTAGAGAGTCACACAATGTTTGGTTGCAATCCTCTAAGGCAGTAGAGAGACACACACTGTTTGGCTGCCGTCCTCTAAGGCAGTAGAGAGTCACACACTGTTTGGCTGCAATCCTCTAAGACAGTAGAGAGTCACACACTGTTTGGCTTGGAGTTCTGGACTTTTTGGTTCCGTCCAGAGGTTTCAGGGATAACACCCGAAGACCCCGGAGTTCTACCTGTCTCGGTGCACAAATAAACAGAAACACAGGCTTCTCGATGGTGGCGTCAAAGACCAAAGGTTTATTACTGCAGGGACACAGAAGTCACAGAAACTACACATGGGCAGTATCCAGGAGCCTGTTCGATTTGTACAAGAAGGGTTGCTCCTTATATACTAAATATTGGCCTTCAGGCGAATTCTTTACATGCTGGTACATTCCCAAAACCTTTGTGTCCTAAACAATAAATATTTGGCGTTGCACAGGAATCGTCGATAATATCTGAATGTCAAACATTACGAAGAGGGGTTCCCACTATTCCATCACAATCCCATGTCAACATTTCATTCAAGAGCCGGACCGCCTCATCGTAAATTTCGTCACCTCCCCCTAATAAAGGTCCAGAAAGAAAGAAACAGGGCCAGGTGTAGGAGGTAGAAAAGCAGGATAAGAGATGTTTGTGGGTTGTAAATGGGCAAGGCTACCAGCTTCGGCCGCCTAATCATGATCAGGCCAATGAACACGAGAACCAGTATAGCAGGACTGGCCTCAGGCAGAGGAGGCAGCCTTTGTCGAGTCATGTAGCCACAGCGTGTTCTGTTCTAAGGTGCACGTGTCACTAGAGAGGTGAATCTCCGGCTAAGCTTACGTGTCCTTAATCGAAATGAAGAAATCAGAGGTCATTGCGTGTCCATTGTCTATGTGAGGGCAAGAAACACAAAATGGCTGCCATGATCTAAGATGGATGCCATGGGTAGATCAGAAATGTGTTTGTAACGGGAGTACTCTTGCTCGTAGCACAGCGAAAACACCAGGATATGCTAAATGGACCATTTGCGGTTCACTGATACCAAAATTATGTATTTACGACAATGTTGAAAACACGGGTTCAAATCGTCACAGAACCTCAGACCCTCCTTTTGCCCTTACATAGGCAATTACTCAGTCTATGTCAGAATCTAGTTCTATGCTCATCAGGTCAGTGACATGCTGTTGTATCATCATCCTTTCTCGCGCCTTTTCTCCAAACGCAGGTGGTTTTCTAAAACAGGTTGCAGCACAGAGACTACACAGAGCGGGACCACACTGGATAATCAGGCAACACGAGAACAGGAATACTAGGATGACACCAATGACCATCAGAACCTTCCATCCCCACGCTGATATCAGAGTCCAAAACCACTCCATGAAGGACCAGTTTCCCTTGTCTACATGAATAGAGTCGGAAATCTTGTGTAGCTTAGAGATCGCCTCATAAACAGTTGGAGCATTATTGGGAATAAAGACAGAGCAGCTCGATTGGATCATTCTGCATACCCCACCTCGGTCTGCAAGTATTACGTCTAGAACCATACGGTTCTGCAACGTCATGAGTCGATCCGCCTGAAGCTCAGCTGTCAAGTTGCTAAGGGCACCTGCAGTTTCGGTAATAGTAGATTCAACTACCCGTGTTAGTTGACGTATGTTTCTACTATTGGCCATAGGCCCCCAGAACGGAAGGAAACCTTTGAAGAAGTCTCCAGCTTCCTGACCAGCGGTATCTTCCTTGCTGAAAACACCTCTTGCTACTCTGGTCTTGTGATAATCAGACGAAGCAGTGTATGTTGGAGGCAACAATCGAGCAATATAACATGAACCTGAAAAGTCAGCAGGCAACCACGTACACGCTCTGTCTTGACAGATGAAGTAGGTACCCCTAGCAGTAAGGAAGGCGGGGGAAGAGTTAGACGGAAACACATAGGTCTCAATGCACTCACTCCTCCCCAGCTGAGCTCTCGGATTTCTCCCATTTCCTTGCAAACAGACCTGACCTCGGTGAGGCACGACCCAGATTGGAGTTGAGCTTTTACGCTTGCTTTCTCCCAAACTAAGGCGATACTCTGAAGAGTTCCAACTCAAATATACTCGTAATTCATCTTTAGGGTAAGATGGAGTATTATTGACATCTCTAATCATGTCAATAATTCCCTGAACTAAAGCTTTGTTGGCAGAGTTGTATTTAGTGGAACGTGGTGGACGCGGAGGATAGGTTTCAAGGGCATAAGCAAAAATGGTCTGAAGGGCCTGGAATGATCCATTATAGCTAAAAGGCAAAACCAGGTAGGGAATGCCTTTATCCATAGTGTGGGGTATCAAGCCACACACCCAGCAGTCTGTAGTGTTAACTACCAGTTGGTGTTGGTGCAAGAGCTGTACAAATGTGTTATTGATGAATTCTGAGCGTCGAGCTTGTTCATGCTCAGGAAACGAGTGAAAAGAGTGCACAGAAGAAACAGTAGAAGTAGCAGGATCAAGGGGAGGTACTGTAGTTACTGGCATAAAAATCAAATTCACACCAAAGACGATTCCACCCACCAATGTTATCAAAACAATTAAAAATGTAATAGCACATTGCATCAAAAAGCATTTGCTGTGGAGAATTCTCTACAGTCTATTTCTGCGAACATAAATCACATTTTCTTGTTGCAGCTCAGGAAGCTCCATCTTCTACAATCCGCTCGCGACCACTGATGATGTGTACGTAGATGAAAATGCCTCTATCAGCCCTGGGAGTTCCCAGAACTAACAGAAAGATCGACCTTGTGTCTGAACCCCGCAGATTCAACTAGGCACACAGCCACGACCCTACGGCTACCCAGACGGCAAGGCAATTTTAAAACAATAGAAACAATAGCAAACTTCCTGGCTGAAGGAAAAAAGTGTCAAAATTCAAATATTACAAAAGGCAGTTTCCTGCTTTATTTGTCCATATTGCGAGACCGTAAATTGTATCTCAGTTTTGCAGGAGCTGTTTGATCTGGAAACAGTGTCTCATTAGCAGAGGTTACAATGTTCAAGTTCGCAGAAGGCAAGGTTTCTTCTGATGTAGAGGGCAGGTGTTCAGAAGTCAAATAAGTAGTTTCAGGAGGAGAGCTAGAGTTTGATGTGTCAGTTATCAATTCGGCATCGCTGAAAGGGATAAACCTGGGCGTTCATTCAAACTCAGAGGCACCAATTCCCTTCTTCACCCAGTTATCATAAGGAAGCGGCAGGGGCACACGTTTGACGTGCGTCGTATGGATCCAGTTCTTGCGTCCGGCCACTCGGATAGCAGTTCTCGTTGCTAGTAGTACTTGATAGGGGCCAACAAATCTGGGTTGAAGGTTCTTCGTCCTCGCAAAGTTCCGCACCACAACGTGGTCGCCAGGTTTCAGCTGATGGCCTGGACTCTCCGGTGGCTTTGGCAATGCGTCGAAAACCTGTTGGTGAATAAGACTCAATTTAGCAGTCAAGTCGTAAAGGTAATCAATCAACATTGGATATTCCAGAGAACAGAATTCTTTCGGCCTTGGCACTCCCCAAATATTCGCGGGACGACCAAAGACTATTTCATAAGGACTAAGCCCTACTCTAGAATGTACAGTCGCTCTTGTTGATAACAAAGCCAAGGGTAGCGCGTCTGGCCAGGACAAACCCATGGATGCCTGTATTTTAGCAAGTTTCAGCTTGAGGGTGCCATTGTAACCCTCAACTAAACCAGCAGACTGGGGATGGTTTGCACTGTGAAATTTTTGCTTGATCCCTAAACCGGCACACACACTCTGCATAACTTTCCCTACAAACTCACTTCCGTTATCTGACCATACAATCCGTGGCATTCCATACCTAGGGAAGTATTCTTTGAGAAGGATTTTGGCAGTTGATAGGGCAGTGTTGTCCTTTAGTGGATATGCTTCGATCCATCTGGAGAAAGCACAAACTACCACCAGGACGTATTTTAGGTTGTTGCCACGATCCATGTGAATGAAATCTAACTGAATCACTTCAAAGGGACAAGAGGGAGGAGCGAAGTGACCAGTAGGAGTTGGGACTCCCTTGCCAGGATTATGCATCAGGCATACCATACAATTTTTCACCACTCTCTCTGCACACTTACTAATCCCATCATTCTTCCAAACTGGAGCCAACATCTTACAAATTCCTTTAGAACTAATGTGTGCTACTCCATGTGCCATTGTTACCACTGCAAGCACGTACGCATCAGGCAACATCCAACGCTGTTGTTCCGACAAATCAATCCAACATCCACTCGAGTCTAATTTACCCGTACTCTCTTTCCATGCACGCTTTTCCTCCTCGGTTGCCTCTTTTTGAATCTCTTTAACACTTTCCACTGTATCCTCGCACATTCCAGACTCAGAAATCCATCTTGCAGACGTTGCAACATACATCCTACTCATCATATTTCTAGCTGTCTGTTTAGCGGTTTCATCAGCAAAAGCATTCCCACGACCAACATCATCCGTGATTGCTTTATGAGCACTGCATTTCACAATCGCAACTTCAGTCGGCAAGGTTAGAGATTCCAACAAGTCGTTAACTAGCTGACCATGTTGAATCTTAGTCCCATGGGACGTAATGAAACCTCTCTCTTTCCACAAACGTCCAAAACTATGGGCCACGCCGAATGCGTACTGACTATCTGTGAACACATTTACTCTCTTTCCCTTTGCTAAAACACACGCTCTCGTTAGAGCAATTAATTCTGCAGCTTGGGCAGAATTCTGACTCACTCTTGCAGTCTCCACAATCGTACTCAAAGTCGTTACTGCATAGGCAGCAGTCACATCACCATTCTCCAATTTAAAGCACGATCCATCAACATACAACGTGCCATCTGGATCTGACAATGGAGTGTCTTTTAAATCAATTCGTCCTTTAGTCTCTTCCTCGGTTCTGAAACAACAATCATGGGGTTCAGAATCACTCGACTCTTGATTAGTCGGCAACAATGTTGCTGGATTCAATACATTGCATCTTTTGATTTGAATATGGCTCGCTAATAATGTTAGCTCATAACCTGATAATCTAGCACTAGTAAGGTGTTGCGTCTTGGTTCGGTTCATGAGTGTGTCCACAGCATGAGGAACCATGACCACTAGCATGTTGTTCATCACCAAACCAGCAGATTGTCGAATGGAAGCTGCAGCTGCCGCTGTAGCTCTCAAACAACTAGGCAATGCTCTAGCTACCGGATCTAATGTTGATGAAAAATACGCACAAGGGCGTTGTTTATCACCAAATCTCTGTGTCAGAACACTCAACGCGCAACCTTCTCTTTCGTGAACATAGAGCGTGAATGGTTTACTGTAATCTGGTGTACCCAACACAGGAGCTGAACATAGTGCATTACGTAACTCAGAAAAACTCTCCTGACATTCAGCAGACCATGGCACCGAACTCGGAACGCCTTTCCCAGTCAAAGCTACCAATGGTTTTGCTAAAAGAGAAAAATTTGGGATCCACTGCCTACAGTATGAGGTAATACCTAAAAAGGCACGTACTTCTCTCTGTGTGCGGGGAACACTCATCTGCGTAATTGCTTTTATTCTCTCTGGGGTCAACTTCCTTCCCTCCTTTGACAAGAGATGACCTAGGTAGGTCACTTCTTGGCAGCAGTATTGCATTTTCGAAGGTGACACCTTATGATTCAAATTAGACAAATGACGCAATAACGAAATTGTAGCTGCTTTGCAAGTTTCCTTGTCATCAGCAGCCACCAGAAGATCGTCTACATACTGTACTAGAGCAGAACCAGGAGGAAGTACAAAAGAATCTAACTGACTTTTTAATGCCTGACTGTAAATAGATGGACTCTCACAATAGCCTTGTGGAGCACGTTTAAACCTGAAGCTTCGACCTCCTAGAGAGAAGCCGAAAATATCCCTGCTTTCCTCGGCTATTGGAATGCTGAAAAAGGCATTCTTCAAGTCGATAACTGAAAACCATGTAGCTGTAGCAGGAATCAACGTTAACAATGCAGTGATGTCTGGAACCACAGGGAACTGCGGAACCACAATCTTATTAACCTCTCTTAGATCGATAACAAACCTATACACTGGAGGCTTTGAAGGATCAGTACGTTTCAAAATCGGTAATACAGGACTGTTACAGACATTACCTCTAGTTTCTTCAACTACACCTTTCTTAATCAAGTCTTGCACAATCAATAAAAGCGCACGTTCACCTTCACTAGAGATCTTGTATTATGGAATTCGTGGAAATTTAACATTTGCTTTCAAAGTGACTACATATGGTGGTATTTCCAAAAGGCCTACATCATTAGGACCAGTCGCCCAAAGAGTATCAGGGAGTGAACGCCGCTCTGGCGGGAGTGTATCCATTGACAAGTACATCGGAGAGGTGATTCTTTTACCCAATGTAAGCTGTACTCCTGACGGAGAACAGTACAATGTCGCATGTAGGCGTTTTAACAAGTCTAAACCAAGCAGATTTTCATTACAACCTGTCGTCAAAATCAAGGGTGCTTTCAATTGACACGGTCCAACAGAAATAGGCAAAGGACCAGATACTGGTTTGTAAACAGGGGCGCCTGAAAAACCTACAGAAACATTTGTTAAGCCGGACAAAGGTGCGCCAGGGAGTTTCGCATGAATGATAGAACTTTTTGCGGCACCAGTATCCAACAGAAACGGTTCGACTACACCTGATGTTGCTACTGCGACATAAGGCCCACTCTGATCCACTGGAACTGATACTACTCCCTCTCTCTGTCCATGGCT
Organism: Lissotriton vulgaris; assembly: GCF_964263255.1. NCBI lineage: Eukaryota > Metazoa > Chordata > Amphibia > Caudata > Salamandridae > Lissotriton > Lissotriton vulgaris. Next base: position 78,192,487 of record NC_141693.1, read on the forward strand.
GTCCTAGTATTCAGTTTGTTGAAATCCTTCATCTACTTCACAATAGTCCTCAACATGATACTGTTGTGATCTATTTTGCTGGGCAGACTGTCCATTTCGTTGATAAAAGTGATTAGAAGGGCGATCATTCGTTTGTGGAGGCATAGCACCTCTTCCTCGACCTCTAGAATTTTGCATAGAACCACTACGACCTCTCTGAGCTGCTGCAGCATTATTTTGCGCTAAGATCGGACACTCATTTTTATAATGACCCTCTTTCTTACAGTAGGCACACTGGTTCCACTGATATTGCGGCCTCGGTGAACTATAATCTGTCCTTTGATATGACCCTTGCTGTGTATTGGTTTGATTCATGCGAGGCGGATATGCCTGTTGCAAAAGAACTTTAGTTTTTAAATCTTTCGTTTTCTTATCTGATTTCTCTTTCTCCTCTTTATCCCTATTTTCATAATACTGTGCAGTTGCAAGTATTTGCGCAGTTGTGGAGACAGCTCACGCACTCTCGGAATCTTTCAATTTATTGCAAAGCTCTGGTAGCAGATTGTGTACAAATTTATCGACAAACAATCTCTGTCCTCCTTCCGTGCTCATATCCTGACCACTGTGATCCACAAAAGTCTCTTCGAACCTCGTGAAAAAGTCGGAGACACTTTCGTCTTTCTTCTGCCTGCATGCGGACAACTTGTCCCAGTTAACGCGCAATGCTGGCATCAGAGTCTTCATTAAGTCAATTGTCCTACCTGGAAGATTAGCAATTAGAGGTTCGGGTTTGGAACCACCTATTTGCTGACCATCTGCTGCTATGATAGCTGCCCAATCACCACCTAGGGCAACTGGATGATTCTCTTTACGAATTTTGGCCCAAATTGGTTGCGGAACTACATTCCCAAATAACATGTCAATGTCCGCTAGATTCATCACACAAGCCTCAACTGTCTGTGCTAATTCTTTATAGTATCCGGCAGGATTCTTACGCGGATCTGGCAAGGCCTGTTTCACCGCTTGCACTTCAGCTCGCTTCCATGGAATATGTATCCACACTCTCTGGAATTGCGCCGGAGCGGCTGCAATACCACGGTTCACATCAGCTGGAATGGCTTCGCGCCAAATTGGTGGAACCTCCCTCATTGGATATTGGCGATTCTGCTTCGTACTACGTTTTTCTAAATCTCTCGGTGAACGAAGAGATGGATCATTCCTATAGCTTAAAATCAGTTCCATCGCTTCCTTTATATTTTGACCAATTATTGTACCTGCAGCAAACTCTTTCTGAACATTAATTAATTCTTCTAAGTTCGATTCAGAATCATCTTCTTCTAATTCATCACGCAACAGGGAGCACATCTCGTCGAAAACATATCGTTGCGTTGGTTCATTCCACTGCATAAAAGTATCTAATACATCTCTTGTACTATATCTCCTACTCTTCGAAATCCATCTGAGAGCCGTGGAATCTAAGATTCCCCGTTACTCAGTGCTTGGAAGCTGACTACGTCTCTGTACAGACTCAGAGGCAGGAGTCTTAATTAAAGTTTTATAGAAAGGAGACAGAATATTAGAGACAGAATCAGTGATTCTCCGACGAACAGAAAGCGGAGTCATAATACTAGCAGATGTAGAAAACACAGTAGCAGTTGGAACAGATAGAATAGGAACAGTAGGAGTATCAGGTAAGGTAGCTTGTGAAACAGTAGGTATAAGCGATACAGGTATAGGCAAAGAAGCCGGCACCCCAGGAAGAGGGGGTGCCGAAGGAACATTCACATTGACCACAGGTGGTACAGGAGCTTGGTTCAGGGGACCAGGAGCAGGACTACCAGGTTGTCCAGCAACCGGCAATTGAACATTCGGTAAAGGAGGAACTATAGCACCCTGTGCATACGGTGGGGGTGACTGTAACAAATAAGACAGCAAAGGATCATTCTCGGAGTCCTCTACCACCTTAGTTGTACTCGATGACAAGGCAGGGTAGCACTTGTCGATCGCTAAATTACGCTCTCTAGTAGCCACCTCCATTGCCTTCTCAGACTCGTTGATTTGCAGCTGCTTAGCAGCCTGTTCTAAAGTCAACTCCTGCTCTTTCTGTTCTTTCTTCAATCTTTTAATTTCTCTCTGTTTAGATTCCTTTCGCCAATAACGAAAAGAATCAAACATTGCCGGCCGGGCTTTCTTCTTAAACAGTTTCACTTCTAAATTATCAAGGACTTCAGGTTCAAAACTACCATGCAGTGGCCAACTAAGGACACCGTCTTTGTCTGTATAACGGACCCACACCTCATTATAAGATATCGGACCCACACCATGTTTACAATAAAGATCATATAGAGGAGTTCCAATCGGAGGAACCAGACATGAGTCCTCCAACCGGGAATCACTGTTGCAACCAAAACACGACAACATACAACTTTTCCGACTTACCATTTTGTAATCCGGAACACAAAACGAACAAAAACGCAAAACAGAAATGTGCACTCGAACCAAGAACTTAGGCCTACCAAAAACGAACTAATGTATCGATACCCAAACTAAACCAATAGATTACCTTAACCAGAACGACCAGTGATAATCTTTACGAAACCAAACCAAACCAAGAACTAAAAGGATTTTAACAACCCTTACGAAGCAACCAACTAGCAACCACTAAATACTTAACTGAGGCACTGAAGACGTCACCAAGGAGAAACCCGTCGTGTCTCGCCGTACTAAGGACTGCACCTCGGGTCCAAGACAGGGCGACGGTCAAGGCAACGGACCACTGCAGCCGTCCTGAACGGGAACCCTCGTGGAAGAGAACGTCGGGCCACTTTTGCGATATGCCGGGATCGATGAAGTGGGGCGCCTCCCTCAGGAATCTTCACACGAAGCTTCTCGAACTCTTCAGGCTTTTGGACCGGTACCGAATGACGTCGCCCCACGTTGGGCACCAATTCGAGTTCTGGACTTTTTGGTTCCGTCCAGAGGTGTCAGGGATAACACCCGAAGACCCCGGAGTTCTACCTGTCTCGGTGCACAAATGAACAGAAACACGGACTTCTCGATGGTGGCGTCAAAGACCAAAGGTTTATTACTGCAGGGACACAGAAGTCACAGAAACTACACACGGGCAGTATCCAGGAGCCTGTTCGATTTGTACAAGAAGGGTTGCTCCTTATATACTAAATATTGGCCTTCAGGCGAATTCTTTACATGCTGGTACATTCCCAAAACCTTTGTGTCCTAAACAATAAATATTTGGCGTTGCACAGGAATCGTCAATAATATCTGAATGTCAACATTACGAAGAGGGGTTCCCACTATTCCATCACAATCCCATGTCAACATTTCATTCAAGAGCCGGACCGCCTCATCGTAAATTTCGTTACCTCCCCCTAATAAAGGTCCAGAAAGAAAGAAACAGGGCCAGGTGTAGGAGATAGAAAAGCAGGATAAGAGATGTTTGTGGGTTGTAAATGGGCAAGGCTACCAGCTTCGGCCGCCTAATCATGATCAGGCCAACGAACACGAGAACCAGTATAGCAGGACTGGCCTCAGGCAGAGGAGGCAGCCTTTGTCGAGTCATGTAGCCACAGCGTGTTCTGTTCTAAGGTGCACGTGTCACTAGAGAGGTGAATCTCCGGCTAAGCTTACGTGTCCTTAATCGAAATGAAGAAATCAGAGGTCATTGCGTGTCCATTGTCTATGTGAGGGCAAGAAACACAAAATGGCTGCTATGATCTAAGATGGATGCCATGGGTAGATCAGAAATGTGTTTGTAACGGGAGTACTCTTGCTCGTAGCACAGCGAAAACACCAGGATATGCTAAATGGACCATTTGCGGTTCACTGATACCAAAATTATGTATTTACGACAATGTTGAAAACACGGGTTCAAATCGTCACGGAACCTCAGGCTGCAGTCCTCTAAGACAGTAGAGAGTCACACACTGTTTGGCTGCAATCCTCTAAGACAGTAGAGAGTCACACACTGTTTGGCTGCAATCCTCTAAGACAGTAGAGAGTCACACACTGTTTGGCTGCAGTCCTTTAAAACAGTAGAGTGTCACACACTGTTTGGCTGCAATCCTCTAAGGCAGTAGAGAGACACACACTGTTTGGCTGCAATCCTCTAAGACAGTAGAGAGTCACACACTGTTTGGCTGCAATCCTCTAAGACAGTAGAAAGTCACACACTGTTGGCTGCCGTCCTCTAAGACAGTAGAGAGTCACACACTGTTTGGCTTCCGTCCTCTAAGACAGTAGAGAGTCACACACTGTTTGGCTGCAATCCTCTAAGACAGTAGAGAGTCACACACTGTTGGCTGCCGTCCTCTAAGACAGTAGAGAGTCACACACTGTTTGGCTGCAATCCTCTAAGACAGTAGAGAGACACACACTGTTTGGCTGCAATCCTCTAAGACAGTAGAGAGTCACACACTGTTTGGCTGCAATCCTCTAAGACAGTAGAGAGGCACACACTGTTTGGCTGCAATCCTCTAAGACAGTAGAGAGTCACACACTGTTTGGCTGCAATCCTCTAAGACAGTAGAGAGTCACACACTGTTTGGCTACAATCCTCTAAGACAGTAGAGAGTCACACACTGTTTGGCTGCAATCCTCTAAGACAGTAGAGAGTCACACACTGTTTGGCTGCAATCCTCTAAGACAGTAGAGAGACAAACACTGTTTGGCTGCAGTCCTCTAAGACAGTAGAGAGTCACACAGTGTTGGCTGCCGTCCTCTAAGACAGTAGAGTGTCACACACTGTTTGGCTGCAATCCTCTAAGGCAGTAGAGAGACACACACTGTTTGGCTGCCGTCCTCTAAGGCAGTAGAGAGTCACACACTGTTTGGCTGCAATCCTCTAAGACAGTAGAGAGTCGCACACTGTCTGGCTGCAGTCCTCTAAGACAGTAGAGAGTCACACACTGTTTGGCTGCCGTCCTCTAAGACAGTAGAGAGTCACACACTGTTTGGCTGCAGTCCTCTAAGACAGTAGAGAGTCACACACTGTTTGGCTGCAGTCCTCTAAGACAGTAGAGAGACACACACTGTTTGGCTGCAATCCTCTAAGACAGTAGAGAGACACACACTGTTTGGCTGCAATCCTCTAAGACAGTAGAGAGTCACACACTGTTTGGCTGCAGTCCTCTAAGACAGTAGAGAGTCACACACTGTTTGGCTGCAGTCCTTTAAAACAGTAGAGTGTCACACGCTGTTTGGCTGCAATCCTCTAAGGCAGTAGAGAGACACACACTGTTTGGCTGCAATCCTCTAAGACAGTAGAGAGTCACACACTGTTTGGCTGCAATCCTCTAAGACAGTAGAAAGTTACACACTGTTGGCTGCCGTCCTCTAAGACAGTAGAGAGTCACACACTGTTTGGCTTCCGTCCTCTAAGACAGTAGAGAGTCACACACTGTTTGGCTGCAATCCTCTAAGACAGTAGAGAGTCACACACTGTTGGCTGCCGTCCTCTAAGACAGTAGAGAGTCACACACTGTTTGGCTGCAATCCTCTAAGACAGTAGAGAGTCACACACTGTTTGGCTGCCGTCCTCTAAGACAGTAGAGAGTCACACACTGTTTGGCTGCAATCCTCTAAGACAGTAGAGAGACACACACTGTTTGGCTGCAATCCTCTAAGACAGTAGAGAGTCACACACTGTTTGGCTGCAATCCTCTAAGACAGTAGAGAGGCACACACTGTTTGGCTGCAATCCTCTAAGACAGTAGAGAGTCACACACTGTTTGGCTGCAATCCTCTAAGACAGTAGAGAGTCACACACTGTTTGGCTACAATCCTCTAAGACAGTAGAGAGTCACACACTGTTTGGCTGCAATCCTCTAAGACAGTAGAGAGTCACACACTGTCTGGCTGCAATCCTCTAAGACAGTAGAGAGACAAACACTGTTTGGCTGCAATCCTCTAAGGCAGTAGAGAGACACACACTGTTTGGCTGCAATCCTCTAAGACAGTAGAGAGTCACACACTGTTGGCTGCCGTCCTCTAAGACAGTAGAGAGTCACACACTGTTTGGCTGCCGTCCTCTAAGACAGTAGAGAGTCACACACTGTTGGCTGCCGTCCTCTAAGACAGTAGAGAGTCACACACTGTTTGGCTGCAATCCTCTAAGGCAGTAGAGAGTCACACACTGTTTGGCTGCCGTCCTCTAAGGCAGTAGAGAGTCACACACTGTTTGGCTGCAATCCTCTAAGACAGTAGAGAGTCACACACTGTTTGGCTGCAGTCCTCTAAGACAGTAGAGAGTCACACACTGTTTGGCTGCAATCCTCTAAGACAGTAGAGAGTCACACACTGTTTGGCTGCAATCCTCTAAGGCAGTAGAGAGACACACACTGTTTGGCTGCCGTCCTGTAAGGCAGTAGAGAGTCACACACTATTTGGCTGCAATCCTCTAAGACAGTAGAGAGTCACACACTGTTTGGCTGCAGTCCTCTAAGACAGTAGAGAGTCACACACTGTTTGGCTGCAATCCTCTAAGACAGTAGAGAGTCACACACTGTTTGGCTGCAATCCTCTTAGACAGTAGAGAGTCACACACTGTTTGGCTGCAGTCCTTCAAAACAGTAGAGTGTCACACACTGTTTGGCTTCAATCCTCTAAGGCAGTAGAGAGACACACACTGTTTGGCTGCAATCCTCTAAGACAGTAGAGAGTCACACACTGTTTGGCTGCAATCCTCTAAGACAGTAGAGAGTCACACACTGTTTGGCTGCCGTCCTCTAAGACAGTAGAGAGTCACACACTGTTTGGCTGCAATCCTCTAAGACAGTAGAGAGTCACACACTGTTGGCTGCCGTCCTCTAAGACAGTAGAGAGTCACACACTGTTTGGCTGCCGTCCTCTAAGACAGTAGAGAGTCACACACTGTTGGCTGCCGTCCTCTAAGACAGTAGAGAGTCACACACTGTTTGGCTGCAATCCTCTAAGACAGTAGAGAGACACACACTGTTTGGCTGCAATCCTCTAAGACAGTAGAGAGTCACACACTGTTTGGCTGCAATCCTCTAAGACAGTAGAGAGTCACACACTGTTTGGCTGCAATCCTCTAAGACAGTAGAGAGTCACACACTGTTTGGCTGCAATCCTCTAAGACAGTAGAGAGTCACACACTGTTTGGCTACAATCCTCTAAGAAAGTAGAGAGTCACACACTGTTTGGCTGCAATCCTCTAAGACAGTAGAGAGTCACACACTGTTTGGCTGCAGTCCTTTAAAACAGTAGAGTGTCACACACTGTTTGGCTGCAATCCTCTAAGGCAGTAGAGAGACACACACTGTTTGGCTGCAATCCTCTAAGACAGTAGAGAGTCACACACTGTTTGGCTGCAATCCTCTAAGACAGTAGAGAGTCACACACTGTTTGGCTGCCGTCCTCTAAGACAGTAGAGAGTCACACACTGTTTGGCTGCCGTCCTCTAAGACAGTAGAGAGTCACACACTGTTGGCTGCCGTCCTCTAAGACAGTAGAGAGTCACACACTGTGTGGCTGCAATCCTCTAAGGCAGTAGAGAGTCACACACTGTTAGGCTGCAGTCCTCTAAGACAGTAGAGAGTCACACACTGTTTGGCTGCAATCCTCTAAGACAGTAGAGAGACAAGCACTGTTTGGCTGCAGTCCTCTAAGACAATAGAGAGTCACACAGTGTTGGCTGCCGTCCTCTAAGACAGTAGAGTGTCACACACTGTTTGGCTGCAATCCTCTAAGGCAGTAGAGAGACACACACTGTTTGGCTGCCGTCCTCTAAGGCAGTAGAGAGTCACACACTGTTTGGCTGCAATCCTCTAAGACAGTAGAGAGTCACACGCTGTTTGGCTGCAGTCCTCTAAGACAGTAGAGAGTCACACACTGTTTGGCTGCCGTCCTGTAAGGCAGTAGAGAGTCACACACTATTTGGCTGCAATCCTCTAAGACAGTAGAGAGTCACACACTGTTTGGCTGCAGTCCTCTAAGACAGTAGAGAGTCACACACTGTTTGGCTGCAATCCTCTAAGACAGTAGAGAGTCACACACTGTTTGGCTGCAATCCTCTTAGACAGTAGAGAGTCACACACTGTTTGGCTGCAGTCCTTCAAAACAGTAGAGTGTCACACACTGTTTGGCTTCAATCCTCTAAGGCAGTAGAGAGACACACACTGTTTGGCTGCAATCCTCTAAGACAGTAGAGAGTCACACACTGTTTGGCTGCAATCCTCTAAGACAGTAGAGAGTCACACACTGTTGGCTGCCGTCCTCTAAGACAGTAGAGAGTCACACACTGTTTGGCTGCCGTCCTCTAAGACAGTAGAGAGTCACACACTGTTTGGCTGCAATCCTCTAAGACAGTAGAGAGTCACACACTGTTGGCTGCCGTCCTCTAAGACAGTAGAGAGTCACACACTGTTTGGCTGCCGTCCTCTAAGACAGTAGAGAGTCACACACTGTTGGCTGCCGTCCTCTAAGACAGTAGAGAGTCACACACTGTTTGGCTGCAATCCTCTAAGACAGTAGAGAGACACACACTGTTTGGCTGCAATCCTCTAAGACAGTAGAGAGTCACACACTGTTTGGCTGCAATCCTCTAAGACAGTAGAGATTCACACACTGTTTGGCTGCAATCCTCTAAGACAGTAGAGAGTCACACACTGTTTGGCTGCAATCCTCTAAGACAGTAGAGAGTCACACACTGTTTGGCTACAATCCTCTAAGAAAGTAGAGAGTCACACACTGTTTGGCTGCAATCCTCTAAGACAGTAGAGAGTCACACACTGTTTGGCTGCAGTCCTTTAAAACAGTAGAGTGTCACACACTGTTTGGCTGCAATCCTCTAAGGCAGTAGAGAGACACAAACTGTTTGGCTGCAATCCTCTAAGACAGTAGAGAGTCACACACTGTTTGGCTGCAATCCTCTAAGACAGTAGAGAGTCACACACTGTTGGCTGCCGTCCTCTAAGACAGTAGAGAGTCACACACTGTTTGGCTGCCGTCCTCTAAGACAGTAGAGAGTCACACACTGTTGGCTGCCGTCCTCTAAGACAGTAGAGAGTCACACACTGTGTGGCTGCAATCCTCTAAGGCAGTAGAGAGTCACACACTGTTAGGCTGCAGTCCTCTAAGACAGTAGAGAGTCACACACTGTTTGGCTGCAATCCTCCAAGACAGTAGAGAGACAAGCACTGTTTGGCTGCAGTCCTCTAAGACAATAGAGAGTCACACAGTGTTGGCTGCCGTCCTCTAAGACAGTAGAGTGTCACACACTGTTTGGCTGCAATCCTCTAAGGCAGTAGAGAGACACACACTGTTTGGCTGCCGTCCTCTAAGGCAGTAGAGAGTCACACACTGTTTGGCTGCAATCCTCTAAGACAGTAGAGAGTCACACACTGTTTGGCTGCAGTCCTCTAAGACAGTAGAGAGTCACACACTGTTTGGCTGCAATCCTCTAAGACAGTAGAGAGTCACACAATGTTTGGTTGCAATCCTCTAAGGCAGTAGAGAGACACACACTGTTTGGCTGCCGTCCTCTAAGGCAGTAGAGAGTCACACACTGTTTGGCTGCAATCCTCTAAGACAGTAGAGAGTCACACACTGTTTGGCTTGGAGTTCTGGACTTTTTGGTTCCGTCCAGAGGTTTCAGGGATAACACCCGAAGACCCCGGAGTTCTACCTGTCTCGGTGCACAAATAAACAGAAACACGGGCTTCTCGATGGTGGCGTCAAAGACCAAAGGTTTATTACTGCAGGGACACAGAAGTCACAGAAACTACACATGGGCAGTATCCAGGAGCCTGTTCGATTTGTACAAGAAGGGTTGCTCCTTATATACTAAATATTGGCCTTCAGGCGAATTCTTTACATGCTGGTACATTCCCAAAACCTTTGTGTCCTAAACAATAAATATTTGGCGTTGCACAGGAATCGTCGATAATATCTGAATGTCAAACATTACGAAGAGGGGTTCCCACTATTCCATCACAATCCCATGTCAACATTTCATTCAAGAGCCGGACCGCCTCATCGTAAATTTCGTCACCTCCCCCTAATAAAGGTCCAGAAAGAAAGAAACAGGGCCAGGTGTAGGAGGTAGAAAAGCAGGATAAGAGATGTTTGTGGGTTGTAAATGGGCAAGGCTACCAGCTTCGGCCGCCTAATCATGATCAGGCCAACGAACACGAGAACCAGTATAGCAGGACTGGCCTCAGGCAGAGGAGGCAGCCTTTGTCGAGTCATGTAGCCACAGCGTGTTCTGTTCTAAGGTGCACGTGTCACTAGAGAGGTGAATCTCCGGCTAAGCTTACGTGTCCTTAATCGAAACGAAGAAATCAGAGGTCATTGCGTGTCCATTGTCTATGTGAGGGCAAGAAACACAAAATGGCTGCCATGATCTAAGATGGATGCCATGGGTAGATCAGAAATGTGTTTGTAACGGGAGTACTCTTGCTCGTAGCACAGCGAAAACACCAGGATATGCTAAATGGACCATTTGCGGTTCACTGATACCAAAATTATGTATTTACGACAATGTTGAAAACACGGGTTCAAATCGTCACAGAACCTCAGACCCTCCTTTTGCCCTTACATAGGCAATTACTCAGTCTATGTCAGAATCTAGTTCTATGCTCATCAGGTCAGTGACATGCTGTTGTATCATCATCCTTTCTCGCGCCTTTTCTCCAAACGCAGGTGGTTTTCTAAAACAGGTTGCAGCACAGAGACTACACAGAGCGGGACCACACTGGATAATCAGGCAACACGAGAACAGGAATACTAGGATGACACCAATGACCATCAGAACCTTCCATCCCCACGCTGATATCAGAGTCCAAAACCACTCCATGAAGGACCAGTTTCCCTTGTCTACATGAATAGAGTCGGAAATCTTGTGTAGCTTAGAGATCGCCTCATAAACAGTTGGAGCATTATTGGGAATAAAGACAGAGCAGCTCGATTGGATCATTCTGCATACCCCACCTCGGTCTGCAAGTATTACGTCTAGAACCATACGGTTCTGCAACGTCATGAGTCGATCCGCCTGAAGCTCAGCTGTCAAGTTGCTAAGGGCACCTGCAGTTTCGGTAATAGTAGATTCAACTACCCGTGTTAGTTGACGTATGTTTCTACTATTGGCCATAGGCCCCCAGAACGGAAGGAAACCTTTGAAGAAGTCTCCAGCTTCCTGACCAGCGGTATCTTCCTTGCTGAAAACACCTCTTGCTACTCTGGTCTTGTGATAATCAGACGAAGCAGTGTATGTTGGAGGCAACAATCGAGCAATATAACATGAACCTGAAAAGTCAGCAGGCAACCACGTACACGCTCTGTCTTGACAGATGAAGTAGGTACCCCTAGCAGTAAGGAAGGCGGGGGAAGAGTTAGACGGAAACACATAGGTCTCAATGCACTCACTCCTCCCCAGCTGAGCTCTCGGATTTCTCCCATTTCCTTGCAAACAGACCTGACCTCGGTGAGGCACGACCCAGATTGGAGTTGAGCTTTTACGCTTGCTTTCTCCCAAACTAAGGCGATACTCTGAAGAGTTCCAACTCAAATATACTCGTAATTCATCTTTAGGGTAAGATGGAGTATTATTGACATCTCTAATCATGTCAATAATTCCCTGAACTAAAGCTTTGTTGGCAGAGTTGTATTTAGTGGAACGTGGTGGACGCGGAGGATAGGTTTCAAGGGCATAAGCAAAAATGGTCTGAAGGGCCTGGAATGATCCATTATAGCTAAAAGGCAAAACCAGGTAGGGAATGCCTTTATCCATAGTGTGGGGTATCAAGCCACACACCCAGCAGTCTGTAGTGTTAACTACCAGTTGGTGTTGGTGCAAGAGCTGTACAAATGTGTTATTGATGAATTCTGAGCGTCGAGCTTGTTCATGCTCAGGAAACGAGTGAAAAGAGTGCACAGAAGAAACAGTAGAAGTAGCAGGATCAAGGGGAGGTACTGTAGTTACTGGCATAAAAATCAAATTCACACCAAAGACGATTCCACCCACCAATGTTATCAAAACAATTAAAAATGTAATAGCACATTGCATCAAAAAGCATTTGCTGTGGAGAATTCTCTACAGTCTATTTCTGCGAACATAAATCACATTTTCTTGTTGCAGCTCAGGAAGCTCCATCTTCTACAATCCGCTCGCGACCACTGATGATGTGTACGTAGATGAAAATGCCTCTATCAGCCCTGGGAGTTCCCAGAACTAACAGAAAGATCGACCTTGTGTCTGAACCCCGCAGATTCAACTAGGCACACAGCCACGACCCTACGGCTACCCAGACGGCAAGGCAATTTTAAAACAATAGAAACAATAGCAAACTTCCTGGCTGAAGGAAAAAAGTGTCAAAATTCAAATATTACAAAAGGCAGTTTCCTGCTTTATTTGTCCATATTGCGAGACCGTAAATTGTATCTCAGTTTTGCAGGAGCTGTTTGATCTGGAAACAGTGTCTCATTAGCAGAGGTTACAATGTTCAAGTTCGCAGAAGGCAAGGTTTCTTCTGATGTAGAGGGCAGGTGTTCAGAAGTCAAATAAGTAGTTTCAGGAGGAGAGCTAGAGTTTGATGTGTCAGTTATCAATTCGGCATCGCTGAAAGGGATAAACCTGGGCGTTCGTTCAAACTCAGAGGCACCAATTCCCTTCTTCACCCAGTTATCATAAGGAAGCGGCAGGGGCACACGTTTGACGTGCGTCGTATGGATCCAGTTCTTGCGTCCGGCCACTCGGATAGCAGTTCTCGTTGCTAGTAGTACTTGATAGGGGCCAACAAATCTGGGTTGAAGGTTCTTCGTCCTCGCAAAGTTCCGCACCACAACGTGGTCGCCAGGTTTCAGCTGATGGCCTGGACTCTCCGGTGGCTTTGGCAATGCGTCGAAAACCTGTTGGTGAATAAGACTCAATTTAGCAGTCAAGTCGTAAAGGTAATCAATCAACATTGGATATTCCAGAGAACAGAATTCTTTCGGCCTTGGCACTCCCCAAATATTCGCGGGACGACCAAAGACTATTTCATAAGGACTAAGCCCTACTCTAGAATGTACAGTCGCTCTTGTTGATAACAAAGCCAAGGGTAGCGCGTCTGGCCAGGACAAACCCATGGATGCCTGTATTTTAGCAAGTTTCAGCTTGAGGGTGCCATTGTAACCCTCAACTAAACCAGCAGACTGGGGATGGTTTGCACTGTGAAATTTTTGCTTGATCCCTAAACCGGCACACACACTCTGCATAACTTTCCCTACAAACTCACTTCCGTTATCTGACCATACAATCCGTGGCATTCCATACCTAGGGAAGTATTCTTTGAGAAGGATTTTGGCAGTTGATAGGGCAGTGTTGTCCTTTAGTGGATATGCTTCGATCCATCTGGAGAAAGCACAAACTACCACCAGGACGTATTTTAGGTTGTTGCAACGATCCATGTGAATGAAATCTAACTGAATCACTTCAAAGGGACAAGAGGGAGGAGCGAAGTGACCAGTAGGAGTTGGGACTCCCTTGCCAGGATTATGCATCAGGCATACCATACAATTTTTCACCACTCTCTCTGCACACTTACTAATCCCATCATTCTTCCAAACTGGAGCCAACATCTTACAAATTCCTTTAGAACTAATGTGTGCTACTCCATGTGCCATTGTTACCACTGCAAGCACGTACGCATCAGGCAACATCCAACGCTGTTGTTCCGACAAATCAATCCAACATCCACTCGAGTCTAATTTACCCGTACTCTCTTTCCATGCACGCTTTTCCTCCTCGGTTGCCTCTTTTTGAATCTCTTTAACACTTTCCACTGTATCCTCGCACATTCCAGACTCAGAAATCCATCTTGCAGACGTTGCAACATACATCCTACTCATCATATTTCTAGCTGTCTGTTTAGCGGTTTCATCAGCAAAAGCATTCCCACGACCAACATCATCCGTGATTGCTTTATGAGCACTGCATTTCACAATCGCAACTTCAGTCGGCAAGGTTAGAGATTCCAACAAGTCGTTAACTAGCTGACCATGTTGAATCTTAGTCCCATGGGACGTAATGAAACCTCTCTCTTTCCACAAACGTCCAAAACTATGGGCCACGCCGAATGCGTACTGACTATCTGTGAACACATTTACTCTCTTTCCCTTTGCTAAAACACACGCTCTCGTTAGAGCAATTAATTCTGCAGCTTGGGCAGAATTCTGACTCACTCTTGCAGTCTCCACAATCGTACTCAAAGTCGTTACTGCATAGGCAGCAGTCACATCACCATTCTCCAATTTAAAGCACGATCCATCAACATACAACGTGCCATCTGGATCTGACAATGGAGTGTCTTTTAAATCAATTCGTCCTTTAGTCTCTTCCTCGGTTCTGAAACAACAATCATGGGGTTCAGAATCACTCGACTCTTGATTAGTCGGCAACAATGTTGCTGGATTCAATACATTGCATCTTTTGATTTGAATATGGCTCGCTAATAATGTTAGCTCATAACCTGATAATCTAGCACTAGTAAGGTGTTGCGTCTTGGTTCGGTTCATGAGTGTGTCCACAGCATGAGGAACCATGACCACTAGCATGTTGTTCATCACCAAACCAGCAGATTGTCGAATGGAAGCTGCAGCTGCCGCTGTAGCTCTCAAACAACTAGGCAATGCTCTAGCTACCGGATCTAATGTTGATGAAAAATACGCACAAGGGCGTTGTTTATCACCAAATCTCTGTGTCAGAACACTCAACGCGCAACCTTCTCTTTCGTGAACATAGAGCGTGAATGGTTTACTGTAATCTGGTGTACCCAACACAGGAGCTGAACATAGTGCATTACGTAACTCAGAAAAACTCTCCTGACATTCAGCAGACCATGGCACCGAACTCGGAACGCCTTTCCCAGTCAAAGCTACCAATGGTTTTGCTAAAAGAGAAAAATTTGGGATCCACTGCCTACAGTATGAGGTAATACCTAAAAAGGCACGTACTTCTCTCTGTGTGCGGGGAACACTCATCTGCGTAATTGCTTTTATTCTCTCTGGGGTCAACTTCCTTCCCTCCTTTGACAAGAGATGACCTAGGTAGGTCACTTCTTGGCAGCAGTATTGCATTTTCGAAGGTGACACCTTATGATTCAAATTAGACAAATGACGCAATAACGAAATTGTAGCTGCTTTGCAAGTTTCCTTGTCATCAGCAGCCACCAGAAGATCGTCTACATACTGTACTAGAGCAGAACCAGGAGGAAGTACAAAAGAATCTAACTGACTTTTTAATGCCTGACTGTAAATAGATGGACTCTCACAATAGCCTTGTGGAGCACGTTTAAACCTGAAGCTTCGACCTCCTAGAGAGAAGCCGAAAATATCCCTGCTTTCCTCGGCTATTGGAATGCTGAAAAAGGCATTCTTCAAGTCGATAACTGAAAACCATGTAGCTGTAGCAGGAATCAACGTTAACAATGCAGTGATGTCTGGAACCACAGGGAACTGCGGAACCACAATCTTATTAACCTCTCTTAGATCGATAACAAACCTATACACTGGAGGCTTTGAAGGATCAGTACGTTTCAAAATCGGTAATACAGGACTGTTACAGACATTACCTCTAGTTTCTTCAACTACACCTTTCTTAATCAAGTCTTGCACAATCAATAAAAGCGCACGTTCACCTTCACTAGAGATCTTGTATTGTGGAATTCGTGGAAATTTAACATTTGCTTTCAAAGTGACTACATATGGTGGTATTTCCAAAAGGCCTACATCATTAGGACCAGTCGCCCAAAGAGTATCAGGGAGTGAACGCCGCTCTGGCGGGAGTGTATCCATTGACAAGTACATCGGAGAGGTGATTCTTTTACCCAATGTAAGCTGTACTCCTGACGGAGAACAGTACAATGTCGCATGTAGGCGTTTTAACAAGTCTAAACCAAGCAGATTTTCATTACAACCTGTCGTCAAAATCAAGGGTGCTTTCAATTGACACGGTCCAACAGAAATAGGCAAAGGACCAGATACTGGTTTGTAAACGGGGGCGCCTGAAAAACCTACAGAAACATTTGTTAAGCCGGACAAAGGTGCGCCAGGGAGTTTCGCATGAATGATAGAACTTTTTGCGGCACCAGTATCCAACAGAAACGGTTCGACTACACCTGATGTTGCTACTGCGACATAAGGCCCACTCTGATCCACTGGAACTGATACTACTCCCTCTCTCTGTCCATGGCTGTCCTAGTATTCAGTTTGTTGAAATCCTTCATCTACTTCACAATAGTCCTCAACATGATACTGTTGTGATCTATTTTGCTGGGCAGACTGTCCATTTCGTTGATCAAAGTGATTAGAAGGGCGATCATTCGTTTGTGGAGGCATAGCACCTCTTCCTCGACCTCTAGAATTTTGCATAGAACCACTACGACCTCTCTGAGCTGCTGCAGCATTATTTTGCGCTAAGATCGGACACTCATTTTTATAATGACCCTCTTTCTTACAGTAGGCACACTGGTTCCACTGATATTGCGGCCTCGGTGAACTATAATCTGTCCTTTGATATGACCCTTGCTGTGTATTGGTTTGATTCATGCGAGGCGGATATGCCTGTTGCAAAAGAACTTTAGTTTTTAAATCTTTCGTTTTCTTATCTGATTTCTCTTTCTCCTCTTTATCCCTATTTTCATAATACTGTGCAGTTGCAAGTATTTGCGCAGTTGTGGAGACAGCCCACGCACTCTCGGAATCTTTCAATTTATTGCAAAGCTCTGGTAGCAGATTGTGTACAAATTTATCGACAAACAATCTCTGTCCTCCTTCCGTGCTCATATCCTGACCACTGTGATCCACAAAAGTCTCTTCGAACCTCGTGAAAAAGTCGGAGACACTTTCGTCTTTCTTCTGCCTGCATGCGGACAACTTGTCCCAGTTAACGCGCAATGCTGGCATCAGAGTCTTCATTAAGTCAATTGTCCTACCTGGAAGATTAGCAATTAGAGGTTCGGGTTTGGAACCACCTATTTGCTGACCATCTGCTACTATGATAGCTGCCCAATCACCACCTAGGGCAACTGGATGATTCTCTTTACGAATTTTGGCCCAAATTGGTTGCGGAACTACATTCCCAAATAACATGTCAATGTCCGCTAGATTCATCACACAAGCCTCAACTGTCTGTGCTAATTCTTTATAGTATCCGGCAGGATTCTTACGCGGATCTGGCAAGGCCTGTTTCACCGCTTGCACTTCAGCTCGCTTCCATGGAATATGTATCCACACTCTCTGGAATTGCGCCGGAGCGGCTGCAATACCACGGTTCACATCAGCTGGAATGGCTTCGCGCCAAATTGGTGGAACCTCCCTCATTGGATATTGGCGATTCTGCTTCGTACTACGTTTTTCTAAATCTCTCGGTGAACGAAGAGATGGATCATTCCTATAGCTTAAAATCAGTTCCATCGCTTCCTTTATATTTTGACCAATTATTGTACCTGCAGCAAACTCTTTCTGAACATTAATTAATTCTTCTAAGTTCGATTCAGAATCATCTTCTTCTAATTCATCACGCAACAGGGAGCACATCTCGTCGAAAACATATCGTTGCGTTGGTTCATTCCACTGCATAAAAGTATCTAATACATCTCTTGTACTATATCTCCTACTCTTCGAAATCCATCTGAGAGCCGTGGAATCTAAGATTCCCCGTTACTCAGTGCTTGGAAGCTGACTACGTCTCTGTACAGACTCAGAGGCAGGAGTCTTAATTAAAGTTTTATAGAAAGGAGACAGAATATTAGAGACAGAATCAGTGATTCTCCGACGAACAGAAAGCGGAGTCATAATACTAGCAGATGTAGAAAACACAGTAGCAGTTGGAACAGATAGAATAGGAACAGTAGGAGTATCAGGTAAGGTAGCTTGTGAAACAGTAGGTATAAGCGATACAGGTATAGGCAAAGAAGCCGGCACCCCAGGAAGAGGGGGTGCCGAAGGAACATTCACATTGACCACAGGTGGTACAGGAGCTTGGTTCAGGGGACCAGGAGCAGGACTACCAGGTTGTCCAGCAACCGGCAATTGAACATTCGGTAAAGGAGGAACTATAGCACCCTGTGCATACGGTGGGGGTGACTGTAACAAATAAGACAGCAAAGGATCATTCTCGGAGTCCTCTACCACCTTAGTTGTACTCGATGACAAGGCAGGGTAGCACTTGTCGATCGCTAAATTACGCTCTCTAGTAGCCACCTCCATTGCCTTCTCAGACTCGTTGATTTGCAGCTGCTTAGCAGCCTGTTCTAAAGTCAACTCCTGCTCTTTCTGTTCTTTCTTCAATCTTTTAATTTCTCTCTGTTTAGATTCCTTTCGCCAATAACGAAAAGAATCAAACATTGCCGGCCGGGCTTTCTTCTTAAACAGTTTCACTTCTAAATTATCAAGGACTTCAGGTTCAAAACTACCATGCAGTGGCCAACTAAGGACACCGTCTTTGTCTGTATAACGGACCCACACCTCATTATAAGATATCGGACCCACACCATGTTTACAATAAAGATCATATAGAGGAGTTCCAATCGGAGGAACCAGACATGAGTCCTCCAACCGGGAATCACTGTTGCAACCAAAACACGACAACATACAACTTTTCCGACTTACCATTTTGTAATCCGGAACACAAAACGAACAAAAACGCAAAACAGAAATGTGCACTCGAACCAAGAACTTAGGCCTACCAAAAACGAACTAATGTATCGATACCCAAACTAAACCAATAGATTACCTTAACCAGAACGACCAGTGATAATCTTTACGAAACCAAACCAAACCAAGAACTAAAAGGATTTTAACAACCCTTACGAAGCAACCAACTAGCAACCACTAAATACTTAACTGAGGCACTGAAGACGTCACCAAGGAGAAACCCGTCGTGTCTCGCCGTACTAAGGACTGCACCTCGGGTCCAAGACAGGGCGACGGTCAAGGCAACGGACCACTGCAGCCGTCCTGAACGGGAACCCTCGTGGAAGAGAACGTCGGGCCACTTTTGCGATATGCCGGGATCGATGAAGTGGGGCGCCTCCCTCAGGAATCTTCACACGAAGCTTCTCGAACTCTTCAGGCTTTTGGACCGGTACCGAATGACGTCGCCCCATGTTGGGCACCAATTCGAGTTCTGGACTTTTTGGTTCCGTCCAGAGGTGTCAGGGATAACACCCGAAGACCCCGGAGTTCTACCTGTCTCGGTGCACAAATGAACAGAAACACGGACTTCTCGATGGTGGCGTCAAAGACCAAAGGTTTATTACTGCAGGGACACAGAAGTCACAGAAACTACACACGGGCAGTATCCAGGAGCCTGTTCGATTTGTACAAGAAGGGTTGCTCCTTATATACTAAATATTGGCCTTCAGGCGAATTCTTTACATGCTGGTACATTCCCAAAACCTTTGTGTCCTAAACAATAAATATTTGGCGTTGCACAGGAATCGTCAATAATATCTGAATGTCAACATTACGAAGAGGGGTTCCCACTATTCCATCACAATCCCATGTCAACATTTCATTCAAGAGCCGGACCGCCTCATCGTAAATTTCGTTACCTCCCCCTAATAAAGGTCCAGAAAGAAAGAAACAGGGCCAGGTGTAGGAGATAGAAAAGCAGGATAAGAGATGTTTGTGGGTTGTAAATGGGCAAGGCTACCAGCTTCGGCCCCCTAATCATGATCAGGCCAACGAACACGAGAACCAGTATAGCAGGACTGGCCTCAGGCAGAGGAGGCAGCCTTTGTCGAGTCATGTAGCCACAGCGTGTTCTGTTCTAAGGTGCACGTGTCACTAGAGAGGTGAATCTCCGGCTAAGCTTACGTGTCCTTAATCGAAATGAAGAAATCAGAGGTCATTGCGTGTCCATTGTCTATGTGAGGGCAAGAAAGACAAAATGGCTGCTATGATCTAAGATGGATGCCATGGGTAGATCAGAAATGTGTTTGTAACGGGAGTACTCTTGCTCGTAGCACAGCGAAAACACCAGGATATGCTAAATGGACCATTTGCGGTTCACTGATACCAAAATTATGTATTTACGACAATGTTGAAAACACGGGTTCAAATCGTCACGGAACCTCAGGCTGCAGTCCTCTAAGACAGTAGAGAGTCACACACTGTTTGGCTGCAATCCTCTAAGACAGTAGAGAGTCACACACTGTTTGGCTGCAATCCTCTAAGACAGTAGAGAGTCACACACTGTTTGGCTGCAGTCCTTTAAAACAGTAGAGTGTCACACACTGTTTGGCTGCAATCTTCTAAGGCAGTAGAGAGACACACACTGTTTGGCTGCAATCCTCTAAGACAGTAGAGAGTCACACACTGTTTGGCTGAAATCCTCTAAGACAGTAGAAAGTCACACACTGTTGGCTGCCGTTCTCTAAGACAGTAGAGAGTCACACACTGTTTGGCTTCCGTCCTCTAAGACAGTAGAGAGTCACACACTGTTTGGCTGCAATCCTCTAAGACAGTAGAGAGTCACACACTGTTGGCTGCCGTCCTCTAAGACAGTAGAGAGTCACACACTGTTTGGCTGCAATCCTCTAAGACAGTAGAGAGACACACACTGTTTGGCTGCAATCCTCTAAGACAGTAGAGAGTCACACACTGTTTGGCTGCAATCCTCTAAGACAGTAGAGAGGCACACACTGTTTGGCTGCAATCCTCTAAGACAGTAGAGAGTCACACACTGTTTGGCTGCAATCCTCTAAGACAGTAGAGAGTCACACACTGTTTGGCTACAATCCTCTAAGACAGTAGAGAGTCACACACTGTTTGGCTGCAATCCTCTAAGACAGTAGAGAGTCACACACTGTTTGGCTGCAATCCTCTAAGACAGTAGAGAGACAAACACTGTTTGGCTGCAGTCCTCTAAGACAGTAGAGAGTCACACAGTGTTGGCTGCCGTCCTCTAAGACAGTAGAGTGTCACACACTGTTTGGCTGCAATCCTCTAAGGCAGTAGAGAGACACACACTGTTTGGCTGCCGTCCTCTAAGGCAGTAGAGAGTCACACACTGTTTGGCTGCAATCCTCTAAGACAGTAGAGAGTCGCACACTGTCTGGCTGCAGTCCTCTAAGACAGTAGAGAGTCACACACTGTTTGGCTGCCGTCCTCTAAGACAGTAGAGAGTCACACACTGTTTGGCTGCAGTCCTCTAAGACAGTAGAGAGTCACACACTGTTTGGCTGCAGTCCTCTAAGACAGTAGAGAGACACACACTGTTTGGCTGCAATCCTCTAAGACAGTAGAGAGACACACACTGTTTGGCTGCAATCCTCTAAGACAGTAGAGAGTCACACACTGTTTGGCTGCAGTCCTCTAAGACAGTAGAGAGTCACACACTGTTTGGCTGCAGTCCTTTAAAACAGTAGAGTGTCACACGCTGTTTGGCTGCAATCCTCTAAGGCAGTAGAGAGACACACACTGTTTGGCTGCAATCCTCTAAGACAGTAGAGAGTCACACACTGTTTGGCTGCAATCCTCTAAGACAGTAGAAAGTCACACACTGTTGGCTGCCGTCCTCTAAGACAGTAGAGAGTCACACACTGTTTGGCTTCCGTCCTCTAAGACAGTAGAGAGTCACACACTGTTTGGCTGCAATCCTCTAAGACAGTAGAGAGTCACACACTGTTGGCTGCCGTCCTCTAAGACAGTAGAGAGTCACACACTGTTTGGCTGCAATCCTCTAAGACAGTAGAGAGTCACACACTGTTTGGCTGCCGTCCTATAAGACAGTAGAGAGTCACACACTGTTTGGCTGCAATCCTCTAAGACAGTAGAGAGACACACACTGTTTGGCTGCAATCCTCTAAGACAGTAGAGAGTCACACACTGTTTGGCTGCAATCCTCTAAGACAGTAGAGAGGCACACACTGTTTGGCTGCAATCCTCTAAGACAGTAGAGAGTCACACACTGTTTGGCTGCAATCCTCTAAGACAGTAGAGAGTCACACACTGTTTGGCTACAATCCTCTAAGACAGTAGAGAGTCACACACTGTTTGGCTGCAATCCTCTAAGACAGTAGAGAGTCACACACTGTCTGGCTGCAATCCTCTAAGACAGTAGAGAGACAAACACTGTTTGGCTGCAATCCTCTAAGGCAGTAGAGAGACGCACACTGTTTGGCTGCAATCCTCTAAGACAGTAGAGAGTCACACACTGTTGGCTGCCGTCCTCTAAGACAGTAGAGAGTCACACACTGTTTGGCTGCCGTCCTCTAAGACAGTAGAGAGTCACACACTGTTGGCTGCCGTCCTCTAAGACAGTAGAGAGTCACACACTGTTTGGCTGCAATCCTCTAAGGCAGTAGAGAGTCACACACTGTTTGGCTGCCGTCCTCTAAGGCAGTAGAGAGTCACACACTGTTTGGCTGCAATCCTCTAAGACAGTAGAGAATCATACACTGTTTGGCTGCAGTCCTCTAAGACAGTAGAGAGTCACACACTGTTTGGCTGCAATCCTCTAAGACAGTAGAGAGTCACACACTGTTTGGCTGCAATCCTCTAAGACAGTAGAGAGTCACACACTGTTTGGCTGCCGTCCTCCAAGACAGTAGAGAGTCACACACTGTTTGGCTGCCGTCCTCTAAGACAGTAGAGAGTCACACACTGTTGGCTGCCGTCCTCTAAGACAGTAGAGAGTCACACACTGTTTGGCTGCAATCCTCTAGGACAGTAGAGAGACAAACACTGTTTGGCTGCAGTCCTCTAAGACAGTAGAGAGTCACACAGTGTTGGCTGCCGTCCTCTAAGACAGTAGAGAGTCACACACTGTCTGGCTGCAATCCTCTAAGGCAGTAGAGAGACACACACTGTTTGGCTGCAATCCTCTAAGACAGTAGAGAGTCACACACTATTTGGCTGCAGTCCTCTAAGGCAGTAGAGAGTCACACACTGTCTGGCTGCAGTCCTCTAAGACAGTAGAGAGTCACACATTGTTGGCTGCCGTCCTCTAAGACAGTAGAGAGTCACACACTGTTTGGCTGCAGTCCTCTAAGACAGTAGAGTGTCACACACTGTTTGGCTGCAACCCCCTAAGACAGTAGAGAGTCACACACTGTTTGGCTGCAATCCTCTTAGACAGTAGAGAGTCACACACTGTTTGGCTGCAGTACTCTAAGACAGTAGAGAGTCACACACTGTTTGGCTGCCGTCCTCTAAGACAGTAGAGAGTCACACACTGTTTGGCTGCAGTCCTCTAAGACAGTAGAGAGTCACACACTGTTTGGCTGCAGTCCTCTAAGACAGTAGAGAGACACACACTGTTTGGCTGCAATCCTCTAAGACAGTAGAGAGACAAACACTGTTTGGCTGCAGTCCTCTAAGACAGTAGAGAGTCACACACTGTTTGTCTGCAGTCCTCTAAGACAGTAGAGAGACAAACACTGTTTGGCTGCAATCCTCTAAGACAGTAGAGAGACAAACACTGTTTGGCTGCAGTCCTCTAAGACAGTAGAGAGACACACACTGTTTGGCTGCAATCCTCTAAGACAGTAGAGAGTCACACACTGTTTGGCTGCAACCCTCTAAGGCAGTAGAGAGACACACACTATTTGGCTGCAATCCTCTAAGGCAGTAGAGAGACACACACTGTTTGGCTGCCGTCCTCTAAGACAGTAGAGAGTCACACACTGTTTGGCTGCAATCCTCTAAGGCAGTAGAGAGACACACACTGTTTGGCTGCAATCCTCTAAGACAGTAGAGAGACACACACTGTTTGGCTGCAATCCTCTAAGACAGTAGAGAGTCACACACTGTTTGGCTGCAGTCCTCTAAGACAGTAGAGAGTCACACACTGTTTGGCTGCAGTCCTTTAAAACAGTAGAGTGTCACACGCTGTTTGGCTGCAATCCTCTAAGGCAGTAGAGAGACACACACTGTTTGGCTGCAATCCTCTAAGACAGTAGAGAGTCACACACTGTTTGGCTGCAATCCTCTAAGACAGTAGAAAGTCACACACTGTTGGCTGCCGTCCTCTAAGACAGTAGAGAGTCACACACTGTTTGGCTTCCGTCCTCTAAGACAGTAGAGAGTCACACACTGTTTGGCTGCAATCCTCTAAGACAGTAGAGAGTCACACACTGTTGGCTGCCGTCCTCTAAGACAGTAGAGAGTCACACACTGTTTGGCTGCAATCCTCTAAGACAGTAGAGAGTCACACACTGTTTGGCTGCCGTCCTCTAAGACAGTAGAGAGTCACACACTGTTTGGCTGCAATCCTCTAAGACAGTAGAGAGACACACACTGTTTGGCTGCAATCCTCTAAGACAGTAGAGAGTCACACACTGTTTGGCTGCAATCCTCTAAGACAGTAGAGAGGCACACACTGTTTGGCTGCAATCCTCTAAGACAGTAGAGAGTCACACACTGTTTGGCTGCAATCCTCTAAGACAGTAGAGAGTCACACACTGTTTGGCTACAATCCTCTAAGACAGTAGAGAGTCACACACTGTTTGGCTGCAATCCTCTAAGACAGTAGAGAGTCACACACTGTTTGGCTGCAATCCTCTAAGACAGTAGAGAGACAAACACTGTTTGGCTGCAATCCTCTAAGGCAGTAGAGAGACACACACTGTTTGGCTGCAATCCTCTAAGACAGTAGAGAGTCACACACTGTTGGCTGCCGTCCTCTAAGACAGTAGAGAGTCACACACTGTTTGGCTGCCGTCCTCTAAGACAGTAGAGAGTCACACACTGTTGGCTGCCGTCCTCTAAGACAGTAGAGAGTCACACACTGTTTGGCTGCAATCCTCTAAGGCAGTAGAGAGTCACACACTGTTTGGCTGCCGTCCTCTAAGGCAGTAGAGAGCCACACACTGTTTGGCTGCAATCCTCTAAGACAGTAGAGAGTCACACACTGTTTGGCTGCAGTCCTCTAAGACAGTAGAGAGTCACACACTGTTTGGCTGCAATCCTCTAAGACAGTAGAGAGTCACACACTGTTTGGCTGCAATCCTCTAAGACAGTAGAGAGTCACACACTGTTTGGCTGCCGTCCTCCAAGACAGTAGAGAGTCACACACTGTTTGGCTGCCGTCCTCTAAGACAGTAGAGAGTCACACACTGTTGGCTGCCGTCCTCTAAGACAGTAGAGAGTCACACACTGTTTGGCTGCAATCCTCTAAGACAGTAGAGAGACAAACACTGTTTGGCTGCAGTCCTCTAAGACAGTAGAGAGTCACACAGTGTTGGCTGCCGTCCTCTAAGACAGTAGAGAGTCACACACTGTCTGGCTGCAATCCTCTAAGGCAGTAGAGAGACACACACTGTTTGGCTGCAATCCTCTAAGACAGTAGAGAGTCACACACTGTTTGGCTGCAGTCCTCTAAGGCAGTAGAGAGTCACACACTGTCTGGCTGCAGTCCTCTAAGACAGTAGAGAGTCACACATTGTTGGCTGCCGTCCTCTAAGACAGTAGAGAGTCACACACTGTTTGGCTGCAGTCCTCTAAGACAGTAGAGTGTCACACACTGTTTGGCTGCAATCCCCTAAGACAGTAGAGAGTCACACACTGTTTGGCTGCAATCCTCTTAGACAGTAGAGAGTCACACACTGTTTGGCTGCAGTACTCTAAGACAGTAGAGAGTCACACACTGTTTGGCTGCCGTCCTCTAAGACAGTAGAGAGTCACACACTGTTTGGCTGCAGTCCTCTAAGACAGTAGAG
Organism: Lissotriton vulgaris; assembly: GCF_964263255.1. NCBI lineage: Eukaryota > Metazoa > Chordata > Amphibia > Caudata > Salamandridae > Lissotriton > Lissotriton vulgaris. The sequence continues at coordinate 78,218,148 of NC_141693.1, forward strand.
AGTCACACACTGTTTGGCTGCAGTCCTCTAAGACAGTAGAGAGACACACACTGTTTGGCTGCAATCCTCTAAGACAGTAGAGAGACACACACTGTTTGGCTGCAATCCTCTAAGACAGTAGAGAGTCACACACTGTTTGGCTGCAGTCCTCTAAGACAGTAGAGAGACAAACACTGTTTGGCTGCAATCCTCTAAGACAGTAGAGAGACAAACACTGTTTGGCTGCAGTCCTCTAAGACAGTAGAGAGACACACACTGTTTGGCTGCAATCCTCTAAGACAGTAGAGAGTCACACACTGTTTGGCTGCAATCCTCTAAGGCAGTAGAGAGACACACACTATTTGGCTGCAATCCTCTAAGGCAGTAGAGAGACACACACTGTTTGGCTGCCGTCCTCTAAGACAGTAGAGAGTCACACACTGTTTGGCTGCAATCCTCCAAGGCAGTAGAGAGACACACACTGTTTGGCTGCAATCCTCTAAGACAGTAGAGAGACACACACTGTCTGGCTGCAATCCTCTAAGACAGTAGAGAGTCACACACTGTTTGGCTGCAGTCCTCTAAGGCAGTCAAGAGTCACACACTGTTTGGTTGCAATCCTCTAAGGCAGTAGAGAGACACACACTGTTTGGCTGCAATCCTCTAAGACATTATAGAGACACACACTGTCTGGCTGCAATCCTCTAAGGCAAGCCTGCTGCAGTTTTACAAATAACATTAGGGGCGCACATCAAAGAAAGGAAACATAATGTCAAAATACTTTGTGTGTTACTGTCTGGCAGCTGAACGCTCAGCTTTGATTTTTCCAGACTTCTGATTAGTGACAAGTGGACCTGGAATAGACTCTGAGTGTCTAATCGCCTCGCCTGAGGTCCTGGAAGAAAATTTAGAATTGTACTCCTGTTGTGGATTGGGACTATAAGAACTAAAGTCAGAAGGTAAAATCTTTAACCAGGATGAACCTTGTTAGTGTCTCCGACCCACGCTCTATCGCAGACTTTTGGTCTTTGTCAGGTCAAGTGCGGATACATGTCATAGGTTAGTTGACTCAACATCTTCAAAATCAGAGTAGCTATTCATGCAGATGGATACAGTTCTGCCTTTGTTGGTACTGGTAAATCCTGTGCAATAGGTCTGGGAATGGGTGTTAATCTGTGCAGAGTCCGGGGTTTCCTGATACAAAACCCCATCACTGGAACCATGTAATTCAGGATTTGGCCAATAATTACATAGGGGACAGGAATAAACCATTCCTGGAAAACTCCTCAAACCCCTAAGATGTTCCCATCAGGAGCGGTGAATGGGCAACAAATGTGTAAAGACTGTAGGAATTGGATCCCAGTGGTAATTGGCTATTCTTTACAGCACCACTAGTATATATATTAGGTGAAAACCCATAAGAGAGCATTGCTGATACCCACTATACCAGTACCTTCAGCTGTGAGTATATTGATGCACTCTTAAGATGGAGTCCTAAGTCAGCCCAATGTAAATTTAAAGTAGAAATGTACCAAGGGTAACAAAAAGGATTCATGTGTGCTGCTTCAAATACATTACGGAGCTCAACATGAATGTAGTCTGTCTTTTCTGTTTCTCATGTGACCACGTGGCGCAAAAAAGAAAGGATATGATGTCCAACTGGACAAAGTGGACGCTGCAACAAGTCCTTCTTTGTAGTTTAATACAATCACATTCCTAAATAATAATTTAATGAATTCCCAAACAATTCTAAATCAGATCCATAAAACTGGTGAATGTTGAATTGATCTCACATGCCACCTCTCCAGACATATTCAAATATTAAAAGAAGGTTGAAAACAGCAACACATGTGTCCGAATACAAGAACCAGAGCTGTGGCTGAATTATGAACCAGATATAAGCTGGAAGTCTGCACTGCATAACAGATTTAGTATGAAGAGCTTCTAATTAGAACATCATGTTGGAATGAGTTATTGATTATTCTTATTATTACTCAGCCCTTTTAAGTCTTGCTATAGACAGCGTTACCTGCTTTGTAGACCTTCTTTTATCAATTATTCAAAAAAGTGCATTGAGAAATTGTATAGAAAGAGTAGACTTTGGGTCAGTGTCTGTCAACAATTGGTAGACATGTCGTTTTTCAGGTCTCCCAAAGCATTTTGTGGAAGGATACATTCTACCATTAGTTTTGCCATTAGGTTTTCGGAGCTGCTGTTCTTACAGTCCTACATCCATCCTTCATCTCCCTTCTCGGTCACCCCTTACTCCTCCTGTCTCGTGCCCCATCATGCCTTGCTTCCATCTTTCTGACTGGCTCCCAAATCCATCAATAATGCCTCTTTGCTGCCTGTCTTTCCTGCAGCATCCTCCATCATATCTATCTCTCCTGCACCCATCACCCTTGTCCCTCCTCCTTTCCTACTCTCAGACATTCCTGCCTTCCTCTCATCCTGCCATTCGCCAGTGAGCACCTCTGGCACGAGGGGGAAGAGACCAGGACTCTGTTGTCTCCTGGGCAGTAGTCCTGAATTCACAATATATGTTTGTTTATTTATTGATTTATGGGTTTATATAGCGCTAGAATCGACTCCCGAAGGAGTATCTCTGCGCTCAAACAACAGAAAATGAGTGGATGGTCTTGAGATCCTAGGGAGATGCTAAGTTTGAAACAAAAATGTTTTTAACAGTTTCCTAAATGCAAAGTTATCCGTACATAACCTGAGGGAGGCAGAGAGTTTGTTCCAAAGGCTGGGGCCAAGGTAGGAAAGAGCCTTTCCACCCAGTCTTGCCCTTTTGATGGGGGGAACTTGAAGAAGGGATTGATTGCTAGAGCGGAGAGAACGTACTGGGACGTAGGGGACAAACTTCTCCGCCAGGTACGTGGGGCCCAGGTTATGTATACCCTTGTGAACGACACAGTAGGTTTTGAATTTAATCAGTTGGCGGATAGGCAGCCAATGGAGCTTTTCCAACAGGGGGCGTTATAGAGATCTAGGTGGTGCATTCAGGATTAACCTCGCAGCGGTGTTGTGGACCACCTGAAGTCTGCTAAGTAAGCTGTCGTTCGCTGAGATCAATAGCCCATTACAATAATCCAGGCAGATGAGCACCAGAGCCTGGACAATGGTTTTTCTGGTAAAATACGGTAGTAATGGAAACACTCTTCGGAGTAGCCCAATTACATGAAAACATATAGCATTTCTCGAGCGCAGATCTGGTGAAAAGGGAACGGAGTGCTGTGTATGGTCATTACTCCCAGGTCTCTCCTGTCCTCGTCCCATTCCTGAACATAGTAGAGGAAATAACCATCTCCGCAACAGAAAAAAAGAACAGGAGCATGGTGGGATACCTAACCCATTCCCTCCCACTGGGAGTTCATAAGCTGTACCAGCCCAGCATGCAGCCTGTTCTTTTTGCTGTCTGCCGACAGAATGGGACGTGTTTGCTGTCTTACCTGATCTTCACTAGATGACTCGTCGGGCTACTGGGCTGTCCTCGACGTCCTGTTCCGTGTTCTCCTGGCCTTGCCAGGAGCCGCGTTGATGGGCGCCCGGCCCTTTGCGGCTGAGGCGCCGTTCCTCCGGGTTTCTTCCGGGTTATAGCACGTGTCTTCCTGGGGCTGCTGCTGTTTGGCAAGTCCAGGGGCTGTGCTTGGCGGTGCTCCTGGCTCCCTGCCTGGAGTTTGGAGTCCTACTGGCCTTCTTTCCTTCCTGCCTTCCCTGCTGTTCGGTGGGTCAGTGCAGGGGCGGGCCTTCTGTGGCCTCGATGGCCGGTGGCTGTAGTCTCCTCCACCCAGCGCTGGTGTCCTGGAGGGTGCCTGGGCTGTCTCTTGGGGGCAGTGAGCTTGTGGTGCTCTCTTCCTGCCCCTGAGGTGAGTACAGCGTAGCGGTTCAGTTTTTCTGTGACATTCCTGGTGCTCATTTAAAGTGCTCTGCTGCTTTCTATTTTGTCCTTCCTTGCAGCATTGGTTCCCTGGGTTGTTGCTGGTGCTTAGGGGCCCAGCGTCCACGGGTCTCTCCTGTGCTGGTTGGTTCCTGTTGGGGCCTCTCTGTAATGGCTTGTGGCGCTCCCTGTCCCAGCGTGCTGGATTGGGGGCATTGCGTGGCTTTCTGCGCTGTGTCTCTGCCTTGTTTCCAGTGCTGCAGGGGGGGAGGGGTCCTTCGGCGGCTTCCTCCACAGGTTGTGGGTTTCTGGGCCTCCTGGCTTTCTGCTTGCTCAGTGCTTGTTGATGGTTGGCGTCTGGGCTGGGGGTTGGGGGACGGTCTCTGTGTGGTGCTGTTGGCCTGTCCCCCTGGTAAGTACAGGGTAAGGGTATCTTTCTTCCTTGTGCTGTGCTCCTACTGCTGTGCTGGCCTGCGGCCTTGGCTACCTGTTTCCCCCTGCTGGGGGTGTTCCGGGGATGCGCGATTGTTGTGGGCTTGCGCCCGTACCCCTGTGCATGCGTCTGCTCTCATGGGCTCTTCATGTTTGGGCGGGGTCCGGCCTGGTTCGTTGCCTCTAGGCCTCCGGCCGTCCTGCCCTGCGTGCTTCTGTTTTCCCTGGTCAGGACTGGTTGAGCGTCTGCCTGGGTTTGCCTGTTGCTCTGCCCTTCTCTTTCCTTTGTCGTTGGTGCGTTCCTGTCTGTGTGCCTGTCTGCGGCTTCCGGTGTTGGGCGCTCGTTGTGTCCTTTCTGGGGTGTTTGCCTGGCCTCTGCTTTGGGTGCCTTGTTTCTTCCTGCCCCCTCTGTGCCTGTCGGGTGCTGTGGGCTTCGCAGGGTGTGTTTTCCTGGCCTGCTGCCTTTCATCCCTGCTGGCGCCTGGTCATGTCTGCTCTCGCTCCTTGGGCAGGATCTGGTCCGTCTGGTTGCCTGCCTGGGGCTTCCGGTTGGTCCATCTGCTTGTACCTGCAGAGTGTGATGAGCTGGGGAAAGCATTGTCAGTATGACATCCTGCTTATCCTTTCACTGTGCGCTCCTTGCTTCCTTCCGGGGCTGTTGCTTGGCCCCTGCTCGACTGTCGCTGGGTTGCTTCTTGCGTCCTGCTTCGGGACCCTTGAGGTTTACCGCCTCCCTGTTTCTTGGGTTCTGTTGTTTTTTTTTGGGGGTGGGGGAGCTGTTGTGCCCTTCTCCTGTCCTGGCGGGCCCTTGGCCTTGTTGGCTGTTTACTCTGGGGCTGTGCTGGTGGTGCCACTGGTGGCTTTCTGGCATGCATTGCTGTTTGCCTCTTGCCTTGCCTCTTGCCTGGTGCTGGGTTCTGTTGCACTTGGTTGGCTGGTGGGGTTTGGTTTCCTGTTTTGGTTTTGTTCTCCCGTCTTGTTTTTCTTTTTTATGGCTTGGTGCGATTTGGGTTCCTTTGCCTATCGGCTGCTGCTCCCTTTGCCACCTGTGGTGGCTAGGTGTTGTGTGTCTTCCTTGGCTTCTGCCCTGGGTGGCTCCTTGGTTTCTCGGGTGCACTGCTCCTGTGCCTCACCCTGTTGGCTGGTTCAGGCTGCCCTGTGTCCTTTCCCTGCTTTATGGGTGCCGGTCCGGGTGTCTTCCTCTCAGTGCCTGCTCTTGGTCTTGCCCGGTGGGTTTGTTGGTGGGGCTTCCGGTTGTGAGTCTGGTGTTGGCCTCCCCTGGTGTGTGGGCCTCGTTGCTGCTTCCTCGCACCTCTTTGTTGGCTTTGTGGTTGAGGTTGGCTTTGCCTCGGCTCTGTCGTTGAGCTTGTGCGTTTTTCCCGCTCCCAGGCGGCCTGCTTTCGGGCTGTGGTGTCTGGCCGTTGCTCTCTTGCTGGCTCTGCGGGTTTGTTCTTCCCTTTTTTGGGTCTGTTCCCACGCCCCCAGTGTGCGCCTTTGGTTTCTCAGGGCTCCTCTTCTTTGGTTTGGTGGTGCCTTAGGTGTTCTTGGGTGCTGTTGGGGCCTGGGCTCTGCCTCTGTTTGGTTTTGCCCTTGGGGACCCTGTGTTTGACCTCCCATTTGCTTGTGCGTAAGGGTCGCTGTTGCCTTCTAGGGCTTGGGTGTGTTGGGTTTTTATTGGCTGTGGGGCCCTTGGTTGCTTCAGGGTCCCCTTTGGGTCCCTGGCTGGGTCCTTTTCCTGGCCGTTCTCTGCTGCTCTTGGGCCTCTTGGTGGCCGTTGCTTCTCGCCCTGGTGGTCTGGGTGCTGGGTTGGTCTTCGGTCCTTTCCTGTGCCACTCCTTGTGCCTGCCTGTTGTGCTGGGCCCTTTGGTGGATTGGCAGTGGGGGTTGCCGGTCTCCCTCCATGTCTTCCTGCTGCTTCTCCTCTCTTGGTGGCCTGGCTGTGGCTGGCTCAGGTGTCTTTCCCTGTGCCCCTTCCTGGTTGTGTTTTTTTGGGGTTGGGTCAGTTGGCCCTTTGCCTCTCCTTCCGGGTTCTGGTGGTGCCGTGTTGGGAGCCTCCTGGCTGGCTGGCCTGTTGGTTTGTCCGGCTAGCTTCTTAGTTGTTTCTGTGCCATCTGTGTTGTTGGGCTGTTGGCCTCCTTGTTGGTCCTGCCTGTTTTGCCCTTCTTGGGGTTCACCTTGGGTGGTTCCTTGGTGTCCTCCTCTGACCTCCTGGCCGGTGAGTCAGCTCTTGGTTGGTGGCGGTTCCTCCTTCCCGGTTCTGGGTTTTTGTTTCCCCGGTTCCGTGTTCGGCCTTCTGGGGTTCTCTCTTGGTTGAGCCCTGGTCTTGTGCGGGGTCTGCTTCGGGTTGCACTTTGTTGCTCTCCCTGGCCTCAGTTGGGCGGGTTGCTGGGATCGTGTCCCTGAGTCTCCTGCTTTTGGGGGTGTGCCTTGGGCCTGGCCGCTGGGTGGGTTCCTGTGCCCCGGGTTCTTTTCCCGGTGTGGCAACTTTTCCTGTGGCTGTCCGGTGTCTCCGCTGTGGTTGACCGCTGGTCCTTCCGGCCTTGTGGCCTGGGCCTTCTGTGCTGTTTCTGTGCCTTTGGGTTACCGGTTGCTGCTCTGGTCAGCTGTGGGGGCCTTGCATCTGCTCCTTGGCCCCTTTTTGTCCTGGTTCTTCCTCTGGGTCGGTGCCTGTTGTCTTGTCTGGTTCCTCCCTCTTCAGTGTTTGCCTCTCTGCTGGTGTCTTCCCCTGGTGTGTTGGGGTAGGTCCTGTGATTGTTCTCTTACTTTGGCGTGCCTCTTTGGTCTTGTCTTCCTTCCCCTAGCTTTTTGGTGTGGTCGTTTGTGGGTTCCTGCGGCTGTGGGTCGCCCTCTTCCCTGCTCTGGGAGATTCCCCCTCTGTCTTGCCCCTGCTGTGCTCCTTCCTGGGCCTTCGGCCGTGCCGCCCTGTGCAGCCTGCTCTCTTCTGCTCTTGGAGTTTGGCCGGGTTGGCCTGTTTTGCCCCTCGTGGGGTGGCTGCCTGGTGGTGCCTGGGGCTGTGGGCTTCGCCCTTGGTGACATTTCTTCTTGGTCGGTTGCCCTTCCTGGCTGGGTTGCTCCGTTGGGGTGCTTACACTTCTCCTGGGCTCCCTTCCCCTGGTGGTTCGGGGGAGGGGGGCATTCTTTATTTCCGGCCCTCTGGGTGTTCCCTTGGGGTTTGACTCTGGGTGCGGGGCATCCTTCAGGCTTGCCTGGGGGGTCTGGTGCTCTTTTACGGTCCTTTCTTGGTCATCCCCTGCTTTTTTTTGGGTCTCAGCTCTGTTGGCTTGGTTGGGGGAGTGGCTGGTTTTGTGCTCCTGCCTGCATCTTCTTTCTTGTGGGCTCCCTTCTGCTTCGGTTGGGTACCGTTTTTTTGGGTCTGATGCCCTTGGCGTTAGTGGGTGTCCAGAAGGCCGGATTGTTTGCTTTGGTATTCTCCACTATATACAGGAATGGGATGAGGACAGGAGGGAACCTGGGGGTAATGTCCTATTACTTACCGGTAATCTTCATTACTCCTGGTCCCATTGTCCTCGTCCCATTCCTTACACCCCTCCCTCCCTCCCGGGCGGCCGGCCTTCCGGTTGTTGGCTTGGTATTTTTAGGCTGCATGCTGGGCTGGTACCGCTTATGTACTCCCAGTGGGAGGGGGTGATTTAGGTATCCCAGCATGCTCCTGTTCTTTTTTTCTGTTGCAGAGATGGTTATCTCCTCTATTATGTTCAGGAATGGGACGAGGACAACGGGACCAGGAGTAATGAAGATTACCGGTACGTAATAGGACAAAGGTGAGTATAAAGTCATCAAGAAATAGGAGAGGAGGCAGCTTGTAGAAAATACTCATGTCTGTTCAGTCTACCCACACTTAGGTACAGGTGTCACAGTAGCTTTATCGTGAAATCATCTCACAGTGCTGAGAGTACAAAATCTGGAGCTTGGTCATAGCACACACTCACTTGCAGTTCTTCTTGCTTCTGGTATAGGAGTGTTACAAAAGGGCTTGGTACGTTGGGCACTCCAAAGGGCGTAAAGATCACTTTTTCACTCAGCTGAGTCTTGTGCGTTTGGCCAGTTTGAGTTCAGCCTGCACAGCTCCACCATATTTATATTATATCTTTTATCAGATCAAGCATCCTACAACATACCAAAATGAGGTACTGGTGCTACTGGGGCAGATTTCATCAAATTCCCCTGTCAGCTTCACTCCTGTCTCCAATGCAACATGGCTCTGATTCTTAGGAGAGAGATTAATTTGGGACCTGTGACCTTTCTGACTATAGGGCAGAGGCAATCGGAAGGACAACATGGCGATTAGACATCACAGAGTACGGCATGCCCTCAGACCTTTCAGCACAGATGATGTCACACAGTGTCAGCTCTCTTCACCTGTTCTCTTGGCGATAAGCTTAAATCACATAGTGAAAGTCAGGGTGAGCTGGAACCACCAGCACAAAGTGGATGTCATGCTTGTGCATGGAGGATGTGCACTGCTGATATCCATCAGGGTTTTGTTACCTCTTTGGGACATCAGTGGCAGCCTCAGAAGTATTGAAATTGTATTTTATTTTGGGAGGATTTTAGAGTGGAGGAGGGTCTAATCAAGCCGTTCTAGTTCTAAGCCCCATCTTTTCACCTTGGCTTACCCCTTCATTGAAAGATGGGAAGCAATGGGTTGGATGTCATGCCCCTCTCCAACCTATGGGCAGCTCATCTTCCTCTCACCCCTGCTAACCAGAGGTAAAGTGCCTTTCAACATGATGTAATTAGCATACCCCTAATTGGCATAGTTAATTTACCTATACGTCCCTATTCTATGCAGTAGTGGTCAGTGGTGGGAGTGCTGCTGGGCGGTGACGTGGAGCGGGGGAGGGGCAGGGTAGTAAACTACGGAATAATGCCAAATACAGGTAAGTAAACATATAATTAAATAAAAAAATTTTGTTGCGTGCACTGCATCGAATTTGGCGATGCAGTGCACGCAACAAAATGTGTTTTATTTATTTATATGTTTACTTACCTGTAGTTTGCCTTATTCTGTAGTTTACTACCCCCCACCCTGTCCCTCCCTCGCCTCACGTCACCACCCGGCAGCACTCCCACCGCCGACGGCACTGATTATATGTATAAAATGTACTAAGGGCCTATAAGATAAATGTCACAATAGGACTGCAGCATCCATTGTGCCACCCACTTGCAATCAGGATGACAGGCCTACCATTTGTTGCCTGACAATTGCAGATTTAAACTGCAAATTCGATCTGCCAAAATAACTTCTTTTGACTGTTCAAAACCTTCCTTTTAAATATTTATAAGTCACTTCTAATTATGCCTTATTGCCCACAAGACAGTGGAGTATGTATTGTTTAATGTTAAACTTGCTTTAGTGAAAAAGCCCCAAATGCTAATTTCACTGTAGCAAGGCTGGCTGCTGTATAGCAAATCACTGGGTTACATTATTACATTTAATAATTTTACTTGTGGTTAGGAAACAGCTAGAAATAAAATTCAAACATTATTTTTAATAGGTATTGAAAATGCAATTTAATAGTAAAATCAAATCTCTGATAATTATTAAGGAGAATGTGCTTTCTGAAAGTTACCCTTTCCTGCCTAAATCCTCTGGAGGTCCAGTTGCAAGAGCTCCCCGATGAGGCATGAAAACTGCTCCCAGAGCAGGATAAAGGTTTTGGGTGGGAGGTGGTGTTGTTTTCTTGACACGATGGGCAATAGGCTGGGCCCAGGAACTTTATTAACTTCACAGAGGCCAAACCTGTAAGAGAGAAATTTAGCTGACACCTGGGAGGCCCTTCCTTTTTCCCCAAACCCGGAGAGCAAAATAATGATGGATGTAGGTGTAGAACTCTCTACTGGGGGTGAATGTATGACATTGTTCAGCATTCTGTCCATCAATTGTTCTTTTGGCATTTGTCACCCTGAATGGGACAGGTATGCCCAGATGTGGGTCCTGTGCTCACTGTGCCACTGTAATCAAGCTAGCCTGGCTGTTGAGGGGTGAAACCACAAAACCGGTCCTAGGATGCTTGTTTCCTGTCCAGGGAGGACCTGGTCTGGCAGTTCGGGCTGGATTGTTCCATTGGGGACAGGGACAAGACTGATTTGCATATGGCTGGGTTCAAACTGGAATGGCATGGGGAGCAAAAATACGAATGATTTAGGCCATGATCTCTGTACTGGGGTGAATGTATGACATTGTTCTGCATTCTGTCCATCAATTGTTCTTTTTAGGTCTCGCCTGTGGGCCTTTTGTAATCAATTAAATTTTGGACGGGGGACTTAAGCCACGCCCTTCTTTTCCATTGGTTTACGCCAACGTTTATGTTAAACGCTGGCGCATGATGGGCTGTTGGATTACCGCATTGTCCACTTTTAGGACAGCCCATGTGGACAGCCCGACACCATCTTTGTTCCCGTGACTTGACCAGAAGAGAGCGCCGTGTGCCATTGTCGCCGTCGGCCCAGGAGCCTGAAATCGTTATGTGCCTGAAAGCGATGTGTGCCCGTAATCACCGCCGCCTGCCTGGGAGCCGCAACAGCACTGTGCTGCCTTCACCGACGCCGGCCCAGAGTCCGCCGACTTCAGAGCAGAGCCGCGCTAGGATTGGTACAAAAGCAGAGTGCCACCCGGCAACGAGGGGCTCATCCAACAGGAGCTGCGCTAAGTTCCTGTGATCGCAAGCCGTCGCCTTGCAACCTGGAGGCCTAGGCTCTCATGCTCTCTGAGTGGGTACCATCTTCTCCTCATTCTGCCTTTTCCTTTTGGTTTTGTTTTCCTTTCCCCCATGCTTAACACTTTCTCCCGTCCTTTTTTTGGTCTTTTTCCACCCCTCTGTAATGTGTTTTACCATTCAACTCTACCCAGCTCCACACGCATGATTTTCTGCTCTTCTCTCATTTCTGTACGGCCAACAAGCCAAGCACAGACTCGGCGCCTTGCCTCTAAAGCGGCTGGCATTCACGCCTTCAATTAGGTTCCAATATTGGGATTTTACACTTTGTACGGCAAACATTGTATTTAAATGTCACTATTATTTGCGTCTATGTTGTTGTTTTTAATGGCATCCGATGCTCTTAGCCAATTGTTGGCAAAGTTTGGGCTAGCTTAATTCGTGCCCTTTTTGTGTAGAAACCTCCATGGGTAGAAGGTGAAAAATGTGTTGGCTGAGACCCCAGCAGACTCCTTAATGGCACACAGAAGTCACTCAGCAACGTGTGCCTAATGAGATGTTTGTCACCATTCTGCAGGAGGGCGACGTGCTCACCCGGACTCTTACTTGGGAGTGTAAATGTATCTAACATCTGAGCAAAGCATGAGTCTCCACACACCCAACTCAGCGCCTGTAATCGAGTCTCTTAGGCCATCTCAGGCAGCTCACTTATGTTCAACATGTCACATATTGTCATAATTGATTTTGCATGGTGAACGGATATAGGGTGATGGGTTGGGCTTAGTGAGGGGGTCTTGAGAAGCATAGCAGACTCTACAACGATGGACAGGAAGAAACAATTACATAGGAAAGTAAGCAAGGTGCGAAAATATAAACATTATAGAAATAAAGTAGAAAGCAATAACTGGACAGTGTGTGAATGAAAGACAGGAGTTTATTGAACATGAATTAATCAATCAATCAATCAGATTTATGAAGCGCACTACATACCCGTGAGGGTCTCAAGGCGCAAGGGGGGGAAGCTGCTCCTGTTCGAAGAGACAGGTCTTGAGAAGTCTCCTGAAGGTTAGGAGGTCTTCGGTCTGCCGCAGGCAAATGGGGAGGGTGTTCCATGTCTTGGCGGTGAGATGGGAGTTTGTTCTGCCGCTGGCGGTCACTCTCTGGATGCGGGGGACGGTGGCGAGGGCACGGTCTGCGGAGCGGAGCTGGCGGGTGGAGGTGTAGAGGCTGAGTCGGCTGTTGAGATACGCTGGTCCGGTGTTGTGGAGTGCCTTGTGTGCATGGGTGAGGAGCTTGAAGGTTATCCTCTTGTTGATGGGGAGCCAGTGCAGGTCTCTCAGGTGGGGTGTGATGTGGCTGCGGCAAGGGATGTCGAGGATCAGGCGTGCGGAGCCGTTCTGGATGCGTTGGAGCCGTTTCATGAGTTTGGCCGGGGCTCCTGCATAGAGTGCGTTTCTCTAGTTCAGTCTGCTGCTGACGAGGGCCTGGGTGACCGTCCTTCTAGTTTCGGTGGGGATCCACTTGAAGATCCTTAGAAGCATGCAGAGGGTGTTGAAGCAGGAGGAGGAGACGGCATTGACCTACTTCGTCATGGAAAGGGTGGAGTTGAGGATGACCCCTAGGTTGCGTGCATGGTTGGAGGGTGTGGGGGCTGCTTCTAGTGCAGACGGCCACCAGGAGTCATTCCAGGCCGAGGGCGTGGATCCGAGGATGAGGTCCTCCGTCTTGTCCGAGTTCAGCTTCAGTCGGCTGTTTCTCATCCAGTCGAAGACGGCCTTCACTCCTTCTTGGAGGTTGGTTTTGGCGGTCTTTGGTGAGGGAGATGATCAGCTGGGTGTCGTCGACGTAGGAGATGATGTTGAGGTCGTGCCATCGTGCGATGTGGGCGAGCGGTGCCATGTAGACGTTGAACAACGTTGGGCTGAGGGATGAGCCTTGGGGTACGCAGCAGATGATCTCGGTGGCTTCGGAGCAGAAGGGGGGAGGCGGACGCTCTGTGTTCTGCAGAAGAGGAAGGAGGTGGTCCAGTCCAGGGCCTTCTCTTGGAATCTGGCGTCGTGGAGGCGTGTTCGTAGTGTGCAGTGGCAGACCGTGTCAAAGGCGGCTGACAGGTCCAGGAGGATGAGGGCCGTGGTTTCTCTGTCGTCAAGCAGGGTCCTGATGTGGTCGGTGGCGGCAATGAGGGCAGTTTCGGTGCTGTGGTTGCTGCGGAACCCGGACTGGGATGGGTCCAGAATGCTGTTTTCCTCGAGGAAGCTGGTCAGTTGGTTGTTGATGGCCTTTACGATGACCTTCGCCGGCAACGGGAGTAGGGAGATGGGTCGGAAGTTCTTGAGGTCCTTGGGGTCCGCCTTGAGTTTCTTGAGTAAGGCGTTGATCTCTGCGTGTTTCCAGCTCTCCGGGAAGGTCGCTGTCTCAAAAGAGATGTTGATGGTTTTCAGGAGATAGGGTGCGATGGTGCTGCTGGCTTTGTTGAAGATGTGTTGTGGACAGGGGTCTTCCGGGGATCCGGAGTGGATGGCGTTCATGATCTTGATGTGTCGTTGTCGTTGATGTTGGTCCAGGCGAGCAGGCGGTTGGTGCGGGTGGTGGTTGTGGGTGCGAGGTCTCCCGGGTTGCCGGTGTGGTGACGGCGTCAAAGCTGTCGTGGATGTCTGCGATCTTGCGATGGACGAAGGTGGCCAGCGAGTCGCACAGGTCTTGTGACAGTGGGATGTCGTTGGTGTTGGAGCTGGGGTTGGAGAGTTTCTTCACGATGTTGAAGAGCTCTTTGCTGTTGTGTTCGTTGTTGTCTAGGCGGTCTTTGAAGGAGGTCCTTTTGGCGGATCTGATTAGGTGGTGGTGTCTGCGGGTGGCGTCCTTGTGGGCTGTGTAGCTTTCCGGTGTTCATTCACGGATCCAGTTGTTTTCGAGTTTTCGGCAGGTCTCTTGGAGGCCTGGAGGTCTTTGGTGAACCAGCTGGCTCTCTTGCTGGTGTGGGTATTGGAGGGCTTCCTGAGCGGAGCGAGGGTGTTGGTGCAATCGTGGATCTACTGTCTGAGGCTATGGGCTGCGGCATAGGGATCGGTCTGGTCTGCGGGTGTGTTCTGGGTGAGGGCGGTGGTTTGCTGGTCCTCTGTGACTTTGTTCCAGAGGCGGTGAGGCATCTGCTGGGTGCGGTGGTGTGTGGTGGGTTTCCAGAAGGTGAAGTGGATGCAGCGGTGGTCGGTCCAGTGGAGTTCGGTGGTGCGGTTGAAGAAGACGTGGAAGCTTGGTGAGAAGATGGGGTCAAGCGTGTGGCCTGCAGAGTGGGTGGGTGTTGTGATGAGTTGTCTGAGTCCGAGTTTGGCGAGGTTGTTGATCAGGGTTGTTGTTGTTCTCGAGGTGGAAGTTCAGGTCCCCGAGGAGGATGTAGTCCGGGGAGGCGAGGGCTTGTGTGCTGATGAAGTCGGCGATGGAGTCGCTGAACTGCGGTCAGGGTCCGGGGGGTCTGTAGACGAGGGTGCCTCTGAGGGTGGTGTTGGGGTGGGTGTGAATCTGGAAGTGCAGGTGTTCGGCGGTGCTGAGGGTGTCGTCGGTGACTGTCGATATTTTGAGGGTGTTTCTGTGGACGATGGCAATTCATCCTCCTACTCCGTTGGTGCGATCCTTGAAGGTGATCTTGTAGCCTTCCGGGATGGCTATGGCGATGTCGGGTGCCGAGGAGGGGTTCATCCAGGTCTCCGTCAGGAAGGCGACATCTGGGGCGTTGCTGTCGAGTAGGTCCCAGAGTTCGACAGCGTGTTTTTGCGGGTGTTGAGCAGGATGCATCTGAGGAAGTTGGGTTCTTTGGTAGGTGGGTAGGCGGCCGGATGCTGGTGAAGATGCAGTTCCGGCAGGAGAAGGGTCCTTGGGTGCGCTTCGGGCGGCCAGACAGCAGGTGCGTGATCATCCGGCGTTGAGTGCGTGGAGGGCACTGGAGGCATAGCAGAGGTGGGCGTTGTGGGATAGGGGAGGGAGTAGCAGCTGGGAGGCAGGAGCGGGGCGGCGAATGGGATAACAGGGGTACGGGGATGCAGCGGCGGGAAAATACGAAAGGGGGAGCGGGCGGGTGATACAAAAGGCAAAGTGGGGGTCACTGAGGGGTACAGAGGGGAAATAAAATACAATAAGCTAACACTGTCTACAGCGGGGAGAGAGAACACAATAATGCCAACACAGTAATTAAAGACAGCTCAGAGACAGAGTGATACGGCAGTCAGGAGAACGGGCACAAACCAATGCGAGCGGCAGCAGCGGGCTCAGAGCACATAGGAGGGGTTGTGTGGTGGCAAGGAGAGCGACCTGCCTGGTGACAGGGTCAATTAACCATCGGACATTTTAGTACAACAGTAAGGTTGGTCCCTAACAGGCAGTGACAAAGGCGCTCATGACGTTAAAGACTCCAACAGATTCTAAAGTGGCAGCTGTGTGTATTGAAGGGACTTAATAAGATAATTGTTGTTACCCCAATACACAATAGATGATATGACCCATTTGGAACAGTGTACTTATTACTTGGTACATTGAATGTGCTGTCGGTCATTCTCAAGGACACATAGTCATTCTAACTTTTAAACTTTTAAATATTTAAATAAATAAACTGCAGGTGGAGACATTGAATCTACAAGTACCTCATTAGCTTTAGTAGCTGAATAAGACTTATTTGCAAATGCTTGCTGTTTTCATGTCAGGGACTGACCAGACAGGCCATAAAACAGGCTCATCAACAGCCAAAACAAGCATTAAAAATGTAATAGGTATCACCTTTAATTAAGTTAAAGCCATTTTCTTGGCAGATGGTATTGTATAGCAAAGCAAATGGCTTTAACTTAATAAAAGGGAGACCTATTGCATTTTTAACCCTTTAAACGCGGGGCTAATTCCCCCGCGGTGCGGGGGGAGGAGGGCCACACGCTGCGCCGCGGTGCTCGTGACGAGCTCAGCTCGTCATGAGGCACAGTGGGGCTGTGCTCATGACGAGCTCAGCTCGTCACGACTCCGCCCACTCAATGGAACGCCCCGCATAGGAGGGGAATTATCCCCGCGTGGGCATTCCTCGCCCGTTATGACGAGCTCAGCTCGTCATGAGCACAGCGCCACTGTGCCTCAAGACGAGCTGAGCTCTTCATGAGCGTCCAATGTGTTAAAGCTTGTTCTTTTTTGGATCCATTTCACAGGGAAGCAACGAAATGAAAGAAGGAAAGAGAGGTTGTGAACCTTTCTTCAATTCACGGTTTTCAGTAAGTGAGAAGCAAAACAGAAAGAGAGGGAATAATAGGAAGAGATGGGGGGGCAGCTGCCAGCACAGAAAAGAAGAAGACATTGTCCGTGTCTTCTCTGGGCAGTAAGGAAGAGACAGAGTCATTTTCCTTCTCTGCCCGACCCCGAACGGCCACCAAAGCAGAGCCTTATCTGAATGCCTTTGCTATTTCTTCTGTCCTGGGAGACAGTTTTGAAAAGAAAAAGTAGCAGTCCTGCCAAGCGTCACGCATCAGGTGTGACGCTCACGCATTTCAGTGCGGTGTTCCGCATCACCGCACTGAAATGTATTGTCACGCATTTTGCCACCTCAGTCGCACCACCAGCAGCACCTCTGCACCGGGCTCTGCTGCTCCTGAGAGACGTGCTGCATTGCTGGTCTGACTCCTAAATAGTTAAATCCGACCGGCATCTGCTCTCAGCTCCGGAGTGCAGAGCGCTACAATGTATCAAATCTCTGCCCGACAGGCAGCCAACAGAATTATTAGCGGCGCCGCGGCGCCGTTTATTCATTGACACACACACTGCCAATTACGTTGGCGGGGTAGTCAGGGAGAGCTGCCCTCACAGCAGTCGATGCTGCTGTCAGTCACACAGTGGCATACCATGGGGGCTGTCCCGGGATATCTGGATGACGTGCCCTCACGCCATGCTGAGGAAGAGGAAGTCAAGTGAGTGCTACGAAACGGCGGGGAGTTTGAGACTCTCATTCGACGACTCGAGTCCACGAGTCAGTCAGCATGGATTGAGAAGAAGACTGCTGCTGCAGTGTGCATCGATTCATGCATCAGCAGTGCAGTCAGGGAACCGAGAAGAGTCTCTGAACTCTACAAGTAAGTGTATTATAAGTAGTATAAGTACGAGTCATGATCATCTAAAAATGTTTTAAAACGCATCGATCTCATCTGCAGGGCTGCTCGGCCTGATGATATTTCCGGAGTCAGTGAGCCTGAGTCCCGTTTAGCTTATCTCTCTGCAGTCTCACGTGATTTATTACTACTAACTGTACATGATGAGTCATGATGATGACAACACAGGTGAGCTTAGTTGTGGGAAGCAACGTAGGCAGAAACTGTCTGTTATGTGTAGTGCTGTTACGCTCTAGCTTATGCACGCACACGCACCCCTACATCCGCAGGCCAGGCGTGGCCTGCGGGGCTAAATAAAAGGGGGACGTGCGCTCGTGCACGTCACTTCCGACAGTCACGTGTGTGAGTCTCAGTCACTGATGCTGCGCGTTACTCCCCTGCGCACGCAACTGTAAGGTAGCCAGGCCTTCATACGGCCACACACACACCAGCACAACATTGGCAACGAGCGGAGGGGGCCCAACCCTCGCCCCGTACACCAGAGACCCGACGGAGCTGTCTGCTCCCATCCGCGGTGCCTACCGCGTGTGCCCCAGCTACTGCACCTGCATCATAGGATCCGGCGCGCTCCTCTTCGCTGCCCTCACCTTGCTGGGACCCGGTTCTCCTCCCCTCTGCTGCTCAGCGGGAGGAGTGCACGACACCGCTGGCCACCACCGCGCCATTCGAACCACCTACGGCGACAGGTTACCGCTTACCACGCATCTCGCGTGGTCCGCGGTCCCGCCTCACCCTGCCATTCTTCACGCATCTCGCGTGTGCGGTGGGAAAACGCCCGGCCATATCCCACGCATCTCGCGTGCAACGCGTTTTTCGGCCTGCTAAGGCCTGGAGAACCCTGGTAACTTCTGGGGTGGCGACTGCTGGAGCACTGGTGACCTGGCAGGAGATCCCGGAGAGGCCTCAACTCTCCCATCGCCGACTGGCCGCGGGACCCGTGGTGCAGGCAGAGGACGCCGCGCTACTGCCACAAGGACGCCGCAAAAGGAGGAAAAGAAGGGTGAAGCCCAGAAAAGGTACACGCGCTGCCACAGCCTGTGAGGGGACAAACCGAACCAGAGGCACACTCTCACCACTCATAGTGGGTTTGCCGCCATGGGGGACGTCGATGCACCAGCGCCCGTCATCAACATTCCTTTCCAGCACGCTGCAGCCGCCACCTTTCAGCGAAGCGATAGACCCGTCCACGGCCTCGTCACGATGGAAAATTTGGCTGGAAAGATTAGAAAACTACTTCGTGGTCACGAGGGAGACGGATGACGCAGTGAAAAGGTCCTTACTACTCCACTACGCAGGGGATGAGATCTTTAGACTTTTCAAACACCTCCCTAACACGGGCGCAGCCGACAGCTATGCCGCCGCTGTTGCCGCCCTCAACGGCCATTTTGATCCCCAATTGAACGTGGACTTTGAGGTATTCAAGTTGGGGCAAGCACGCCAACAGGACGGAGAGTCAATGGACCAGTTCCACACCCGCGTCAGGGAGCTAGCCAGTTCCACCGATGAGGATCAACCGAGGGCCATAAGAAGACAACTTATTCAAGGGTGTCGGGACAAGACGCTGAGAGGGCAAATCCTACGCAAACCAGGGATTTCTCTGGAAGACATCCTTATCCTGGCCATATCCCACGAGCTCTCAGACGTCAGAACGACGGCCATGGAACAGGCCCTACACAAAGCCCCTGTCAAGACAGAAACCATCAAAGTGCACCGCGCAGACGCCGTGCGACCCCGATCATGTGGGCAGGCACAGAAAGGATACCGGAGAAACTCACCTCAAGCTCGCTGTGGATACTGCGGCCATGAACCTCACGCAGCCAAGGACTGCCCGGCCCAGGGACAAACATGTGCGAACTGTGGGATCCCAAACCACTTCGCGTCAGTCTGCCGCAGGAAGAACCAGTCTAAGAATCCCAAGAAGTCATGGACGCCCACAAAAGCCGTCCGCCAGTTGTCGCTAGCCGCCCCGCCCCTGGAGAAGATAGAGAAACACCTACCCACGATCTATGATGACTCGGACGCGGAAGATGAGGAGGCGTACGTCATCTCTTTCACCCGGGAACTTAAGCAAAGACGACGGCCACAACCGACATGTGTGGTGCAAATGGGACAAAATGAGGTGAAGGCCATCATTGACACGGGTGCCACCGTTAACGTCATGGGACTGCAACAGTTCAACAAATTACGCCCACGGCCCGAGGTCCTACAGTCCAAAACAAGAATCTTTGCCTATGGAGCGGACACACCGCTACCCCTCAAGGGGTTCATACTGGGCCTAGCCACCTGAAGCGAACCCCTACGAGCGCTAACCAAAACGGATGCCATGTGGCAGTGGGGCCCAAAAGAAAACGAAGCATTTCAGGGAATTAAGGATGCTCTCCTGGAGAATGCCACACTATCCTACTTCGACCCTGCAAAACGTACCGAGGTGATTGTTGACACCAGCCCGGTAGGTCTGGGAGCGGTCCTGACCCAGGAGCACGAGCCCGGCCAATGGACAGCACTAGCCTTTGCCAGTAAGGCTTTGACCCTAACCGAGACCAGGTACGCCCAAATCGAGCGAGAGGCTCTTGCAATCAAGTGGGCCTGCAGTCATTTCCACCTATACCTACAAGGCCACTCGTTCGTCATGGTCACAGACCACCAGCCCCTAGTACCTCTCTTCAAAGGAACCGCCCCGCACCCACCACCACGCATTGAAAGATGGGTGATTCAGCTTCAATCGTATGGAATGGAGGTGGTATATCGACCAGGGGCCAAAAATCCTGCTGATTACCTATCGCGCCACCCGCTACCTCAAGAGCCTGTGTCCACAGATGACGACTGCGAGAATTACGCTCAATGGGTAGCCCTCACCTCCTGTCCCCAATGCATGACGATTGCTGAAATTAAGGAAGCAGCCGCTGATGACAACATTTACATGAGGTCACTGCAAGCCATTCAGGAAGGATCCTGGGCTAACTACTTACACCCACCTAACACCTGGACCGCAGCAGATAAAGAGGCCCTCACGAAAATCTGGCATGTCCGACATGAACTCAGCGCCACGGACGAAGGTGTGCTGTTAAGGGGAACATGCTTGGTGATACCGCAGCGCCTCAGGTACCGGGCCACGCAACTTGCTCATGGTGGCCACCAAGGCACAACGAAAATGAAGGCGCGCATGCGGGAGAAGGTGTGGTTCCCTGAACTGGAAACCATGGTGGAGGATTATGTGAAGAACTGCATGTCCTGCCAGTTGACGAGTGACCCCGAGAGACCGGCCCCGATAATCACGGAAGAAGCATGCACGACCCCTTGGGCTAAGGTCAGCCTAGACTTCGGGAGCTTCCCGGGAGAAGGACACACATTGGTGGCTATCGATTCGTACTCAAAGTACCCGCTAGTCGAGAGAGTCAGCTCCACGGCCTTCACGCACGTGGGACCGGCACTAGAAAAAATGTTCTCCATGTTCGGATACCCTGAGGAAATAAGGAGCGACTACGGACCACCATTCCAGGGAGCGAAGTTCGCCACGTTCCTGAAGGCCCGGGGTATCACACACCGACGCATCACACCTCAGTGGCCACAAGCCAACGGGGAGGCAGAAAGATTTATGCGGACCCTCAATAAGATGTTCCGGATAGCGGTTGTAGAGCAAGCCGACC
Source organism: Lissotriton vulgaris (assembly GCF_964263255.1). Lineage (NCBI taxonomy): Eukaryota > Metazoa > Chordata > Amphibia > Caudata > Salamandridae > Lissotriton > Lissotriton vulgaris. Next base: position 78,238,897 of record NC_141693.1, read on the forward strand.
CTGAACAGAGACTGCATGACTTCCTACAGGAATATCGAGGAACCCCTCACTGCACCACCCAGAGGAGCCCTTGGACCCTCATGTTCCAAGGCCAACGCAGAGATCTCCTTCCCGTTGCCCCGGGGGCAGTGCCGGGCCTGAACAACATGGACGAGACCCAGGAACGGAGACGACAAAACAACCAGCGAGTGAGCCAGCGCCGGAGAGACACACCAAGGCGACTGTGCCAGGGAGCTCAAGTAGTCATACGAAATAGACGCCCTGGAGGAAAATTCCAGACTTTCTACGAACCGGGCCCATGGACCGTAACAGCCACGAAAGGTACCATGGTGACCGCAAGAAAGGAGGGTGAGGAAGTGTCGAGGAACACCTCTTGGTTTAAGGTGATATCCCCTGGGCCGAGATCAAATCAAGAAACTACGGATGGAAACAGTGAATCACCTTGGGCCATGACACAAGAGGATGAAGGCAACTTATCAGCAGGGACACGGGAGGCGATGCCTGAGCCAGGGTGCGGATCCCCAGCCACGTCAACCCCCATCAGGGACACACCCCGCACCAGAGAACGCGGCAGAGGTAACATCCCGAGGTACAACCTGCGGCCCAATCCACCCCCAAGTCAGAAATTAAAGGACTATGCCTGTCAGCTGAGACCCTGAAGCTGCCACCAAGGGACACGCAAGTACAGAGCACCATGTTTAGAACTTTAAATCCCTTTTGCACCAAATGTTCGGACACTGTGAAAAGTTTATATAGTTGGATAGGGATGTAGTGCTGTTACGCTCTAGCTTATGCACGCACACGCACCCCTACATCCGCAGGCCAGGCGTGGCCTGCGGGGCTAAATAAAAGGGAGACGTGCGCTCGTGCACGTCACTTCCGACAGTCACGGTGTGTGAGTCTCAGTCGCTGATGCTGCGCGTTACTCCCCTGCGCACGCGACTGTAAGGTAGCCAGGCCTTCATACGGCCACACACACACCAGCACAACATTATGGAGAGTAGCGTTTACGATGACGATACAGAGCTGGAGCGTGATGTCATATGTAGGGGGAAGTGATGCAGTTTGCAGGAGTTTGGTGTGTTGTTTTGATGCTTTTCATTGTTCATGAAGCTCCTCTTCGGACTGGTGTCTTCTCGGGTGCCGTCTCAGCAGTGGTGTCATGTGTGCTGGCTTCAGATTTCGCAGAGTTTGCGTAGTACGCGGAACTCAGCCGTGGAAGAGATTGATCGTCTGAAGGAGGGCGGTTACCGATTAGCAGCCTCAGAACTGAGTAACCGATTGCCGAGGCTAGGAAGGAGAGCGTCGCCTTCGCGGGGATCAGGCAATCAGCAGGTACAGTCCGTGAACGAGATAGTCGTGAAACTTGATCTGAGCTTGGCATCTCCTTGCAGTGTTTTAGGAATTATTAATCTTAAAGGCAGGCTTCTTGTCTCATCTTTTCTCTCTCAGGAATAGCGGTTTAGTATAGCGGCATGCTCCGCTGCTCTGGTTAGTGGCTGCTACCAGCGTCTAGCCTGACGCCGCCATCTTGCCCATAACATTGCCTGGAGTTCAGGGTTCTAAGGTGAATTCACTTTTTAAGTCTTTAAAAGGATACAGAGAAAGGGTTCTGGTAATATAGGATTTAAATTGCACCTACGGGTCCCATAGAGAAGGGTGCCTAAGAGCACATATTGTTTGTGTGTGTGTGGGGGGGGGGGGAGGGAGGGGGTATTCCGAAGATTAGACACCGAGTCTCACAGAGGCAAGCAGCACATATATGTCAACTTTCATGGAGATCAGGTTGTGCACTATGAGCCTCATAACAGAGGCAGCACAGTAGCGCAATTTGTCTAGTTATCCAAGGGTCATGACGAAGTCTGTGGATCTCTGAGAGAAGACTGCCCTAAAGCACAAGGTATGCTCGGGGTGTTTACGAATCGTAAGTGAATACCCTCTGTGAGAGCTGTATACGAAGGTGCAAAAGAGCACAACATGTGGTTGTCAGAGCGCTGAGACCACAGGAGTATACCATGAGCCACAGAGGCGGCTGCAAGAGATCATAAGGGAGGTGTGAGGGTGTTGTGTACACCATCACCACTCTTAAGGGGGGGCTCACCTGTCACCTCGCATGTTCACAAGCGCTGACTACAACTAAGAATCTGAAACACTACAAAACAAGGGGATCCAGACATACCGGGGTACCATCACCACACAGGAGCCTTGCATGTCCCCAAACACTGACTACAACTAAGAATCTGAAACCCACATAACAAGGGGCTCTACACATACCGAGGCATCCAGTGTTAATTAACGGTGGTAGGGGGCGAATTGTGGGGCTGGGTGAATGAAGAAAAAAAAAAAAATACTCTCCTATCTATCGCCTGCTCTCCGCCTGCGTCCAGGGCGGAAAGCACCTGGCTCCCAGCCTCTTGATAGCCAATTACAATGTTGTAGTGCAGCGTGGGGATTGGTCTGAGCGCCGTGGATCAACACTCAGCCAAAGAATGGGATGCTGGGCATGTTCTCCATGCAGGCTGTAATGCGCCCTGCTCGGAGAACATGCAAAGTGCGCATGGCGGTTTGACCGGCCTGAGAAGGCCTGCCAAAGCATCCTGCGCACTTGGAGTGGGCAAACTGCTCCTGCCCTGCTGTGTGAGCAGAGTAGCCCCGCCCCTACCTAGCTGAGCAGGGGGAAATAAAATAACAATGAGTTATCATTTTATTTTTTTCACTTTGACCTGCTCAGTGGGGTGACACTCCTCTGCCGAGCGGAGGAGCTGCCACTGGAGGCATCATCACCACACAGGGGAGCCTCACCTGGCATGTTCATAAGCACGGACTACAACTCAGGATCTGAAACACTACAAAACAAGGGAATGCACACATACTGAGGCACCATCACTACCTGTCCTAATCTCGCATGTTCCCAAGCACGGACTACATCAAAGAATCTGAAACACTACAAAACAAGGAGATCCACACACTGAGGCACCATCACCATCAAGCACTGAATCGAAAAGACCTGGGCCTGAAGGTACCTGAGCCTGATAGCTCCATAAGGCCATGCTGTTGGCAATACAGCACTTTACAAATCTCTGTCAAAAACACATGGGCTGCACATACAACCAGGAGAATGATGGAGCCCAGATATGACGTACGCAGATTCAGAAGGTAGTGTGATTCTCTTTGCTGTCTGGGTCTCTGGTAACAACTACCCCACTACTACAATGAACCATCCCACACCGTTAGTAGTGTCATGGGCAGGTCCTGTTAAAAGCAGTACCACTCTGGGTGGACCTCAATCTGCCGACCTTGTCTTGCGCTCTGCGTGGACACAAATCACCACATAAAAGTACTTCCAGCGCACGTGGAAGGCCTGCTTCCTTGGTCTCTTCAAAGTGTTCCTGAATGAGAGGTCTGTGTCGAGGGTAGGGGTAAAGCCTGATAGGTTTAGGTTGGAGAGCCTACCCTGCAATGGGATTGGTTTGAGCTGATGGCATACAAGACGAATTTAGTCTTTGGGTGGGTTAGCTTTAGTCCATTAGTTGACATCTGTGCTGAAGGGTTCTTGAAACTTCTTACATTTTTTTCAGATGGGTGACTAATGAAATGGATGGTTATTTTTCCACTTTTCAGCTGTGCTTTATGTTGAGGTGTAGAATATTCGATGGAGAAGGGGGTGGCGAGGTGCTCAGTCCAGCCGAGGTCCATAGGAGTCAAGCAGCAGATATGAGGAGATGCTGATAGAGTGAGTTCTCGTGTGCGGTCTTTGGACGAGGGACTGAACCAGGCTTCAGTGATGGAGAGTGAACCTAGGTTGTGATGGATGAAGACATCAGTGATGTCTGAAGTGTGTGTAACTGCACAGTGTGCATTGATGAGCATCAACCTAGTCTGAGGTTATGATGCAAACACAGTATGAACTGACAAATTCACTGACAGTATTCCCTTGTTCATGCTTACTGTCCCAAAATATTCTCTGTTTTTTGTTGGTATGGGCAGCATACATGGTTATTACACTTATTAAACCGGTGTTGTGTGATATAAGTTGCTGTTCGAGTGAGCTTTGGATTGCGCATTGAGTAACAACAGTGCTTTGCAGGCTCTTGGTTCCTGCGGAAAGGATGAGTAGTGTGCTTTACAAATAGCGTGCACACGTATGTAGGTGAATTTATCAGCAAGTATAGGTTGTCCGTCCACCGACGGTGTCCAAGTCTATATAGGTGCCACCGGGGAATAAATCTCCTTTCTTAGTTTCCACCAACCCTATTTTTCTGTTGAGGGTCTGCCTGTCCGCCCTGAGTGAGTAAAGCAGGTGGTGGGTCAGGGATTGTTGTGCGGCACACAGCTCAGGCAGGCTGAGCATTTTCTGATGCTCCCCCAGGCCAGTCGCGCGCTCTTGAGTGAGTTCATTTCAGTATAGCCCCATAGAGGTGCCCTCCCAGTCGGGGCACTCAAGGGTATTGTATGTGTTGTCTCTCTCTATTGCTAGGTGGGCGATATATGACAGAGGGTGTATCCAGTGGTGTGTGTTGTGCCTGTGCACTGTAGTAGTACTGCTCAAAGTCTGGTGCTGCTAATCCCCCTCGTCATACGGCAAAGAAAGTGTTTTCCAGTTTATTCTGGGTTGACGTCCCGCCCAGGCTAGGGTGAGAGATACTTCCACTTAGTGTTTTGAAATTGTCACTAGGGCAAAGTTTATTCTTTAAAGTATGGCCACAATTAATGTTATTATGGGTTTAGTTGTCTTTATCGAGTAGAAGTAAGTGCCAGTGATGAAGCCAGTTTACTTTGAGTTGGAATTCTGGCCTAGTCCTTACAGATTCAAAAAGGTCCAAAAAGGTGACACCCTTGTCTGTGTCCTTGTGTGTGCTTGGGGCTGGTACTTACAGTCTGGAAATGTACAACTCAGGGGTTGAAAAGTCATAGAAATTTTTACTAGACCTGCAGGTCTAGTAACTTGAAAAATCTACTCGACCTAACTGTAATGTACTTTACCTCTGTCTCTGAAAGCTGAGTAAATGTGACCAGATAATAAGATTTAAAGGAATCTTTATTGCTCATTCACTTTGTGAGCAATAAAGATGCCTTTAAATCTTATCTTGTCACATTTGCTCCGCTTTCAGATACAGAGGTCAAATATCAGTTTGTCTTCCTACTTGCCAGAAAGGCAGATTAGCCCCTAAAAATAGCTTGTCCTGATTTAATCTTGCTCGCCATAGCAAGCAGGCGAGAGGACTTTTCAAGCCCTGCAACTGATAGACACAATCTGTATATGTGTGGCTGGCACTTACTGTCTGGGCAGCTATGTTTGGTAATGTAACGATTTTGTTTTGTAAGTAAGACTTCACTCTACGGATCTACACTTATTTCTTGTACTTTCGTCTCTGAAGGTGAAACTTCAAGAGTGGCTGCGTCTTATGAAGAAAGAGGAGGAATATATTCTGGAGTCTAAAGTCAAGGAAGAGGAACAATATAAAACCATGAGGGTGAGTAGCTTCAGTCAGTGCTGTGTGTCTGTATTTGTATTTGCCTATGTCTCTGTGTGTACCTTTTTTAAAGTTTAAGACACACAGAAGCTGATCAGACACCCTATAGATTGGATATTGGTACACACTGGGTAACCAGATTCACTGCTTTTGGACATTGGGGCTGAAATCAGCCAAGGGTGTGTCTTAACATAAACAAAAAGAAAAATGTACTTGCTCATCCGAATGTAATACTTACATACTTAAACAGTGTGCATTAGTGTATGTATGTACATGTGTTGCATTATCTGTCAGCGAGTATATACCAGTCTGTGTGTACATGTTCACATGTATGTGTTAAAGTATGTGTTTATGTATGGATTCTTCTGGAGTTATCTGTGGGAATGCATGCATGTGTATCTTTATAGTTGTGTATTTTTGTGGGCTTGGTTGAGTGTTGGTGTGTGTCTTTGTATGTATATATTTTGAGCCACAGAATCTGCCAACACGTGCACTTTTGTGTGCACGTGTGATTGGGGGATGTGTATGCTTTAGTCAGAATTTATTGGCTGCAAGTTTGTACTTCCATATGCGAATCTCTGTGAATTTGCATAGCACAAGGTCTGGTGGTATCTATAAGTGTGCAAATACATGAGTGCATCTGTATTTGTGTGTGAGCGGGCCTCAGTGAGTTTGTGCATGCAGGGGTCTGGAGTTGCACATCTTTGAGATTTTAAATGTGCATCTGTGTATGAACAGCATGCAAATGCTAGAGATGAGGTTTGTTACCAAGGTTAATGTTGTGCTAGAAAGGCATACATTTTTTTGTTGTGCGCAAAAAGTGGATGAAGACCTTGCAACTTATGTTGCTGCACTTAGGGGACTTTCTTTAACTTGTCGCTTTAAAGGATTAGGGGATTCACTCATACGTGATCAGACTGTCAGATCTACTAATAACAAGAGAGTGCGTGAAAAGTTACTTATTAAAGACTCTACGTTAGAGGGGCAGTACAAATAGCTACGGGTCTAGAACATACTGATTGATGGATAAAGGAAATGGACAAGTGTAGCAATTCAATGATTCCAAAGGATGTGATGTCAAAATATTTGGGGTCAAAGGACTTTGCTTCTAAAGGATCAGAAATCCATCCATGCATGCGTTGATGAAACGAAAACTGTAAAGCATGTGGGGAAGTTGCAATCTAAGCCTCTTAAAAAGCCCACTGAAGTTTCCCGTTCCAGTAATACTGTTCCACGCACCACTACACGTCTTTCAAGTGTTATCGGTGTGGTGCTCCTGGTCATATTACTTCTAGCACTAGGTGCATGGCTAGAAATGCAATTTGTAGAGCATTAGGCAAGAGTGGACACCTTGCTAAAGTTTGTAACTCTAAGACCCAGTCTGCACAATAAGTAGATGATACTTGTGAGAACATCCAGGAGTTGATGTTATGCGTGTATGGTTCCTCTATTCCTGATGAAACATGTTCCAACACTGTTGGTGATGCTAATATTGCTACAGAAAGCACAGATAAACTAGAAAAACCACACTGTATAATAAGTTTAGACATGAACAATGTAAGAATACTAGTTGATTCCGGAAGTTTGTACACATTGCTATCTAAAGTTATATATCTTAAAGTATGGGGTGACATGCGTAATATTGAGTCTTGGGACATGCCCAACATTAAGGCTGTAGGTTATGGTGGTAAAACCATTGAAATCTTAGGCCTTAGGTAGATGGTAATAAGCTTTGCAGGGAAGAAAGTCTATGGTCGAGTGTATCTGACAAAACAAGGCTCTAACTTATTAGGTTGGTATCATCAAAAGGACCTGTGGATTATGCTGAACCCTAATGCTAGTGAACCTGTTAAATCCACTGCTATTCATAATGTTGATAATTATGAGACAAGTGTGATGGAGAGAAATTTTCCAATGTTTTCTCTGATAAATTGGGAAACTTGTGAATTTTTCTCATAAAATGATCCTTAAAAAGAATGCAGTGCCTGTTCATAAGGTAAGGAATGTTCCCCACTTAGAGGTCCTCTTCAAGATGAACTTAACAAATTATTGCAGCAAGGTATTATTGAACCTATTGTGGACTCAGAATGGTTGGCGCCCATTGTGGTCGCGCCTAAGGATGGGGGAACAAAATATGTTTGTGTGGACTTGCGCAACTTAAATAGAAATATATGGGTCGACAGGCAACCTCTACCTAACATTTCTGAAATGCTGACTGCCATGGGTGAAGGAGTGATTTTCAGCGTGATTGATATGTCTGCGGCCTATCACCAAATTGATCTTAGCGAGGAATCGAGACACCTTAGCTCATTTGTAACACCGCTGGGTGCATTTCGCTACCGCAGTATGCCATTTGGTTTGGCACTGCCTCAGCGATGTTTCAAAGGATTATGTAACAGTTTTTTGTCTGAATGAAAAATGTTTTGTGTTTTCAGGATGATGTGCTGATAGTAGTGAAGGATAGTGAACATCATGACGGAGTGCTGAATGAGGTCTTGAAGCGTAAGGAGAGTCATGGATTGACTATAAAAAAGGAAAAATGTCAATTAAAGAAGAATTATGTGACCTATTTAGGGCACAAGATATCTGAGGCAGGAATTAAATAAAAAAATATTGTTTCAGCTATTAAGGATGATCCTACTCCTCTCAATAAGGAACAGCTAAAATCTTTCTTAGGACTGGCAGAATACGGTTCTAAATTCGTAAATGGATTTACAGAGATAGTGGAACCGTTAAGATTACTAATGAAGAATGGTGTTGCATTTGAATGGAACGACATCTGTGACCAGGCGTTCAAAAGTATGACAAGTTGTATCCTCCATGCACCCACTTCTGGACACTTAAATGTTAATGTTAGAACTTTTATCACTACTGACGCTAGTGCTGTGGGGATTGGAGCTGGTTTGACCCAAGTGTATGATGGAGTGGAAAGGATTATTGTATTTGCATCTAGAAGACTCCAAGGAGCAGAAGTGTCGTATTCTGTGAATGAGAAAGAGGCTATGGCGTGCTGTTGAGGCATTAAGCATTTTCGATATTTTGTCTTGGGGTTACCTTTTAAGGTCCGCACTGACCACAAGCCTCTGGTGCGTTTGTTTAAAGGGCTAGAGGCCCCCAAGGCAGTGTGTCTCCCAGGATTTCCAGATGGATACCATCAGTGCTTGATTATAACTTCGAAGTCAGATGTAATAAAGAACAAGCTTTTGATAAGGAGGAGTGGGACACTGCCATGTTGAATGATGAGGTATTGCAACAAGTCATGATTTGTGTGTCGGAGGATGGAGAGAGAATCATTGTCAAGATACTCGTTTCAGAAGCTACTGCCATGTTAAGACTGAATTGAGCGTAAGTGAAGGAAAGTTGTGGAGAAGGAACAAATTGGTGCCACTGGTTAGTCTTAGAACTAAGATAATGAGCATAGCTCATGAGGGGCATTTGGGCAGAAACATGAGTAAAAGGTGTGTCTGTCAGTCATTTTGGTGGCCGGGTTTGGACAATGACATTGAAGAGGTTGGTAAGGAGTGCTATGCGTGTGCAAGGCGTGATAAAAGAAAGATTGTAAGGCAACCTCCCCTTGCATGTGTGGAGTTTCCCCAAGCGTCCATGGGAAAGGGTGGCGATTGATTTTCCTGGTCCCATTTCCAAACTTGGATCGAGTAGTAAGTTTTTGATGGTTCTTGTAGACTACCACTCCAAATGGTTTGTTGTTGAAACTTCTGACTGCATTGTAATCAGGTTCATAGAGAGTGTTCACGAATGAAGGAATACCTAAGGCACTTGTGTCGGACAATTGAGTTCAACTAGTCTCCAAAAGAATGAAAGAGTTTCTCTGTAAATTGGGAGTTAATCATGAGAGGGTTGCCATGTTCAGGCCTCAGGCTAATGGTTTGGTTAAAAGAATTAACCGCCTAATAACGGAAAATATTCAGCTCTCAATTTCTAATGGCTTATCCTGGTCTGAGGAACTTAAAAAGTTGGTGTGGTCGTATAGAGTGACGCCACATTCAGTGACTGGAGTGTCTCCATTTGTCGTGAAGCTGGTGTAAAAGAAGCCCCCGGATGGCTTAAAAACAGGCGAGGAGGAATTGTCATCAAAGGTGAGAGCAAATTTACACAACTTATACAAGTTAAGGCAATGAAGAAGAACATTCTCATTTTAATGGATGGGTCTGGTTGGAGTACTTGGAATGTTTCTAAATGCCATGCTCCTTAGGAGGTTATACATGATTAATGTTACTTATGCTCTGTAGAGGCCTAGTACACACTAGGTCTGCCTGGGAGCTCACCCTGTGTCCCTAGGGTTTCAAGTCTTTAGCTAATTAATCAATAGTAAGAAAATTACTCAATGTTAAATAATACACAAGATTTTTTGTAGGTATAACTTTCTTTAGTGATACTCTATTCATATATATGCACTCAAAACATAAACACTGTCAAACAAAAATGACAATTGCAGTTTTCATAAAGCAAACCAAATAGACCTGTAGCACAATGTTACTTAAGCAAATAAAACTTGTGAAACTTAAATCATAACATTTCCCAATGCATTTCGGGTCTACTGCGACCCTTCTTCAGGGGAATACAATTACAAATGACTAATCCAATCTTGATACTGTTTTGAACACATGAATCGTCACATCAGTTCCGTTTTCAGAGCACTGTGAAAAAATAATGAAATGTTCCAATGTATTTACATGGTATATACAAGATCTAAGAAATAGAATTAACATTGTAGTCCATTAATGTGAATCCAAACCGTGTGTTGAATGGAAAGAATAAGAAACGACACATGGCTAATAGCCAAGCGTGATGATTCAGAAGTTTCTACAAACAGGTGTAACACCTAACACCACCAAGTGTACAAAGAAACCAAGTTCAGAAAGAGTAGAAGTGTGTGTAAGATCAGCCTGAACCCATGACCAGAGACAAGAGTTAATCTAACATGAAAGAAAGACATCTACCTGATGTTGAACATATCGTGATATCTGCGTGTCAATGACAGTCCTCGAATAACGTGATCGGCCTCTGAGGGGAATGTGGTAAATAGGTTCACGTTACAATAGGATGTAAACATGTCAAATCGAACCTATGAGGGAGATACGTGCGTACATTGCTTACCCTAAGTGAGGTGTATTTGCGTCTCCGATATGTCAGAAAAAGAAGGTGTAAATTCCGGTTGTGACTGCCGCTAAAAGAGTAAAGGGTGCACATCAGCTGCCAATATTTAAAAATAACCGGTAAATATTAACTAGAGTGTCCCTAAAGTGAAGGCATTTCTTACCTCACCACCACACAGCTCTATCCCAGAGGGAAACTTTTTGGATAAAAAAATTGGGTACATTGACCCCGGGTGGGCTTAACGATCAGTATGAAATGGCATGTTTCCTATAGATAGTCAAACTGTGTGATTATTTACTCTCTGTGAAGACATATTTTGGTCAGACCTTATTTATTTGTATATTGTAAGAGGATCTTCGCTTGATATACTCGGGCTAACAGAGTTCATGTCTGTTTTAATTCAACATTTTGTAAAGAATTGACATGCAGTCCATATTAACAAACACACTCGTGATCTCTTGTCACTTTCATATAATTTCTTGCTTCATCACACGCTTTCATTTTTTTTTTTTTTTTTTATCTTACACGACACCCTAGGATACTCGCGTTTACTATGCATCAAAAGGTACAGTTTTTAATACATATCCTTGTTCATATACATGGCTCTGTGCATACATTGCACATTACAATATGTCGCCACGAAGCCTCATAGTTTAAAACAAGCAACGCGCACGTCCTGTTATTTAAGGGACACGCCCACATACCGGATGTTGTTACCGGAAATAATCGTGAGGTCAGAGGCCAAGACACGCTAGTTCGGCGAGGTAAGAATCGCTTGGGAATACTTTATAGGGTTTACCGGTAATTTTAAGAATTGGCAGCTTATGCACATTTTTCACCTTGTAGCTGCAGCGGCAACCGCATTATACGTTCTGCCTGTCAGGCGCATCGGAAACAATTGCGGCTACACGCCAGTTTGGCGAGGTAAGAAATGCCTTCACTTTAGGGACACTCTAGTTAATATTTACCGGTTATTTTTAAATATTGGCAGCTGATGTGCACCCTTTACTCTTTTAGCAGCAGTCACAACCGGAATTTACACCTTCTCCTTCTGACATATCGGAGACGCAAATACACCTCACTTAGGGTAAGCAATGTACGCACGTATCTCCCTCATAGGTTCGATTTGACATGTTTACATCCTATTGTAACGTGAACCTATTAACCACATTCCCCTCAGAGGCCGATCACGTTATTCGAGGACTGTCATTGACACGCAGATATCACGATATGTTCAACATCAGGTAGATGTCTTTCTTTCATGTTAGATTAACTCTTGTCTCTGGTCATGGGTTCAGGCTGATCTTACACACACTTCTACTCTTTCTGAACTTGGTTTCTTTGTACACTTGGTGGTGTTAGGTGTTACACCTGTTTGTAGAAATTTCTGAATCATCACGCTTGGCTATTAGCCATGTGTCGTTTCTTATTCTTTCCGTTCAACACACGGTTTGGATTCACATTAATGGACTACAATGTTAATTCTATTTCTTAGATCTTGTATATACCATGTAAATACATTGGAACATTTCATTATTTTTTCACAGTGCTCTGAAAACGGAACTGATGTGACGATTCATGTGTTCAAAACAGTATCAAGATTGGATTAGTCATTTGTAATTGTATTCCCCTGAAGAAGGGTCGCAGTAGACCCGAAATGCATTGGGAAATGTTATGATTTAAGTTTCACAAGTTTTATTTGCTTAAGTAACATTGTGCTACAGGTCTATTTGGTTTGCTTTATGAAAACTGCAATTGTCATTTTTGTTTATGACAGTGTTTATGTTTTGAGTGCATATATATGAATAGAGTATCACTAAAGAAAGTTATACCTACAAAAAATCTTGTGTATTATTTAACATTGAGTAATTTTCTTACTATTGGTTAATTAGCTAAAGACTTGAAACCCTAGGGACACAGGGTGAGCTCCCAGGCAGACCTAGTGTGTACTAGGCCTCTACAGAGCAGTATTAATTAAGAGTTGTGGGCACAACCACTTATACTGGGAAGCTCCCAATATTAGATTTAACCTCATAAATACACGTTGAATTGGACTACACAGGTGTGCTAGCTACACATTTACATAATGTTACTTATGTACATTTATCTTCCAGCGCTAATAAGTACCAATGTTTTGTATTATGATCTTTTTTTTCTTATTTATTTTATTGTTACTACATACATGTAAGGGGGAAGATATGTGGAGTCATCTCAATGGTGGAACGCAAGGCTTGTTGCTGGGATGGAATATTGCTCTTTAACGTAAGAGTAGTTTATGCAGACAACTAACTTTACTTCTGTGTTGGAGTGGATCTTTACACTTACCTCTCTCAACAGCTGACGCCCTCCTATTCCAGGCTGAGGTGAAACGTACCTCACCTGATAACTCCCATCCTTGGATAGGACGGGATGTCTGACCAACCTTTTCACCAATCTTCTATATGAATTTATGAACCACCTGCAGAAATTGGTGCAGTAACGGTGATGCATATGGTAATTCTCCATTGTACAGCAGAATACTTGTATGTTGGGTATAATTTTAGATGTGAAATTACCCCCCATATAATTCTAATTGAGGGACGGACATAGTAGGTTAATGTCAGTGTCTTCTATACATCCAGTGCCCTCGTGATATGGCTTGTTCCCCAGCCTCTCAAATCTCCTATCTTCCATCCCAAGCACTCAATGTTTCTGGCCCCACCTCATTTACATGTTAACGTGTCACTCATACTCACCCACACTTGACTTCAGTCAGTCTCTCCACTCAGTCTGACTCTGGGTCTTTGACAGTCTCTGCCTGCAGTGGGTTCTCTCCCTTGTGCCTTCTCCATGGATCAAACTTCACCGCAGCTTTACAAATGCTGACCTCTCTGTGGTTCATGAGGAGTCTGTGAGGAGACGGCTGGATTTTCAGAAGGACATAAAATGGTAAAATGTAAGATGCTTGGATAGACTGCCTTTCAGAAATGAGTAAAGCGTGTTAGTGTTCTGAAATTTGAAAGAACCTCAGCCCCTCCCCCCCCCCCACTCAAGACTCCCACCCAAAGGATGTCCGTGCTAGTTGGAAGCTTCATAATATCTAACCAGCATTTCTTTGCTTCTAACAGGACAAGTTAAGAGCCGAGAAGCAGAAAATTGAATCGGAGTATGAAAAACTGCAGCAACTCCTGAAAGAGAATGAGCAAACACTACACAGGAGACTACAGGAGATGGAGAAGAAAATCACCATGGTGGAAAATGCAAATATTACCAAATTGTCCAATCAAATCACCTCTCTCAGTGTCCTGATAACAGAGATAGAAAAAAAGTGTGAGGAGCCAGTGTGGGAACTCCTGAAGGTGAGATATATTTTGATAAATTCAAGGATGAGAAGAAATATTCATACTTTGCCTGCAGGGTTAAATGTGTGAGGTTAACGCAAATGATCTCCTGACAGGGTCGATGCACAGTGACCCCATGCACTATGACACCCACCCAAACCAAACCGATGGGGTTTACATTGCCCCCTTTTTTTGTAAGCCCAATACAATATACCAACAGGGGAAATTAATGTGACTCCCTACAGTGTCACATATTATCTTTAACCCATTGTTACACTCTCCTATGTTTCATGGGTTACGTCGCCCTTGGACACAACAGTAACATAACGCACTCTGTTCCAGTGGTTTGTCCCTGACTTTGGAATGCTGAGCCTGCGGTGACTAACACCCGTTGGTTGGATCATCGCCGGCAGATGTTCCGTCTAGTGGAGAGCTTTGGTGTTGGTAATACAATAACCTGGTTGAGGATGACCGATCCCAGTGTCTTATGGCACACCAATCTGAATATAAAGGCTAGTTATTTTTATGTATTTTCTTTGTTAGTGAGGTTGCAACATACCAAGCAATTATAGTGACAGTAATTAACATGGGGAGACCAATACCTTTGTTGCAGGATCATGCTAGCGCCGAGACACCTCTGGTTGAGGTAGCTGTTGCGCTTTCACAAATGTTGCTGTATTGTATTGTATTGGAAAGAGCAAAACGTGTTGAAACAAGACAAAAATAGATAATATGAGAGGCGTAATCCTGAGTGAAAGGGAAAGAATCATCTTACTCACTTGTCTCAGAAGTTTGAAAACATTTCTGCTCTACAGCACTTAGTTTTTTCCTAATGAAGGTGGCCATATATTTTCTCTTCGCCCAACCTCTTAAACAGCGAGCTATATATTTGCCATTTAGAATGGGTAAGCTCACTGGGGTTATCTGAAAGAAACATGTTAGTGATAGATTCCTTACCTTAGAATATCCCCAGGCGTCAGACTGGATCTGGAAAGCTTTTGCTAGCAGTACCTCTGTACGGCAGTGGTTGGCGTTGTGCGGCTCCGCGTCCGTCGCTGGCGTCGTATGCACCGAGATGGCGTCACAGAGACTACTTAGGCGCCACCCATACACGCTGACGTCGGTTCTTTCTTTTTCCGCGCCAGTAAGCGCAGATCCGGTTAGAGCACGTACCGGAGTCACTTTTTGACTACTTTGTTTTGAGACTTTTGTCTCTTGTGGTTCTTTTCTGGTGCACGTATGGATGCCTGGGTTTAAGTCCTGCGGGGCCTGCCGTTGCAATATGAATGAATGAGTACAGATTTGTACAGCGCTGGCTACCCGGGGGCATCCCACCGCTTTAGACCCATCTCAGACAAATCACTCAGCAGAACAGGAAGGTCTTCAGCCGCTTTCTAAACTGTAAATGATGAGGCTCAAGCCGCAGGTAATCGGGCAGCTGATTCCAACTTTTTGCTGCCTGTACTGCAAAACGTCGGCCCCCTGTACGAGAACGCTTGATCCTCGGGACAGAGAGCAAATTGCGGTAGTTGGATCTAAGAGCTCTGGGCCCTTGATGGTGCTTCAGGAGAGGGCACAGAATGGCAGGGCCCTTGTTGATTATTGATTTGTGGGCCATACACAGGGCCTTAAACTGGATCCTTTCCTGAACAGGTAACCAGTGTAGAGCCCGGATGGCCGTCTTCGCCGAGCTGTGTCTAGGGACATCCATAAGCATTCGGGCTGCGCAGTTCTGGACTGACTGGAGTATCTTAATGGTCCCTAATGGTGCCCCCAGGTAGACCGCGTTCGCATAGTCCAGCCGCGAGAGGATCAGGGACTGAACCAGGATCTGTCTTGCCTCGAACGGAAGAAGGGTCAGGACCTTCCGTAGGATCTTCAGAAGGCCGTAACAGGTAGCGGCGACCTTACGGGCTTGAACTTGAAAACTAAAGGTGGGATCAAGCCACACCCCCAGACTTTTAATTTGCTCCTTCGGGGGAGGGGGCGGACCCAAACATATGGGCCACCAAGCGTCGAGATTGATGGGGGCCTTATATCCCAGCATCATAATCTCTGTTTTTGAACCGTTAAGTTTCAAAAAAGAGGCGTCCATCCAATCGAGGACCTTGGTGAGACACGGGGAAAGGTTATTGACCCCGGAATCCACAGCATCTGCCCTATCCAGGGAAACCACCAACTGCGTATCGTCGGCGTAGATGACCAATTGGATTCCCCAGGGAAGGACCTCATTAGCCAGGGGCCTCATATAGATATTAAATAGGGTCGGGCTCAATGAGGATCCCTGGGGAACGCCGTAATGCAGTGGGAATTGTTCGGATGCTGCTTCCTCCTCAAAAACTGCAAAGGATCTGTTAGCAAGGAAGGACCGAAACCAATTAAGGGCGGTCCCCACAATGCCAACCTCCCGCAACAACTGGAGAAGGAGTGTGTGGTTTACAGTATCGAAGGCTGCGCTGAGGTCCAAAAGGACCACCGCAGCGCAGCCTCCTCCATCCACGATTTTCCTTGCCTCCTCCACTACTGCGACCAGGGCAGTCTCAGTTCCATGCCTCGTTCTAAAACCCGTTTGGGTGACATGCAAGGCGCCCTCATCCTCAATAAATGTTGATAGTATGCGGTTGACATATTTCTCTGCAATTTTGCTAACCCCTGGCAGGAGAGAGATAGGTCTATAATTGGACCATTCTTCTGGATCAAGGCTAGGTTTTTTTAGCAGAGCTTTGACACTGGCCTGCTTCCACCGAGGGGGAACTACACCTGCCGCTATGTCGGTGGCGGACCCCCATGATGTCTGTCTCTACTGCCTGAAGCGCGACCACGACTCCCGGTCCTGTTTGGACTGTCGGGCTATGGCCCTGAAGGGCTTGAGGGAGCGACGCCGGAAGTTGCTTGAGGTTCGGGATTCGTCCCAGCGCCGCTCCCAGTCCAGGGTCCGTTCTAGGGAAGGCTCGCAGGGCCTCCATCATCGCTCCTCGGGTTCCAAGTCTTCACCCTCGGATTCGGGTAAGAGACAACACAAAAAGACGTCGAAGAAGCGCTGTCGCTCTCCGACGTCCCCTCTCCCCCCCCCTCTCCCCCCCATCTTCTATTATTCCCAAACTTCAGTTTTGGAGCATAAATTGTAGGTCTCTTCCAAAGCACAAAAATCACATTTATGATTTTATAGTCGATGAAAAACCTGACGCCATGTTCCTAACGGAAACTTGGCTCCACGCGAGCTCTGGACCGGACATTGCTTTTGCAATTCCTCCTGGCTATGTCATGGTCAAGAGAGACAGAGATACTGGCAAGGGAGGTGGTATTGCTATAGTTTTTAAATCCAGTTACAGCTGTAAGTTTGAAGCCTTTCCCCTTCAGGGTTGTGAGGCCGCCCAATTCAAACTAGCAATTAGTGCTCTGATGACTTTATCTGGTCTATTGATATATCGTCCTCCCGGGAATTCCAATGTATGGGCGACATCCTTCTCTGAAACTATTGCTCCACTGATCCTGAAGGCCGCCAATTTCACCATCTTGGGGGATCTGAACTTACATTTGGAAGACCCTCAATGCACGATTAGCAAAACCTTTTTAGCTGATTTAGAAGTTCTTAATATTCTATTGTGCAATTCAGGATCTACGCATTCCGCGGGACATTTGTTGGATCCTGTCCTCTCGAACCTTCCGTAAGACTGTGAACCTGCCGCTCGTCCTTTGGAATGGTCGGATCATATGGCAGTTACATTTTCTCTCTCGTGTGCAAAGATCACAGCATCTGATGATGCTGATACAGGAGAAAGTTTACGTTGTTGGGGCAAGCTCAATATCACTGAGTTTAATTTACATCTGTCTGATACCTCACCAAATGTTTATTCATCCCTTTTGGTGTTGTAGGCGGTAGTCTCCAAATGGTTGACTACTGCTGTTGACAAATTCGTTCCTCTTGCATCTAGGCATTCTCTGCCTCACCGTCACCCTGCGGCATGGTTTTCGGAGAATTTAAAAACCATGAAATCTCAATGTAAGGTACTTGAGAGACAATGGAGGCATTCCTACTCTCCCTCTCGTAAGGTGGCATATAGGGAGGCTCTTAGAGATTACCATAAACAATGTAAAATAGTTAGAGCTACTTACATCGCCAATACTATAACACACGCTCAGAATTGTCCACGCACACTTTTTTCTGTAGTAAGAAAACTGACAGGTGCAGACTCTACTCCTGCCCCTCCTGTTCTGAACGAGGCACAGTGTAACTCTATTGCTGAGTTTTTTTATCACCAAGGTGGAACGTATCTATGACACTCTGGGTCTTCTACCTTCGAGCGAAGAATTATCACCTATGCCTGTGCCGGTTCAAAACCGTCAGTTCCCCTGAACAATCAAACTTACCAAGTGGCCGCTTTTTGATGACGTTTCTTTTGCTCACTGTCTTGAGAGCATCAAATCCGGTTCTCCCCGTGACCCTTTACCGGCTAAAATGTTGAAACAAATTGACTTGAACCCTCGTCGTGTGGTGATGAAGCTCCTCAATTCTTCGCTGATAGAATCTTGTGTTCCACAGAAGTGGAAGCATGCAATGGTTATCCCTCTGCTAAAAAAGGCTGGAGCGGATGTCTCCAATTTATCCAACTTTAGGCCTATCTCGTTGCTGCCTATTTTTTTCTAAAATCTTAGAAAGGCATATCAATTCACAGCTGACTCTCTTGGTAAAGAGTTCGGGCTTTCTGCATCCATCGCAATCCGGCTTCAGAGCACACCATTCCACAGAGACCACACTTTTGGGAGTTACTGAGAATTTACGGCACAGTATCGATCGCGGGGATACATCTGCACTTATCCTTTTGGACTTAAGTGCGGCGTTCGATACCGTGTCCCATTCCATCCTTCTCACATCTCTCCAATCTCTGGGAGTTGGGGGCTCAGCTTTGGCTTGAATAGCCTCTTTTTTAAGTGATCGTACGTTCCAGGTTTTTTCAGCCAAAGCATCCTCGAAAATATGTGCATCGGCGTACGGCGATCCCCAGGGGTCTATTCTTAGTCCACTACTATTTAATATCTATGTTAGACCCCTGGCCACCATTGTGGAGGAAGCCGGTTTGAATTTATTTTCTTACGCCGATGACACACAAATCATCTTCTCCCTCTCTAACAGGGAAGGTAATAACATCTCGGCGCTTAAGCAGGGTCTGACTCGAGTGGCAGAGTGGATGCAGGAGAATTTCCTCAAGTTAAATGGGGATAAGACCGAGGTTGTGATCCTGGGCAAGGGTAAAGATCTATGGGGTCCTCAACATTGGCCCGAGAGCATGGGTCCTACCCCTCAACCCGTTGCTCAGGTTCGCAATCTCGGACTCCTCATTGACGAAAAGCTCACAATGCGGCAACAGGCCGTCAGGGTGGCTTCCATCTGTTTTGCCACCTTAAGATGGCTTCAATCTTGTGGGTGCTCCCTGCCTCTACACAGAGGACTGTGGTCCAGGCTTTGGTAATATCTCGCCTGGACTACGGGAATGTTCTCTATCTTGGTGCTGATTTAAGAACAGTGAGTAAACTTCAGGTTGTTCAAAATGCGGCCGCACGGCTGCTACGCAATGTTCCTCGGAGAACATCTGCCTCTCAAGCCCTTCGCGATCTATATTGGCTGAGAATAACGAGTAGAATTAAATTCAAGGCCTTATGTTATATCTTTAATAAAACAGGGTTCTGCCCCGAGGTACCTACAGAATCTCATTCATGCTTATAAGCCCAGTGGCAGTCTGAGATCCTCAGGAAAAGGAGATTTTATCGTCCCTAGATTTAGGTTAGTGAAGATGGGCGGCCGCTCCTTTTCTCATCTAGGCACTAAATCCTGGAATGCCCTGCCTGTGACCCTGAAGTTGGAGACAGATCTTCTTCGCTTCCGCAGGGGTTTAAAAACGTGGCTCTTTCAGCAGTAATTTTGAGCAGTCTTCTTCAGTAGCTTCATTGACAGATGCCTGGTAGTTCATTCTTCTTCAGTCTATCCCTTGGCGCCGGGAAACCCACTGCAGGTAGCTGTGCGCCTTATAAGTTTAAATAAATAAAATCGGAGCCACTGCTGCCCTTTAATGACGCCTTCACTGACATCTTGATGGGCACTTGGTCATGGACGGCCACAGGAGCCCCTGTGGAGAAGAACGTCGCCAAGCGTCATCGCCCAGCGCTGGGTGACCCTGCCTTTTTGACAACTCACCCTACGCCCGAGAGTGTGGTCATTCAAGCTTCGACGTCCCAGAGTGCTTTCCCACGGCTTCACCGGATAAGGACTCTAAGAAGCTGGAGAAGTTCGGCAAGCGGTTTTCTCTTCGGCCAGTTTAGGGTTGCGGCCGGTGAACATCACATGTCTGTTGGGCCGCTACTCCCATGCATTGTGGGATACCATTGCTCAGGTGTTACCTCAGTGCCCGGAAGAGGTCCAGGCTGTGCTGTCTCAGGCTGTGGCCGAGGGTAAGGACGCAGCTAAATTTGCCATTCGTTGTGGCTTGGATACCGCGGACTCTCTCGGTAGGGCAATTTCCACGACTGTGCCGCTTCGTCGCCATACCTGGTTGAGATCTACCGGGTTCTCCCTGGACGTCCAGAGCTCGCTTATGGACATGCCCTTTGATGGCACTCATCTGTTTGGTGATAAGGTCGACAGTGTGCTGGAGCGTTTTAAGGGTTCTCCAGCTACAGCCAAGTACTTGGGCCATTCCGCCACGCGCCCGGCCATCTCTACTTTTAATTTCTTTCGTGGCCATCGAAGGGGCGCCCCTGCCCACTCGTTCAGTCAAAAGCCTGTGCAGAACCAAACTCAGCGTGGTCGTGGAGGCTGCCGTGGCTGCTTCGGAGGCTGGCGTGAAGGTCAGTCCACCTCCGCCTGACGTCTGCCTCGAATCCTTCCTAGTCTGAGCTTCGGGTCGCACCCCACGCCAGTGGGTGGCGGAATTCAGCATCACCTTCCCCATTGACGTTCTGTCACTTCCGACAAGTGGGTGCTGCAACTCGTCCGGAGGGGCTACTCTCACCCCTTCGAATCTACCCCCCCGGCCATGCCTCCTCCACCGCATGTCGGGGGATCACTTTGAGCTTCTCCAGCAGGAAGTTATGGCCCTCTTGGCCAAAGGGGCCATTGAGCGCGTTCCTGGGCCAGAAGTCAGACGTGGTTGTTATTCCCACTATTTTCTGGTCCCCAAAGAGGACAAAGGGGGCTTGCGCCCCATCTTGGACCTCAGGAACGTCAATCGCTTCCTCCGGAATGAGAAGTTCAAGATGTTGACTCTGGCTCAGGTCTTGACTGCCCTCGACCCTGGACTTGCAGGACACATATTTTCATATCCCCGTCCTGCCGGCCCACTGACTTTGACTGCGGTTCACGGTAGGCCAGGAGCCTTTTCAGCTTGCCATGCTCCCTTCGGCCTCACCAGCGACCCTCGGGTGTTCACGAAAGTGATGGCGGGGGTCGCAGCTCACCTGCGCAGGTCGGTGGGGTCAGTCTTCCCCTACCTCGACGACTAGTTGTTGGAGGCGGGTTCACCCCAGGCAGTCGTCACCCACCTTCAGACTACGGCCGACCCCCTACATTCGCTGGGGTTCTCCATCAACGTGCCGAAGTCGCACCCGAGTCCCTCTCAGAACCTCCCCTTTATCAGAGCGGTTCTGCATTCAATGCGGTTTCGGGTTTATCCTCCCGAGCAGCGAGTCCGGGATATTCAGGCTATGATTCTGATCTTTCAGCCTCTATTCCGGGTTTCAGTCAAGATGATCCTCCAGCTCCTGGGCCTGATGGCGTCCTGCATACTACTAGTATAACATGCCAGATGACATATGAGGGTACTGCAGTGGGTCCTGAAGTTCCAGTGGAGGCAGCATCAGGGCAACCTGTCCGATCGTGTCCAGTTCTCGGAGGGCACTGCACGACAATTGCAGTGGTGGCTCAAAAATAGCGATTGGGTCAATGGCAGATCCCTCTCCCTTCCCCAACCAGAGCACCAAGTGGAGACGATGCGTCCCTCCTGGGATGGGGAGGCCACTTGGAGGAGACGGAGATCAGAGGCCTCTGGTCTCCGGCGGAGTCCCGACTCCATATCAACCTTTTTGGAGCTTCGGGCGATCCGGCTTGCACTGAAGGCATTCCTCCCCTCTGCCCGGGGAAGTTTAGTTCAGGTGTTCACGAACAACACCACCGCCATGTGGTATTGCAACAAACAGGGCAGGGTGGGGTCCTGGGCCCTGTGTTAAGAGGCTCTGCGCCTCTGGACACAGCTGGAACATCCGGCATTACCTTGATGGTTCAACACCTGACAGGTTCTATGAACGCCATGATTGATCACGAATGGCGTCTGAACTTGGACGTGGCGGAAGGACTCTTTCAGAATCCTCTGTTGCAGGAGCAGGGGACGGTCCTCCACCCGAACCTGTCCAGTCTCCACCTCCATGCATGGAGATTGAGTGGTGACAGTTGACGGCTTTCGATCTTCCTCCCGAAGTCTGTGATGTCATTCTGGCAGCCAGGCGTCCCTCCACTAAAACAGTGTACGCCTGCAGGTGGAACAGGTTTGTGGCATGGTGCACAGCTAACCAGTTGTGACTGACCTGTTAGAAATGGGGGGTCTCTAGTTGGCAGAGTAGGTACCTTTGTCCAAATAGAGACCATTGCTTCTAGTCAGGATAAGGGGGATATACTCCTAAAATAACCCCTGCTCACCGCCTTGGTAGCTTGGCACAAGCAGACAGGCTTATCTGCGAGGCTGTTTGTAAAGCATTTGTGAACACATACATTAATACAGTGAAAACACTACAAATGGACACCACACCAGTTAAATAAAAGAAAAATCTTTATCTTAACCAAAACAAGTTCACAATACAATATCAAAAATAAGGCTCTTAAATGGTAGAAATGGTTCAGATCAATGCAAGTTGTAAATGCAACACTTTTCCCACACAGTACCTTAGATGCGTCACGCCAAACAAAGAAAAGGGTTGCAGGGAAGGTTATGCGCCTGTTCCTTGCTTCTGGGGAGGCGCTGCATCGGTTCCTTACTGCAGCGCAGGGGAGGCGATGAGTCTGTTCTTACCGGAGAGGAGGGTATGCATCTGTATCATACTGCGTTCCGGTTACGATGCGACAAGATGGCGCCTTCATGCGTGGCGACGATCCGGTGCGATGTGACAAAATGGCGGCGCGATGCGACGATCTGGTACGATGCATGAACGTTTGCAGCCGCACAGTAGGTGCTGCAACAGTTTTATCGGCGATGCGTTGGGACCCTGTGTGGATGCAACACGCTTCCTCTCCGTGGCTCAGCAATGCGTCGCGACCATGTGCGGATGCGGCACGTGTCTTCTCTGTGGCTTGGCGATGCACCTGGAATCGTGCACATACGACGCACTTCTTCCTCGTTGCGTCAGTCTTCCAGCTCCCAGCAGCAAACAGTCTCTAGAGGTCCTAAACCGCAGCAGGCACCTCTTTGCAGGTTGGAATTCCCTGGAAGGAAATTCATGGGAGCTGGTGGTGAAGTCGTTGTGTCCCGGAGACTTCAGAACAGGGTGCCAGCTCAGTTTCAAGCCCTTGGAGATCTTTTCTTCAAGCAGGTGACAATGCAAACAGCAAAGTCCTTTTTCTCCTTTCCTTGGCAACAAGAAGCCACTGCAGGCCAACAGCAAACAGCAAGGGACAGTAATCTTCCCCGGAGTCTCCGGTTTTTCTCCTTGACAAGGTTCCTCTTGATTTCCCAGAAGTGATCTAAAGTTCTTGGGACTGGGTCCCGCTTTTTATACACACAAATCCTTTGTTCTCTGGAGGCAGAGCGGGTCTGTACCCAGCCGAAACCACTTCTGTGCTCTTTGGTGCAGCTTACTGGCTAGAGGTGGAGACCCCATGTTCGAAAGCAGACCTGTCCCAGGCTGGTGAAAGGAAATCTCCTCCCCCTGCTCTAAATTAAACCCAGGTCCATTCAGCCTGGCCCTGACTCATCGGACTGCCGAAGCCGCTGCCCTCTTCCAGCCCCTGTCGCTCGCAATTCAGACATGTAATACACAAAACTAGCAGAGGCACACTGCATGGTTAGGCAAGAAAATACCTACTTTCTAAAAGTGGTATTTTCAAACACAAAATGTAAAAATCACCCTCGCTAAAAGATGCACTTTAACGTTCAGGCATACTAAAGTTTATTTTCCCATCTTGTTCCCCTGGGTCAGTTATGTTTATAAGATGTTATAAGCAAACTGCCCATTCTGGCCTATGGGAACAGATAGCTTTGCAATAGTGAAAAACAAAATTGGCAGTATTTCACTATCGGGACATGTCACACACATCAGGGCATGTCCTACCTTTTGTCAAGCGAGGGGAATGCAGTTCCTAGGGGGTAGAAGGGAAGGGAAAGACAAACCTTTTGTTATGTTGCCCTCACACACCCCGAAAGGTGTCATGCTTCATCATTGGGCCTTGCTCCTCGGGTCGACGGGCTCACCTTTTCCGGTGCTCTTAGTCTGAGATCTTTTTTAGGAGAAGCCGTTGGGTGCGTGAGAGTAAGGGGCCAATGTAAGATGTGGTGCACGTGAAAAAGTGGTCTAAAATAGGTCAGGGTCAGTCCTAGGCGCAATACATTTTTAATGGCGAGGTAGATCCTGCCTGATTAAAAGAGTTGGATGCCCTAATGGATTGTAAGGATCCTACCGGGCTATCGCTATTGTGGGGTCGACATGTTTCGTGCCCAATTGACTGTGACATGCTGTAGTAGGCATACTTCAATATCTCCTAGTTACGTAGTACTATCGTGAGAACAGGTAAATTGCATGAGCACATCATTACAGAAGCAGACATGTGATAACGAAGGCATACAACACTGCAGAAGCATACATGTAATAATGCAAGCATTCAAGCAATAACGGAATTACTGAGTGAAATACATTCCTTGCACGTAAAAGTACTCTCATCAACCCATAAGTTAAATACTGTGAAGATTCCTGTATGTTCATTCACCCGTGGTACCAGGAACTACAGCCCGACGGGGGTGAACAGGAGCTCAAAGTTGCTTCGCTCCTTTGAAGCAAGGAGATGAAAGTTAGCTCTGTAATTATTGGAAGGCTCCGGTGCTGGCATTAAAGCTTACCGTTATGGTAGGAATAATCACAAGTGGCTGGCGGCAACTCGCCGGTATGCCTACCCTTGCTCTAGGTCCCTGTGGATTTCCTTTCCGGAAACAGTAGTATTTCAGGGCAAGGGCTCACCGGACAGGCTCGTGGGTGCTAGAACGCTGACTCGCGCCGCCATCTTGAATTGGTGTATCTTGAAAACTTTATTGAGACTCGTAGCAAAGGTGCGCTACGCTAGTTATTGATGTCGGGTACATCTAGTTGGTCATATGGGGGCACAATGGTGGGTATCCGGTGGAGAGGGCCTATATTGCGTTACCAGCCTATGTGTGTGCTGTGTAACAGCAAAAAAGGGAAGTTTATGATTGAATTGCTGACAAACAGTGATGTGTGCTTAGATAGGTATGCTGTTATTTAATGCCACTTTTAATGAATGCTTGGAAACGATCGCTGTTGTCTAGCATTACTTGTGGACTAGATTTAATTAGATCTAAGCGGGCACAAAGATGTCAAAAAGGCTAAGTCATATAGTGTCCAGCGGTGTTCATGCAGAACCACGCCGTGATCATAGGGTATCACTAGTAGTAAGTGTTGGGGTGATTGGGAATAATCGGGATACAGCGGTGACCTAAGGTATAGGTAACTGTGTAGTTTGGGCAGTATCGCTGAATTAACCCACTGTATGTAGACCGGTATGAGTCCAATAATAGGAAAAAAAGGGGTTGGTTGGGGGTGCGGGGTGGGAAGGGGGCCCCAAATTGAGGATGAAAACGTGGTTATCCACTGGAAGACTTCTAGGGGATGTGGCAACGGTCTGCAAAGGCAGTGGATGTCTGAGGGGTT
This sequence comes from Lissotriton vulgaris, assembly GCF_964263255.1. NCBI lineage: Eukaryota > Metazoa > Chordata > Amphibia > Caudata > Salamandridae > Lissotriton > Lissotriton vulgaris. The sequence goes on from NC_141693.1 coordinate 78,264,728, forward strand.
CTGTAATATTTCCCAGGATTAGTTGTTCAAAGTTGCCCATGGGATATCGTCATTAAGACCTTGTATATGAGTTGATAGTTTAAAAACCCAGCGTTGTTCTTTCCTGAACAAGGATTTTTTGGAAATGTTTTTGTTGTGTTCCAAGATTGTCCATTGAAAATCGTTTGACGAATGTGATGCTTCTGCAAAGTGCGTGTACAATTTTGCTGTAGTTTTGCCGCACCAAATATTGCTCCTGTGTTCCGTGATCCTTGTTTTTATAATGCTCGTGGTCATACCAACGTATTGGCAATTGCTGGGGCATGTTAGAAGGTATATGTAATTGGTGCTATTGCAATTAGAATGTGTCTTTTGAGTCCAAATCCAGGTGTCTGTTAGGGGAATAGTTGTAGTGGCTTTTGTAACAAGGGCATACCACACATTGTCCACAGGGATAGTGACCTGTGACTGGGGGCAGTCCCCACAGTGTGTTCACTTGTGTGGTGGAGGTCTTGGGTCTTGTGTTCACAACCATGTCTTTAATGTTGGATGTTCGCTTGAAAGCGAATCTGGGTTTTTTAAATGTTTTATCTCCCACTTGGAGGATACTCAATATTTATTGGTGACTTTTTTTTTATTAAGTTGGACTCTGGGGTGAATGTAGTCACGCAGGTAAGGACATCATCTGTGGGTTTCTCTTGTTTTTCTAAGAGTGCCAGTCTGTGGGTGTTTTGGGCTCTTTTACGGGCCAGGTTTATCTGTTTGGATGGGTATTGGCGTTTGGTTAAACTGTCACTGAGTTCGGAAGCTTGGGTTCTGAAATCCTCTTACTCAGTGCAATTGCACCTAAGTCTGAGAAATTGCCCATAGGGGAGATTCTCCTTAGTGCTTTTGGATGGAAGCACTGATAGAGTAGAGGGCAGTGACTGTCAGTGGGCTTTTTGTAGGTTGTTGTCATCAATTTATTGGGATGTCGTTTGATTAGCCGGTCCAAGAAGGGCACTTCGCTCGATTAGCTATGCGCTGTAAAATTGAGGAATGGATTGAGGCCATTGATCCATTCTAGAAAGGGTGTGATGGTCTCACTTGGGCCTTTCCAAAAGATCAGGATGTTGTCGATATATCGACTGCAAAAACCACAGTTGATGGACAGAATGCAGAACAATGTCATACATTCACCTCAGTACAGAGATCTGGGCCTAAATCTATAGTTTTTTTGCACTCCACCCCAGTTCAGACATGGCCATATGCAAATCAGTCTGACCCTGTGCCTCATGTGAACAGTCCAGCCCGAACTGCCAAGCCATGCCTTCCCTAGACCGGAAACAAGCTTCCGAGGACCGGTTTCTGGCATTCCAGCCGTCTTCAGCCCGGCTTGCTTGAATCCAGTGGTGTGGAGAGCATGGGACTCACGTCTAAGCATTCCCATCCCACTCGGGGTGACAAATGCAAAACCCACAGTTGATAGACAGAATGCAGAACAATGTCATACATTCACCCCAGTACAGAGATCTGGGCCCAAATCCATCGTTTTTTTGCACTCCACACCACCACAGTTCAGACATTGCCATATGCAAATCAGTCTGACCCTGTGCCTCATGGGAACAGTCCAGCCCGAACTGCCAAGCCATGCCTTCCCTGGACCGGAAACAAGCTTCTGAGGACCGGTTTCTGGCAATCTCAGGTGTCTTCTGCTTCTTCCAGTCATGTTTCCACCAAGAAACATGTTAAATCGTCGACGGGAGCGTCGACGATCGCCCCGACGACGAGATCTGCCGTCTCCGGCGACTGTGAAGACATCTGCTGCTGGCTCGTCGACAACGGTTACGTCGACATCATCTATGTCGACGAAGGTATCTATGGGCTCTAGACCTGTCTCGTCGACGATTCCTATCCTCTCGTCGACAAAAAAGAAACAGAAAATTCACTAGTCGTCGACGAACTCTTAATCGACGAGAGCTGTTAAATCTTCGTCGACGGCTGCATCTTCATCATCGTCGACGACTCCGTCGACGGCCACTTCGTCGTCGACGTTGAAGACCTCGTCGACGCCAGACCCGTCGACGACAGCACCGTCAGACCCCGTCGACGACGGAACCCTCATCTGCCTCTTCGTCGACGCTTCTGCCGCCGTCATCAGCTAAGTCGACGACGACTTCGTCGACGGTGACTACCTCCTCTTTTGCATCGTTGCCATTGCTGCCACTTCCAACGTCAGGTTCTGGTCTTTCCAACGCCGGCCCACTACACCAACGCCGCCAGGTTCCGGTAGACCAGTTGTCTATTCAAGACGACAAGCAGTCACCTTCGCCATTGTTTGCCACTGGCTCTGAAAAGTACTCTGGTTCAGAAGAGGAAGACGGTGGCCCTTTTGGGGCAGCACACAGTCCTTTGGAATTAGTCATAAGTGCCAGGACTATGGTGAGGAACCTGAAGGAAATTATTTTCAGGATGAAGAACAAGCGGTGCAGGTTCCAACAGCGACACTGCCTCTGTCTCTCCTTTCTAACCTACAATATATGTTGGAGGATTATAACAGGCGATTTCCCCCATCCAATTAGGGTTCGCCAGTACCAGCAGCACCTGTGCCTGTAGTACCTCCTCCTGTAGATCCGCTACCACCACCTTCTGCACCGTCCCTTCAAATCCAGACGTCAGTTCGGATACACACTACTGTCTATGCCGATGACGAGGATGACGTTTGCCCTGATCGTGAAGAGGGCGAAGTCCAGGATGATGACAACGAGGACAACACCAAGGCCAAATCCAGACGCCGTCCCCTCCTCCAGTGACACCTGGGGATTTCCCACCAGTGGACATTGCCAGCTTCCATCATTTAATGGACAGAGCGGCTCAACGGTTTAAACTGCCAAGAGTCCAAAGAGAAGAGGACTGTTTTCTGTATGATTTTAAGAATCAGCCATTTAAGCAGGTCCATACAGTCCCCATTATTGATTTCATATGGAACGAAGGGTTGAAACTTATGCAGACACCAAATACCATCCCTGCACAAATGCCTCGCCTAGAAAAGAAATATAAGGCACCCATTGGTTCCCCTGCGTGCCTGATCTTGCAGCCGAAGCCTGATTCGGTGGTCACTCAAGCTGCTCAGCGACGCTCAAGGAACCCAGCATCACCTATTACAGCTCCTCCAGATCGGGAGGGTCGTCGCCTGGACGCCATTGGGCAGAAATTTTCATCAATGGCCTCTACCACGGTGAGAGCAGCGAATGCTTTAGCTGTTCTAGAGCGATACGATCGTCAGATGTGGTCTGACATGGCTGCCCTTGTAGCCCTCATCCCGGAGCCCTCCAGGGCTTAAGCCTTGAAAATTTTGCAGGATGGAGAGAGAGCAGCTGAGGAGATCATAGACTGCTCAGTAGACATCGCATCGACTCGTTTCCGACAGCTTGCAGGGGCAGCTGTGTTGCGGCGACCGGGATGGCTCCGCTCCACTTCATTTCATCAAGAGGTACAGGCAAAGGTCCTTGATATGCCGTAGGATGGAGAGTCACTCTTTGGGGCACAAGTTGATAAGGCTCTCCAAGCCATTAAAAAGGACACCGACACTGCTGGCTCTTTAGGGACCTTACAGTTCCGAAAACAACCTTTTCGTGGCGCACGTGGACGCGGCACCAACTCCAATTTTCGTGGAGGATATCATCAAACATACTCTTATAACCAGGGCAATCAGCGCTACTCTTCCCAGCAGCAGCAGTCCTCCCGTGAGCAGTCCTCCAAATCCTATCGAGGAAAGTCTGCATATCGAGGATCTACCTCTAAACGACAATGATTTGCCTTTCCCCCAAAAGTTGGAGCTCGAATCTCCCTGTTCTTTTCTCAATGGTCCTCCATCACCTCAGACCGTTGGGTTCTGGACATTGTAGCTAAGGGCCATGCATTGGAGTTCGTCAAGATTTCTCCTCCCACTCCTCCATCCGGCCCGCCTCCAACCAACCTCAAGGAGTTGTTCCAACAAATTCGGATTATGATTACGAATGGCGCCATCGAACTGGTTCCAAAGTCTCAAAGAGGAAGGGGGTTCTATACCTGTTTTTTACTTATCCTCAAGAAATCCGGAGACTGGCGTCCGATTCTGGACTTACGAGCGCTGAACAAATATCTCAAATCCCATTCCTTTCGTATGCTCACGCTCATGGAGATTTTGCGTCTTCTCTCCCAAGACGACTACATGAGCACCATCGACCTTCCCGGACGCTTACTTTCATGTGCCAATTCTTCCACGTCATCGAAAGTACTTGCGCTTCCGAGTGGGACGGAGAGACTTCCAGTTCCGGGTGCTGCCTTTCGACCTACGCTCCGCCCCTCATGTCTTCCCAAAAGTGTTAGCTCCTGTGATAGCCTTCCTGCGGCTCCAGGGCGTCCAAATTTTTCCATACCTGGATGATTGCCTTCTCAAGTCTCAATCTCGCAGCCAGTTGGTTCGGGACACTCAACGCTGTCAGGAGCTCTTCCGCTCCCTCTGCCTCTCCATCAATGTCGAGAAGTCCCAGTTTGTCCCAGCTCTCTGCAGAACCTTTCTGTGTGCTACCCTGGACACTTACGTAGCCAAAGCGTTTGTGTCTCACGAGAGTCAGCTGAAGATACTTTGCCTCGTGGCTCGTATTTGCGCAAAACAGTCAGTTTCAGTCCGGATCTTGAAGTCCTTTCTGGTAATGGCATCATCATGCATTTCTCTGATCCCGAATTGCAGATTGAAAACTCGCCCTATTCAGGAAGAACTGGAAGGGCAATGGCGTCAAGTCACCGTATCCTTCAACGACATAGTCTGTGTCACTGCTCACATGAAAGCGGCTCTCCAGTGGTGGGCGCAACAGTCCAACATCGCGGCAGGGGTTACTTTCCTCACCACCGCTCCGGAACTCACGCTGACGACGGACGCATCCTTTGAAGGGTGGGGTGCTCACCTTCAAGGTCTGTCGATCAAGGGCAAATGGGCTCTGCCTCAGCGCTCTTGGCACATCAACCGGCTGGAATTGATGGCATCTTTCTAGCCCTCAAGTCGTTCCATCCTGTGATCAAGGGGGAGTCAGTCCTTATCCAAACGGACAACACGACCAGCATACACTATGTCAACAAGCAGGGCGGAACCAAATTTCCTCTCTTGTCTCGTCTGGCACAGTCGATCTGGGATTGGGCTATCAGTCACCACGTCACCCTGACTGCCGTTCATCTGCCAGGAGTCTCCAACATCCTAGCGGATTCCCTCAGCAGATCCACGTCTTCCACCCACGAGTGGCAGTTACACCAACCAACACTCGAACTAGTCTTTCGACAGTGGGGTCATCCACCCTTGGAACTCTTTGCAGAACCGGAAATGCCCATCTTAGGCAAGTTGGCATCCCCAACCCGGATCGTGCGGGAATGCCCTTTTGATGAACTGGTGCGATCTATTCGCCTACACTTTTCCTCCGATTCCACTAGTTCCTCGCGTGCTGTGGAAGATGCGGAGACAACCTTGCCACATCCTCCTGATCGCTCCCAGATGGCCTCGACAAGCATGGTTCTCGGAGCTATTTCTCCTCTCCCATGCGAACCCATACTTGTGCATCCTCGAGCGGATCGCCTCACGATGGACGGGGGTCAAGTATGTCATCCGAACCCCTCGTCTCTGAAATTATCGGCATGGAACCTGAGCACCTTGAATTTGCCCATTTAAATATTTCACCAGCATGCAGGGACATTCTCGCTCGGGCAAGAGCTCCGTCTACAGTCAAAACCTACAAACTCAAGTGGAAGAGGTTTTGTCATTGGTGCGCAGATGCCAGTATTCATCCTCTTCATTCCACTCCGGATCAGCTTCTTCCATTCTTTCTGCAACTGGCTCAATCAGGACTTTCACATTCCACTTTGAGAGTCTTCTTGGCGTCGATTTCCCAGCTACCGTCAAGATGGTTCCACCTCGCTGTGCTCCTCCAGAGTCATTCGCCAGTTTTTCAAGGGATTATTCCGGACGTTTCCACCCATTCGGCGTCCTCCTCCCTCTTGGCATCTTATTGTTGTACTGGCTCAACTAATGAAAGCACCCTTCGAGCCCATCCACAGAACGGACTTAAAATTTCTCACCTGGAAGGTAGCCCTTCTCCTTGCTCTGACATCCTCTCGAAGAGTAAGCGATATTCACGCTTTCACCATTAAACCTCCATTTCTCCAATTCAAATCGGACTGTGTAGTGCTTCGCACCAACCCTACTTTCCTTCCTAAAGTACCTACTGACTTTCACATTAACGAACATGTTTTCTTAAAAACTTTCTTTGCCAATCCTCCATCTCCGTCAGAGCAACGCCTACATTCCTTGGACATTAAAAGATGTCTTAAATTTTACATCAATAGGACGGCACCTTTTCGCAAGTCTGATCAACTATTCATTGCCTATGGACGCATGCGCAAGGAACGTCCTGTTGCCAAGCCAACTTTTGCACGTTGGATTTCTTCAGCAATTGCTTTCTGCCATCAGCAAGCCGGCAGGCCTCTTCAGTCTTCCGTGAGGGCCCATTCCACTAGGGCGATGTCATCTTCTTCTGCCCTGTTTGCCGGTGTGCTGCTTCATCAAATCTGCAGAGCGGCCACGTGGTCCAGCAGGCATACTTTCACAAGACACTATTGCCTGGATGCCATCAATGATGCAGATACGGCAGAGGGACAGGCAGTGCTTCGCAATCTTTTTAACTAAGGTGAGCCTCTGTCTTCCCTCCTCCATTATGGTTATTTTGCTTATGGTTATTACTTGCGTGACTTTATTATAGTCGATGGAGTTTTCTTCCATGTTGTTGCATGGTTTCTTCGAGCCTTTTTCGGCTACTACTGCTCACTATTCTATTCAAGCATGTGAATCTAGGAAAGACACCCCAATACTGGAGAAGAACAATTGTTACTTACCTGTAAACCGGTGGTTCTCCAGTATTGGTGTCTTTCATAGATTCACATGAGACCCACCCACCTCCCCTCAGGGGTTCTCTTCTCCTCTTAGACTCTATTGTCACTCCTGTGCTACGAAAATCTGAGGGACTGAGCTCTGAGGAGAAGGTTCTGGAGGGGTGATTGCGCCTGATTGGCTGCAGTGCTACGAAAATCTGAGGGACTGAGCTCTGAGGAGAAGGTTCTGGAGGGGTGATTGCGCCTGATTGGCTGCAGTTTGGACTAACATAATGACCTGGATATGTTGCAAGTGTTTTTTCTCTCTGCCATGTATTCCTATGTAGGAATTATGTCTTGGTATTTCTATGCATTGCTACTGTGTATTTTTGTGTGTTATGTTTTTACATACTTATGTTATTAGCATCTTATTGCTATGATATTTACCGTGGGACTCCCACTTGGAAGACTGGGAATATTCAAGCATGTGAATCTATGAAAGACACCAATTCTGGAGAACCACCTGTTTACAGGTAAGTAACAATTGTTCTTCTTAATTATCACATAGGAGTGAATCTTCAAATCCACGCGTTCGGGCTGTGCACTGTCCAAATACCTTGTGTTTGATTTAATAATGCTGTTTCATGTGCCACATAGGATACACATGTCGAGTGACTTGCCTCTTAATTCACTAGCGGCATTGTCACTATGGGTGGGGGGGAGTAGCACAAATGTTTCCAAGTTTCATGTTTAAAAACTGTCCCAATTAATTTCAATAAATACCGCTCAATGGAGTGACGTAATCTGATGTACTACTGGCAAACACATCCGGGTGTTAAAGAAAGCCCTCTAAAAAAAAAAAATGATGACCCGATCATAATTTACAGGATATCTGTTGCTTGAGTAACATGCTGAATATTTCCAAGGCTCATCTTACGCACAGCCTCCAAAAGCCATGCTAGACCCTTAGCCCAGCTCTCTCCGTTAATTAGTTGGCTTCTAGAATGTCAATGACGAATCCCAAAAGACACTGACACAACTAGACCTGCCAACTCACTGTGCAGCTGTGTCACAGGATATTGGCTCCCTCTACACGACTCGGTAAGGAGCCTTTTATCACATGCTGGCAGGGAACACAAGTTGGAAACCAGTCCAGAGAGTGGGTTTTCAGGTCGTCTTTGGAGGCTGTGAAACGCTAATGTCTATTAAAGGGTGTAAAAATACCACAGGACAATGGGATCAATCTCAGCAACGATTTGTTCTTCTTTTTTTTGAGGAGAGGATGGGCGAGTGGGGCAAAGGTGCCTGTTGGGTACTTCCCGCCCCATCTCACACTCAAATTTTTAGTGCTCGCCACCATGAGCATGCACTGTCGCTTGCAAGACTCTTGTGTTGTATAATTGGCTAGGAATCCGCCCATTACATGCCATCCCTTTGCAGCATTGTAATTCTACTTTGCCGTCTTATAATTGGTCAGCGCTTGCCATGCAGCATTTTCTTTTGGTGGTGCAAGGCTCAAGCACCGGCTAATTAGTGTCCCTCCGAGGCTCAAGCTGTGATTCATGTACTATTTCTTTTTTGAAAAGCGCTCAACGCTGGCCGCATTATAGTGCTTTTTTAACCTTTCCCCACCACCTGCATCGTATTTCTTCTCGCCACTAATACCCCCTCCCTCCCGTTTGTACATCGCAAATTGGTTTAATTATTACTGACCCAGTCACAATAACGCCCACTCAGTGTTATTTGGAATGGGGTGTCTTCAAAGTAGTTGCCATGTCCTCGTCTAAGATAAGGAAACTTTGGAAGCCAGTGGCACTTACACCACGACCCCTCCCCCATTTGAGGTTTAAATCTCTCCCACTTCATCCTTTTTTGGACCCTACAAGACGGCTTTTAAAAACAGACAGAAATCTGCATCAATACAACCCCAAAATAGTTCCTCATTTTCATTCACTCTGTTTTTAGGTCGAACCTGGGCAGAGCATAGGCGAGGCATGCTGTATTGGAGTATGCACTTGAAGCCCCCCCACTCTCCGCCCATATTTATCCTTGGCGTATGTCATTGTCCTTCGTTAAATGCTGGCTTCTGATTTGTAAATAGGCTTGTTAGTCCCTCCTTAGTACCACCTTGTCTTCATTTGTAACCTCCTATGAGGACACCCCCTTTTACATGTGTTGATGCTCAGTAGGCTTTAATTACAGCCTCCGAGCACTATTTAGTTTAATAGTTTTCGCATGTCTGCTGTTGCAGGCAGGACACGCTCTCTCGCAACAGCTTTATTTCTTTGTTTTACATAGCACGCCACGCTGATAGTGGCGGCCGTGCCTTTGCTTTATTTGCTGCATCTTTGCTTTACTTGCCGCGTCTTTGCTTTACTTGCCGCGTCTTTGCTTTACTTGCCGCGTCTTTGCTTTACTTGCCGCGTCTTTGCTTTACTTGCCGCGCCTAACGTGGCGGCATGGTTTTTTTGTAACGATATATTTAATTTTCTATTTATTTTTGAATTTCCCCATGCCGCACTTACACTTTAATGTCAGCCGCGCCCCTTTCCTTAAAGAAGCTGAGTCTAGGGAAAGGGGTGTGGCCACTATTAAAGTGAAAGCGCGGCATGGGAGCGCTTTTACAAAAGAAGCATTTGTTTATCAACTTGACAAATAAATGCTTTTTTTTTGTAAAAGTGCCTCATACCACGCTTTCACTTTAATGGCGCCCACACCCCTTTCTTAGATATGGCTCATCTAAAGAAAAGGGCGCAGCCGATATTAAAGTTAAAGTGCCGAATGGGTGTTTTTACAAACTAGCATTTGTAATGCAATAGGTGTCGCATTTACAAAACTCCTGTAAATGCGAGACCTCTTGCATTGCAAATGCCTTTTTTTTTAATTTGGTGGTGGTGGTTGAAACTTCCATTCTTATTAATCAGTAGAAGAAAAATGTAGTTGCATTATTTGAGCTGCCTAAAATGGGGATGGGAGAATATTGCAAAAAGTATAATTTGGCTTAACATCAGCTGATAGGTTTGCTCATTTGATAGCCATGTTCCAAATGGATTGTTCACGGCATCACCAATGTATTCACCTATGTTTTGTGCAAAAGAGCTAGATGCACAAAATTTCACTGAATAACATGCCTTCCAATGGCTCCTTTCACTTCTATGCGAGGAAGCATGATTACGGTTTAACCGAATGCTCACTGCGCCGACCACCAAACATTCCTAGTGTAAAGTTCTCTGCCTTACCTGTTCGCAATCTGTAAAAAAGAATTGTCCTTTTACCGAAAACAGGTGTATGCGATAAGGTATGCAGTTTACCAGAATTCAAAAATCTTTGACTACTGATGCATAGCTTATTTTTGACTGAGCAAGGGTCTAGACGTGATAGTTTTTCACGCAGAGCAGTGCGGCAGCCGCAAAGTCTGCTCTGTGTGAGAATGAGAGAGCAGCACAGTGCCTTATTTATAGAATATGGCACTCTCCTCCCCTCTCCTTAACGACGGCGCAGAAATGTACGCCCATGCACTATGGACACAACTTCGCACCATAGTGCAAGGGTGTCTCTGTGAGTCTAGCATAGCTTTTGTACTGGAAGAATTCCCTTCTAGTACAAAATGCTTTGTTCAGATTAATTTTTTTTTTGTTTAAATTAGTTTTATTGATTTTTAGGTGCAGCAGGCATTGAATAATACAGCATACATAATCTCCCATCGACCTCCCACATCTCAGTGCTCTATCGCCCCTGAACATCAAAAACAGAACAGCACAGGTAACAGCAGGGCATAGTGTGTCCATGAGAGTAAGTTGTGGGTATATTTCAGCGATTGCCCATCCAAGCCCCATTTAACTGAATAACCCCCCCTCCCCCCTGGTCCCTGGTGTGTCGCTCTGCCTTCTCATTTAGGCACGCTGATGCATGGCCTGATTTGTCCCTTCAAGTGGAGTGGGCCCCATCGGATGGTGTGTCTGTGAGCCGTAGCAGTCTAAGGTATCTTGGGCAAATAAGCTCGTTAAATTTTCGGCCAGCAGGGTAAGGAAAGGTTGCCAGATGGTATGAAAGGAATCAGTGGCTTGTGTAAGAGTCGCCTGGATCCGCTCCATGCCCAGTATATACCAGAGTCTGTGTAACCATCCGGTGTGCGTGGGTCGTCTCGTAGTGCCCCAAAGTGAGAGGATATGTTGCGTCGCTGCCCCTATTGCTATCCCCATTTGCTTCCCCCTAATCTATTTGAGTGGAAATGTAAGAGCGTTTGGAAGGCCGAGGAGTGTGTAGACTAGGAATCGGGGAATTTCCGTATCAAAATGTGTATCAACGTCATCTAGCACTACCTTCCAGTAGTCTGTCACCTCCTCACTTTCTCATAACAGGTGGATCAGTGTCCCGGTCTTGTCACACCCCGTCCAGCATTCGGGGCTGCGGTTCGGATTACTCTTATGCTGCCGTGCCGGCATCAAGTAAAAGTAATACGCAATCTTAACTGCAGTCTCTCTACTGGCCATATTCCTGCCAGTGCGGTGGGCCCTATGGTAAATGTATTGTATTGGATCTGTGCTTGTATAGCACTACTGCCACCCTACGGGTATCCTGGCACTTCAGGTATCTGAACACTTGGTCAGCATGATAGTGAGTAAAGAGAAAGACAGTATGGATCAGACTTTCGGAAACAGCCAGGTTTTCAGGCTCTTTCTGAATTCAGTTAGAGAGTCAATCTGTCTGATCCTTTGTGGCAGCTCATTCCACAGCTGGGCCCCTGCCAGTCTGAACCCCCAATCACCCCCCCCCCGCCCCCCATCCGGGAGCGTTTTGAATCTTGTGGTTGCCAGTAGGCTGGCACCAGAGGACCGAAGCTGTTTCTGAGGAAGGTACCAGGAGAACCTTTCCTGCTAAGGGATTGGGCCCATCCCATGTGAAGCTCTGAACACCCGGCAGAGTGATTTAAAAAGAACCCTTGGCTTGATTGGAAGCCAATGGAGCTCTCGTAGTGCAGAGGTAGAGGATGAATTACGCCTCAGATTCTGCACCAGTTTTGCTGCTGCAGACTGGACTCTTTGCAGCCCCTGGAAGATGTACTGAGGGGCCCCTAGATACAAAGAGTTACAATAGTCCAGTCTGCTCATCACTGTGCTGCTTACTACCAATGAGCGCAAGTCTTTTGGTAGGATTGGAAGTATCCGGCGTAGCAGGCGTAGCAGACCAAAGCAGACATTAGCTGTCTTAGTTACCTGTGACTCCATCTGGAGGTTCTTATCTATTAGGACCCCCAGATTCTGCACCGTGCTGGCCGGAATCAGTGGCTCCTCCTCCAGGGTAAGCCTGAACTCCATCGGAGCGTGCGTAGACAGCCTCACCGGAGAGCAATATAGCACCTCGGTCTTTCCACCATTGAACTGCAGTGAGTTCCTCTGCAGCCAGTCTGCGGTCTGCCGCATGCACTCTTGGAACTGGTCCAAGGAGACTGCCTGTTTTCCCTCCAAAGAGAATGCCAGCTGCCTATCATCCACGTAGTTGACCAAGTCCAAGCCGAACGATTTAATGATAGGAAAGAGCGGCTGCAAATATACATTAAAAAGGACAGGGTTGATAGCAGAGCCCTGGGGGACCCCGTGGGTGACCAATGATGTGCAAGATGTAAATGGTGCCAAGGTGACTGTCTGCTCTCTCCCTGTCAAGTAGGACCGTAGCCATTGCAAGGCCCGTCCCTTCACCCCTATTTTCTCCAGTCTCTCTAAAAGGATTGAGTGGCTCACTGTGTCGAACGCTGCCGACATATCGAGAAGCACAACGCTGTGCCATTCCCGTTATCAGCCTGCATTCGTAAATTGTCCATCATGGTGGACAGAGCAGACTCCTTCCCATTCCCCGGCCGAAACCCGAACTGATCCTTATCCAGCAATTGATGTTCCTCCAGAAATCCCGATAGGGAACTGCTTACAGCCTTTTCCAGGATTTGAATAGGAAAAGGGAGCAGAGAGATTGGACGAAAGTTAACCAGGTTTTTTTGGTTCCAAGGTAGCCTTCTTAATCAGGGGTGTCACCACCGCCTGCTTCCAGCCCCCCGGGACAGTGCCTTCTTCCAGGGACTGGTTGCATATCTTTCTTTGCCAAGAGAAGGTCATTTGGTCATAGGTTTTCCATATTTTCTGTGGCAAGGGGTCGAGTGGGGACCCTGAAGATATGCTTTGTGCCACGATATTAAAAGTAGGGTCAGTAAGGGCCTGAAAACTATCAAGAGTATATAGCTGACCCGGGCCCCCCTCCATCTCCTGTGGATCAGAATTCTGGGAGACGTTATTGGTCTCCATAAAGGAGCTGACTATCTTCCCCACTTTATCCAGGAAATGCGAAGCAATATTATCGCATAATTCCTGGGAAGTCACCACATTGTTGCACAAACATATAGGAGCTGATATTTCTCTAACTCTCTTAAAAAGTTCTTTGGTTCCGTTTGAGGTGTGTAGGATGGAATTGGCATAGAAAAGAGCTTTACATTCGAGGATCCGTAGCTTATACGTGGTCTGTGCTGCCCTCAGCTCTAGCTTATCCCCCACTGAATATCCCTTCCTCCATTTCCTCTCCGCCTTTTTGCATAGCAGGCGTAGATGTTTCAGTTCCTCGTTGTACCATGGAGCTGAGATTTTTCTAGTTCTGATTTCCTTTACCGGGATTAATTGATCCAGAGCATCCCTGATAAATTCCTGCTAGGTGTTATAGTTTGCCTCTATTGTGGCGGAAGCACAGAAGAGATTATCGGTTAGTGGAGTTAATAGGGCACCCAGTCTGCCCAACTTCGCCCATTCCCTCCCTACCCGATAGACCACAGGCCTCTTAAAATGGTCCCTCTGGCCTGGTAGTGTGATTTGAAAATAAACTAGATGATGGTCTGTCCAATTTTGAGGTATAATATCCAATACCTCCGTGTCCATACCATTGGCAAAGAGCAGGTCGAGAATATGTCCTCCTTGATGGGTCGGGAGCTTGCTGTTGAAGACTCAAATTTGCGCAAGTGTGATTCAAGTCTCGCAGATGATTACCCAGGGTAGCACTCTCCCACAGGTTAAAGTCACCCAGGATAATCATTCTGGACTGCGCAAGGGAGAGATTGGTGATAGTGTCTAAAACAGATTGATACTGAGTGGCACTCCCTGGGGGTCTGTAGCAGACCAAACCCGTAAGTTGGCTGCCTTTTGGTTCCTTCAGTGAAATCCCATGAGCTCCATCCCAGTGATCTCATCCACTTTTAGAGGGGCAAAATTCAACTCCTCTCTATAAATCACTCCAACCCCTCCTCCTCTGCCCTCTATTCTTGGGTTGTGCAAAATTTTAAACCCCTCCAGGCAGGCGAGTCCTACTTCTAACACAGACTCGGCACGGATCCAAGTTTCTGTTAAGAATAATGCATCCAAGTTCATACCTTCAATCAGCATGGAAATTTCCATGTGGTGCTTAACCAACGACCGACTGTTGATCAGCTCACAACTCAACATGCTTCTTCCTCATGGGAGCCCTGAAATGTGATGTCAGAGTCTGCCCTCTTACCTAGTTCCATTAGCTGTTTCCTGGTATATACAATGCGGGTCCCGTCGCTACCTAAATGAGCAGCGTGACTGGCACTAGGCACGTCCGAGGCGCGGACGGGCGCAGAAGGGCTTGCCTCTGGCGCGCCTTCGGCATTGTCCAAGTTTAAATAGGCAGTAAGCGTGTTCCCCCCTTGCCACTAGTGCGCTCACCAAGATGGCGCCGTCCAGTGGCTAATACTCCCCCAAAAGGGCGCTAGCCGAAGTGGAGAAAGCAATATATCCCGCTCAAGCAGCAGGTGTGCAAATTTATTTTATGTGCAAGTATGCGGGTTAAAAGCAAGTGATTTTTAATAAACCTAACAATTTCAAAACCGCGATCTGCGAAATGGGCTTTCCGCTGTGCAGTGTTCCCAGCGCCAACTTTCTTGGTGCGGACGCTCCAAAGGTCCCCTCTCAGCTCAGCAACCAAGAGCAAACAAAGCGCTATCGTATCGATCATGCCACTCTTCATCGGTCAATGTTCTCCCAAGCTCAAATTCCCAGCGTTTCTGGCCAGCAGAGCGCGAGGAAGGTGGGGGCGGTCTAATCATGTTGTAGAGGTCTGTAATTGCTTGTCTGTCTGTCTTTTTTGTGATGAGCCATTTTTCAAAGGTAGTCAGTTGTCGACCCACTAAAGATTGAGTCTCTGGGTGCGTCAGCCAATGTCGAATCTGGAAATATTGGAACCGCTGTGGAGCCGATAGTGTATACATCTCCATTCGCACGTCTAATGGGAGAAAGCCGTTTAAATCGAACAGGTGTCCCGCAGACCTGCAGTCTGAGGTTCTTCACTGGCTAAAGGCCTGTGGCTCCATCCTTGGAGGAAAGGCTGGGTTGTCGAACAGCGGCGTAATTGGCGTGGGGAAGGTGGTTAGGCCCCTGCTGACTGCTACCGCATCCCACACCTTGAGTATCGATAGAGTGATAGGCGACTTCTTAATGTATGTCTGCCTGTCCGATCGCTTCAAAAAGGGGCTCTTCCATATTGGCGTTTGGGCCATGACTCTGTCTTAGAAAAGCCACTGCTTTTCCGATTCTGGACGGTTCCATTTCAGGAGATAGCGGAGTTGCGCTGCCTGGAAGTACCCTAGAAGGTCGGGGATGCCCAAACCCCCTTCAAGTGGAGCACGTCGCGCCAGGTCTCTGCGGATTCGGGGGCGCTTCCCGACCCAGACCAACTGCTGTATCGCATCCTGTAATTTCTGTAATATTCCTATCGGTGGGGTCACTGGGATGGTTTGGAAAACATACAGGACTTTATGTAGCAGGGACATTTTGACCACCGACTCCCGCCCCAACCAGGAGAAAGGCTGTTGCCGCCATCTCTTCAGGTCCCCCTGAACCCAGGCGAGCAGGGTTGCATAGTTCTGGTCCACCGTCTGAGCCGTACTGGGCGTCAGAGTGACACCCAAATATGGCAGGGACGTGTGCGAAGACAGACCTCCAAAGGTACCCAGACCGCCAGCAGAACTACGGGCGTTGGGGCCTAGTAAAGGACCATGGATTTCCCTTTGTTCATTTTAAACCCGGAGACCTTCCCGAAGGCTTCCATTTCGGAGAGGAACGCTTGCAAAGACTGTGGGATTGTCTACTGCCGCCAAAATGTCATCGGCATACATTCTGATGGTGTGTGGTTCTCCTCCGAATGTGATGCCGGTCATATCCGGGTTGCCCCTTATTTTTTGCGCAAATGGCTCTATGTAGAGCGCAAACAGTAGGGGCGAGAGCGGGCACCCTTGCCTGGTACCCCGCCGGATATCAATGGGTTGCGAGCCCATGCCATTGACGAGGATCGTTGCTTGGGGTGTGTCGTAGCAACTGGCGACCCAAGCGCGAAAGCGCTCTCCGATACCAAAACGCGCTAAGGTCTTGTCCAAGTAGACCCAATCCACCCTGTCAAACGCTTTCTCAGCGTCAACAGAGAGAGAAGAGCAGCATCAGAGTTAATAAAGTGAGCTTTGTCAATAACGTGTAACAGGCGCTTCGTATTGTCACTGCACTGCCTATTTGGGATGAAACCCGATTGGTCGGGTTCTGTGATGCCCGGCAAGCAGGGCCCTAACCTCACTGCCAGGATCCCTGTGAACATTTTAAGATCTAGATTGAGCAAGGAAATGGGTCTGTAAGCGGCGCATTGTCTGGCGTCTTTGCCGGGTATAGGCCATACTATAATATCCGCAGCCAGCATTCCGAAGTGATCGAGCCCGGCCCCTGGAAAGAGTTAAATAGCCTAGTAAGAAGAGATGCCAATAGTGGACAGAAACCTTTGTAAATGCCGGCCGAGAATCCGTCTGGCCCTCGTGCCTTCAGGGGCTTGAGTCGTGCTATTGCAGAGACCACCTCCTCTGTCCGTATCGGAGCGTCCAGGACAGCCACCCCCGCATGGTTAAGTGATGTGACCGCTGCCTCATTGAGGTAAGCGTCCCCTCCCACTGAGTCTAGAGCTGGGTCCGCAGCATAGAGCGCGGCGTAGAATGCTCGAAACGCTTCCGTTATACTCTTGTCATCGCAAAGCTATTGCCCTTTCTGGTCCTGAAGAGCGACAATCCTAGACCTATGCACCTTGGCCCTGAGTTTGCTTGCCAACAGGCGCCCGGTTGTATAGCCTCCCACGTAATATGTATGTCGTAAACGTAAGGCTGCATATTCTGCGCGATCTAAATCGAGGCTTGCTAGTTGTGCCCTGGCTGCTTTTAACGGTCTCCAGATCCTGGGGGCCCCGGTGCGACTATGTACCCTTTTTAGTTCGGACACCAGCGCAGTGAGTGCCGTCCTTCTATCCTTTCTTTCTCTGGCCTCAGCTGCCGCTATTGCTATAAGGTCTCCCCTTACTACAGCCTTGATTATCCCCCCTACCGCCGTCACTGGTGTGCCATCAACATTATATGTCTCTTACAAACTGAATATCTTCAGCGTGTAAGATATTCAGTAATACGTGCATGAAGTTGTTGCGGAACCCCTTTGCGCTGTAGTAGAGCCTCTCGTAGGTGCCATCTGCATTTGTGAGGGGGCGTGCGAGGGACTGTCATCGCGAGTGTGACCGCATCGTAGTCAGAAAGTGCGGTTGGGACGATGTCTGTGTCTGTCACTGTGACGGCCAGATTGGTAGGGCCCCAAAAAATGATCCAGCCTAGCGTACGTGTGGTGCACATGAGAGTAGCATGTGTACCCAGTTGAGTTAGGGGGTTTTCAGATATCTGGCGGGAGGCGCACCCTGTCAGCCAACCATTGCCTACCCTCTGTAGAAATCACCCCTGTGCTGCTATAGCGGCGGCCTGATCTCTCTCTGTCTTGGTCCATCACCAAATTAAGATCTTCACCGATCAGGGTATATGGTGATTGAGCGACTAGGACTTCAGAAAGGGCCCCCGTGAGGAAAGCTACTTGCCTGGAATTCTTAGTGTATATGGACCCGATAACCAGAGTCCTGCTTCCCACCTGTACATTGAAAGAGAGGAGTCTGCCCTTGATTTCAGTGACCTTGTTGCCCACTTGGTCTTTAACGTGTTTAGCAAATAGAAGAGCTACTCTGGCCTTCTTCTCCATAGAGGAGGAGTAAAATTGATGTGGAAAAGCTCGAACGCATTCTATGCCAGTCCATAGATAACAAGTGCGTTTCTTGCAACAGGCAAATTGAAGCATTTGAGTTCTCTAGGTATGATAGGACGTCCCTCCGCTTTATGGGGTTATTAAGCCCTTTCACATTCAAGGTGAGGACTCTCATGGTATCATCGGCCATATTGGTTTAGTCTGTGGTCTACTCGAACGGCTAAGGGAAATGACCTTTTTCGGCATCTTGCTGAAACCCTTCTGAAATGCGACACATCAGAACCCACCCCTCCCTCCCATCCGCCCATCCCCAGCTCCCAATCCAGTCCCCTCCCCCTTCCCCAACGGAACTAACCTACGATCCCGCTCCCCGCCCCTCCCCCTCTGTCCCTTAGCTTGAACTCCCGCACCTCCATCCCCCCCTAACCCCAACTTCAATGCCCAAACACATATGCATAGTCCCAGGCCTGGTAGTCCTTATCACAGGCCTGTGGTGAGTGTACCTGGTGAAGCGAGCAGCCGTGACAACCCCCGTGGCTCCCCGCTCGCTCCCCCCCCGCTCCCCCCCGTATCAGCAATGCAGAGGTGCTATAGTATCCTCCTCCCTGAAACATATCAATCTGTTGACGAAGTATCCTTGGCGACTTCTAGGATGGCTAAGGCCCTTTCCTGTGTGATAGTGTGCGGGTCCAGTTTCATGTCCATTGCCGGAGAGCGTCTGCGAGTGACTCTCTGCCAACCTCCTCTGGTGACGTGCTGCGGCTGCCTTGGGGATGTAAGCCCCTCTGTCTGCTCAATTCCCAGCATGGTGCATGTGTCCTTAAGTGATCGCATTTGTTGTAGGACACCATTCCACTTGAATATTAGGCGAAAGGGGTGTCCCCACGAGTACAGGGTCCCTTTGTCACGTAGAAAGTCTGTGGCGACGTTGAATGCCTTTCTTTTCTGGAGCGTGATGGCAGAGAGGTCCTGAAACAAGGCCACTGGTTTGCCCTGATATTGGATAGGCTGTTTCTGTCTTGCCTCCCGCACGATTCGCTCTTTAAGCTGGAAATCTGGAAGAAAGGCTAGAATATCGGGGCCGCTCGCCTCGCCAACCCTACGCAGTGCACCCTGTCAATTCTAATGTTGAAGTTCGCAGCCTCCCCCAGAACCTCTCAGAAAAGGCCCTGCAGGTAACCTGTGACATTCACCCCTTCCGCTTTGAGTGGAATGCCCCGAACTCTTATGTTATTGGGCCGTGATCTTTTTTCCAAGTCTTCGGCATGCGCTTGCAAGTCGACATGTTGATCCTTGAGTCTGATAATTTCCTGATTGAGCTATTCCACCTCCTCGCTCCTGGCTTGGTCTGACTCTTCCACAGCTGGCCCTCTCTCACTAAGGCCGTCCACTTCCCGGTGAATCTCCCGGACTTCCCCCACTACTACCTGCTTCAGTGCATGAAAATCTTCATGAAGGGAGTTGAACAGAGCCTCCAGAAAGGATTTTGTGATGGGCACCTCACCCTCACTTGTTTTAGTATGTTGCTTCGTCGCTGCAGGGGAAGGGGTTTCTTGTCCCCTTTGGTTGGGCCCTTACTGCGCATCTCAGTACGTGTGCGCTCTCCTTGCTTCCGTAGGCCAACCATGTTTCGCTGTTCGCTCTGACCCTTACGCTGCTGGCCATGGCGCTCCCACGGCACTTCTATGGAGTCGCCACTCCGTTCTCCCTGTAGCCCAGTTGCTCTTCTTTCCGTCCCTCTTGCACACCAGTCAGAGTGTGCATGTCCGCTATGCCCTGGTGTGTCTTGCGCAGTGTTCACTTTTGCCTTCACCTCGGCCCCCACTCCTCCGTTACTCCAGCCCTGCTCCAATACCTCCTTGATATCGTCCCTCAGACTGGTGCTGTGGATGCTATGTCACACGGTCAGGCCTCGGTGTGTTCAAACCCTTATGAAAGCCACTGGTGTATTACCGTTCTCGTGATCCTCCCAAACACAGGGTCAAGGATGGTGTGGCGCCCCGGTGACCAACAATCTTGAGTGAGGGGCCCCGCGCTGGGACCCTGAATGGCAGGTCTCACCACGTCACCTGGTGTGCCCAAGAAGGATGGGTCAGTGTACCTCCTGCCCGTTCTGTCAAGCTGGGCCCGCAAAGCTTTATTTGGTTAGGCCCCCAGTCCTCCTCTAGGGCCCTCTCGGCGCTCTTTCAGCCCTCTAGTGGTGGGACGCACACACCGCACCTGATGAATCAATAGGGGGGCCACCCGGAGTTCCCCCTGCCGCTTCCGCTACTAATGGTGGTCTCTCCTGTATGGAGTGAACACTCGGGCCCCCTCCTCCCTCTCGAACCGATGGTCATACGCCTCCCTCACAAAATGGCGCCTGGATTCCTCTCGGCGTCCGGCCTTCCCTGAGTCGCAGGCCCCCCGCCCTCTCACCTCGGGTGCGTGCCTGCGTCTCTGCCAATGTCGAGGGGTCTGCCCAACCTCGACACCCTCAGTTGGGAAGCGCTGGGTGCCAACCTAGATTGGCGGGTGCACCAGGGCCTGGCAGGGCCCGTTCCGACCAGGCGTGGCCCTGCAGCCCTGGGCTCTATTTCCACGCCGCCGGCGCCCTCACCACCCAGCGGCCTTCAGGTTGCCGCCTCTCACCACACAGCTTACTACGGGCTGCCGCCAGCTGCCACCCGTCGATGTGGGTTCCACCTCTCCTCTCCTCCGCTCCGGGCAAATGGACTGCCAACGCGCCACAAGAAAGCCTGTGGGACCCCAGGAGCACCGAGCTGCCACCAACACCTCGCGGCTCACTCCAGGCTGTGATTCTGCTGCCAGGTCGCCATTTCTCAGCTATGGGTGATGGGTCACAAGGGTCTCTTTCACGACACTCATCTCCGGCTTCACTCCGCGGCGGCTCCAGGTAATGCTCCAGCACTCCCACCACCCGTGCGGCTCTGCAGGGGGGAATTAACCGCATGCGCGCTAGCGGAATTCCGCTCGCACGCTGGGTTTTTAAAAAACGCACTTTACGTGACGAGCTGGGCTCGTCATCAGCGTGCGAGGAGGCTACGCCATGACGAGCCCAGCTTGTCATCAGCGTCGAAGGGGTTAAACGACATTTAGCCCCAGGGGCGGGTTTGACACAGGGAGCTCTCGGGATTTGCTGCCGTCTAGGTCGCCATCTTGGCCACCCCCCCGCTTAGACAAATTTGAAACCTTTTCCCAATTTGTATGTGTGCTGTACAGTGCAGCACACATGCAAATTCAGAAAAGAAAGGAGAAATAAAAGCATTTCTCTGTAGCACCTATCTGTAATGGGTGCTATTTTCTGACGCTAAACCTTGTCTACTTTTTTAAGTAAATAGGTATTAGCATCAGAAACCTTGGGTGCATGGGAATGTCCATTCACCACCCATGTTATGCTCCTTGGTGCCAAGTAAGGCAAAGCAGCACTATGAGCTGTTTTTGCGTTACTTTCAAGTTATTTTCCAGATCAAAACAGGCTTTACGCTGGATAATGAATAGGTGAAAAAAGATTAGGCGTCGTTTTGCATTACTTTTGATACTCAAACACGGTGTTACATCTTCGTACATAGACACGTTAGTGACTTAATTTGTCCCTGTCATAACTTGCCTTCAAGACACTACTGTGAACTGTGGGGCAGTAAATGCCCTTTCCTTTCTGTTAGTAACATTTACAGTTCTCTCATGTATGTGTCACTTAGAGGTGGTAAAATGTTTAATTTTATCTATTTAAATCACTCGTATGGCACGACCTTTCCGTACTGATAGTCTGCTCCTTCACAACTTGCCAGAGAGGTACAGTGGTAAAAGGAAAAAAGAGACACTAATGAAAGATGGGCTATGTTGACCCTGCTTGTTGGTGAAGATATGAATAGTGGAATGGTAAAGTTTTAGCGCCAGGACACCCTTGGGTAACCGCTGCGCTTTACAAATGACGCTAACATAACATAACATTTAGTTCTTTATAGTATGTACAGATAAGGTTAGGCGGCGGATTTCAGTAAGAATAGTTCAGATCCATGTCTGATCATAAGGCTTTAGTTAACATTCATTATTAGGTTTCGTGCCTAGAGGTGCAGGGCGCAGCGGTGCAGTGCGCAGAACTGCACGCGCAGCGCAAGACATTTAGTAGCTGAAAATGGGGTTTCGGAGAGTGACCTAGGAATCGCACACGCTCGTGCGTGTGCTTTTTCTTTTGTGTCCCGCTATTGGCCTTTGTGTGTGTGGTTTTTACCAAGACAGTGCGCAATAGGCCAAAGGCAGGCGCATAGGTCCGCCCAAGGCCTATTGGTGTCTATTAAGGGCACTAAAGGCCATGTGGTTTCAATTATCTTGCCAAGGCACGGGCGCAATAATCAAAACCACGTTTCGCTGTGGCGGGCGTGCACCACTCGCGTGCTTCATTGCTTGCGTGATCTGTTTCTCGAAACCAAGTTGACAGTGGCTGGTCTACTTTGTGCAATTACTAAATAAGTGGCAAGCATCTTTGAATTATTACATTAGTAATTCTCCATGTTTGAGTCGGTTTGGTACCGCTGGTACCGTACTTGTATAATCTATTATTTGAGAGAGCATCAATATTAAGAGATGGCTGGGATCTTTCCGGTTAACTTTCATAATCTCACGCTGACCGCAAACTTTCCTGTCCCAAAGGGCAGTGAGGTTCATAGTTTCAAGTTATTGTCCTATCTTTATGTCCATGCCTATGCCTCGCCTACCGCTGAAGTGTTGTAATTGTTAAAAGATGCACAGCCTGTGTGTTGATGATTAGTGTCTTACTTGAAGCGTAGACAGCTGTCGGTGCTGAGTTTTAGTCTGCGCCTTGCCGCTTCCCTTCTCAGTGATAGGCGCTTTGCAAAGCTGGGGCCCTAGATTTGCAACATGCCATGGCGCTCTGTAGTACTGATGCTGCTGCTCCTGCGGCTCGGGCTGCATTGGCTGCTATGCCTGGGCATTGGCCAGTAGTGGGGTGCCTGGGCTGGACTGCCTATCTCCCCGCGCTGTTCTACGGCTCCCCTCTTGTTCCCGCCATCATACGGACGCTATCTTTTACCTTCCGGGGACGAGTATGGGCGGCGGTACAGCACCTTCCCTCCGGGACTGCGGCACCGGATGCAGGAGCAAGCCCGTGGCATGTTCTGCTTCGGCTGTGATATTTTATATGCGGCATGGCTTCCCACAAGACAAGCTCAACCTGGTGCTTTGCGGGGAACGTGGCCCTGACACCAAGAACCCGTAAGTATTCTAGCGGCTGAGGGCCTCTGTACTGCCAGGGTGTGTGCAGTGTATTGTCTTGTACTGTTCTGTTGTGGGCGACCAGTGTGTGTGATCTTTGATTTTTTGGGGGGGATTTTGTATTTTTATTTTTTTACAATTATTGTAGTTTTTTTTGTGGGGTGAGGGGCGGTTAACCCTAGGATTCTAGTGGGCCAGATTCTGGTTGACAACAGGCATAGAAGGTGTGTACTCATATCGCCCAGGTTGCTGAAGCATTGATTTGTAAAATTTTGTGTCGCACATTTACATTTTGGACACCATTCTTGTGGCCAGATCGGCGAATAGATTCTAGCAGTTTTCATTTAAATATATCTTTTTGATGTGACTAAGTTAGAAAATCCTTGAATGTGTATTGCAGTCCACGACCGTCCCCAAAAGATTTTCTACTTGGCTCCCCAATCCTACTTCTCTGGCCTTTCAAAAGACTGTTGATTTTAGAAATAGACTTTTGGAAGTACTCACAATTTAGCTATTGTTCTGCCTTACTTTACGTTCTGTGAAGCTGGACTACAGATTAGCATGTTTTCCTTTTCTGCAGAAAGAAACATAAGAATAACAAAACAAGCATTTGCAATGCATTAGGTCTCGCATTATTAAAGTTTGAGCTATTGGCATTGCTAAATAATTCAACACCAATAACTCAAACTTTAATGCAAGACCTATTGCATTGCAAATGCTTGTTTTAATATACGCAGACCACAACCAGAGGAAATAGCACCAAAACTGAGGGGTGCGATGTGCATATCGTAGTTCAGATAGTATCAGATGTCAGGTTCTGCGCCGATACTCAAGTTCCAGAAGGCGCTGTCTACACATTTTCTTTTTATAGTTCTCACCATAAACACAAATCATAGTAGAGGGTGAAAACCTGCACCTGTGTGGTGATGACACTGCCAGTGTGAGGGACGTTTGTCCCTGAGGGGTTCCTTTGTTGTGGATCTTGGCAGAGCTCAAGGTAAACTTTCTTGGGGTCCTCTCTGCCCTCAAGCACGCGACCAGAGCTCCAGCATCCATAGAGGATTTAATGTGTGGCTAGAATTTTTGCTTCAGACCCCCGAGGCTCGGGTTACAATCCCTGCTACCCCACTTCATCATGCTTGCGATCTTAGCCACATTACACTTTCCTTTTGTGTATTTTCTCAGTCAGTGTGTGTGTGCGTCCCCATCGCTTCTCTTTGTCTCCTGCAGATTGGACTAAAACACGTCAGTGCTGTTATAGGAAATGTATCCCAGTTTTCCATTTACCAGAAGCTGAGTGAGCATGATGCTTTTCTCAAGGGGTGCAGCATCTGTACAGACCAGATAAGATAAACACTTGGAATTTTGCTCTGGTGCTGATGACGTTTGAACATGAAACATATCACCTCTAACCTCATTGCTCGAAATGTGCATTTACATTTGTGCACAATGTAGGGCAGATAAAGGTGCCACATCCCTTCTGGGGGCGGGTGAGTAGAGCAGCTCTGCTGTAAGAGGTCTTTTCTCTGCATGAAATGTAGAAGTGATGGTTCTCACTGTCTGTCAGCACCTGGTTATAGTGAATAAGCAGCTACATACTTCCTCTTATGAAATCCCTTTATTGATGTAATAATTACACTTTTGCAATTGCTTTGTTCACCTTTGTGCTTCCTCAAATTTGCTTAAAAATGCACCATTTGCCCAGTTCAGTTCCTGTGCATTCAGTCTCTCGGTTCTTCTAGCTATGCCCTGCATTACCTGCCTAATGGAGATTAGGCTCTTGTGGCGAGGGAGATGCACTCTGCAAGCCGTGTCCATGGTACAGGACTGTGGCAACAACTTCACTTGGGACACGGACCAGTAGCAGGGATCATTGTGGCAGCAGGTCTCATGCCGCTGGCGTCCAGCCCAACGTGGCTTCCAGAGGCTGCCTCGGGCGGGCGATACACGCAGTGGCATAGGTGCAAAGAGAAACAGTTGTGGTCTCTGATCCAGGTCAAGGTGTCCGCATCAGCAATGTCAACAGCTCCTATTCCATGAAAGTCCCAACGGAGAATGCCAGCACCAGTATCTCAAGCACATGGCAAGGATGACAGATGGCATGATATAGCTCTCACTTGAATGTGTTTGCAGTTCACTAGGAGAACCACTAGGGGGGGGGGGGGATCAGGAGACCCCTCACAACATGGGTCACTCCTGGCTATGCCTCCAATTAGTCATTTTTAGGTCTCGCTCTCGAGACCTATTGTTGTTGAGATGCCTCTCAAGGGAGACAGACCGGGGCACGCGCAGATTCTTGCAGATTCTGCTTTGTGGACGCGCACGTAAGACGCGCCTGCCACAAAGCATGTGCGGGCGGCGCCATGTGGCAGAAGCTTCACTCTACATTTACCTCCGGTGCCCGACAGCGCCACTGACCGTCTCCGCAATCACCACCGTCCCGTCCCACACCAGCACGTCCCATTTCTTTTTCTTTATTACTTAATTTGTGCGTTTTTTGAAGGTGTCAGAGCGCTTCACAAAAGGAACAGGACTGATGTAAGAGAACATTAGAAGTGAACAAATTACAAAAGCTAAAGTTACATTACATGAGGCAAAAGTCACAATCGTGAGTGAACAAACTACAAGAGAAAGATAACTGCATTACAGGAGGGAACTCTGACATATGTGCAGGTTACAAAAGCGTACAAACTACAAGTAGAGGTGTAATACTGCAATAAATGGAGAACACTCAAATACAAGAACAAAAGTTACATAGGCAATGGTGGCACTCTCCACCACTCCCGCGCTGAGGATGAGCCCTCCCTACCGCCGCAACCCAACAGCAGAGCCTCTTAAATTCCTCTGTTCGACACGGCAGCCTCTGTTGACGGCCCATCAACGCACAGCAAAGCGCTCCTCCCCCGCCACTACAGTACACCCCTGCATCCCCCACAACACCCCCGACCACAGTAGCAGTACCTCTGCGGCTCCCACCTCCGAGTCCTCTGCAAACCGCGGCACGCCATGTGTCCCTGAGCACGGTGAAGCCTGCAGGCGCCGCCACTGGGCACGAGCCACAGACCGCGGCAATGTGCACGCCCACAATGCGTGCGCGTCTCTCCCACCCCTCCCCATTCAAGCAGCAAGCTGCCCATTGCATTCTTGTGTTTTTTTTTTCTATTTCTTTCTTTATGCGTTTTAATATAGCACGGACTTTACCCGAAGGTGTCAGAGCGCTTTACAAAAGGAACAGAACTGATATAAGAGAACAATACAAGTGAACAAATTAAAAAAGTTACATTACATGAGGCAAAAGTGACAATTGTGAGTGAACAAAGTACAAGTGGTAGCAAACGGTGCATTACAGGAGGAAAAAGTGACATGTGTGCAGGTTACAAAAACGTACAAAGTATAAGTAGAGGTATAATGCTGCAATACATGGAGGACGCTCAAACACAAGAAGAAACGTTACATAGGCAATGGTGGCACTTGTGCAAGTATCGAAAACAAACAAAAAGTACGAGGTAGCAAACTGTTAACGCTCTTCCCACAAGCAGATTCTGGTCTGTGAACGTGCTTCACATGAACCGCTTTTGCGCGTTCATTGAATTAGAGTGCTCCTCTCTGGAAGACCTGCTGTGTTAATTATAGGTCCTTTCCCGGAGAGGTGCTATTAGTTAGCAGCGTGGGGGGCCTGTCGGCATGCTGTGATAATTACTTTCTTTGTTTGCTTAAAGGCCCTGCGCTATTAGTTTGTAAAAGCCTCCACAATTCGCATGTCCCAATACATCCTGGACGGAAGAACGACCGACCTATTTGAGTGACCGTATATTAGGTAATTGTACCGCACACACAATATTTCTCACTTGCACACACTCAAAGTCTCTCTCACACACACACACACTCACACACACATTTCCGATGCAAACACCTGCATTCTCTTCCACACAGTCTCTCGCACACACACATACAACCTGTCTCTCTCTCTGTTGTGCACACACATACCATCTCACATAAAGGCACACACACAAAGTCTCTCTTGCACATACCACGTACACAATCTTTCACACGCGCACATAATATGTCTGTTACACACACAACCCCTCTCACAATCTGCCCCCCTCTCTTACACACACACACACACACAGTACAGAGGTGACAATCAGATTCACCCCCGAGAAGCCTGCCTGCAGGAGCCAGGCGTCGGGGGCGGGGGGGTTGCTCGTGAAGAGACAACCAGGATAAGACATCACACACACACTCTCTAAGCTGTTAAGAGGAGCAATCACGGGTGAAGGGACGCTATCTGCCCCTGCCGTGCGTCACCAGAGAGGGTTTAATTCAGGGTTATTCACACATTCAAGGAAAGGTGAGAGGAGGGGGTGCATACTGCAGACACGAGAAAAATGTGCACAGACGTGTCTGCAACCCTATGATTACATATTGAACATACGTGTGTGTGTGTATAATATCCAATGCATAACTATGTTAAACTGCCTCTCTACAACCACATATAAATGTTAATATATACATATCTAAATAAGCATAGATTATGCAGCTCCATATCACGGAAATAAACACCCTCTTCATTGCCGTTCCTGCCCGGTTCTCACTGCCCTCAAGAACAGGTTCAAGTTTTGGTTGTTTTAGAATGTCTATACTTCTCAGGAGCAGCGCCGAGAGTCCCCACCAGGATGAGTTGAGCTATACCACGTGTCCGTAATAAATAAAGATGTATGTGTGTTCGTGAATATACTATATGTATATATTAATTGTAAATACATGTGGGTATGTGTGTGTGTGTGTGTATATATATATATATATATATCTGTATTAAGCATAGATCTATATATGTGACTATATGAATATGTGTGTGATTATAATGTACTTATGTACAATATGCAAAATATATATCGGATATATTCAGGTACATATCGAATCACATATTCACACACAAACGCATGCATGTGAATGCGTGACTTTTTTTTACTATATGCAAACTAAAGTATATACATGTAAATAATTCAGATAGCGTGCACGTAGTCCGTGTGTGCGAGAGCATTGCACATTTGTTCACATTTTTTTTTAAATCGTTCAAAGCCTGTACCTAATTTTAAGACACCGCTGTCACTATAATATTGTTTTTAAGTCGGCTGGTATTCAGAATATATATGTGTATGTGTTTGCGTGTGTGTAATGCACAAATAGAATAAAATAGCGCACACAGCTAGTCACAGCTACACCCCTCAATGCAGGCAGGATCGGGGTTTGTGGGTCCCCGAATTGTGGTAAATAATTAATTACCCTGTCATAATTTCTATACATTAATAAGGATCATGCATATAATGAGAGGCAGAGTCCGTGGTGTCCGATTCAGAAGGGCTTTAATTCAGTAACTCGAGTTAATGGAGAATCGGGTTCCATCACCACTAAGGTTCAAGAAGGATCGTCATCTGAATCTTTATTCACAGAATACATTATATATAGTTAAAACATACATTGAATTGGATAGAGAAGGCGGAGCGCTCCAGCTGGAGCAAGTGAAAGAGAGAGATAAGAGCACATGGGCATGAAAGAAGGCGTACACGTGGGTGTTCACTTGATGAGTCATAGGTGTGTCATAGGTGGGTGAATGCATAGAGGGGGTCTGCATGGTCAGCAGGAACCTTTACCCTACTTGTGCGTGCAGAATTGGTCATGACGTGGAATTGACGTGTAATTGGGGAAGGCTGGGGGGAGCTGACTTTAGTGCTAGTAGAGGAGTCTGGGATGTCAGAACGACCTGCACCCCTGGCATTATCTGATATCTTGTGTTTGGAGGATGTATTGTCTGAAGTAAAGGTCGCTCGAGCAAAGGCTGCTCATCACTAAATGCTAGTGTGTGCATATATTTCTTCGTGCATTGCGTGGGGGCCATGGGCCTTCTATGGAAACGGGTTCAGTAAATCACTTGGATGGAGACAGAAAGGCTAGGCCCTATCTTCTGCAGGCGGAATATGTTTACCCCTTTCGTTAGACAGGAATGTGTTTCTGTGGAGCTGAGCAGATAACTGTAGGCAAAATACTGTCTTGGCAGGCCAGGCTGGGCACCTCTCGGCTGAGCAGGAAATATGTGAGAGGTCAGGGATACATAGCTAAACTGCAGTTTTCAGAGTATCAGGAGGCTTGGAGCCTGAATTCGGGTCCTGGCTCGGCTGTGCCACAAAAACGAGTTCATCTCGACTTTTAAACGTGCACCATGTAAATGCATTGGCAACATAGGCCTCAGTGCAGAATTAACATTTCATTCATGGAGGGCCTAATAACTGACATGCTAACATTGGACGGAAATGCAGAGGCATTATTATTACAGGCATGAGAAGGGAATTACATGATGACATGGACATACATGGGGCATAGGTACATACATAGGGTGCGTGTAGGGGACACACTGGCCACGTAAAATTTCTATTTCCTCATTATGTCCGCCGAGAAATCCAGGTTTCTAGTTTTTAGAAGCAGTCGGGTTACTGAAACAGTAATTGGGTTTCAATTACTGGTGCAAGTCTGCCATTACGTGGCTGCATCATTTCTAAAAAAGAGAAACATAACCTTGTTTTGATTCACCTCTCCACCATTATTCCAGGCGGCCTCTAGAGCAGCGATATGCCTATTATATTAACAGGACCAACGAATGCTTGACACAACATTGCAAAGTTGGATTTCAACATGTTCAGCAGAACCCATCCCAAAGAAAGACCTTCCTTCAGCCAAGCACAATTTTATCATGATCAAATGCTTTTCTAAAGAAAAACACAACTAAACAATTGCTTAGAGTGTGAAATATTCTGTCGCCCTCACTCTATCTATGTATCTCTCGCCCTCACTTCATCTATCTCTTGCCCTCACTCTATCTATCTGTCGCCCTCACTCACTCTATCTATCTATCTATCTATCGCCCTCACTCTATCTATCGCCCTCACTCTATCTATCGTCCTCACACTGTCTATCGCCTTCACTCTATCTATGCCCTCCCTCTATCGCCCTCACTCTATCGCCCTCCCTCTATCGCCCTCCCTCTATCGCCCTCCCTCTATCGCCCTCCCTCTATCGCCCTCCCTCTATCGCCCTCCCTCTATCGCCCTCCCTCTATCGCCCTCCCTCACTCTATCGATCGCCATCACTCACTATCGATCGCCATCACTCACTATTGATCGCCATCACTCACTATCGATCGCCATCACTCACTCACTATCGATCGCCCTCACTCACTATCGATCGCCCTCACTCACTATCGATCGCCCTCACTCACTATCTATCGCCCTCACTCACTATCGATCGCCCTCACTCACTATCGATCGCCCTCACTCACTATCGATCGCCCTCACTCACTATCGATCGCCCTCACTCACTATCGATCGCCCTCACTCACTATCGATCACCCTCACTCACTA
Organism: Lissotriton vulgaris; assembly: GCF_964263255.1. Taxonomy (NCBI): domain Eukaryota; kingdom Metazoa; phylum Chordata; class Amphibia; order Caudata; family Salamandridae; genus Lissotriton; species Lissotriton vulgaris. The sequence goes on from NC_141693.1 coordinate 78,295,332, forward strand.
TCGATCGCCCTCACTCACTATCGATCGCCCTCACTCACTATCGATCGCCCTCACTCTATCTATCGATCGCCCTCACTCTATCTATCGATCGCCCTCACTCTATCTATCGATCGCCCTCACTCTATCTATCGATCGCCCTCACTCTTATCTATCTATCTATCTATCTATGGCACTCACTCTATCTATGGCCCTCACTCTATCTATCCCAATCACTCTATCTATCCCAATCACTCTACCTATCTATCCCAATCACTCTACCTATCTATCCCAATCACTCTACCTATCTATCACCCTCACTCTATCTATCGATCGCCCTCACTCTATCTATCGATCGCCCTCACTCTATCTATGGCCCTCACTCTATGGCCCTCACTCTATCTACCCCCCTCACTCTATCTATCCCAATCACTCTACCTATCTATCACCCTCACTCTACCTATCTATCGCCCTCACTCTATCTATCGATCGCCCTCACTCTATCTATCGATCGCCCTCACTCTATCTATCGATCGCCCTCACTCTATCTATCTATCTATCTATGGCACTCACTCTATCTATGGCCCTCACTCTATCTATGGCCCTCACTCTATCTATGGCCCTCACTCTATGGCCCTCACTCTATCTATCTATCACCCTCACTCTTATCTATCTATCTATGGCACTCACTCTATCTATGGCCCTCACTCTATGGCCCTCACTCTATCTACCCCCCTCACTCTATCTACCCCCTCACTCTATCTATCCCAATCACTCTACCTATCTATCACCCTCACTCTACCTATCTATCGCCCTCACTCTACCTATCTATCGCCCTCACGCTATCTATCTATCGCATCGCCACAGCATCACTCAGCACCACCACAGCATCACTCAGGGGCACCACAACACCACTATGCACTACCACAGCATCACTAATCGCCACAGCATCACTCGTCGCCACCACATCATCACTCAGCGCCACCACAGCATCAATCTGTGCAACCATTCAACAACAACTGGTTCAAATATGTTCTCTCAATGTTTCAAGCTTTATTACAAATTTCACAAAAAGATGTTAATATTTCACTTCTGTTCTTGGATTTTCGTCACAATAAAATACACAGAACATAATCTTCACAAAAGTTATTTACAAAAGTTTAAGCTATTGCCATTATAACGTACAATAACTTTTATTTAAGTATTAATTATTTAAAAAATGTAAAAGCCATTGTTATTTGTAATATCAATACATCTAAGTCACTTAAATACAACACATATTGCAGTACAAATGCTATAGGTGTCACATTTGCGAAAGTTAAAACTATTGACATTGTAAATGACAAAGCTAATAATTTAGCTATTTTCAAAACCAACACATACATAAAAAAATTGTCATTTACAATCCCAATAGCTCAAACTTTCCTAATGTGAGACCTATTGCATTGCAAATGCTTGTCTGTTGATTGTTCCTTACCCCAGAAACACACTGGGTTTCTCCTCCTGAACAATCCCTCCTCCTGCAGGGCGAGGCACTCTCATTTCCTTCCTGAGTGTACGGACCGGCTTCTATGTACGAGACAGACCCTCGGCTTCTCCAGCAGGCAATGTCCCCTTCCTTCGGGGAGAATGGCGGTAATTCAGACAACAGCTCTGGCCACGGAGCAGCTCTTTCTGTACTCTTAAGAGCACACCTGGGAAGAGCTGGAGATTTGAACAACGTGGGGTGGTTTTAGTGTCTCTCCAATATTCCAGGCAGGGGATGTGGATCCCTTGTTTAAGGTTTTGTAACTGTCTTTCCAGTGGGTCCCTTTCGAATGTCATTTTCTGGATATTTGGCAGACACAGCTTGTTTGCAAGGTGATTATCTCACAGAAAGCAGCAATGATGCTCATTCCAAGCCGTTGTATCTAAAATGAAGACACAATGAAGGATGGATAACTGTACTTGCCTGTATTCAGCCGTCCTGAGGTAGCAATCGACCTACAAAAGGGCAAACCCGGTCTTGAAACTTCCTCCTGTTGATTAACAGAAACTGCTGGCCCTCCCATCACCCCTGCACCATGAAAAGAAATTGGAAAAATTTGACTGCAGCAGCGCTGGGTCCTATTTTAGAGAACAATCTCCCCGCTCTTTCTTCGGGCCCCAATGTAGTTGCATTGACAATTAATCAATGATCTCCTCGGCAGTGGAGGCCATTGCCCCAGCCAAAATGATATCTTCTAGACTATCCCCATCGGCCCCATGGTTTTCAGATGCACTCAAAGAAGATAAAAGGAGATGTAAGAGACTAGAACGCCTGTGGAGAATAATTTATAAAAATGCTTTGAAAAATTTACATACGTTGCTAAAAGCTGCCGGGAGAAATCACATTGTTCAGACCCCCCAGGATATAGCGGCATGGATTCGCAAATTTAGTGGCACAAATATGAAAATTTAGCGGCACAAATATGGAAACTTAGCGACATTTTTGCGGCACTTTATTTTACTCATAATCATTCATTTTTAGCCTTAAATCAATGGAAACTGTTTTAGCAGAGTATTCCACTTTGAATAGGCCACCTGGAATATGGAATAGAGGAAGCAGCCCACAGGTGAAGACTGTTATTCCTTGGAATTGCAATTCTCCATTTGCTTTAGTACTAGTACTAGTACTTCAATGAAAGGAAAGAGGGGCTCCTAAGATTGCTGCCCAGTGTTGTCGACCTTGTGGTAAATCAAAAGTGGGAAGCAGCGCCTCGGGCTGCGCCTCGGGCTGATTCTGGTGTAATGTCGGTCAATCTGTCTACTCTGTGTCAGAAAGAATAATTGGGACAACCTCGTCAGGTGGTGAAGTTGAAGTGCCTGCGCCGGCATGGGTCATGGGGCTGGAAGTGAGGTCAGAACAGGAGCCATAGGCAAGACAAACTCAGATGGTCCGAAGGCACACCATAGGGAATAGGTAGGAATGCAAAGATTCAGATAATGCCTATGTGGAACTCCTTGATCTGAGGCAGCATGGCAGAAGGCCCCAGAAACTCTGGTTGTGCAGTATCCAGCTGCAGGATCTGCTTCGGAGTCAAAGATCGAGAAAGGTTGTGCCAGCTCTGTGCCTGGTCAGGCATATGTAAGTGATATGAGAGAGCAGAATTCCACTTAAATTTCCTGTTTTTCTTGCGCTTACCTGAGGAATAGGGTGTTATGTATCAATGGGGAAACCCGAAAAACTTCCAGACCCAGATTAATAGTACAGTACAATACCTGAGGAATAGGAGCGCGACCAAGACCGATCTCTGGAGCAGCTCCACTAGCTCAGACCTGAGATCAAACCTTGGATATGGCGTGTGAATTGGAATGGTACCAGTGAGGAGTCTTCTTATGCTTGGTGACGTAAAGTGTCACCTTGGGTTGACTAATTGCCTTTGAGTTCATCGATATGCAGTGGCTGCATGCCTTGGAGACGTGACTCAACCCCAGACACCACAGGCAGGTGCGCAACACCCATTGGGCTCACAGGGCTTCAGCCCACTCCCCCGTCGTGTGTGTCATCCCGGGCTGACACAGCTTCGCGGCTGGCGGCTGTCTAATTGCAGCCGCACCCGAGTACTTCACAGGTCTTTAAAAGACCGTTTACTTGTAAGTGATGCTTTTGTTATGTATTCACCCTTTTGTAAAGCAGGACAAACTAATGTATGGACATGGCATTTATTAATAAAACCGTGCAGCTTTCAAGCACTGTTAACGTCAATCAGATTTGTACAAGTCTCCTCTACTGACAGGAAGGATAAAGGCAACCGTTAACGAGCCCCACCTTTCAACTGTCACTGCATAATTATTAAGATGGAGTAAAAGCTTTATTCAGGCACAGGGAGGGAAACTGTTTGACCGAGATGTGCAATTACTTCATCTCGCTTTGAAACGCCGAAAATTGCCATTTTTGTGCCAGCGGGCAGCTGATAAGGGCGATTAGCAGGGAGAACATTGGCTGCCTTCCTGAGATCCGTTAGTCTTCCCTTCCAGACCCCCCAGGATATAGCGGCTTTTGTAAAAATGCCACGCGATTTCTACAAAAGTGCCGATTTCGCGGGCACTTTTGTAAAAATCGCGGCATTTTTACAAAAGTGCCGATTTCGCGGCAAATCGCAAAATTGCGATATCCTGGAGGGTCTGATTGTTTATTTTATTGACAAGGCAGATCACTCCAGAAAAGAAGTGTTTAAGGTAGTTCAGACCTTTTTTAAGCCAAAAGCTATAGAGGCCGAAGTGCAACCTTCTCCAGCTTTGTGTGAAGACCTATCTAGCTTCTTTGAAAACAAAATTCTAAAGGTCTATGACTCCTTCTCTGCACCTAAGGCAAAAGTGAAACCGGATTTACCTTTTGAGAGGGTTGGCGGTTCCTCTGTTTACAAACTTCCTACCAATCTCTCATCAGGATTCAACAGCGGAAATTCAAAAATTTAGATCAGGGGCACCAGATGATCCATGCCCCCCTAAACTCTGGAAAATAATATCCCATTCCCTTACTGATACGCTAACTCATGTCTGGAGCACATCCCTTGATACTGGTGTCTTTCCCGACCAGTGGAAGCACGCTACCCTTCTCCCTCTGAGAAAGAAACCTACCGGAGACCTCAACAATCTTAGGCCAAACTCTCTACTGCCCACTCCAGGTAAAGTGCTGGAGAAACTGGTCCAGCGTCAACTGACCAACTTCATTGAGTCTACAGCCGTTCTGCATGAGACACAATCTGGCTTCCGGGCGGGCTTTAGCACGGAGACTGCCCCCCTTGAGGTGGCAGAATCAGTGAGATGGACATTAGATTCAGGGGAATCAGCATTGCTGGTGCGCTGGTGCTCCTGGATCTGTCCGCAGCATTCAACACTGTCTATCATGCTCGGCTGGTTCAGAGATTAAAAGATGTAGTACATTGCTATGTTAGCTTAAACGTATTAGAACTTTAAACACCATTTTGCCACTTTGCAGCTTTTGCACACAACACTACATGTAACTTGTTGTAAGTTAAACTGCTTAATTTTATTCGCATGAGAACGGTCTGTTTTGCACATCCCTAGACTTACATCGCAACCTTAGTCTGTACACTGTGTGCGCAGAAGTTTTCAAGGTCATAACAATGTATGCTGTGATTCCGGTTGATCGGCCCACGCTCAAGACACAACACGCACACAGCTTTGCTCATCCTGAGATGTGATTTCACCTCTGCTGATCTTGGAGATATGGGGTTCCCCATTCAAGCCTAGAGACCTTCTATTATTATAAAACTAGCTATTAGCCAGGGGAGGGTGGTTCACAAGGCGCTATATGACCTGTTTCCGCTATCGTTGTAACATGATTTCTCCCTTTGTGTTTTATGGAATTGTAACAATGCTGATTTGTTTTATTTGTAATCATATGCCTCCCTGTGTTAGATAAAATACTGCATCTTAGAACGCAAATAAACATTTTAAACGTTTCTGTGTCTCTGATTACTCACGTTGTGGACTGGTATGAGAATATAAACAAGAGTGTTCTTGATTCCCACCATTCCTGAGAGTACCCTAAATCGCATGTTCTGGGTTGTCTAATCATTGGTAGCTTCGCTGTAGGACGGAGAACTAATGAGACACTGATGCTAGGCGGACAGGGGTTCTGGGTACTGAGGTGAGTTATTAGTACACCACAATTCACTGAGGTCCTGGTTTCCTGTGCATAGTTCTGTGCATGAGCAGAATCCCTGTAACATGGAGCACCTAACGTTTGGTCTTATATTCGAGACATTTGAGTAGTGCTTATTTTAGTCCACAACACCCTCACTCCTGTTACCGGTTGACAGCAGAGACCTACCTGTATGGATAATTTATAGGTTCATTTAAGCTTGAAATAAAAAAAAAGGTTTGTTCTTTGTGTTACTACCCGTTTGTGATACAATACATTTATATTGTTTTTTCTGTACTGTGTCCTTATGGGTGATATTGATATAGCTCAGCCTAGTCAAGTACCCCTCCGGAATCATTTGACGCAATACCGGGTGCCCACGGATGGTATGACTGCTCTTTGTAGTGAGTGCCGATGCAGTGTACCCATCTGAGCTTTTCTACTCTTGGGTTACGTTTCCTACTGTGAATGTAGATGATGGTGCATTCCGTACTTACACTCACACGGCGATGCCTGCGATATATGCACCATATAGGACACCGGAGATTCAGATTTCTGCTTGGCAGGATCCGGTTTGGCTTAATGGCGCCCTTCCCCACTCCGTAACTCCGGTTCGGTTAGGCCCTTTGTCTATACCTGGCGCCACTTGGCCGGGTTTACACTGCATCCAGGTTATCTAACGGTCCCTTTAGCTGAGTTATGACCACTCTATACCTCAATTATTGAGGTACATAGGGCTTTAGTGCAATACGTTTCACGCAACATCCAGGTGGGGGCACCTGGTGCTGCGGGGTAACCAGTTGGGCAAGCCGGAATAAAAATGTGTCCTGTCCAGGATAAGGAAAATATGTCTTTTTGTCTTGCTGAGAAATTTGACCAACTGGAAGCAATTTTTCCTAATACGATTCCTGTGGAAAAACAGATGATTCTGACCATTAGTGTGCAGAAAGACTTGGTGCCTGAGGCAACCGATTGTGAGAACTGGGGTACAGTATTTGCGGCAGTCTATGCGAAGTGCTTCGGCACACCGTCTATGACTCTCTCCTACCCTCCCTGATCAAGTGTGTTCAGGATTAACACGGTCTGGAGGCGGCTGTCGAGTTGGGAATGAGACTTGTCGAAGTGTTTGACGTTGTTTCCGATCTCATCCTGGCTAAAGTCAAGGGAGATGCGGTTAAATTTCAGGTGTCTAATGCTTTGAGTCTGGTCCCCAAAGCCGATAAGCCCCAGCAGTTGCCGAAAAGTATTGCAGAGGTTTATAAGATCATTGGCCGCAATAGTTTGGGTGTTAAGCCTTTTGCCAAAACAGCATCTCAACCGTAAACTCAGACGGCTAAGTCTAATAAGGAAGACTGTCCCGTTTTTCCAAAGCAGAATTGGAAAAATGTAAAACTGGGGAAGCAGCAGCAGCAACGAGGGGCGCGCCCTGCATCACCAATACCTTTGTCTACTGAGCGCACTTATGATTTTGCTCGACCGCGCGAGAATTAGGTCTCCTAATAGATTTTAGGTTCCTGATCAACTTTCTCCTTGTTCTTCACAGGACACATCGGTGTCACAAGCCGGTGGAGGAGAACGCGTCCGAGGTCGGGGTGCCCCACAAGGACGTGAGCAGCCCAGCCCGGCTGAAGTTAAAGGCAAGCAGGATGACTTTCAAAGCCAACGCCCTCGGTTTCAGAAAAAATGTTGTTGCGTTAACAGCAAGGTATGCCACAGATGGTGAGAACACAGCTTCGGAACCAGACATGGGCACAAACGCTGCTAGACAGCGCAGCAGAGATTACAGTAGTGCGGCAAGCACCGCGTCCGCATCTGAAGGCGACTGCAAATTACACTTTCATCACCGTAGAGACCGCTAACACTAGAGTGGCTCCCCCTGACAGACTATATGAAATAGTCCTTTTAATTGAAGGTGACCTACAACTTAAAATAAAAGGGATTTTTTGGGAAAATCTGACTTCCGGATATGACATTTTGTTAGCGGAGGCAGACTGGCCCCCACTTTTGGTTTTGGCTGCTCCCGAGAGAGAGAGAGGAGGAGGTAATCCTCCCTAGTTTCACACACACAGTGCCCAAGAAGCAGGCGTAGAACTTTGCAGAAGAGTGGGCTCTGGCGCTTGCCCCTGCTTTGTACCGTACTCGGGTTGGTTAGGATAATCTTTTGCCCAGACATGAGATACCATTGCTGTCGATGCCACAGCCACAGCCACAACCCTAATATCCCATGCGGCGAGAAGCGAAAGCTCCCGTTGCGGAAATCCTTGAATAATTGGAATATCAATGTGTAATTGAAACGTGTGTGTCTCCCAGGAATAATCCTCTTTTCACTGTGACCAAGCCTGATGGGTCGTACCGCCTAGTTTTGGATTATCGCCATTTGAACTCTCATTGTCGCACGTGCTCAGTACAGAATACCCACAGTTCTGCCCTGGTCGATAGTCTTGTGAGAAAAAGGTTTAAAACCACACTTGACATTTCCAATGGCTTTTATAGTCGTAATCTGTCCTCAATTAGTATTCAATGGACAGCCTTTACTTCAGGCGGCAAACAAAAATAGTTCAAAACATTAGCCAAAGGCTACAAAAACACCTCGGGCTTCTTTGCCGCTCGTGTAGTGTTAGAGAGACTCGACCCTGTCGCATACTCCTACATTGGAGATATATATAATTCACTGACGACGAATTATGGCCGTATCTGTGTCGCGTTGACCGCATCATTTTCATGTTTGCGGACTTCGGTTACAAATGTAACTTTGCGAAAACACACATTGCAGAGTACACAGTGTTGTTTTTAGGCTATGAGCTCAATAATGAAAGTCGAGGTTTAGCTCCTCACTTTCTGGAGAAATGCGTATGTTTGCGAGCTTCGTCAACCCTGAAAAAACGACAATCTTTGCTGTTTTTTAAAAAATTTTGGGCGTACTTACATTATCGATTTATGCCCAGCGTTTCAAGCCGCTATATGCCTTGATACAACCTACTTTTACCAAATCATGCTGGCTACCTGAGCATACAGCTATACTGCAATCTTTGTAGGCTGCTCTTCTTGATTCTAAGTTCTTACTGACACGTGATAACCACACAAACCTGGTGATAAGAATTGTGCCAGGTGCATTGGGTTTGACGTACTTAACGTTTAATGAAGGAGGCACAGTCCCTATTGCTTACAAGTCACACTTGTACACTTCGGCTGAAATGCAATTTTCTACTGTTGAAAGTTTTGACAGCTGTGCAGATTGCGATTTTTAAAGAGAGCGCTGTCGCAAGGGAAACGCATGTTGGTTGTCACCCCGTATCCTGCCCTAGAGGCAGTGACGACAGCCGGTTTACCCAATTCTAAAGCTTTACACCCACGTTGGATACAATGGGCCACTTCACTGACGTCTCTGGATGTCACGTTTATCTTGGACCCCTCATTGCAGACACAGTTCTTACAGTATGAATTTGTTCATCCTGCTCCTTTGTTGTTGCGCCCGCTTGAGGTTTACCATTGTATCATTTACACTGACGGGTTGGAGCAGCCTGCGCAATAGGAGTTGGTAATGTGGTGAATGGAGAATTCAAGTCCGATGTCGTGCACACGCAGACATTAGAGGACTGTACTGCCCAGTTGGCAGAGCTTCGTGCTCTGGTGCGTGCACTAGAATTTGCTGATTACGGTGTGACTACTCTTATTGTAAGTAACTCACACTACTGTGTTCAGTCTTTCAATGACAATTTATTCTTTTGGACTCGGAATGACTATCGTGATTCTAAAGGTAGCACAATCCAGCACAAAATGCTTTGGGTTCGAGTTGCAGAACTTAAAGAGCGTCTGCCTCTCATCAATGTAATTCATTCTCTTGGTCACCAGCGCGTAGGAATACACGCTAATGGTAACAGTCTAGCTGACGAAGCGGCAAAGACAACAGTAGCAACATATTTAGTAGCAGCATTTACAAGATCCAAAAGTAAGATTGATGATGACATCTTGACAGCTATTGTAAATGTATTTGAGCTTATATAGCGCACAGCTACCCGCAGTGGGTTTCCCGGCGCTTGCTTAGGGAACCCGTCCTGGTATTCCCCTGTGAGATAGCCCCGGCAGGGTATCCACAAGGTGAAAGCCAGGCATCCCGCTGCAACAGAGAAGGGAGGTAATTACCCTAGAGGTTTCCCTTCTAAATACTCTTATCATTTAAGTCCTGATAAAGTTCTCTATGTGAGAATTAACGACGTTGGTGACAGATTGATTCCCAGCGCGGACCACAGGCTTTCCTTGATAACAGCCGCTCACGAGGGCATGGCCTCTGCTCATGCCGGCGCGTCAGCGACTGTCACTATCTTGCAGCAACGTTACTGGTGGCACAGATTGTACAAACAGACCCGTGATTATGTCCTTACTTGTGATATGTGCCAGCAGATTAAACCTTCGACTGCTGCGCGTCCACCACAAATACAGTTGTACATATCTAATAAACCACTTGGGTGTGTTTATTTAGATCACTGCGGTCCTTTCTCTTCTGATACTGGGTTCTGATATTTTCTCTTCTGATACTGCATCTTAGTTGTAGTGGATTCGTGCACACGTTTTTTATGGGTCTGAACACAACGCAGTGCTGATGCTCGAACTGTAATCAGACATTTGCGTGTCTTTGTGGGAATTTTTGCATTTGGCACCCTCCATTCTGACAAGGCGTACAAAGACGCCATACTGTCTTTGGGGGTGCAGGTCAAATTTTCATCTCCATACCGGCCTGAGGGCAATTCTGTTTTGGAGCGGATGAACCGTGACTTAAAGAAATCCTTGACAGCTAGGGTTTTAGGTACTGGCAGAAACTGGTTAGCCCATTTGTCTAGCGTTCAACGTGCACTTAATGATCTCCCTAGAAGGTCTCTGGGTGGGCGGACCCCATACGAAGTGCTCTATTGGCATAAAAATGTTTGTCCCAGACTGAGGGTCTAGACACGGCGGCGTCTGCCGCACCTTTTGACGTAGATGATCATTCTGCTGTATTACAGAACCTACAAGAGACTCGAAACAGTCTTGCAAAGGAACATTTGCCCTCCACAACTGATGCTGCAGTTCAGATTCGGATAGTTGGCTGGCTACCTCAAGTCGGTGACCTAGTCCGTGAGAAGGTGGAGAACAAGGAGGAGTTTGGCCCCTCTTATCGTGCACCTGTTTCAGTGCTTGGAGTGCAGGGTACAATAACAGTCATTTAACCTCCTCTTCCTGGTCATAAGGATAACAGGTACATCTCCATTGACAATGTCAAATTACAAGTTGCTGATTCTTCTTGTTATGACTCCAGCGGTCTCTTGTCCAGCAATGCTGAGAAATTCTGTTTTGGCCCCAGGGAATAGGCCTGACATTGCCATTGAGATGAACACCAATACTAATTCATTATTGAATCCACTGATTATACCTATCCCACAGATGTGTCGTTGCCTGGTGTGCAGACATGTGCAAATGACTAGTCACATTTTTCATTTGACTCTGACTCTACAACATCAAGAGACCCATCGAAATTTTCTATTTTTGTCTGTTTGGTTTAAAAAACATTTTTTAATTCCGCCTTGAACTTGCATTTGGATGGTGGTCTTCTCCATTTTTTTGTTCATGTCGATTGGATTTGTAGTTATGTTTTTTTGTCTTGTTAATGGACATTATCTTAAAGAAAGATCTGCAATTAGATTAATTGATGGAACTTTGGCACCCCACTCCTCATCACACAGAATGAAGAGGGACCAGACTTTTGTTAACATCACTGCCTGGCCTGTATTGGATGGAATTGTTTGGGGTGCTGTAAAATGTCAAATTCATGGCCCTACAGAGGTTTTTAATGTCCCCAATGTACTTCATGTTTCAATGGGGGATGTGGTTAAACAAAATATACGCTCTGATGATTGGAATGTCTTAACCGTAAAGGCTCTTTTTTCTGATTTGAAGTATTATCCTGCATTTGATGCTGAAGATTTGTACTTAGACTCTGCTAATTATGCAGGCTTATTCTGCTATCAGAACTACGGCAATCATTTTCTGCATAAAACAAATACATTTAGAAATGTGGTTAATTATACACAATGGGAACATTGCCGAGCTCCCATTGAAGGCAGTTCAAAAATTCTATTGAAAAATGTTCATATTTTAATCGTTCCAATCCCGAATCCTTTTATTACAAAATAACTGCAAATTCCTCTTCCAAAATTAGACTCACTCATACTAAATTACTGCATTCGAAGTCCTTTATGGGTCAATTAGCTATAGGGGGCTGTGAGCTGTGAAAGATACAATTGATTTTAAATCAGTTTGGGGTTCTAAAAGATGGCGGGTACAAGGCACTGAAGCTTTGCAACGTACATGTCTCTACCCTAACCACATGTTGTTTTTGAACTCTACGATTTCACAAACTACTTGCTTTGGATTGGCTACATCTAAAAAAAAAATGAATGCCCCTTCCATTCCTGACTTGGGGGCATACCCTAAATGGTACAATCGCACCAATAGGTCCCTTGATGAATTGCAGTCACTAGTAAAAAATGTTTCCTTTAATATTTCCAAAAACAACAAGTGATGGACCGAATGTTGATCAATGTCACACATTCACCCCAGTCAAAAGATCTGGGCCCAAATCCATTGTTTTTTTGCACTCCACACACCCTGGGTAAAACAATGGCGATATGCAAATCAGCTCTGACCCTGTTGCCCCATGGGAACAGTCCAGTCCGAACTACAAAAGCCATTTGCATATCGCCATTGTCTAACCCAGGGTGATGTGGAGTGCAAAAAAACGATGGATTTGGGCCCAGATCTTTGGACTGGGATAAATGTGTGACATTGATCCACATTCGGTCCATCACCTGTTTTGTTTGCAATTGCCGCCCTAAGTGCGCTGGGGATGCCCAGACGTGGGTCCCAGGCACTCCACACCACTGGAGTCAAGCTAGCCGGGCTGATGAGAGGTGTTACCTCGAAACCGGTCCGGTCCTCGGATGCTTGATTCCGTTCTGGGAAGGACATGGCTTTTGTAGTTCGGACTGGACTGTTCCCATGGGGCACTGGGTCATAGCTGATTTGCATATCGCCATTGTCTAACCCAGGGTGATGTGGAGTGCAAAAAAACGATGGATTTGGGCCCAGATCTTTGGACTGGGATGAATGTGTGACATTGATCCACATTCGGTCCATCACCTGTTTTGTTTGCAATTGCCGCCCTAAGTGCGCTGGGGATGCCCAGACGTGGGTCCCAGGCACTCCACACCACTGGAGTCAAGCTAGCCGGGCTGATGAGGTGTTACCTCGAAACCGGTCCGGTCCTCGGATGCTTGATTCCGTTCTGGGAAGGACATGGCTTTTGTAGTTCGGACTGGACTGTTCCCATGGGGCACAGGGTCATAGCTGATTTGCATATCGCCATTGTCTAACCCAGGGTGATGTGGAGTGCAAAAAAACGATGGATTTGGGCCCAGATCTTTGGACTGGGATGAATGTGTGACATTGATCCACATTCGGTCCATCACCTGTTTTGTTTGCAATTGCCGCCCTAAGTGCGCTGGGGATGCCCAGACGTGGGTCCCAGGCACTCCACACCACTGGAGTCAAGCTAGCCGGGCTGATGAGAGGTGTTACCTCGAAACCGGTCCTCGGATGCTTGATTCCGTTTTGGGAAGGACATGGCTTTTGTAGTTCGGACTGGACTGTTCCCATGGGGCACAGGGTCATAGCTGATTTGCATATCGCCATTGTCTAACCCAGGGTGATGTGGAGTGCAAAAAAACGATGGATTTGGGCCCAGATCTTTGGACTGGGATGAATGTGTGACATTGATCCACATTCGGTCCATCACCTGTTTTGTTTGCAATTGCCGCCCTAAGTGCGCTGGGGATGCCCAGACGTGGGTCCCAGGCACTCCACACCACTGGAGTCAAGCTAGCCGGGCTGATGAGAGGTGTTACCTCGAAACCGGTCCGGTCCTCGGATGCTTGATTCCGTTCTGGGAAGGACATGGCTTTTGTAGTTCGGACTGGACTGTTCCCATGGGGCACAGGGTCATAGCTGATTTGCATATCGCCATTGTCTAACCCAGGGTGATGTGGAGTGCAAAAAAACGATGGATTTGGGCCCAGATCTTTGGACTGGGATGAATGTGTGACATTGATCCACATTCGGTCCATCACCTGTTTTGTTTGCAATTGCCGCCCTAAGTGCGCTGGGGATGCCCAGACGTGGGTCCCAGGCACTCCACACCACTGGAGTCAAGCTAGCCGGGCTGATGAGAGGTGTTACCTCGAAACCGGTCCGGTCCTCGGATGCTTGATTCCGTTCTGGGAAGGACATGGCTTTTGTAGTTCGGACTGGACTGTTCCCATGGGGCACAGGGTCATATCTGATTTGCATATCGCCATTGTCTAACCCAGGGTGATGTGGAGTGCAAAAAAACGATGGATTTGGGCCCAGATCTTTGGACTGGGATGAATGTGTGACATTGATCCACATTCGGTCCATCACCTGTTTTGTTTGCAATTGCCGCCCTAAGTGCGCTGGGGATGCCCAGACGTGGGTCCCAGGCACTCCACACCACTGGAGTCAAGCTTGCCGGGCTGATGAGAGGTGTTACCTCGAAACCGGTCCGGTCCTCGGATGCTTGATTCCGTTCTGGGAAGGACATGGCTTTTGTAGTTCGGACTGGACTGTTCCCATGGGGCACAGGGTCATAGCTGATTTGCATATCGCCATTGTCTAACCCAGGGTGATGTGGAGTGCAAAAAAACGATGGATTTGGGCCCAGATCTTTGGACTGGGATGAATGTGTGACATTGATCCACATTCGGTCCATCACCTGTTTTGTGTCCTTTAATATTTCCAGCTTAGATCCTCAAGGTTGGTTATTATGACAAAAAACTTCAGAATTATGCCAACATCATTTTCTGGGTCTGGCCTCAGGCTACACACAGGTTAGAGTGGACCCCCGTTTCGAAAACGCCCATTCCGTTACTACCTATTCAGTAGGCAAATTATGTCGGAACTGGCTTAAACATTCCACCTTCGCTTCAGATAAACTTAACTTGTCCCAATTGACAATGTTGATTTTAATGATTTTCTTAAAGGCCCTGTAGGAGGCGGGTCCAAAAGGTGGAGAAAATTGTCTCAGGTTGAAGCAGCTTCTAGATTAAGGGCTCTTGGTCAAGCAACTTTAGAAAAAGTACTTGCTGTCAGCGATAATAGCATTAATACGCTTTCTTCCAGAATTGACACTTTAGTTAATATTGTTTCATCTGTAGTTGATATTGTGTAGGATGAAGTGTCTGTTTGTACCATGGTCAAAATCAATTACGATCTATAATGCTGTTTGCTTGGACTTTACAAACTTTAAAATCTTGGAAAGTTCCTTGGGACTACATGAATACCTCTTCTCTATTTTTACAGTTTCATTTGACTGGAAAAACAACTGTTTGTCCATGAAGGATGCTACATATTCACTTTTGCATATTGAAACATTGGAACCGTTGCCATTTTCGGTCGCTGAGTCAAACTCAGCTGTATGGCTAAATCATGGGTTGATAACACTGCCTTTCCCCTTGTTTAAATTCAGTTCATGAATGAAACCCTGTGCCCTAGTCAGATATGACCACCTGGGCAGCGTCTATCTCCATGAAGTTTGGTCTCTTCCATTCACGTATAGGTGCCTGAGAGAGGGTAAAGAAGTTTATTTGAAGGGCGAGGAGTGCACTTCTACACCTGATCACTTACTGGTTTGCAAGAACATACAATTGCATGGTTCTTGTAACACGCAAGGCCCAAATTTAGCTTGCATTTTAAAGGGTACTCCTGTGCCAGCTGTAACACCAACTTTCACGTTACTAGCTAACGGTAGCGATTTGCTTTTAAATAATGAATGTTGCTGCGGTATGCTGGCAGGGATTCCGTTCATTGTAACTGTCTCCCAACGTGTAGTTTGCTGTAAAAATGTGCTTTTCCTCCTTCCGCATGGGAGACTTGACCTATCCATCTGGCCTTCCAATCTGACCTTGAAGCAGAGTTCAACAAGATGAGTAGAATAAGGGCTATATTGTCCCAAAGAGAAGTCGCCCTTACTTATTTCCGTGAAACATTTCTCCTTTTCGAGGCAAACACCCACACTGAGGTGCATGCACTTTTAAATACGGCTCTCCCACTTGATTTTGGCGCTTTGATTCACACAATATTCAATGCCTCGTCAACAACTGGCTTGGCACATTTTTTCAAAGTTGTGAGCTTCGAGCCTTGTGACCTCATTACAAACAATATTTGGCGTGATACCGGCATTTTTTCATTCTATTTTTTCCAGCATCTTTGGTGGGTTACCATTAATTCTCGCCTTGGCTGCTGTTGATTTGCGCGCTCAGAAATGGCTGCACAATCTGTGTCACAAGACAGCCTGCCCCGGCTGCTCCAGCTTTGCAACCGGATGCTTGAATATTATGGAACACTACATCTGGCCACCTTGAGGGTTGGTTATGGATTATCCTTCCGATTCTCGTACTTTACTTGCGTGCAAGCGTTTTCCATTGACAGGATTGCTGTTTTCAATAGGCTTTGGATTTGTGTCTCTGCAATACGGTGTCTCCCGCCCCGGGTTATGATCGACTGATGAGTCCCTTAGTGGCTCATGAGTTGGACTGTTCTGGAATCGGGATTATGGCCTGCGCAGCGGCACATGGAGTTCTAGGGAATTGGAATATATGCGCGGTTGCACATGTCTTCCTGAAGAACTTGCAAGTTGTCTGCTGATGGTGCTAGAGGCTCCAGCTACAGAAGAACATATTTGTTCATTCTCTTTATTACATTGAATGGCTTAATCGTTTGCTGATAACAATGACTTCCTTTTGGAGGCTGTTGCAATGTACTGTGCTTATATACCAATGGATTGAATTGGCACTTGTCCATCATAAACGCGTACTGTCATCAAAATTGTTTTCCAAATTTTTTTTGGCTGCATGATGGGCAGTATACTGCCCCTTCTTGGTTTTTTGCTTTTTACCTAACAATTTCGAACTTATCACTTCCAATTATCCAGTTTGGCAAATTATGAACTTGGTTCAGTCTCACTTGAACTTGAACTCTGCGTTCCTAAATTGCTTCTCTTTTTTGTTCGTGGTCCAATCAGGGGAGGATGTAGTGAAGACAGGGTTCTGCTTGCACTCATTGCTATGTCAGCATAAGCGTATTAGACGTTTAAACGCCATTTTGCAGCTTTTGCACATGACACTACGTATAACTGTTGTTGTAAGTTAAACTGCTTGATTATCTTCGCATGAGAACGGTCTGTTTTTCACATCCCTAGACTTACACTGCGACCTTAGTTTGTACACTGAGTGCAGAAGTCTTCAAGGTCATAATAACAAAGTATGCTGTGATTCAGGTTGATCGGCGCACGCTCTAGACACAAAATGCAAACAGCTGCAACAAACTGAAATTCTAGTGACTTTAATATTGCATTGCATGCATGATTCAGGCTCTTGGAGAAAAACCCTTTCCAGAGACTGAGAGCTTTGCTGATCCTGAGATGTGATTCACCTCTGCTGATCTTGGAGGTATGGGGATCCCCATTCAAGCCTAGAGATCTTCTATTATTATAAAACTAGCTATTATCCAGGGGAGGGGGGTTCACAAGGCGCTATATGACCTGTTTCCGCTATCATTGTAGCATGATTTCTCCCTTTGTTTTTTGTGGAATTGTAACAATGCTGATTGTTTAATTTTTATTCATATGCCTGCTTATGTTAGTCCAAGTACTGCATCTTTGAGCACATAGTTAAAAATAAACATTTTAAACTTTTCTGTGTCTCTGATTACTCACGTTGTGGACTGGCATGAGAATATTAACTAAAGAGTGTTCTTGATTCCCACGTTCCTGAGAGTACCCTAAGTCGCATGTTCTGGGTTGGCTAATCATTGGTAGCTTCGCTTTAGGACAGAGAGCTAATAAGACACTGATGCTAGTTGGATAGGGGTTCTGGGTACTAAGGTGAGTTTTTGGTACACCACAATTCACTGAGGTCCTGGTGTTCTGTGCATGAGCAGAACCCCCGCAACAGGTGATCCTTGATGGAATCTGAGACACAAAAGAGGGAGAGGCCTTACTACTCTGCTGCTGCAGAAACCTATCCACAGCAACTCTTCTGGAGAAGAAAGAAGCAGGAAGGGGTCAGGGACTGTCCCTGCACTTCCAGGTGACACCTGTCTCCCTCCTTCCTTTCAGAAGAGCCTGGTCTTATTAAAGTATTTACAACAAGGGGTGGTGAGGGACAGAGTCTCTGAATTAAGCAGAAAGCTCTCACCCAGTCAGACATGAGTCCCTTTCTCACTGCACCATCAGGATTCAAGCAAGCCGGGCCGAAGACGGCTGAAATGCCAGAAACCGGTCCCCGGTAGCTTGTCTCCTTTCTGGTGAAGAATTGGCTTGGTAGTTTAGTCTGCCCTGTTCCCATGATGCACTGGGCCAGGGACAGACTGATTTGCATATAGCCAGGTTCTGAGCTGGGATGGTGCAGTGAGATAAATAACGGTGATGGATCATGCCCTGATCATTGGACTGGGTAAGAGTGGTCTGCTTAATTCAGACACTCCGTTCATCACCACCCCCTTTTCTGTATCGCTTTTGGCCACTATAGGTGTGGCAGGGTATACTCAGACATGAGTCCCTTTCTCACTGCACCATCAGGATTCAAGCAAGCCGGGCCGAAGACGGCTGAAATGCCAGAAACCGGTCCCCGGTAGCTTGTCTCCTTTCTGGTGAAGAATTGGCTTGGTAGTTTAGTCTGCCCTGTTCCCATGATGCACTGGGCCAGGGACAGACTGATTTGCATATAGCCAGGTTCTGAGCTGGGATGGTGCAGTGAGATAAATAACGGTGATGGATCATGCCCTGATCATTGGACTGGGTAAGAGTGGTCTGCTTAATTCAGACACTCTGTTCATCACCACCCCCTTTTCTGTATGGTCTTATTAAAGAGCAGCTCTATAGTTAGCAGCTCATAATTCCATTGTAACAGCGATTACAGTTGGTGAGATGTCTTTTGGAAGGCTTATATCACAGGAGAGGTCCAAATACCATTGGGGAATAAGTAAAAACTTGGGGGTCTCAGGGGTAGAGGCTCTTCTTAAATTACTCCTGGTGTTGCGCTCTTAGTTTTTGTGTTATCGCCGTTGAGGTCTTGTAAAATGGCATGTTTATGGGAGGAGGTTATTTATCATTTGTGATATTATGTGAGAGTCCCCATGTGCTGAGTCATGTGATACTGACTAGAATATAACAAACAATGCAGTGTCATTTGACCCATTTCAAAATATTACAGATGTATCTATCGTGACGGCAATCAAAATATCCCAGACTGTCCTGGTTCTTATATTACCACTCAGAATATTGCAGTCATGTGAAGGTTTCAGAATATCAGACTGTGTAATATGAACTCATTCATAGCATCACAGACTGCTGAGTCATGAGACCTTGTTCAGATTGTAACAGTCTCTGCTGCGTCCTGTGACCCCATTCAGAATATTACAGATTGTGCTGTCATGGGATTTCCATCCATGATATCACAGCGTGTGCAGACAGAATATCAGAGTTTGTATGAGGATGTGGGTGCAGCTCCCATCCTAATGTCATCTAACTAGAGATAGTTATTAGTGTTCAATGAAACGTATTGTTCAAAGCACATTTCACTCCTAAATTAATGCCAACATTTATTCTCTTTTGTGGAAACTAATTTCATTTTATTTCTTTCTCTGTTTTGCAGGATGTCAGAAGCACCCTAAGCAGGTAAGGCTGGTTTATTATCCTCTTCTCAGTGTGTAATGAGCAGGTCTTGCTGCTGCAGTGTGTAAAGGCCACTGATTAGTTCACACAAGTCCCTATCCTGCAAAAGAAATATGTCGAAGGATCTCAGATTGTAAAAAATACAACACACCTGTGGCCCACTTAAACTTATGTCCAGTACTTTGAAAGGTCCAAACTGTACTGGCTCCATTCTCCTTAGTCTCAAAATCCACAATGTATTCACAAGTTCTTTCAAACAGTTGATTTTGTTTTAAGAAATGTTGAGATCCTCACAAAACTTAATTGAGATCTCAGAAATCTCGGAGTCTCCATAAAAGCATCCTTGAGTCCTGAAAATACTCGCTGGCATCCTCTGGAAAATTGTTTGAGGGATGAAATAGTTTAATTAGTCCTCCACAAATGCCTATCTTCATAAAACGTCTCCCCCTCAAGTTTTCTGTCCGGTTTAGGGGTCGTGCACAGCTGGTCTTCGATGCCAATCCTAAGCTTCTCCTAACCAATGGCTCAAAATATCTATTAAAAACTGTGTCCAAGGATATTCTCAAAAGGCGAAAGAAGAGATGGGGTGGAGAGATAAAGATCCGCACATGGGGTGAGTGTCACAGCCACGGAGGTCTATGAATGGTCAGGGCACAGACTCCTAGGGCCCGATTCACAGAACTAGCTTAAGACAAAATCCTAATCTTCCTACCATTTTGGTATTCACAGAAGGCACTTACTGATTTTGGTATTCACAGAAGACACTTACTCATTTCGGTATTCACAAAAGTCTTTAAGTTAGGATTTTTCTCAGTTTAGGAGCAGTACAGTTAGGTTCCTAACTTTAGGACTCCTAAATGCCTTCTTAGAATACTGAAAGTCTTAAAGTTAGGATCCTAACTGTACTGCTCCTAAACTGAGAAAAATCCTAACTTAAAGACTTCTGTGAATACCGAAATGAGTAAGTGCCTTCTGTGAATACCAAAATGGTAGTAAGTTTAGGATTTTGTCTTAAGTTAGTTTTGTGAATCGGGCCTATAGATCGGAAAGTAATCACACTGCAGACAGAGTACGGTGACTTGTGCCAGAGCACACAATTAACTCCAGGTCAGCGCCATTCCCACTACAATGTATAAATTACCCAGTTTTTAGATGGTCCTGAGCCCAAAGGTGACAGGGATAGAACCCTCAATCCCTTTGTTGTACAGAAAGAATAATATGTGAACAACAGGTATAAAAACTAAATTAAACAAAGGAACCAAATTAAAAATTAAACAAATGAGAGAGAGCCCAGCTAGGCATGTACTAGTCTGGCAAGCAACAACCTCACAACACTCAAAAGCTACTAGGCAAATTGTTTCTGACTAAATTAATATTATTAGAGAGTAGTGAGACATGATACTTATTAGGGATGTCTTCTTTTGTGCAGCTAACAATGCCATCTCCTCAAAGCCTTTGCAGATACGCGACATCTGGATCACTAACAAAATAATCCAAGATGGCAACAGACAACACACTAATTGCGCTTGTTTTGGGCATGGATTCGAGAACTCACTTTACCCTGATTATTAAAAAGAATATAAAGTATTGAGGCTGGTGGTTGATTCTTTGCCAAATGTTGACCAAACATGTGAAAATAAAGATGAACCGACTGCCGTCGTCATAAACAAGCCTAATACAACGAAAGGAGAGAGACAGAAAGGGAAGGAGAGTGAAAGAGAGGGTGATGGAAGTACCAGAACAAAGACAGAAAGGGGACAGAGAAACTGATGGAGAGAAATACAGAAAGTGAGAGTGGAGAGAAACAGAAATGGACATAAAGGGACACAGAGAAAACGAGAGGGAGGGAGAACAGAGTGGAAGAATAAGAGAGTGGATGTGTAGAGTACAGACAAACCGGGGGAGATAGTGCAGGGAGTTATGGGTGAGTGAGAGAAGTGGAGAGAGGGATAGGTAAAGTACATGGCCAAATAGAAAGGGAAGAGAAATGGGGAGATATAGAGTGAGGGAGAAAGAGAGAGAAGGAAAGGGTGAAGCAAAAGTAAAGGGAGCAGGAAATAGGGAGGGTGAAATGGAGGGAACAAGAGAAAGAGACCGGTCCAAAAATGAGAGTGAAGGAGCGAAGGAAAAAGGGAGACAGAGTGATAGGCAGAGGGAGAAGATACAGTAGGCAAGATAATGAAAGATGTAAAGCGATATCAAGAGTAAGATTGTGAGAGCGAGATACAGAGAAGGAGAGGATAAGATATTCCCTCTTGTATGGCGCTATAGTTGGGTGGATAGCTGTTTGTCGTTTGAGAGTCATCTATAAGTAGTTGCGGGTTACAGCATAGGGGGTCACCTACCCCGTATTACGTCATAGGACAGTGCATGGGAGCAGTTTGTTGTTTCATGTGAGAATGCTTGCAAATATGAAAGCGAAAAAGTCAAGGAATTACTGGCTTGAGGTATTAGACAAAGCATCGAGGAAGTCAGATGGATCAAGGCCAAAGTACAAAACCTGTAATGAGAGCACCAGAAATTACTCAGCAGAGAAATCCGAACCGAAAAATGCAGATATTTCAGTAAGCACCACCTCATGGATTCCTGGTGCAGAACCTCAGATATTCTGTGTACAGTGACATGTACCAGTCCATATGATTAACTCCAGGTCAGCACTCTGACATTCAGAGCAGGCATTCAGAGACTCAAAAGTGCAGGACAACACAGATTCCAAGCTTCAGGACTTGAGAGATTCCCAGGTGCAGGACTACAGAGATTCCAAGGTGCAGGACTTGAGGCATTCCAAGGTGCATGGCTTTGAAAAAGGTGCAAGGATTTAGAGATACCCAGGTGCCGGAAACTAGAGATTAATGACAAGACACACAATTAAAGACATTTAAAAGTACCGCTAGGGGGCGTGGCCAAGATAGCGGAGTGAGGAGACGCTTTCACCCGGAGCTCCCGACCCGGGCCCTGAGCCTTCTGTATAGCTTGTTCTCCCCCCCACCGGCATAAAACCGATTGGGGACGGTGGGGAACCGATCGGGCTGTGCTAGAACCGAAATCCAGCTCTGGAGTGGTTGGGGGCCCGTAGTCCGGACCACGGCACTGAGCGACGCCGAGACCGGAAGCGAAGGAGAATGGCGGCCTAGCCGAGGTCGGGCAGAGCTTTGTCCCCGAAGCATGCAGCAGTCAGCGGTGGTACATTGGAAAGAAGTAGGGGACACGCCTGGGTGCCAAGACGGTGCTGGGAGGCCCGGAGAAGCGCTTGCTGCCCGTAGGGACGGCCCACCTCTGGTTGCGGTCCCGACGCAAATTGAGGCCGCGGCTGCGGCCTAGCTGATCGGAGGCTCTGCAGGCCAGAAGTTCGGTGTCGCTGGGAGCGTAGGCGTAACAAGAACCGCAGCGACAAGGATCGGAACCGGGGCCCTCCAAGGACTGCTACGGAGGCGTCAGCTCCTGGGCGACTGGCGATTGATCCCGGGGCCGGGCGGAGAGACACCCGGAGACGGCGCCATCACCGGAAAGGGTGCAACGACTTGCGGAAGCGTGAAGAGCCGCCATAGTTGCTTTCGGAGGTGTGAGGAAACCGGCGGACTGCGGTGTTGCGTGGTGCCCCTGAGAGCTACGCCGCGGATGGTCTGCTTGCCGTAGACAACAGCAGTGGCCGCAGAAGGATAAACTAGGCGAGAGGAACTGGATTGCCGCGGAAGGCTCCTCACACTTGATCGCTGCGTAGCCGAGAGCGGATAGTGGTGCTCGGGCCACAGAGGTCGTTTCCAGACTCGGGGGGGGGGGGAAGGGGGGGGGGGGGGGGGGTCCGGGAAGAGCACCCCGCGGCAGAGGGCCGAGTCATCCTGGCAAGAAGAGGCAGGTGGGGTCGAAGCCCGGGTGGCTGGCCGGTGCGGTCCCCGTACTCGGCTGAGCGGCCTTTAGGACAAGATGGCGAGCCAGAAGGGCAATAAACGGAACGATCGCACGCTCCCCGAGATGCTTGGCAGGTCTCAGACCAGGGGAGACAGGAATCAACCGTCGCCGAACGCGGCGAGTGGCTCTCACACAGCAGGGGGCAGTGAACCCCTGGTCACTCGATCCTTCTTGGAGTCACTTTTTGGCACACTGAGAGACGATTTTCAAACGTTGAAACAGGAGGTGGCCGGGGAGGTCCGCGAGATCCGAAGAGAGGTTGACGGGCTGGGTGAGAGGGTGGCCACGGTGGAAAGCTCCACACAGAGACAGGACGAGGAGATCACGCAGTTACAACAGGAAGTGTTGCGTTTAAGGGACTAACAGATGGACCTCCAGGCCCATAACAAAGACCTGGAAAACCGCTCTCGGCGGAACAACATCAGGGTCCGGGGAGTGCCATCGACGGAAGAGGGGACGGATGTGGCGGAATACCTGCGGGAGCTCTTCAGGGACATATTGGGCGAAGCGGCGGACTTTCCGGTACGGATTGATAGAGCTCATCGAGTGGGCCCTCAGAGGCGCGCAACAGCCCCACCTCCAGACATATTGGCCTTTCTACCTGATTTTCCGCTGAAAGAACGGATCATGGCGGAGGCCCGGAAAAAACCCTCGATGACGTTTCGTGGACACCCCGTGGCCTTGTATCAGGACCTGTCTGTCATCACCCTCCAAAAGCGGAAAACGTTCAAAATCGCAACAGACTTCTTGAAACAGCATGAAACACCTTACTCCTGGGGTCATCCATTCCGACTTATTTTTAGGTGGAACGGTGTGCTACATCAATTGACGCGTGCGAAGTACTGGGGATCATCGCGGAGGAGGAGGTCTCTGCCACGCAGGAGACGCGCCACAGAGGACGGGTGGCGCAGAGTCTCGAGGCGCAGAACATCAGCGGCATCCCAGCGCCCGAGCTCGCCTACCATCAGGGCTGATATGGCGAGCGCCATCCAAGAGGCCTCCAGGCACACCGTGTTGCACGACGGTGTCGCGCTAACAGCGTAAGACTGCTCCGGGGGGAGAACGACTTTGCATTACTGTTCTTGCTGGCTTAGGGCCATGAAGGGTTAGGGAGGGAGCAGAGGGAGGAAGGGTGTGGCTGGACGTCCACTACGATACGTTACCACGGACTTGTCCGGACAGGACATGGCTGGGACAATTTCTTGGGGGGTGTTGGGGGTCTTGGGGGTTTGGGGGGGGTTGGGGGTTGGGGTGGAGGGGAGTTGGGGCACCGAGAGGGGTGTGGAAGGAAGGGGAGTTGGGGAGTTTGGGGACAAGGGGGTTGGGAGCTGGGTAGGGAGGGGGTGGGTACAGTCCGTTCAGTGTTCTTGAGGTTTTCACAATGCCCTGAAGGGGAGTTCTGGGCAGTTGAGGCCCACAGGCCCTCCCTCATTGCACAGGATCCACTGCATGTTTCATTCTGTTTGGACTCTCTATGGCGACCCTTAAGGTAGTGACCCTTAACGTTAAGGGGCTTAATAATCCTGTCAAAAGGAGGGCAATCTTGTCCTTGTTGGAGAACACACAGGCTGACATTTGTCTTTTACAGGAGACTCACTTGCTTGCGCGGGACTGTCATAGATTACGTTCTCGTACATTCCCCACACAGTTCTTTTCTTCATCCAACACCAAGACGGCGGGGTGGCGATATTAGTGTCTACCTCCTTCGGGGGGAGGTACTACACAAGTTTGCAGAACAGAAGGGGAGACTCTTGGCGCATAGGTTCAAATTAGGGGCCCTGACATTTACCATCGGGACGATTTACTGTCCGAATGAACATCAGGATAGCTTCTTTCAGTCAGCATTAGTGGACATAACAGCATCCCCGGACAGGATCATAATTTTGGGTGGAGATTTGAATATGGTGGCGGACTTGGCTGTGGATAGGTCGGCCCAGCGTTCCCCACAGACAGGGAAAATGTCACAAGGAGTTAAATCCCAACTGGTGGACCTGGATCTTCATGATCTTTGGCGCCACTTGCACCCCACGGATCGCGACTACTCCTTTTACTCTCACGCACACAAAACATACGCAAGGCTGGACCACCTTATAGTTACCGGCCCAGTCCGTGATCTAGCTACGACGTCGGAGGTGGGGGTCATCTCTCTGTCTGATCACGCGCCGGTCTCGGGGAGCTTCTCTCTGCCAGCTGATCGGACCCCCCGTGGGGTCTGGCGCCTCAGAGACGCTCTTTTACATAAGAAAACAGTTGTGCAAAGGGTTACGGCGGCGATCAGGGACTTCCAAACGCATAATGATAACGCAGATACTTCGGTGGCGACACAGTGGGCCGCACTTAAGGCGGTGGCCAGAGGGGAATTTATCGCGGTCTCCTCGGCGGAGAACAGGGAACGGAGACAGAAACGGGACGAGCTCACACAACAAAGTCAGGGAATTGGAAAAGGTGCACCGACGCACGGGGCCCCCAGGATTTGGAAACCGCTTAAGGCAGCGAGGAAGCTCCTGTCCTCCCTGGACATGGATAGGGCAGAATATGCAGCACTTCGACTGAAACACGCTTATTACACGGGAGGGGACAGGTGGGGCCGCCTTCTGGCGAACAAACTCAGGGTGGCCCATGAGCGCCATTGGGTGAAGGAGATTGCAGTGGGCAATGGCGGGCTGGTCGCGGAGGATGTTCAGATAGCGGAGGCCTTCCGCCGATTTTACGCGGACTTATACACTGGGGAGAGCCTGATGGCGCAGGATTCGGAGGACTACCTGGACTCAGTCACACTACCATCCCTAGACACATCTCAATCGGAATACCTCGAAAGGGAGATACGGGTCGAGGAGGTGATTGCTGCCATCTCCAGGCTTAAACATGGTAAGGCCCCTGGCCCGGACGGTTACACAGCGCTCTTCTATAGGACGTTCAGCGCCACGTTGGCTCCTATCCTGACTAAATTGTTTAATTCCTTCTCCGAACCGAGGGCGATCCCACCAGATCTCCTACAGGCCACAGTGTCGGTTATACCTAAACCAGGGAAGGACCGAACCCAATGCAGCTCGTACCGTCCGATCTCCCTTTTGAACGTGGATTTAAAACTTTATACGGGAGACAGACGGTGGACAACACCAAGGGGGTAGTACATACTCTGGAGAAGGCTTCCCGGATCCCCGGAGAAAGAATGCTCCTATCTGTTGATGCCGAAAAGGCGTTCGACCAGGTGCACTGGCCCTATTTGGAACGGGTTATGGCAAGGATGGGCATAGGTGAAAAATTTCGCACCCTGGTTTTTAACTGCTACCGGTTCCCGTCGGCGGTGGTGCGGGTGAACGGCTGTAGCTCTCAAAGGTTTGGCATTGAACAAGGCACCAGGCAGGGCTGCCCACTGTCCCCACTCCTTTTCGCGATATACATGGAGCACTTTGGCCAGAGAATCCGGCGGAACCCGGATGCGATTGGAGGGAGGATGGGGGGATATATTCACACGGTCCGCCTCTATGCGGACGATGTGATTCTGACCTTGGAGGAACCGAGGCGTGCTCTGCCTGCGTATATTGATGAATTGGAGGCTTTTTCACGGGTGGCTGGATTCAAAATGAACATGGGTAAATCAACAGCACTGGGCATCTCCCTGACTCCTGCAACACGGCGGGAGTTGCAGGGCCTCTTCCCCATGCATTGGTTGGCCCACCAGGTCCAGTACTTGGGTATCCTGTTGGCACCTACATTGCAAACCATGGTGACAGCCAATTATACGGGTTTGACTGGAATGATTAAGGAGGAACTGGGGAGGTGGAGCAAGGGATTGATATCGTGGCTCGGGAGAGTAGCAGCGGTTAAAATAACGGTCCTCCCACAGATTTTATATCTATTCCGGGCCCTGCCGTTGCAGCCGCCTAAAGGCTGGCTCCAGCAGACACAGTCGGCCCTGTCCCGTTTTATTTGGCAAGGCCGCAAGTCAAGGATGAGGAGGGTTCTCTCCACGTTGGCACCGGAATCGGGGGGACTGGGGGTCCCAGATTTACGCAAATATTTTCAAGCGGCGCAGCTTAGATACCTGGTCGAATGGAGCCGAAGGGAATCGGACAAGCACTGGCTGTTCCAAGATCAGGCGGTGGCGGGCCGTCCCTTACAAGAGGTGCCCTTTCTGCGTAGGGCTCATCGCCCTCCGAATCTCTACGCGTCTTTTGTGACGCGGGTTCCGCTGAGGGTGTGGGATGCTACTAGCAAGGCACACGCGCTTACCACGTTCCCCCCTCCGTTCACACATATTGCAGACAACCCGGACTTCACACCGGGGATTACCCAGGGAGCTTTTGCACACTGGCGTGCTGCCGGTTGCAGGGCCCTTTTCCATGTGTATGGACCGGACGGAGTTCTCCCTTTCCAGACTCTTAAGGAGGAATATGGTTTGGCTGAGATGGATAGGATGCGATACTGGCAGGTGCGACACTGGGCTTTGCAGCCATAGGTGCGTGAGCTGGCAGACAGGAAATTATTGCCGGACGAGAGGTGGTTAGTGACGCGAGCTTCGGATGCTAAGCTTATCACGGATCTTTACAAAATGTTACAGCCCCCCCCCCCCCCCCCCCCCACCCACACACTTTCATAACCCAGGTAGGGAACGCCGGAACAGAGAGCTGGGTAGAACGCTGAGCCATAAAGAGTGGGACCAGATTTCATATCGCGCACAACACTCTGCATACCATGTAGGACTAACTGAAACTTTCACTAAGGTGTCTACCTACTGGTATTACACTCCGGAGCGGTTGCATGAGATGGATAGACATATTGATAATACCTGTTGGCGAGAGTGTGGGCAACCTGGTACACTGACACATGTCCTGTGGGAGTGCCCGTTGTTGAGCCTCTATTGGAAGGAGGTGCTCGATGAGATCGACACCCGCTTTGAGATAGAGTTGCCCCGTTTCCCAGCATACGTCCTGTTGGGCTTGCCTAATGGGCTGATGTATCCACTAAAATCGCGCAGGGGTAGACAAATTGCAATAGCACTGGGCTCCGCCGTTCAGAACATTCTAATACACTGGCGGACCACCACTGTTCCATCCATCACGGGTTGGCTACATAGGTTATGGCATGTCCTGGGCATGGAGAAATTATCACTGATGATGGCCGGGGAAGTAGATCAATTCGAGGAGTTGTGGCGGCCCTTTCATGCATTACTGGCCACCGAGTTTAGGGAACTGACCTGTCCGAGGTACCTGAGGCTCTTGGGACTGACACCACCGCTGGACTTCACCGCTTAATAACCACAGGCTGGATAGAGATAGGGGATAGTGGGGTGGGCTGAGCGCAGAAGGTTTAGCCAGATAGGACACTGGACGGGGGTACTGGGAGGGGGGTAGGGGGGCCAGGGGGGGGTTGGGAAGGGAAGTTGGGGGGGGAGCTGTTTCTTTAAAGGGAAAGGGTACAGAGACTTCATTTCTACCTCAGGGTGTTATTTAATGTGATGTGGATGGAACCGGAGCCCACGCAGCCTCTACTGTACTTGCGGGACATATAGCATTATCTTGAAGATGGGCTCCCGGGGACACAGCACAAATGTCATTGCTTTAATGTCTTTCTTCTCTGTGTACTCTTTCAATAAAATACTTTAAACATAAAAGTACTGCTAGTATATATTCCCCCGTGGAGTGAACTTTCTTTTCATCTTTCTTTTTCTTTCGTCTGCCGCATGCACTGGACAACCATCTCTCCAACTCAGACTAGTATGTTTGTTCTGAAGGACATAGATGGCATACAAAGTGCACACACCCCAGATACATTTACTCCCCCTTTAATAGAGACACCCGAGTCTTGTTTGGTTTCCGCAGTGTTTACGTTTTTATTAAAAATACAGTTCAAGGCCAATTACTCCATTGGTCTACATTTCTTTATTATAAACTTTAAAACTTGTTTCTCAAAAATTACAGTATTCAAATATTCACACGTATATACATATTCATTCTATTTACAGCCCGTTCTCCAACGGGGCTTTGCTTGACCTTCGCCCTGTGCCAGCAGGCCACAACCAAGTTTGCCTGCTCTCCTTAATGTAACCGCCCTCCGGTTAACAGAGCCGCAGATAAATAATCTGCCACCACTTGTGGCACCCAACGGCTTCCAGGGTAGAGCTAGAGAATCCAGGGCCACCAGCAGGTCAACCCCAAATCTCCCGCCAGCCCGGAGCCCATGATGATTTAAGACCTATTCTGGGGGTATAAATGGCACTGACCAAAGGAGTCCCTGTGATACCTCTTGTCCAGGACCCCACGACCGCGCTTACTGAAGCCCTAATTCAGGGAAAGGTGGGTGGGTGACTTCTTTATGCGACGTCCGACTCCTGGGAGGTCAAGTGGACAAAGAGGGGGACCTAACGTGAGGCACGGGCTCTTAAGCTGCGCGCTCCAAACTACTTCCGGGTCGCTCTGACCCAGTTGGTGACGCGCTTCCTGTTTCTCTCTTCTATATCCCTTCCGGGTCGCGCGACCCGGAAGGGATTTCCCTACCTTTGTGGCCCTTTTGGCTGCCACTAACGGCGCCACGTCCCTTATGAGGGGTGGCGCCTTGCATAGATGGCATACAAAGTGCACACACCCCAGATAAATTTACTCACCCTTTAATAGAGACACCTGAGTCTTGTTTGGTTTCCGCAGTGTTTACGTTTTTATTAAAAATACACTCCATTGGTCTTCATTTCTTTATTGTAAACTTTAAAACTTGTTTCTCAAAAATCACAGTATTCAAATATTCACACGTATATACATATTCATTCTATTTACAGCCCGTTCTCCAACGGGGCTTTGCTTGACCTTCGGGCTGTGCCAGCAGGCCACAACCAAGTTAGCCTGCTCTCCTTAATGTAACCACCCTCCGGTTAACAGAGCTGCAGGTAAATAATCTGCCACCACTTGTGGCACCCAACGGCTTCCAGGGTAGAGCTACAGAATCCAGGGCCACCAGCAGGTCAACCCCAAATCTCCCGCCAGCCCGGAGCCCATGATGATTTAAGACCTATTCTGGGGTAAAAATGGCACTGACCAAAGGAGTCCCTGTGATTCCTCTTGTCCAGGACCCCGCCACAGGACGAGGCACTTACTGGCGGACTCGACCTCCCCCCCTGCACTCAAGAGCTTCCAAAATGGCCCCTAGCACTGTTTGTATAAAAAGTTCATTGCCCGCCTTTGAGAGGTGCACTCAGTCCGTAGCGTACAGTTCTGGCCTAGACGTTTGTATTAGTTTGTGCCTGATGGTACTAATGCTTGATTTCTGAAGTATTTCCGCCACTGACTCATTCAACCTTTTCACACACGTATTCACCGCCTTCGGAGGCGCGCCCCGTGCCCATACCTGCCTCGGAATGACTTCGGACCATAGCAAGATGGCATTCGTCAACATATTCCTGATAGCTGCCAGCCCAGTGAACAATGATTCTTTGACACCCCTCCTTCCCGCCGGGATCATGCCGTTGCCTCCACAATGCAACACCAGTACATCTGGGGTGGGCATGCCTCTGTTCATGGCTGCCCGCAGATCGTTAGGGGCATCGGCTAAATGCTGCCCCCCTATCCCCACCCAATGATGGTCCAACCCTTGGGCCTCCTGCACCTTTCTTTCCAGCAAACTTGTGAAGATCAACCCCGCCCTGCGAATAAAGGAGTGGCCGCACCAGCATATTTGGGGTCTTTTTGAATGACAATGATCAGAACTAAACGTGTACAACGAGGGAGGCACGCTACAACACTCAAACTAATTGCGGGCGGACGTAACGCTCGTAACACGCTGATTTCCAACGTCCTAATCTCCTAATAGTTTCTTCTGGGAGCCCCAGGCCTGCCGCTGTAGTAGGCGCCCCAATGCGGAATGAATGGGATGTGAAGTCAGTTGAATCTACGCCCAACCTCGTCAAAGCCAGCTTAACCACCCGTGTGAACTGAAATCTAGTGAGGGGATACCCGTCCCTATGCAACAAAACTCTGTCATCGCCCCCTTGCGGCCTGATTTGCAGGAACTCCCCTGTCAGTCTAACGGGACAGTACGACACCCCTGCTACACTGCCTAATTGTAACCACCTCCCCTTACCCAAGGGGTCTGTCTTTGATCTCCGTACCCTGACTCTCAGGACGTCCCCTGCCTCAATCAAGTCTCCACACCGTAAGCCCCTTTCCTTATCCGCCTTAGAGGCCGGGAGAAATTCCGAGATCCTGAGTGCCCCACAAAAGGCTAGTGCGTAAGCTACCCTAAATAGCTGGGTTTCGTAGGGGGAAAAACAAATCTTGGGCAAGGACTCCAGGATGTCTACCAGCCTGGTCACGTCTATGGGCCTTCTTGAATCCTTCGCCCCTGGGGCTAAACGTTCCCATCCCTTCACAGCTCTCCTCACTCTCTGGTCCTTTGTTGGATCTGCCACACCCTTTAAGCCTGCATAGAATGCTAATGCCGACAGTTGCCTCTTCATCATTGCCGCTGATTTCCCGCTGTCCCTCTGATGCACTATGAAGCCTAATACGCTCAAGGGTGAGAATAGCTCAACTAAACCTGCCCCTTTTAAGTAGTCTTGATAAAACTGCCACGACCTCTCATACATACTCTTAGTCTTGGGGGCCAAGGATGCAGTTATCAACTCAGGAGCTGCGGGGCACCAAGCTTCCATAGCCCCGCTGGGAAGTCCGTCATCTCTCTGTCTGCTCACGGCCAATGTGCGCGGAATTCTGGCAACTTAAAACGGGACAAGGCGTCAGCGGTGTGGTTGTCTACCCCCGGGACATGTCTTGCAGTAATATGTACATTGCGACGCAGGCATTGCAACACTAGTTCTTTCAATAGACGCAGCACCCATGTGCAAGTTGCTCTCTGATTGTTAATCGCCATCACCACTGACATGCTGTCTGACCAGAAAACAATGCGCCTGTTTGCTAGCGTGTTCCCCCACAGGTGCAGTGCCACTACTATGGGAAACAGTTCCAAGAAAGTAACATTGCGTGTCAGACCCTGACGTGCCCATTCCTCCGGCCAATGCTGCATGCACCACTTGGGACCCCAAATTGCCCCGAAGCCTACGCTTCCTGCCGCATCTGTTAACAGTTCAAGGTCTGCATTCGAGGAGCTCGGTTTCCGCCATATCACTGACCCATTAAAGTTCTCTAGGAAGTCCTTCCAAATGTTCAAGTCATACCTCACCTCGGCTGACAGCCTAACTCTATGGTGTTTTGCGCGGAGCCCTGACATTGCCCTTGCTATGCTCCTAGAGAATGCCCTGCCCATCGGGATGACTCTCAAGGCGAAGTTCAGTTGCCCTAACAAGACTTGCAGCTGATGTAATGTGACCTTCCTTGACCTTAAACAGTCCTCAATAGCAGCCTTGACGGCAGACACCTTTGACCTGGGTAGCCTACAAACCCCTTCTCTGGTGTCAATTTCAATGCCTAAGAATGTCAGGCATGTAGTCGGCCCTTCTGTCTTTTCTGCTGCCAGTGGAACCCCAAGGGCTTCAGCCAGGTGCTGGAAGCCCAGCAGGGCCTTCCTGCATGACTGCGAACCCTGAGGACCGAGGAATAGAAAATCGTCTAGGTAGTGTACCACTGCATGAGATTTATCCATTGAAAGGAATTTCTCCACCGCCCATTCTAAGAACCTGGCAAAAGATTCAAATACTGCGCACGCGATTGAACAGCCCATAGGCATGCACAGGTCAATTAAATAATCTCCTCTGAAGGTGAAACACAAGAACTTAGTATCTTCTGGATGCACTGGCAGGAGCCTAAATGCAGCCTCGATAAAGGACTTGGCCATTAGGGCCCCTTCACCCAGGGCCTGCAACTTTTCGATTGCGGTGTTAAATGTTGTATAACGGACCGTGCAAAGTTCTGGGTCAAGCTTGTCGTTGACAGATAGACCTGGGGGGCTCGACAAATTATGTATCGGGCGAAATTTCCCTTTCTCTTTTTTAGGCACTAACCCCAGGGGAGAGCAGACCAAATCAAGCTTTGGAGGTTGTTTGAAGGGACCCGCCACCCTCCCCAAGGCAACTTCTTTCATTATCTTATTTTCTGCTGCTTCCATATTCTGCAGCACAGAGCTCTGGTTGCGCGGGGGGACACTGGTGGGGGTAGCTGCAGACTGGATACGAAAACCGGATATAAAACCATTGTGTAAGAACTGAGCCTCTTGCAGCTTGTCGTACTTGTTAAGGAGGTGTGTCAGCACATGCGTCTTAATGGGAGTTGGCAGATTTCTCGGATGGCTGCGGTGGCTTCCCTTTAGCTGCGGCTTGGACCGGCTGCTCTCTTGGTCTTCCTGACTTCTTAAAGACCTGACCTCTGGATGAGTCGGGCCCCCACAGTAGGAGCAGCAATGTTTGAACCTACACGTAGCCCCTCTGGTGCACTCATTCTTGTTATACAGCCAGCAGGCCTGTTTTTTATCTCCTGCCCCCTTGTCGTTCCAAAAGGACTGATTGTTTGAAGGGTAAGTAGCTTTGTTCGCAGGTGCAGAGTAATAAAACACTGCATGCCATACATTAATCTCCCGCTGGTCCCACGCTATCCCGGGGTGTACTGCCTTCATTTGCCTTAACTTGGTGTCATATTGTAACCACCCTGTGCCCGGAAATTCAGAAGCCGCCACATGTATCAAAGATATGAAGCAGAGTGATACGAAGGAGAGCACGAATTATGAGCGCTGGTAAAAACCATTGATTGCACACAATTTTAAAGTGTCTATAAACTGTTTTTAAACTTGTAAATGCACTCACCTACCTAAATGTAAAGCGCATCCCCGGTCTACCGCCAAAAGTTTGGTTTGAGTGGAGGGACGGCGCCACGCCCACCACGGAGGAAGTGATTGTTACTTCCAGGGCACAACCAATCAGCGACCTGAAGCTGACTCCCCACAGGTTCTTAAGCCGCGCCCGTCTTTCCCTCTGTTGATTCTGAAGCAGAGTGATACGAAGGAGAGCACGAATTATGAGCGCTGGTAAAAACCATTGATTGCACACGATTTTAAAGTGTCTATAAACTGTTTTTAAACTTGTAAATGCACTCACCTACCTAAATGTAAAGCGCATCCCCGGTCTACCGCCAAAAGTTTGGTTTGAGTGGAGGGACGGCGCCACGCCCACCACGGAGGAAGTGATTGTTACTTCCAGGGCACAACCAATCAGCGACCTGAAGCTGACTCCGCCCCTGCCCCCTGCCCCTATTATCCATGTGTCCTCGACCGCGTAGCGGGCGCGCGCAGCGGGTGCGCCGATGTCGCGCCGAAGTCAAGCCAAAGTCCTGCCCGTCTGCGCCCGTCCGCGACCAGACGCGGCCAGCGGCCACGACCCTTGGCGCTGCCAGCCACTCCCATATTACTTACTCGAAAGAGGCTCTTCTGGCATGTATTCCTTCTACATGCTCAAAAGGCAAGAATTTAAACTGCACATACACCCCTTTTTCCTGTTCTGAATGTAACCTCTGTCTCCTGTCCATACCCTCTGAAATTGATTTGGAAACTGCCGACTTTCCACCAAAGCGGCATATACCAATTCCTCCTCAACCATTAGTCAACCACTGTTTTATCAGTTTAAATTGTAGGTCACTACCTAAACACAAAAGGGATATTTATGATCTTCTTTCTGATTTACAACCAGCTGCACTGTTTCTTACGGAGACCTGGCTGACCAATAGCTCGGGTCCAGACATTGCAGCTGCGCTACCTACTAACTATAGCTATATTAGCAAAAACAGAACACATAAAGAAGGGGGTGGTATCGCCATCATTTTTCAAAACTCCTATGTATGTCAATGGATGGATCTTGACATTCCCAATTGTGAAGCTGGTTCTTTTAAGCTTAAGTTATCTTCGAATTTCACTCTATCTGGTGCTTTAATATATCGAGCCCCGGGCACAGCCAGCACGTGGGCTGCTTCGTTTCCCGAGCTCATTGCACCATATCTACTAGAGGCAACCAACTTTTTGATAGTTGGAGACTTAAACATCCATCTAAATGACATCTCCAGTCACACCAGTACCAACTTTTTAGCAGATCTATCGGCCTTAAATCTCACCCTTCATAATGAAGGTCCAACCCATAAGGCAGGTAATCTCCTTGATCCAATCTTCTTCAATCAAGATAACATCATTTGCAAACCACCGAAGCCTATTCCTTGGTCTGACCACTATTTAGTGGAATTTACAATAGCAACACCACAGCTGACCATCTCTCGTAAAGCTTCATCTGGTCCCAGAGTGTTAAGGAACTGGAAAAAGTTGGATGCTATGAAGCTCAATACCTGTCTTAGGGACACCAGGCCCTTAATCAACACAACAAATATAGGAGATGCTACAACTATCCAAAACTGGCTCAGTTCTGCCATAAATACATGTCTTCCACAGAAAAATATAAACCAAACTCCACTCCATCCTCCTGCTCCCTGGTTTACTGATGCCCTTAGGCTGGAAAAAACAACCTGTAAAAATCTTGAGCGCAGATGGCGTGCACACTATGATCCCGCACAAAAATTATTATATAAAGCAGCCCTGCTGAATTACCATGCAAATTGTGCATTAGCTAGAGCCGAATTTGCTAAAACAACTATTGAAAATGCCCAAAATCGGCCCAAAGCACTTTTTAAAATCATCCGGGATTTATCTGGCTCATCCTGCCAACCAAAAGCACCCTCCCTAGACTCTGCACAGTGCAATGCTCTGGCAGAATTCTTTCAAAAAAAAATCGACAAAATCTATGAGGAGTTCAAAGACCCAAATAGTCCTCCATCAGTCCCGAACTCCCCGGAAAGCTTGTCCAAATCAGGAAAAGTTATTAATCACCCCGTCTCAGCCACTCACCCCCAGCTTCTAACCAACTGGGTCCCCCTGAACTTGTTTTCATTACACGAAATTATAAAAACTATTAAGTCTGGCTCTCCCCTTGACCCTTTCCCCCCCCAAATCCTTCCTTCACTTGACACCCCTTCCCTCACGCTCATTTTAGAGCTTCTGAACAGTTCTTTGAGAGAGGCTGAAGTCCCTAAAGCTTGGAAACATGCCATGGTCTCACCTCTTCCAAAGAAATCTACCGCAGATCCAAACGACCCCTCTAATTTCCGTCCAATCTCGCTGCTGCCCCTTTTCTCCAAAATTTTGGAGAAACATATTGTCTCCCAACTCACTCACTTCACAGAATCCAATCACCTTCTTCACACATCCCAATCCGGTTTTAGGACAGGTTTTTCAACGGAATCCACCTTACTTGGTGTCTCTGAAACCATACGTCGGCAAGTGGATGAAGGGGAGACCGTGGCACTTATATTACTCGACTTAAGTGCCGCATTTGACACGGTCTCCCACACCATCCTCCTTAACACCTTGCAAACCTATGGTATCACAGGACCAGCACTGGCTTGGCTTAGTAGTTTTCTCTCTGAGAGAACTTTTCAAGTATTTTCGGCCACATCCTCTTCTCAACCCCATAATCAACCTTATGGGGTTCCCCAGGGCTCGATACTCAGCCCTTTATTATTTAATTTATACGTCAGTCCCCTTGCCCGTTTAGCCGAACAATCTGGGTTGACAATTTACTCATACGCTGACGACACCCAGATTGTTTACTCACTCTCGGCAAATGCACATTCCAACCCATCTTCCCTCCATTTGGGCCTCTCCAACATTGCCAATTGGATGTTTGAGAATAAGCTAAAACTCAATGGAGGAAAGACGGAATTACTTTTATTTGGAAAACAAACCTCCTTGTGGGGCCCACAACATTGGCCCTCTCAGATGGGGCCGACACCCACCCCCTCTACCAATGCTCGCAACCTGGGCATCATTTTTGATGAAAACCTATCTATGAAACAGCAAACGGTCAGAGTGGCAGCTACGTGTTTTACCATACTCAAGTGGCTAAGGAAAATCAGGTGGATGCTCCCCCAGAATACACTAAAAACTGTAGTCCAAGCTCTAATTACTTCTAGGCTGGACTACGGCAATATCTTATACCTGGGAGTATGCAAGGATGTTACCAAGAAACTCCAAACAGTGCAAAATGAAGCTGTGAGACTGATATGCATGTTACCAAAAAGATCCTCTACGTCATCTGGTCTCCGGAGTCTCCATTGGCTCCGGATTGAACAACGAGCAAAATTTAAAGCTCTATGTTTCATGCATAGAATTAAGGCCGGTAAGGCCCCTGCATATTTGAGCTCCTTGGTTAAACAATACGTCCCTACTAGAACTCTACGCTCCTCGACTCAACATAAGTTCCAGGTACCCAGGATCAATCGAGTTAGACAAGGAGGTCGCTCTTTTTCCTATCTGGCCCCCTTGTTATGGAACTCCCTTCCAATCCAACTCCGCACAAATGAATGCTATTTGCAATTCCGTAAGAACCTGAAGACATGGTTGTTTAACCAATAACTAAACTTAATCTGCTCAACTGTCCCTTTCCCCTTGTTACCTGTTTCAGCCTCTTTCTTAGCGCCGGGAAACCTTAGGGTAGCTGTTGCGCTCTATAAAAATAAATATAATAATAATAATAATAATGTAACTGATTATCTGGGGGGCCAACGCGGGGTATCTCTCTACCATGATGGGAGCGTAAATGGCGAATCCTGTAATCCAATTCCTTATAGACCACTCAACATATACCTTTTTCTGCTTGTACTCTTCTTCCTTGCCTTCCCTAGTCTTACCAGGAACTACACCCGCATTGATGAGATCGAATACGTCAATATATTCCCCTCTTAGAATCTTTTCTGTAGTATCTGCGGGTACATGCCACGTGATTTCTGCAGATGGTGATAGTCATGGACGAGGAACCATAGATTAACGGGCTGTAAGCTAAAGACTGCTGCTCCGTCGGCACTGGCCCTCCCTGGATCTGATGAACTGCTGGCCCTGCCACATTTACGCCGGAGTTTGGTGTTTGCCCCTGAGAGGCCAAAGTAACTACATTTTGGGCTGGACCCATAACCCCCGGTCCTACAATTCCAGGGTAAGCTGTGGAGAATACCATTGTGCTAGCAGGGCAGTTACTAATTGCCTGTCCGTGTGAAGTTGTCGCTGTTACACCTGGGGATTGGGCTACCCCCCCAGACTGCACCCAGACTTGGCTATTATGCTACCAGACTGTGCGACTACAGGCGGCAAGGGTGTATGTGCGCAGGGCGCCTCCGCATTAGCAGCAAGCGCCACTCTCAAGTGCGCAGTGTTGGACTGACTGCTGCTTCCCCCAGCTGTGCCCGACTGAGGGATACTATTTTCTTTCGTAGCGTTAGGAATCAAGTCTATTGTCTCGAGCACCTCCTTCTCACCTGAGGATGCTGGTTGAGACTCGACTGCCCTGGGCCGCTTATCCTTAGACGCATCTTTAAGCCTTTCTGGTGTGCGCCGCGCTCGCTTGCCTCGCCCCCTTTCCTCTTGGGGATCCGCTCTTGCTCCTTCTCTCATAGTCTTTAATGCCCAGTCGACGCCTTTCTCCTTTGTGAATTCCAGCAGCTCCGTTAATGCGAGGTAGTCATCCCTTTTGGCTGTGGCCCCTTTGCCCTTCGTTGGCCGTTTCGGCAGCATTCTGCACTTCAAGACAGAAATGTGTTAGCGCTACTTTAAATTGACACTATACCTTCCGGATTACCCACTCGTTGTACCTGTTCATCAGCTTTTGTTGACTCACTGAGCCCACCAATTATAACAATGCAAAATGCTAGTAAACTCGGCTTTCGATGGATGTTCACCCGCCCTATTGCGGACTTTCCCTTGATTAATTACTCTTTACTGCCCCAAATGTTCATTTTTTACTTGCGTTTCTAGGTGGGCAGCTTGGTTATTCCTTTTTAGTAAGGACGTACCATTATTAGTTCAACGCTCCCCAGTTAACACGGGGTGTGTGAGTACCACGTGCTCTCCGCCCTCACTCAATGCGCAGCGGACCCCTTACAACTTTTGCCACAACCCGCCACTCATTCCGCAGCGGTGTTCAACCAACCCTCACTGTCCGCTCGCTGCCGTACACTCACGCATAATTCGCATAAACATCTTCCAGTACTCAATCACACTGCGAGGCCCACTCACCTGCACCTGAAGTCGGATGGATTTCACGCACCCCGGCTACCGCGACTCGGTTCCGCCTTGACTTCTTTATGCGACGTCCGACTCCTGGGAGGTCAAGTGGACCTAACGTGAGGTGTGGGCTTTTAAGCTTCGTGCTCCAAACTACTTCCAGGTCACTCTGACCCAGTTGGTGACGTGCTTCCTGTTGCTCTCTTCTATATCCCTAACCGGGTTGCGCGACCCGGTTAGGGATTGTCTTCCCTAACCGGGTTGCGTGACCCGGTTAGGGATTTCCCTACCTTTGTGGCCCTTTGGCTGCCACTAATGGCGCCACATCCCTTATGAGGGGTGGCGCCTTGCAGTGCACCTGTTTCATGGCATCTTGGGTATTGTTGAGAACTCCCTGTATACACCTTGTTTATTTTGAGTGGAGTCAGGCGGGTCAAGTGGCAATCATGAACTTGGACCAGTTTAAATAGAGAGGTATCAAATGGTCTTTTTACCCATTGACAGGCTGTATAGGCTACCAATCTATGGCCTTTCACCTTTGTAAGCAGCGTGGCCCTGGTGTCTTGCACTTTTAGTGTGTTTTTCACCTGTTATCCTCACCCAGTCGCTGCCCAGCATGTTGTAACTGGGTTCCCATGTATCATTGGCGCTTTAATTGTTCAGTGTAATAGTAACACACGCTGTGCTCTAGTCCACAGGACTGCCTGTGATTACAAAACTATATTTCTTACTAGCAGCCCGTCCCGACGTTGTCCAGGTATGAAATAGAATGTGTATAATGTGACACGCTCATTCGTGTGTTCCCCCACTTGTGGGCCATCGGCGACCGTCTAACAATTAGAATTGTGTGAGTCTTGAATGATTGTTTCCCGCGGTAAACACCCATTATTCCGCAACTCTCTTTCCGCATACCATCACTCCGCATACTTTCATTACGAAAGTACCATAACTCCGCAATGCCATTATAACGCATGGCATTACAATTTATATGCTTTTACCACGCATACATTTACAACAAAATTCGTTGTAAATGTATGAATGGTAAAAGCATGTTTTTTTTTAATGCTTGGATAAGGTAAGTATGGGTATAGGGGTATATGTTTTGGGGTATTGAGGTATATGTTTTGGGGTGTTTGGGTATTTTAAGGGTTCAGATATAGTTTTGGTTTATGGGGTACAGGGGTATTTTTAGGGTTCAGGGCTATGTTTCGGTTTTGGTGTACAGGGGTATTTTAGGGTTCAGGGATAGGTTTGGGTTTTGGGGTACAGGGTTTTTTAGGGTTCAGGGGTAGGTTTGGTTTTTGGGGTACAGGGGGTGTTTTTAGGGTTCAGGGCTAGGTTTGGGTTTTGGGGTACAGGGTTATTTTTAGGGTTCAGGGCTAGGTTTGGGTTTTGGGGTATTATAGGGTTCAGGGGTAGGTTTGAGTTTTAAGGTACAGGGGTATTTTTAGGGTTCAGTGCTAGGTTTGGGTTTTGGGGTGCAGGGGTATTTTAGTGTTCAGGGCTAGGTTTGGGTTTTGGGGTACAGTGGTATTTTTAGGGTTCAGGGCTAGGTTTCCCGAAGAGCGTTGGTTTGGGTCATAAAAAAATAAGAACAGCGGGAAACTAATATGTGATGATATTCCGCAAACCAACATCCCGCATACCATCACTCTGCAATTTTTATAATGCAGGACTATTACTCCGCAAAGCCATCATTTCTAAAACTTTTACAACGCATATGGCTTTATCACGCATGCCATTATAACGCAAATGCATGTGAGGTAAAGGCATATTCATTGTAAAAGTACATTATTAAAACATTAACCCCTTCCATGCTGATGACGAACCCCAGCCGTCATGCACTACGGTGCTCGTGTGCTGATGACGGCTGGGGTTCGTCACGGCCCGCCCCTGTTCGTGCTGTTTACAGCACACCAGGGGAATCGCGGCCGCATCGAAGGGGTTAAATATGTTTGTATATATGTGTGTGTGTGTGTGTGTGTGTGTATATATATATATATATATATATATATATATATATATATATATATCTATATCTATATCAAATCCAAACAGAGTTTGCCCTTGAGAAAAAAGCCTCCCAGCACGTTTGTACAGCACTTAATTTAATGGAAAACAGCAGCGTTGCACCAAGAATCCTGCTTTAGTAAATCAATCTTTTTAAACAACGGAAGAGGGTCTTGACTCGACACTCAGCAAGGCTGAGCCAATAATAACTAGAAAAACAACACACCTGCCTATGCTGAGCAGTTCTTTTCTAAACAATAATTAGAAGAATGTGCATGAAAAATAAGCATGAACACTTGCTTTAGGAATTGCAACATTTGTTTTAATCCTTTGCAGACTATTTTGTTTTTTAGTCTTTCTTTGTTTTTTAAGCATGAGAATACAAAAATAGTAAAGAGAAATACTATACATTTACATACAAACAAGGAAAAAATAGATAAACTTCGGTATGTACATCAATCACTCAAACTCACATTCAACACATTCTTGGCCATCCAGTCATACAAAAACATTCACACTGGTCCCATTGTCATAACACAGTTGTGAAAATGCAAGAAAAATGGCATTTGCTAATTACAAACGTTAGTCACAGTTTTTCAGTTCTTTCCAACAGAATGATTTTTTCAATCCTATGACATATCCTTGTAAATAATAATGACACGGGACCGGGTCAGGTCGACGCGTTTCGAACCCTATCGTTCCTAGGGTTCTCTTCAGGACCACAGTATTACTAAAAAAGAAGAGGAAAGCAATAATCACTACACCGAAACCTGGGAGATCAATGTCTCAACCGAAGCCCCGCTACACTCAGCCTACCTCAAAAAGTGGGTCAAGGCTCCTCAAGTAGTATGGTGAGACCGATGTATGTATTCCCAGCAAAGGAGAGAGAGCGAAGAAGTGCTGTGAAAGAGAATAAGTAACCTCAATCATACAAGCTCTCAGATATGTCTTTATGTCTGGGCTAGTGAGATCAAAAAGCCGGGTTCGCGCACTCACCTAAAGAGCAGCGCGTGTCTGCTGAACAGATGTTTGCCAGATGGGTTGCGCTCGGTCCGCGTAGCGTGTGGATCCGGCGTCCCTAAAAGAGGGAAGGTGGAAGCTATGCGTGAGGATTCGAAATTCGGGAGCAAGGCGCCAGTATAGCGGCTTCGACACCGCGCTTAAACGTGCCTTGGTCAGCTTACCTTGAAAAAGTATTCCAACACTCCAACGGTAATTCGGAAGTAATCGCTCCTCACCCTGCAGTCACTCGCAGGTTACTGAGGCCTCCCTGCAGTGTAACTCAAGAGAAGGCTCGCGCCCCAAGGGATGTAGGGAGTTGTAGTCTCATGTAAGGAGTTCTGGGAGATGAAGTCCTGTGGATGGTGTCATGGATAAGTTTTATAGATTTCAGAGATTTCGTTCAATCCATTGACCGCTGTGTCATATTTCATGATCAGTA
Organism: Lissotriton vulgaris; assembly: GCF_964263255.1. NCBI lineage: Eukaryota > Metazoa > Chordata > Amphibia > Caudata > Salamandridae > Lissotriton > Lissotriton vulgaris. The sequence continues at coordinate 78,338,109 of NC_141693.1, forward strand.
AGGCCTCTCTTTGATTCAATCTCATTTCCAAGTCCCCTCCTCTTGGGTCTTTTTCGATTTTGGACAGGACAGTCCATTTGAGACTGTTTTTGTCATGTTTATTCATCATCCAATGGTGTACCAAGGGCGCATTTTCAACTTCTCTACGAAGTCTGGATTTATGCTGCGTAATGCGTTGTCTGACCTCTTGGGTTGTTTTCCCAATGTATAACTTTGGGCAGGGGCATAGGATAGCATAAACAACATTCCTTGTTTTGCAGTTTGTGAAAGCTTCATGCTTCCAATGAATGTTGTTAAAGGAGAACACTGTTTCTTCCATGGTGTCATGACAGCAAATGCAAGTGCCACATTTGTGATGTCCTTTGGTTTGGGGAAAGCCGAATAGGCTTCTTAGAGTTGGTAGTTGTTTACTGGGTAATGCTGCCCTCACGACATGGTTGGCCACGCTCTTTTCCTTCTTAAAGGCAAATAACGGTGGATTCCTAAAGTCTTCATGCAGATCTTTCACTAGATGCCAATTAAGATTTATCAGCCTCTTCAGTTGATTTGCAGCAGGGCAGAAGGTTGAAACACACACCAATCGATTTTGCTCAGCCTTAACTTTTTTATGCATTAGTGTTTCGCGAGGCGTCCACCATGCTCTCTTAAGGGATAGCTTTAGAAGTTTTCTCGGATACCCTCTTTGGAGAAGCCTCTCCATGAGAGAATTGGCGTGATCAAAATAATCCTCTTTCCCAGAACAATTCCTTCGGATTCTCAGGAATTGCCCGAATGGTAAATTCTGTCTCAAACTTCGTGGGTGGTTACTAGTGAACAACAATGCCTTGTTCCTATCGGTCGATTTTCTAAATAAAGTTGTTTCCAGGCTTCCGTTACGGGGGACAACTTTGACGTCCAGAAATGTGATGGATTGGTTGGACGATGTGCAGTTAAATTTTATGTCGCTTGTGCGCCCATTAAGCCATTCAACAAACCCATTAAGGGTTTCCAAAGTCCCAGTCCAGATGAAGAAAACATCATCTATGTACCGCATATAATGCGAAATTTGATGACTGAATGGATTATCATTGTAGATGAATTTCTTCTCGTAGAGACCCATGAACATGATCGCTAGTTCCGGGGCAAATGGACACCCCATGGCTACTCCCTTCACCTGAAGGAAGTAGTCAGAGTCGAAAGTGAAAAAATTCTTTTTTAATGCGAAGGATGCCAGCTGTAAAATGAACTCAGAAGGGACCTGACAAGGTCTGGCACGTGTGTCCAAGAAACATGAAAGTGTCTCAAGGGCCTGATCTTGAGGAATCTGCGTGTATAATGACACGACGTCTAGCGTCACTAGAAGTTGGGAACTTTGTTCGAAAGGTACTGTGCTGATTCTTTGCAGGAAGGCCGTGGTATCTTGAAGGTGTGCTGGAATCTCCTCAATGAAGGGTTTAAGGAAAAACTCAATATACTTCGCCACTGGTTCTAATAAGGACTCACACCCAGAAACTATGGGGCGTCCTGGCGGGTTAACTTCATCCTTGTGAATCTTAGGTAATAAATAAAAAACTGGAGTACGTGGATTCTTGTTCTGTAGAAAAATCAGTTCCTTGGGTCCGACGAACCCTAGATCAAATCCTTTCTGGATCGCTACAAATAGTTCACTCTGAATTTCAAGTGTAGGATTTTTTGTGATGCGTCTGTAGCATGAGTTGTCATCCAGTTGACGAAGTGCTTCCGTTTTATATTTATTAATGTCCCAGATCACCACTGCTCCCCCCTTGTCTGCTTGCTTGACTACTATGGTTGTGTCATTTTTTAAGGTTGTTAGAGCCTCTTTTTCAGCTTTGGCAAGATTGAATTTCACAAAGTTCCTCTTCTTTTCTAGGGCTGATATTCCTGATAGAACTGTTCGTTCGAACGTGATGATCTCTTTGGGAATTTTTGAGCCGGCAGGGCAAAACGTGGATTTCTTCCTTAATCCCGTTACTTCTGGTTGATGTTCCTCGCATATGTCCAAAAAGAATGTTTTTAATCTTATCTTACGACAGAATTCCAAAGTTTCTAACTTCATCTTAATGAAGTCTGTGGGTCTCGACGGGACAAATCCAAGGCCCTTCGTCAAGATAGATGTTTCAGCCTCATTTAGGGTTCTGTCAGATAAGTTAAAGATGGATGGAAGGTCTAATTCTTGTAGAATCGGGACCTTGTCCTCATTTCCCATGGCTGGACGGGACGTGACCGACCTCTGGGTTTCTGGGGGCCTTGTCCTAAAAAAGGTGCCTGGTTTTGTTGTTGTCGTTGTCCCTGATCTTGTGGATTGCTTTGCCTGTTTTGATAGGATCTATTAGTATTGTTAGAATCACTTCCCGAAGAAGATGTATCCGAAAATGACACGAATTTCCGTCGGGATCGACCTTGGTTATCCTGGAGAAACCTCCTTGACTCAGGGTTAGAATAAAAGTCTTTTCTCAAGTAGGGGTAAACGGACTCCAAAGAGAAATTTTTCTTGTCCAGCTCGAATTTATTGTTTTTTTGGGCAACCGTGAAGTCCTTAAATTCGCCGATTTCTTTTTCCACCTTTTCCAGGAGTCCTTTAGAGTCAGTTATAAGTTGATTGTCTTGAATTTCTTTCTCAAGTGCTGCGATTTCTTCAAGTTCTTTGACTGAAATTCTGTGTGCGGTTTCAATAGTAAGGACCATCAGGTCCCTACTGCACTTTGTTTCAACCCCACTGAATCCTTTTTTGTACTCAGGGTCGTCCGTGAATACAACCGGGATGTTGCGAATTTGAAGTCCTGCGGGAATCGTGCCTGATTTTAAATGCTGGAGTAAAAAATGTCCATGGAGATCCGTTCTGATTTGTTTTTTACGTAAACGTATGAGTTTTTCGGATTCGTTGACGGTATTAGCCAAAGCTGAAAAAGAGGCTCTAACAACCTTAAAAAATGACACAACCATAGTAGTCAAGCAAGCAGACAAGGGGGGAGCAGTGGTGATCTGGGACATTAATAAATATAAAACGGAAGCACTTCGTCAACTGGATGACAACTCATGCTACAGACGCATCACAAAAAATCCTACACTTGAAATTCAGAGTGAACTATTTGTAGCGATCCAGAAAGGATTTGATCTAGGGTTCGTCGGACCCAAGGAACTGATTTTTCTACAGAACAAGAATCCACGTACTCCAGTTTTTTATTTATTACCTAAGATTCACAAGGATGAAGTTAACCCGCCAGGACGCCCCATAGTTTCTGGGTGTGAGTCCTTATTAGAACCAGTGGCGAAGTATATTGAGTTTTTCCTTAAACCCTTCATTGAGGAGATTCCAGCACACCTTCAAGATACCACGGCCTTCCTGCAAAGAATCAGCACAGTACCTTTCGAACAAAGTTCCCAACTTCTAGTGACGCTAGACGTCGTGTCATTATACACGCAGATTCCTCAAGATCAGGCCCTTGAGACACTTTCATGTTTCTTGGACACACGTGCCAGACCTTGTCAGGTCCCTTCTGAGTTCATTTTACAGCTGGCATCCTTCGCATTAAAAAAGAATTTTTTCACTTTCGACTCTGACTACTTCCTTCAGGTGAAGGGAGTAGCCATGGGGTGTCCATTTGCCCCGGAACTAGCGATCATGTTCATGGGTCTCTACGAGAAGAAATTCATCTACAATGATAATCCATTCAGTCATCAAATTTCGCATTATATGCGGTACATAGATGATGTTTTCTTCATCTGGACTGGGACTTTGGAAACCCTTAATGGGTTTGTTGAATGGCTTAATGGGCGCACAAGCGACATAAAATTTAACTGCACATCGTCCAACCAATCCATCACATTTCTGGACGTCAAAGTTGTCCCCCGTAACGGAAGCCTGGAAATAACTTTATTTAGAAAATCGACCGATAGGAACAAGGCATTGTTGTTCACTAGTAACCACCCACGAAGTTTGAGACAGAATTTACCATTCGGGCAATTCCTGAGAATCCGAAGGAATTGTTCTGGGAAAGAGGATTATTTTGATCACGCCAATTCTCTCATGGAGAGGCTTCTCCAAAGAGGGTATCCGAGAAAACTTCTAAAGCTATCCCTTAAGAGAGCATGGTGGACGCCTCGCGAAACACTAATGCATAAAAAAGTTAAGGCTGAGCAAAATCGATTGGTGTGTGTTTCAACCTTCTGCCCTGCTGCAAATCAACTGAAGAGGCTGATAAATCTTAATTGGCATCTAGTGAAAGATCTGCATGAAGACTTTAGGAATCCACCGTTATTTGCCTTTAAGAAGGAAAAGAGCGTGGCCAACCATGTCGTGAGGGCAGCATTACCCAGTAAACAACTACCAACTCTAAGAAGCCTATTCGGCTTTCCCCAAACCAAAGGACATCACAAATGTGGCACTTGCATTTGCTGTCATGACACCATGGAAGAAACAGTGTTCTCCTTTAACAACATTCATTGGAAGCATGAAGCTTTCACAAACTGCAAAACAAGGAATGTTGTTTATGCTATCCTATGCCCCTGCCCAAAGTTATACATTGGGAAAACAACCCAAGAGGTCAGACAACGCATTACGCAGCATAAATCCAGACTTCGTAGAGATGTTGAAAATGCGCCCTTGGTACACCATTGGATGATGAATAAACATGACAAAAACAGTCTCAAATGGACTGTCCTGTCCAAAATCGAAAAAGACCCAAGAGGAGGGGACTTGGAAATGAGATTGAATCAAAGAGAGGCCTTACTGATCATGAAATATGACACAGCGGTCAATGGATTGAACGAAATCTCTGAAATCTATAAAACTTATCCATGACACCATCCACAGGACTTCATCTCCCAGAACTCCTTACATGAGACTACAACTCCCTACATCCCTTGGGGCGCGAGCCTTCTCTTGAGTTACACTGCAGGGAGGCCTCAGTAACCTGCGAGTGACTGCAGGGTGAGGAGCGATTACTTCCGAATTACCGTTGGAGTGTTGGAATACTTTTTCAAGGTAAGCTGACCAAGGCACGTTTAAGCGCGGTGTCGAAGCCGCTATACTGGCGCCTTGCTCCCGAATTTCGAATCCTCACGCATAGCTTCCACCTTCCCTCTTTTAGGGACGCCGGATCCACACGCTACGCGGACCGAGCGCAACCCATCTGGCAAACATCTGTTCAGCAGACACGCGCTGCTCTTTAGGTGAGTGCGCGAACCCGGCTTTTTGATCTCACTAGCCCAGACATAAAGACATATCTGAGAGCTTGTATGATTGAGGTTACTTATTCTCTTTCACAGCACTTCTTCGCTCTCTCTCCTTTGCTGGGAATACATACATCGGTCTCACCATACTACTTGAGGAGCCTTGACCCACTTTTTGAGGTAGGCTGAGTGTAGCGGGGCTTCGGTTGAGACATTGATCTCCCAGGTTTCGGTGTAGTGATTATTGCTTTCCTCTTCTTTTTTAGTAATACTGTGGTCCTGAAGAGAACCCTAGGAACGATAGGGTTCGAAACGCGTCGACCTGACCCGGTCCCGTGTCATTATTATTTACAAGGATATGTCATAGGATTGAAAAAATCATTCTGTTGGAAAGAACTGAAAAACTGTGACTAACGTTTGTAATTAGCAAATGCCATTTTTCTTGCATTTTCACAACTGTGTTATGACAATGGGACCAGTGTGAATGTTTTTGTATGACTGGATGGCCAAGAATGTGTTGAATGTGAGTTTGAGGGATTGATGTACATACCGAAGTTTATCTATTTTTTCCTTGTTTGTATGTAAATGTATAGTATTTCTCTTTACTATTTTTGTATTCTCATGCTTAAAAAACAAAGAAAGACTAAAAAACAAAATAGTCTGCAAAGGATTAAAACAAATGTTGCAATTCCTAAAGCAAGTGTTCATGCTTATTTTTCATGCACATTCTTCTAATTATTGTTTAGAAAAGAACTGCTCAGCATAGGCAGGTGTGTTGTTAGTAAATCAATCAGCAGCTTCTGCCAGACGCGTTTAAGTTTACTTTCTTCAGTGGCTGATGGTGCTCGAAATTCCATGCCCCAGGTGCTTCTACTTTACTTAAGGTGAACCTCCCCCAGTGGGCGTTGCCGTAGCACACAGCATGCTGGTTCACGTAGTTTGCACAAAAAGCTGAAGGGCTCCTCCAGCCCTTCACGAATAATGCCTCTGAAGAAAGGACTGATTCCTGAAACACGTCAGGCTTTACATGTTTGAATATTGCTCTGAAAGCATCCAAGGAGCGAGCTGTGAAATGGATCCAAAATAAACGTGCTGAATTGAACTTCGTGTGGCTGTGCTTCAATGGGGCTTCCTGTGTTTGAATTTGATATATATATATATGTATATCACTATCACTATTGATGAGTAGGTTGGACTACGGTAATTCACTGTTTGTGGGAATGGCAGACTATCTATTTTCCAAATTGCAGTTGGTTCAGAATGCCGCTGCCAAAGCCATCTGTAATAAAAGGAAATACGACTCAGCCAAAAAATGCATGCGTGAGCTCCACTGGCTCCCATTTTTAAACTGTTGTGTATTTCTCACAAAGTACTTCACGATACAGGCCCCATCATCCTACATGACAGGATCAGATTTCATAAACCCTCTAGAAACCTACGATCTATGACCTCAGGAAGAGCATCCATCACCCGAGCTCGGACTATCAGGATGGGAGAGAGGGCATTCTCTCACATTGCCGCAACAAAGTGGAACGAGTTACCTCCTAAACTCAGAACTACTGACTGCTTCCTTTCATTTAGGAAACAACTAAAAACATTCCTTTTCCCCAGGCCAGATCAATAATTTCCAATTAGTGCTGTCGTCAAGTCACTTGCAATTCTTTCTCAGCGCCGTGATGTCCTTTCAGGATGAATGTTAGCGCTTTACAAATAAAATAAATACAAATACAAAATAAATACAAATATATGTATGTAATAATATAAATATATATATATATATATATATATATATATATATATATATATATATATATATATATATTCACTGAAAAAAACCACAGGTTTCACACCAGTTATAGTTAGGAATTAGCATTTAAAAAACCTATTAAATTCACTGAAAAAACCATAGGTTTCACTCCAGTTATAGTTAGCTGGAAATTTTCCTGACATAAAACCATTGAAATTCCCACGTTATAGTTAGTTGGACTCACTATAACTTGCGCGCCTGCTTGCTGGTGACAACCACAATTGCCCCAAAAAACCCAAATTTTTTCCTTATTTTTTTTTACTCCAGTTGAGCCATTTTCAATTCCCTGTTTTTTGTTTCTCCCCATAAAAATAACAAAAAAATACAAAATATTTCATAAAAGCCAAAAAAAGTACAACATGTCCAAAAAACATTAAAAAAATATAAAACAACAAAAAGAAGGAAAAAAACTGTTCTTTTTAGAACTACCTCCAAATTATAAAAAAGGCTAAATTTTTTTAAAACTCTTATTATTCTTTTTTCCCATGGAATGCTTCCGGTACGCTCCGCGGTGCGCGTACCGGGCGCTCCCCCGCGCAAACCAAAAAAAAAAAAGTTTTTGCCCCGCGGGGCCCTTTTATAGCCCCCACATCAAACCTAGCGGGTCAGGGGGGTCTACTCTGCCCCCTTATGGCCATTTCCCCCTTTGTCTTTGCCACCTCTTGTGTCTCGATCCTACCGATATATTTATATATATATATATATACGGTATGTCCAGTTCCCAACGAGAGTAGCACAGCGCAATCGGCCACACCAACAAACAGGAACCGGCGAGACCCAAAATGGTGCAAATTGATTTTATTTAATAATCAGCCCAGCACCAGTCGGCCATGACGCGTTTCGGCTAGAGATAGCCTTGATCACATATATATATATATATATATATATATATAATTATACATTTTTTTTTATTTAATTAAAACAATTAGGGCCCGATGTAGGTAATTTCATTTTACCACTTCTTAAATACCGATTCAGTATTTAAGAAGTGGTAAAATGGAGGGGGGGGGGTGTAGGTATTACAGATTCGGTAAATACCGAATCGTTGAGATTCGGTATTTACTGATTAGGTAAATACCGATTTGGTAATGCCCATTGATTCCTTTGACACCCTCTAGCACCCCAAATACAGGCATGTGTGCCATGTGGCACACAGACATGCCCTAAGGGCATGTCTGTCTGTCACATGGCATAGGTGTGCATGCACACATGTGCATGTTCAAGTTCAAGAATTTGTATAGCGCACTACTCACTCAGAGGGTCTCAAGGCGCTTGAGGGAATGATCGGTGCATTACTTATCAAAAAGCCAGGTTTTTAGCTGTTTTCTGAAGGAGAGGTGGTTCTGTGTAAGACGGAGGTGAGTGGGGAGGGAATTCCAAGTCTTGGCCGTTAAGTAGGAGAAGGATCTTCCTCCCATGGTGGATCTATGGATGCGTGGAATTGCGGCGAGGGCTTGGTTGGATGATCGTAGTTGGCGGGTGGGTGTGTAGAAGGATAGTCGGGTGTTGAGGCATTCTGGTCCTAGGTCGTAGAGGGCTTTGTGTGCGTGGGTGAGGAGACGGAATGTGATTCTCTTGTTTACGGGAAGCCAGTGGAGGTCTTTCAGGTGACCAGAAATGTGGGTATGACGGGGGATGTCTGGCTGAGACGTTTTGGATGCGTTGGAGTTTTTTCTGTAGTTCGGCTGTGGTTCCGGCGTAAAGGATATTTCCATAATCCCGTCGACTAGTGACCAGTGCGTGGGTGACTGTGTTTTTTGTTTCGGTGGGGATCCAACTGAATATTTTTTTGTGCATGCGTAGGATGTTGAAGCATGAAGATGAGACGGCGTTGACTTGTCTGGTCATCGAGAGGGAGGAGTCTAGGATGAAGCCTAGGTTACGTGCGTGATCTGTAGGTATGGGTGCTGTACCCAGGGCCGGTGGCCACCATGAGTCGTCCCAGGCAGAGGGGGATGATCCTAAGATGAGGACTTCCGTTTTGTCCGAGTTTAGTATTAAGCGGCTGTTCTTCATCCAATCGGCTACTTTTTTCATTCCTTCGTGTAGATTGGTTTTGGCGGTGTTTGGGTCTTTGGTGAGGGAGAGGATCAGCTGGGTGTCGTCTGCGTAGGAGATGATGTTGAGGTTGTGTTGTTGCGCGATGGATGCGAGGGGACTCATGTTGACGTTGAAGAGGGTGGGACTGAGCGATGATCCTTGTGGTACGCCGCAGATGACTTCAGTGGCCTCTGATTTGAATGGGGGGAGGCGGACTCTCTGGGTTCTTCCGGCGAGGAACGAGATGATCCAGTCCAGGGCTTTTCCTTGTATTCCGACGTTGCTGAGGCTTTGTATGAGGTTGCTGTGACAGACTGTGTCGAAGGCTGCTGAGAGGTCAAGTAAGATGAGGGCAACTGATTCTCCGTTGTCCAGTAGTGTTCGGATGTCGTCTGTAGCTGCGATGAGGGCGGTTTCGGTGCTGTGTTTGGCTCGGAAGCCGGATTGTGAAGGGTCGAGCGATTTGTTGGATTCGAGGAAGGCGGCGAGCTGACTATTGACGGCTTTCTCAATGACTTTGGCCGGGAAAGGGAGGAGTGAGATGGGGCGGTAGTTCTTAAGTTCCGAGGGGTCAGCTGTGGGTTTCTTCACGAGGGCGCTGAGTTCGGCATGTTTCCAGCTTTCCGCGAAGGTAGCGGAGTTGAGGGAGCAGTTGATGACATTGCGGAGATGGGGTGCGATGATGGAGTCTGCTTTGTTGAAAATGTGGTGGGGACATGGGTCGGTTGGTGAACCTGAGTGGATGGAATTCATCAGGCGGATGGTGTCTTCAGTAGTGATTGGGTTCCAGGCGTAAAGGTTGTGAGAGTGCTGTTTTTGTTCGGAGGTGGTTGGAGTGGTCTGTTGATCGGTCTGGTTTTCAAAGCTGTTATGTATGTCGGCCATTTTGTTGTGGAAGAAGGAGGATAAAGAGTTGCAGAGGTCTTGGGAGGGAGTGATGTCGTTGGTGCCGGCGATGGGGTTGGTAAATTCTTTGACGATGTTGAATAGTTCCTTGCTGTTGTGGGCTTTGTTGTCGAGTCGATCCTTGAATGCGGATTTCTTGGAGGATCGGATCAATTGGTGGTGTTTGCGGGTGGCGTCCTTGAAGGTGGTCAAGTTGTCAGTGGTTGGGTTTTTTCTCCAGGTTTTCTCGAGGGTGCGACATAACTTTTTGGATTTCTTAAGGTCATCGTTAAACCAGGGGGCATTTTTGCTACCATGTTTGATCTGGTGGTTTTTAGAGGGTGCTAATTCGTTTGCGCTGTGGGTGATCCATTGTGTGAGGTTGGTGGCAGCTTGGTTTGGATCCGATGATATGGCAGGAGGGTTTTGGTTAAGCGATGTGAAGAGTTGGTCGGTGGTGATTTTGTTCCAGTTTCTTCGAGGAATAGGTTGTGGGGGGTTGTGAGTCGAGGTCTTTTTGTAGCTGAAGTGGACGCAGCTGTGGTCCGTCCAATGGAGAGCAGTGGTGTGATCGAAGGAGATGTGTTTGCTGGAGGTGAAGATAGGGTCAAGCGTGTGTCTGGCTAGGTGGGTGGGGGTGTCAACAAGTTGTTTGAGTCAGAGATTGGCCAGGTTGTCCAGAAGGGTGGTGGTGTTGCTGTCGTTTTTCTTTTCCAGGTGGAAGTTGAGGTCTCCCAGTAGGATGTAGTTCTCGGATGTGAGGGCATGTAGGCTGATGAAGTCAGTGATGTCTTCGTTGAATTGTGTACAGGTTCCTGGTGGTCTGTAGATGAGGGTGCCTCTAAGTGTGGTCCTGGAAGTGAAGGTGTTGGGCGGCCGCAAGGTTGTCGTCGGAGCTGGTCGTGATTCGGATGGTGTTCTTATGGACGATGGCGATTCCTCCTCCTGTTTGGTTGATGCGGTCTTTTCGTATGATCTTGTAATTGTCCGGGATGGCTATGGCGATGTCGGGTGCTGATGAGGCGTTCATCCATGTTTCAGTAAGGAAGGAGACGTCCGGTGATGTAGTATCGAGTAGATCCCAGAGTTCAGTGGCGTGTCTGTGGACCGAGTGGGTGTTCAGCAGGATGCACTTCAGGTGGTTAGAGTCAGAGGTGTGTTTGGAGGAAGTGGATTTGGTGTGTGTCCTGATGCAGGTAAACTTGCAGGAGTGGCAGGCGAATGGTCCATGGGTGTGTCCTGGGGTAGCTTCACAGCCTTGTGGTGTGCGTCCGGGGTTGAGGGCAAAGAGGGTATCGGCGTCGTACGTTATTCGGGTGGAGAGGGTTTTGCGAGGACCAGGGGGTCTGGCGCTGGGCGCGGTCCAGGCGCGGACGGGCTTACCTTTGGCGCACCTTCGGCGCGCATAGGGCGTGACCGCTGCGCGTGAACGCTTCGCACAAATGCATCTGTCATAAATGGATAGTGGAAGGGGAGGGGCGAGGGAGGGTCAGCTGGGAGGCGGGAGCGCGGTGGAGCTACGGGCTAAGAAGCACAACAACAACAAAATGGCTGCAACAGGTAGAAAGCGAAACTGGGCGAGACTGAGGCACAATCGAGCATAAAGTACTTTAAAATTAAGCAATGCGAACAGAACAATGCGCTGATGGAATATGCAGCACTACAGATGTCAATTACACAATGCAGGCAGCGGCAGCAATGCGGGGGTATAATATCGCTAATGAGAGGCAGCAGAGCGCAGACGCGGTGGTTAGAGTCAGCTGGAAGGCGCTACGATACCGCAAATCTGCTTCAAAGCGCTGTGGTATAACCAAATCACCAAGCCTTGGGAGCGTGGGGAAGCGAACTCTTCTGAGCGAGTCAGGAGAGTCCTGGTATTTTACCACCCAATTGGATTGGGTGGTAAAATACCGAATCTGACAGGCCTTTGGAACTCAGAAGAGTCCCACCTACATATAGGAGTTACCGAATCGGTAAAAATACCGATTCAGTAAATAGGCCGCCTACATCCAAAAAAAACATTTACCGGTCGGTAACGGCCGACTCGGCCGTTACCGGCCGGTAAATGGCCACCTACATCGGGCCCACATTCTTTTAAATTGCATTATTTATATTATTTGTATTTATTTATTTTATTTTATTACCTTTTACACCCTAAAAACTAATCCCACCCTGTTCCCTTTAAATACCCCTGCACCCCATTATCACGCCCACAGCATTTGTCACGGTCCCAGCCTGTCACGCCCCCAGCGTGCCCCTTGATGCGGTGCAATTGCGTAATTGGCGCTTGTATGTACGACTCACATGGCATGAAGGGCGGAACGTACCACACGCCCCAGCGTTTGTCACGCCCCCAGCACACGCCCACAGCAGAACGCAGACACGCCCACAAGGGACTACTTTGCTGGCACGGTTCTTTTACCTTTTAAATGTATATGGTGGCAGTCTGCATAGCCTATGTCCTTCTGCTACAACTGCCCTTTCCAACGCTGTATTGGGTGTTGTGATTGGTGCTGTGGTTACTGAGATTACCCGCCTCAAAGGTTTGGGCTCTCTCTTTATAATATTAGTATGGATAAAAGGGTGTAAGTGAGGTTAATTATGTTATCCTTTAAACAGTGTTTGTTTTGTTAGACCAACGTGATTTATGTGTGTTTCAGGTGTAATGATGTGAAGCCTCAGTACCCAGAGGTGGTCAAGATCTATAAAGGTAAATACATTTGGGTTTATTATGGATATTTGATGAAAATTACATCGTTTTTATAGTTATATGCTTGGTATACGGCTCACACATGCCAATAGAGCAAAACATCTAACTATACACGCAGCCCGAGACCAATTACTAATCAGTTCAACTCAAAATTGTACAAGCAAAAAAAAATATTTGGGGCTGATTCACAGAACTAATCTGAGACAAAATCCTAAACGTACTAGTTTTGGTATTCACAGAAGGCATTTAGTAGTAGTAAAGTTAGTATTTTGTCTCATGTTAGGATTTTGTCTTACATTTGGATTTTGTTTTAAGTTTTGGTTTTAAGACAAAATACTAATATAAGACAAAATACTTCCAGGCTGACACACCAACCATAGATGCTGAAGCTCCTGCATGCAGACGCTTCAGCTGACAGTGGTCTAAACATCCCTTGCGGGTTGTCCAACCCAAGACGGGTTCCCACACTCTCTTGCTTCAGGTAATGGGGTTAGACTAAACCTAGAGGGATTCTTGGCTTCACACCTACTCACATAATAGGTACACTTGGGTACATCTAGACATGCATTTTAGGAGTATGCGCTTTCTTTTTAAGATGCATTTTATATCCACGTATGTGTTAATGACTATTGCAAAATGGTAGAACTGTACTATCCTTTTATATTCACTGTACTGCTGATCATATATATCTGCTACCGTCTAACGGTTGTTACAGCACATATATTATACACTAGAAGAACAACTGTGCAATAAATACTTATTGTAACACGCCCGACTGTTTCTTCTGCGTAACTCTCAGAGACCGAATAAGTGAGCACGAGTGACTGAGCGAAAAGTAGTACATTGTTTTCACGATCCTGGGGGATCCGGGTTGTATGTTCTAAGGTTGCCAGAAACTATTCTCTCCCGATAAGAGGAGATTCTAGTGGCACTGTGAGCTAGCTAATGCAAACAGGCTAATATTCTCTGTGGGTGTGCAAGGAATCTGACTGCCACTAAAAACCCACAGTTTGTTATCCAAACGCACAGATTCGTTATTGGAATATATGAACTACACGACAGTATGAGTGGGTCTGTGAGTAAGTGCATGAGTCTCTGAGTAGATGGGTCTATGAGTGAATACATGAGTCTGAGTAGATGTGTCAATGCGTCTGAGAGGGTCTCTGAATGAGTGTGTGAACCTCTGAATGGGTCTGTGAGTGAATGCACGAGTCCGAGTGGGTCATTGTGTGAGTGATTGAGTACGTCTTTTAGTGGGTGCATGAGTCTGAGTGGGTGAGGGAGTCCCTCAGTGGTTCTTTGAGTGGATGTGTGATTCTCTAAGTGGGTCTGTGAGTGGGTGTTTATGTATTTCTTTTATTTATTCAGGGGTGGGGAATTCCTATCTCCCGACGCCCGAGACATCTAGATTTCTTAGGAGGGCAAGAGGTTTTAATTTGTATTTTGTCCAAAGGACAAGTAGACAGTTTTATGGTAATCCGATACACAGCTGTGCAACCCTGTAGGTCACAGCCAGTTAATAAGATGCTCTGAGCAGTTTATTGGCAGTGAAAGGGTGAATGCAAAAGCTGGGGCCTGCACTTTAATTTCCCCAGAACAGAACAACAAAATAATAAAGCAGAGCTCGAAGTTGGAAATAGCTTGTGCTGGTGTAGCTTCCAGGCCCCATGTAAGAGGCTGCCTTATCTGCCTCTTGGCCCCTTGCTCTGACTTGAACTGTATGACCCCTGCCTTGTGTTCTCTGCTCCACTCCTGCGCCTCATCTTTAACTCACTTTGCTTTCCCTTCTCATGCACCCCCTCCTTTGCACTTTGCCTTTCCTGTACACCTTATGTTACACCCGGTGCCTGAACCTGCTCTCCCCACCCCACCCCCCTTAGCGGCCCTCTCTGACATCTCTGACCCGCTCCCCTTGGCCTCTCATATCTTACACATCGAGGGCCCCATGGGCTTTCATGCAGGCCTAAGGCCATCCCCAATTCTGTCCTTGCACTAGGCCTCTCATGTCACTTTGTGCCTGCACCAGGGGCATTGTGAACACACTGCAGTAGAAACTACAGCAGCTGTGAACTTTTTGATGGGCCTCTTCAGTCTGCTGGTCCGCAGACAAAGGCCCATAATGGACTTGAAAGGGTGGGTGGGTGAGTGAGTGAAAGGGTGGATGAATAGATGCATGTATGAATGAGTGAAAGGGTGGATATACAGATGCATGGATGAATACGTGCAAGAGTGGATGATAGATGCATAAATTAATGAGTGAAAGGGTGAATGGATAGATGCATGTATGAATAACTGAAAGGGTGGATGTATAAATGCATGGATGAATACGTGCAAAAGTGGATGATAGATGTATACATTAATGAGTGAATGGGTGAATGGATAGATGCATGGATGAATGAGTGGATATACAGATGCATGGATGAATACGTGCAAGAGTGGATGATAGATGCATACATTAATGAGTGAATGGATAGATGCATGGATGAATGAGTGAAAGGCTGGATGGATAGATGAATGAGTGGAGCGTAAGGGTGGATTTTTAAATACATAAATGGATGAATGAGTGACAGGGTGGATGGATAGGTGCATGGATGAATGAGTGGATGGATAGGTGCATGGATGAATACGTGAAAGGGTAGATGTATAGATGCATGGATGAATACGTGCAAGAGTGGATGATTGATGCATACATTAATGAGTGAAAGGGTGAATCGATGGATGCATGGATGAATGATTGAAAGGCTGGATGGATAGATGGATGAATGAGTGGAGTGAAAGGGTGAATGGAAAGATGGATGAATGAGTGGATTGATGTAAGGATGGATGTGTGCGAATGGGAGGAAAAGAGCAAGGGTGAATGAAGGGATGCGTGAGTGAATGGATAGGTTGAAACTGGATTGATGAGTGAAAGGATGGACGACTTACTGAAAGGGTGGATTAATGGGTGAGAGAGTAGATGAATAGATAGCTGACTGGGTTGAGGGATGGATGGGTGGGTGGGTGGCTGGGTGGAAGGGTTGACGGATGGGTTGGTGGGTGGAGAGTTGAGTGTAAAGGTGGATGGAGGGATTAGCGAAAGGGTGGATGGATATATGAGCAAAACGGAAGATGGATGGGTGAAAGGGTGGATGGATGAGCGAAAGCATAAATGGATGAAGTGAAAGGGTAGGTGGATAGATGAGTGAAAAGGAGGATGGATGGGGTGGATGGATGGAGGGATGAGTGAAAGGATGGATGAATAGGAGTGAACAGGAGGATGTGTGGGCTGAAAGGATGGATGGATGAGTGAAAGGAAGGCGGGATGGATCAGTTGGATCAATAGGTTTGGAGATGGCAGGATAGGCTTTAGCAGCTACAGTAGAGGTGGTGGAGCTCTGATGGGCCTCTTCTGTCTGCAGCTCGGCAGACAAAGACTTGTAATTAATTTGAAAGGATGAATGGATGTGTGGGTGAAAGGATGAGTGAGTAGAAGTGTGGCTGGCTAGATGGATGGATGGATGGATGCATGAATGAGTGACCGGGATGGTGGATGGACAAAGGATGTTATAATGAAGGAAAGGGTGAATGAGTGGATGGGTTACAGGGTGTAAGGATTAGAGAGCGAAAGGATGGGTGAATGTAAAGGATAAATGGATGGATGGGTCGAAGGGTGGGTGGAAGGATGAGTGAAAGGGAGGGTGGATATATGAAGTGAATGGAAGGGTATATAGATGGAGTGAAAGGGAGGGTGTATGGATGAGCGAAAGGATGGATGGATGGTTGAAATGGATAGGTTTGGAGATGAATGGGTAGGTTTGGATATGGATGAGTGGATCGAGAGACAGATGAACAGATTGATGAACAGATTAGTGAAAGGTAATGGATTAAAGAATGAATGGGTGCCAATGTAAAGGTGAAATGCTAGATATCAGTGGGTGAAAGGATGAATGGATAGATGCTTAGATGGAAGAGGCAAGAGAGCTATTGTGGAGAGGATTCCAATTACTTTTTTTCGCTTGCTTGGTGTCATAAGAACTTTGAATCAACGTGGGGGGTATTTAAATGTTCTGATTACTCACTTGGCCTACATTGTGCTCCTTTCTCTACCTTGGGATTATCAGGTAGGCGTGGTGCTGTTTGCCAGCGAGTTCTTACTAGACAGCTAGTATTTGGTCTCATAAAGGCCACATTGCCATAGAAATTTCCGGCACTGAACAAAACTACTTTGTAAAAGAGCAGAATGCTGTCACACACAATGAAGCCAGCTCACAGATAGGAAGAGATAGCATTTCAATCAAAACAAAAGGTCTTGGTTAACTCAAATTTCATTAGGGGCTCAAAGGTTAAAGTCACGAAAGTGCACCCATGATATATGTCCTTGTATTAAAGGAGATTTACGTTTTTCATGAATCCACATGAATTCCTTAAGTAGGCCAGAAAACCGTAGTCCTAGAAAATATTTGTGAATTGCATCTTAGCATGAGCAAATATGAATATGCCCCTGCGGAAATCTGTTGAGTGTTTACAAGTTCACTTTTTCTCCAACCACATTTTTCCCAGCCCTGGAAGAAACTTTACTTCTGCCGTTGTCAGGGGTAAATTTCCGACCTTTCTCAGTATGGGAAAAGATTAGAGAAGAGCTGGTGAAAACCTCCAAAATTCAAATCCTTCTATAGTATTAGCCTGACATAACCAGAGAGGCTATTATCAGAGCTCTTATACAAAGAGATTGCAGCCATTATTTGACGGTGCACTACATGGCACCAAAGGGACAAGTGGATTTTGTTACAGGACAAGTAGATTTATGAAGGTACTTGTCCCATGGACAAGTACATATTTCAATAAATTCCACACCCCTGTTTATTTATTTGTATAGCACAACATTCATCCCATTGGGATATCACGGCGCTGAAGTAGCGGAAGAGTGGTGCGTTGGTTCGGTGTAGCTATTGGGTATGATATCTGTCTTTAAGGAATAAGTTTGTTTTGTATATGTCTGTGATTGGCTCTGTTTGTGGATATGCAAGTCTGTGAGTGCATACATTAATGTATGAGAGTGTGGGGAACGGGGTCGGGAGAATGAGAGTCGCCACGAGTTGGAGTCTATCTTTAACCACTTTATTCGGTTTGAAAACACCGAGTTAGGTTCAAAAGGATTTAAGAGAACAATATCCTGGAGGGTACAAATAATAAACGTGGAGTCTCTCCGTAGGGGAACTTCCGAAGTCTTCGGTTCCAGTCTTGAGTCAGCTGGAGGTGGCCACAGGTCCGGAGTTGCACTCGGGAAAAGGAAAAGAAAAGCAGCCACGTTAGGGGCTGGGGTCGGTATATACAACAGGTGAGAGGAGGATAGGGTAGTGAGGGATCACCAGGGTGCTACCACGAACTATAGCAGTCTTTGAGTGTAGGCGGCCGGCAAGGTACGACGATAGTGACCACCCTCAGGCTACCCCGTCCCACCCCGTGATTTAAACAACCCTTGAAAACGCCCTCGTACCTTGTGGAGCCACACTTCTCCCCTGGAAGTGTGGCGGGGCGGCTCGTGGTATCGTTGGCCTCCTGGCTTGTCGTCTCTCAGCTCCAGGGGTCCCAGCAGCGGTTCCACGATAGTTCCTCCGTCTTCTTCCGTGGCGTCCTCCTCATGCGTCGGCTGGCGTTCCGAAGGCTCCGCGCCGACAATCCAAGACGGGGCTTCCTTAAACGCCCCCAGCTCTTCTGATTGGGCAGCGTCAGATGACGTCCGCTCACCTGATTGACCGACCGTTGCAGAACACGCCCCCAGCGTCACAGAAGCTGGATACAGAGAGTAACGTACCGGAGGCAGAGCCGGGGAAACCCAGGAAATGTCCAAAGGATCCTGCGGACGGGGTGGAAAGGAAGAAACGTTAGCAAGTACACCCCGTCCGTCCGAGTCAGGAAGCTCATCTAGGTCAGGGAGCTCGGCTTCGTGACACATCCCACCCCCAGGATTGACCCGATCGGGGGGAATCGGATAGCGGACAGAAAGTCAACATTTCCTTGCAAGGAACCCTTTCGATGACGGACCTCGATCTGGAAAGGCTGTAGGGCCAAGAACCAACGCAGAATGCGATCGTTGTTCCCCCTGTTACGCTGAAGCCAAGTTAAGGGAGCATGGTCCGTATACAACACAAACGGTCTCCCTTCGAGATAGTTACTCAGTTTTTCCACTCCCCAACGGACAGCTAGGCATTCCTTCTCAATCGTAGAATACGCCTGCTCCCTAGGAAACAACTTGCGACTGATAAAGAGCACAGGTCTTTCAACCCCATTCTCGTCCTCCTGGGAAAGAACTGCTCCAATACCAACCCCAGAAGCGTCCGTCTGGAGAATGAACGGCTTGAGGTAATCAGGGGAAATGAGAACAGACTAAGAAGTTAAAGCGTCCTTCAAGGCTTGAAAAGCCGAGGACTGCACAAGAGAAGGAGGGGGGAGTGCAGCAGACTTGATGTTCTTCCCGAGGAGGTCTGTGAGAGGAGCTGCCAAACTAGCAAACTGAGCAATGAATCGGCGGTAGTAACCCACCAACCCCAAGAAGGCCCTGAGTTCTTTTTTTGAAGAGGGGTAGGGTAAAGCTTTGATCGCTTCCAGTTTCTCAGTCTGGGGCTTAATCTGTCCATCCCCCAAAAGGTACCCAAGATACTTGACCTGCTGGAAAGCAAATCGGGACTTCTTCGCATTAATGTGGAGATTGGCATCCCTTAGACTGGTCAGTATGTTCCCAAGGTGTTGTAAATGGTCATCCCAGGTTTTGCTAAAGACTACAATGTCGTCCAGGTAGGCTGACGCGTATTGTAAGTGAGGTGCCAATAGTGTATCCATGACCCTCTGAAACGTTGCTGGCGCCCCATGCAAACCAAAGGGAAGTACCGTGAAGTGGTAATGACCAGATGGGGTTGAGAATGCCGTCTTTTCCATGTCTTTAGGAGCAAGGGGTATCTGCCAATATCCCTTGGTGAGATCTATGGTGGTGATATACCGAGCCTCTCCAAGGCGTTCCAGTAATTCATCGACCCTAGGCAAGGGGTATGCATCTTGTTTAGACACCCGGTTAACGGCCCTGAAGTTGATGCAAATGCGGATACTACCATCAGGCTTCGGTACCAAGACCACCGGTGAGCACCAGTTGCTGTGGGAAGGGACTATGATCCCGGACTTCAGCATACTGTCTACCTCGGCCTGGAATGCTGAGCGTCTTGCCTTGGGGATTCGGTAGGGCTTCTGTTTTACCACTGTATTGGGGAGAGTAGGTATACTGCGTTCCGCCAAGTGGGTACGGCCCGGTTGATCCGAGAAGACTGCTGAATGAGACAAGAGCAGATTCCTAACTTCTTGTTGCTGGGTAACAGATAGTTCAGGATTGACAGGAGCAGCACTGACTGTATGGTCTGTATCGAGTACAGGAGACACCACGTTGACTGTCTGAGGGGGTGGACCTAACCATTTTTTAAGTATGTTAATATGGTACATTTGGGTTTTGCCTCTTCCTAACTGTACCAGGTACGTAGTGCGTCCTATTTTCTTCAAAATTTTGAAGGGTCCCTGCCACTCCTTCCTCATTTTATGTGTAGAGGAGGGTAATAGAATCAAGACCCAATCACCTACATCCAACACCCTCCACTTTGTACCACGATCATACAGGGTTTTCTGTTTGGTTTGAGCTACCGCTAAATGCTCGTGAGCAAGCGTCCTAAGTTTGTGTAGCCTGCTCTGGAGTTGTCTGGTGTAATCCAACAGGGCCTCAGCTTCCTGTGCTCCCTCAGTCTCCCAACTATCTTTCGTGATCTCAAGAAGTGTTCTAGGGGGTCTCCCAAACAATAATTCAAATGGAGAGGTCCCTAGACTGGACTGTTTCTGGCTACGGAGCACAAAGAGGGCCAGGGGCAATAACTGGTCCCAGTTTTTTCCATCACCCGACAACAATTTTTTTAAGGTTAGCTTAAGGGAGCCGTTGTATCGCTCAACCAAACCGTCTGTTTGCGGTGGTACACAGACGTCTTAATGTGTTTGATGTTTAACTGTTTGCATACCTGTTGCATCAAACGGGAAACAAAAGGGGTGCCCTGATCGGTAACGATCTCTTTTGGAAAACCCATGCAAGAGAACACTTCAACATTAGTGAGACTTGCATCGTTCAATTGGGCAGTCCTAAAATGGGTGTCCCTGGCCCTGGGTTCTGCAGCTAACAAGGTATCACGGGGAAGGGACAAGTGGTGAAGGGTATCCAACAACAAAGTACTGAATGAAGAATTATCAGTCCCTATGATTATGGGTTCAGGTAAACCAGCCATAACTCCCACAACAACTTCCATGTTTTTCCCTGAAGGCGTGTGAAGCGTGACTTTGGCTATAGGATACTCCTTAACGTCCCCATGGACACAACGGATACTGACCCGTCTCCCCGGAATGAGAGAGTTGCGGTCTACCAGCTCTTCTCTTATAACTGAATGTTTGTAACCGGAATCTAACAATGCTCTTATACTAGTACCGTTCAAAGAGACACGTACGTAGAAAGTGGTTCCGGTTTCTTGAGCATAGAGGATGGACCTTGGGGCATAGCTCACGTCCATAGGTTCGTCTTCTCTTTCTTTTTTTTCCGACAAAACCAAGCAATATGCCCCCATTCACCACAGTCATAACATTGAGGTCCTGAATTGGGAAGTTCAGGTCGTTGGAACCGCACCTTTGGAGGATCGGGGATGGGTTTTTGGAACCTTTTATCAGTTTTAACAGGTGGTAAGACTTTAGTGTTTTTTTCGGGTTCCTTCATATAAGGCTTACCCTGAGCCCGGGCATAACAAGTTGCCATTTCTATAGTATGCTCCAACGCTAAACCTGCATGTTGCTTAAGCCACCTCTGGGTACTATAGGGAAGTGCCTCGATGAACTGTTCAAGATATACCTTGTTCATAATGGCGTCGATGTTTCCTTCATGGGGCTTTAGCCATAAGTCCGCAGACTCCTTTAATTTGAAAAACAAGGTTTTGGGTAAATCCCCGGGTGACCCTTTCTCTTGACGAAACCGCAGTCGATGGGTTTCCTCGTCTACCCCCAACCTATCGAGGATATACTGTTTCACAACCGCATAGGCAGTTGTTCCATCCCGATTTACTGTCTGATAAGCTGCCTGGGCCTCACCAACTAGCAATGGCGCCAAATAGAAGGGCCACCTATCGCCAGGCCAGGAACTAGTTCTTGCCGCTCTTTCAAAGTTCAAAAAGAAAGCAAGGGGGTCTTCGCCTGGACTAAACTTCTGTAACGGTACAACAGTGCCCGGAGGTGGAGCTGTAGCCCTTTCCTGTCCTAATACAGTCATTAGTTGTGTGTGTCCCTCCGCCAATTTTAGAATGTTATCGGACTGCGTTTGGATGGCTTGGGAAAACGCAGTCCGGTCTGCTTCCATTTGGGCCAAGAGATTCTCCATTCTGTATCGGATGGCGTGGTTCACTGGTTGATCCGAGTCACGGCACCACTTGTGGGGAACGGGGTCGGGAGAATGAGAGTCGCCACGAGTTGGAGTCTATCTTTAACCACTTTATTCGGTTTGAAAACACCGAGTTAGGTTCAAAAGGATTTAAGAGAACAATATCCTGGAGGGTACAAATAATAAACGTGGAGTCTCTCCGTAGGGGAACTTCCGAAGTCTTCGGTTCCAGTCTTGAGTCAGCTGGAGGTGGCCACAGGTCCGGAGTTGCACTAGGGAAAAGGAAAAGAAAAGCAGCCACGTTAGGGGCTGGGGTCGGTATATACAACAGGTGAGAGGAGGATAGGGTAGTGAGGGATCACCAGGGTGCTACCACCAACTATAGCAGTCTTTGAGTGTAGGCGGCCGGCAAGGTACGACGATAGTGACCACCCTCAGGCTACCCCGTCCCACCCTGTGATTTAAACAACCCTTGAAAACGCCCTCGTACCTTGTGGAGCCACACTTCTCCCCTGGAAAGTGTGGCGGGCGGCTCGTGGTATCGTTGGCCTCCTGGCTTGTCGTCTCTCAGCTCCAGGGGTCCCAGCAGCGGTTCCACGATAGTTCCTCCGTCTTCTTCCGTGGCGTCGTCCTCGTGCTTCGGCTGGCGTTCCGAAGGTAATGCGCCGACAATCCAAGACGGGGCATCCTTAAACGCCCCCAGCTCTTCTGATTGGGCAGCGTCAGATGACGTCCGCTCACCTGATTGGCCGACCGTTGGAGAACACGCCCCCAGCGTCACAGAAGCTGGATACAGAGAGGAACGTATCGGAGGCAGAGCCGGGGAAACCCAGGAAATGTCCAAAGGATCCTGCGGACGGGGTGGAAAGGAAGAAACGTTAGCAAGTACACCCCGTCCGTCTGAGTCAGGAAGCTCATCTAGGTCAGGGAGCTCGGCTTCGTGACAGAGAGAGACTTTGAATGTATATATATTTTTTACATTTATATAGGATCCTAATTATTTGATTTTATTTGTTCATGTGGGGTTTGCGCCTTCATTGCGACTTCAGATGGAGGGCTGCGCTGAACACCGCGATGGGTCGCGACTCCACCCATGGTGGGAAAAAAACTATTCTAGGTTTTCCAAAACTTATAAGGGAGGTCCAAGACTCCCCTACAAAACATCCATGGGGTCAATGTACTCCAACCCTGACCCCTTCTATGCTGTCAAACATTTAAAACATTTCCGCGGGCCGGCTCCGCTTCATGACATGGTGGCAGCAACATTTTTTTCGCAGCTTGCGGCCTGCCAATTAGGCCACTCCCCCTGCCACTTGGGTTTGCTTAGACACACGTTCAACCTACTGGTTTTTAGGAAAGGGCTTAAAACTTGGCTTTTCACCTCTTAGCTGCGCCCTGGGTTCTGTTTTTCTTTCCTCTTTGTATTTTCTGCTTCTTGTTAATTTATTTCTTTTCCCTTCCTGTTGTGTTATGAGACAGGTCTGCAATCAAAGCGCCGGGACACTCTTTTGAGTAGCCGAGCGCTATAAAAAAAAACAGCATAACATAACATAACATGTCAGATGTGTCCTTCTGTGTCCCTATATATGCAATTGAAAAAAATCTTTAAATAAATCCGTAACTACTGATCGGAGTTACGCCAAATTACAAAAAGGTCGCTTTCTAAACCAATAGCTACATTTCTGCCAAACTTGTTGTAATTCCGTGCAGCAGTTCTGGCTGTAGCCATTTTATATTTATTTTATTTTTTACATTCGTATGGCGCGCAGCTACCCAAGAAGGGTTTCCGGCGCCTTTGGCATATGGAAGAACAAAGGTATATGCTGGGCATGGTTTTAGCACAGTTGTTTCTGGAAAAGCCAGGTTTTTATATTTTTCCGGAAGCTGGCGTAGTTTTCCTCTTTCCGGATATGTAGGGGTGAGTGTGTTCCACAGGATAGGCCCTCTGACAGAAAATGATCTTCCACCAGTTCTTTGCAATCTAAACCTGGGAACAGCGAAATTTGCTGCAGTTTGGGAGCGCAGGTTTCTTGTTGGTAGGTAGGGGGTAGCTAACGTTTGCAGATAGGTTGGTGCCGTTTTGGATTTGATCTTGAACATATAGCTCAGGGTTTTGAAACTGATACGGTGTTCTACCCTGAGCCAGTGTAGATCATTCAGATATTTTGATACTCTTGTGGTTTTTGGTATTCTACACAGGAGTCTTGCGGCTGAATTTTGGATCAGTTGGAGTCGCTTGATGACTGCTTGGTTTGAGCTCAGGTAGAGGATGTTGCCGTATTCAATACGCGATGTTATTAGTGCGTTGACTACGGTCTTTTGTGTGGCGGGGGGCAGCATCCATATAATTTTTTTCAGCCATTTTAATATGGTGAAGCATAGGCCTGCGACTTTATTTGCCTGCTGTTTCATTGACAGGGCATTATCAATGCTGACTCCTAAATTTCTTACCTGGGTTGCTGGAGTGGGGAGATTTCCCAACTCAGGGGGCCAATGAGAGGAATACCAGAGCTCTTTATTTTTTCCTAGCAGGAGGATTTCGGTTTTATCACCATTTAATTTCAACTGGTTGGTGGTAATCCAGTTGAAAATTTTCTGGAGTCCAATTTTGAGGAGAGAAGGAGATGAGGGATTTGAACCTGATAGTGAGAAAATGATTTGGGAGTCATCTGCGTAGGTCATCAGGGTTAGTCCTACGCAGTCCGCTAGGTCGGCCAGTGGTCTGAGATACAGATTAAAAAACAGCGGGCTCAGAATGGAGCCCTGTGGTACTCCATGAGGGGCGTAAAAAGTGTCTGAGCAGGCAAGGCTAGATTTGATCTGGAAGGTCCTCTCAGAAAGGACTCAATCCACTTCAGAGCATCACTGCCGATGCCGTTTCTCTCTAGTGTGGTCAGGAGAATTTTGTGAGAAATGGTATCAAACGCCGCACTCAAATCTAATAGAATGAGTGCGACCGTTTGTCCGTCATCCAGAAGTTTCCTAATGTTTTCCGTGACGCCCAGCAGAGCGGTCTCCGTAGAGCAGGGGTCTCCAAACTGGTCCTGGAGGGCCGGATCCGTGCCAGACTTTTATAATTACTACATGTATCTCAATGGGGATATCCAAAATATCTGGCATGGATCCGGCCCTCCAGGACCGGTTTGGAGACCCCTGCCGTAGAGTATCCTGCTCTGAAACCCGATTGTGAGGGATGGAGGAGGTCGTTTTCCTCGGCGAAGAGGGTGAGAGCAGAATGTATGTGCCTTTCCATGAGCTTGGAGAAGGCTGGGAGCAGAGATATTGGCCAATAGTTTGTTAGGACAGTGGGGTCAGCTGAGGGTTTTTTCAGGAGTAGGTTTACCATTGCGTGTTTCCAACTTGACGGGACTGTGGAGAATTTGAGGGATGAATTTAGCGTGTCTGCTATAATAGTCAGGGGGTGGTGTGAAGCTGTTTTAGGATACTCACGGGTAGTGGATCCCAAGGGGAGCCTGATGAAATGGATTTCAAGGAGGATTTTAGGGAGTCCACGGTTATAGGGGGCCATTTCTCTAGAGTGTTCAATTTGTCCGGTAACACAGGGACATCATCCTGTGGGCATTTATCATTGGGGCTGGAGCTGATGTTAAGGATGATTTTTTCTATTTTTTCATTAAAAAAGGCGGCACGGTCTTGACATTGTTTTTTATTTAGAGGACGAGTCGTAGCAGTTGTTTGAGCACCTGCTAGGTCCTTTACTGTATTGAATAGGGTGTTTGCTTTGTTTGCAGCATTGTTTATGGTGTTGGCCACATAAAGGGCACGAGCCTTGATGCAGGAAGAGTGGTACGCATTTCTGGCCTTGTTGTATATTCTCTTTTTTTCTTGATTGTATTCTTTGCGCCATTGCCTTTCTAGGGCTTTACATTTTGATTTTTCAGTTTTAAGAAGTTCATTGAACCAGGGAGCTGGGGGGCGATGGAGGTTTCTTTTTGCCTGAGTTTGAGGAAGGCATTTATTGGCTGCGTTTTCTAGCCACAGGTTAGTGGCTTCGGCTAGACTTTCCACATTCTGGTCATGAGTAGGTGTGCTATTTGTTAAGGTTTGATTCAGTTTTTCTATGTCAAGGAGCTTCCAATTTCTCATGGAGTTTGCTGTCCATGCTATATTTTTTTGAGGGGAGTTTGTTCGATTGAGGCAAAAGCTGAGGAGATGATGGTCTGACCAACATATGGGGCTGGTTTGAGTCCATTTTAATTCTGGGATATTGGTAAAGATGGGGTCTAATAAGTGTCCTGCCTTATGCGTATTGAGTAATGTCAGGTTGAGAGCAGCTAGGTCGTCAATTAAGTTATAGCATGCCACGTTTGTTGAGTCCTCAAGATGCAAATTTAAATCCCCTAGGAGTGTGAAATTCTTGTAGTCTAACAGAAAAGGGGTAATATAGTTTGCTAGGTTGGCTGTCCATGTGTTGGCATTTCCAGGAGGTCTGTATATTAGGAGGCCAGAGAGAGTGAAGTTGGGGTTAAGGGTGATTCTAAAAGAAGCGGCTTCACAGTCGGGAATATTTACTGGGAGCATGTTGCAGGTAAAATCTTTGCGAAAGATGATTGCAATACCTCCACCTACTTGGCCCTCCCTATCTCTTCTTACGATGGCGTAGTTAGATGGGAGGGCAGTTGCTACATCCGGGCCGGAGCTTTCATATAGCCATGTTTCCATTGGGAACAGAGCACTAGGTGCTTCGTCTAGTAGAAAGGTGAGCATGTCGAGTTTATGTTGTGGCAGGGATCTGCAGTTTACGCTGAAAAAAGAGTATTTGCAAGAGGTGTGCTTTGAGCGTTTAGATGGTATTTGTGTCCAGGTTTCAGGATCAGGGTGAGGTTGGGTATTGGTGATGTAAACATTGCAATTTGTACAGTGTGTGCAGCCAGATGGCGAAAGCACGATGCAATCACGATGTGCTGCAGGGCGTAAGGCTCTTAATTGAGTGGAGCTCATACCTGAGGTCGGGCGGGCTGTCGAAAAATAGTTCCCTGCCCCATGCCCCGTACTGTCCCAGACGGGCAGGTCTTAGGCTTGTCTTTGGCGCGGTTGCTGCGCGTATTCGCTGCGCGTCATAGGGCGTGTCTGGTTTATGTAGAGGACGGGCTAGTCTTCAGCTCCGCCTCTACACATCCGTTTGCCCAATCAGTGCCTGCCCCAGCCTGGAAGCCGGGAGAAGGTACCGCCCTGCACCCTCCACACAAACAAGCCTAGTGCTTGCGGTGGACCGGGGCTACAGGGGTCACAAATTGTTTTTAAGGAATGGTCTTACCAAGGTAGTTTCACAGTATTAACATCACACAGTGCAATTTTTTTAAATCAAATCGACGCGGTGAGTTAAAGTGTTGCGCTCGAACATACGTTCGTTTTTCAGCGCTGCTCGGCACGCATTCAGTGTTTCTGAAAATAAAAGCGGCGTAAATTGCAATCAGTCACGCAGCTCAACTTTGGCATATCCTTCGTTCGTCAAATGTCAACAGCCATGTCTACAGTTCCTATGGAAATTAACATGCAGAAAACATGTTTTGGGAACTACCCTTTTTCTCAGCTTCACTTGACGGATCCCCCGGAAACTGTCACAACAGCAGCCGAGGTGAGTGGCAAATTAGTTTTGAAAATTTCGTTAGGATTCATCAAACAATGCCAAAGGTATAGGCATATGAAAAACACTCTTCCTATGGAAACTGCCTCCTAACTATAATTCCCTACTGACGAGCGCCAGTAGATTATTTATTTGTTTCTATCTATCTATATATCGTGCTCAAAGTTTGCCACCGCTGTTGCCACCTACTTCCACCACCAGTGGCACCCCAGTGCTGGACTGACATTCAATGGAGAGCACTGGCAGTGACTTCTGTCATTGGCTGTTAGTAGCCAACACTTTAGGGGAGGGGTCGCTTGCAGATGTTCCTGCAGCCAGTGATGACTGGTAATCTTTTAAAGTGGAGTCCCAAGGTTGAGGTGGGTGCATTCACTAAGAAAAAATATTAATAAATGGGGTGTAATAACGCATTTTAAAGTAGATTATGCTAAAAAAAAGCCATCTGGTCACAGTACATCCAGTTAGTTGATAAAATGACAGTCAGTGCATGGCCTGCAGTACCAATGTAGTGCCAGTGTACGCTCTGCACTACCAATGCAGTGCATGCCCTGCAGTAGATCTGTTACTTTGTACCATCAAATGCAGTGTACTGACTAATCCAGTGCACCTTCTAGTAGCTCTGTCACTCTGTACCATCTAATGCAGCGTACTAATACAGTAGACCTTATAGTAGCGCTGTCGCACTATACTATCTAGTACAGTGTAGTGACATTAATCAGAAGTACTTTACTTCCAAGAAATATATTCTTAAAGAAATATTACACACATTTGTAGTTAATAAAAAGAAAAAGCAGAGATAACAGATCATTTTAGTAAACAAAACCAATTCATGGTTGTATCCTTCCACCACGACCACTTGTAGATGATGCAATTTCTACTATATAAACATTAAAACCTTTTCCTAACCTGTCCTAATACAATCTACACCCCAAATTCTCACTTATGTTTAAAACCGTTCGCTAAAAATTGTGGATAACTGATCAATATAAGAACATTTCATTCTGCCCCAATAGCATTTTAAAGTGCAAGGTGCATTTAACCAATAGCAAACACTACATTTTACCACAATCTGGATTATAAGGTGCAATATGCATAGTAGCTTTTCACAACCTTCCTTTTAGAGAATCCACTAATTTACTTGACGGAAGTGTAATGACATGTACAGTATACGATGGAGTAATTCTTTTCCATCTAATACAGTGTATTGTCTAGTGCTGTTTACTTCTAGTAGCTCTGTACCATCGAATGCAGTGTAATGCTACTGACATTCATCACTTCTACGGAGAGAGTCACGGATGGATATATATATATATACACACAAAATTCCACCTTGTGAAGCACCAAAATAGAGGCCCATTTCAGATTGCAGAGAGCATTTTAATGAAGCAAAAGGCACATGAGTCCTGTAGTCCCGACTAGTTTCGGCACGATTAGCCTTGGTCAGGGGCAGGAAATGACATCCATAGTGCTTGTGCCTATAATTTATTGGCGTATTCCTGGTCACCTGACCGATTAAAGCATCAAACTTCCAGAATGCACCATAACATAAGAGTAAGTAATGGAAAGTTGATTATGTTCGCTGTTGGTAAAAATGCACTATTCAGCACTCTGATGCATTCAAAAATAGTTAGAAATGTTTATCCAAATGGTAATCGTGCAGGATTCCAAATCAAAGGCAAAATGCTAAAATAACGTCCTGCTCCATTTGAATGCCTCTGTCGTCTGAACGATTGGAAGGGGAATCATCCCCCACCCAAATCCCTTCCAGCGCTGCCGTTCGCATTCCACAATGGTTTTACCTCAGGTCTGGCGGCAATATATATATATATATATATATATATATATATATATATATATATATATATATATATATATATATATATATATATATATATATATATATATATATATATATATATATATATATATATATATATATATATATATATATATGTATATATATATATCTCTCATCACGATACCTCCTTCGACCTTCAAAGAAGTGCACCAACACTTGGCAGAGTTGCATTTCAATTTCATTTAATAGTGAGACAGCACGAAGGTGGCAGCAGTCAATCCCAACGTTTCTGCTCTACTAGAGCCTACACAAGCCTGTTCCTTAAAGGGCGGTTAGTGCATACCAGCGCGGGGCTTCTGTTATAAATCATCACGATACCTCCTTCGAGCTTCAAAGAAGGAGGTATCGTGATTTATAACAGAAGCCCCGCGCTGGTATGCACTAACCACCCTTTAAAGAACAGGCTTGTGTCGTGGGGCACTGTGGTGTGTATATATAGTTATCTCCTGATTGTCGCCTCTAACACACAGAAATCGATTCTCCCAAGAGACGAAGCGCACCCAAAATCGTGCTGAATATTCTTTATTTTCTGTTACTCGCCCAACAACACCGCCATGACGCGTTTCGGTCCCTCTCGGACCTTGATCACATGACACATCACATGGGCGGATCAACCCCTTTTAAAGTGACAGTGCAATTACAAACTTCATAAATATGGATGAAAGACTCAGTTCCTGCATGAATGCATTTGTAACTCTGAAATTCAGTGCAAGTAGGGTTAAAACACTTTGGAAACATCCTGTGCAAATCTCGCTGTTAAATACAGTACATTGAAAGTGCAAACGTGCCAAAGTCATGTGCAAATTGCGATCATAGTAAACATTCACAATAAATAAATATTTACAATACCGGGTAAAAAAACATCAATAAATAATTATGTTCATTATCCATGATAAAAAAAACTCCCATTATTAAAATCAACCGAGAAAAAGGAACTTTCTACAATATATACATGATTTAAAAAAATCTATGCTAAAAAATTCCTCTACTGCTGCATCAATAATGAGTGTACTCAACCCGGGGTCTTAAGTCACATCCGTGACTGGCACATAACAAAATTTCTTTTGGCACTAACCCTTGCTGGAACATTGAAAATATAGCTCATAAATATAGCCCAAGTGGGCATATTCAAGATCATCCACAAATAATAATGTTACTCAATATAGTATGTTCACACCCTAAAACCAAAATTACCAAGTGAAAAATAGTGAAAGTTTAAAATACTTTAAATGATTCTTTTTGTGTGCGACATTATGACTTATTCATTGCAGATGGACATTATGAAGATATATACAGATTTAAAAACACCATGAATATTAGATATAGATTATAAAAACGTATAAAAATCTTCCGTAGAGTTCAAACCATTCGGACTCTTGGTGTCCATCTCAAGAATGTATTTGGTTTCTAATCTTCTTAACCTAGCATTTCTGTCACCGCCACGCCTCAAGGGGGGAATGCAGTCCACCACATAATATTTCAACAGATCAGGGTCCTTTGAGTGTACTGCCGAGAAATGGCGAGCCCCAGGATATGACTCGTCCCCATTTTTAATTGCCCGGAGATGTTGTAAGACTCTCTTATGACACTGGGGTCTAGTGCTCCCTACATATTTTAATCCGCAGGGGCACTCCAAAACATATATCGCAAACTCGGTCTTGCACGCAAGTTTTTTGTCAATTTTCCTAGGTTTGCTATGAAAAGGGCTCAGATATTCAGTTTTATTTATACCTTGTCTGCATGCTTTGCATGTAGCACACTTGATGAATCCCTTGCTCTTCATCAGCCAGTCCGGAGAAGATTTAATTTCCGGACTACTGGACACCAGAGTGTTACTCATGGAGCTGGCCCTCCTGAAAGTCAGGTTGGGAGAACGTGTTAGTTTCTTACCCAAAGCTAGATCATTCTTAATCAGAGGCCAGTTTCTGGTGATAATTCTCCTAATAGCCTGATGCTGATCGCTATAGGTTAGTATAAGTCTCAAGGGTTGTTCATCAATCGGAATGTCTTTAGTTTTCCCTCTAGTCACCAATGCCTGTGTTCTACTTTGTGCATTGGCTCTTCTGGTCGCATTGTCAATGACCTTAGGGCTATATCCTCTTTCTATGAATCTCATGCGACATTCCTTCTGTGCCTTGAGACAATCTGTCTCCATGCTACAGATTCTTCTGATCCGCAGCATCTCCCCATAAGGGATGCTGCGGATCAGATGGGACGGATGGTTGCTATCTGCATGCAGTACAGAATTGCCCACCGTGCTTTTCCTGTGCAATCTAGTGTTAAGAGAGTTCTCATACACAAATAGTTCAACATCAAGGAACATAACCGAGGTCTTGCTGATGTGGCTTGTAAATTGTAAGTTCATATTATTGATGTTCAGCGAGTTGACAAAATTCTGTGCCTCATTCTCAGTCCCTTTCCAAATGAACAATAAATCGTCAATGTATCTAAACATATGTGCTACCTGATTATTGACAAATAAGAGATTTTCATCTAACAATATCTGCCTTTCCCATAACCCCATGTGCAGGCAGGTGTAGCTAGGGGAAAAACATGCCCCCATAGCTACGCCTCTGATTTGCTGATATACCTGTTTGGAAAAAAAGAAATAATTATTCTCCAGACACATGGTAATAATTGCCATCAGCATTTTGTTATGGTCTAGGTAGCACATGGGACGCTTTTGGAGAAAATAGTCCACAGCCTTTAATCCGTCCCTATGATGTATACTAGTATACCGTGACGATACGTCCATTGATATCAGCACCATGTCCTCACTCCACACCACCTCTTCCAATTTCCTCAGTAGGTCGCCTGTATCTAATACAAAAGATGGTAATGTCCGTACACAGTCCTGCAAGAAATGGTCAACATATTTACTGGCATTTTCCATCAAGCTCCCACAGGCAGAGATGATTGGCCTGCCCGGTGGGTTTGAAATGTTCTTGTGGACTTTAGGTATGAAGTACAATACCGGCATTATGGGATTATCATTTTTTAGGAACCGATATTCATCTGAAGACAATAACCCCGTGCTTCTCCAAGCCATAAAGCACGAGTAAAATCTGTCCCATGATGCTGTCACTGTGCCCATGTCACTGCGTCTGTAGCACTCCTTTTCACCCAGTTGCCGTTCAGCCTCCTCACAGTACATTTTGCGGGGCCAGAGGACAATGTTGCCCCCTTTATCGGATTGGCGTACGACAACTTCAATATTGGTATTAAGCTTGGTCATGAGTTTGAAGTAAGCATTATCCCTTGCCGTATATCTTTTTTTAGCCTCATTTTGTTTTTTGTGCAGGATTTTCAATTTTTGGTCACCTTATCATGAAAGATGTCCACATTGTCACGGATCATTATAGGACACAATTTCGATTTTACCTTAAACGATGTGAGGGGTCCTGGCGCAAAAGTCGTTGGCATTTGACTCAGGATATCAACAGTAACATTTCCCTCATCACGTAACTTATATAAGTCCTGCATGAGGCCAATATCTTGTACTGCAATACCTGGTGCTTCCTATAATGTGTCCATCATTACTGTT
This sequence comes from Lissotriton vulgaris, assembly GCF_964263255.1. Taxonomy (NCBI): domain Eukaryota; kingdom Metazoa; phylum Chordata; class Amphibia; order Caudata; family Salamandridae; genus Lissotriton; species Lissotriton vulgaris. The sequence goes on from NC_141693.1 coordinate 78,371,154, forward strand.
TTATTTTTTGCAGTTCCCTGGAGTAAATGAAACTTTTTAAGTTTGATTTTCCTCACAAACTTAAATATGTCCACTCGACCGTCAGCGTAGTTGAAGTTGCCTTTAGGGCAAAAGGACAAGCCCAATGATAAAATAGATATTTCATTTTCTTTCAATTGGATGTCAGTCAAGTTTATAATAGTTTGTGACTTTCCCTGTGTACTGTACAGTTCCATTATTGACTCCATTGTTTCTTTGTTTTTTTGACTTATCGTTTTTTGGGAATCGTACCGCTGTTTGTGGCACTGCCGGCGCTCCCACCTCCTACGGTTCCTTGACCTGTTATTAGTGCACTTTGTGCAACTGGACCCTGGGGCGCAGTGTTTGCCGTCTGTCCTCCCTCAAACAATCCACCTCCTGCGCCAAGGTGTATTTCTGAAAACCCGCTGTCTGCATTCGTGATGTCTCGTTATCAGACCCACTTTCAATTGCTGATCTAAGGTCAGTTGAGGAGCGAGCGATAGAGCCACTTACTGTTGACAATAATTCATTTGCTACTGGTGGCTGGGCTGTCGTTCGGTTCTGCTTTTGAGATTGATGTTTCTTGGCTTTAACAGAATCATACCTTTTGGCAAATGTGAAAACCTGTCCGTTTTCATAATCCCATCGATCTCTCTGGAATTTGAAACTCTTGCGTTTATTTCCTCTTCACGGGACTGACGTGCCAGCATGTCTTCTCTGAATTTATTTACCACTGGTGTTGATGTTGGTGATACATTAGGCACTGTTTCCACTTTGGCAATTTCCTCGTTCAGGGTCTCGATTTCACTCTGCAGTTTCACCCTGTCACTCTCTGCATATTTTACTAGTAAAACTACCAATCTTTTTGAGGAATCAAGGTTGATCTCTGCCCAGTCCGCCAGCATATTGGGGTCGGAGTTCTCATAGCTGGGGGCCAGCATTATGGAAGCCCCCGCGGTATGTGACCCACCTCCAAATAGCGACTAAGGGAGCTATGCTCACACCACTTGGCTTGTTCAGCCTTCATTAGCTTTTCCAATTTCTTATACATGTCACGCAGGTTGCTGTTTGAGTCAGTTTTAGACGGCATGCTGGTATTAGAAACTTCCCCCCTCGTGGAGCATCAACGAATAAGTCCGTGGCTGCTGCCTCACGGTTTCGTAACATGTCAGCGGACATGGTGTAATTGCAAACTTGGGGCTGATGCAAACGCCCTCCGCTACGTAAATATCAGCGGTAATGGCGTTTATAAAATTAAAGCACTACTCCCTCACCGTCAGATGCGAGCTCCCTGCTACCGCTCTGCTTCAGCTGCCGGTAACTGCCAACCACCGTCGGCCGATCTCCAGCTCGCCTTCACCTCGCTCAAGGGACACTGCTCTCGCTCGACGGGGGCAACCACGGCTCCTTCTAATCAAGGATAAAAACCACTCCAGCTGCAGCCGCAGTCCCGAAGCCATACACTTCCTGCCGTCCGGCCCAAACTTCAAGGGAGGGGTCACGCTGTTACCGGGGAAGTCAGTCCGGTAAGCAGATTTCCTGATTGTCGCCTCTAACACACAGGAATCGATTCTCCCAAGAGACGAAGCGCACCCAAAATCGTGCTGAATATTCTTTATTTTCTGTTACTCGCCCAACACCACCGCCATGACGCGTTTCGGTCCCTCTCGGACCTTGATCACATAACACATCACATGGGCAGATCAACACCTTTTAAAGTGACAGTGCAATTACAAACTTCATAAATATGGATGAAAGACTCAGTTCATGCATAAATAGTTACATCTATATATATATTCACTGAAAAAACCATAGGTTTCACACCAGTTATAGTTACCTGGAAATTTTACTGACATAAAACCATTGAAATTCCCACATTGTAGTTAGTTGGACTCACTATAACTTGCGCGCCTGCAATGCACTGGTGATGATGTCATATATTACATCACTCATGACATGGTCAGTGACATCACTCATGACATCACTGATGACACCATCCAGTGAATGTGTGTCTTTCTGAAAAATAAATGTTTTATATATGTATTTGTAAAGGTGGATGGAAGAATAAATGTTTAAATAAGTGTCTAAATGGATGTTTTTTTAAAAAAATTGATCGATTAACTGGCTTATTAAGTGTATCTTAGTGAATACATATATTAGCGATTAATGTTTAAATATTTAAATGTTTGTATCAGTGTTTCACTTTGTGTATAAGTGGCTGCATGGGTTGGCGAGTAGCTACATGTGTGTGTATATGGGTTATTAGATGTTTTTTTTTAGTATCAGTATGAGTGTCTGTATGGTTTGGTGGGGGTATTACTTAGCACATAGATGCATCAATGACTGACTCACTGTTTGTATGTGTTTTGAAGACAGCTTATGTGCAGGACTGTATGGGTGGATGAGTGTGTATATGTGTGTGTTGTGAGTGAATGACTGTCTCACTAGTGTCGTTATCAGTAACTACATATGTTTTAATCTAGTATATGGAGTATTGATGTATATAAGTGAGTAAATGTGAGAGTGAGAGATTGTAAGAGTTCCTGTTTAAATAAGTATGTGTTTCTATAAGTGATTGTTTAAGAGAGTAAGTATGTGTACGTTTCCTTGGAAGTAAGGTGGTAGTGTGTGTATAGCTGTATATGCAAATAAATGGATGTTCAATAGTTTATTTGCATGTGTGAGTATGTGTGTGAGTAACTTTTGGATGACTGTCGGTGTGTAACAGGATGTATAGGTGTATCACTACATATGATGAGTGAATATATGTATGAGTGACTATATAGAACTGTTGGTGAATGAGTGGATGTGTATATAGATGGCTGAATTACTGAATTGGTTGTTGTAACTGGTATGGGTATCTCCATGTTTTTGAAAATGTTAGTTTCTATTTTTGAATATGTGTTTCAAGGGTTACATTACACTGAAAGGAGGTCTGTCACTCTGTCACAAGGATGGTGTCATAAGTGATGTCGAGTGATGTCACTGACCATGTCATGAGTGATGTAATATGTGACATCATCAGCAGTGCATTGCAGGCGCGCAAGTTATAGTGAGTCCAACTAACTATAACGTGGGAATTTCAATGGTTTTATGTCAGTAAAATTTCCAGGTAACTAGAACTGGTGTGAAACCTATGTTTTTTTCAGTGAATTTAATAGTTTTTTTAAATGCTAATTCCTTTCTATATCGAGTTTGTAACCTACGATATTTTTTTTAATTTGCTGTTTTGTGTGAGTATTAATTAGTATTTTTTTTTATAATAATATTTAAAAAAAAAAAAAAAATTATCATTTTATTGGGGGGCGCTCTGGGTCCGCGCACCGGTAAGCTCTCCGGAAAGCGCACCCAGAGCGCTACTTGCGTTCGTGTAAAAAAATATGAATGAAAAGTAAATAATAACGCAAGACATTTAGTACCATACTTATAAAAGCAATATTCTTTAGAATACTCTGGGACATTCTGTCATTGGGCTATAGTTGGGCTACATCTGGCTGATATTTGGGCTACATTTGTTGTTTTTTTTTATCTCTGGTGGCCATTTTTGGGCTACATTGGGCTACATTTGGGCTCTAACATATATATAGCCCAATGTAGCCCAATATATATTTTTTCAAAGTTAATTTTCGTAAAAACCACTGGAGCACATATCTTGAGACATAGCAAAGGCACATCAGGCTACCAGTCCCTACAATTTTGCCAAGTTTGGTGGAAATCCATTCAGCCGTTCGGGCTAAAAGTGAGTTTGACCGCCCTATGGAAATTAACATGGAGAAAACCAGTTTTGGGACCCCCCTTTTATCTCGGCCCCCGCTTGAGGAATCCCCCCCCCACATTTTCAGGGAAGGAGCAGGCCACCTACTTTGAGAAATTCGCGAAGATTCGTCCACCGGCGCCAAAGTTATTCCCAATAGAATGTTGCGGATTTCCTATGGAAAGTAGATCCTAACTATAACTACCTACTGGCGACCGCCAGTAGGTATAGGTATATATAGGTATATATAGGTATATATATATATAGGTATATATAGGTATATATATATATATATATATATATATATATATATATATATACATATATATATATATATATATATATATAATTTCTATGGCAAAATGAAACCCCTCCTTTTGTTCCTTTTCAAATTAAATGTATTAAATGTAAAATGTAAATGTACATGTATTTATATAGCGCAAATCGCCCACATCGCAGTGTTACCACTTTATTCCAATCAAGATGACTTCAGGTGTGCCATACTTTTGTCATAAGTAAGACTGTTAGCGTTCTAGTTGTTCTTTAGAACACTCTGGGACATTCTGTCATTGGGCTATAGTTGGGCTACATCTGGCTGATATTTGGGCTCTTTTGTCTCTGGTGGCCATCTTGGGAGACTGCATATCAGAATTTTTTTAATGAAATATAAGAGGATTTGAGAAGTCACTCAAAATGTGCCCTAATTTTTCTTTCTTCAGCACTAATCATAATTTCTATGGCAAAATGAACCCCCTCATTTTGTTCCTTTGCAAATTAAATGTTTTAAGTGTTAACACTTTATTCCAATCAAGATGACTTCAGGTGTGCCATACTTTTGTCATAAGTAAGACTGTTAGCGCTCTAGTTGTTCTTTAGAACACTCTGGGACATTCTGTCATTGGGCTATAGTTGGGCTACATCTGGCTCATATTTGGGCTACATTTGTTTTTTTTTTCGTCTCTGGTGGCCATCTTTGGGCTACATTGGGCTACATTTGGGCTCTAACATATATATATAGCCCAATGTAGCCCAATATATATTTTTTCAAAGTTAATTTTCGTAACAACCACTGGAGCATATATCTTGAGACATAGCAAAGGCACATCGGGGTACCAGTCCCTACAATTTTGCCAAGTTTGGTGGAAATCCATTCAGCCGTTCGGGCTAAAAGTGAGGTCGACCGCCCTATGGAAATTAACATGGGGAAAACACGTTTTGGGACCCCCTTTTATCTCTGCCCCCGCTTGATAAATCCCCACCAAACTTTCAAGGAAGGACCGGGGCGCCGCAAGGCAAATTTGAGGGAATTTTCAGGCAGATTCCTCAACCGGCGCCAAAGTTATTCACACTAGAATGTTGAGATTTTGCATTGAAAATAATCCTAACTATAACTACCTACTGGCGACCGCCAGTAGGTTATATATATATATATATATATATATATATATATATATATATATATATATATATTTTATATATATTATATATATATATATATATATATATATATATATATATATATACACCAACATGCAGGTAGCCCTCAAAGGAGTGAGGCCCCAGGAAGGTAATAGCACTCTGCTTTATTTCGCATCTTGCAGACAGATAGCATTTCAAGCACAATCCTCAAACAATAAATTCGCCAGACGCATTTCAGGAAATAAAGAGTCCCTTCTTCAGTGGCGCTGTAACTGATCACTGAAAGTACTGTTTCAACGCACCTTTTGTGTTCCAAATGCCGGCCTCATTGTGCGGGTCCATCGCATGATACTCTGGGCATTGTATTGCATGAAGTTTCCCCCCTCTGGGGCGGCTTCCCAGTGTCTTTAATTTCAAACAGTAATAATCCCAAGTGGGTAGAAGTCTTGTCTTGAATGACACTGTTTCAACGCACCTTTTGTGTTCCAAATGCCGGCCTCAGTGGGCGTGTCCAACGCATGGTACTCTGGGCATTGTAGTGCATGAAGTTTTCCCCCTGTGGGGCGGCTTCCAATCTTAGCAAAACGAAGGATACCTAGTTATGCACCTGTTCATACGCAGCGCTCCTTGACAAATGGGTAAGTCTTCCTAAAATTTTAATGGACTTGGTAGCCTCGTTCAAGTGGTCAACAGGGAGTACCATTAATCTGCTGTTTAATAGTAGCTCCAAGCTAACTACAACACAAGCTGGTTCCAAAACCAACTCCCCAACAACCCATCCCGGCAGCCCCACATTGAAGCCTGGAATTCATGTCCCACCCTTGGCTATTAACCCTTCCACTGGCCCATCGAGATAAAGTCTCAGCCCTTGCATTCTACACCTAGTGAGGAAATCGAGGAAAATCCCCCCTAACCAGAACAAGCAAGAGGATCACCTCTCGAGGAGGGCCCAGAAAAAACTAAAACAGCAGAAAAAGGCCAAAGCTGTCAAAAGAGTTGCCTTCCTACAAATAACCCAGAATCAAACATTGCAAGCTAACAATGATACATCTCTGACCTACCCAATTTTTGCCTAAAGGTCCGTCCCAAACCCACCAACCTTAACAGTCCCAACTACAAACGATGTAAAAGATGTAACGTACACCTTATCTTTCCCAATACCCCAAACAGGGGAATTGTACAGCCTAAAAGGCCAGGCAACCTAAATCCAACTAGCTTCTTTACCAACAAACGCGAAGCATGAGCAAACCATTCCAATTCAAACAAACTTTATTCGGTTTTCACATATGAAACCATAAAAGTACTCGATTCTGGGTTTGGAAATAGTTTGACTCTTCCCAAGCTTTCAAAGCTGCTTTTGATATATCTGAGCCAGGGAATATAATGGGCATGATCAAGGGACACAATGGAGAAAAAATTCCTAGGCAGTAAATACCAATTCACATTACATTAGTCTATTCTTGGCATGGCATGGGGGATGACCCCGACTCAGTGCAATAGATAAACAACTGTTTAAAACATATGCAATTCTTTTTTATTGAGATTTATCTAAAAATTGGGACATAGTAAAAGACAAATCAGGGAAAATACGTGAGAGTGCATTATACATCGGGTACAACGTATTCACCACAAGTTACGATCGGTGGGCACTTAACCCAAAACAGTATTAAATATCAACATATATAATACATTAAACATACAAGTGATTAATACAGACAATTATAAAATGGAACTGATATAGTTTGGCTGAGTGATGAAAGTTCTCAACGCGCGTTTCGGCACTGGGTGTGCCTTCATCAGGAGGCCACAAAAGTATATCAGTAGGGGGCGGTTATTAAGAGCCGATTAACTTCAAAAGCAAGGGGATAAACAGAGACGATATGTGGTGACGTTATCCACTGCATCAGACTCAGTCTCGATGTACACGAAAGCGCGAAATCTAATGGTGACTGTGAGCAGTCGCTTCAAAATTGAAGGTGGGTATTAAGGTGAACTCGTGCTGTTGTTGTCTTGGAGGTTCGATGGGGATAGAGGCCATTCCTGGCGATGGCGTCTATCTCCATCGAACCTCCAAGGCAACAACAGCACAAGGTCGCCTTAGTACCCACCTTCACTTTTGATGAATAATGGTGTCTTCTTGTTACACACCATCAGGAGAACGACCTCCGTCTCTTAGCGACTGCTAATAGTCCACCATTAGCTTTCGCGCTGGAAATTCATGCCGATTATTTCAACACATTATCGTGTACCGAGTTAAGCTCCACCATTGAAGCCTCTAGAATTATACACATTAAGAGCAAGACTCTCTGTGGTTACCGACTGGACACACAAATCCATAACTGATGACACAAGGCTTTGTTTGATCGTGTACACCGACACTGAGTCTGATGCAGTGGATACCGTCACCACATATCGTCTCTGTTTATCCCCTTGCTTTTGAAGTTAATCGGCTCTTAATAACCGCCCCCTTCTGATATACTTTTGTCGCACTCCTGATGAACTTTATAAGACTAAGGAGTTAGGTTCTGGTGGGGTACGGGGTAGGCTGGACCCTATTAAACCGGAAATCACAAAAAAGTGCCTACACCCGACATGCTTAACCAAAATTATTTAAATGGAATGGGCAAGCGCAGTGTATGAGTTTGACCTGGCATTTTTATTTATACCTATTTACTTCATCAAATTTTCTATACCTTTTTCAAAATTTCACCAAAAAGGAAAATACATTCATAATATTTACATTACAGTACATGACTATTTACGACCACATGTTTACAAATTTCATACATTCCACAAAGAAAACTTTTTACAAATACACATGAAAGATTTATAATTTCATTAAATCTAATCAATCACAATCAAAGGAAAAAGACAAAGTCAAAACAAAGGAGCAAAGCCAAAAGATGGAAATAACTTATAAAATCAGCCTTGACTGATTAAAAAACTCTTAATGATATTGCTTGCTCCTTCTGGTGTGCCGACGCGTTTCTAGTCCAGGGAAACCAGTTCCCGGACTGTCATCAGGGCTTTGTCAGTTTTCTGTATAGAATGCAGAAAGACATTTAGGGTTTATTACTAAATTGCTACCTACTCCTATATCATGTTTTGCACAGTTCATTTTCTGAAGGAAGTACCTGTCTTTAGTAAGTCAATCCCTTGAAGGTCAACAAAACGAAAGAAGGCTTCGAGTCAGCCTATTTTATTCAAAGAGAGACCGTTTCGAACAACGGGGCGTTATCTCATTATCTGCAATGAGAGAAAAGTTTTTTTCAGAGTTGGGATCAGGTTTTATTGAGAAATTCAAAAGGGGGAATACCCTGTTATGTTCATACCTTTTACACAGTGCTCAAGGTGATGGGCGTCGCCGTCAGGCGATGTTGTATTGTAATTTCACTCGAAGATTCTAACAAAAAGAATGAATGAGGGCGTATATTAAAGATGCATGCTTCCAACCATGTGTGGGGCATTGTCTTGAATCAATATACTGTCTATCATACCTTTACTTGGGCATGAAGTCGATATTCAAAATGCAGCATGCGAATTTTCTTTTATTTCTTTGACTCGGGTGCCCAGTACAATCTGAAGCAGAAAACACTTCAAGAATATCGCACTATAAACACGATAATTGAAGCAAGTTTAAAGTGTGTACCACGACATACCTGCTTGTATGCTTGCACCTCCCTCACCTTGAATGGCGGTTTTTCTTTTACTATATTAGTTCGACCCTAAAACTGATTGAAAGGGGGGAATTATATTCTGGCGTGCTTAATGTTCATTTTGGGGAGCTAAAAGCCGTCAAAGCCATGGCTTACCTGCTGCTACCACTCGTATTCTCAGACATCAATTCTCAAATTCAAATACTCAAATTCTTTTTGTATGCAAAAATTGGTCGCGGGAGGAGCCAAGATGGCGGCGAAGACGGACGCGTAGTCTCCCGGCTCCGCGAGCCTTTGTTTCCCGCGGCGATATCCTGATCTCCATCCTGTCACCGCGCTTCCACGGGAGGACGGTGAAAGCGCGCTGCATCGATTGGTGTTTCTCCGGTGTCCCTGCCTGCCTGCTAGCCGGAGAACCTGCTGAGCCGTTCGGACGGCCCTTCTTAGCCTTGGTACCGGGACCCATGCAGCGGTGTATGGACGGCGGCAGCCACAGCTGCGAGGGGTGAATTGGTTGAGGCGGTGCTGACGCTCTACTCCACGCTACTCGCTGCGAAGAAACTCACCAGCCCTTCCATCTGATTTCACAGGTCGGCCGCCTGGGAATTCTCTCTGCTGCCTCATTTGTGAGACTTTGTGGGTGAGGCGTGCTGTGCCTCCCATGTTGGCGTACATCCATTGCTCAACCCCAAGCTCGCCCCTGCCCTGAGTTGACCGGGTTGGAACTTTCCTGCGAATCGCCCATTACTTGCTGATCTGGGCTGCACCAGTGGCTTGGGTCCCTGCTGTTCTGTGTAGACTACACCCGCATACCCCTGTGTCTCTCCTGGCGGGACTACAAAGATGGCTGGCTCAGTAGAGGAGATGGCGAACGATGCCTTGAATAAGGACGGGACCGCGCTATGTGGCCATGGGCAGTGTGCTGGACCTGGCGCCGCGCCTCCGACAGCAGAGACGATGGAATTCCCGATCGCCTTAACCTGTGGCTCTGTTCTCGCTGCCCTAGCCGACTTGAGAGCCGGATTGAGTGAGGGCTCTAGATTGCTGGGACGGAAACTTGAGGCTGTCGCACTTACGATGGGCTGTGCTTCGCCGGCTTGTTTGCCTCAGTGCACCGCATTGTCTCTCCTTACTCCGGATGGGGATACAGTGTTGCCGCGCGAACATTCGGAGGTTCGCTTTTCTGGCAGTGTTGGTGTGTACGGATCGTTATCTACCTGCCTTCCTGATGCTTCATTGTTTCCCTCCCTGCTGGAACTTCTGATCTCGACGCGGCGCCTGGTCAACCTGGCTGCTTCTGCTCAACATGCTCCGCTACCATTTCATGCTGTTTTGCAACATCGGGCGCACCTGGCAACTCCACTTTTTTGTGCTCATGGACTCGTTCGAGACTGCAGATGTCCATTTTGTTTTGGGGCATCTCCTCTCTGTCGAGAGCGTCCATTTTGTTCCTTTGTTTCATCTGTGGCGGTCGCCCTGCGGGACGGGTGCGGACTGGCCAGGGCTAATGGAACTTTTTCTGCAACTTGTGCTGGATTGGCCGGTGGGGACTCGGACTGAGGCACATCCTTCAACATGTACTAATGCGAGATGCGGTGACTCTCCCCATTTTATTATGTGTTCCTGCTCATTGTTCTTGTTAATAAGTGGGGTGATGTGTACGCTTATGGCTGGGTAGTCCGGGAGACTTTTGAGATGGCCCTCCTCTGATATTAAAATAATTCCTTTTTCTTTTCTCTTCTTTCTTTTCCTTATTCTATATTTCGGGTTTACTGGGCGACAGACACACTGCTGGGGGAGGGGGTAGGCCGTAGCCTCTGCATGCGTGTAGGGTGGGGGGTTGGGGGTTGGGATTTTAGTTTTCTGGTTTCAGTTTCTATGGGCCTTGTTTTTTCTTTCGTTCTCGTCATCTTTCTTCTTTATTCTATCTTGGGTCCGTGACTGGGACTGGTATGGGGTGGGTGGCGGTGGACACTGGGTACGATGTTAGGTTTGAGACTCCTGCTACACATACTTTTGAGCCGCCATGCTGCTTGGGGGGACTTGACTTTCGTAGTTGTTGGATTACGTGATAAATTTGTCGCTTATGTCGTGTTGCGCCTGCACGGACTCTGCTTTCTTAGTCTATTGTTTCTATAAAAAAAGATAAACTTTAATAGCTGCAAAAAATTTTTTTTAAATTAACCTTCATTGCTCCTGGGACATTGTATCACGACTATCTCCAGTGTAACCTTCAAATACATGCTATTTGTACTAATGTGTTACTGTGTCGCCGTATTGCATGCGCTTGTGCTTCAAATGGATCGTGGCCGGCCTGATGGTTGTGGGCCCGTATTTGTTCTTTTATTACTGCACAATAAAGGTTTTCAAAAAATTTAAAAAAAATAAAAATTGGTCGCGGAAATGCACATTCTAGTCCTTCTAAGAGGTGCCAGTTAATGAGTACAGCCTGTCGCATTTTATGTGTCTGGGCTAAACGTGGTAACGCAGACTAATAGCAGACAATTAGTAAGCTTGAAAAGAACAAGAAGTATTTGAAACAGAACATTAGCCATAAACAGCGATTGGCGATACAGGCACTCAAGGATGATCCATCTGTAGTGATAAAACAGGCCGATAAGGGGCAGTTGTTATTTGGTCCCAGGAAATGTATGTGGCTGAAGTCTTGAAACGGGTACAAAAAGAGACATGGTACCGTGTATTAGCAGAAGACCCGGTCAAACAGATCCTAGGTGTGATCGCAGAGATCTTGGAGGTTGGGAAAGAGAGAGGTTTTTTGGGTGTAAAAGAATTTGAATTCTTAATGAAAAAATTTCCAAGGACCCCAATCCTTTATTTATTACCAAAGATACATAAGAGTCTACATGAACCCCCGGGAAGACCAATAGTCTCGGGGTGTGACTATTGCCTTGAACCAATATCAAACTATGTGCACTTCTTTTTGAAGCCATTTCTCAGGGAAGTTAAGTCATACCTGAGAGACACCACAGACTTCTTAACAAAAGTAGAGGGTACCCCTTTTGATGTGGACACACAAATAATGGTCACAATGGATGTGACTTCCCTCTATACGCAGACCCCACAGGACGAAGCGTTAGAAGTTATAGAGCTGTACTTGGAACAAAGGGAAAGACCACACAGGGTTCCAACAACTTTCATCTTGAAATTGGCTGAGGTAGCTCTAAAAAAGAACTATTTTGTGTTCAATGAACAATTTTACATGCAAGTGAAGGGGACTGCCATGGGTTGCCCTTATGCACCGGAAATGGCATTCCTCTTCATGGCACAATATGAAGAAAAGTATGTGGAAACAAATAATCATTCAAAAAACCACATAAAGCAATGGTGCTGCTATGTAGATGACATCTGGCTCCTGTGGCAGGGGAGCCAGGTGGATCTATTGGCGTTCCATGGGTGGCTAAATGCCAGACATATGGACATTACGTTTTCTATTGAACACAGTACAATCCGCATGACCTTTCTTGATGTGGAACTAATATGTGATGGAGGACAGCTTAAATCATCTTTGTACAAAAAAGAGACGGATAAGAACACGATCTTGCACCACAGGAGCTATCATCCGAGGAGCCTAAAAGCAAATCTCTCGTATAGCCAGCTGCTAAGAATAAGGCGTAATTGCACTGAGATTAGCGATTATGATGATCATGCCAAGACATTTTGCAGCGAAACGATACATAGAGGATATCCTAAAAAATTATTGAAACATTCCTCTAAAAGGGCACGGGTCACTCCACGTGAATGCCTGCTAGCAATCAAACCAAGAAAAGAACTAGACAGATTGGTCTGCGTTACCACGTTTAGCCCAGACACACATAAAATGCGACAGGCTGTACTCAATAACTGGCACCTCTTAGAAGGACTAGAATGTGCATTTCTGCGACCAATTTTTGCATACAAAAAGAATTTGAGTATAGGCCAACAGATTGTAAGGGCTGATATTACTCCCCTTAATAAGAAAAAGAGCGATCTACTTGCCCAGTGAAATATGAAACCTGTAGAAGGCCACCACAAATGTGGGAATTATGTGGCTTGTCCTAATACCATTGTGGGCAAAGAATTTGAACAGTGTGGAACTAAGTGGAAACATCACAAGTTTACAAACTGCAGAACAAGAAATGTTGTATACGTGGTAGAATGCCCGTGTAGAAAAATCTATATCCGTGTGAGGTTTGCTAATGCTGGGATAGCAAGAAACCAGAGAGGAAGGTATAGTGGCACTGAAGGGTTTATTCAAAGTCCACACGTTTACAAAACTGTAGGTTAAACATAAAGTAGATTCCTCCGTCAGGCCAGGGGTCCGGGTTGGTACGTCTGAAAAGGCGTCTTCTTACTCCCAGGTGGCGTGGCGCGGAAGGGAAAAGAAAGAGAGAAAACGCCACATTACTGGACTGCTTTGTTTATCCGATATGTGGAAAGGGTAGGGCAAGGGCGTGAGGGAACACCAGGGACCACCACCGTCTGTCGTGTTTCTAAACCAAGGCGATACCGTATCCAATCCCGTCCCTTAGTCACTCTCAGCCGCCCCTTAAGCTGTTCCTCCCTCTGTGTGAAACAGTCCCCGTATAGGAGCTCGTACTTTGCGGTGCCACACTTCTCCAGGTGAAGTGTGGCTGGGCGAAGCGTAGTATCGCTGGCCTCCTGGCTTTCCTGCGGTCGGTCTTTCCCCGTCTCCTGCTTCCGTCTCCTCGGGCAATTTGGTTCCGGGTTCCTTCCGTCCAGCGGCGAAGACGTCCGATGCTTCCTGTGCTGCTCCGGCGTTCGCGCCCTCCTGTTCGAAACCTCGCGTTATCAGCGCCGTCGTGGAAGATGATTGGACATCAGGTGACGACGTCACCGCCGAAGGCCCCGCCTCGGGGTAAGCCCAGGCGGCTGTGGAAGGTGCACGAACATCCTGTGTCCGCCGAGGCGGAAACGAAGAGGGGCAAACATCAGTAGCAGAGTCGTGGCAGGTAGGAACCCCCTGAACATCAGTATCAGAGTCGTGGCAGGTAGGAACCCCCTGACACATCCTCCCCCCAGGATTTCCCCGATCGGGGGAAAGAGGAAATCGGGACAAGAAGTCAGCGTTGCCCTGATCACGACCCTTGCGATGACGGACCTCAATCTGAAAGGGTTGGAGAGCAAGGAACCACCGAAGAATGCGGTCATTGTGGCCACGGTTACGCTGCAGCCAAGTCAAAGGGGCATGGTCCGTATATAAAACAAAAGGACGACCCTCCAGATAGTACCGAAGCTTTTCCACACTCCAGCGGACAGCCAAACACTCCTTTTCAATGGTGGAGTAAGCCTGTTCCCTGGGGAATAGTTTACGGCTGATGAAAAGTACTGGCCTCTCAAGTCCATCAGAATACTCCTGTGAAAGGACAGCCCCTATACCCACCCCAGAGGCATCCGTTTGAAGAATGAAAGGCTTCCTATAGTCAGGCGAAATCAGCACAGGTGAAGTCGTAAGGACAGTTTGCAAGGCCTGAAAGGCGGTCGACTCTTTAGGACCAGGGGCAGGTAGCCTTGGGGACGACTGCGTTTTCCTCAATAAGTCCGTGAGGGGTCCGGCCAATTCAGCGAACTGTGGAATAAACCGCCTGTAGTATCCCACTAAACCCAAGAAAGCCCTCAACTCCCTCTTGGTTTTGGGATAGGAAAGGTCCTGAATAGCCTTGACTTTCTCAGTCTGAGGTTCAATTAGTCCATTTCCGAGCACGTACCCCAAGTACTTAACCTTTTTGAAGGCGACTCAGGTTTTTTTGGCATTGATGTGGAACCCTGTATCGCGTAGACTAGAGAGTATATTCTCAAGATGGTTTTTATGTTCCTCCCATGTTTTACTAAAGACCACAATGTCGTCCAAATAAGCGGAAGAATACTGCTGGTGTGAGGATAGTACAGTGTCCATTGCTCTTTGGAATGTGGCCGGAGCTCCATGGAGGCCAAAAGGAAGAACAGTGAAGTGAAAATGACCTGAGGGGGTGGAAAAAGCTGTTTTTTCCTGATCTGCAGGGTGTAGGGGAATCTGCCAGTAGCCCTTGGTGAGATCAATAGTCGTAATGTATTGGGCCTCACCAAGACGCTCTAGCAGTTCATCCACACGAGGAAGTGGATAAGCGTCCTGCTTTGAGACCCTATTCACAGCTCGAAAGTCAATGCAAAAACGGATACTTCCATCCGGTTTTGGAACTAGAACCACTGGAGAGCACCAGTTGCTTTTCGAGGGCACAATGACTCCAGAACGTAGCATCTGGTTGATTTCATCCTGAAAGGCCTGTCTACGGGCCTCCGGAATTCTGTAGGGTTTTTGTTTCACTACCGTCCCCTGGGGAGTGGGAATCGTGTGGACGGCTATGTTGGTCTTCCCGGGTTGGTCAGAAAAGACATCCTTATATCGGAGAAGTAGGGCCAGAATCTCTTCTCTTTGAGTTTCCGTTATTTCGGGGTTGACAGGGGTGTTGTGCACTGTATGAGGGATGGTTTCAACGGTTTGTACCGACTGGGGAGGTTTTCCCAACCATTTTTTAAGGAGGTTGATGTGGTACATCTGGGTCTTATTCCCTTTGAGACGTAACACATAAGTGGTCTTCCCTATTTTCCGGATAATCTCAAAAGGACCTTGCCACTCTTTTTTGAGTTTGTGAGTGGAAGAGGGCAACAATACTAAAGCCCAGTCACCTACATCCAATTCTCTCCACTTCTTTCCCCTATCGTAAAAGGTCTTTTGTTTCTTTTGGGCTACCGCTAGATGGTCATGGGCCAGCGTTCTAAGTTTGTGTCTTGACTGTAGTTGTCGTGTATAGTTCAAGAGAGCCTCGGCTTCCTGAACTCCCTCCTTTTCCCAACTATCCTTCGTAATTTCCAGCAAGGTTCTGGGAGCACGACCAAACAGTAACTCAAACGGGGACGTACCCAGACTAGCTTGTTTTTGGCTTCGAAGGACAAAAAGGGCTAAAGGCAACAACTGGCCCCAATTCTTACCATCCCCGGACAGAAGTTTCTTTAGGGTAAGTTTTAGACTACCGTTATATCGCTCGACTAGTCCATCTGTCTGGGGATGGTATACGGAGGTTTTGATATGCTTGACTCCTAGTTGCTTACAAACTTGGGCCATGAGTCGTGAAACAAAGGGGGTTCCCTGGTCAGTAATGATTTCCCGAGGAAAACCCATTCTGGAAAAAACTTCTACCAACTTCTGAGCGATGGCTGCAGAAGTGGCTGCTCTGAGAGGGAAGGCCTCAGGATACCGAGTGGCATAGTCAACCAAGACTAGGGCATACAAATGTCCTCTGGTTGATTTCGGTAAGGGCCCAATAAGGTCCATCCCGACCCTGTCGAATGGCTTTCCGATGATGGGTAGGGGGTTCAATGGAACTGCTGGGGGAACATATGGATTCCTGCGCTGACATATTTGACACTCCTGGCAGTAACGTTGTATCTGTGCATATACTCCTGGCCAAAAGAAGTGTTTTAAAATAGCCTGTCCTGTCTTTTCTGCCCCTGAGTGGCCTGCCAATAAATGCGCATGTGCAAAAAACAGTATTTGGTCTCTGAAGTCAACAGGAACTAGGAGTTGGGGTGTGTCACCGGATTTGGCTAACCTATACAACAACCCATTTTCCTCAATAAAGGTGGGAAAAGTTCTCTGTGAAGGGTCTTGACCGGAACGGGCGATTTGCCAAGCATTAGAAAGCGTAGCGTCATTTAACTGCGCTGTTCTAAAATGTGTGTCTCTAGCCCAGGGTTCGGGAACTAGGAGCGCATTCCGGGGATCGGTTTGCAAGGCATCCTTCAACAAGACAGAAAACCCCGGATTGTCAGTGCCTATAATCACAGGTTCCGGCAAAGAAGGCATCACTCCCACCACTACCTCGGTTACAGTTCCTGCCGCAGTACACAAACTAACAGTGGCTAGGGGATATTCCTTAACGTCCCCGTGAACACAACGTATATGTACAGTTTTCCCTGCCATTGAACATGAATGAGGAACTAATTCTTGGCGTACCACCGAGTGTTTACACCCAGAGTCTAGTAGGGCCCTTACTACTTTCCCATGTATGGTGACACTTACGTAAAACACCGGTCCGGTCTCTTCCGCAAAGAGAAGAGAATATGGTGCATAACTGACATCCATGGGCTCTTCCTCCCTTTCTTTCGGCTTCTTTCTACAAAACCTCGCTATGTGTCCCCACTCTCCGCAATCGTAGCATTGAGGTCCCTGAGTAGGTTGTACTTCCGGCTTGGGAAAGCGTGGTCGTTGAGGTTCAAACAGGGGTTTTACAAACTTTTTCTCAACTCTCACTGGTACTGGTTTCAAGGGTTTTTCCGGTTCTTTTACCGGGGGTCGACCCTGAGCGCGGGCATAAGAGGTGGCCATTTCAATGGCATGCTCAAGAGTCAATCCTGCGTGTTGTTTCAACCAGCGTTGTGTACCATAAGGAAGGGCCTCTAAAAATTGTTCGAGGTAGATTTTATTCATCACATCGTCTGTTACCTTCATGTGGTTTCAACCAAAGGTCGGCAGCTGCTTTTAGTTTGTAAAACAGAGTTTTAGGAAGATCCTGGGGGTACCTCGTTCCTGTCGGAATTTGAGTCTGTGCGTTTCTTCATCAACACCCAGTCGATCCAAGATATATTTCTTTACGACAGCATACCCTGCAGTGCCGTCTCTGTTAACTGTTTGATAAGCGGACTGGGCGTCACCGGTCAGTAACGGTGCAAGATAGAATGGCCACCTATCCCCCGGCCAGGCACTTGCTCTGGCAGCTCTTTCAAAATTCAGGAAGAAAGCCAAAGGATCGTCACCTGGAGTGAACTTTTGTAACGGAACAACGGGACCAGGGGCGGTGTTCTGCCTTGTCCTAACACCGCCAAAAGTTGATTCTGTCCCTCAGCCAACTTCACGAGATTATCAACTTGAGCCTGCATGGCGTTGGAAAAGGTGGTACGGTCTGTGTCAGCCTGAGTAGCGGTCTGACCTATGGCCCACTCGAGTTTTGTCTGAGCTTCCTTCATTTGTTGAATTAAAGCTTCCATCTTGTATCAGAGGACGGTTCAAAGGAGGATCCGAGTCACGGCACCACTTGTGAGGTTTGCTAATGCTGGGATAGCAAGAAACCAGAGAGGAAAGTATAGTGGCACTGAAGGGTTTATTCAAAGTCCACACGTTTCCAAACTGTAGGTTAAACATAAAGTAGATTCCTCCGTCAGGCCAGGGGTCCCGGTTGGTACGTCTGAAAAGGCGTCTTCTTACTCCCAGGTGGCGTGGCGCGGAAGGGAAAAGAAAGAGAGAAAACGCCACATTACTGGACTGCTTTGTTTATCCGATACGTGGAAAGGGTAGGGCAAGGGCGTGAGGGAACACCAGGGACCACCACCGTCTGTCGTGTTTCTAAACCAAGGCGATACCGTATCCAACCCCGTCCCTTAGTCACTCTCAGCCGCCCCTTAAGCTGTTCCTCCCTCTGTGTGAAACAGTCCCCGTATACGAGCTCGTACCTTGCGGTGCCACACTTCTCCAGGTGAAGTGTGGCTGGGCGAAGCGTAGTATCGTTGGCCTCCTGGCTTTCCTGCGGTCGGTCTTTCCCCGTCTCCTGCTTCCGTCTCCTCGGGCAATTCGGTTCCGGGTTCCTTCCGTCCAGCGGCGAAGACGTCTGATGCTTCCTGTGCTGCTCCGGCGTTCGCGCCCTCCTGTTCGAAACCTCGCGTTATCAGCGCCGTCGTGGAAGATGATTGAACATCAGGTGACGACGTCACCGCCGAAGGCCCCGCCTCGGGGTAAGCCCAGGCGGCTGTGGAAGGTGCACGAACATCCTGTGTCCGCCGAGGCGGAAACGAAGAGGGGCAAACATCAGTAGCAGAGTCGTGGCAGGTAGGAACCCCCTGAACATCAGTATCAGAGTCGTGGCAGGTAGGAACCCCCTGACAATCCGTAAAACAAACCAACAGTTTAATCAAAGGATTAGCCAACACCGATCGCGAATTAAGAAAAAAGTCATGACAGCCCCTATGGTTGAGCACTTTGTGGAGAAAAACCATAGTGAAAACGATTTCAAATGGTCTGTCCTTTTTTCAATAACGCAAGAAAAGAGACCGGTGGACGTTAACCGTGCATTATTGCAAAAAGATGCATATCTAATCCTAAACTTTAATTGTACACTGACGGGACTTAATAGCTTGACTGAATTATCAAGAATTAAAAAATGTAATAAAGTTTTTGGCCACAATTTGCGTTTTTCACTTGCACGGATTGTCTACGGCCGGTGCATGAACCTTTGGAACAAATATCTATGGGTGTTCACCCATATTGACTGCGCAATGAATTGTAAACTACATGACCCAGAATTCATCCTTTTGGAGTTTTTTAATAATTAAAAGATTAGGAGGTGCAGGCGTAATTAGGTAAAAATCATAGCTAAGAAACATCAAAACTGACTATGCAGAATGCTTGGATAATTTCCGTAGGATTCATTGTGGTGTTCCCTGACGTTTGTGTTAAACAAACTACATGGATCATAACTCTGAGCAAGAGATCACATGATATGAACTAGGTATTCCAAAATGGCTGCTCCAGCAGAAGTGTAGGAGGATTGATGTCTGAGAATACGAGTGGTAGCAGCAGGTAAGCCATGGCTTTGACTGCTTTTAGCTCCCCAAAATAAACAATAAGCACACCAGAATATAATTCCCCCCTTTCAATCAGTTTTAGGGTCGAGCTAATATAGTAAAAGAAAAACGGCCATTCAAGGTGAGGGAGGTGCCAGCATACAAGCAGGTATGTCGTGGTACACACTTTAAACTTGCTTCAATTATCGTGTTTATAGTGTGATATTCTTATAGAAGTATTTTCCGCTTCAGATTGTACTGGGCTCACGCGGCAATGAAATAAAAGAAAATTTGCATGCTGCATTTTGAATATCGACTTCATGCACAAGTAGAGGTATGATAGACAGTATATTGATTCAAGACAATGCCCCACACATGGTTGGAAGCATGCATCTTTAATATACGCCCTCATTCATTCTTTTTGTTAGAATCTTCGAGTGAAATTACAATACAACACCGCCGGCGACGCCCATCACCTTGAGCTCTGTGTAAAAGGTATGAACATATCAGGGTATTCCCCCTTTTGAATTTCTCAATAAAACCTGATCCCAACTCTGAAAAAAACTTTTCTCTCATTGCAGATAATGAGATAACGCCCCGTTGTTCGAAACGGTCTCTCTTTGAATAAAATAGGCTGACTCGAAGCCTTCTTTCGTTTTGTTGACCTTCAAGGGATTGACTTACTAAAGACAGGTACTTCCTTCAGAAAATGAACTGTGCAAAACATGATATAGGAGTAGGTAGTAATTTAGTAATAAACCCTAAATGTCTCTCTGCATTCTATACAGAAAACTGACAAAGCCCTGATGACAGTCCGGGAACTGGTTTCCCTGGACTAGAAACGCGTCGGCACACCAGAAGGAGCAAGCAATATCATTAAGAGTTTTTTAATCAGTCAAGGCTGATTTTATAAGTTATTTCCATCTTTTGGCTTTGCTCCTTTGTTTTGACTTTGTCTTTTTCCTTTGATTGTGATTGATTAGATTTAATGAAATTATAAATCTTTCATGTGTATTTGTAAAAAGTTTTGTTTGTGGAATGTATGAAATTTGTAAATATGTGGTTGTAAATAGTCATGTACTGTAATGTAAATATTATGAATGTATTTTCCTTTTTGGTGAAACTTTGAAAAAGGTATAGAAATATGTGATAAAGTAAATAGGTATAAATAAAAATACCAGGTCAAACTCATACACTGCGCTTGCCCATTCCATTTAAATAATTTTGGTTAAGCATGTCTGGTGTAGGCACTTTTTTTTTATTTACGCTCTCCTGATGCAGGCACGCCCAGTGCCGAAATGCGCGTTGAGAACTTTGAGAACTTTTATCACTCAGCCACACTATATCAGTTCCATTTTATATTTGTCTGTATTAATCACTTGTATGTTTAATGTATTATAATTATATGTTGATATTTAATACTGTTTTGGACTAAGTGCCCACTGATCGTAACTTGTGGTGAATACGTTGTACCCGATGTATAATGCACTTTCTTGTATTTTCCCTTATTTTTTGTCTTTTACTATGTCCCAACTTTGGAAATACATCAATCAATACAGCAACACCGGTCAAACAAAAGAGATTGGAGAGGCAGCCGATGAGTGGGTCAAGTACACAAAACAACTATACTTTAACCATCAGAATACATCATACACCAACCCACAACAATCTTCTTCAGTAACAGGCCAGGTCCCCAAAACACCTAACTTTGCAGAGGTAACTGATTTAATAAAAAATTATGACAGATGGATCCCCAGGACCTAACGGGGTCCCCACATACGTGTTCAAAGCCTCACATGAATACTGGTCGGGACAGCTAACACCAAACTTCAAACAGGCCTACACCACCTCAATAATTCCATCTTCATGGAAAAGTTCCATCCTATTCCCAATTCATAAAAAGGGGACTTCACGAAACCGGGAAACTATTGCCTCATTGCTTTATCAGACCTAGAAGCTAAAGCGTATGCAAGAATACGACTGAAAGAACTAGAAGCCTGGGCAAATGATCATAACATCCTTCCCCTCTTTCAATCAGGATTTAGGCCCGAAGGTTTTACCATGGATAACATCCTAGCACTGGGTTTCCTGGCACATCGAACTACACAGCTGACGCAGCCACCTCTCTTTTGCTGTTTTGTGGACTGCAATGCAGCATTTGACCGGATGGATCAAGGAAAATTGTGGGAAAATATAGATCCTGGGGAATCCCCGACTGTTACTAATGGCAATAACAGTACTACATCAGGGAACCTGGGTCCGCATAAAGACCAGCCATTCTACCGCAACATCAAAGGTGCTAACTAACAATGTCTGAAACAAGGCTGTTCCCCCTCCATTTTCCCCCTACTTTTTAATCTTTATACAGCAGACCCGGGAAAAACACTGGAAGGTGTATGTCTACTAAAACCAAAGTTATGGAAAGTGCAGCTCCAAATTCTCCAGTATGCCGATGACATTGCAGTAATGAACCATACGCGGACCGGCCCACAGAAAGCCCTTAATGCACTCCACAGGTACAATCAAAAGAATAATCTCATGGTGAACCAGGAGAAGACCAAGTCAGTTCTCTTTGGGAAGTACCCTTGAAAGAAAACTGCCCAATGGCGCCTAGGTGATCAGCAAATTAAAACATGCACGTGTTACAACTATCTTGGCGTCAGGCTATCAGACGGGGCAAAACCAGTGGCCCGTCTAATGCATCTAATAAGCAAGCGGGCCGGCATCATTTGCAGCTTAAAACGTCTAACCCAGCTGTTACATAGTCCAACTGCAGAACCCATCCTGAAAGTCTTAAGAGCCAACCTCGTCCCCTCCCTGAAGTATGGTCATCTAGCATTTCCCGTCTCACTTAACAGGTTCCTCGCGTATTTCCATATTTCCACTTACAAGAAGGTTCTAATGCTCCTCCGACAGGCCAGGAGAGCCAGAGTGAGAATGGAGCTGGGACTCGCTCGTCCGGATCTCATATGTTAAGGGGACACAATAAAATATTACATCAGCACTTTGCATGCCTCAGCACCCTCATTGAAAGCTCAAATCAAAACAATCTTCGAAGAGTCAGGCTCCTCATGTTGGGCCCAGTTGGCAGCGGCCACACGTTTACTTGAAATAGAAGTTCAAAACCTGCAAAACCAGGACATGCCGGTCACAGCCTGGAAAAGGTCAGTGAATACACAGGTTAAGAAAATTTCATTTGAAAGGGACCTGGAAAGCATACGCCGCCAACCCAATTTCTCTAAACTGGATGCCTCCTCTATCCTGGGAAAACCTCAGCCGTATTTAGAGCAAGCCCTGGCAGTTCAAGCTTGCAGTACCAATCGTGGACTTCAACCTCTCCTGGTCCCTGTGGGACAACTCAATCGCTTGTCGTATATGTAGCTACCAACGCGGATCCTGGCTTCACCTACTGTGCTGTTGTCCAAAGATGGCTGGAGAGCGACATTGCTTGGTAATCCCAATTTGCAGGACTCACGGCCTTAGACACTTCAGAGAAGTCTCAGACCTGTTTCTCCACCAACTCAGCACAAACCGTGGCCAGACTAGGGAAATTCACTAACGCAATTTGGATTGCTCTTACAAATACTACTAAAACCAGCAGCAGCAACTGACTGGCCTCCAAGCCTGAGCTACAACAATTTAATGGCCTGCACATCAAAGAACGAAACACACTCGACCAAGACTAGAAGACCAACAGTGCACGTCAAACTAGCCAACTCGCGCATCCCGTACCAAATTGAGGAAAATACCAGCAAACGCTGTTTTTAACTGTTTTTACACACAATTAATTCTGGGACAGTTAACACAAAGGTTTTACCCTAGCACCATAAAGGAACAATAATCTACTGGGTTAAATGGCCCACTCAAAGGATGAAAAAATGAGGTCCATAGATGCAGTTGTTTTCCCTATGCACCAGCACTTTAGATTCAGCCTGGACGGCTGCTTTTATGATTTCATAGATTTTAGTGAACCCAGATATCCCAGCTAGAACACGCATGTTGGCTACGAACTTAAAATCTTAATTGTATCCTCTTTTTCCTTTTTTCTTACTCGATACATGAAAATGAAGCAGATTGTAACAATTTTAAATAATTGAACAATAAAGAACCACTAAGTTACTGGCTAGTATAGTGTGTCTTTGTGTAGCTGTCACTCTGAACCATCTAATGCAGTGTACTCACTAGTACATTATACCATAAAGTAGGTGTGTGCCCGTACAATCTAATATAGTGTACTGACTATTACAGGATATATTCCAGCAGTAGCACTTTCAATCTGTATCTTATAATAGGAGTGTACTAACTAGTACAGTATACATTGTAGTAGCTCTGTCACCCCTTATCTACTGCAGCGTACTGACTAGTATAATATACCTTGGAGTAGCTCTGTCACTCTGTACCATCTAATGGAGTGTACTGACTAGTACAGTACACTCCTGTCACCTCTGTCACTCTGCTCCATCTAATGCAGTGTACCCAAACAAATTATGAATTCTTTCTAGTTGTTCTTTGAAACTGTACCATCTAATGGAGTGTACTGGTGATACAAGGCTGGTGCAGGCCAGTCGGAGACCACACTAAGGATTGGAAGGCTGCAGGGGGCACCTCAAAGGGGTCCTTTACTTGCACTTTTTAATAAATCTGTCTGGAAACAGTACAGGCGTATTATGCTGAGATGCTTGGTACTAAACATCCCATATTTCAGTGAATCCATCTTGGAGCTGGGGAACTTGTAATGAAGAGTCCTCAGCCCATGTACTTACTATAGCTTCCCTGGTCACTTACAGGATCTAGGAATCGACAAAGATATTGCAAGGGCATATCCGCTCATGCTGATATGCCTCACAGAGATATAGTACACCCTGCCTTAGGGATAATGCCTGCTAGAGGGGGGTCTCACCTATATCTTATGCAGTGTCTATGGGGATGTGTGCCATGCCGACTCCTCAGTTTTGTCTGCACCAAGACACGCTTGTTGAGGGGTCCCTTAGGGTGGCACAATTCGTGTTGCACCCCTTAGGGACCCTCTTTAACCCCAAAGCCCTTGGTACCACAGCTACCTTCTACAAAGGACTAAAGGTACAGTTTATGGAAGGAGATTGGCACAGGGGACCTGGTTGGCAGGGACCATGTGCGCTTCCAGTTGAAATTACATAATTTTCCAGGCAAAAAGTGGGGGCTAACCATATCTAAAAGAGGCACTTTCCTACACTTGGAGTAGGTCTGTCTACCTGTACCACCCAATGCAGTGTACTTACTAGTACAGTATACTTTGGAGTAGCTCTGTCACTCTGTACCCTCTAATGCAGGGTACTGACTGGTACAGTATACGTTCTAGTATCTGTTACTCTGTACCATGCAATGTAGTGTACAGACTTGTAAAGTATGCCTTCTTATAGCTCGGTCATTCCAAGCATCTAATTCAGTGTCCTGACTAGTGCAGTAGCTCTGTCACTCTGTACCATCTAATGCAGCATACTGATTAGTACAGTATATGTTCTAGTATCTGCTACTCTGTGCCTCTGATGCAGTGTACAGACTAGTACAGTGTACCTTCCATTAGTTCTCTTACTCTGTACCATCTGATACAGTGTACTGCGTAGGACAGTGCCCTATGAGCTGCAGTGTTTGTGTAGTACAGTGTACGGTCTAGCACTGTGTGGTGTAGTGTAGTACACTGCATGGTGCAGTCGTGTGTGTAGGAGAATGCCCTGTCTATGTAGTGCAGTGTGCTGTTTGGTGTACTGTGCGCTTTAGACAAATGCACGCTTTAGTGTAGTGAGCAGGCTAGTGCAGTGCGCTCTCTAGCACAGCGTGCACCTGCCAGATGTGGTGTAAATTAATCATAGCTTAAACAGAAAGCATTAATTACAGCCTTTCTGTCATTAAATCTCTAATTGTGAATCTCTTCTCTGCAGTGATGGTGACTCTGGATCCTGACACGGCTCATCCACAGCTCCTCCTGTCTGAGGGGGGGAGACGAGTGAGAAGCAAAGGCAAAGCACAGCGCCTGCCGGGCACCCCCAAGAGATTCACCCACTGGCGCTGTGTGCTGGGGAGCGAGGGGTTCACCTCCGGCAGACATTACTGGGAGGTGCAGCTGCTGCAGGAGGGAGGAGGGTGGTATGTGGGGGTCGCATCAGAGTCTGTGAACAGGAAGGGGATCTTCACACGGTCACCTGAGGAGGGAGTCTGGGCTGTGCAAGTGTGTGATGGTCACTACAAGGCTCTCACCTCTCCAGAGACCTCTCTATCCCCGTGCGAGACGCCCCAGAAGCTGGGGGTGTATCTGGACTGCGAGGGGAGACGGCTGTTCGTTTACAATGCTGACTCTATGGAGCGTCTCTACACCTTCTCGCAGGCCCCCTTCACGGAGAGGCTCTTCCCATACTTCGGTCTCTGGAGTGGAAGAGAGCTGAGGCTGATTTGAGAGCTGCAGGGAGCTTCAGCCCCTCATCCTTCCTCCCACTCCCCCACCCTGCTGTGATAACAATGTGACGAGGAGCACAAGCCGAGACACTTTTAAATAATGATAAAACGTTCCCTTTGGAGAAAAGTGTCCTGGGAGGGGGTAGTAACTCCAGTGACTGGAAAATCAGTTTTCTTATATGTAAATGTATTAATATATAGATGTCAGCCAACCCCTCAATTGTCGATCTCCAGTTTAAACACCAACTTTCCAAAGAATCTTGTTCACAATTGTGGTATTTTAGTTACCAACACCTTGTTCTAGAATGGAATGGGGTGTGGGAGAAACAGTTGGAAGGTTGTTCGTTTGTGTGATTTACTTCATACAGTTAGTCCTAATAAATGCCTATCACACCAATACCTCCTTGTTCTCTTCTACAAGCTGGCGACGACCCGGAGCCTGCACTTGTATTCCTATTCTGGACGCCTAGATGCCTGCAGCATTGAGCGATGGGAGCAAGCAGATATATTGAGACATTGAGGGTATCAGAAAAGAGGACCCCTCTGTGCGTTCCGGTAGGGCACGTCCTTGGCATGGTGTACAAGGATGTCTACAAGCAGGAAAGTTTCACATGTGGCATAAGTGAAGGAGTGCAGGTCTGGCTTGAAGGCTCGTGAAATGTAAATCCGTATTTGTAAAGCGCCAACTACTCACCCTTACGGGTCTCAAGGAGCTGGGGGCCATTGTGGAAATTAAGTGAGGTATTGCCCAGAGTCGCATGGTGCTGAGCTGGCGCTGGGGATCGAACCGTGAGCCCTGTGCTCCGAAGTCAGCTGCTCTGGCCGCTGCACCACACCTCTCCTCTGCTCGTGGAGCTCAACGGTACATGTTCTGTGCACGTGGCGCTGCACTGCTCCCTCATTAGTGCTGTCTGTGGGCGAGGTCATGTCTGCAGTCACTGGAGCACGTGCTGCGTGCGCACACACATTCCATTCATGCATCATGATCTTGGGAAGGCCTGGAGCTGAGGAGGCAGTAAAGAAGTGTGCATCGTCACTGATTCACACTTTGTGAACTGCAAGCCGGATGTTTTGAAAAGGGTGCGCCCTTTGTCGGTGATTCGCACACCATGGGGCTGAGAGAGGTATGCTAAAGTGCACGTCACAGTGATTTGCACACCTCATGACTGCATAATTACAGTGCCATATTTAGATTCCAGCATACGGCTAGTGCGCATCCACGGTGGCTCGCACACCTTAGTATATATGTTATATGGTAACTGGATTACATATAATAACTGGATTTTTTAAAGGCATTGGGGAACATTAACCCTCTCATTCCTCTGCTCTGCTATAGCATTAGGTAATAGTAAGTGTCTGGTTGGGAATCACTTTGCAGGTTACACGGCAGGAGTATTGTAGTGCATTTAGTTGTAGGCGGGCCGTTCTTGCTCCTAATAAACACCTATCACCAATACCTGCATGTGTCATCATCTGTAACAATGATCCTCCAGCATGTTGCCTTGAAAACCCAGAAGCCTCATGTGAAATCGACCACTACATATCTCTTTCCACAATTTTTTATACAAGCCCATAAAATACTTGCCATGTTAGTCATACCCCAGACGTCATGTAAAATACGATAGTCTGCAGAATAAAAAATGTGTATTTCTTTGACTTGCGGAGCTGTGACATTAATAGGTCACATTATAGCGCTGCATTGAGAAGGACGTCTTAAAAGTGCTTGTTTGTATACAGTACCTTAGAAACCATTCCTGCCCCTGCCCTGGTGTGAGTGCTATTATTAGTGAACTAAGAGACAAGACAATTCTCATGTGAACCCTGCATGCAACCCAGATTCAGGGCGGCTTTAGGGCAGTGCGACCGGTGCAGCCGCACATGGGCTGAGCTGGGAGAGGCGCTGTGCTTAGCAGTAACATTTTATTAAACAAGCATTTGCAATGCAATAGGTCTCGCATTAGGAAAGTTTGAGCTGTTGGTATTGTAAATGACAAATGTTATATTTATCTGTTGGTTTTGAAAATACCAAAATTAATAGCTTTGTCATTTACAATGCCAATAGTTTTAACTTTCGCAAATGTGACACCTATAGCATTTGTAATGCATTATGTGTTGTATTTACGTGACTTAGATGTTGAGTGCAGTGTAATTATGTGGCGTGTAATTATGTGGCACTGAGTTGTATTTGGAGTGTATGTTGCATTGAGTGCAGTGTAATTATGTGGAGTGTAATTATGTGGCACTGAGTTGTATTTGGAGTGTATGTTGCATTGAGTGCAGTGTAATTATGTGGTGTGTAATTATGTGGCACTGAGTTGTATTTGGAGTGTATGTTGCATTGAGTGCAGTCTAATTATGTGGTGTGTAATTATGTGGCACTGAACTGTATTTGGAGTGTATGTTGCATTGAGCGCAGTCTAATCAGTAGAGTGTAAATATGTGGCGTGTAATTATGTGGCACTGAGTGGTTTTTGGAGTGTATGTTGCATTGAGCGCAGTCTAATCAGTAAAGTGTAATTATGTGGCGTGTAATTATGTGGCACTGAGTGGTATTTGGAGTGTATTGTATGTTGCATTGAGCGCAGTCTAATCAGTAGAGTGTAATCATGTGGCGTGTAATTATGTGGCATTGAGTGGTATTTGGAGTGTATGTTGCATTGAGCGCAGTCTAATCAGTACAGTGTAATTATGTGGCGTGTAATTATGTGGCACTGAGGGGTATTTGGAGTGTATTTTGCATTGAGTGCAATGTAACTATGTGGCATGTAATTATGTGGCACTGAGTGGTATTTGGAGTGTATGTTGCATTGAGTGCAGTGTAATTATGTGGCACTGAGTGGTATTTGGAGTGTATGTTGCGTTGAGTGCAATGTAGTTATGAAGCATAATTATGTGGCACTGAGTGGTATTGTGTGGAGTGTGTTGCATTCAGTAGAGTATAATTATGTGGCGTGTAATTATGTGACACAGTGGTATTTGGAGTGTATGTTGCGTTGAGTGCAGTGTAATTATGTGGCGTGTAATTATGTGGAGTGTATGATGTATTCAGTAGAGTGTAATTGTGTGGCGTGCAATTATGTGGCACTGAGTGGTATTGTTTAGAGTGTATGTTGCATTGAGTGCAGTGTAATTATGTAGCATATAATTGTGGCACTGAGTGGTATTGTGTGGAGTGTGTGTTGCATAGGGTCCAAACCATGAGGCGAGCCCTCACCCCCCCCCCCCCCTAGACACTTGCTTGTTGTTTATCAACTTCATGTTACGCAATCACAATCCGGCCCTTGAGCCCAGGCTCCTTCCTGCCAGTGAGATAGATCAAAAGAGACTTCTTGACCGTGCACAGACAGGCAATGGGAAAAGAACACAACCCTTCTGAGATGCAGGTAGGTTACGTTTTAAATAAATACTATTATTGTGGCGACTCGTTAAACATTTTTGCCAATACTAATATTGCATTGCGAATTCGAGGGTGCCTACCGCTGTTGCCCCCAAAAGAAATCACCGCCGCAGCCCTGCTCCG
Source organism: Lissotriton vulgaris (assembly GCF_964263255.1). Classification (NCBI taxonomy): domain Eukaryota; kingdom Metazoa; phylum Chordata; class Amphibia; order Caudata; family Salamandridae; genus Lissotriton; species Lissotriton vulgaris. Next base: position 78,400,543 of record NC_141693.1, read on the forward strand.
TGAAAACCGGAAGTCAGGCACTTTTGGCCGAGACGGGGGCGGAGCCTGCAATCCAGCAGGAAGTTCCGCCCGCCGCCGCCGAGGAAGCAGTGAAGCCGGCCGACTCCGACCAGCGCTGCAGAGGAGACACGGAACACGCCGAAAGAGCCCGGTGAGTGGGAGGGGAGGGGGGTGTACGCGTGTGTGTCTGTTCGAATGTGTCTGTGTGTGTGCGCGTGGGTCTGCGTGTGTGCGCGTGGATTTGCGTGTGTGTATACAGTGTGTGTGGCTGGGTATGTGCGCATGCGTGACTGTGGAGTGTGTTTGCGCAAGGGAATGAGACACGAGAGGGGCAAGGCGACGTGCGCGCCCACGAGGTGAAATCCGCGTCTGCGCTCATGCCCCTCTCGTGTCCACTCTCCCAAATACGGGCAACATTAGTTGTCTTCGCTGACAGCTTGCAATGCTTCGCATTGCAAGCTGCGTCAGCTCGCCCTAAAAAAATCTAAAAGCACCTGCTGCTTCCTTGTGTCCGGCAGGTTTTCATGCAACACTAAAAATGTCAAGATAAGGCAGGTGATTAATGTTTCTGCTGGAGAGGGATCAAAGCCTTGTCTGGTGGCAGCTTTGACTCCTCGTAGAGTAGTAGAGGGTTAATATGCTTCTGCAAAGAATGTGTACATGGAGGCCGCAGAACAGTAATCCTCATTGGTTTGTGCAACATTTCCAGCAGATTGATTTACACACATAAGATTCATTGTACTCTGTAGAACGTGTGTGATGTAAAGTGCTTGGGCACCCTAGAGTTGTCAAGAGTAGATCTATAAAACAAAAGAAATGCGTGGGGTACAGGGGCTGTGTAGAGATGAGTGAAACTGTTGGAAGGTGGTAGTGAGGAAATCTTTAGAGAAGGCGGTCATGGAAGGGAGGGGCACCAAAAACAATTGACACATCAGTCCCCTCGAACGCTAAATCCGCCCTGTCCAGGTTCTTCTAGATAAAGCGACAGGATAGTCCATTCAATCAAAAGCAATAGGTTTTGTACCGCTGGTAAATAAACTCGGGGCGTTTAAGGTCTTTTTCATAGGCGATAGTGAAGAAAAAGGAAGCTCAGTAAAATGACATATTTACCTAAGAACACACAATGTTGTTAAGCGGGAAAACCATGATGAATCAAAAATTTGCTAGCATTCGCGACAAGAATTTTCAATTCTATTAAGGACACGGAGGCGAGGATTATGCTTCAGATTATGCTTCTCAAACTTTACTGCATCAACACAGCAGCCAATGAAAATGCAACATTTTCACAATAAATTACTACATTTCCCATGAACACCATGGTTATAGGCACGCCCCCACAGTCCATAAGAACCCTTTGCGTGCGTTTCACATCCTCTTTCTTTGAGGCGATAAATCCATAACTTGAACCAAAACAAATCCTCCAACATGGAAGAAGAACTTCAGATTAGCATCTTGACGTCCATCGTCGTTCAGTCCGACTTTTTCTCAGCTCCTGAAATAAAGGAAATAACACCACCATAACCACTGAATAATTGGGTGGGCCAGCGTATGACATACAGTACATTAAGCCGGGTGGGATAATCCTCGCCTCCGTGTCCTTAATAGAATTGAAAATTCTTGTTGCAAATGCTAGCAATTTTTTGATTCTATTACAGGACCAGAGGCTTCAGATTATGCTAGTTTAACGCTGTGTAAATACAACTGAAGTGATATCTCCCACCGGCTTATAGTAAAAGGTTTTAAATGTCGATTCAGACGACCAGTCTGCACAACGCATTATATCCTGGATACTTGAACCCAAACCATATGTTTTTGACGCCATAGCGCCTCTCACAGAGTGAGCACCAAAGATCTGTGTGTCCACACCAGCTTCATTCATCACATATCGAAGCCATCTAGCTATAGTGGCCGCTACCACAGGTTTAAAGGATTTCTGAATAGCAATTAACAATTGATTACAACCCTGTGGCCGTAAGGCCTTGGTACACTCCTCGTAAACTTTCAAGCACTGAACCACACATAATTTTTCATTTGCAGGAAAATCATTGTATGAAATGTGTCTCGATAAAGTTTTAGTGCGACCTGTAATATGAAAAGAAACCCCTTCCGGGGAAAACACTCTACCTGTAACGTCGAGTGCTCTCACATCAGAAGACCGTCTGCAGGATGATAAACATAGCAACATAGCCAATTTCGCCGACAACTGCTTCCTAGACAGAAGAGCATTGACCGGCCAATTGTTGAACAAATCCAGTACATCCCACAACCGGGTATACTTGGGTTTGGGTGGGTTGGCAACCCTGATGCCCTTTAACAACTTGCATACCATCGGGTGCATACCTACCGGTTTCCCGTCTATCTGAGTATGCCCCGCTGAAATTGCCGAACGGAAATTATTCACTGACCGGTACGCTAGGCCGTCTCCGGCCTTTTCAGTCAGAAAATTCAAAACTTGGGACAACTCTGCCCCCACGGGATCCAGGTGTCGTCCCACGCACCAATCCACCCAGCTCTTCCAGGCTGAGGAATAACGCTTCCTGGTGGAATGCGCCCATGCTTGTCTGATGAACTCGGCAGTTTCGCTCGAAATTCCCGGCAACTGCCACTGTTCCCTGAAAGCCTCCATGCCATCAGCGATAGCCTGCCCTCCACCAGCAACGGATGTTGCTCCTGTTGAGGGCCCTGCAACAACCATCTCGAGTCCGGAAACATCCGCGGACTGTCACAGCTCAACTGCAGAAGTTTGGGGAACCAAGCTTGTGACGTCCACCACGGAGTCACCATGACTATTTCCGCCTTCTGCCTGATCACTTGTGTCATCACCCTGGGAATCAATAGAAAGGGGGGAAAGGCATACTGCGTCCCCTGTGACCAATCTTGAAGAAAGGCATCCGTCGCCGTCGCCAGCGGGTCCGGTCTCCAGCTGAAGAACCGGCGAATCTGAAACGTTAGCCTGGAGGCAAACAGGTCCGTCTG